>NC_134543.1:21039500-22405500 GCF_050624435.1 Tenrec ecaudatus
GTACATCCATTCTCAGTCTATAAATTCTTCTTCAGACTCACACACTACATGCAATGACAACAAATGCAGGAAGAAAGATTACAGGCCAGTGGGCGGAAAGTTTTGTGCAGCCAGTGGTGGTGGGAGCATCTTCAGCTGGCAAGTGGCTTCTCCATATGTCCTGCCTGCAGTGACCTAATGAAGTCATCGACTGCGACTTGATTGACAGGCTGGACTCCACCCCTTTGCATTATGTAACTGCCACAGACCACCCATTGTCAACTTGACACTTTTACACAACTCTTTAGTCATAGATAATTTTCAAACAATGATAAAAGCATATCTATACCTAACAGGATAAAACTAAAATGCATGCAAATCAAAATGTGCTACCCTCATTTAAACATAATATTCTATAAGTGAACACAACAATATTCTATGCCTAACAATTGAAGTTAACCAAGACCTACACCGTAATCCTATGAATACATTCCTCCACCTCTGAAAGTTTGTAAGCCAGCCATTTCATGCCTTTATCTGCCCAAATTTGGGTATCCAATTTCTAAACTCTCCCTTTCATCAACCCAGTGCCATCAGGAGACAATCATATTCTTTGATGTGAAGGATCTTCATTCCAGTTGGAAGCTTTTACGTCTGTATCCATAAGCAAAGTCAAAGCAAGACAGGCCATCCATAAACTCAGTAACAATATGCACCAATTTACAGGATCAAAAATCTCTTCATCTGGTCAGGTTCTGGTCAACTCAACGTGGGCTGCCTCACACAGGCTGCCCATTGCTTCATTGCTTGCCTTACGTTTTAGACCATGGGCCCATCACAAATTCCCAACAATGCCAGGCCCCTAGAGCTAGGTCATGAATTTCAGACTAATCAACTTTCTCTCTTTTTCTCCAAAAGTCCCTGTAAACCAGGTCCACAGATGTCAATGGCCAGACCCAACCCATTTCTTTATTGCTGCATTTCTCTCACTTCTATTCACCAAATGGATGCAGGTGGTCACCTTGCAAGCATTTCAGTCTGCCCACAGGCTCCCTGTAATGTTCAGTCCTAGAGAGGAGTTTTCTTCATGGTTGTAGATTTTTTCCAGCTTTTGATAAAAACCACTAATTCAAAAATCCAAAGAGTTCCTTTTTTCCCCCTCAATCTGTCAGTAACAGTAATGTCTCCCAGAGAGTGTGTGTATCCTGCCTTCAGTGAGCTATTTATCTCCAAACAACAGATTATGTAACAATGCACAACAGAACAGAACATGACTGCTATCCTTACAATTGTTGTGATACTTGAGTTTATTATTGCAACCACTTTGTGAATACATCTCATCAAGGGTCTTCTCTTCTACTACTACTACCTTTCTACTCTACCAAGCATAACATCTGTGGCACTGATATAATTCTGTCAACTTGCAAAGGGGTGGAGTCTAGCCTGTCAATCTGGTCGCAGTTTGATGACATCATTTGGAGGCTCTAAGGAGATAAATAGCATGCTGGAGGTGGGACACAGGCTCATTCCCTGAGAGACATTGCAGCTGAGAAAGCGCATAGAGTTACACTAGGTCCCTGAACTGGAGGAGCCACGTAAAGACCCCTGCCAGCACTAAGATGCTATACCACCACTGGGACCACAAGACTTTCCCCCCCCCCACTGTGATTGTCCTGCATTTGGCATCATTGCATGTGTTTCCTGAGTCTGAAGAGGAATTTATACATTTATATCAGACATATGACCTAATATTGGACTTAAGGACTTGACCTGGAATGGCTGGGATGTTCCTCTTAATATTCTATTGTTTTGTATATAAAACTCTTTCTTATAAACATATGAGTCTCCCTAAATTTGTTTCTTTAGTTCACCCAGACTCACACACACATAGAGTTTTTATGAGCGGAAACCAACTTGATGACACCTAGCTACAACAGTGGTTGTAAAACTCTTTAAAATGGACCTAATGATATTGAATAGTACATACAGAAATTGTTGAATTGGTGGATATTTTGTCGTGTGTATTTTCAACAGTAATAACAAAAGTTGAAGACTAGAGAAAAGGAGGTGGGAGAAAATTGGAGAAAAATATACTAAATTTCATAGTAAGACATTGAAACTATATAACCCGACTCATGCAATTAAAATGAAATTATCTTCCAATATTTAATAATCTCTATCTAGCTTCATTTGGTGTATGGTCGTTGTTCCCTCTCCTCTATCTTTGTAATAAATATATATTGATTCATATGCCATCTTCAAATAAATACATAAATACAAGCAATCCATTGATCTGTCACTCATTTTAATGACATTTTGATGAATGTCATTTATCTGTAGGCAAGTGAGGAGGAACTTTATCTGCATTATTTTCTTTCTGAGAAGATCTATTTACCATTACTTTGATTAATTGTCCTAGTAACTTTTTTTGCATCTAGAAAGACTATTTATCTCTAGCATAACATTGATTTTAACAACTGACTTTCACAGTGGCGAGAACGAAGGAAAATTATCCTAATCTACCTAGGACTCCAACCTGCCTTTATTTGATTGAGAATCTTTCATTCTTTCTATGGGTCCTATATTATGGTCCTAAGTTTCTGGACTGCAGGTCAACCAGTTGCCATTCAGTTCACTCATGTTGGGTCAGAACAGAACTGTGCTGCATAGAACTTTCAAGGGCTGAGTTTTCACAATGATACTGTCAAGCACTGCTCCCAAGGTACTTCTGGGTGGACTTTAAGCTGCCAGTCTTCCATTTAGTAGTTGAGTGTGTTTATCTTTCATCCCACCCAGTGACTTTCTCTGTTATGATTCTCTGGATTAGTAATATTTCCAGTGATTTGAGTAAGAAAATTTCGTAGGAATTTTTGTGCACTTAAAATCACAAGTTATTTCTTTCATAAGATTTTGGTGATTCATTCACACATGTATCCTGGTCAACATTTTACAAGAATCTTCTTTCCTGAAATTCCCAGAAAGCATTATTTTAGTCACAACTATGAAACTGCAAACATTTGTCATGCATATTGAAATGTTGAATTAACATATGCATAAGCCAAGTTACCAAGATCTGGGAGATACCAGGAATAAAACTATACCTTTAAAAAAACAAACTGATTCATTTTATAACAAAGGGCTCCCTTGAAACAAGATAGAATTCCAATTGTCTTTCTCACTACATGTTCCTTTTTATCAACTATATTACCTTGGACACAAGAATTTGTCTATAGTTCCAAACTCTATGCCAAAAGTTCTCAACCTGTGAGTTGCGACCCTTTTGGGGGTTGAACATCCCTTTCACAGGAGTTGCCTGATTCATAACAGTAGCAAATACAGTTATGAAGTAACAATGAAAATAATTTTATAGTTGGGGGGTCACTACAACATGAGGAACTGTATTAAAGGATTGTTGCTTTAGGAAGGTTGAGAACCACTGCCTCTAAACCATCGTTTATGTTTACTCCCATCTCATCATATTAAAATTATATCCATGTTAATGACACTCAAATGTTACAGCTTTTTTAAAACAATTTATTGGGGCTCATACAACTCTTATCACAGTTCATACATATACATACATCAAATGTATAAAGCACATCTGTACATTCTTTGCCCTAATCATTTTTTTCTCCTCTTTTCTTTTTTTACATTTTATTAGGGACTCATACAACTCAGCACAATCCATACATATACATACATCAATTGTATAAAGCACATCCATACATTCCCTGCCCCAATCATTCTCAAAGCATTTGCTCTCCACTTAAGCCCCTTGCCTCAGGTCCTCATTTTTTTCCCTCCCTCCCCTTTCCCCCCTCCGTCATGTGTCCTTGGTAATTTATACATTGTTATTTTGTCATATCTTGCCCTATCCGGAGTCTCCCTTCCCCCCCCTTCTCTGCAGTCCCTCTCCCAGGGAAGAGGTCACATGGATCCTTGTAATCAGTTCCCCCTTTCCAACCCACTCACCTTCCACTCTCCCAGCATCGCCCCTCACACCCTTGGTCCTGAAGGTCTCATCCACCCTGGAATCCCTGTACCTCCAGCCCTCATATGTACCAGTGTACAGCCTCTGCCCTATCCAGGCCTGCAAGGTAGAATTCGGATCATGGTAGTTGGGGGGAGGAAGCATCTAGGATCTGGGGGAAAGCTGTGTTCTTCATCGGTACTACCTTGCATCCTGACTGACCCGTCTCCTCTCCTAAACCCCTCTATGAGGGGATCTCCATTGGCCGACACTTGGGCCTTGGGTCTCCACTCTGCTTTAAGGACTCATTTGTTCTCTGTTCCTTGGAATCAGTCGTTCCAACTTTGAGGTTGATTTTTTTGACTCAACTTCTGCCCCAACTTATCTGTATATATACTTGCCACTGTGGTAAGATATGGGTTACTTGGGAGAGAAAATTAAACTTTATTTATCTTTGCATAAGCTATAGGATCTCATCCATTTTTCCCAAACAGAATGCTCAATAGGCATTTTTTTTTTTAATTTTCACATTACAAGCAGTTTTGAGGTTGTTGGTCAAGAGTATATTTATTTAGCATTAAGCTTTATTTATAATGATTATACATTTAATGTATAATCACATAGAGTTTATTTTCAAATTATTATAATTGTTTAATATAAACAACTAGTGCATGATTCTCTGTGATTTATGCTTACATTTCCATTTGATGGCCTGAGAATGTCAGCGATGTACTGATTTGTGTAATTGCTTGCAATGCCTTTATGCCTTTGGAAGTAAAATTGCACTTATTTCAAAGTAGTCTGAAGCTTGTGTTTTCATCAATTCAAATTGGACTTCTCTCTCTTTAGTCCTATGGGCTGAGAAGTACAGTGCATAGGCCACACTCTTGCAGTATTGCTTAACTGAAGCTAAGATGGACATTAGGGGATTTAAAAGCCACCATTCATTGTAAAAGCCTCTCTTTCGTCTGTAGTATATTCACTATTTGACTAATGAAGCTATAATACATCTTTTTAATGGCCTACTTTGTAACTGGTGTGGCAGAAGAAGAGCATTTCCTGTATTTAGAAAAAAGCGTTCATTGCCACTAAATTAGATTTTGTTGAACAACCAAAAAAAAAAGGAAATGCCTCAGAGAGCAATTTCTTGGATCATTGCTTCAGAAGGTGATCAACTTCTAGGTAATCATCCTGTGCAGGACAGGACACTGACCCACAGTGAATCAATTTGCTTGAGTTATTGAAATTTTACTTGTAGAATATATCACATAAAAATGATATCTAGTGCTAACATTTGTTAATTTGTCATTCTGATAACCAGTAATTTGAGGTCAGCAAAGGTGGAGTGACTCAGTCATGGTTTAACTCCAACTACAAAATAGATTTTAAAGTGTTATTAAATCAATGTTCCTAATATTTTATAATGATCTAGCTTTCCTTGATAAATAAATCAAATTGCCTAGCAACATATTAAAAATTCCAAAATTGAGTATCAAGGACTCCCGTTTGAGAAGCTCTAACACCTCCAATTTGGCACTCTGTTATCATGGCCTTGCTGAGGAAAGCCATCATTAAATAGCGATGTTTTAAAATCTGTAGGCTTTAATTTTTTAGAACACTTAGATTTACAGATTAATTGAGGAGCTGGAAAGCAGTTCCCAAGTACTCGCCCACTTTTCTCGAATATTGTAGATGTTTATTAACTAATAAAAATTCATTTTTAGAAAAGCTTTAGATTTAAAGAAACCTTGAGAGCATAGTAAATTTCTCATATAACCATTCCCATAAACAGTTTTTTTCTATTATAAGCATGTTACTTCGTTATTGCTTTTATTAATGTCGTAACGTTGGCAGAGACTCAAGTGACCATGAGTGTGATGGAGTAAAGTACTGACTGGCCCTGCACCATTCTCCAATCATGTCTATGTTTGAGGCTCTTGTTGCAAACGCTGTGACAACCCCTCTCATGATGGGCTTCCTCTTCTCTTGCTGCCTCTGCTTTGCCCAGTATGATGTCCTTATCAAGCAACCGATCATTCTCGACAGCATATCCAAAGTTTATGACTCACTATCTTGTCCTCTTTGCTTCTAAGGGGCATTCCACCTGCACTCCTTGCAGGACACAAGGGTTCCTTCTTCTGGCAGCCCATGCTATATTAAATGCTTCGCTAACACCCTAAGACACACCGAAGACAGCCTCTAAGACAAACTGAAGACACCCTATGGCTAACCTAAGATACCCTCTTTTTTCCTCACTCAGTTTTCTTGCTTTCCTACAAATGTAAGGTAACTGAAAATATCCATGGCTTCTATCAGGTACACCTTAATTTTCAAATGTATATATGCTTTATAGCTCTTTAAAGGTGTTTTTTCCCCTCCAAGTTGCTCAATGTAATACATTGTCTGATATCTTAGCTGCTTGCTTGTTAATTGTTGAATACTAGCAAAATTGATTCCTTGATATCTTCCATATTTCCCCCCAATTTTCATGGTATGGCTTATTGGTTATATAAGGATATTTGTTTTCTTTCTATTGGGGTGAAATCTATATGAAGGTGTAATCTTAGATCTACAATAGTCAGTGTTGAAAGTTCTTCTATTTTCAGCAAGTAAAGTTATCTCATTTGTATATCGGTGGCTTTTTCTCTCAGTCCGACACGCTATTCTTCTCAATAGTCCAGATTCTTAGGTTATTTGCTCAGAAAAGGATCTGCGTAAGGATTGTGAAAGGGTACAACTCTCAGACACATCTTTAACCCATTTCCATCTATATATAATGGTACAATTTTCAATGTCTTCTTCTTTGACTTTAGTAGTTTGTGAGTAAAAATGAACAGTCTTGCACTCACTTGTGTTCCTTCTAGGTTTATGAATATTAGTCTGTCGATGTTGTACTTCAGGATTGATAGGGAATGTGATGTCGTACCTCTTCAGTCTCACTGTTCTTGCATTTTAACTTGTTTATTCAGTTAAAATGGCCAAGAATCGCCTAGGTTAGTTCATGAATGCCTGGAATATCAGTCTTTCTATTTTCCAATTCAATTTTGTGGACTTCCAAATGTTCTAGATTACTACTTTCCTCATTTCACATTTTTAATGTTAATGGATACTCTCAGATGTTTCTTTCATTTCGAATTGTCCCACTCTGTGGCAGTAGTGGTGGTTGCTAGGCGCTTCCTCGTAGTTGCCAAACCATAGTGACTCTGTCTATGTACAACAGGACAAAATACTGCCACGTCTCAGATTATCTTCCTAATTATTCTTGTGTTTGAGGCCGTTGTTGCATTTTGGACAATTTCCAAATTTCCTTGACTTATTTCCTTGATTTTTAATGTGCTTTGTACATTACAAGTTCCGCTCAGTTATAGCTGTTTGCAGCTGTTCATTCTCACTCGAGTTGTGCCCCATCAGTGAATGAAGGTCTCCCAGGATTTACTCCTGCCAGCTTTATTCCAGGTACCTCATTATGTGATAGAAGCCCTTCTTCAGTCATATTTTAAGTGATTTCTGACCCTAAGAGGCTCATCTTCTGGCACAATATCTGACAATGATCTGATAATATTCGTGAGGTTTTTCAGTATCTGATAATTTTTCAATGCTGTCCATAAGCTATTCAGTGGCTAATTCTTCACAAGTGGACAGGCTAGTCCTGCTTCCTAGTTTGTTTTTAGTCTGGAAGCAACTCTAAAACCCATTCACTTTGCGTGATTGTGCCAGTCACCTAATCTGGTGGCAATTTGAGAATTGAGAGTGTAGGGGTGGAGTCTAGGCTGTCTACCTGGAGATAGCCAATGAGACCTCTGTGTAGGCTTGTCCTTCTCCTGAGAATTCTGGGAAATCTGGTACTTCCTCCTTGAAGGTGGGCGAAACCTCTCTCTCTCTCTCTGCCACTCCCTGGGAGACATTGCAGAAGACAAGCCACATGGCTGCAACCAGACCTCTGAAGCTGGAGAAGTCACAGAGAGACCCCAGCCAGCATTGAAATGCTTACAACACCATGGGACCCAAAGACTTTCTACCCACTGACCTGTGAGCTTCTACATTCTGTGTCATTGCACATGTTTCGTGAGTCTGAAGAGAACTTTATAGATTTGTATCGAACATATGGGCTAATATTGGACTTATGGACTTGATCTGGACTGGGTTGGGATTTTTTTTCCATATTCAATTGCTCTTGTATATAGACCTCCTTCTTATACACACGTGTGTCCATGGATTTGTTTCTCTAGTCTACCCAGACTAACACAGTGACCATACCGGTATTTGAAACTAACAGGGCTTCTGCCATTGCAGCAACACACAAGGCACAACACTGCCACCAACTGATAGACAAGTGCTGGAGCTCCACATTAAAAAACCAAAACGGCACTGCCACCAAGGGTAGACTGTCCCTGTAGGTTTCTGAGACGGCAACTTTTTATGGGAGTAGAAATCCATGGCAGCAGCTAGTGGTTTCAAATCGCTGACCTCATGGTTACAGGTCAACCCATGACCACTAAGCCACCAGGACACTTGTCATGAGGACGCACTACACCACTACTGGAAATCTTTACTCCAGTCACGTGGTTCAGGTCAGCTCTACTTTGAGGAGGAGGTTCTTTATCAGATGTATTTTATGTCTCTTCTAGCTTGAGGGTTCAATTTCTGTTACTGTATTCAGTAGTATTCAGTGCTATTCATACAGCTTTCAATAGCTACTCCCCTGCTGAGCTCCCACCCCCTATCTATTTTTTTTTTCCTTTCAGAAATAGATTGCTACACACACTCCTTCCTAGTCTTAGTCTGGGAAACCCACTGATAGGTGTCCACCATGAGTGATCCTGCTGATAATGAAATCCTAGTGGCGACAGCACAGCACCACAGAAAACCAACAGAGCATGAGGCACTGACAGCTGAGTGGAGGAAAACTTACTTTGGTTTATAATAACTTGACAGAAACAGGTAATCCCTGGAGCCAGATATCATGCTTGATTTTGCAGGAGATGGTCAAATAAGCAGTGGAAGATTCTCAACAAGATGCATTGGCATCATGTTTGCAAAACCCTCGTGAGGGTAAAATAGGTCCAAACAACATTTCCTTCTGTAATACATAAGGTCCCTGTGAATTTGAATCAACTGGAAACAACAGACTTGAATATCTCTCAGCTGAATATCTATCTATCAGATGAAATTGACTTAGCACACAGCTGTCACATAAAGTGAACACCTCTCGTATGCCTATTTGCCATGTGTATATTTTCTCTGGTGAAGGATTTACTTGGAACTTTTGTCTATTTTTAATCAGGTCGTTGTTTTCTTATTGTTGCAATTAAGAATTGTTTGTATATTTTTGGTACTAGTCCTTTGCTAGTTGGATGTTTTGTAAATATTTTCTTCTCGTCAGTAGCATTTCTTTTCATTCACTGAGTATATGTTATTTTAAATAATTGAATCAAAAGGAAAAAAACCATATGGTATATCCTGTATCTGTGAAAAGACTGAAGTCAAACTGAAACAGCCACATATTTGAAAAGCATACCAGTTTTCTTTGCTATACACAAACTTAATTGCTTAAAATGTACATATCTGTTAACGTGCAGATTCTGGAGGTCAGCAGTACATTTTGCTTGAGCTGATCTATTAGTTTCCTAGATCTGCCATTACAGCTATTTGGTGCCTTGAAACAAAAGATTTTTATTCTCTCACAATTCTTGAGGCCAGATGTCTAAAAATAAGGTCCCAACAGTGTTACTTCCCTCCAAAGTGTGGGGAAATGCTTCCTTGCTCCTTCTAGCTTCTGGTGGCTCCAGGTGTTCTCGTGTCTGTAATCACATAAATCCATCTCTGCCTCTTTCTTCACATGGCATTTTTCTCCTGGGTGTCCACAGGCCGCATTTCCTTTTACTTGTTTCTTCAAGGACACTCGTCATTGGATGGAGGAGCGCCATGCATTTTTCAAAGCCAACAGCCGACTTTTCTTCATGCTTGGAATTTCATTGATCTAAGATGGGGCCCAGTCATTTTGAAAAGCCCATTTTATTATGTCAGGTCCATTCAGGTTAGTATTCCTTTAGAATAATTCAAGCTCAACTGAATCAGGGAAAAATTTATAACTGCAAAATACCTTCACTTTGGTATATACAACTATCTACTGCTGGGTGTGAAGTCCTTCACATTCACACTCTTGCTTATATACATAGGGTGAGGGCTCTACTGAGTTTACACATGAGACTTTTGGATGTGTCTATAATTCTCAGAAAATGAATAGTATAGAAGTAAGTAATCTGAATTTATTTTATTCCTGATGTGCTATCCTAGTAATTGTCCTTATACCTTCCACCACCACTCCACCCCCCAAAGGGGTCTGGGTGCAGAGAATGCTGACAGGATTCAGCTGTGAGTCAGAGTTCAAAGGGTTAGTTGTAATAGAAATCTTGCTGAGTTTAAAATGAACCACATGAAAAGCAGAAAGGTTGAAATCTCATTGCCATCAAGAGCCAATAATTTCCCCATATATATGCTGAACCTTCATTAAGCCAAGTGGATTATTCTTAGAGTCATGAATTCCAATGTTTTGTTAGATTTATACCAAAAAAAGAGAAAATTCTACCCCTTTACAGAAAGCCAAATCTCCAGCTGATTTTGAGGGTTTAAATTTGTTTTTCCTGACCTGAATATCTTCTCCTCTAACTCAGTGTTTCCTCATTTGTCCTTCCTTTTGCATTGCATTTTGAACCACACAGTTTTACTTGTGTGTCTCTGAATTACTGAGACTATGGTGGAGTGAAGTTTCTTAATATGGCCCTTCTATCCTTGTCTCTATAATGGTCACCAAATGATTGGGTGGGGCCATGTAAATACAGCACGTGTAACAATAAGAGAAGGGATTGATAGGTTTAGTTACCAATCCAGTGGTAACTTTGATGAGCCATCTCTAAAACAAGCACCCAGAGAGAAAACACAGGACTGTCGGGAAAAGAGCATGCCCTAGGTCTCTGTCGGAAATGGCAGAGGACATGACCAGCGGCACCAGAGACTGTGATGCAAAGACTGTGGAATCGAGTAAAGGAGTCAGGCAGAAAGCAGAGGCTGAAGAAAGAAAATATAAATTAGAACAGAGGAGCAATATTGGGACAAGGAATGATGAGGTGGAGGAGGAAGCGGAGGAAGGGGAAGAGGCCAAGAAGCTGAGGACTGGCGAGAGAAGTGGCCACTTTCTGAAGATAGGCACTGTCGAGGACTAACCACTGTATTCTTATTGTTTAACCAGCCTCTTCTTTTTCCCCACAAGAAACGATTAGTAGTAGTTGTTACTAAGCCTTTCTTCTGTTAACCTAATTGCCCCCACAAAACAAACAACAACAACGAACAACCCATACTGGTGAGTATGTTCTGTGAGTTCTGTGTGGATATTGCAATGAATTATCAGCCCAGCATAGAAGGAGAGTGCTATGGGAAAAATGGTTGGTGGGAATAGGACAAAGAAGGATGGAGCAGGTGTGGAGGCAAGTGCGACATCTCAGCCATAGGGAAGCCAGAGGAGGTCAGAAAGGACACCTCCTCCCCTTGCCATTCACTGCAGTGACTCTATTGAAGGCTTAACATGAGTAATTTGAGCACCACAAGTTATACAAATATGTTTACTTCTCAGGCAATACTCTGCATCTTTTCCCGAAATGAGGGAGTTTGTTTCTCTAAATTTGACGTGTCCACTCCCAATTATGATATTTTGTCATTTTAGCCCTCGGCTTGACCATCTTTCTGTGATTTCTGTGGGGTTTACGTATGGAATGCCCCTTCAAGTCATTCGGAGGAAGGGCTGCTGGTTCTATAACCCCTCTAACTCAGTTGTCTGGAAAGTAAGGGGAGCTCATGCATTCGGGAAGTTGGCCCAGGGAGTCCTATTGTTTACAATCAACTTGTTTAAGAGTAACATTTTTAGTGATTTGCAATGATTACCAGTTGTGAAGTGATTACCAATCCCCAGAGAAAACGTGCCTCAAATACTGAGTTAATGAAGATTTGATTTTTCATTTTAATTTTTGTTTTCTTCAGGATTCCTGTACTCCTAGTATTTTATAGATATGTAAAATCTAAAAGCAATGCTCATTTATAAATGACCTGGTAATATTGAGCATTTACTGTGCAGCAAAGGCACAAGGGTGACCATTAAAAGAGAAGTCTAAAGCTGATTGGATTCAAATCATTATTGAAATATTTCCAGCCAAGCAGTCTGGGATTAGAGACGAGCAATATAATTCCATAATGACAGAAAAGGGCACATGGCAAATTTAAATTCCCCTGAAGGAATGATAAAAGTGGGAAGAGAATCAAGAACAACCCTGGAAATTAACTTAAGGCATATACCAACTTTAGAAAAGTTTATTCAATCCAAACAAAGTACTGCATTTCAAATAGGAGTCATTCTTTGTGCATGTTTGTTTGTTTTTGTTGTTGTCTTTGGGTGCCATCCGGTCAGTTCTGACCCACAGCCACCCTGTCACAACAGAAGGGGACCCTGCCCGGTCCTGCGCTGTCCTCACAGCTGCTCCTGTGCTTGGACTCATTGTTGCAGCCACTGTTTGGTTTTCAGCCTCTGACTATTCCTGCCTACTGTCCCAACGCCACTCACAAGCTAGTTATGTAAGCATAAGTACTGCTGGGAATGTCAGCGGTTGTGCCATCAGCATGGACTGACTTAACGTGAACTGTAGACCAGAGAATCCTCATGTCCCTGAGAATCGGAAACAATAGAAAGTTCAGTGGCCAGTGAACACAAAGGTCAATGCTACACCTAGCTGTAGGTTATAATCCTGATCATGACAAGGAGGAAACTGAAAGGGGGTTAAAAAACCAACTGGGAAGTCAGGAAAATGTAATAGGTATTAAAAAACCAACAATAAAAAAAACATTCACTCATGAATCAATTCTGACCTATAGCCAACCTATAGGACAGAGTAGAGCTCTCTCTCTTTTGGTTTCCCAGACTGTAACCTTTAAAGCAGCAGTTCTCAACCTGTGGGTTGCGACCCCTTTGAGGGTCCAACGATACTTTCACAGAGGTCGCAGGATTCATTACAGTAGCAAAATTGCAGTGATGAAGTAGCAATGAAAGTAGTTTTATGGTTGGGGGGTCACCACAACATGAGGAACTGTATGAAAGGGTCGCGGCATGAGGAAAGTGGAGAACCACTGGTTTAAAGGCTCAGAATACCTCAGCTTTCTCACAAGGACAGCTGGTTCAAACCTTTCACCTTGAAATAACCCAATACTTCTGCATTTTCCAAGGTGTGATCCTTAGCAGATTGTTGCTGCTGTCTCTCTACCTTGAGTCCTCCCTCATCAGAAAGTGAACACCCCAAAGGCTCCACTTCCACAAGCTTTACCCGACTCAGGTCACCCTGGTCAATGCCACCAAATCAGCCCCTCCTCAGTCACATTTCAAGTGCGCTCCAACCCTTGCGGCCCTTGCTCTGGCGCCATCTCAGAGGATGCTCTGCTTCCGTTCATTAGGTCGTCAGTTTCTGACAGTGGCTCAAGGCCAGGCCTAAGTTTCACAGGGACTTCCTCCAAAGTGGCAAGTCGCGTCCTTCATTGTCTGTTCTTAGTCTGGTAGCTATGCTGAGACCCCTTCCCTTTAGGTGCCGCTGCTGTCATTTGCCATACCTGTGACATAGCCTCCAACATCACAGCGGCACACAAACCACCACAATACAAGAAACTTGGCAGCATGGCTGCAACGATGAGTTCCAAGATACTCACAATTGTGTGGAGGGCACAGGACCAGGCGGTGTTTTGTCTTGTACTTCGGGTCACTGTGAATCAGAAGCAACTGAATGGCCCCTAACACACACAAAAAAAGCCAAAGGAATCAGAAATGAAAGACGTTCCCCGTGTCCAGCTCTGTCAAGATGTCATTCTGCTGCATTCTGTGCCCACAAACACAGTCTCTTCTCTTGAGCATACTTCTTCAAGTCCCTGAGTTCTTGGCTATAACCATAATGGAACTACAGGCAAAATATTTTCTTCCATGGCACCATCGGGGGTATTTGACCCATTAAATTATAAACAAGGACTCAAGCACAAGCCATTTGTGTCATCTAGAGATCTTGTTTGAATATAAAATGGTACAAAACCTATTCCAATCTTCGAAAATAAAGAGTTATTATGTAACCAATAATCTAGGTCAATCAGACAGAGTAACTCGCACCTAAAGAATAAAACCAAAAAAGAACAACAGCAACAGTCAGAAGACAGAAAAGCCAGTGGGAGCCCAACCATCTAATTTTGATGAAATAGATAACTTGGAGCTGTTTTTGTCAATCAACATGGAAGAATATTCAGTATTAGTACACCAGACAGTAAAGGAAACTCCAAGATAGAGAAAAAACAGAACAAAGCCCCAAATTTTAAAGAAATTCCAAGAACACAATGCTCTGTGGTTCCAGCATCTGGTGGCTGGAATCACATAGTGCACATGGCTATTGACTCATGCCAGGTAATAATTATTGTGAAGGGGGTGCAGGATCAGGCAGTGTTTCAGGCAGTGTTTCCTTATATTGTATAAAGGGGTCATTAGGAGGCAGAATCAACCTGGCCAAACAGAACAATAATAAATTGTCTAATTCTATTAGGCTTTGAATGTCACTCAATGAATTCTATGTTTTCTTGTTTGGAGTAGATAATTTAACAAGAGCTGTAAGTGTACCATTCTGTTTTAGGGATATCAGTTTGCCAGCACTTTAGGAAGAAATTACAAAAAAGAAAGAGACAAGGAAAACAGGAAATATAACAATAACACAAACAAGGAGAAATGAGCATCATCTTATAATTATTTTACAGTTGCTCTTAAAATAGATTACATCACCCTTCCCAGATATTTAATGCAAGTTGAAAGGCTAATTTTAGTTTGAGTATTATTTTAATCATAAAATTATGCATGCTTCATATATACAATTCTATTATGTGTTTAATGATGACCATACTGTGTGTATATGTATTTCACACATTAGTAAAACTAATTATAAGTGACCCTCTCAAACATTAATCATAGCTTTGATTTATTTTTAATCCATCAAGCCTATTAATATAAATATAAAAGCAATTAAAATCATAACATTCCAGGGAAATAACCTTGGAAATGAAGACAGGGGTGGGCACAATGAGCTTGTTAAATGTCACTTATTATTTGTTGTCAGCTAACCAAATCTTATTTTAGAAAATAACTAAGCATTTTATAGTCACTACTATAGTCAAGTCCTGGTGGTGCTGTGGGTTTGCCGTTAGATTGCTGTCCACAAAGTTCGAGATGCCAACCTTGCAGCGTCTCCAGAGGAGAGAGATGAGACTGTCTTTCTCAGAAACCCTGTATGGGGTTGCTATGAGTTAGAATTTACTTTAGAGCAGTGGGTTAGCTAATAAATACATTTGGAAACCAAAGCTAAACCAAGCTCAGTGCTATCAAGTTGATTCTGGCACATAGCTATAAGATAGGCCAGAGGAGAATGCACCCATCATCTTTCTGAGGCTATAAATCCTTAAACAAACAGTCTGCCTCCATGGTCTCCCTTGGAGAAGCTGGTGAACTCAAACCACTGACCTTGTTGTTGACAGCCCCATCCTTAACGTGAAGTGCCAACATGCTCCCTTATTTTCATCTTAACCCACTCAAATTTAACTTGGAAACATAAAGTGAGAAAATATTACATGCTGCTCATATATGGAGCTAGTTAGGATTTTGAAGCAGGTGCATGTGTATTATATAAAATATGATATAAGGAATTATCATGCAAAACTGATAACATTGAGCACTATTTTTTATGTTTAAATCCACACGATAAGATGAATAAAGCACCCATCACCTCTATGGTGAATGGTCCAGTGTGGTCACAACCAATGTGCCCTTTTGTCCCCTTATGGCAAAATAGAACCACTAACATCTCAGCAAAGCTGTACACCTGGAGGTTGAATGACTAAATTCTAATACACACACAACTGATATTTCATTAGTACTTCCGCCAATTACTAACTGTAGGCGGAGAGACAGCTGTGATATAATACCCTTAGCCACAAAATAGAAAAAAAATTAAACTAAAAACTTATTGCAAAGGTGACATGAAATAGATAAAACTCTTAAATTAATTTCTGGTCCATAGTTAATCATTTATCAAAGCTAAATATGCAGTTAAGAAGGAAAGAGAATATTCATTTACCTATAAAAACTTATCTCTGTAGTCTCATATTTAGAATAATGTTGTTAAAACTAGAACCTAGAATCCTTTCTGTTGATTTTAATGTCATCTGAATGCCATTTAAAAGGTATTGACCACTGGAACCACCCCACCTCCCACCCCCGCCAAGCGAAGTTATATTATTAAACATCAAAAAGAGGGAAAAGATCTTTGACTAGTGGAACCCTCAATAGCTATTGTCCTTGGGAGCTTCCCACCTCTGGGGGCTTCCCTGAGCTATGGGATCAGCCATTAGTAAGCAGATGCCTACTTGGGGGCCACCTGAGATCTGCTTAATCAGGTACCTGCTCTTCAGATTCCAGGGGAGGGCGAGACGTCACAGCAAGAAGAAAGCTAACTTTGATTTACAACTCTGTTTTTATATAAACACTCACATATGAATGAAGAAACCTGGCTCCGTTTTCTGTGTTACAGCCCCACTGGATATTATTGAGCTTCTTGTTCTTTATTCTTTTATCCCAGTGAAAATGGATTGTCCTGCTCTGCAGCGGAAACACAATTCGATTCTCCAAACAAGGAGGTGTCCTCCTTCCTTTATAGATCAGAGGACTTTGAGAGGTCTAAAATTGTTTCTGCTGCTTCTGGTTTAGCTGCCCCTCAACTCCAAATGAGTCTCCAGATCACACACCCTTCTCCAGAAATAAAGTTGCTGACAGGGCTCTCAAAACCTTTTTCTTTCTTTTTTTTTTTAAAGGTACACTTTTTTCATCTTTCACTCTGATGGAGTTCATGTCTGATTCTGCCTTCCAAATGTCAACTATCAAATGTTCTTCTTCCTCGTCTACTCTTATCTGTATATTATGTATTTGTGACTTTCCACTGTAAGTTATTTGGAGCCTGCGATTTCGTTTCCATGTTGTTTAAGTTTTGGCATTATAAGAAATGCAAAGATCTCAGGATCTCAGATTTTCAGGTGCTGAAGAGTTTAATTTGTTGTAATTTCTAAATCCCCCTTTATTTTGTGGAAAGGCAAAAGAGAAGTTTGGAGATTTATATCTTCTTTACAACCAAATGATGTGTTTTTGTGTATCACAGCTTAAATGCTAAAGGATCTGGTTGTGGAAGGCTATGATGTGTACTAGGTGTTCTATCTCTATTTTAAATGTAGACTCAAATTCAGCTTTTCTTTGAGTTTTTCTGATCTTTAACCAGCACTAAATCAGCAGCTTTGCCCTTAGGAGAAGTGTGTTTGAAAATAGACTGCAAGTCCTCAGGTTGGGCCTGGATGGAACAGTCTTTTCCTGCAGTTAATTTGCCCCAAGGATTGCAGTTGGGGTATCAAGACCCCATGGCAATGATTAGTCCCCATGACCATCCAGTAGTCAGGGAGTTGAAAGGTATGGGGAGGGGAGAATCCTGTGAATTCTTATAATCTGTAACTGGGAAACTACATGGACTGCCAGAGAATAAAAAAAATTATCTTGGAGGAAGTGCAGCTGAGGCAGGGACAGGGTACTGCTCCCCAGGCGACAAAAAACACCCTGTGGAATGTGAAAAGCCCCTGGAATCCACTCCCCTCACCCAGCCACCCACCTCTAATTCTGCTTGTGTAATCTGTTTGCTATCTGCTGGGCAGATCTTCCCCGCACAGCCCTGTGAATCCACTCATTTCCTTTCTTCATAAAATGCTCCTGACATAGAGAGCGGGGACCAGTCTCTGGATAAGAATCCACTGACCCCTGTGCCGAGACAATAAAGTCCTTCCTTTGGTGTTGGCCGCTCCTTCAGAGAGACTCCAGCGACACAGCCAGGATTCTCCTGTGAATAGACGATGGCAAGACTATGTCTCATGTACTTTGGACATGTTAGCAGGAGGGATCTGTCACCCTGGGTAGGAGGTGGGGGAGCATCATACCTGGTCAAGTAGATTCCTCCCCAAACTTCAAAGCCCTTGATGAGAGAGATTGACCTTGTGGTGGTAACCATGGGCCCCAAACAAGGTAACAAGTGTGAGGCTGATGGAGAGCAGTATAGAGTTTCATTCTATTGCACATGGCTCTCGGTGAGTCAGAACTAACTCAGAGCATAACAAAATAGACGCATAACGAACACATAGAACAAATAACCTGAGAATTTAGCTATTACAAGAAGGCCTCCTATGCAGTGTTTGTGATGCAGGTTAGTAGTTAACTGTGAACCAAAAAGTGGGTTGTACTCACCAAGTACCCACAGGAGAAGGATGTAGCATGCTGTTTCTTTTTTTTTTTTCCTTTTCTTTTTTTATATTTTATTAGGGACTCATACAACTCTTATCACAATCCATACATATACATACATCAATTGTATAAAGCACATCCGCACATTCCCCGCCCCAATCATTCTCAAAGCATTTGCTTTCCACTTAAGCCCTTTGCATCAGGTCCTCTTTTTATTTTCCCCTCCCTCCCCGCTCCCCCCTCCCTCATGTGCCCTTTGTAATTTATACATCGTTATTTTGTCATATCTTGCTCTATCCGGAGTCTCCCTTCCCCCCCCTTCTCTGCCGTCCCTCTCCCAGGGAGGAGGTCATGCTGTTTCCCTAAAGATTTATAACTTTGGAAACCCTGTGGAACAGTTCAAATCTGTCCCATATGGTCTCTGGAGTCAAAATTGAGATGACAGCAGGGTTTGGTTTGTTTTGGTAACATATAATATGGGGGAAGTTGTGATTCCATGATCAAATCCTTTCCATCCATACAGAAGACTTGGGGGCCATTCCCAACCAAGGCATCTCCTAGGCACCCAACCCCTTTCCATCAAGAGAAGTTTTCATGTTGATATGATGCAGAACAGGTGTCTGTACAACTTCTTGTCTGAGACTTGGAAGGGTGACATGGTGATTTATTTGTGAAAAAATGGGCCAAGGAAAACCTTATGGAATGGAATGGCCTGAGCTGCAATTGATAAAGATGTGGTTAAAGACTAGACAATGTTTCCATTCATGTTCATTGAGCCATCGCTACGAGGGGATTTGGTGTGAGGAACCCTCGGACACAACTGAGTTCAGGGAAAATAGTTTATTAAAACCTTACCCTCATGATGCACACAAACAGTGTCTGTGCACCAACAGACAGAACTGTGGGTTTTAAAGGGAGTATTTCTTAGTGGGACCCCTGGTGGCCTAGCGGTTATGCATTGGCCTGCTCACTGTAAAGTCAGCAGTTTGACACCACCAGCTGCTTGTGAGGAGGAAGATGAGGCTTGCTACTCCCATAACAAGTTACAGTCTCTAACATCTGAAGTGGAAATTCTACCCTGTCCCTTAGGGTCACTATTACAATTCTACCTTATCTTGTAGGTTCCCTATGAGTCAGAATTGATGTGACAGCACTAACTTTAGTGTTTTGTTTGACAGGCCACAAGGGTTTGGGGCTATAGCAAGTGTGAAACATCTTTTGCTTCTGCTGGGCTGTTCTGAGGAGCTAGTTTGATTTGTTCTAGATTCATGAACATAGGTTTTTAGGCTCTCAATCCTGGATTTGGATCAACTGGAAGGCAAATGACAACATCATAAAAGTGCATATTTATTTCAGTCTAAAGGATTCACACTTACAGTATCATCTACTCTTTTCAACAAA
This sequence comes from Tenrec ecaudatus, assembly GCF_050624435.1. NCBI lineage: Eukaryota > Metazoa > Chordata > Mammalia > Afrosoricida > Tenrecidae > Tenrec > Tenrec ecaudatus. Next base: position 21,059,237 of record NC_134543.1, read on the forward strand.
CCTGTGAAAAGGGAAATTATTTTATATATCCTGATACTGAGAAGCATATATTTTGGAGAATGAAATTACTTATTCCCAGGTAGAGCATCACAGCCCTTCATTTGAGACTATGCAATCTGACTCCTGCTTCTGTGATTTGAAAGACTGAGTGTGACTGCCTACTTCCATATCTGTAAACCAAAAGCACAGTAATAATAACGCACGAAGTGCATTCTGTAAATGTGTCCTTATTAAAGGGTATTATTTGTGGTTTCATCAGTTAAATCATTCAATAAACCAAACATTAGTTTATAAACTCTATTAGTTTAGGCATATAGCCGATTGTGATTGTCCACATGGGAATTTCCATTTGAAATCTACACATAGTTCCCTTGCTTCCACTGTGTTGTAGGTGTGGCTGCTTTCTGTATCTTCTGAATATAACTATTTTCCCACATTGTTCTGTTTGCAATGATCTATTCCATGCACTTCTGTAATTATAATAATTAATAATAATCCTAAGGATGAGTTGTAAAGCTGTTGTGCAAACACAGCAAGCAATAACTAGTTCACATCCATATATAAAGTCTTGTTTACACTTTGACTGTCAAGTACTATTCTTTGTTTTAAGATGTATATATTAAAACATTAATAACAAGCAGTAATGTATATGAATTCTTAACAATTCAGAGAAGGGGAGGGGTGAGTATTTAGAGCAATTGAAATATACTTTTTTATGTTCTTTAGCACAACCCAATTTATGTAAAACGTATTTCAAGATCCCTGGGAAGAGAGGTGTCCTCATTTTGTCGTTCAGCTGAATGACTTTGAAGTACGTTTCTCTGGGCTGTGATATCAGCTTAGGGCATTTGTTTTAACACACACAGTATCAAATGCCAGCCATTAAAACAGCGTGGTTGAAAAATGAAGAAAACATACAATAAAAAAAGAAAGCGTTGATGATGGTTTCCTTAAGCAAATGTAATTAATCCATTCTGCCCTTTGTTCTATACCCAGGGCTATATTTTCTTTAAAAGAATGGCTTTGTTGGGATTTAACTGACATACACTAATCTACACATATGTAAGTTTACAATTGGATATGACATGTGTAAAGGAGAAGTTCATGAGTCTGTCGACAAGAACTAGATGATTAAATTAAATTCCATTTTGCTCAATTAAACCGTGCTCTTTACATGCCTTTTCAAGACTTTATTTGCCTAGCTAGTCTCACTGGTACCTAATATTTTGTCCCTTAATTGCTAGAAGCCATCAGAACTATGGGAGTGTTTCTCTGTGGCCAAGTCAGAACATTAAATGAAAAAAACAAAACACAAACCCAAACAGCCTAAAAAGCATAATCTTGTGTGTTTTTATTTGTACATTGGATTTCTCTTTATCAAGTTTGTGAGTTTGTTTTGAAAGCTTCCTGGAGACAGCCTTATCTAGAGTTTCCCAGACAACATATGGGGTTTTGTTTTAGCAAGCTCTTTCTGTGAAGTGAGGTCTGATACCGAATATTGCTACAAATCCCTGAGATCTCAACCAGTGATGTTTCCATGACCCCTCCTGAAGAATGTATTACTAAGATTGAAAATGTATGTAACTAACCTAAGCTTAAGATGTACAATAGGAAAAACTATGGCACCATTGTCTTCATGTAGCTCATAGTTGAATGAGAAGAGATAATTAAGCAATGGTAAGTATGCAGTAATAAAGAAGAATAAAGCATGGTAAGGGGTTGGTACAATGGTAGAACAGAGGAGAAATTTATTGAACCTGTTACCCAGTAACTCAGGAAAGGTCCAGGTTGAGGAGCTGGTAAGTGGACAGCAGGTGAGACATCTCTTTATTCAGGAGACCTCCCCCTGAGGATTCATTCTATTCCAGAGGCAGTGCCTGGGCCATCCCAGACTGGCTTATATACCAGTATCACTAATGCACAAAAGGGGCACTGTGCCAACACACCTCAAAGTGTGATGATATGGATATTCAAATGATTATATAATGGACCCACTTCCTGCACCTGTGCGTTATGCCTTCCTGGTTCTAACTCTTCTGGCGAATACTCATCCTTGACTATAACCCTCCCATCTAGAAGTAAACTATCATTTTTCTTAAATCATTTTACTGGGGACTGGTAAAATTCTTATCACAATCCATACATACATACATACATTGTATCCAGCACATTTGTACATTTGTTGTCATTATCATTCTCAAAATTATTATTTTTCTTAGCCCTTCTGACCAGCAAGAAGGTGTTTCTTTTCCCTTTGACCTTCAGTTGCCACAAGGACCAATGACAAGTATCTCTAAGCTTCTTACCTCGTCTTCAAAGTAGCTGATGTCTAAAGTTATAATGAGGAGTTAATCCGACAATGTAATCATAGTGATTACCATAGTGTCTGGCACATGCTGAATATTTAATTTTTAAATTATGGCTTTGTTATCTTGCTCAAGTTCTAACAGGAAAGGAATGCGAGAGCTGAAATGCTACGCCAGTTCCCACTTTCCTCAGGCTGTGTCTCTGTGTTACCATCTCTAATCTGCATTAAGTATTTCCATCGTGCCAACTGTACATTTTCCTTGGCAAGGGAAGGATAAACACAAATTGCTTTGATTCCTACACCCTTAGGCACTGGAATTGTAGGGTGATCAATGATAGCGTGTATGGATTTATAGATATTTCTCATTGTATAAAGCGTTCTCCTCATGGCATAATTTGCTAGCAACATTGTCACTCTTTGCTCACTGAGAGATGACCGAATCTTTGAAGTCCTTAAACGCACAACGAAGGTGTTAACTTTTTAGTGTCAGAATATTAGCTGCTGTTTCCTGTGCTTCTGTGGGGTTCATCCAACAACACAGCCTTCCTCTAGGCTAGGAGAGCAATGCAGAGGGCGATCTCCAACCAATGCCCCCGCGATACCGTCCAAAGCAAAGATCTGTGACCCTCACTCGAGGCATGATTGTTGACAGAACCTTAGAGTCAGTTTAATAAACCATCTTAAGAAGACATCAAATAAGTTAAGAATATAAGTAAAGCACTTCGTTAGTTCTACTCCTTTCCATTCTCTTTTTAGTCCCCACCTTGCTTTCTTTTTTAACTCTGGGTGTTCATTGGGACTTTCTGACTGGATCCCCAGGTGCATTTCTTGATGTTTTAACAAAGGTTTGCCTTGGGTTATCACTCCACTTCAGTTTTAGTTGAGTTGCCTATTCAATACAAAATGTAATTATACTTGTCTCACTAGCACAATGCTTCTTATTCCCCCAAAATAACAAAAATCCCCACAAAATAGTCCATTTATTTCCATAGTGCAAGCACTAGGCATTTTATTTCTCAAGAGCTCAACAGTAGAACTTTATTGAAATGAATCATTTTAACAATGCAAAGTGCTTCTGGAGAGACCTAGGAGAACAGGTCCAAGTATTGCAAACTGAAAACCAATTTTAAAAAATCAAGGTATTTTGTTGCTTATAGAAAGGAGTGTTCTGGGTTAATTTAATTTTCTGGTTGAGATTGAACATAATTTGCATCTTTTTAGGACAGAGAAACTTTAACAGCCAGTTCTTATAATTCTTTTCTTCTCTAAGATAGAAGAGAAAGCATATACTCTAAATGAGTATGCATGTCCATAAATAGGTATGTAGGCTTACAGTATCCCTCTGAGCCTTGTTTGAGATTTTACAGTGTTGGAAATTGACATACACATACTATAACATTTTATATAAATTGTTTCCTAAGTAGGCCGTGGTTGAATTAAACAGAAATAAAACAAAAAATAAGCATATAAAGAATTATTCGCTAGTACTTACACCAGAAAATACCTCTAAATTGTAGCAAGACAATGCAAATAAATGCAACATGAATGGAGAGGCAAATTAATTACGTATATTTATGACTATACCCAGTAAGAAATTGACAACTAATGGCAATGCCAGTAGTTCAAACCCGCCAGCCCCTCCTCCGAAGAAAAAATAAGGCTATCATTCCAGTTATGATTTCCAGTCTGGGAAATCCTATATAGGATCTCTGTGACTCAGACTCAATTCAATATTAATGGAGTCTGGTGAGTTTGATTGTGTGAACATCACCACCCTTTGTCGGCCAGTTTGTGGTACCGTGGTGGCTTGCGTGTTGCTATGATGGTAGAGACTATGTCACTGGTACTTCAACTACCAGCAGGGTCACCGAATTGAACAGGCTTCAGGAGAGCTTCTAGACCAGTGCTTCTCAACCTATCTAATGCCGCAAGTTTGTGGTATCCCCCCAAGGCATACAATTATTTTTGTTGTTACTTCATAACTATAATGTTGCTACTATTATGAATCATAATGTAAATATCTGATATGCAGGATGCATTTTCATTGTTATAAATAGAACACACTTAAAGTATAGTGATTAATCACAAAACAATATTGCGATAGTTTATTGTGCCAGCCTGGCCGATAAACACAAGTAGGATTAACTGAAGGGCAGAGGGATAAATGGCTCGGTGAGTCTCGCCTTGCTTGTCTCTCGTTCTTTAATCAACAGACCTGCGTGTGGCTCTCTTGCTTATTCTTTGCCTCAATTTAAAGGGGTACACTACCTGTGGGATACCTAGCCTGTGGACTGTGTCGCTGTAAGTTAAGCTCCTTTTAAGCCCACACGATTGGAATGCTCGTCTCTGGAGCTGGGGACCGACAGTTGGTGACCTGCCTTGCTGTTTGCTGCCTGAGTATATATAGCCCAACTCTCTCTACAGAAGGGGCCTGGCGACTGGGGGCTCTCAAGCCTTAAAGGACTGCTAGTGTCTCACTGCTTTATAATTTAACTGTTAATTTCTTGTATTATCTAGCTGTATATAATTTAACGGTTCATTTCTGGTGTTATATATCTATCTTTATAAATATATTTATATATAATTACTAGCAATCTGGTTTTGTCTCTCTAGAGAACCCTGTCCAACACAAATATATAATTATATATTGGGAAATATTAACTGCTAAAAACAAATATATGGAATTTTGTCTTGAAGCATGGTGTAGCATGGGTAACAGTCTTAATATACTATAAAAACAGTAAGCTACATTGCTACATTTTGCAACAATATGCTTAAAAAGCCAACGTCAATGCCAAGGTTGAGATAGCTTCTTTCTCACCAGATCAGAAATTCTCAGGGCAGTCTTTGCAAGAGAACAAGGAAGATCATCTTCTACAACAAGTCTACTTCTGTATTTAGACTTGATAACCAACAAAGATATATTGTTGGAAATGGAAGAAGAGACTCAACAAAGTCTCCAACAGAATGGGATGACTGCAAACACTTGATCCAGAATTTTGCAACTTGCATGTTATAGAAATCAGTTCTCCCTGCATCACTGTTAATAAGTTCAATGAATGCTTGTGCTGTCTCAGGAAAATCTTCAACTTTGTGAATGGACCAGTGAAAATGAGGTGTTAGGTAGATTTGGATAGTATGATGAAATTTCATCTGCAAATTGTTCTTGCAATCTTTTTGTCTGGTTCAATGTCATGTTCCTCAAAGAAAGCAGATAAAGTAGGCAAGAGGCACATTTTATTTCCATTCTATTTTTTTGGCCAAAGCTGAAGTTTCATTTGGAATGATAAACTTTTCAGATAAATTGAGGCATGTTACATTTGATCCTTGCAGCAATAAATTTAATTCATTCAAGATGGCAAATATGTCAACCAAGTAACCTATTTTCTTCCGATCACTTTAACTGCTGAAAAGTGCTTCAAACTGCAGCCTTGCTTTCTTATTAAAAACATTTTGAGTTCATCACAAAGCTCAAAAACACATTTTAAAACGTTTCCTCTCAACAACCATCTCACTTCAGTGTGAAACAGGAGAGCATTATTTGGCACATCTAACTCGTTACACAGTTGAGAAAACAGTCAACTGTTTAAAGTGCGTGCTTTATAAAATTGACAGAATTTATAGTGCTTTTCATTTCTTCTTGTAACTCCTGTGGCAGCATCTTTGTTGCTAATATTTGCTGCTAAATCTTACCATGGATTCTGATGACTTTCCGTGCATCATTCAGTACCAAACGTTGAAATCCAGATCGACATCACAAGGGGGCAGTATTCACATTAACCAGAGCTGAATATAAAAAGACTGAACAGCATCCAGATTAAGTTCCCATGGTGTGTGTGTGTGTGTGTGTGTGTGTGTGTGTGTGTGTAGCGGCTGATCTTATAGTACATGATTTTACATTTACCCCATTATTATAATTCATGAAGTGACCCTTTACCTCCAATACTGTTGCTTTCAACACAGTAGCTTCCAAAACAGTTGCTTTCAATTTGAGCCCTTGGTATCAGCTCCTCCCCAATCCCTCCTCAAGAACCCTTGCTAATTTATAAATTATTATTATTTTGTCTTGTCTTACACTGTCAGCGTCTCCCTTCACCCACTTTTCTGTTGTCCATCCCCCAAGGAGGTGGCTATATGTAGATCCTTATAATCAGTTCCACCTTTCTACCCCACCTTCTCTCCACCCCTCCACCCTCCCGGTATCGCCACTCTCACCATTGGTCCTGAAGGGATCATCTTGAATTCCCTGTGTTTCCAGTTCCTATCTGTACCAGTGTACATCCTCTGGTCTAGTTGGATTTGTAAGGTGGAATTGGGATCATGATAGTAGAGGGGAAAGGAGCATTTAAGAACTAGAGGAAAGCAGAGTTTCATCATTTCCACGCCGCATCCTGACTGGCTCTTCTGTTCTGTTGCATGGCCTTAGTGTTTTGCCTTGGTGTGGTGGGGACTGATTGGGTGAAATTCCCATATTGTGTCTCCAATGTTGTCCCCTATAGGGGGACATTGAGAGATGTTGTGTCTCATAGTGGGGCCGACCATATAGTCCTCTCTGTGCATTGGCTGATCTGAGGGGGATATATTCCTCAAAGCTTGGTGCTCCACTCTCTCTTCCTCCCCCTTCATTTGCTCCCATGTTCTCTGATCAGACATGTCCCTCTCCCTGAGCTGTAGCTTCAGCGCTGTCATCTGAAGTGAATTATTCTGTGGTGAGGGGCGACTATCCACGTAGTTGGAATTAGGATCAGCCTCTCGGACACAATAGCTGCTTTTAACAGAGTAGCTGTTTTCAACACAGCAGCTGCTCTCTACACGTGTGTGACTGGTCTGCATAAGTACATTATGGTGCCAACCCTGTCACATGCATCTGTATTTGTAGGGTGTGTATGTGATTGGGTTGGCGCAATAATGTCATCACATCAGGTACTTGTATGTGGGCATATCTGCATGTGGGCCGACCTGCCTATATAGACAGATAGAGGAACAGTGTCTCCGTTCCTAAGACCATCAGAAATATGTGTTTTCTGATTATCTTAGGCAACCCTTGTGAAAGGGTCATTTGACCCCAAAGGGGTCATGATGCACAGGAGGAAAACCACTGTTCTAGACTAAGAGCAGACTATACAGAGGGAATAGTCTGTCCACTTCAGAGGCATCACCACTGAAAATATTATGTATAGCAACAAAAATATTGTCAGATACTGAAAAAATCATAAATAGAAACAGAACATCATCATTGATTGTGCTAGAAGATCAGAATCTCAGGTCAAAAGACAGAAAATATGATTGAGAAAGACCTGCCTTCTCAAAGTATAGCCAACCGCAGTGAATTCAATGGAGAAAATAATGACTGTGGAGGAAAGGCATTTAAAGCTTCATACCTTCATTTGCTGATGGAGCATCACTCAAAAGGAGAAGAAGTAACTTCAAGCATCAATTAATTACCAGAATTTGGAAGGGGCAAAATATGAATCTAGGAAAATTAAAAGCATCCAAACATGAAATGGAATGGATAAGGATTGACATTCTAGGTATTACTGAACTGAAAGTGACTGATATTTGCCCTTTTGAATGAGAAAATCATATGGTTTACTATGCTTGGAAGAATGTTGCACTCATTGTTAAAAAAAGACACATCAGGATCTATCTTGAAGTAAACTACTGTCTGAGGGAGGATAATGTCTACGCACATACAAGGAGATCCCAGTAATACAATTATTATTTAAATTTATGCACCAACCACAAGACCAATACTCAAGAAATTAAAGAATGTTACCAACATCTTTAGCCTGATATTGATCAAGGATGCAATCAAGGTGCATTTTTGATTATTAGTGATTTAAATGCAAAATTGGAAATAAAGAGGAAGGAACAATGGTTGGAAAAAATGGTCTTGGTCATGGAAACAATGCTTCTTTGTATTATATAATTTTGCAAAAAGAATGACTTCTTCATCACGGATATTTTTTTCCCAACAACACAAGTGGCATCTATATATGTGAACTTCCCAAGATGGAGTACACAGAAACCAATTGACCACATCTTTGAGACTATGCAGAAGCTCAAAATTAGCAGCTAAATCCAGGCCAGGGATTTACTGTGGAACAATGTAAAGTATTTTAATGAAATGCACAAAGGCCTTGAGTTAGAACACCAAAAGGAAATAACACACTTGGCATATCTTCACCTGAAAGTACAAAAGAAAATATTCAAGCTCGATTAGAAATATTCAAATATCTTTGGGCAAAATATTGAATGGTGAAGAAAGCATCTTAAGAAGATGGAAAGTGTTCACACAGTCATTGTATCAAAAAGAACTAATTGATCCTTAATCATTTCAAGAGATTGCATATTCTTCCTACAGTACTGTTGCAAGAACCAATGGTACTGAAGGATGCAGTCTAAGCTGCATGAAAGCATTAGCAAAGAAACAAGACTTCTGGATTGGAGGGAATACGAATTGAAATGTTTCAGCAAGCTGATGAAAGACTGGAAATATTCTCTTTCTATGCCTGGAAACTTGGAACACGAACAGCTGTTTGGTCAGCTGAATGGAATAGATCCATATTTTATCAATTCCAAGGAAAGGTGACCCAAACAATACTCAAATTATAGGACAATATAATTTATATCCCATTCAATTAAAACTTTGCTGAAGAACACCCAACAACAGCTATAGAAATGCATTGGCAGGGAGCTGCCACAAGTTCAGACCCGATTCAGAAGACGATGTAGAACAATGGATTGGTGATGTCAGTTGCATCTTGGCTGTAAACAGAGAATACCAGAAAATTGTTTATTTGTATTTTATTGACTATGCAAATGTATTCAACTTTGCGGAACATAAAAATCTATAGATAGCCTTTAAAAATATGGTAATTACATAAAATTTAATTGTGCTCATGTGGAACCTGTACATGATTATGAGACAGTTGTGCAAACAGAACAAGGGGAAACTAACTCGTTTAAATTCAAGAAAGATGCGTGTCATGGTTGTATACCTCTCACCATACTTGTTCAATTTATATGCTGAGCAAGTAATCAGAGAAGCTGACTTACAGGAAGTAGAGCAGGGCATAAGGCTTGGATGAAAGGTTATGCACAGCCTGAGATATGCAGCTAACACAACCTTGTGTGTTGAAAGTGAGGGGGGCTTTAAGCTGTTCTGAAGGTCAAGGATAGTAGCCTTCAATATTGATTACAACTCAATGTAAAGAAAACCAAAATACTCACAAATGCACCAGTATTTAACATCATGGTTAATGGAAAGAAGTTTGAAGTTGTCAAAGATTTCTCCTTGCTTAGTGTGGTAGTTACATAATCTGTTGTCAACTAGAGACTTAAGAGTGAAGGGGGGAGTTTAGTCTGTAAGTCAGGTCACAGCTTGATGAACTTATTTGGAGGTGCTAAGGAGATAAATAGCTCACTGGAGGCAGTACACACACCGACTCCCTGTGAGACATTCCTTTTGATAAGACACATGGAGCTACAAAAGAACCCTAGAGCTGGAGGAGCCACCTGGAGCCCCACACCAGCGCTGAGATGCTTACCTTGACACTGGAGTCACAAGACTTTCTACCTACTGACCTGTGATATTTTTGCATTTGGCATCATTGCAGGTGTTTCGCAAGTCTGAAGATGACTTTATAGATTGGCATCGGATATTTGGGCTAATATCGGATTTATGGACCTGGTGTGGACTGGGTTAGGATATTTTCTCAATATTCAATTGCTCTTGTATATAAAGCTCTGTCTTAAACACAAATGAATGTCTCTGAATTTGCTTCTCTAGTCAACCCTGACTAACACTCTTGGATCCACAATCAATGCTTATAGAAGCAGGAGTCAAGGGATCAAATGACAGATTGTATTGAGTAAATCTTCTGCATAAGACATCCTTAACATGCTGAAATATAAAGATATTGTTTTGAGAAAGAATGTGCATGACCCAAGTTATGGTGCTTTCAGTCACATCATTATGCCTGTGAAATGTGGGCATTGAATAAGGAAGACTAAAAAAGAATGGATGCATTTGAATTATTGTGTTGGTCAAGAATATTAAAAGTACCATGTACTGCCAAAAACAAACAAACAAACAAAATCCCCAAACAACCAGATCAGGAGAAAGCAGTCCCTGGAGGACATCATGTTTGCTAATGTGGAAGCCTAGTGATAAAAGGAAGGCCCTCATTGAGAAGGATTGACACAGTGGCTTAAACAATGAACTAGAATATAAGAACAGTTGTGAGGAAGGTGCAACATAAGCCTGTGTTTGGTTCTGTTGTACATACGGTCACTATGAATGTGAGCCGACTAAAGGCAGCTGATGACAACAAAATGACATGAACAAACATAGATTAGATGTGTATGGAGAAAATTTCACACATTTATAAACATCATAATAAAAAATTCTCAAATGCTTATATCTGAAGGATATTTTAAATGCAATATCAAATATCTGAGAATTTAGTAATTTGCCAAAAAGTCACAGCTAGAGAATGACACAGTTGCAACAGTATCCAAAAATTTTAAATGAAAGCACAAAAAGAATGAACTTGTGGAAAACAACACAAAAAAACCTCGCGGTTCATTTTCTATGGTCTGAAAGACAAAGAGGGTCCTCTATGTAGCTTGACGTGTTGCAACCAAGGAGAAGCTTATCAATCCAAACCCTTCATATCTAGCAGATTCTGACTCAGAAACCCCATAGAACAGGGTTGTCAATCTTTATGGAAACACAAATCCCACATCTTCTCCAGTAGATTGACTAGTTGGTTTGAACCTATGACCTTTTGATCAGTAGCTTAGCACTTAACCATTGCACCACTTACATAAGAGTTTTAAATGTGTAATGCATTCCTATGTGATCCTATTCTTGTAAATTGTTCCTGAGGAGAAATCAGCTAGCAGCATCAGAGAAAGGTTTAGGACCTAATTAAATGGAATGAGTATTAAACACCAGCTGCTTTAACAGATAAACTTCAAATTGTAGTGTCAACACAACAGAACAGATTACTCTTTCACAGGAATAATCTAGTGCCTCCGTGTCCAAGGGACAGTTTGCCTTTCATTCAGGATTTTTCTGTTTTCTATGACTAAAGTGTTCATGAAGACTTCTCCACTCTACATAAGGGGGCTTCAAGAAATCCCTGGATAAATCGGGAAGTAAAGATAATGGAATTTTCCCACATACTATTTGAAAGTCTCTTTTATGTGGAGACAAATCAATACTCCACTGCCACTGAGTGGATTCTAATTATTGGTGACGCTATAGGATGGACTGGAACTGTCTCCATAGAGTTTCTGTGGTTACAATATTCACAGAAGCAGATTGCCATTTTTCTTCTATGGAGCACTGGGTTTGAACCACTGTGCTTGCAATTAGCCACCCTGTGCCTAATACACAGTGTTCCCAAACATCTCCATAGGGAAGTGGGAAGGGGAGAAGACAAAGTCAGAGTTTAGACTGGAAAAGGAAACAAATGAAGGCGCTAGATACTGGAGATTGGTAGTCAGGATGGAGGACCTGATCCCTGGCTCAGCAGTTGTGTCTCAGCACTCTACCAAGGCAATGTGAGCACAGATCCCCGTTGAACAACCGCCAAGTCTGACACAACACATATGTGCGGATCACTCCCTTTTCCTCAGCTAGAACATACCCTGTGTATATATGACAGATGGAATTGCGATGGCCAACTTGAAATGTCACAAATGTAAACTTGAGGACAAAGAGAATAGCTTCATATTTCAAAGTGTAATACAACCTAGATTCTTAAAACATGTTTGCTCCAAATTCTTGCATGTAATTGTAGTAGCCTCCATTTCTTGTTCACTCAATTATATATATTTTTATATACATATATAATATATATATTCCTATTTTTGAAAAAAAATACAACCGGAAGCAATTTCAGTATAAACAAAAGAACAAGATAAACATTCTCATAACAAAATAAACACACTTTGGAGGTTACCAAGATGGGGGGGTCATTATGGAGAGCACATTGGGGCAATGGATTTAACTACTTTTGACTTGCTGAAGTGCAAGGTGATGATGCATTGAGAGGGAGGTGGGGGTGGGGAGATGAGCAGGACTGGTACCCTTAGAGAGCTTGATTAGTGGTTAGGACTATTGAATATAAAGTTGGAGATCTGAAATGTAAACCCCATTTAATTTACAATAAAACTGTTTTAAGATGCACTTAAAAAGATAAAATGATCTGGCATATAGTGACAATAGTAAAATAATTTCAACAACGAGTGGAAAATGACAATACCCAATAAGAAAGAAAGAAAACACTGCATGTGTTTAAAAATTACTTTTTGAAATGTGAGATTCAATTCTTAGTAATTATTTGTTACCTCTAGACAAATGTAGTGTTTTTATCAATAAAAAGTCAGTTTATGTTTCCAGGCTTTTAAAAACTTTTTGAGTTCTGTTTCTTGGATCTGTATGCAAAACTTTGATTTATTTTATGATTCCCCAATGTCATGTCTTCAGGCTTTTGGTTTTGTCCACCCCTCCACCCCCCGCCCGGCTGGTCCTTTGTTTTCTAGTAGGGCCCTTCGCCATTGTGCTGTGAGGTCCTCTCCTAGGAGGGTGCGGGGTAAACATGGTGTGGTACAAGTGCTGGAACTCCTATAACTTTACAAAGGGAGCGAGAATCACCATCAGCGTCAGCTCAAGCCTAATTCTTATGAAGTAGAAGTCTGACCTACCTCCTGTCCCCACCCTTTCCATCAATTGTGACACCGTCCTTCCCATATCAGTCTTCACTTGTCATCCAAGTTTAATAATAATTGGGTTGGCCACACAGAACTTAAAGGCAATACTCACAGTTAGAAGGTTTATTTGTGAAGTAGCAGGAGACTTAGAATCAGGATCAACTTTGAAGAACAGGAACAATTCAGAGTGTAGTTCTTCAGTCAGGACATCTTCTTCCTCTGGGCAGCTTGGCCTTGCTCGAGTGAGGCCTTATGGGGCAAATGTTACAACTCTCAGATCCATGGCAATGAAGTCCCAAGCTTCACTATCTCAGTCTCATGGCTTCTGTTGTCTTGTGCTTTTGCTACATCTATACCATTGTCTCTCATGGTCTTGTGTATTGCAACTCCAGTCTCCAAGATCTAGGTGATCCCCATGCAGGGATACTGGATCCACATAATGCACTCCGCACCCACTTCTTCTTGGTGGTAGTCAGGCACTACTTTCCAAGTCTGGGGTGGCACATTTAAAGCCTAGCAAGATGGCAAAACTTACCAATACCCTTGCGAGTGTTCAATACACCATATTTGCATGACCCTACCCACACAATGTGCGATGCACCATTTCTATATTAATAACAAAGTCTCCAATCCAATCAGTGAGGCACAAGCTTCTTATTGGCATACCCCAACCAATCACTGGATAGGAGTTAGACCATATGAAGTAATTCATTGCCATATGAAGTAATTCATTGCACCACAGTAGGAACCTGCTGCTTTAGAACTGTGTGACTCACTGGCCTTGGAATGGTTGTCTGAAGGAGCTAGTCATGGATGTGAGACACCCGATTTCTGTTTGGCACTTTACAGACTATTTTTCTTTCTTTCAGCTTCCTTCTCCATTTGCATAAAGGTAGTATTTATCTTCTGGAAATTAATGTATAGCTAAAACTTTGAGAACATTAGCCTTAGTTCTTTCACAGTAAAAATATATTCTATAAAATTCCATCTGTGTTTATATTTTCGCAGCATATTGGTTTCTTATAAGAATGCAAAAATAAAGATCAGACTGGCCCAGATATAATTATCTTAAAGGTCTAAGTATTTGAAGTCTCAGCTAATGATATTTATTCTAATTAGGGAAGCAAATTAGAAGAATATCAAGACCCTCACATTTCAGTATTCATAGATAGATTTCTCAGTAATTACAAAGTAACATCGTTAGTGATGAGATGTTTTTCACAACACTAAGGAAAAAATGCTATATTTTCTTCTGTAAAAAATCTGGCAAATTTTAGGGTTTTTTTTAAGTCTATGCTTATTTTTGTCTCAGTAATATAACTGAGATTTTAAAAATGTAAGACCAAGATTCAAACCGTAGCCAATTTCCTATGTTAATAACCAAAAATCAAAAGGTACTTAGGTAGTCTAAAAGAACAGATATATGAGGTGACTTTTATAATTAGGAAAGCAAATGAAAGATACTTCATTATATCTGCTCAAATAATCACTTACTATGTGAACATTGAAGTCCTTCTATGGGTTTTCTATGTTGCTTGTCAAGAAGTCAAGAAAATAAAAATAGAAATTTCTGATTCAGGCCATAAAAAGCTCACAATATGTTTTGGAAATGAAGGTAGAACAAGTAAATGGCAGTTTATAATTTCAATTCATCTGTAAAATAGAGTGACAAGAAAAGATACCTGGGCGAAGGGCCTAGTGATTTACTTCTATGGAGATCACAAGTAAGAGAGTCCTATGGTGCAGTGCTCTCAAATTGGATATCTTTGAGTTGAAGTCAACTATACGACCCCTAACCGCAATAATAGCAGTAGGAAAAGTAAGCAGGGAAGTGTTATAGTAAACAACTAATATTTAGATACTGACACCAAAGATTTACCTGGAAGATACAATATGGTATTGTTAGGGAGCTGGACGTTTCTAAAATTACTCAGTGAGCATTTTATGTAGCATCCACAGTATCTACCTGCAGCAAATATGGAAATGCAAACGAGGCACATTAAAATTATATTTCAAGAGTGCTGGTTTTGTATCAGACATTGTGTGGATATATTCTATTTAGTATTATTCAACCAGGAGCCCTGATGGCATGGTTAGTCACTAGCTATGATGACAGTGGCTGGACACCACCAGCAGTTCCTTGGGAAACCGATGAGGCTTCCTACTCCTGTAAAGAGCTACCGTCTCAGAACACCACCAGGGCAGTTCTTCCTTGTCTGAGAGGGGAGCTGTGAATCAGAGGGCAGTGAGTTTGAGTTTGAGGATTATTCAACACAGAGTGTATCCAAAATTAAAGTATCTAATTTAGCTTGGATAAAACTTTCTTTTTTCAAATATATTATTAATTTGGAATTGATACATCTTGCTGTGCTCTACTTAGTCCCCTTGCAAACAAATATGGGCATTCTTCCTCAAGAAGCCACCTAGGACAAAACTGTTGAGTGCATTTGGTGACAAGTGAGGTTGGCAGAATAGTACCCAGCGCATCCAATCTGTGGGAACTTTGAAACATTCTGCCAGGGAAGTGACCAGCTACACCAGTGGTTCTCACCTTCCTCATGCCACGACCCTTTCAGACAGTTCCTCATGTGGTGATGACCCCCAAGCACAAAATTATTTCTATTGCTACTTCATCACTGTAATGTTTCTACTGTTATGAATCGGGCGACCCCTATGAAAGGGTTGTTCAACTCCCAAAGGTGTCGTGACCCACAGGTTGAGAGCCATGGATCTAAACCCGTGTAAAGGGAATATGTGTTCCCCATACTGTGTGCGATGCTTTTGGCACCATTTACTGCAGGATCATAGTATTTTGGGAGCTCAAAATCAGATATAGGAGATGAGCAATTAAACAAAGGAGTTCTATACATGGATAGAAAATCGAATAAGACACCCATTCAATACTGAAAATATGCTTGTGTCACTCTTACTAAATTTCAGCATCATTTCATCTAGAAAATCTCAAGATCTCTGCTTGCCTTGCTGTAAAATTCAAATTTAAAATTTGTGAAAAGAATCACAGTATAGTTTTGATGTTCACCCTCCTTTTGGGAGGGGGCGATTATATGGTGTAGGATATAAAAAGAATAATAATTTATAAATTATCAAGGCTTCATGATGGAGAGAGCAGAATATGGAGGGGGGAAACGAAGAGCTGAAACCAAGGGCTCAAGTAGAAAGAAAATGTTTTGAAAATGAGGATGGCAACATAGGTTCAAATGTGGTTGACACAATGGATGTGTGGATTGTTATGAGAGCTGTAAGAGCTCTCAATAAAATGATTTTAAAGAAAAGAATCACAGTATCAGAGAAAGATGCTGAATATGAGTTATTTATTAAAGAACAGGATTTCTGGGGGCACATATAGTTACGTACTTGACATCTAACTGAAAGGTCTGCTGTTCAAACCCACCAGCTTCTCCACAGGTGATAGATGTGGCAGTCTACCCATGTAATGATTGACAGCCATGGACACTTGAAGGTAGTTTTACTCTGCTAGCCTCACATCCATCACATGGATGCATGTATGTAGATAGGTACTAAGTACCATATATACTCGAATATACGCCGACCCGAGTATAAGCCGAGGTACCTAATTATTACCTGGGAAACCAGAAAAACTGATTGACTCCAGTATAAACCTAGGGTGGAAAATGAAGAAGCTATTGGTGAGTTTCAATAATCAAAACAAATGAAAATAAAATTACTAAAATTTGAGACATCAGTGGGGTAATGTATTTAAATATTTATTTTAAATAAAAAAACATAAATAAAAGGACAAGTCATTTACCATTAGCAAACCAGCACAGTAAGTGGAAAATAGGTTCAACAAAAACAATAATAAGATATCAACAATGATAACTTAAGAGTACTATTCCCTGAGCTCAATCAGCAACCAAGCTAAAGTGTAAAGAGTAAAATCCTTCAAAACTGGATTCCTCATCATCATCTGTAACCCAAATGCAGAGCTTCAGCTGGTGTGAGGTCATCATAGACGCTGTCCTCACTGAGATCTCCGTCATCACCATCACTGCTGTCATTTTCATACAAAGCGCAGTCTTCACTGCCATCTATAGCATTACTAATACTACATTTCTGGAAGGCACATCACACCATGTTTTCTGGAAAGTCTTCTCATGCATCTCGAACCCACTTTGCTATTAACTGTATCAGGCTTCAAGAGATTTCCTCCTTTTGTTAGTCGGGCGTGACCAGATGACATCCATTCATGCCACATCCTTCGCACAGGGTCTTTAAAAGGCTTATCAACGATATAAGTCATAGGACAGCTCTCATTAGTTAGATATGAGTAAAAAAAAAAAACATTCAAAGTCCTGCAGTGTCAGCGGGGCTTTGCATGAACAGCGGAGAAACAGCAATCACCAGCAAGATGATGGTCTCTTGTCCCGTTACCTTGAGGGTGTGGGGGGGCAGCGAGATGTTATGCCACACTGGGTACCACTGACCCATGTATAAGCCGAACCCCAGTTTTTCAGCACATTTTTTTTGTGTGTGCTGAAAAACTTGGCTTATACGCGAGTATATATATTATTTTAAAATCATGTAATTAACTTCTTTTTATTAACTTGGTACTACTTATATCTATGAGTAAAATAATGTAGAGCAATATGTATCATATGTGTAATAAATATATATGTACGCTATACATATATAATGTATATTTATCACTTGTACATCCATTTTGAGGATCCTTGGTGTTGTTGTTGGTGTTGTTAGGTACCATAGAATCAGCTTCAACCCATGATGACCGTATGTACAATAGAACAAAACACTGAACAGGCTGGCACTCTCCCCACAATTGTCCCTATGTCTGAGCCTATTGATGCAGCCAGTGTGCCAACTCAGTTCAGTGAAGGTTTTCCTTTTTTTCATCGCCCCTCCACGTTACAGAACAAAATGTCCTTCTCCAGGGACTGGTCTCTCCTGCACACGTGTCCAATACGGGTAAGACAAAGTCTTGCCATTCTTGCCTCTAAGGAGCACTCTGGCCTAACTTCTTCTAATACAGATTGGGGTGTCCTTTTAGCGGCCATTGATACTTTCAATAGTCTTCTCCAGCACCACAATTCAAATGTCTTGATTCTTCTACGGTCTTCCTGATTCATCGTCTAACCTTCTGGTGCATAGGATGCAATGGGAAAGACCATGGCTTGAGTCAGGTGCACTTTAGTCCTCAAATTAACAGCCTTGCTCTTCAGTACTCTAAAAAGATCTTGTGCAGCAGATGTGCCTAATACAACTCATATTTTGATCTGTTGACCGCTGCTTCCATAAGAATTGATGGTGAATGTTCAAGTAACACAAAATCCTTGACAACAAACTTTTCTCCATTTATCATGATGATACTTATTGATCCAGTTGTAAGAATTTTGGTCTTCCTTGTATTCATTTGCAATTTTTACTGAAGGCTACAATCCATTAGCAAGCACTTCAATTCCTCACCTCTTTCAGCAAGAGAGTTTGTGTCATCTGCATATCACAGGTTTTTAATAAGCCTTCCTCTGTTCCTGATTCCCCTCTCTTCTTTATATGCACCAGCTTCTATGATTATTGCTTAACAGATAGATTGAACAAGTATGGTCAGAGGATACAACCCTGACGAATACCTGGTGGTTTTGAACTGCTAGTCCTGAATTAAGCAGCCTTGCCCTTAACCCACAGCACCACTAGGACTATCCTGGGGCTGTAGTCAAAATGTCATGCTGGTGTCCCAAAGATCAGCTGTTAAAATCTACCAGGGAGGACCCCAGTGTGGCTCTTGCTCCCATAAAAATGTATACTTTCAGAAACCTGGCCCAAGATGGCTGTGATGACTGGGTTTGGAATTTTTGGTATGAGTCAGCATCTACTCACGGCAGTAGGTTTTGGTTTCAAAAGTTTGCTGATGGATAATTAGGGAAGTTTTGCTTCTAAAGAGCATTCCTTTAAGTATTCCTGTTTTATTCTGGGACCTCTGGTGGTATAGTAAGCTTCACTTTGGGCAATAACTACACAGTCAGCAGTTTCAAACTGAGAGCCACTCACTCCACAGGCTAAAGATAGGCTTTCTACTCTCCTTAAATATTTACCAAACACACACTGGGCCAGTTCTACCCTGTCCAAGAGGATCCATCTTGGTGGGAATCAATGACATGGCAGTAAGTTTGATTTATTTATTTGCTATTTTATTCTGGTATATAGTGATTGTGTGTGGATACATTCCACCTGAAGAGTGTTTGTACAGTTTCTTTTTAATTTTTGTTTTTCTAAGACTACTGAACACATGCCAAATTCAACCACAGAAACAAGCTAGTTAATTTTGGTATCACTTTTTGAGGAAGCTGCTGAACTCTAATTATGTGTGGTCACTGGTAATATAGCTGGAGATAGCTGTGACACTCAATCCTTTTTCACCTGAGTACCATTTTTAAAATTGTCCCTTACAGAAAAGAATTTGATTTATATAAAATTCCTTCATGTTCCTTTGTATTTCTTTTGAATCTCCCAATCTCTTGTATTGGTATTCCAATAAGTCTATTAATAGTCTTCTCAGCCAAATATATTCCTTGACTGTAGCTCATTTCAAGAAATGTAATTTGTACAATAGAGTCTTAATATATCCATGTATGTATATATGTATATGCACATATATAATAACTGGAATACATATACATATATACACATATGTATAAACAAAATCATGACACATATAACTGGAAAAATAAACAATATCATGATAGAGAAAAGATCTAACTTCTTAAGGATTTTATTTGGCTTGGATACACTGTCAATGCTCATTGAAGCAACAGTTAAGAAATCAAAGGATGCATTGCTTTGGAAAATCTGTTGTACTAGACTTCTGTCACATTGAAGACTAGGTGGTACCTGACCCATGCTAGGGTATTTTCAATTGTTTCATATGATAATGAAAGTTGGACAGTGAATAAGAAAAACCGCAAAAGAATTGAAGCATTGAATTATGATGTGGGTGAAGAATATTGAAACTACAATGGCATTCCAGAAGAACAAATAAATCTATCTCAGAAGAAGCACAATCAGAGTGCTCCTTAGAAACAAGGATGGTGACACTTCTCAGATTCTTTGAACATGTCTTCAACAGAGACCACTGCCTGGAAAAGAACATGATAGTTGGTATAATGGAAGGTCAGAGATAATGAGGGGGATTGTGGAGGAGCCTCAGCATGACTGTGGTTGATGGCACAGCACAGGACCCAGCAGTGTTGCTCTGTGTGGTGCATAGAGTCCCTGTGAGTGGGAGCTGACTCACTCAATGACATCAAACCATGATATCAACAGGTATGGTATATACCTATCCATCTTATAAGACAGCATTGTAAAGGAAACATGTGGCTTGGATTGACTCATGAATCCTATATTTATGAATTTTTATTTCATTTTATTGATGAATGAAAATAAATCTTTTCTCATGAAGCTTCAAAATGAGCATAAAATAAAGCACAACATTCTGCTCTTCTCTCGATATTTTTAATGACAAGGTGAATATATTTTTCAAGTGTTTTAGAATTTTCTGGTGATACCCCTAAAGAATTGCTTAAGTAATATCAGTTATTGTATAAATCAAAGCCTACTGGCTACAGAAATCTGTGGCTAACAAAGAAGTCTTTCTGGTAGAGTCTCTTAGAGGCTTGCAGGTGTGTCCTTAAAGGAAGTCACCATAGTGGGGACAGTAGGTGGTCACATAGTCCTGAGTCATACCTGTTAGTGAATCACTGACTGACTGTGTGGTAAGAAGGCCCTGGACCAATCTTCCTAGCCTTTTAATTCTAGTGATATACAGGTCCCAATTTTGCTCCTGTTCCTGCTTCTGTGAGTCCGCCTATAATTGTGACTTATTAATCTGTCACAAATCAAATCTTCGTGACAGTTCCCTTTGCTCTTGCAAGTCCTTGGTTCAGCTCTGTATCTCAACAAACCCTTAGAAGCCATTCTGACCTCATGCTAATGGCCTCCCTCATCCAGATGATATTACCTTTGTACTGTCTTTGTCTCGATTAAGACTTAATACATCCTTAAATTATATCTGAGATTGGGGTCTCTTTCATACTCTACAACCTTCCACAGTCTATTAGTTCTCCCTGAGCATGAGCGGCACTAAGTATTTGTTAACAAGCAAACAGGTTTAAAGAATGTCAATTAAGACAAGAAATCGAGCAAGTATCAATTAAGTTACATGCAACTGTGAAAGCAAAGAAAAAAATGAAGGGGTGGGGGAGGAAGAAGAAGAGGAGAAGGAGGACAGGCTAGATCCCCATTGTTGCATTTTCCCTGTGAAACAGCACAAGGGGAGGATCAAATGGATTTAGAGATGAAGAATTATCTCGTGGTTCAAGAGTCCTGAATAAAAATATTTGCTTCTTTAAGGACCTATGAGAAAGAGGAAAGAAAAGAAAAATACGAGCTCATCACCAATCATTAGATGTCAACTCATCATCACATGGTAGAACTGCTCCAGTGAGTTTCAAAGACTTTAACTCTAAGGGAATAGAAAGCCCCACTTTCTCCTGAGGATTGGCTGGTGGTTTCAAACTGCTGATCCTATGGTTAGCAGCCCAGAGAGTAACCACTACACCACCAGGGCTCCTTGAGCAAGAGGAAGGAGCAGGACAAAAGGGTAGAAGCAGCAAAGTAAGAGAAAAGACATCTATTTTGTTCAAGGCCTCTTGATTTCATGGAAGCCTCTGGGAGGTGTCTTAGTCAAAGTCAAGGATAAGTGGCCTCCAAAGAGAAGCTACCAGGTTAGGAATGCAGAAAAGATGATAAGCATGGCTGGTTCTGGAGACCTATGATCTTAACTGAAGTTTCTTCCAGAAAACTACAACGCACTGGTTGCATCCCTGGTATGGTGTGGAGAAAGAAGCATCTCCTAATGATGCCTGCCAGGCAAAGCCTTATAATGGTCTACAGTCAGACCTGAAAAATCACATATAGAATTTTGTCCTAGAGATAGATTTTGAAATGCTGAGAGGATAGATTGTGAGTTGCTGAGAGGGACCATTTATTTTACTCATGGTCATGTCCAGCCAAATTAGCCCCTAGCCTTTCTCATCATCAAGAAAATGTATTCCTGCAACTGCTCTCCATAAGAAGACGATTTATCTCCTTGTCTAGAAAGCTCATTCCCAGTGCTACCAGAACTTCAATACCAAAGTAACTAAATGCTTCTCCCAAACCTCATTGCAATTAAGTCAATTCTGACTCATAGAATCAGCCCTATAGGTCAAGGTAGTACTGCCCCTGTGGGAGTAAAAACCTCATTTGTCTCTTTTGGAGTGACAGGTGGTTTCCAACTGCCAACCTTGTGGTCAGCAGCCCACCTTTAAACCCACTCTACCACCGCAGATCCAACTAAGTGCCTACAGGTAATTCTTCTTGTTCCCCATGACTCGGAGTCTCTCTCCAACAAGAAAATTATTATCTCAATCATTTCTGTATGAATGCATTATTATTTTTTATCTAGACCTTTCTAAGGCGTCCTGGTGGCAAATAGTTAAGCCAATAAAAGGCTTAGTCTTTCTTAGAGGCTGAGACTCGTGTACCTTTAGCACTTTGGATTCATTGTTTCTATGTCTGATTTACTTTACTCTTAGTTGGTCCAGATATGGAAAGGCTGCTAGTTGCACCTTAGCTGGCTTCCATGCGTTTAACCTTGTAACCACTACTGGCAAACTCAGGGGAGAACATGGTGCTTGTGGACTGCATGATGTCCGCTCACCTTGGTGTCTCCAGAGACTAGAGTCAGATATTCAAAAAAGTAGCCAGTTCAACACTTGCAGCCACTGGGGCGGGGGAAAGATAAAGCAGTTGTCGTCTTTGAAAATATATAGCCTTGAAGACACTGAGCATGCTCCTCTGTCGTCTAGCATCACTATAAATTGGAATCAACTTAAAAGCAATGAAATTGGACTTGGATTTTGTAGGCTTATATGAATCCTAGAGAAGAAAGTCCCCCTAAATTTGTTCTGGAAACTTATTTCTCCCTATGAGGAGACAGGCTCTCTGCAGTTCAGAGTGGAGAATTTCATCTGTATCCAGCTGAACAGTAGGCAATTAACATGTTTTCTTTGATCACTGTGATAATAAAGTGGCAATGCTGGATTATGTACTATCATTTAAAATCCATGTCAATTACAAATTTAATCAATTTGTTTACACATTTGTGAACTTAGGCTATAAGTTTTTTTATAATTAACTTAAAACTACTCCCATAGAAGCAACAGTCCAAAACAGCAAACAATGTATTTTTTGGGGGCAATTGGCTATAAGCGATCACTTTGAAATTATAAAGACAAAAATGACAATTTGAAGACTAAAGTACACCTGACCGAAGCCAAGTATTTTCCAGTACCTCGTATGTTTGTGAGCGCTGGATGAGGAGATCAGAACAGAGAAGGGTCAGGCATTTGGATTATAGTATTGGTTAAGAATGTAAACACGTTGACCTGTATGGATCATAACAATGTATGCATAGCCTTGAAGAGAGTGGGGGTTCCTGAACACTTCATTGTGCTCTTGGGGAACCTGGGCATGGATCAAGAGCAGTTTTTCAAACAGAATAAGCAACGATGGAACACAAAGCATTCCTCCAGTTTTTTAATGCTCCTCCCTCCCTTCTGCACCCCCCCTCCCACCCCTGATCATGACCCCAGCTAGACCTTACAAATCAGGCTATACCGGAGCATGCACACTGTTACAGCTAAGAGCTCTCGATACACAGATAGCCCCCCAGGAACAGTAATGGGAGAAGCAATACCATTAGGGTAAGGGTAAGGTGGGTGTCAGGGTGGGGAGAATGGGGGAACCAACTACAATGATCAACATATATCCACCTCCCACCCCTAGGGGACAAACAAGGGCTCAACCAGAAAGAAAATATTTTGAAAATGATGATGGCAACTTATGTACAAATTTGTTTGTTACAATTGATGTATGGATTGTTATAAGAGTTCCCAATAAAATGATTCATTTAAAACAGAATAAATAAATAAAGCGTACTAGTTAAAACATTAAACACTTACTGACACTGTGCTACATACTCTACATAAGTAGAAATGAAGCTAAGATGTAAATGAGTTCATCTTCTCCAATTTTGTGACTAAAATTTTGAACATTAAAAAATCAGGAAACGTGCATGTGGGTTGTATCCTCTCACCATACTTATTCAATCTGTGTGCTGAGCGAGTGATCAAAGAAGCTGGATTACATGCAGAAGAATGCAGTACCAGGTTTGGAGGAAAGCTTAGCAACCTGTGATATGCAAATGGCACAACCTTGCTTGCTGTAAGTGAGGGAGACTCGAGGCACTTATGGTGAAGATCAAGTATTGTAGCTTTCAGTGTGGATTGCACTCAATGTAAAGAAAACCAATATCCTCGGAAATGAACCAATAGTTAGTATCTTAATAAAGAGAGAAACTTTGAAGTTGTCAAGGATTTTGTCTTATTTGGATTCATAATCAATGCTCAGAAAAGCACCAGTCAAGAGATCAAAAGACAAGTTGCATTGGGTAAATCTGGTGCATAAAACCTCTTTAAAGATTTGCAAAGCAAGGATGTTACTTCGAGGACTAAAGTGTACCTGACCAAAGCCATGGTATTCTCAATAGCCTTATTTTCATGTGAAGTTAGACGTTTAACTATGGGAGCCCGAAGGAGAATCAATGCCTTTGGATTGTTGTGCCGGGGAAGAATATGGAAAGTTCCATGGACTGCCAAAATAACGTGTTTTTTATTCTAAGGAGCCAGATTGTCCCATAGACGCAAGCATGATCAGACTCGTCTTATGTCCCTTGGACATGTTGTCAGGAGAGACTAATCCCCGGAGAAGAGCATCATGTTTGATGAAGTGGAGCATTCGGGAAAAAGAGGAAGACCCTGGCCAAGATGGATTGGAACCGTGGCTGCCATCATGGGTTCAGGCAGAGGAACAACGATGAGGATGGTGCAGGAGGGGCAGCGCTTCGTTCTGTTGCACAAGGGAGTCACCATGATGTGGGACCAACTCAAGGGCTCCTAAGTACATCAGCATGGGCAGAGACAACCCAGCGTACCATAAACTGGGAGAGCATGAACCAATGTAACTTAGAGTGAGAAAGGACAGGACATTCCCTAGAAGTGAGGATAGATGGATTTTCTACTATATTTGGGGTATGTTCATAGGAAGGACCAGTCCCTGGAAAAGAACATCACGCTTAGTAAAACAGAGGGCTAATGAAAAGAGTGGGGGTTCTCAGTAAGAGAGATCGGCCCCGTGCCTGTAATGGTTGGTACAAACACTGCAAGGGTTGTAAGAAGACACGGGATGGGTGGTGTTTTGTTCTGTTGACAGACTGTGTCTGAATGAGGCCTGACTCCGTGGCACCTCACAACAACAGGGTTGTGAAGCATGTGTTTCGTATTTAAATAAAATTACAGTTGCTAAATCTTAAAAGTGAGGAGTTGTAACATAAATATGCAATTATTGAAGGTCAATTCAAAATGGGTAGATTTCTTAAAGGAAAAATTTTTAAAAAGACCAAGGCATATAGTAGGCCCCATACACTTGCTAAGTAAGGCTGACTTAGAGAACCATGTTCCATGTGAAATGGATAGTCTCTCTGCTTCTACCTGGGGCAAACAGACACTTAACTTGATCATATTTTGCAGCCAAATTTTGGTATTTCACTAGCATCTGTGAGATATGTAGCTCTTCAACTATATTTGCCAATTACTCATTATGAAAGAGGCAGAAATTATTAGCTTCAGGAGCTAGAATTTGAAGTGGAAAGAAGTTTTTTTGTTTGTCTGTTTTTCTAAAAGTATGTATTAATTTTTGGATAGCTCAACTCTCCTTAAATTTGTGTAAGTCTAATGGAAGAAAATTAAACTGTGTAAGTGTGAGTTCGGTCTGTAAAATACTGTGTGCTTCAGTGAAGATTTGTTGAAATAATGATGGGATTTATAAGACCTCCAAAACACCTTTTAATAATGAAAATAGAAATAACAATAACTATACCTGAACAGCTTATTAGTTGAAGCCAGAGTGTTGAGAGAGCTGGGAGAGAGGGTGGGGGAGGTCCTGTCAAATCAGGCATGGACTAAGTAAGAAAGGCAACTCTTTTAAATGATATACCCACTTTGCTCGCTCTAAAGATAGCCAAGGAGCAGGCAGAAGGAAAGGGCAGGGAGAAAAATGAATATCTCCAAGAAAATCTTCGTAAATGTCCAACTAGAAAATCCCTTCTTTTGGAGAACACCTGGAAATGGAGTTTGGGGAATGCTTATTTAATCAGATTCTTCATTTCTCAATGAAATAACAACACACCTTCTTTCTGGAACTTTGGGGACATATTCTCAAAGTTCAAAGCAAAAAAAACAGTTGCCATGAAAAATTCCACTTCCTATAGAAAACATGGTTAATAATTGAAATATGTTTCTCTTCAGACTTTTCTTTAGAGACATCGCATAGTTGACATCACAACACATTTATAATCCAGCATCCTATTTTAATGCTCAGAATTATAATCTCTATGCTTTCCTATAATTTAAAAATGGAGTACACTTTATTACAAAGAACACAATTATTTTGTTGTATTGTATGCCCAAATGAATCATTCTGTTGTTGCACATATTGTTTGCTCTTTAAAAATATTGACATGTCTGCGTCACTTCAGGAACTTGTGTTCCTAAGAACTTTTTTGAATATGTAGAAGAATGAAGAGGGAGAAGGAAACTCGATTTTGTTGAGTCTGTACTACATTCCAAATTTTTTATGAACATCACAGGGTGATAGATAGACAGATAGATAGATAGAGATGATAGATAGATAGAGAGAGAGAGAGATAGAGATGATAGATAGAGATGATAGATAGATAGAGAGAGAGATAGATAGATAGAGATGATAGATAGATAGATAGAGATGATAGATAGACAGGAATAGGGATATAGCTATAGATGATATGATTAGTTATAGATATATAACTTGTGGGACTATCACTGTTGAGTGTCTGCTATTTTTCCAGCACTCAAACCATACCATAAGCCCATTTGCGAAGCGAACTAAGCAAGCTTCAAGAGGTAAACTGTTCTAGGGGTCAGTGATGCGTACAGATGGTTGCCAATAAAACTTGTTGTAGTGTTATTCCAATATATATCTTGACCCAGTAGGAAAGAAAGAAACAGTAAATAAAAGTAACCTATGCTGCTTTAAAATTATGAATGTAGCTGGAGAATGTATCTAGTAATTTTAACATAAAAAATACAGTGCTCCAGCTTCTGACCAAACTCCCAGTATTGGCAACTCCGTTCTTCAGTGAAGAAGTGTCAGGAGGAGCAGCAGACACCAATGGGAACCGAGTCCCCAGTGGAAATCTCAGTGAATCACATTCTACAGTAGAAAAGGGGTCCAGGTCCCACCTTTGGTCATACACAGTGAATGCAAGTGATACTAAACAGAAATGGAGGCGGTGCTCTAAGTTCAATTGATACAGTGACTAACAGTAATCATTTAAACAAAATCGAGAGATCACCCAGAGACTCAACACAATTCCTGGACCTAGGAACCTGGGAGGGAGGGAGGTTCACCCTTGAGGGTGGAGGGCGAAATCTTAATTGAGAAACATATATGTTATTTAAACTTTCAGACTCATTATTCATTAAACCGAGGAAATTCTAAAACTAAGTAGACAAAATAAAAACAAACAAAAAAAACAGTTTTTACTGAATTGATTCTGACTCCTGTGACCCCTGTGCTTCTGATCAGGACAGCGAAAATGGCTGATTTTTCAGAAGTGTATAGCCTTCCCATTCTAAGGCCCCTCTGGGGGAACTAGAGCCTCCAACTATTTGGTTATCAGTCAACCACACACCCCATTGCATTGCCCAGGGCTCCAGGGGAACAAAACAGAAGCTGAGTGAGTCTGTATTACTTTGAGAAACGAGCATTACATAATTCCATTAGTTAAGCCGCATGAATGTTACTCCGCTACTAGACAGGAGGAGCTGCCCTTGGGTTTAATATATGGACACATTCCTATGGCAAACACATGAAGATATATGGACACATTAGATGTCAAACTATAATTTCCGGGATAATGTCACAGGTGATGGAAGTCACTCACCTTAATTGATGGATTTTGACAGCTCCTTCAAGCTATGGTAGCTAATTTAGGTTGGCTTATTAGATGGAGACAGTAAAGGAAAGAGAACGCTCTTCAGGCAATATTCTGCCTCAGTTGCTGTCATGCAAGTCTAAGCAGAAAGCGTCCATTCAGGAAAATGAGCTCTGACATGTCCCCTCTTGCAGGGATGGAAAGAACTAGAACAGATAAGCTCTCTCTATTGATTAACATTTCATTTTGCTTCCTCTGCCCATGTCAGGTCAGCAATATTCAAGAAATTTTCCCATTTAAGGATAAAAATATTCCTTTAATTTGTAACCAAAATATCTCTTTTCGGGGTTTAACTTTTACATTACTTAACTACTTATATCAGTCCTTGAAGAAAGAATGAGTTAGATCAGCAAAATCCAATTATTTTTGGTAAAAAATAGTCCCTAGTACATTGTTACTTAGATAATTGGATAATGGCAATAGAATATGTAACATCTCATTAATTGTATAGTGTATATACATGAAAGCAGGCATACTTCATTCATTGCACTTTGCTTTGTGGCGTTTCAGAGATAGTGCACTGTTTACAGATTGAAGAGTCGTGACAACCCTCTTCTAGCAATTGTACGGATGCCATTTTCTGAACAGTGTGTGCTCGATGAATGTTTCTTTGCCACGGTTTGTTAATTATTGCAATATTTTAGGTTTTTATTCAGAATGCTATTACACATTAGTAAATGAAAGTCTCATATAAACATACTTTTAGATGTAATCAAAGTAAAAAAAAAAAACTCACTCACTGCTTTGGAGTCAATGCCAACTCATAGTAACTCTATAGGACAGGGTAGAACCGCCCCTGTGAGTTTCTGAGACGGTACTGCTACAAGAGTAGAAAGCCATGTCTTTTACCTACAGAAGCTGAGCTTTGAGTTGTTGACCTTGCCATTACCAGCCCATCACATAGCCACCATGCCACCAGAGCGAGTATTAAGTTAGTGATTCTAAGAAACCAAACCTTTTTTGGTTTAGATGAACTAGGAAACCAAAAGGATACATTCTACTTGGTTAGTTGCGATATGTGTTTTATTTCAGTAGTCTAGAACTGAAATAGCAGTAACTCTGAGGGATGCCTGTGCATCATTATCAAAAATATTGGAGTAAATATAGTTAACTCAATTTATGATATATCTGCTATTATATAACACAAATGGCTACTGCGCTCTCATTAATACAATCATCAAAATTAGACTTAAAAAGAAGAGAAGAAAATCTTTGCATTGTTCCCTTTTAAATTTCCATTGAATTTGTTCATTTTAAATATATTTATTTAAGATAAATCAGCTAATAATTTTGTGACAGTTATTTATAAACATAACTCTAAAGAATAGCTAGAACAGAGGAAAGTATATATCAACTGATGTCGTTGTGTTATCAAGTCAATTCTGATTTCTAGTGACTTGAAAGAACAAAGTGTATCTGCCATACATGGTTTCTTTGTCTGTAATCCTTATGGGAGCAGATCAATACCTTTTTTCTCCTGTGCAGGCACCGGGTGTGTTTGAACAGCCAATCTTTCAGTTGGTAGCCAAGCATTTGACCATTATGCCACCAAAAAAACAAAACCAAAAACAACCCAACTGTGGTAGTCACCTAATCTGGTGCCAATTTGAGGATTAAGGGTGTAGGGGTGCAAGCTAGCCTGTCAGTCTGGAGATAGCCAAGGAGACCTCTGTGTCTGCATGGCTTCTCCTGAGAATTCTGGGAAATCTGTTACTTCCTTCATGGAGGCAGGAGGAGACTCTTTACTGACAAGGATGACTTCCTGCAATGCATCCCTGAGGAGAAACCTCATGGACCTACCTGATGCAGCCCTGTGAACTGGAATGGCCACGTGGAGACCCCTGCCAGTGCTGACACGCTTCTACCACTAAATACTTTCTACCCACTGGCCTGTGGTCTTCTACATTCGGCATCATTGCGTGTGTTTCGTGAGTCTGAAGAGGACTTTATAGATTGCTTTCAGGCATATAGGCTAATATCGGACTTATGACCTTGGACTGGACTGGGTTGAGATGTTTTTTTAATGTGCAATTGCCCTTTATATAAAGCTCTATCTTATATACATATGCATGTTTATGAATTTGTTTCTCTAGTCCACCCAGACTAAGACACCAGCTCACGGACATCAGATCTGTTTAGACACAGAAACCATAGAGGAGGACGGAGTAGAACTGCTGCTGTGGATTCCCCAGGCTGTGACTCTTCATGGGAGTAGACAGCCACATCTTCACTTCTTCAGAGTGGCTGGTGGTTTCAAACTGTTGACCTTCCAATTAGCAGCTCAATGCATTA
Organism: Tenrec ecaudatus; assembly: GCF_050624435.1. Lineage (NCBI taxonomy): Eukaryota > Metazoa > Chordata > Mammalia > Afrosoricida > Tenrecidae > Tenrec > Tenrec ecaudatus. The sequence continues at coordinate 21,089,749 of NC_134543.1, forward strand.
CCACCCCACAATCATAGCCCCTAGATCATTTCACCAGTGTTCCTACAATATATAGCGAATACTGCCAAAATACCCAGGGTCAGTGAGTGGATTCCAATTCATCATAACCCCACATAGGTTTTCCAAGACAGCCATTATTTATCTTTCTCCTGAAGAGGCTCTGGTGAACTTGAAATATCAAATGTGCAGTTAGCATCCTAAGTCGAACCCACTATGGACACAGCAGATAGACAAGAAAGTAGAAGAGAGAGTGAGGCACAATGTGTTTATGACTACATTGTTCATATAGAATTTAAAATTTTTCCCAGTTTAATATGGTATAAATTCTCTCCTTGCTGTGTTCTCAATAACTCTCACCCGACAGTTCTACATTAATTAACCCTGGTGGACTAGTGGGTTGCTCCTTGGTTGAGTCAAAAGGTCGGAGATTCAAACCCATCACCTGCTCCCATGAATGTTAACAGTTTCTGAACCCCTAGGAAATGGCTACTCTGTCCAATAGTGTGGTTCTGAGATGGAATCCTCTGCATGACCGTGGAGTTGGTTTCGGTTTGGTGTGTGTGTATGTGTGAAACACTCCATTGGATTGTAGTCAATTAATATAGCCATCTAGCCATAATTCTTTATTTGATGTATTATAATTCTGGACTCCATGCCAGTGCCCGTAGTCCATCTTGGAAGACTTTCTACAATGTGCTAATGGTCAGCATTAGGGTGGGACCAAGCTCTTGTTTGAGTAGAGTATGAACCAAGTTACTTTGTTTCCTTGTGGGCATCTCTAACTCTACTGGAGGGTGTGTTTGAAGACACCATCCATTGTTTCTATGGGGTGGGGGTATATATGCTGATATGCAGTTCTAATAACCACACAGATTCTCCAGCGTCAGACATCTATTTCCTGACTCAGCCTTGGTGGAAGCAAGAACACCTACTGCAATTTAGGCTCCTTTTGACTTCTTACTCTGGACTCAGTATTTGGGCATCCTCTGCTTGACTTTCTCATTCGGGAATGAACCGCAACCATAACTTTCTCTTGCAGTACATTGCAGAACCAGGGGCACAAGGATATGCTCAAGGGAGGAGTGGACAGAGGAAAGGGAATGGAGCAAAATTGCATCGTGGAAGAGTTGGGTACTTTGTGCTATCTTTTCTCTCCATCTCCTTGGGATGAGTCTGACATAAGTTATTCTAAAAGAAAATTTCACCACACCAATTTCATCTTAGATGCACTCAGCTATTGCTACTCTAGTCCACTAATGCATTTGCTTCAATAAAATAAATATCCTTGCCATCTATCTGAACCAAAAGAGCATCTCTAGATTAGGTCCTTTTGAAGTATGTTTATGCTCTTTGCAAGTATCTTTTAATTTATTATGTATGGACCACGTTCTTTAATGTAATGGCTCTGAACCCTGATTTCACATTAGAAACCTTTCATGGAAACATGTGTGTATGACACCTACACCACACATGGACACCAACTCCAGAATTTAGTTTTCACTTGATATGATGCCAAGACCAGGCCTAAGTATTATTAAAATAATCATGCAGAGTCCCTGCCATCAAGTCAATTTGGAGTCACGGTGACCCTAAAGGACAGAGTAGACAGCCTCTGTGCGTTTCCAAGACTGTAGATCTTTATGGGAGAGGAAAGTCTCATCTTTCTCTCATGCAGTGCTGGTGGTTTCGAACTGCTGACTCTGTATTTAACAGCCCAGTGTGTAACCGCTACACTACTAAGGCTACTGAAAGTAATAGAGTAATATTCTTCATGGGATTCTGATGTGGAGATCACACTCAGAAATACAGTTACAGGCATCTTGGAAAAGATAAAAATAAAGCAAAATAATTCATATCACAAGGAAGAGGACTCTAAATTACGACGGACCTCAAATTATGTCTTCATTCCAAAATGTTTGACAAATACAGTGACAAAAGTCATCTAGAAGTCATCTACTTATTATTCAGATAGGGTCAAGTTAGGCCTTCAGATTTCCGTGACTTTATAAAATAAGATTTACTAAGATTTTGAAGAAAGTCCAGAAATAAGTGGTTTCGCAAAAGTTTTCAGGCAACTTTGAAGCTTGTCTATTTTGTTAGTTAGTTTTGGTTTTTGGTGCTCTTCACACTTCGTTCTGGTGTGTAGTTAGTTACATATTGGGCTGCGCACCACAGATCAGCAGTTTGAAACCCAAAGTCACTCAGAAAGATGAGCCTCTCCATTCTCAAAGATTTTCAATCTCGGAAACACCCAGGCACCATCACTCACTCACACACACACACACACACACACACACACACACACACACACACACACCACTCCCCTGGGACTGTCTTGCTCTGTCCTATAGGGTCACTATGAGTTGCAACTGACCTGATGGCTGTGAGGTGAAGATCACTCAATATCTGTTGTCCTAGAAAATATTGCAGCAATCCCTGAGCTCTCCCTCCTCAAAATCTTTCTGACAAAAAGCCTGAAGGAAAAACCATGGGACAACCTACACCCTTAAACTAAATTGATTTTTGCTAAAGTAGATTTTTCTTGATGCAAATTAGTATGAATGGATTCCTCACACACAGTCTTCAGTTGAAATATTAATTATTCTCACTGGGCAAAGTTTAAGGAGACTAAATTTGGAGGATTAAAAAAATCATTCTACACTCTTCAGAAAGGAAATCAGTATGAAGGTAAGGACTTGAGGGATAAGAAAGGTTAATTGCCAATTATGCAGAGAAAATACATAAAAGTAAGAATAAAAACACACTGGTAAGCTCTACTGCCCTTTCTTTTATTTGTGTTATAGTGTCACTGTTTTTTTTTTTAACATTGTTCTAAATTAGTTTGGTCCATGTCACTAGTATTTAGTGTCAGGTTGGTCCTCAAAATTTGAAACAATAATAGTGATATGACCGATGAACTAGATCAAAAGAATTAACTCAAGGAGAAAGAGGGCAAACAAAAAATGGATTTAACATTTTCTTGAACTCTTCTAAAGCCGATTAGAAACAATTGGAAAGTCACAGTATTCAGTTCTCATTGTATATAAACATCGTGCCTTTATGACTACTTTGAAATGAAACATTTGAGCAGCGAATTTGAATTTCATAGAAATTGAAATAAACTAACAGGCTGGATTCCAGTCACTTTTTCAATACACCAGGTACAAGACATATTAGGAATTTGTACCCTATATATATAGAACCAATGGCCTTTCCTTGCTATGGGTGTTCATCAATATTGTGGTCAATTCTGACTCATTTGAACACATCTTAAGACATATACACACAAAAACCTTGCTAACAAAATTCATAAATATGTAATTCTTAGATTCTGATTAAAAATTAGCCTTTTACTGGCTCATGCTGGGGTCATATATCTAGTCAAAAACGTTGGGTGTCCACAGTGATATGAGCTTTCACATTGTGAAAAGAGTTAGCCAATACATTTGACAGCCTGCTGCTCTTCATTCCATACAGAAGGGAGCTGTAAAAAAATATTGACTAACTTTTATTAACAGAGAAAAATGGGACCTTAACACACTGCTAAAAAAATTCAAATAACAAAGAAATCTCAGAATAACCACTTTCCTAGTACCTCAAAGTTAAAAATTTACACAGAGGGTCTCAAAATGTTGGCACCTCATGAACCTTTGGTTCTTATTATCTTTAGCACAAACATATTACTATGGCAATCAATTGGCTTATCATTAAGCTTTCTTTTTCATCAACAAATATTTGCTGTCTCCTCAGCTAGATGGAAGGAGTGGTCTCCTCTGGATGAACAAAGGGAAAGGAGAATCTACTTTCCCATCTGCCTGAGGATGCTTCTGTGAAGCAGAGGCTCCACAGGCCTCCACGCTCAGTCTCCTCTAGGTCAGGGAAACCAGATGCACACAGTTCCTCTTTAATTTTACTTTAGTGACAAGAAGGGAAAAGGGCCCTGAGCAGTGCAGTGGGCTGACGGTTGGGTTGGTAACCAAAGTGGCAGTGGATTAAACTCATCAGCTGCTCCTGGGGAGAAAGATGAAGTGATCTGTTTCCGTTAAGATGTACAGTCTCCGAAACCCTACATAACAGTCCTGATATCAACCCCCCATGGCTATTGCTAAGTAAGGAATCAGCACAGCTGAGAGATGACCCTGAAGCCTTATGAACTGTGAGAAAATAAATTCATTTTCTTTCAAGAAATACATGTGACACTTGTATTACTTGGCACTAGATCACTGGAACAGTTGTTATATGTTTAACGATGAAATTTCATTTTATTATAATGTTTTTCTTAATTCCTGTCACAGGATTCATCATCGTTGTTAGAGTCACAAGCATAAATAAGCCACTGTCACAGTTTCACAGATGCTAAGACCAAGCGCATGGTGGGTTAGTACCTATTGCTTGTGCTGCCCATGAAGCAAAGGCAGTCTAGTAATGCTAGTTAATATGTATTGGGAGTTTACATGAAAACTATTCTTCTATGTATTTGACATGTATTTATTTGCTGAATTTTTAAAACAATATAATGACATAATTACTATTATGCTCTATATTTTGGAGATGAGAAGAAAAGCATGGATAAGATATATTACCCAATATTATACAGTCATAAATTTCCATACTTGAAATTTAACTTCAGATTTCTTGCTCATGACCACTATGCTATAGTAAAAGTAAAGAGTAGCATAAACTATATTGATATGTTTGGGGAAATATCTTTGTTTGGATGCTCTATTGTAAACCAATGAGAACATTGATCATTTTTGTTCCACTTGGGTTAATGTCTCATTGATAAAGCTGCCTTGAACTATTGGGTAGTGATTTTCAAAAGGCCACAATAATATAAATATCTCCTGAGACTATGAAGAAAATATATTACAGAGAATTTATAGGAAGAGAGTATATTATGGAATGGGCTTGAAGTAGGCAAGAAAATGTTTAAGAAAATACATCGTTGTTGTTGTTGTTGTTGTTAGGTATGATCCAGCTGGTTCTGAGTCATAGTGACTCTGTGTACAAGAAACTAAATATTACCTATTTATCTGCCATCCTTGCTATTATTCTAATGTTTGAGCGCATTGCTGTCGTCACTGTATCAACCCACTTTCCTGAGGGTCTTTCTCTTTTTGATGAACCTATACCAAGTATGTGTCTTTTCCCAAGGATTGGTCTATTATTCCTGATAATATGCCCAAAGTACTTGAGATTATGTCTCACTATCTTTTATTTTAAGGAACGTTCTGGATGAATGTTTTCCAAGACTAGTTTGTTTGTTTGGCATTCCATGGTTATTTCAGTATTGGTTGTTGGCACCATAATGCCAATGCATCAATTTGTCTTCGGTCCTCCCTTATGTCTAACTTTCGCATGCACATTATGCAATTGGAGATACCCTGGCCTGGGTGAGGTAGGCCTTAGGCCCAACAGTAACAACCTTGTTTGCTGAAACATCTCAGTGGGCATTCCATCACTTTATGAAGCCCTGTCAATGTACTGCTGCATCCATTATTAAATTACCTTCAGAAAAATTTTATTTGCATGTGATATCAGTGATAATGTTCTTAAACTTGAGAATTCTATTGGGTCACCTTTCTTTGGAATGGGTGTAAATATGGATCTCTTCCTGTCAGTGTCAAATTTCATGACTACGTGCTATCTCTTGAAATGTTTGAATGTCTACTAGCTCTATTTGGTATAGTCACTGTATTCTATCCATTCTCATTTTGGGGTTTCAGCATCATTCAATATTTTTTTCCATAAGATAATTCATTTTTTAATTGGGGACTTGATTTTTTTCTTTAGTTCTTTCAGTTATGGATCTGCTGAGCATTTTCTTCCTTTTTGTTCTTTTTAAACTCTAGATCTTTGCACATTTCATTATAATACTTTTCTATAACTTCTCAAAATCCACCATTTAAATTTTCCATTCATCTCTTTTATTTTATCATTTTATCCACTTGCAATAGCTACTCTGCGATTAAGGATATGTTTTAAAGTCTTGTCTGACATCTACATGGGCAGTGTGAATAAGAATGTGGCATCATGATTGGAAGAAGGCTTATTAAAAACTTGCTATATGCAGATGACAAAATTTTCTTTCTCAAATGAGGAAGATTTGATGTACTTCCTGATGAAGAGCAAGGACTATAGCTAGCGTTCAATATGAATTGCAACTTAAGGTAAAGAAACAAAAATCCTCACAATTGGGCCAATGAATAGTATCATGATAAATGAAGAGCAGATTGAAGTTGCTCGGGCTTTCTTGTTGTTTGCTTCCACAATCAACACCATGGAAACAGCAGTCAAGAAATCAAAGGACAAATTGCACCAGGCAAACCTGCTTTACAAGATTCCTTTCAAGTCTTGAAGAAAAAAGATGCCATTTAAGCCTAAAGTGTGTCTACCTCAAGTCACGATATTTCCAGTCACCATTTATCTGCATGAAGGTTGGACATTGAATAAGGAAGATCAAGGGAGACTGGGTATGTTGAATTAAAATACTAATGAATAATATTTAAAATATATTTTCAGGAAAAAAAACAATGAATCTGATTTGGAAGCCGTATAGACAGATGTTTCCTTAGAAGCAAGGATGGCAAGTCAATCTCATGCTATTCGGACATGTTATTAGGAAACACCGCTCCCTGGGAAAAGACATGATGCTTGGTAAAGTAGAAAATCAGTGAGGGAGAGTAAGATGATCAAGAAAATGGGTTAACAGCGTGGCTGCAAAGATGATTTTAAATATAACAAGATCATGAGGATGGAACCAGCCAAGCAGTGTCCTTTCTCTTCTGAATAGGGTTTCTGTGCATTGGAATCAACTCTGGGGCACTTAACAATAGCTCATCTCACTCTGAATTAAAAACCTTAGGTTTGTTTGAAATGAATATTAGATTACATTATTCTACTCTGGACATTCATTTCCATGGTGGGCATTATATCCCATAATGCTTCTTTACCAGCTCCAAAGCTGTCCCTTCTCTGCCTTTGTTCCTCTCCAGCTTCCGTCACTTTGGGCAGAGTTCTGGCAGGTGTCTTTCCAATTGTAGCACCATTCTCTCTCTGTCTGGGATGGATTTTTATTCAGATCAAAGACTTGGACAGATGTGTGGTTTTTGTCTTTTCTCCAGCTATGTCCCCACCCCTCTAATAAAGTAGCCTAAAAAATTTTCAATGAAACAAAGGGCATGACCATTCATAATCTTTAAAAGCAGGATTTAATCCTGTCCATTCGTATAGCAGAGAACTCCCACCAAAATGGTTTCATAGCCTCAGTCATAGAGTTCAAAATTATAATACATGAAATAATAAATTTTAGTTAGATGAGGCGCAGTAATTGACTACATCTCACTGGTCTAAGGGCTACACTCTATTGTTGGCTGTTCTAATGAGACACAAACTCACAAGCTACTTTGTGGACGAAACTGAGGTAATGTTTCCATCAAGTTTGACAGCCTCAGTAACTCTATGGAGCAATCTACTTTGTCCTACGGAGGCATTATGAGTCAGAATTCTTGTGATATTCTTCATCATTTTGTTGTGGTCCTGGTTATTTGGTGCCATTGAGTCAGTTCTGACTCAGAGCACAAAAGAATTAAACACTGCTTACCTCACCACCATCCTTAACAATTTCTCTTATGCTTGAGATCACTGTTTCAACCACTATGTCAGTTCTTCTCATCCACAATCTTTCTCTTTTGTTGCTGACTCTTTACTTTATCGAGCACGTTCATTTCCAAGAACTGGTCTCTCCTAATAACATATCCGAAGCACATTCAAGAAAGCCTCTCCAGCCTTGATTTTTAAACCATTCAAGCCGTACTTCTTCCAAAACAATTTTTTGATAGTCCATGGTCTATGCAATATTCTTCATGAACACTATGATTAAAATATATCTATTATTTTCTAGTCTTTCTAATATTCATTCTTCAGCTTCACATGTGTACGAGGCAATTGACAATACCATGGCTTGGGTCTGCCACACCTTAGTCCTGAAAGTAACACCTTTGCTCTTCAGCACTTTAAAGAAATCTGAAGGAGCACATTTACCAGATGTCATACGTTGCTTGATTTCTTGATGGTTGCTTCCATAAGCATTGATTTTGGATCCAAGTAAAGTGAAATCCTTGTAATCGTTTACATTTACTCATATTGAAGTTTGGTTAAAACTGATTTTAGCATCATTCTTATAAATTCTTGTAAAGAGGTAATTGTGATATTTATTGAGGGTATTTTCATTTTATTTTTTAAATTAATTATCATACTGTGGTAAAACTGGATGCTTAGGTCTAGATTTCTTTATATTTTTTAAATTGATTTTGTGGTTTAGCTTTTCCATGTATCTCTTATTTATTTTAAAGAAGCTTCATAATATTTTTTCCTTTTATTAAAAGAGCATGAAATATTTAGGTAATTGCTATTTTCACATATGTGAATGGAGATTTGATATTAATATGCTTCATAAACAATTTCTGGTAAGAATATAAAATGGGTCTACATATTACTACTACTTTTAATAGCTCTCCTGACATTTTAATTTTATAGTGCTTGAGGATTTTTAAATATTATTGGCTGCCGCCGGCATAAATGAACTAGTTGTGTAGGATCAGCTATTTAGCTAACATTTAACTTGATGGAATATCTATGTGTGGATGTTCAGAAGTTCAGCATGCACTAAATCTGGCAGTAGTGGGTTGAGTTTCTTTGCCTGTGAAGGATCCATTTAAACAGCAGGAAGACAATGAGTATGGAACCCCTTACTCTTGGATACTTATTGGTACTTCTGAACCCCTTTACTTGTGGACACTTATCGGATTACCACCTTTTAAGTGTTCTCCCGTTTTGCTGAACATATGGACAGGAAGTTAGAGGCCTAAGTCATGAGAACATCAGAGCTTGTCTTTGTTCCTTTCTCCCCTAGAAACCTGTGTGAAAAGCAGATGGCAGGGTTCTGAAGCACCTACTTCATATGTGGACTCACCTGCATGGTTTGAGTAATGCAAGACACACAAATGGTATTTAATATTATTTTGCTACTTCTCCACTTGAAAGGGACATTGTGGACATAAAAACCATTTGCTGACTTCTCTGTTCTCCACCTTCAGTTGTAAAATCAACACTAATGTCCAGTGTATTGAAACCCTGACTCAAAGGCAGGACTGTAGGTTCTACTGGCAGATGAATTGGGGAAAATAGGAAGTCATCAAAAATAAAAGGGAAAATCTATAAAATTGATTTTCTAAGCATGAGCTAACTTTAACTGAGCTGCTACTAACCATTTTGAATCGCACAAGCATGTGGTTTGTTATGCCAGAAATGAGAAATTAAAGAGAAATAGCATCACATTCATTGTCAAAACACATATTTAGAGATCTATTTTGAGGTAGAATGCTCTCTGTGATAGGATGCTATCTATACATCTGTAAGGAAATCTACCGTATATACTTGTGTATAAGCCGAGTTTTTCCGGCACAAAAAATGTGCTGAAAAACTGGGGTTCAGCTTATACACAGGTCAGTGGTACCCCAGCAAGGTGTAACATCTCGCGGGTGATTGCCATTCCTCTGCGGTTCATTCAAAGCCCCGCTGACACTGCAGGGCTTTGAATGTGTGTTTACTCGCATCTAACCAATCACAGCCGTCCTATGGCGTGGACGGCTCCAATTAGCAGAAGCATCCGTAGTGATTCACTTACGCCAGCAGCTGAACTGGTAAGGATGTGTCTGTGGCTGCGCTCCGTCTCTGCCCTCTGGTCTCTGTGTTAATTACATCCTGCATTTCCCACCCTAGGCTTATACTCGAGTCAATCAGTTTCTCTGGTTTCCCAGGTAATAATTAGGTACCTCGGGCCAGCTTATATTTGAATACATACAGGTTAATGAAATTATTACTCAAATTTAAGAACACTAAGGCTAGTGATAAAGAAATTGAAATAATTTATCATCTTCTATAGTCTGAAATTAATCAAGTAGTGGACATCTATATAAATAGCAGCACAACTGAAGAAAAAAGGGTCACTCTACCAATATCACTACCAGAGTCCACCTGGTACATATATGGTCCACATAATTGTTTCCAAATCTATATTACTTCAAGTCCATTGCTTCCTCATCCCTCCTATTAATTTCAGAGTATGTCTTCCACCACACATGGTATCAACAAAAATTTCAAATCAGAAAATAATTAAATAGCTAAAGGGTTAAAATGTCTAAATATATTTTCCTACTGAATGCTTCTAGAAGAAGAATACAAAATTAAATAATAGGTACATTTAACACACTATTCTTTTATCACTTCATAGCACATAAATAATATAAGATTTCCTGATAACTGTGCTTCATAAAATTATTTTAAATCATTAAAATACTCTCACGTGTAAATTTTATGAAGCCTAAATAAAATATGAGTTGGTTGAGAAAAGAATGGCATATTAGCAATACTAACAAAGTAAAGATCATTATCACATTTCCTTTGTAATAAGTCTTGAAAGTTAAATATCAGGGAAATTGATAATGAAAATTTTTAGTAAGAGAGAAGTTTAAGGAATGATTTCATGTTCATAGAAATTTCATTTAGTAGCTAAGTTGGGAGAAAACTAAGAACATCTGCAGGGAGTTGGCTCTAGTCACAAATTGGTTCTCTAACACCCTTATTATGTTCAACGTACTGAAATTGTTGATGAATCAGTAGTATTGTGTCATCATCTACATTGGGGAGGCAGGGAAGCATTTATGACACGCCTATAAAAATAGCTGTTTACTCAATAATCAGACTGTTTAATGTCCAAGTTGCCCCAAGAAGGAAAATACTGAAGTGAAGAACCCACTTTTATATATCAATTGATTAGAAATAATTATTTTAAATATAAGGATGAGAAAACATTGCTATTGTTGAGCTATAAAATGGAGAATATATATACAATACATATTGTATTTTATATTTTGTATTTATTTTTAAATCATTATTTTGGTGGAGTAATGCAGTTCTTAGAAGGTTCCATACATCAATTTTATCAAGCATATTTGTACATATGTTACCATCATTTTCGAAACATTGACTTTCTGTTTGAACCCTTGGTATCAGCTTCTCTTTTTCCCTCCTTCCCATCCTCCCACTCTTGTGTCCCCTTGATAAATTATAAGTTATTATTGTTTTCATATCTTACACCAACCGCTGTCTCCCTTCACCCACGTTTTTGTTGTTCATGAGGGGTATGCATCGATCATTGTGATAGGTTCTCCCTTCTGCCCTTGCTCCTCCCCTTCTTCCCACCTTCCTTGTATTGCTACTCCAATTTATTCTATCTTAATCAATACATGACATTCAAATTTATTTGGGAGAACCCAATTGCATTTTGAAACATGAAGTAGCCTACAACAGGTAGTAAATATATCAGAACCTGTGTACGTAGAAGGTGCTTGAAAACGCTACGGCATGAGTCAGGCGCACTTAAGTGTCCAGATTGACATCTTGCCTCTTTCTCATTTTAAAGGAGATCTTGAACAGTAGATTTATCCAATGCAATATGGCTCTGATTTTTTGACTCCTGCATCCAGGAATATTGATTGGTTGTTATACATTGTTAGGAAGGGTTGACTAGAGAAACAAATTCAGTGCCATTCATATCTGAGTAAAAGTGCTTTATATCAAGAAGAAATTATATATCAATTAAACATCCTAGCCCAGTCCACATTAAGTCCCTAAGTCTGATGCTAGTCCAGAAATCCCTCTTCAGACTCTTAGTCACATGCAATGATGCACAATTCAGAAAGATGACAGGCTGGTGGGTGCGGAGTTGTGTGGATCTAGTGGCAGTGACCACATCACAGGGCTCCCGCAGGTGTCAGCAGGTGAAGGCTGGTGAGGAAGGTGAAGGCAGGAAAAGAGAGGACTGGCCCCCAGAGAGCCACTTACTTTGGCAGCACTTCCAAAAGGAGGTCATCAATCTGAAACCTGATTGACAGGCTTACCTCCACCCACATCTTGCGGGTGCCATGTTGGGACAAAGAAACCAATCACACACATGTATAAATGTTGATGTAGTAACACATAACGTATAGTAATGTTTTCTTTCATTCTACTTTTTAAAAGAAATTCACAGTTATCTTAATGTCACTGAGAGCATGGCATGGGGCCCTTTTGTGACTGTCTCTAGCCACACCAGCAGCTAGGGTATTCAAACTCCACACCAGCCTAAGATTGATCCCTGCAAGGCCAAAGTCAGTCCACCCAGCAGAAGTCAGATTTACACCCACACTCGAAGGTCCTTCACTGTATTCTGATGCTAACCATACCTCGCATGGCAGTCTGCTTCTTGAATGGGTTTGATAGTCTGCTTCAACGACCACACAAAGCTCACAGACAATATTCACAAATATGAAGATTTATGAGGGACATTAACAGGTCAAGATGAGAACCTTAAAGATACAGTTTGCATTAGCTTGAGTTCTCCAGAGAAGCAAAATCATTAATTATAGATAAATGTAATATACACACACGTATATGAATACTTATATTATATCCCTATCATATGTGATATGATATATGGCATGATATATGATATTGTGTAGGACCTATGATGTGGTATAACGTATATACTATATAGTACATGTTGTATATATGATATATATGGAATATGTCTTTTCCTACTAACTGAAAATTATATAGATTTATATATCTACAGAGTCATATATATTTATCTCTCTATTTGTATATATTTAATTTAATATATGTAACGATACGTCTGCTATATAAATAGTTGCTTTACTCAATAATCCCAAGTGTTTACTTGTTTAAATTTCCCCAAGAAAGAACACATTTAAGTGTAGACCCCCTTTTTTATTTTCAATTTGTAGTTTTCATGTATTCATTGGTTGACTTCTAGACTATTTTGATGTCCATTTGTCAAATTTAATAATTTCATGCCAAAACAATGATGCAGTGGATGGCAGAACTTTTAAAAATAAAGGTTTTAGAAATTTTAAATATTTACATATGAAGGGTTTTCCTTTTAAAAATTTTGCCCAAATTTTATAATTTATTTCATATAAGAAAACATGAGGTACAAAACATTGTTTATATTATTTTTATGGTTTGTTTCAGTTATTTGGGATTCATTGGAAAATTCTATATGATAATGATACTTGATGGTTTTTAATAAAAATTCCAAAGTGTGTTTAATATGCATACATCCACTTTTAGCTTGCTGACACGATTATGTTCCGAGGGCCAGGTCATAATGTGACAATGAAAGTTATGCACAAATGAAAATGTGGGTTTTTTTCCTGTCTGTTGTCAGGCATCAATTTGTTCAACCATTCTTTATTTAGAAGATATGATCATAGACACAAAAACAGCCAAGGTTTACTGATGATTAACTCCGTTATGGTCATTTCTCTGTGGAGAGGAGGTTTGGTGAAAACTTAGTTGGATAAAGCTGGGCTGTGTGACTGGAACAGCCTTGACTTCACTCCTTCCAAGGGCACCTCCCACTGCGACCGTCTCCTGAGCTCTACTGTATGCCTGTAAGTCCTCTGTTCTTGACCTCAGAGGCCTGACAAGCGACGGACACTAACACTCCCCCGAGGGCCCTGGAAGCCCAGCTGTGTATCCGACTCAACTGAAAGAAGAGGGTTCAGGACGCATTGGTATCATTCTGGTGTGTTTTCAACTCACCCATGCGTTTCTTCTATCTCTTTATTACTTCCCTTTTCAAGCCACAGTAAATCTGAACTGTAGGGCTTCAGGCCACATAGAAGCTCAAAAGTTAAAACAGGTTCTGTGTAATTTCCTCCATCTGCTATTCCAAGACACTAATTAATTCTTCAAGGGAATTATTCTTAATACCAAATTTTAGTTATTAAAAAAGTATTATTCCTTGCTTTGATAATCATGTCCACATTTTTCTTGAATTGTACTTGTGTTCTATTTTACTGAAATCTTTTGCTCAATGCTAATTTTTAAAAAGATCCCTTTCCATGACTTTAAGTTATAGAAATACACTTGCTTTATAATCTTCATTTTATGTTTTATTATCTGATGCCCTCCTGTTTGTTGTGTCTCCTGACTCCCACGCATGTTGTAGCAACTCTCTCCACTGTCACGTTCATTCCAAGACCACTTTATTTTTGCTTCTCACAATCATTCAAGGTTTATACCTAGTTAAACACCATTTAATTAATTAGATTACAGTTTGGTTGAACACCATTTAAAATTTATTTAACAATTAAAGATTTCAGTTTGGGGGTTCCTAAACAACACAGGAATCAGTCAAATTCAAATCTCAGTAGCAGGAGAGCATGGTATGTATATCTTCTGTGGCAGTTACATAATCTCCTGTCAACTTGTGAAGGGGTGGAGTCTAGCCTGTCTCACAGCTTGATGGCCTCATTGGAGGCATGAAGGAGACAAGTAGCTCACTGGAGGCCAGATACACACTCTGCTCTGTCTTCCTGAAGACAAGCCACATGGAGCTAAACTGATACAGCCAGAGCCCTGAAACTGGAGAAGTCATGTGGAGACCCAAGGCAATGCTGAGATGCATCCACCACCACTGGAACCACAAGACTTTCCACCCATTGGTCTGTGATCATTCTGTATTCAGCATTATTGCATGTGTTGATGAGTCTAAAGAGGAATGTATTGACATATTGACACATATTGACATAAGGGGTAATATCAGACTATGGACTTGATCTGGACTGGGCTGGGATGTTTTTGTAATGTATAAATACTCTTTGATATAAAGTTCTCTCTTACACACATATGAGTGTCTCTGGATTTGTTTTTCTAGCAAACCTGGAGTAACACACTTTCATAGGAAGATTATTACTTCTATTCATAATCTGTACTGAATAAGATAAATATGTTTTGCTGGGAGGCCCTTTGAAAGTTCTGTCTGGATGTGTGCTCAGTTCTAATTGTTTTCTCCAGGTTACAAAAAGGGTTGGATTGTCTTGCTCACTGTAAGTAAACCTGTTGATGTCCAATCAACTCTGACTGATGGTAACTTCCTGTGCTTTAGAGTAGAATCGTGCTGGACAGAGTTCCCTGACGGCAGCTATATGAATGCAGATCAGCAGGGCTCCCTTCTGTGACATTGTTGGGTAGATTGGAACCACCAACCTTTTGGTTAGTAGCTGAAAACAAGCTGTTTGCATCACACCAAAACTAAACCAAACTCACTACCATCAAATCAATGGTGGCTCATAGTGACCCGACCCGCCCCCTATGGGTTCCTGAGACCGTGACTGTTTACGGGAGTAGAAACCCCAGTCTTTCTTTTACAGAGATTAAACTCCAAGACCTTCTTTAGACTTTATTTATCCAGTCTCTCTTTCAAAGGTATCAAGTATTTCAGGAATGAATTAAATGTCATATACACTGTCTTAAACATTGATGTTCATGTGAAAGTATATCCTATCAAAGCAGGATATAGTACAAACAAGAAGAGTAAAGATCAAGGAAGAGTAAAGGCAAGAAGAGAGAGTTGAACTAACTGCGAAAGGGGAAAAGACATGAGGGTATTTAATCTGAATGACAGACCAGAGGAGTCTCTGGAAATCACAAATATATTTTTAAATATTGCAAGGGTTTAAGAATCTTGTATAGATATTTTATACAAGAATTGTATAGACAAATGGATGGGGTCAAATTTAGAAAGATTAATAAATGTAAAAATATATAAGGGTATACATTTAGCATTTAATAAATGTAAAAATGTATAAGGGTACTATAGTCCCAAAACAAAATTAGAAGTTTCAGGAACAGCTTTTATGTGAGTTATGAGATGTTACTAGGATATATTCAAGCTGGGGGTATATCTAGGGTAACTTTCATTTTGTCCTATCTCACTACCCATATCTTCACATCTCCAATAACGGGGGTTTTCCTGGAGTTTTCAACTTGTTTTAAGTTAGCCATAAGAACAAATCTAAACATTTTGTTGATGAGGCAACCTATCCACCTAATTGTTGACATCAACAAAGTGAATCATAGGTGCATGTGGTTTGTGTAATTTTTCTGGAAACCCAAATGGTACATGTTATTTTTCTGGTTAATTTTATAATATGTACTTTTGCTCATTCAACAAATATTTATTGAACACACTTATGGCCAGACCCTCTCTAGTTGCTGAAACACTAAAGGAGTTTCTTGCCCTATGAGCTTATATTGCAGTAAAATCTAAAGTATGTTAGTATATATTTTCTAATATACAAGAGCTATCAGATAGAAATGCATTGAAAAATTCTATCATAGTGTGATGATTATACTTATCATTCTTTTAAGTAACTAAGGATACATTATATGTGCAATTTGACCCTTAAATTAAAATCTCAGCCTTCCAGAAAGACAAAATTGTGATGTGAACTTTAAAGAGCATAAGTGCATTCTGCCATATGATATATGCTCCTACAAACACTCTCTGGTGACACTTTGCTAATAGGATTTTAAATTGATGTGACCATTTTGGAGGCATTTTGGCAGAACCTTTGAAAAGTTAAAATGTGTATATTTTTTGACCTAGGGGTTCTCAAATATTTAGGGATCTAGTTAGAAATTTGTATTCACATATGTGAATTATGGTGCATATGTTGGGCTGTTTCTTAGAGCATTGTTGATAAAAATAGAAACCTCAAAAAAAAAAATAGAAACCTCAATGTGATGGCTAAGGCTTGCAGCCAGATTGCCTGGGCCAGAATTCTCAGTTGTTTGGCAGTTAAGAGCTAGCCATGCATCATGATAAAATCTCTCAAGGGTGTGGCCTGCTTCCAATCTGAGCAGACACTATGGAAAGACTTGCTGTCTTTTTACTGTGTCCAGATTCTGCATCTGATTTGTTGACCTCCAGTTCTTTGGACTTGGGCACACAGCCTGCCAAATGGCCTTCCCGTCCTTGAAAATGATCAGCAGTCGGTCACTTTGCCTGCTAACTGTGGATGAACTTACCTCTGCATCCACAGGCCTGACCCTCTAACACTGGATTCTATAGCCAGAAATGTGTTGTCTTCCTGCCAATCTTGGGTTCGTCAGCCTCCTGCAGGTATATGAGTCAGAAGCCTCCAGCCTTCAGCCCTAAACTTGGAACTTTCCTGCTTCTACAAATGTCTGTGTTATTTCCTTGATATAGAGTTTTGTTTGTATATATATGTATGTATATATATATATACATACATATATATATACACACTTCACTTGTTTTTTTTCTAGAGAACCAGCCTATGAGATTTAGTAATGTCTCTTTCAATAGAATTGTTAAATACAAAATATATAATATACATAAGTACATCTATGAAGTATTTGCAAATATGTGAGTGGACATACATTCTCTTTATTAACCATCCCCCACCCCAATATTACCCATTTCTCCCACCTTGCCCTAGATTCAAGCTGTGTAGCATCTGCTTTCGCATTCACAGGTGAAAGAACAATGAATTAAATTACAGTGTCAAGATCTCTGACCTCCTTCCCAGGGGGCAATCAGTATGATAAGAGATGCAACTTATTTAGAGTCAGAAAGACAATCATTCCTCCCCTCCAGCCATTAGTCATAGAAACCCTCAAATCCCAAGATAATTGTAGTTAACCAAAAGTAGTTGACCAGATGAAGCTAAAGACGTCAGGTATCAGCCTTTCCACCCTATAGCTATTTACATGGAAGAACAAAACCCAAAACACTCTCACTGCCGTAGAGTTGATTTTGATGCACCGTGACCCTATAAGACAAACTGTAGAATTGTCCACATGGGTTTCCATGGTTGTAAATCTTTACATAAGCAGAAAGGCTCATTTGGAGGGGTGTGCACAGCTAACCTTGCGGTTAGCAGCTCAATAAATAAGCCACCCTGTCACCTGTAAGCAAGAAGTAGAGAAAGCATTGGTAGTACGGTGTATCTGGTGATAGTTTGCTGAAGTAAACTTCATTTTTGAACCTGGAATTTCCAGGGATCATTGGAATAATTTTTGGTGAATTCATATGTAGCACAGAGTGGGAAAATGGCCTTCAATAACATCAGTGAGCGTAGGCTAAAGGAGAATGTTTAAACAGAAGATTGATTTCTCTGTTTCTCCCCATGATTATGGAGAGAGACTCAGAGGCCTGGAAGATAGCACTGAGGAGGATTACAGAAATGATGTGTCCCAGATGGTATACACAACAGTTAAGTGTTCACTAGCTAAGCAAAATGTTGATCATTTAAACGTACTCCACAGCTCCTACATTTTAAAGACCCTCTCTTTATCTAAGAAAGATGATATCTCCCTCCGAAGAAGACTCAAGAAAATGCTGTAGAGAAGTCCTAGTCTATGACCTGAGATTCCTTTGAGTGAAACTTTACTCCACAGCCTTCAACAGCAGTACCCGAAGAACAAAAACACACGAAATCTCAGCAACCACCCTTTCCTGCATCTCAGCTGTAGTGCAGCTTCTACCCCTGAGATGTAACACAAGAGTTAACAATGGGAAATTGGGCAATTTAAAATTGACCAAAATTTTGTTTCTGCAACTAGATAGAATGGATACTGAGATGAAAACTTAAGTGGGCATGTAGACTGATAAAGGTATGTATCCTTCTTGAGAGTCTGATTGTGTGGGAAATGGTTTATCATGGAAATATATGGATAAAGGAGCTACAGTAGAGTCCTGACTATATGTTGGCATGCTAGTTACAGGGTCAGCAGTTCCAAACCACTAGGCACAACTTGGGAGAAAGAAGGGGCTTTCTACTCTTGTGAAGAATTTCTATCTCAGAACTTCACAGGGAAAGTTATACCCTGTCCTGTAATGTCACTATAAGTTGGAATGACTCAATGGCAGTGAGTTTATATAGATAAATTATTCTTATAAAGGAAGTAAAACTCTTTGCTGTCACATAGAGTCTATTTATATATATTCAGAAAGCATTTTCAGAATAAAACATAGGAAAATGTTCATAAAGACAGGCTCTTGTTAACTAAAATATGAAAATAACATATGACTTGAGGCAGTTGAGGCATTTAGCCCATGGATTGTTTGAGAACCATATTAGATATAATACTCAATAGCATCTTTTCCTTTCACTTTTCTACAGCCAAATTTTCTCTAATCAACTGAGTAGAAGAACAGCTTGTTCTCTCCTTTGAAATGTGACTTTTCTCTTGGCGTCATCTCTGCAGGGTAGCTGCCATTGTTCTGTCTTCAGAGAACATCCTGAATTTAGGTCAACAGATCCTGACTTGACTGCACTATGTTCAAACAGCTCCATAAATGGGAAAAGGGCTGCATTTCTTTGAGGGGCAGCATCCTCTGTGATTGGCAATTAACCTCAGAATTTCTCCTGTCTTTGACTTCCTTCTCGATGACTCTGCCTTTTAAAAAGTTGGGATTTAATTGTAATGGAAGGGATGCATTGGGCACTTAAAATGTTGACAGAGTGAGCAATTAAGGCATGCTAGTTGAAGACAGTAAGGTAATATGTCAAAGAGGCCTCTTTAGGCCTTGATTCTTCTGAACATACGTTTTCCTGTTTGTCACTAAAGGGAGTGGAGGAAATTGCAAAGAATCTGATCATGGGAATGTAAGCCGCTGTTGTCAGAGCTATGTACTTCCATTCTTTTTCTATTCTAACTCACCTTTGTCCCCTGGTTTCATCTCTGTTCCCTTTTAACTGTTTGCATTTGTTCTGTGCTTGAGCATTCGGATAAATCAATGTATGTTGTTTTAACCTTCTATAATGCCTGATGATTTATAAAAACACTTGAAGAGAAAATGCACCCTTCAATTCTCAGAACAAACTGTGAGACAGTCAAGACCAGACCTAAATTCTTTGCAGACGAGGGAACATGCACTCCTTTTCAAGGGTAACTAGGCTCTCAGCACTAAATTGAATAAAACATCCTCTTCTAATTTAAGCTTTTCTCTTCTTTTCATAGCAATATGCAACCTTATTTGTGACTTTTGAAATTGAAGCACCTCTTGGCTTCAGCTTTCCCTGAATTAAATTGACTGGTATGGTAGCTATGAGAATCCAGCAGGATAAGTCCATTAGCTGGCCTTGGAGTCGGAAGCACTAATGATCAATGCTGTCTACACCATACCGTGGGAGAATTGCAAGAACATTTAAGTATTGTGGGCGTATGCTTAATCATGTGAGAATGTGTACAAGTATCACTGCAAAATGGATAAGTTTTGCACCCCAAATTCCTCTAAGTTATACTGTGGTTTGAATACTATTGCACCCCCCAAAAAACACCAAAAACTAAGTTGAAGTTCAGTGCTGATGAATTCAAACTTCTTTCCATACATAGAGCTTGTCTTTCTCAGTTAAATTAGTGACATCATACCCGAAACAGTTAGGTCCTAATCCTATCCCTTCTAAATAATACCCTATATATAAGGAGTCGACTGTAAAGCTACCGTAAGTACCAGAAAGGAAGAAGACTGTGTGTGAAAACTAATCTGTAAGATACGGAATGGCAAGAAATGCCTAGGAGTGCCAGATATTGAAGGTCTACAGAGAGACCATACACAAAGTTCAAAGTGCCAGAATCCAGAATGATGAGAAATCACATTTCTTTTTTCAATCCATTCACTTTGTGGTATCTTTGTATGACAGCCTTATGCAACTAAGACCGATTATAAATATCAATTAGTCTAGTTACATATTCAGGCCAACAGTTGGTAATCTATCATCCTAAAATGTTCACACAGCATTCCAGAGTGTCTAGTTTTTGGTCAAAGAATAATTTATCTTGTGGAGGTGTAATATACCGTATATACTTGAGTTTAAGCCAACCCAAATATCAGCTGGGACACCTAATTTTACCACAAAAACTTCATTAAAATGTGCTGAAAAAAAGCCTTATACTTGAGTATATAGGTATATTAAATAGTAGCATGAAACCATTAAATTCCAGTGGCTTGGTAACTAAACTTGCTAGCAATAGCTATGATAGGAATTAAAAATCTTTTTCTAAAATATGTATAATCTATGCTTCTTACTCCAGGATTGTGCCAGAAATGCAATAAGGAAGAAAAATAAGCACGTTACTTACTCTCATTGTACTTATAGTGGGAAAGAAAATTTAGAAAGTTTGATCAAAGAAATACACTAATGAATGCATTCATAAAAAGGAACGGATTGAGTTCAGTTTTCTCACATAGGTAACAGGCTTATCTAACTCATAGAGTATAGTGAGATTAAAGTGGATAATGCATAAAGGGTATATAAGCCTGTGCCTGGCCCATAGTACATGCAAACATATGTGCTATTATTTAGTGTCATTCAAAGTTCAAACTCATGACAGCAGTCTGTATAACGGAACATAACAGTGGCAAGTTCTATGCTATCCTCAACCTTCTTGCCAAATTTTAACCCCTTGTGGTAGACACTGTTTCAAAGCATCTTTTTATCATTATTTTAGTGCATTCATTTCCTTGCAAAGAAACCCACATTAAGTAAGGAAATAACCAAACCAAACCTATTACTGGCAAGTTGATACCAACTGACAGCAACTGTGGAGGAAACAGTAGAACAGCCCTTAAAATTTTCCAAAGTTTTGAATATTATTTTAGTTGTTATATCGATACTTCATCCATGGTGATACAACTAATTCAATAGTTTGATCCTATCTAGAAGAGTTCTACAATCATTACTACAATCAATGGTAATTGATTATCCATGTAATTATTTATTTTAAATTGTGGCCAAAATATAAACAATGAACCCTCCAAATTAGCAAATTATGCATGTATAAATCAGTGCCATTGATTATACTCTCCAAGTTGTACAATCATTTTTGATATTTAGTTCCATATTATTCCACCAATATTAACATAAACTCAGTGTCCTCTAAGCAAAAATTCTCCCTCCTTCACCCATAGTAACCGAAGGTCAGGTTTGGTTCTTTTATTCATGTTTCTATTTTAGTAGTTGTGTTTAGTCTGGGTTGACTAGAGAAACATATTCATAGTCATTCATATGTATATACGAATGAGCTTTCTTTACAAGAGCAGCTGAATATTGAGAAAACATCCAAGCCCAGCTCAGATCAGGTCCATAAGTCCAACATTTGCTCATATGTCTGATACCAGTCTATAAAGTTGTCTTCAGACTCATGAAACACATGCAATGACGTGAATGCATCAAGATCACAGGCCAGTGGGTGGAAAGTCTTGTGGATCCAGTGGCAGTGGAAACATCTCAGTGCTGACAGGGACCTCCATGTGGCTCCATCAGCAACAGGGCTTAGTTTAGATCCATCTGTTTTGTCTACAAGAATGTCTCACAGGAATGAGCTTATGTCCTGCCTCTAGTGAGCTATTTATCTAGTTAGCACGTGCAAATGATGTGTTCAAGCTGCAACATGATTGACAGGCTAAACTCCACCCCTTTGCTCTTAAGTCTCAAATTGACAACAGATTATGTAACTAACACAGTAGTTTTCTTAATATAATTAATGTTCACATATCACACATTACATAGCTGAATTGCTTTAAAAATAGTTGCATAGACATCACAATCAGTTCTAATGCTCCATCCCCTCCCACATTCATTGTTTGCTCCCCAATTCCCCTCACCTTCCCATCCCCTAACCTGCTCCCAATACATTATTGTCAGTTTTTGCCTCTATACATCCACTTCTGTATTTCATAAATAGGGAAATCCAATAGAAACAATAAAAAACAAAAGTAAAATGAAGCAGTAATAAAATAATAATACTATAAAAATAAAGAGTAAGAAAGAAAAGACCAATAACAGTATGTTAAAGTCAGGATAGAAATTTCTGGCATGAAACAAGTGAGAAATATTTGTACCTGGAGCAAATTCAGGTTGCATCAAGAGGGAGGTCAACTGACCCAGTACCATATTATAC
Source organism: Tenrec ecaudatus (assembly GCF_050624435.1). Lineage (NCBI taxonomy): Eukaryota > Metazoa > Chordata > Mammalia > Afrosoricida > Tenrecidae > Tenrec > Tenrec ecaudatus. The sequence continues at coordinate 21,112,594 of NC_134543.1, forward strand.
CATGGTTCAATTCACCATAGTCAAGTTTATAGCTAACTCTGTCTGATAATAAAGCTGTTAGAGCACCTCATCTGTGACCAGAGGGGATCTGCCTGTGCCTTAAAATGACTGGATACGCTGTAGATTGTTGTTGAGCTCCCAAAATTCTCAAGAGACGTCTACAAATTGGGTATTCACAATTTAAGCTCTGGTAATTTTCCTTTCATCACATTTAGACTTTGTTATTAACATCTTTGGGTCACACAGGCTGGTGTGCTTCTCCAATGTGAACTTAGTTGATGCCCCACTTAGATAGCCCGTTGTTTGATTATAAGCCTTGAAAACCTTAGATATTCCCATGGATAATCAGCACCGTCTGCTTTCTTCACCACATTTGCTGTAGCAGCCTTATTTTCAGTGATTTCTCCATGAAGGTGAATATAGGTCATAACCATGTTATCAGATCCAACTGTTCTTGGATTGGAGCTAGAATTACGTGTGCTTGATCATGGGTTATGAATGGCTCTGGGTTTTTGTTTGTTTTTTTTTAGAAGATCATATTATGACAAAAACAAAAACCAAGAACAACAATAATACAAAAATGCAAAAACAAACAAAAAAACCTCAAAGAAACAAAAAGGATAGACACTGTCAATCATCTCCCCTGGGCTATAGGTAATTGCATAAATAACATCTATAATTTATCCAATGACATAGAATTTAAAATACTGTTGATATGAGGAGTGTGTGACAGTATACTCCGACTGTAGGCTACACTACTTGAGTTGTTTGTTGCTCTGTATATATTTCTTACTTAATTGAGCTCTGTCTACATTGAGCATGGGGATTGATGCTAAGGGGAAAATTCCTGTATCATTTTCTGTAAACGCAGATCCTTGCCTCTCAGATTAAACGCTGTCATATTAATGAAGAGGGAGCATTGAGATACTAAATATAGGTCAGTCCTGAGTCCCCTTTCATTAGAGAACCACTAAGCCAGGGGTCCCAAGACCACCATTTCCACAGTCTTGGGGTGGCCATTCTTTGCTATCTCTTCCATTAGAGTATTTCAGTCCTAAGTCCAAGAGGAAAAGTAATGTTGAGTCAGGGCCCAGTTCATTCAGTTGGGTTTCCACATCATTTCTTGTGTGGCCCATGGCCATGGTACATTCCCTGTAAGGCCAATGTCTAAGGTCATCATAGTACTTAGCCCAAGGCATGGTTCACCGAGGGTTGGGTATAATCATAGTGGAAGTGTCTACTCAGGACCATAGAACTGAGTTTGTTCTTCCCTTAGGTTCCCTCCAATTATTGTTTATCATCCCTTCTCAGTGTGAGGTTGCTCCTCCCCATTTCCCACCAGAGCCACTAACAGAAACATCAATGCCTCCTCTAAAATGTAGATGCTGTCCTCTCTGGTCCTAATTTGATTTTCCAGTAAGGTTCTCCTTATTCCTGTGGAGGGCCTGTTCATTTGTTAGAGCCTGCCTCAGTGTTGGATAGTGTCAAGTGGATGGTCTCCTCCCTTTCCCCCTTATAGAAGGGGTGACTCTAGTCAATGTGAGGCCTCCACTTTCAGTGTGGTCCTTAGCAAGTGCCAAAAAGGGAGGTGAAGTATGGTTCATGGTTAGCAGGTCAACATTCTACCACTTTGTTTGGGAAGTGGTCTCTAGGCTTTGTTTACAAGTAAAGGATGTTTCTCTTTTATTAGTTGACTCATCCAATATTTGTCCTTTTGTGATTGACTAACTTTACTCATCATATTGGTTTCCATGTCCTATGTCATGTGGTGTTTCATGCTTTCATCGCTGATTTTCAGGGATGAGTAGTATTCCACTGTATGAACAGACCATAGTGTCTTTATCCATTCTTCCACTGTTGGGCATTTGCATATCTTCCGATTTCTTGCTATTATGAACTGTACGGCTATAGATATTAGAGAGCATTTATCCATACATGTCATTTACTTGGGGTATATACCTAATAGTGGTATTGCTGTATGGGATTTCAATTCCCAGTTCTAAGTTTTGCCATCTCATTTCCCATAGTGGTTGCATGTGTTTTCACATCTATCAACAGAGTACATGAAATCCAATCTCTATAAATCTTTTCCAGCATTTATTTTCTGTTTTGGGTTTTTTTTTTAATTGGGTTAGCATTGTGGGCATAACGTGGTATCACCCTGTGGTTTTACTTTGCAACTCCCAGATGACTAGTGAATTTTTTCATGTGATTGTTTGCCATTTGTGTTTCATTTTTGTAGAACGGTTTGTTCATATCTTTTCCCACTTCTTAATTGAGTCGTACATTATTTTCTTGCTGAGGTGTTGTAGAGTTCTCTATATTTTGGTAATTACAACCTTGCCTGATGTAACTTTTGCAAAGAAAAATATAAATATATTCCAGTCTATGGACTCTCAATTTACTCTCCTGAAGAAACTTTTAATGTGCATAGATGATGCAATGTCAGCCGGTGCTAGGTAGGTATCTATCCTGTTTTTCAATGTGAGTCACTCTTTCATTATACTTGGTACCCCAAGTATGCCCTGAAATAAGGCCCTCAAGTTTGTCCCAGCTTTCTCATTGATGATCTTGATAACTCAGCTTTACATTTAGGTCTTTAATACATCTTGCATTCATTTTGTGCATGGGGAGAGATAAGGGTTTTGCTTCTTTCTTCTGTATAAATAAATCCAGTTTGTCCAATGCCAATTGTTGAAGAGGCTGTCTGTGTCCCATTGAATATTTTTAGAACATTCGTTGAAGATTAGTTGCCTCTAGGCTTATGAATTTATGCCTGGAATTTCGGTTCTAATCCGTTGCTCTGTATATCTCTTGTACCAGTTCTAGCTTATCTTGACTACTGTGCCTGTGTAATAGCTTATTAGGTCAGTTAGTGAAAGTTCTCCTATGTGGTTCTTCTTTTTAAGAAGTGCTTTACTTATCCAATGTATTTTGCCTACCCAAATAGAATTGGCAATTTGTTTTGTATGTCTTGAAAGAATATATTTTAGATTTGGATTGAAATTTCATTTGTCTGTAGATTGTTTTAGGAACATTTTGATGATGTTAAGTGTGCCTATCCATGATCACAGAATGTCCACGTACGTAGGTCCTTTTTACAGTTTCTTGTAATATTGTTCCGTATTGTAATATTGTTCCGTATTGCAATATTGTTCGATTTCTTGTAATATTGTTCTCTATAAAGGTCTTTTGTTTCTTTAGTTAAGTTTTGTGTTAGTCTGGGTAGACTGAAGAAAGAAATTCATAAACACACTATGTATATAAGGGAGAGGTTTATATACTAGACGAGTTGAACACTGAGAAAACATTCTAACCCAATCCAGTCCAAGGCCATAAGTCTGATATTAGCCTATATGTCTGATACCAACCTATAAAGTCTTCTTCAGAGTCACGAAACACATGCAATGAAGCCAAATGCAGGACGATCACAAGCCAGTGGGTAGAAAGTCTTTGGGTCCAGTGGCATTGTAAGCATCTCAGTGCTGGCAGGGGTCTCTCTGTGGCTTCTCCAGCTTCTGGGGTCTGGTTCCATCCATGTGCCTTGTCTTCTTCAATGTCTCCCAGGGAGTGGCAGAGAGATAGAGGTGTCTTCTGCCTCCAAGGAGGAAATACAGGAGTGCCCAGTATTCTCAGGAGAAGGCCATGCCCTCAGAAGCCTCATTGGCTATCTCTAGATGGACAGCCTAGACTCCACCCCTATACTCTTCATCCTTAAATTGACACCAGATTAGGTGACTACCTCAGGTTTATTCCTAAGTATTTGATTTTTTTGTGTGGCTATTGTAATGGTATTGTTACTTAATGTCTTTTCCGTAGCTCTCTTGGCTGGTATACAGGAATACAATTGATTACTACTTGTTAATTTTGTATCCTACTATCTTATCAAAATCCTCAATTGTTTTCAGTAGGCTGCTTTGGGGAGACTTCTGGGTTTTCTAGATATAAGATCATATCATCTGCAAGTAGAGTTTCATTTTTCTTTGCCAATGTGTAGTTACTTGATTTCTTTTTATTATCTGATGGTTCTAGCTAAGACTTTCAGCACGATGCTTTTGAGAGGGGCAGTAGGGAATTTCCTGGTCTGGTCCCTCTCTCTTTGGAAATGCTTCTAACAATTCCTCATTGAGCTTGATATCGGTTATTGATTTTTCATATATGGCTCTTATTATGTTGAGGAATGTCACTTCTATTCCTATTTTGCTGAGTGTTTTGATTAAAATGTGTTTTGTCAAATATTGTCAAATGCCTTTTATGCATCTATTATGGTCATGTGGTTTTTATTCTTTGTGTTGTGTTTACAGCGGATTATATTGATTTCTGAATATTGAACCATCCCTGCATCACTAGAATGAATTTCACTTGGTCAAGGTTAATTAATTAATTTATTTTGAGGGGATATGATGGTAGATTATTTTGTTCAGAATTTTGTTTAAGATTTTAGCACCTATGCTAATGAGGGATAGTGGTCTATAGTTTTCTATCTTTATGGGGTCTTTCCTGGTTTGGGTGTCAGTGTTGTGCTGCTTTTATAGAATGAATTTTGGAGTTGGCCATCTTTTCCTATATTCTTGAATATTTGTGTAGTATTGGTAACAGATTTCTGAATATTTGGTAGAATTCTCCTGTGAAAACATCTGAAGTTGGCCTTTTGTGGGTTGGTCATTTCTTAATTAGCTACTCTATTTCTTCTTTTGGTATGGGTCTGATGAGTTTTTCAATAGCTGTCTGAATTAATTTCAGTGAGTGATATATATCTAGGTGCCTATCCAGTTCTTCTAGCTGTAGAATTTGTTGAATACAGTTTTTCATAGTAGTGTGTTATTATTTTTGATATTTCATTTAGATGTGTTATAATGTCACCCTTTTCATCTCTTATTTTGGGTATTTGAATCTTTTCATTTTTTTAACTTGTTAAGTTTTCCAGTGGATCTGCCTCTATTGTCAACTCTTTCAAGGACTCAACATCTTTTCTTGTTTATTTTTTTCATTTTTATCTATATTATTTATTTCTGCTTAGATCCTTATGATTTCTTTCTTTCCTTTAATGGAGAGTTTATGTTGTTCTTGTTCCACTTCTTGATGATGTTGTTCTTAGGGTGATGATTTTGGATTTCTCCTATTTTCTCAAGTGTGTTGTTCGCTATACATTAGCCTCTGATTACTGCTTTTAGGTGTTTCCTGAAGGTTTGATGTTTTCTGCTATCATTCTCATTTAGCTCAAAGAATGTTTTTATTTCCTTCTTTGTTACATTCACCAACTTTTTAATTATTATGTTGTTCAATCTCTATGTGTTTTTCTTTATGTTTCTATTCATTTTATTGTTATTTCTAGTCTTATAGTGCTGTGGTCTAATATAGTTTATAACACCTCATTAAAAAAAGACATTGAGGCATGTTTTGTGACCTAGCATGTGTTCTTTTCTTAAGAATGTTTCATATGTGTTGGAGAAGAATGTATACTGTGTTTTTATTGGATGGAGCATTCTGTATGTGTAGGGAGTCGATTTGGTTGATTGTGTTGTTGAGCTTTCTTGTGTCTTTATTGAGTTTTTTTCCCTTGATATTCTGTATTTTCTTGGGAGTTGCATATTGAAGTCTCCTCTTATTATTGTCAAGATGCCTATATCCGTTTTCAGTTCTGTGAAAATTTGATTGATGTATTTCAAGGACTTTTCATTGGGTACATATGTGTTTATTATAGTTATGTCTTCTTGGACTACTTTTTTAATTTATGTAGTTTCTATTCTTGTCTTGTATTTTTTGCTATAAAGTCTATTTTTGTCAGATTTAATATTGCTTCCTCAGTGTTATTTTGGTTTCTGTTTGCTTGGTATATTTTATTCAGTCTCAGATTTCTAGTTTCTTCATGTCTGCGTTTGTGAAGTGTGTTTGAAGGCAGCCTATTGATGGATTTTGTTTTCTTATTGTGCTATTCTCTGTATTTTTACTGGTATATTTAGTTAATTAACATTCAGTAAGATAATTGATATGTATGAGGGGCTACCCCCAGAAAAACTGGAATTGTGCTAGACTGAAAAAAGCTTTTGAACTAAAATTTTCCCCACTAGGTAAGCATTAAGCAACTCACTCTGAGTTAGTGCACCCACTGGCATCACTTGGGAAGGTTCTCTCTCTCGTCACAGTGAATTTTTTAATAAAAGCAGTTTCATTCAAGCCTCATTTTTTTGTGATGACCAGTTTAAGCAAATACTGTGTGGCTGGGAAATTTTGTTTTCTAATTAGGAAAATTCCTCAGTGTGAGAAAAACTCAAGTATGCAAGTGGTTTCTTGTTTCAAAAAAAGTGAAATTTCGATTGACGACAAACCTCGATGGAGATCGAAAAGTAGAAGAGGACATATTAGAGGAGGGAGAAAAAATGAAAAAGGAATAAAAAAGGGAGGGATCAAGTATTATTAATTGGTAGGCTAAAGGAAAGAAAATTACACTAAAATGACTCATAGTTGGGAGAAAAAATAAAAAATTATAAATATAGTTTCAGCTTTTGATTTTTTGAGTGTAAGAAGGATTGATAAGAAGAAGAGAGGGAAAAAAGATAGGATAAAGGGACTGTGAAACAAAAGTTTAGATATTGAAAAATAAAGAAGGAAAGGTTAAGAGACTAGAATCTTAAAAATAAAATTATAAAAATAACCCTAGAGTAAGAAGAAAAAAATTAACTGTTAATATATATTTGTTTGGGCTCTGAACTTTGCTTATCAGGAGCTTTGTCTCTGATGTGGGTGCTAATTTGTGAATTAATGATATGCCGAGGGACTAAAGCACAAAATAGGTTGAGAGCCCAAAATAAAAGAATAATGTGTTTTGGGGTTTTTTTGTTTGTTTGTTTTTCTGTCTTTATGTGTACCAACATGTGGGAAAATTCTGATTAAGAATAAATTTTTATTAAGAATGCATTTTCTGATTAAGAATAAATAAGAACAGTGTACAACTTTGTTTTAAAGAGGGGAAAGGTATAGGAGCAACAAAATTCCCAATGAAAGAACATCTAGAGTCTAGCTGGGGGACTGTGTGGTGCAGAGGTATTTTGAGCAGTTTGCGGTTTTACTGCTTTGTGGTCTTTCAAGATGTTAGGTTGAGATTAAGACTATGGGAATGATTTTGGTCTTTGGTATAGCTGAGAGTTCTGTATTCTTATGACATAGGTTAATTATCTTAAAATAACAGACCTCTTGTGGGTCAGAGTTGAACTTTAGGGATGGAGATTGAGGTTTGTCAAGTGGTGCTAGAGCTCCCCCTAGTTTTGTGGAAAGAGTTTATTCACTATTTATTCCTACTCCAGGCTTCCCTGGAAAGCTTTCCCAATGTGGCTTGGTAAACTGTGGTACTGGGGCTGCAAGGGCATCAGACCGGACTTCGATTGGCTTTAGCTGAGAGTCAAGCCTGTTTGTGCTTATATCCACCCCAGACTGGTCACATAGAGCTAGGTCCCTGTGGTTTGGTCAGTCATCTACCCTAGTTAGCTGCGGAACTGGGAAAATTTATTCAGAAGAATTGAGGATCTGTGCACTGCTAGTTTGAGTTGAGTATTGGTGACCGAAAAGAGTCTATCAGTAGACATTGCTGCTGTTATTTTCATAAATGTGTGTCTACTAATCTTCATGCTGAGAATCTTACGGCCTGTGAGTGTAGGATATCCCTCTCTGTGCCAGTCTCTGTGGATTCACTCCTATGTGTGATGCTGGGTTGCTGTACTTGGTTGCCATCTTACTCCAATGTAACCTCTAAATCTGTCCAGAAGCAACTTTCCACTTCCTCCTAAAGAGTGACTGGTGAGTTCATTGCTGACATCATTGTTGCTGTTGTTGTTGGCAGTGTACTGCTTTGACTTTCCTGCAACTAGGCCATAGGTTTTCATATTTAATTGTCTTACCTCCCCTCTTTAGAATAAAAAATATAGACTCACCATCCCCAGCAATTAAACACTACTCTACTCTAGCCCACCATACAGGGTAAAGTGTAGATAAAGGGCTGCTTTTGCAAACCCCCACCCCTCCAGATCATGTCAGTGTGCCCCTGCCCGGGCACTCTAGGAGTACTATATTGGGTCTTCTATATATAAAAGAAAATATTTCTTTATACATAATACCTCTAAATAAGTATATAGTTTAATTACATTCTCTGTAATCATTCATTTTAAATATCTGTCAATATTGCTTTTATTAACCTGGGAGGTAATTAAGCACAAAATAGCTCATGTTTTTCTTTATGTTATATATATATATAACTTTATTATATATATTACATAAAGAATATGTACAATATGTGTGTACAAGTATATGTGTACATTGCTTAGAATCTATCTAAAATTTGGATACTAATTCAATCCAATAAACTTGATATAATGCATCATTTAATGTTTTCATCTTTTAAATAAATAATTATCAAATGACAGTTACTCATATCTCTGTGTCCTTCTTTGCAAAAGTTTACACATGCTTAATCCCCCATTTAAAATAGTTATCATGATAGATAATACAACACTCTATATGTTCTTTAGTTGTAACTATTATCCAGTAAAAGAAGACTAACCCAAAACATTAATATTCTTCACTATTTTCTTTAAACTACTGTTCATGGCCAACTATCCTCTTAAAGTAAATTGCCGATTATTGAGGCTTTAATGATGTCATTAAGATTTAGTGCAATTATCTTCAGCCTCTACAAAGGGTCTGCATCACTATTACTAGATATCATTGAATCAATTCTGAATCCTTACAACCCTATGTGAAAACCCACTTAGGAGATCAGTGAGACATCAGTGGCAGATACTTGCCAAATTATTCCATTTCTATCCAATGACACAACCTCTAGGTCGCTTCTTTTTGACTATGACTTTATCTTAACCCTATAGGGAAAACCTTTAGCAGACCTCTAGGATACTTGGCATAGGAGAGCTAAGACCCACTGCCTGCCATTGAGTCGGTTCCAATTCATAGGGCCACCATGCAGGGTTGCCAAGGCTATAGATCTTTACAGTACCAGATAGCCTGGTTTTTCTTCTGTGGAGCCAGCTAAGGGTTTGAACCTGTCCCTTGAAGTTAGTATCTAGCAGTGCCACCAATAATAGTTATTGTAAAAGAACTATTCTTACACATTAGCAATGCTACAATGAAGGAAGAAAGACAAACTGGTCAACTTCTTTGTTTACAAAATTGTTGTTAATTGCTCTTCAGTTTTTCCAACTCAAAGCAATCCCTTGTGTAGTACTGTGCCACAAAATTTCAATGCTGTGATTTTTTCATAGCAGATCACACCAGGTCTGTTTTATGATGTACCTCTGGTTGGATTTGAACCACCAAGCCTCTGACTAGTAGTTGAGTGCTTCACTATTTGTGCCATTAGTGATTTGCTTACTAAGTTTACCAAAGGTATTTGGTACATTTTGGCTCTCTGCAGTTTGTGTCTTTTTTGAACTAAAGACATTGTTGCTTAAAATATTAACTCCATCATCTTCTCTCTGACAAATATTTACTGAGTAAGATTAATGCTCTTATATAAGCACTTGGCTTTTCTAGGTTCATATGATATCATGATATATGATAATATCATGATTAATCCTCTATAGACAAATGAATTGTCACTATGCAAACCTATAAACGAGTGAACTGACTGAAAATGTGAAGCTTGGTGGAAGCAGACTCTGGGGTTTACATGCGAAGCATACCTGCACTACTGCTGTTTGATAATTGGGCTTGTGGGAAGTTCAGAGCAATGACTAGGCATGTCAGGATTCATCTGCCAAGTAGCAATTATGATTCCCAGCAGGAAGGAGAAAGATATCTTTTGCCCAAAATCACAAACAAACCGTCAGATGGGAGAGAATTACTATGAGAAATCAGGAAAAAGACTTTTTCTTTCATTTCAACGAAAATAAGAGACCACAAGTCATTTTGAGGTTAATGAAATATTAACAATGCTGTTCATAGTTCTAATAATAAAGTTAAATTCAAAGAGAGTCATGGTAACAAAACTGGTTTGTTTACTAAATCGGTGTTACCCCAGGACTTGTTCAAAAGAGAATGGTAGCTAGCGTCTAGAGCAGGTGGTTAATGGTATATACAATGAGAGACTAATTTAAAAGAGATTGTTTACTACTTCAACAGTTTCAGATTCAGAGAACACGAACACAAAACCAAAGTGGTAGGAGAGATAAACAGCCTACCTGCATGAAAACCATCAAACAATAAAGAAAGTTTTGACTTCTCTGGTGCTTCCTACTTGCAATGGTGCAGATGTGTTTTGGCCAAGGTTCTACAGCTGCAAGTGACAAATGTCCATTAATGATGCTATGGCCGGTATAAGAGAGTGTTCCCTGAGAAAATAGAACACCCCCCAAGATCCACTAAGTGGGGGATTTACCATTAAAAAGTTGCAACTAGAATTACAAAATCATCAAGAAACTTGGCAGTCACTTTCCTCATCTTACTCTGTACCATTAGGTCTCCACAGTACATTCCTCCCAACAATGTCCTGATTTTGCATCATTCAGTATATAGATTTCATTTTTCAGTTCATCACTGGGGATGATGTTTTTGCTTGTTTGTATTCTCTAATCTGGGACTTTGGAAAAAAACAAGATTAAAAGTTTCTACTCTCTCAGCTATAAAGGCTCCATAAGCAATTGCTTTAAAGCCTTTAAATGTTTAATTTCAGAACCAGGAGAACCTCAATTGGAGAAAATCTTCACATAGGTTGGCTACTATTCTTAGTCGGTTACTTTTGCTTAATCATGAGTAGCCAAAGGAAGTGAAATGTGAATAAAGATAGGTAGTCCTGTTTGCATGTATGGGTTGAAAGAGTTTTATCAAAAGAAAGTGATTGCTAAGAAAACACGCTAAAAAATAGGTCAACTTTTAATTTTATTTTCTCTTTCACATTTTCTCTTTTTTCCAATTATTAACTGTATAGGAAGTTGATACTATTTTCATGTCAGTATGTGAGCTCAGTCACACACAACTAATTCTTTATTGTTGAAAGAGGTCAAACAAAAACAGAACATTCACCGCCATTGTGAAATATTTTGATGCCCTTAGTATGTCTTAAGTTTAAAAAAAAAATTCTTAACCAGGGTTGTTTTGTTTTTATATTATTTCTGCAAAAATTTTGTTTTTAGAATTGACAAGATAACTATTTCACCCAAATAATGTTTTTTCTAAAATAAAGCTTGCTTTTTAAAAATTTATTAAAGAAGATAATTAATTTTTCAGGTCATTAGAAATCATTACTTTCATAAATTTAAGTAGCATGTAGGCATCACTTAATTGATTTATTTAGCAATTAATTTTGATGGTACAAAATTAAAAGATGAAATACTTTATTTACTTTACTCCACTGCTAATAATTTATTTTCTAATCACCAAACAATATATATTTGTCAAAAGAGGTATGCAACCTTTCCTACCATCTTAGTTCTATCTCATTCCACCCATACATTTCTATCAGCTCTACCTCTCCCTCTATTCCCTAGATATAATACTGAAATTTTAATTCACACAGGCAATAGTTACATGTGTCCATATATTAATATTCATATAAAGGGGATTCTGTAGAGCTGGTTCTGACTCATAGTGACCTTATATATAAAAGAACAAAACACCACCTGGACCTGTGCCATCCCCACAATGGTTATGTTTGAGCCCATGTTTGCAGCCACTATGCCAGTGGAACCTCTGGGGGGCATTCCTCTTTTGTGCTGCCCCTCTACTTTACCAAGCAGGATGTCCTTCTCCAGGGACTGTTTGCAACATTTCCAAAATATGTAAAACAAAATCTGCCATCCTTGTGTCTAAGGAGAATTCTGGCTGGACTTCTCCCAAGACAAATTTGTTCATTCTTTTGTCAGTCTATGATACTTTCAATATTCACCAGCACCATAATTCAGATGCATCAATTCTTCTTCAGTCTTCCTTATTCACTGTCCAACTTTCATGTGCATATGAGACAAGTGAAAATGTCTTGGCTTCAGTCGGGCGCATCTTAGTTCTCTAAGTAACATCTATACTTTCGACCACCTCAAAGAGGTCTTGGGCAGCAGATTGGCTCAATACAATGCATTCTTTGATCTCTTGACTGGTGAGCATCGATTGTGGGTCCAAGCAAGATGAAATCCTTGACAACTTCATTCATTCATTTTTTCATGATTGATCTAGTTATGAGAAGTTGGGTTTTCTTTACAGTGAATTTTAATCCATTTAGAAGGCAACATCCTTGTTCTTCCTCAGTAAGTGCTTTAAGCCCTCCTCACTATCAGCAAGCAAGTTTGTGTCATCTGCATATTTCAAGGTGAAAAGAAGCCTTCCAATCCTAACATGGCACTCTTCTTCATATAATCCATTTTCCTTAATTATTTGCCCAGCATTCAGATTAAATAAGTATAGCGAGAGGATGCAACCAATACTTTCCTGGGTATCCCCTTTTCTGTTTCCGCAATGTGTATTGATCAGAGTACAGGCTTTATATAACAGTGAAGCTTTCTGGGATTCCCATTCTTCCCAAGACTATCCATAGTTTGTTATAATCCACACAGTCAAATGCCTCTGCATAGCAACCTTTCCTGTCTCATTTCTCCCTCATTTTACCAATGAATTTCAACAGCTCTACCTCGTATTCTATTTCCTAGGGGTAGCACTGAAATTCTAGTTCACACAAGCAAACGGTATGTGAGTGTGTATGTATTAATATTCATACAAGGTGACTTCGATGATTACTTATGAAATTTATTGGTATTTGTACCTATGAATATCTGTCATACACAGAATTCTAATGCCTTAAATATATATAAGGGCATTTTAAATATTTTTCTTACGACGATGTTGTGTTTTTACTATGATATTGTTGTAAATAGTTTTGCTGTTAGAATGGATAGCATAATAGTTACCAAAATCATGTTTTCAAAAAATATATTTTAAACTTACTAAATATCATAATTCACTTCTTAAAGTTACTTTAAGTCACTACCTTCATAAATTTAAATAGCATGAAAGCATCAGTTTATTGATTTATCTATTAGCATTTAATTTGATTCTACAAAATTCAAATATGAAAGAGTTTTTTTTTATTTTCACCATCTCTAATTTGTTTTATAATTATCAAACACTAGATATGGATACTATAAGTAGGCATTTGACTGACGGCAGTGAGATATATTGGCACAATAAGTATGGCTATTAACCCTTACAGCTACTCTATGGATGAGCAAGCTAGCAATCCTCCAACTCTCTCATTTCTATCTCAGTCTGCCGATGAATTTCTATCAGTTCTACTTCTTTTTCTATCACCTTGGTATATCACTGAAATTCTAGTTCACTCAGGTGATAGTTATCTGTATGTATATGTATATATATATATATATATATATATATATATATGACTATTCATTCAAAGGTGCTTCAATAAGACCATGGAGAAATTGAATTTAAAGATAAGAGAATTTATCCACTTTTTAAGCCCTCTCATAATATATAAGTAAATAAACACACATATGTACATAAACTTAATTATACCCTTTTAGCATCTTATAATGAATTATAATATTCATATTTAATTATTAACAATATTTTATTTTTTGTCAGGTAAAAATTAAAGTATCTCTAGGAGTAGAGAGTGGAAAATCATAAAGTTAATTCAAATGAATTATTTTATAAATGGTCTCATTTTCTTATATCACTTTCACAAAATCAGAGACTGAGGTACTCTGGTGCTACTATGCTGTGAGCTTCAAGATCAGGGGTTCAAATCTACCAACTACTCCTTTGGAGAAAGATAAGGCTCTCTATACTCTAAACATTATAGTCTCTGAAATCCTGTAAAAGGTCTCTGTAGAGTCAATGCAAGTGAGCTTACTTTGGTTTGGTTAACGATTAATGATTGTGTTTCTTCATATGTTTACTGCTCTTTCTGGTGAAATGTCCATTTATGTCTCTGCCCAGGTACTTATTATTTGGATGGTTTGTCTTGAGTTGTTATTGGGATGATTTGTATGATTTGATGTTAAGGTGTTTAAGTTCTCCATAAATTTTATAAATTAATCACATCCAATATTTCATTGGCAAACTTCTCGGTTTGTGGGTACTTTCTGCCTCTTTGGATGAAATCTGGTTTGACTGCAGCTGTTTGCTTGTTTTCATGAATATTTGATAGTATATTTTGGAGCTCTGGTGCAGTAGTGTGCTTTGCGTTGGGCTGCAAAGGTTAGCAAGGTCAGCAGTTCCGAAGGTGAAAGATGAGGCTTTCGAATCTTCTAAAGATTTACTGTCTCAGAATCCCACCGGGGAAATTCTACTCTGCCTTATAGGATGGCTATGAGTAGAATCTACTTGATGGCAGAGTGTGGTGAGTTGAGTGCACTTCTGCTGTAATCATCGTCGTTAGTTGCTGCTGCATAGTCTTGACTCATTGAGCCCCTATGTACAACTGAAGGAAACATTGCTTGGTGTTGAGCTTCCCTGTTAATATATTTGTATCCATTGTTGCAACTACAGGGTCGAGCAATCTCATGAAATGTTTTCCTCCCGTTTGCTGATGCTTTAACAAGTATGGTGTTCTCCAGGATTGACCTCTCCTCCTGATATGCCCACCTTATGTGAGATAAAGTCTCTCCCTCGTCACTTCTATGAAGCGTTATGACTGTACTTTCTCCAAGATAGACTTATTTTTTTCTGCTGGCACTCCATAGGACTTTCTGTATTCCTTGACAACCTTCCTTACTCAACGTCCAACTTTCACCATGCAAAGGGAACCATTGAAAATACCTCCTACTTGGGTTAGGTGTGCCTTAATCTTCAAAGCGATATTCTTGCTTTTTAATAATTTTAAGAGGCCTTGTGTAGCAGATGTGCCCAATACAACACTTCATTTCTTGACATATGCTACCTCTTAAAATGGTTGTATGTCCACTAATTTTTGTACAGGGATTGGTGCATTTTTTCCATGTTCTTTTGATGATTCTTGCGTCATTCAATATGATACCCACAGAAATCATTCAATATTGCAACTTGAGGCTTGAATGCTTTCTTTAGTTCCTTCAGTTTAAGGGATACTGAGAATGTTCACCACTTGGTTTTCTAACTCCAGGTTTTCTGACATATTTCAATATAATATTTTATGTTGTCTTCTTCATCTACCCCTTGATATTTTTCCTCGGATCCTTGACTTCATTGTTCCTTCCATTACACTTATACTTAAGAGAAAGTTTGGAAGTCTCTTCTGATATCCACATTGACTTGTTCTTTATTTCCTGCCTTTTAGTGACTTTTTGCTATCTATATTATTGCTCTTGTTATGATCCCACAGCTCATCAGGCATTCTGTCATTAGTGTTCAAAGTATAAAATCTATTCTAGAGATATTCATCAAATTCAGAGGGGATATATTCCAGGTCATATTCAAATATATATTTAGCTCTCATAGACTTGTTTTAATTTTCTTGAACTTCAACCTAAATTTACATAGGATCAATTGATGGTCTGTTCCGCCATGGGTCCTGGCCTGGTTTTAGCTGCTGATATTGAGCTTCTTCCTTTGCCTCATTGCACAAATGTAGTCAATTTGATTTCTGTATTTTTTATCTGGAACATTTTATATGTATAGTGTCCATTGTTGTTTAAAATATACTATGAAGAAATTATTGTTATTTCGAAATACTATCATGTGATCCTCAGCTTATTTTCTATCTTCAATACCATATTTTCTAATTATTGTTCCTTCCTCATTGTTTCTATCTTTTGCATTGTAATTCCCAAGAATTATTCAAGCATGTATATTTTTTGGTTATCTAACTGGGGCTCTTACATATTTTATAATGATCCATATATCAATTATATCAAGCGAACTTTACAAATGTTGCCATCATTTCCAAAACATTTTCTTTTTACTTGAGACCTTTTATATAAGCTCCTTTTCATCCCCCACCCTCATGAACCCTTAATCAATTATATATATTCATATATATGCATATCTGACAGTTCCTAATGTAAGTAATGTAACCCCTTCACCCACATTTCTGTTCCTCACCCCTTTGAGGGTCGTTATAGACCATCATTGCTATCAGTTCCCTGTTTTACCTCTTTCCTCCTCCGTTCCACTACCCTCATGGAATCATTACTTCCATTACTATTCTGAGGGGCTTATCTCTCCTGGATTCTGCGATTTGATAGCACTTCTCTGTACCAAGGTACATACACGGGTGTAGCAAGTGGGGGCAGGCAGCATGAAAAACCTAGAGGAACGATGTGTATTCTGTTAGTGCTATACTGCATCTGGGGTGAATCATCCCTTCTGTGTGTCCCTTATATGCGGGAATGTCCAATTATCAACAGATGGGATTTGGGTCTCCACTTTTACTGCTCTCCATCACAGCTATATAATTGTTTGTTTTTATCATTTGATACCTGATCCCAACAACACCTAGTGATCACACAGGTTGGTAGGCTTCTTCCAAGTGGACTTTGTTGCTTCTCTGTGAGATGGCCACTTGTTTAACTTCAAGCCTTTAAGAACACAAATGCTATATCTTTTAATAGATGGGCACCATCAGCTTTCTTCACCACATTTGCTTATGCATCCATTTTGTCTTCAGTAATCATGTCAGGAAGTTGAGTATTGCACAGTGCCACATTATTTAAGCAAAGTGTTCTTGTGTTGAGGGAAGATTTAAGTTAAGACCCAAAGTTAATTATATATATATATATATATATATATATATATATATATATATATATATATATATATATATAGAGAGAGAGAGAGAGAGAGAGAGAGATTAATAACCACTATCTGTATATATTAATATATTTACATATACACATGTCTATATTTATACCTCTCTTGATAGCTTTTATCTCCTAGTTTTTTCCTCTATTTCCCTTTACTTTTCTCGTGTCCCACTATCATGTTCACATTCCACTTGGATCAGTAATTCCTCTCGGCTACATTATCATCGAACAAACAACACCAGGCACTCTACACCTGCCTGGCTGTCAATTTTAGATCCCTTGTTTTTCCCCTATCCCTGAGTTGGTTGGCTCATCACTCCCTTCTCCTTGCCTCCACAAAGATTGGAACCAGCCCCATATCCCTCTCTGTTAATGAGCTGGTCGATGCTGGTATGTTGCACTCAAGGCTTGGTGCACTGGAATGCAGTCTTGTCTTTCTCCATTTCCGGTGGAGACCTAACAATACCCTCCCTATCGGTGGATTAGTGCCCTGTTTCCCCAATGCCATCTTCTATTTTATTTTTTCCCTTCTTCCCTCCCTCTGTCCTTAAAGACATGGGAGGGATGAGAAAGATGTCTTTCAGCAGAGATCCTATTTGCATCTTCTGTGAATGTTTTTCCTCTTCTTTTAATATAGTCTTTTGAGGTTATTTTCCTTGTGTGGGAAGTCTCTTACTTCTCCATCTATCTTGATAGATAGTTTGGTGAGATAGATTATCCTTGGGTTGGCATTGTTCTCCTTGAACTTTTGGAAGATGTTAAACCACTCTCTCCTTTTCTTCAGGATACCTATGTGATAGGTCTGAGCATATTCATATCTGAGTACCTTTATAGGTGATTGCTCTTCTATTTTTTTCTAGATGCTCTTATGATCTTCTCCTTTTCTTCAATGTTTGATAATTATATGCCTTGGTGAATTATTCCCAGGGTTCAGTCTAGTTGGTATCCTCTCTGCCTCCTGTATGGTTGCCTGGTTCCATTCATTAAGTTGGGGAAGTTTTCGTCCTGGAATTCCCTCACTATTTTTGTAGTTGACTTCTTTGGTGTATCTTGCTCTGGTATACCAATTATTCGAATATTGTTTGTCTTTATAGCATCAGATATCAAAGTTTAGTTTGGCTTCTTTGATGATCATGTTTGACTATCTTTCCATTTGTTGAAGTGTGCCTGGTTATCCTTGAGGTCTCTGGTATGATTTTCTGCTACTTCTCCTCTGTTGGAGATGTCGGTTATCTTTTATTTATTTCTTTTGCCTTATCCCTTAACTCTTCTATTTGCCTTTGGTGGGTGGACTTTATCTCCTCTATCATTTCATTATTTTTCTGTATTGCTTCCTTAATATCCTATATGACTCCAAAGGACATTCTGAAGAGATTTTTCTGTGGCAGATCAACGTCTGCTTCTCTTTAGGTTTAGGAATTCCTTCAACATTGCATTTGTTACTCTTGTTTTTTTGTTGAGGTTGTTGAGGCAGGTTTCTGTCTGCATGCTGTTTTGGAGGAGCTCAGCACCATTTTCCCTGGAGTAAAGGAGACCTGGACTTTTTCTCTGGGAGGCTTCTCTGGATTGCCTGTAGCCAATGGCACTGGAGGAATCGGGCTATTACTTTATCTGTCTGGGGATTCACTCTTTCCCTAGCCAGCTCAGATTTCAGTTTTTCAATGACCCTCTCAGGGGATGTTTCCCTGATGGTTTTAGGCCACAATATTGACACTGTGCAGTCCAATTGAGTGAGGAGCCATGGAAGCTTGGTGGCCATTAGTCGCTGGAGACCTCAGAACAAGGGTTAAGGCCGACAGCGGTAGGCACGCAGGGGGGTCAGGACAGAGTGGGCTGGCAATGTAGCCAAGGGTCTGCACCGGGCTGACAGGAAGGCCAAGGTCCTGGGACATGAGGCAGAAATGCTACCAGTCTAGATGAACTTGTGGTAGAGCTGTGGGGTCACGGATGGCCCAAGTGGAAAAGCTGTGGGTGGAAGATAATCATGTTCTGGCCACATCATGTTCAGATATCATGGAGGGATCTGGCTGTGGAGTTAAGATTCACAGACAAATGATGACCAAGCTTTTTTAGGAGTCATCTCATGGATGTGTAAGCCACACATGGACCCTGGCAGATTCCTACTGCATTGGCATGGGCGGCGGTCCAAAGGTAAATGTGGCTCCAGGTGGAGGAGCACAAGACACAGGGGTCTGTGTGGAGGGGTTTCTCTGCAGTGGGAAGTGCCGTAGCAGAAGGCAGGAGGTCCTAGCCAGGGCTGCTAGAGCCATGGGTAGAGAGTGGGATAATATTGGGCCTAGTGGTGGTGGGAGCCACCCTCAGACTAAGAGGAGGGTCCTGTCATGGTGGTGGGTGCTGTGTGTGGATGGCAGGAGGAAGTGGGAAGGCACTGGGCATGGTGGAGGAAGCTGACAGAAGATGGGAGGGTGCTAGACATGGCAGGAAGAGTCGCTGCCAGATGGCAGTCTTGTGGGTGCCAAACTGCAACAGCAAGAGCCTCAGTTAGGTGGTTGGCAGGCTTCAGGCATGGCAATCAGGCTTCAGGTACATGCCTGGTGAGTGCAGGCCACAGCAATGTCTGCAGCAGTGGGGGTGGCACAGGTCAGGCTACCCCTAGCACCAGGTGGGAGGTTTTCGGGGTTCCCCAGCAGGTTTAGATGATAGGAGGGGACAGGGGTTAACTGATTCCCAGGTTGAGGAAGAGCTCTGGAGTGCTGTGGGGCTTAACTATTAGTCCTAGATCCTGCACTCAGCCTCCCAATCCCCAGACTCCTCCACTGTCATAGAACTCCCAACATGACTTGCTTACCTGGGTACCATCTTCCTGAAAGTCCTCTATCTATGCATCTTGATTGCAGATTTGATCAATTTCCTACTGAAGATGTTGACAGATATTTTCAACTTCTTCACCAGCTTTAATGGTTCGTGTATGGATTTAAATAATAGTAGTATTTACTGGATTTTCCTATAATTGGTATGATGATATCCTAGCACAGACAAGAGTTGTAATTCAAGATAGATCTTGAAATGTCTTTTTTTCATAATGCATTGCCATTCCTCTTGACTGTCATTCCCAGTATAGTATACCATTTGATTTTATAATTCAAAATGCTCAATACCAGTCATTTCAGCTCATCAATACCTGAATATTTATCTTTATGCATTCCATTTTCTTTTTAGCAACTTCCGAATTTCCTACGTTCATATTTTGTACCTTACAAGTTTCATTATTAATAGACACCCATAGCTGTTTCTTCTCACTTTGAGTTGTGCCATTCAGTAAATGATAGCTAATACATTCAGTGTACCTTGGACTGTTTCCATTAGTACCATTGTATCTTGTTCATATGCTATCTCTTTAAGTGGGCCGTGTCTGTTCATTTGCTGGATTGTGGTGGCTTGTGTGTTTCTGTGATCCTGAAAACTATGTCACTGACATTTCAGATATCAGCAATATCACCATAAGTAAACAGATTTCAGCAAGATTTCCAGAAGATGAACAGATGAAGGAGGAATTGGTTATCTACTTCATAGAAATGATCCACTGAAAATAGCATATAGCTAGCATAAATACATTGTCAGATACTGGAAACATACTGAAGAGAAGCAGAGAAAGTGCCAGGTGAGCTCTTCAGGTTGGCAGGAAATATGAGTGAGGAAGAGCTTCCTTCTCAAAGTAGAGTCTACCATAATGATGTAGTTGGAGTAAAGCCTTTGAAACCTTCACCATGAACTTGTTTTTCGATGCCTTCAGTGCGGCTTGGACTTCTTCCTTCATTATCATTGAATGATGTTTTTGCTGTTATTCCACACTCATCTAGCGTGGATCATCAGTGTACAGTGCACTAATTCTTTTCCCAAGGTGTTTTTTAAATTGAGGTAGGGTTTACTTAAAGTTACAGTTTGACTTTTGTGGACTTGATTTCGGTATGTTCCATCTGGTAGTTACAATTTTATAGGTGCCACTTATGTTGCTGGAAAAAGGTATTTTCAATGAAAAAGTCATTGAACTTTCAATGTTCTATCTTATGACATCCAACTTGGTTTTGATTACTGAGGCCATAGCTCCTGACTGTTCCTCTTTCCTCTTTGTTTTCAATGTTCTCGTTCCAATTACCAGTAATTAACAATGTATCTTGGTTGCACAGTGGATCGATTCTATAAGGAAGTAGTTGGTAGAATTTTTCAGTTTCTTCATCCCTGGCTTTGTGGAGACTGGTTAAATTTGAAATATCATAGTATTAACTTGTCTTTCTTAGAGGTTTATGGATATCATCGTATCATTGACAGCAAATACAAGATATTGAAATGTTCTCTTGATTAATATGACAGCATTCCTCTTGACCTTGTCATTCCCACCAAGTAAACCATATGATTATCTGATTTTAAATGACCCATACCCATCAATTTCACCTGACTGCTCTGTGTACATCCCATTTCATTTTAGTTGGCTTCCTAGTTTCTAAGGCCCACACTTCATATAGCTCATATTCTTATAATTAATAGATGGTACAACTGTTTCTTCTCATTTTGATTCATGCTCTTCAGCAAACTCAGGTGTTGAATGCTTTGCTGAATTCATATCATGAAGGTCAACTCTACTCTGAGGAGACAGCTCTCCGACCAGTCCTATATTCAGTGCCTCCCAATCTGAGATGCCCATCTGCTGGCACTATATTAGAAGTGTTTTCCTGCTGTTCATCAAGTTTTTAGTGCCTAATCTCTCAGCAATGTACAACCCTTCCTCATCCCCACTCATCTGCCGGTTTGTCATGCAATGGTTGTTTGAAGGAGCTCTAGTGATGGCTTGGGTTATAGGTTGTGATAGCCACAAGGTCAGTAGTTAAAATCTAGCAGCCACTCAACAGGAGAATGGTGAATGTTTCTGTTTGCATAAAGACTTACAACCTTCAAAACACACAGAGGTAACTTTACTCAGTCCCGTAGGGATGCTAGGGGTCAGAATCAACCCAATGACAATGAGTTTTGTTTAGTTTTTTGGTGGGAGTTGATGTGTTTCCATGTTTTTGGAAGGTATGTCATTAGTGTTTCAAACACAAGTAGGGTCAACAGCAATAACAAGTTTCACAGGAGCTTTCAGATCAAGTACAGAGTTGAAGGCAGAACTCAAAGTCCACTCTTTAATGATTAATCATTGTCAACCTTATAAATAGAATTTTGCTTAGAGAGCATTAGATATATATTGATGGTGGTCGAATATTTAGGAAAAGATAATGAGACTGGGTGCATGACTGGAAGAAAAAATGCCACTGAAGTATACACATAGAAATTGATAAAAATAAGTTTTGTTGTTTATACATCACTTTTATAAAATATTATGTAAATTGAAATCTAATAAAATAAATATCACATTTCTGAAACATTTGGGGATTATAGTATGTGATACAATAATTGTTCATGTAATAGTTATTAAGATCTATCATGTGTTATTTCTGCTACTTATTTTCCCACAATTCCACCTTAATTTGTAACAAAAAAGAATTTCAAAAATATAACTGAAGATATTGAATATCATCCAGAGCAGTCAAAATTTTAGGTAAGCTCTCCATTTGTTGATAGATTAAAAAAGTAAGTCTTTTCATCAGTAAAATACAGTAACACAAGATAAGGTTGATGCGTTATTTACTATTTTATCAATCAAGATTACCTGCAGATTTTTCCTGCCTACTAATTCTACTGCATATCGATTTAAACAGCATCTTGCCTACTGGATCTGAAATGACCATAAGTGTTTTTACACATAAAAGCACTGAACAAATATTTGTTAAATATCAGGTAAAAATCCTATCTAGTTAAAAACATTTACTCTGCTATAACCCTTAAGAGTTTATCAGTAAAGAATTATAAATTCAAAAGTATATGTCCTTGGAACTTTTTAGACATTTTCCCATTTTATTCTAGCATCCAATCTGGTTGATAAGAAAACCAATGCCTCTTGACTCCTATTCTTCATGTGGGAATATTTTCTCTCCAGAGCTTTTAGTATCTGCCCACTGTTTTTTGTACTCTAATATTTATTGAAGACATTTCTAAATGTTTAACCTTTTCTTTTGAGCTAGCATTTTATTGATATGTATTTTAATATAAAGTATTTTATTGATATGTATTTTAATAAAAAGTTTGAATCTTCCATTATCCTCTGAAACTGTCTCCTGCTATAACTTTCATTATCGGCTCACTTATATTTCTTTGTACTCTCTTGTAAAACTCCTGAAAGTAAGATATCCCTGATTAAATATATATGTCTCATATCTAGACATGTATCTAAGCAGAGACTACTAGCTTCATGTTTTGATATTATTGATTAAAAAAGGTATCTATGGTTTTGTAGCCACATAATTTAACTCATGGCTCTAATCATGGAAATTTAGGTAAACCACAAGCCATTCTAAAAATTATGTTTGCTTTTTTTGCAAACTTGGGCTAGTGATGAAAAGTTATGGTTTTTTATAAAAATTAAGTGATACAATACATTTGAAAAATTAATATGTGGCCTGAAGATGTGTTTGTAAAATGTATTTAATAAGTGAATCTCCATCTTTCAATAAGCCTCTTTTCAATTTTCATTTGGAAAATGGAGATGAATAAGACATTCTAGTCTCCCAAGTTTAACTTTGGAATTAATTTATATAAGGGGCATAGTATTGCAAAAGTTTATAGTACTGAGTATCTTTAATGTTCCCTAATGTTGACATGTTAACTACTCAACTGCTAATCCAAAGGTTATTATTTTGACCATACCCAGTCAGCCGATGGGGGAAAGACCTATTGATTTGCTCCCATCCGGATAGTAGATGGAAACCCTTTCAGACAGCTCTACTCTCATTTTGAGGTGGCTTTGATGGAGAATCAACCGAATGGTATGCACCAACAGCAACTATATATTTGGTTTTGATTTTTCTACTTATTAAGCAACACCAAACGTGTTGAAAAAAGTTTGTCAAAAATGGAAATGAAGAATAGTGATTCTCTTCTATGTACTTTCTGAAACCATCCTCATAATCCATCAGGGAATCTTATTCCTCTGTTTTCAAGATATATTGAGTCTGGCCAGGTTTAACTAGGCTCGCTGCTCTCATGCCTTGCAAAGTCCTGCCATCTTTCACTTGGTTGACTATTTCCATGTGCACCTCTCATAAGCCCATAGTATTACTCCCTGGGTGGTGGTGGTAGTAGTTGGGAAGAGGAAGAGTGAGTTTGACATTTTACTACTCATGTCATACTTCTCAAAACTACCAAAGATTCCACAGTTCAACCAAAGAAAGGAGATTTACCGGGCAATATTTTATTTTAATTGTATTATTTTCCATCATACAGTGTTTTAGATAATCACTGTTTCTTTACTTAGGTTTTCAATCTTTCTCTTCTCATTATCCACATTTTCTACCTTGCTTATTACTCGTCCATTATATTCCATTTCAGAAAACATGAGATAGACTTGTGTCCTGGAGACTGTTCCAGGGCTAATCCCACAACTCATACGAACAGGAGCAGTAGTGGTACATGGGAGTGGGCATTGGGCTGGTTGTTCAAACCCACCAACATGGGAGAAAGATGAGGCTGTCTTTTCCATGGAAATTTACAGTCTCAAAAATCCTATGGGGGCAGTTTACCCCATCCTATAGGGTCTCTGATTTGAAATTACCTCAGTGACGGTAGGCCTCTCCCTCTACCTCTGTTTCTAAACTAAGAATTTGGTTTGTCGGGGACTTGGGATAGGGGAAGGTGGGGGGGGGGTTATAAGGAAGTGGTGTTAACAAACCCAGGGACAAGGGAACAATATGGGATCCAAATTGGTGGTGAGGGGGGAGTGGTAGGCCTGGTAGGGAATGATCAAGGGTAAGGAGCTAGGAGGCAAAGGGCATCTATAGAGGTCTAGACAAAGACATGTACATGCAAATATATATATATAAGGATGGGGAAATAGATCTATGTGTCTATATTTATAGGTTTAGTATTAAGGTGGCAGAAGGACCTTGGGCCTCTACACAAGCACTCCCACAATGCATGAATAATTTCTTTTATTAAATTGGAACTCTATGATGCTCACTCTCCCGACACAACTGCTGAAGCCAAATCGGGTGAACAAGTAAATGTGGTGAAGAAAGCTGATGGTGCCCGGCTATCAAAAGAGATAGTGTCTGGGGTCTTAAAGGCTTGAAGATAAACAAGCTCAGAAGAAACAGAGCCCACATGGAAGAACACACCAGCCTGTGTGATCACGTGGTCCCAAAGGGATCAGTCATCACACATCAAAGAAGAAAAAAAATCATATAATTGGCTGCACACCTCCATGATACGATCGCCGAGGACAAACAGGTGCATAAGCAAATATGGCAAAGAAAGCTGATGGTGCCCTGCTATCAAAAGAGATAGTGTCTGGGGTCTTAAAGGCTTGAAGGTGAACAAGTGGCCATCTTGCTCAGAAGCAACAAAGCCCACATGGAAGAAGCACACCTACCTGTGTGATCACGAGGTGCCAAAGAGATCAGGGATAAGGCATCATAAAAAAAAAAAAACTTACCATATTGAATGAAGGGGGAAGTGCAGAGTGGAGACCCAAAGCCCATTTGTTGGCCACTGGAGATCCCCTCACAGAGGTGTCTAGGGGAGGAGATGAGTCAGTCAGGGTGTGACGTAGCAACGATGAAGAATACAGCTTTTCCCCAGATCCTGGGTGCTTCCTCCCCCCAACTACCATGATCCAAATTCTACCTTGCAAGTCTGGATAGAGCAGAGGATGTACACTGGTTCATATAGGAGCTGGAAGCACAGGGAATCCAGGGTGGATGATACCTTCAAAACCAGGTGTGTAAGGGGCAATACTGGGAGAGTTGAGGGTGAGTCATTTGGAAAGGGGGAACAAATTACAAGGATCTACATGTGACCTCCTCCCTGGGGGACAGACAATAGAGAAGGGGTGAAGGGAGACGCCGGATAGGGCAAGATATGACAAAATAATAATCTATAATATATCATAGGCTCATGAGGGAAGGGGGATCAGGAAGGGAGGGGGAAAAAAGAGGACCTGATGCAAAGGGCTTAAGTGGAGAGCAAATGCTTTGAAAATGATTAGGGTAAATATACAGATGTGCTTTATACAATTGATGTATGTATATGTATGGATTGTGATAAGAGTTGTATGAGCACCTAATGAAATATAAAAAAAAAAGAATTTGGTTTGTCTTTGGTGGTGTAGTGGTTATGTGTTGGGCTGTAATTCTCAAAATCAGTAATTCAAAACCACCAGTCACTCCACAGGAGAAAATGAGGCTTTCCACTCCTGAAATGATTGACAGTCTCAGAAACTCACAGAGGACAGTTCTACGCATCCTATAGGGTCACTGCAAAGTCAGAATCAAGCCACTGTTCATGAGTTATCTCTTTGTTGTTGTTTAAACCTTCCTTTCCTTCAAATGTCTACTCAAATATTGCCACTTCAATAAAACCCTCTCACGCTATTTAATTTAACATTGCATCCTTCTTACTTCAAACTCCTCTTCTGGTCTACCACATTTCTCAACTTGCAATCTATTATATAATTGGTTTATTCATGAGGCTTGATGGAAAGGAGGTCTGGTGGCACAGTGGCACAGGGCTTGGCTCTTAACTGTAAGCTTTCCAGATATGGAAACATAGTCTGGGAAACCCTGTGGGGCATATCTTCTCTGTTTATTGGGTCACTGTGCATCTGAATGGACTTGCTGGCAGTTCATTTAATTTTTAGGTATATTTTATTATCTGTCCCATACCATTGGAATTTAATTTTTATTAGAAGTTTAAGTTTCTAGAACAAGCCATCAAATATATATATTAAATATGCTGATATACATTCCCTTTGCAAATCATTGCTGAAAGGTGTAATATCTAGCACAGTTTTATGCTTAAATGGAGCAATGATCATATCATTATCACTTATATTTGATAAACTAATTCTAGATCCTTCCAGCGATAGCCTTTTCTTCCTGTATTGGGAGCTGCCATCCAACAGTGCATTGGCCGCTCTTGAGAGAAATAGAGACACAAACCTAAGCTTTCTGAGTTCTGATAAAAAATGCATTGCTTCATGGCTGAGTGCACTTAATTTTCTAATATATTAGAAGCTAATGCTTACGTCCCACATGAAGGTAAAAACCATATGCCAGGTAGTTATATATCCCTGGAGAATGATTCCCAAAATTGCAAATTAGTTTGCTTTAGGAGGCTGTTATCAAACTGTACTGACAGAAATATATTAAATGCAAAAAAGAAAAAGAAAGGAGTATACTGAATCCAAAATATTGCAGTTTTTATAATGAATTAAGAAATAGGCTTTACTTCAGTTATACTTTGTGAACTGCATTAGTGAGTTTTATTTTTGTTTGGGGAACTCTTTGGACTCAATATAGATATAGCTCTACCATACCTGGAAACAAAGTTTACTCTGTGGTGCTTCTACTGTGAAACTTTCTAAAGTAAATAGCTCTGCCAGGCATCACTAGGAAATATTTTTTATAGTTATGATTTTCTTCAGTAGGGAATATATGTTGGAAATGTCAGAAGATAATTAGACACTAAACAGCCCATGGTCAAAAGAATGATATTCAAATGAGGACTTTGCATTCTTGGATTTTGTTTTATGTTATTCTTTCATTTTCTAATCAGGTTCATTGGCACATCATCCACATATCATACAATTTAGTATTCCAATCATATCAAGAAGGGTTGTACAATCATTATCACACTCAATTTTAGAAGACTTTTATATTTTATGTGTAATCATCAGGGATGGGACATGACACTAGCAGTGGGTATTTTGATAACACCCTCCCCCCGCCATATCTCATGGTGGAAGCTTATTTATAAATTATCCCTTCTCTGTTTGTCTTCTCTTCTCTATTGTGGTTCAACGATGCACTTGTGTGTTTAACTTTGGTAACGCGAACATGTGCATGTGTGCCAGAATCGGATTACTGGTGCTGCTGCAGACTGAGGTGAGACAGGACTGGGAAACTCTTGACAGTGATATTTAGGGTTGACACAATTATTTTACTTCTTGTTGTTGCTAGGTTTCATCAAATGGGTTCAGATTCCTACAACACTATAAACGACAGAAAGAAACACTGCCCCTCACTCTGCACCATTCTCACAATTGTTGTACTTGAAACTATTATAACAACCACTGTGTAATTCATTGTGCATCTACATCTTTACTGACCCTCGACTGTAGAAGCATGATGTCTTTTCTCAAGGACTGTTCTCCCTGATAACACGTCTGAAGTAAATGGGAACCTGCGCTTACTTGATTCCTTCTAAGGAGCATTGTGGTTGTACTTCGTGCAAATCAGTTTTGTTTGTTCACCTGGAAGCTCATCGTACTTGCACTATTCTCTGCCAACCCCATGACTCAAATATATCACTTCCTCTTCTGTCTTCTTTATTCATTGTGCAACTTTCATAATCATAGGAAACAAATGAAATGATCGTGGCTTGTGTCACACATTCCTCCATCTTCTAAATAACATCCTTGCTCTTCAACATCTAAAAGAGGTCTTGTTCAGCAGATTCGCCCAGTTCAACACATCATTTGATTTCTTGACTGCTGCTCTCCAGATCCATTGACTGGATTCAAGCAAAATTAAATCCTTGACACTTGTTATCTTTTCTCCATTTACCATGATGCTGCCTGTTTGTCCAGTTGTAAGAATTTTGGTTTTGTTTACACTGAGTTACAATTCATACTGAAGGCTGCAGTCCTTGATATTCATTAGCCAGTGATTCAAATCTCCTCATTTTCAGCAAACAAGATTGTGTCATCTGCATATCACAGGTTGTTAATAAACTCTCCTCCAATTCTGATGCCACATTTTTCTTCAAAGAATTAAGTTTCTGAGATTTCTTGCTAAATATGCAGTGTAATGTGTATAATGAAGTGGATACACTTTGCTGATTTTAAATGCACAGCATTCCCGGTTTGTGTTCAATGACTGCCTCTTGTTTCATGGAACATTTTTGCTTAATCCATGTTAATTTCTTTTTTTATTTCCCTTTTTCATTTTTTGGTCACTTTTTTCTATCTTTTCAGAACCACTCTTATTTTCCTTCATAATAGTAATGAAAACTTATCACTACTGATTGGATGGTCTGCTATTTCTTTCTCTTCTCGAAAGCAATAATTACAATGAATGTTTGAAGATCTGTCTGGAGAAACATCTGCATTCAAATTTTCTTTTTAAATATTTTTGGTAAATGATTGTTCAAAAGAAAAATTCGGGCCACTATATCCTAAAAAGCTGGTGAAACCTACATTTTTTCTAGATTATAGTCTATAGTACAACAATGTTTATTTGCCAGAGGGGTCCCCTGAGTAATTTTATTTGTTTGCTTACTGAAAAGAGGGTGGTAATCCAAGGAAGTTTGGAAACCTGTGATAGAGGCAGACTTGAGAAGGAAAGCAAATTTGCTTCATGTGTATGGTTACTATCATGTGAAAATAAAGCAATAGGCAATTTTGAGAAATAATCATCAGCATTGGGGAAAAGAGTTTTCCCCATAGTAACCATAATTGATGTTCTTGGTCTATTCAAACAATACCAGTAGAAGGAAGAAGTTGACCTGTATCATCTCTGGTGACAGGTTTTGTGAAGCAGAAATTCAAGCCAGAGGCAGTGTTATATAGTCACTGATATACATAGATGTCCGTCTAAGAATATGCTAGAGCCAAAGGTCATCTTTTCAATGAGGCATGTCCTACCTTTGGAAAGATGCCTCAAATAAGAGTAATAGAGATACGATCACTATTTTCTGAAAGGAGACTTTGTTTCATTTTGTTCATTTTCCCAAAAATGACGTTAGAAAAATTGAAGGTGTGGGGGAGGCAATGAAAACAGACAAGACAGGGACAAAGAACAAATACAAACATGCCTTTTGTCAGAAAAGGTTATGATTAGATATTTTGATTAATGGTTTAATAAACAGATGGGGAAATATATATATTGGAGAATTCTCAAATCTATGACCAGCAGTGGAAGTGACTGTAGGGCATGCATTTATGAAATAATATAGCAGAGCACTGCTAAATGCCATCCTCTGTGACTAAAAGGAGCCGTGTTTTCTATGCTATGACAAACTAAATAGAGGGGAAATAGAGGGAATAAAACAGAATTCTCTATTAGATGGCTCGACTGTCAAGATGGGAAAATGCAGATACGTTACCCCGGTCTCTCTAAGATAACAAGTGTTGCTAAGAATTAGATTTTGTCTATGTATAGAAATATAGGTTATAAATCCACTATTCTGAAAAGACCCCAAATTACTGCCAAGGAGTCAATTCTCACTCATAAGGAGCCATGGCTCGTGATTTTCCAGTTTTGCTCAGTAAGAGTGTTAACATGTGTGGACTAAAAGAGAGTCATATTTGAAATACAATTTTGGCACATAACTATTTTGAAATATAATTAAAAAGTGTCAATCCATAATTCAAACTGCAGAGTAAAATGTATTATTCTGTGGATTTGCAAAACTTTGGAAGAATTGAAGGCCATATTTCAGCTAAGATAGTATTTTCATTACATAGATGTAAAACAAAATATAATGGACAATGACTCCCTCTGAGCATTCCAAGATTTTCTTGCTCTTTTTCTTTTTGCAACCCAAGACAGAATGGGAGTTGGAATTAATAATATAATATTAATTATAATAATTTATAAATAAAATGCCAACAATATTTTAAAAGCACTATTACATTCATACTTTTGTAAACCTCTTTTTCCATTTTTTCCCTGAAATTGTAGAATAAATTGAATGAATCAGTACCTTTGAAGGAATGATTTGATTTTGTTTAAGTAAATCTTAGAGAATGTAAGAGATAAATATGCAATGATAATTGATCACCCTCCAAATGTTTTTCAGATAATTGATACATATTTCTTCTTTATAAGTCTTTTAAAATAATTTAGTCTAAATAGTAATTGAAAGAAATCATATAAATAAGATTGAGAGTAAGATATTTAAATTATTACTGTTGTTGTATGCTTTCAAGTTAATTCTGGTGGAAAGAAATCCTCTGTGAAAAAGTACAACTGAACCATAGGTTTTCCTGGGTTGTATTTGTTAAGTGAGTCGATATGCAGGACTTTTCCCCTAAGAAGCAGGAGGTGGATTCAAACTGCCAACCTTTAGGTTAGCAGCTAAGCAATCAAGAATTGTAATTTTATTGAAAAAAATAAATTAGCTTCTATGGTCACTTAAACTTTTAATAAATGGATATGCCTGTTTATACTTACCATACTATAGCTATTGAGCATCTTCCATATCTCATATGCAGACATTTATCTGTCTGTTTGCATCATTATTAAATCAGAGTGCTATGTATAGGTGTGGATCAATGCAGTTGATAAAGAATACAAGACCTTATCTAATTCCTAGTGTAATATATAAAGGACGCTAACTTTGAATTCGTAAACAGCTACAAAAACAAGAGAGGAAGCCTTCAGTTGACATGATAATATGTCAGATTCCTGGAAGACATAGCTCATCTGAAAGGATATTGCTGATGATCTGATTTGTATTTTACTTTACCTTAGTACCTGAGACATTAGAGAAATGGAATACCTGATAATTTATGAATCATAGAAATTATGATATTATGAAATTAAACCTAGAAAACTTGAAAATGGGGTAAATGAAATATCATGTGATTTTGCCTTATGATACATCCATATATACCAAAATGAGAGTCAAGGCATAGAGTGAGCTAAAAGGGGGGAAAGAATGTATACTCATGCTTCACTTCTCAAAGTGTACAGATTACGAAGACCAGGTTATTATGCAAAAACATTAAGGTATGTAAGAGTTGAGGATGTTCCTATAAGATCACAAAATGGTGGGGAAACAGTGTGATTACAAAACTGCCAAATAACATAACTACCTAACTGCCAATCCATACCATTATGGAGCTGTGAAGGTCATCATCACACAGTTGCCAATTATATAGTTACATAACTGTCAAACTGCTGAGAATCATGATCCTGCCAAGATGATATATAATCTTGTGATGGTTAATCATAGCCAGAATTATTCTCACCTCCCATGTTAGCATATGTTCTTAATGTGCATGAGAGTCAGGAGCTCTTTGACTCTTATAACTTCAAAATGTCATATAAGGAGTGTGGTAGTATGATGGTTTTCTGTCAACTTGAATTTTCATGAAAGTGTAGGGTGGAATCCACCTGTTAATTAGAGCATACACCGATGATGCCACATTGCAGGTGTGACCTTATAAGCTAGAAACCTGGAAGCTCTCTTTCTCGCTGCCCCTTCACCTTCCTGCTTGCCAGCACTCTGCTGCTGACCTTGAGAGCTGTCAGGGCCCTGTCATGTTTCTGCTGACTTTGAACCCATGCAACTCTGCACCCACCAGCCTGAGCTCTTTCTGCTTCCCAGTACACCGTTCTGTGTTGCCTGTGTGAGTCTGAAGAGGGACTTACAGAGGAGCTTCAGATTTATGCACTGGCGTTGGATTGGGCTGGGCTACCTTCTTGATATATAATTACTTGTTGATATAAAACTCGTTCTTATTCACAGATGAGTGTCATTGGATTTCTCTAGATAACTTGGCATAACCACAAGAGATAGTCACTGAAGGAGGAAGAGTTGTAATTGTGTCTGTACATATAAAATATGGGTCAATTCATTCCATCTTTATTGCCTCAGACCAATTCTGATGAGGGAGTTACATTTAGTTTACTCTCACAAGGCAAAACCTAAAAATATTGACCTTAACTTTTGGGGGCAATCTAGCACTGAGGGAATTCCATGAACTTTGATTTACACCATGTTGAAACCATAATTTTGGATTCATGAGGGATTCAGAGTGCTTTCTTTTAAAATAATCCTTGACGTTTGGAAACAAGAAATCTAAAGGGACAAGATCAGGGATATAGGGTAGATGATGTAAGGTTTCCCAACAAAATTAATATCAGACAGCTTTATCGCCTGCAGAGTGAGAGACTGGTGGGGAAAAAAAAAACTCTTAATGAACCAATTCTGATTTGTGCAATCCATATACCAATTCAGGTTTTAAATTTCCTACAGTTTCATATTTGTCTCTATTATTAGCCTGTGCTCTTTGAGAACATATTGGAAGATTAGCCTTTTGGGGATTTACTGAACTACCTTGACTTTAACTGGCCCAACACATCATCTCAGAATCTGCTTTTTTGATTGAATATTGCTTCTGGATCACATTAGTACCTGCACGACTTGTCCTTGGTTATAATTCGTTCCATGAAATCATCTTTATGAGCGTCATTCTTGCTTAAGAGACTTATGGAAAGAGGACTTTCTGAGCTAGCCGGGCTTGCAGTTCTATCTGCACCTATCTCTCTGAAAGAGTTCTGGCACCAAGGTGTTCCTTGAAGGCTGAAAATGGGAACCTGTTAGGTTTCTGGCTGGTTTACCCGGTTCTTGCTTTGCAACCCTTGCAAAGAATTCATGTGGCAGAAACACTTTCATAAATCCAAGTGATTTTTATGAAAGAAAGGAAAGTTTCAGTAGGTACACACTGCTTCTACAAAGTGTACAAGGCCACACGGTACCACATCAGAGCTCACGGCTGAAGATGGCCATTTCAGGGGCGTGTGGAAAAACACGTGGAAGGAATGCTGGATCAGGAGTGTGGAACCTGCGTGTGGATCAAAAAAAAGGGAATCCCAAAAGAATGAGCAGTCTGCCAGAGAGCACACAGGCGCATGTGCACCCAAAGCAGTTGGAATCTTTCCAGCCCCACTGGCTGGGGAGGTGTGGTTGAAGGTCTTGGCTGACCATATTGACCGAGTTTAGGCATACCAGTGTGATGTCATATTGCTGGTGCTTAAGGTGGGTGTGCCAAGGTTGAATTGCACCTGGACCTACATGGTTTGGGTCAGAGCATGATCTGTTCTGGATTTTCCTAAAGGCATCTAATTAGCGTGCCTGATTCCTACCAACCTCTGTATTGTGGCCCTGCCAGCAATTTCCATTAGAGCAAGCATTTGAAAAGACAATCCCCTTGATCCCTAATCTAGTGACCTGCCAGATCCATGTGAGATTCCAACTTCAATTGCTATCATGTCAATGGTAAACCTAGGGTCTTCTACCTAGGCCTTGACTTCAGTCATTCTTTTCTTCCATTGAACTTGACAGTTTTTCTTCTCTTGGCTCATATTTGGGGTTTTCCTGACTTTCTTAAAAAAACATGATCCATCCGTTTTATTTTTTTGGGAGGGCAGCAATCCTGTAATTTGCTGCAAAATTTCAATGATTTGAGAAGATGCCCAGTTGAGTTTCAGTAAAAATTTGATAATATCCTTGATCTCAAAATAATTTTAACAGAACATAAAAAGTATCCTTTTTCCTTTTAAAGCACCCAAAGATTAAGACAAATATATTATTCAGAGAATTTGTCTGGGGCCATCCACTGATCACAGAAACATACTTAAATGCATTTTGTTTGGAATGAACCTGTGCATGTAAAAAATAGAAATATAATAAAATGCTTTATATATTACATTCATATATATATTTCCAAAAGTCTCATATCCATGTGAAAGTTGGACATTGAATAAGAAAAAAAACCAAAGAAGGATTGATGCAATTGAGTTAAGGTGCTGGTGAATAATATTGAAAGTGCCTTGGTGTTCCAAGACAACACAAATACCTGTCTGAGAAGAATTACATTCAGATGATCCTGAGAGGCAAAGATGCCCGAGCTTCTTTCATGCACTTTGGACACGTTTTCAGGAGAGAAGGGTTTCTGGAGAAGGACAGACGTCATGCTTGGTAAAGTATGGAGGCTGCAAGAAAGAGGAAGACGCTCAATAAGATGAAATGATCCAGTGGCTGCAACAATGGGATCAAAGATAACAACAACAACTGTAAGGATGCACAGGTCCAAGTAGTGTTTTGTTCTGTTGTACACAGCATTGCTATCAGTAGCATCTAATTCCATGACACCTCAAAACAGCAGCATAGCTGTCCCCACAAAGTTCTTTATTTTTCATGTTTCCCACATACCTTTACTATGTGGAAGTATCAAAATATTCTATATGAAATACCTCTAGTTATCTAATCCTCATAACTTCCCATGGGAATTAATTTTGTTGGAAATTTTCTAGGAGAAAAGACTGAAGCTGTGTAGGCCAAGATTTGCACCAGTAAGGATAGTGTAATGGCAAGCATTAAATCTATGTGCACGGAGTTACGGAACCCACACATTTTATAAGGAAGCAGCACATTCATGGTAAAAATATGATTTAAAAAAAAATACCCCGACCACCCAAAGAAATGATGAAAATTAAACATTATTGCGGAGCAGCAAGCTTAGCTACATACGTTCAATACAGGTAATCATGCACATGCCGCCCTGCTTTCAAGCCATGGAGGAATAGGCTCTGCTTAGCAAGAACTCCCAGAGGTTGGCTTTTTTTTTTTCTCTTAGACTAACCCTTTGGTTACTTGCATCTGCTCCACATTGGGACGTGTTTATCATCTTCCAAGCTGGGCTGCTCATAGTGTCTGGCAGCAAGAGGTCCGCTGTGCCCATGCCATTGTCTCCTAGAGTGGGGGTTGATTTGAATTTCTATGGAATTAAATTAAAACAAGTGTGCATTTATGGGGTGTCTGCAATGGGCCTGACAGATAGGCAGTTACTCAGAGAGATGCTCAAAAGTATCAGCTTTAGACCTCTGGTAAGAAATGCAAGAAACTGTAAAGCACTTAAAAAATGGATGTGATAAACTCTCCCAAAGAACAAATGTACATTGTGTTTGAATTTTAGCCAAAATGAAAAATTAATTCTTAATATGATAAGAGAGGCTAAAGACCTGAGAAAGCCTTGGTTGTTGGCTGAGGAAGGTTGTTGTTGAGGAACAATGACTATATTCTTCTTGTTTACTTATTCTGACTTGAAATGACCTATTTATTAACTTCCCTAATTAAAGCTTCCTAATTGCGAGTATCCACCAGTCGCCTGTCATTTTGCCATAATATGCTACAGTGATGCGGGAAGCTATACCACCGGTATTTCAAATGTTAGCAGGGGCAACAAAAGGGAATAGGCTTCAGCAGAACTTCCAGACTAAGAATAGATATGAAGGACTGACTCCCCACTTCCAAAAAAGAAGCCGGTGAAAACTGTATGCACAGTTTTAAAGCATTGTCAAATACTGAAAGCCTGAACAAAGGAAGCAGGGCATTGTCAGACAACCTGCCAGCAGATGGGTTCCTCAGGTCTGAGGCCACTCGAAATGTAACTGAACTTCAACTTATTTCTTGGAGGAGTGCCAACCATGGTGACATTAGTTGTGAAAGTATGTGGGAATGGAACCAACAGGACAGTCATTTTATGGTGGGACGTGACTCAAGATAAAGAGAAAAGAGTTGCAAAAATCTTCTAATAATTAGAACTTAGAATGCACAAAGGAGAAGTTTAGGAATATTGGAAGTGGGCACAATGAAATGGAATGCCTGAAGCTCAATATCTGTGGCATCAGTGCTCTGAAATGGATTGGCATAGACCATTTTGAATCAGAATCATATAATTTGTTATACCCAGAATAACGCAATCAAAAGTAACAGCTTAGCATTCTTACTCAGAAAGGATCTTGCTAGATCCACCATGAAGTACCATATTATCTGTGATAGAATGTTATCTATCCACCTTCAAGGAAACCCATTAAATACAACTCTTATTCAAATGTATGCACCGCCAACAAAAACTAGTAATGAAGAAATTGAAAACCAATGACTTTAGTCAGAAAGTGAACAAACATGCAATCAAGAGGCCTTGATAGTGGTGATTGGAATGCAAAAATTGGAAAGTCCCCTACCTAAAATTGAGTGATGGAAGGAAAGTGGTTACTAAACAGAGTGCTTGGGACAAGGGGTAGAGAAGATCAACGACATAAATCTGACCTTAACAATGAAAACATTGTCAGTAAATCTCCCTATGATGTGGGATGGACCTGATCTGGTTTTTCAATTTTTCTCTATTTTTGGTTTGTCTTGTTCTGTTAGGTCTTGTTTGTTCATATTAGATTTTATCTTAGAGTTGTTCTGTCAATGGAGGTCAACCTCTTGGTAACTGTATTACATGGTTTTCTGTTTTGCGGTATATGAAACCCAGGATTAATAATCTATAGGAACAGTGAGTAGCATAAGGGATTTGGGGTGGGGAGTGCTAACAAGAGAGACTATGTCAGAGTCAATGTAGAAAGAATGTTTGGAAACTGTTGTGGTAGCAACTGTACAATTCAAATCGATGTAATTGAAATATGGAATGATATGGTATATGTATTAAATCCCACCTAAAAAAATAATAACAAAATTAAAATAGTTAAATATAAAAACAAAAATAACCTTGGAAACAAAGAAGGAACAGTAATTGGAAAATATAGATTTGGTGATAGAATTAAAGCTAGAGATTTCCTGATAAATTTTGCAAAACTAATGACATGTTTATAGCAAATACCTTTTTTTTTTTTACTTTATAAAACCATTTATTTGATTTTAGTTTTCAAAGTACTTTTTTTTTTAAACAACAAAAATAGAAGCCAATGTATTTGACATATTAGAAGAGATTTACAAATGAGTCATAGACATGGTAGCTTGTCATAATTATGGGACTACTCATATGTATTACATGTATCAACATCTCTGTTTCCACTTTCTCCTTGCTACTCCATGCTGCCTCTTTCCAGAGCATCATTACTAGTTTCTTTTTTTTTTTCTTCTTTTACATTTTATTAGGGACTCCAACAACTCTTACCACAATCCATACATATACATACATCAATTGTACAAAGCACACCCATACACTCCCTGTCCCAATCACTCTCAAGGCATTTGCTCTTCACCTAAGCCCCTTGCATCAGGTCCTCCTTTTTTCCCCCCTCCCTCCCTTTTCCCCCCTCCCTCATATGCTCTTGGTAATTTATACCTCGTTATTTTGTCATATCTTGCCCTATTCGGGGTCTCCCTTCCCCCCTTCTCTGCTGTCCCTCTCCCAGGGAAGAGGTCACATGTGGCTCCTTGTAATCAGTTCCCCCTTTCCAACCCACTCACCCTCCACTCTCCCAGCATCGTCCCTCACGCCCTTGGTCCTGGAGGTATCATCCACCCTGGATTCCCTGTATCTCCAACCCTCCTATGTACCAGTGTACAGCCTCTGTCCTATCCAGCCCTGCAAGGTAGAATTCGGATCATGGTAGTTGGGGAGAGGAAGCATCCAGGATCTGGGGGAAAGCTGTGTTCTTCATCGATACTACCTCACACCCTAATTAACCCATCTCCTCTCCTAAGCCCCTCTATGAGGGGATCTCCATTGGCTGACACTTGGGCCTTGGGTCTCCACTCTGCACTTCCCCCTTCATTTAATATAATATATATACACATACATATATACATATACACATAAATACACATACATACACACACTTATATCTTTTTTTTTTTTTGCATGATGCCTTATATCTGGTCCCTTGGGCACCTCGTGATCGCACTGGCCGGTGTGCTTCTTCCATGTGGGCTTATTTGTTTCTGAGCGTGATGGCCGCTTGTTCACCTTCAAGCCTTTAAGACCCCAGACACTATCTCTTTTGATAGCCGGGCATCATCAGCTTTCTTCACCACATTTGCTTATGCACCCATTTGTCTTCAGCGATCCTATCATGGAGGTATGCAGTCAATGATATGATTTTTTGTTCTTTGATGCCTGGTAACTGATCCCTTTGGGACCACTCGATCACACAGGCTGGTGTGTTCTTCCATGTGGACTTTGTTGCTTCTGAGCTAGATGGCCGCTTGTTTATCTTCAAGCCTTTAAGACCCCAGTCACTATCTCTTTTGATAGCCGGGCACCATCAGCTTTCTTCACCACATTTACTTGTTCACCCATGTTGGCTCCAGCTGTTGTGTCGGGAGAGTGAGCATCATAGAGTTCCAATTTAATAAAAGAAGGTATTCATGCATAGAGGGAGTGTTTGAGTAGAGGCCCAAGGTCCTTCTGCCACCTTAATACTTGACCTATAAATATAGACACAAAGATCTATTTCCCCAACCTCCTATATATATTTGCATGTACATGTCTTTGTCTAGACCTCCATGAATGCCCTTTGACTCCTAGCTCTTTCCTCCATCTCCCTTGACCTTCCTCCTGCCCTACTACCATGCTTCATTGCCACCTGGGCTAGAGTATACCTCTTCTCTAAGCAACCTTACCCTTGATCATTTCCCACCAGGCCTGCCACTCCCCCTTCTCTACCCTTTGGGGTCCCATGTTTTTCCCTTGTCCCTGGGTTTGTTAACACCACTTCCTTACCCCCCCCCTACCCCCCACCCCAAGTCCCCCCGGAACTGTCGGTCCCGTTGTTTTTCCTCCAGATAGTTCATCCAGCCTGTCCTATTCAGACATACCTGTGGAGTTACTAACATGCACGAAAACTAGACAGAGGAACACAAAGCAACAGTATATAACCAGACAACAAAACAACCAAAACAAACCACTGAAAAAGAACAGAACAAAACAGTTCACAAGAGAAAAGCTTGTAGTTAGTTCAGGGATCTTTGCTGGCCCTTAGGAGCGTTTTCCAGTCCAGTCTGTTGGGGCACCACGCCCTGGCCCCAAAGTCCACTTTCAGCATTCCCTGGGGACCTTGCCACTCCATTCCCTTGCTGTTCCGCTGCACTCCCCCAGTGCATTGCCTCGGTGTGGTGGGATCAGGTCAGGTGCAATTCCCACACTGTGTCTCCGGTGCTGTCCCCTGTATCGCCCTTAGTCACTGAGGGGCATCATGTCTCATAGTAGTGCCAGCCATGTTGTTCTCTCTGTGGACTGGCTGCTCTACTCAGGAACATCATCATCACGGCCTGGTGGGCCAGGCTGTGCTCCACTCTCTCCTCCTGCCCCTGCAAATACCTTTTTTAACAATGCAAAAGGCCACTATAAACATGGAGTTCCCCAGATGGAACACACAGAAAATAAATCGACGACATCTCTGGGAAGGCATAATGGAGAAGTTCAGTACCAGCAGCTAAAAGCAGAGCAGGGCCAATTGTGGAACACACCATTAATTGTTCCTATGCAATTTCAGGAGAAAGCTGAAAATTAAAAAAAAAAATCCACAAGGGTCAAAATAGTACCTTGAGTTGATCCCATCTGAATTTTGAGAACATCTGAAGAACAGATTTGATGTACTGAACACTAATGACAGAAGATCTGATGAGTTGTGGGAGGACTTCAAGACCATTATTCGTGAAGAAAGCAAAAGGTCATTAAAACATCAGGAAAGAAAGAAAAAAGTGGATGCCAGAAGAGACTGGCAATTGCTCTTAATTGTACAGTAGCTGAAGCAAATGGAAGAAAGGCTAAAGTCAAGGAGTTGAATAGAAAATGTCAAAGGGCAGCTCAAGAAGACAAAGCCAAATATTTACAACTAAATGGGCAAGGACTTAGAATCAGAATGGGAAGAACATGCTCAGCAGATCTGAAACTGAAAAAAAAGGATAAATCAAGTCTTGTATCGCAAGACTTTAGAAAGGTTCTACAGGAAAACACTGAATGAAGCAGGAAGCATCAAGAAGATGCACAGAGCTGCTGCACCCCAACAACAGGTTGACAGCCCACCATTTCAGGAGGTGTCATATTAGCAAGAACCATTGGCGCTAAAGGAAGAAATGCAAACAGCACAGAATACATTTGCCCAAAATAAGACTCTAGGAACTCATGCAATATCCGCTGAAATAGTTTTGCAAGTTGAAGAAACATCGGAAGCACTCACTCATCTATGCCAGGAAACTTGGAAATAGCTACTAACCAACTGACTGAAAGAGATCCATATTTAGGCCCAGTCAAAAGAAAGAGATCTAACAGATTGCTCAAAATGTAGAGCAAGATCATTGATATGACAAAAAAAATAAAATTTGTCTGAAGATCATCCAACAACGATTGCAGCAGAAAATTGAAATAAAACTGCCAGAAGTCCAGGCTGGATTCAGAAGATGAAGAACAAGGGATCTCATTGCTCCTACCAGATCGACTTTAGCCCAAAACACAGGATATCAGAAAGATGTTTACTGTGTTTCATTAATTATGCAAAGATATTCAATTGCATTGACCACAATAAACTGTCGATGAGAAGAATGGGATATCCAGAATACTTCATTGTGCTCATTACTAGCTTGTGCATATATCAGGAGCCAGTTGTGCAAACAGACCAAGAAAATACTGCACGGTTTAAAATCGGGAATGGCCTGTGTCAAGGTTATATCCCTTCACCATGAATGTTCAATCTATATGCTGAGTAAATAATCACAGAAACTGGATAGAAGAAAAAGAATAGGGCAGCAGGTTAGTTGGAAGTCTTATTAGCAACCTATGGGGTACAGATGACACGACCTTGCTTGCTGAAAGCGAGGGCACTTGAAGCACTTGCTGATGAAGATCAAGAATTGTAGCCTTCAGTATGGATTAAAATTCAATGTGCGGAAAACCCCACACAACTGGACCAATAGGTAAGCTCATGATAAATGGAGAAAAGTTTGAATTTGTCAAGGATTTCATCTTCCATCCACAATCAATGCTCATGGATGCAGCAGTCAGGAGATCAAAATACACATTGGATAAATCTGCTGCACCAGAAATCTTTAGAGTTTGAAGTATAAGGACGTTACACTGAGGAATAAATGGTGCCTGACCCAAGCCATGATCGTCCCCATTGCATGATATTCCTGCAAAAATTTGACAATGAATAAGGAAGACTATAGAAGAATTGCTGCGCTTGAATTGTCATACTGGAGAAGAATATTGAAAATACAATGGCTGCTTAAAGGACAAACCAATCTGTTTTGGAAGAAGAAAGGCCAGAGTTCTCCTTAGAGGCAAGGATCACAACTTCCTTTTACATACTGTGGGCTTATTGTTAGAAGACACCAATCCCCTGAGAAAGGCATTGTATTTGTTAAAGTGTAAGAACAGCCAAACAGAGGAAGCCCCTTAATACGATGGAGTGACACAGTGGTCACATCACGGGCCGCAGGCACCAGAGTATTTGTGAGGATAGAGCAGGACTGTGCAGTGTGTCTTCTGTTGTGATGGCCCCTAACACCAACAACAATGTTAAGGATATTCTATGAGTTCTGTGTGGCCACCGCAATGAGTTTTAAACCCCAAATAGAAGAAGAGATCCCTTAGTGGACCAATTGGTGGCAGAAGGAGGTGGGGTGGAGGCTCATATGACTTCTGCTCTGTGGTATTAGAGAAACCAAAGGAGGTCACATTTGGTCCCTCCATGGCGTTTGTTGTGATTAACAAGTGGTTGATATTGTCATGACTTGGCACCTGAGTGACTGACTATACAGGAGCAGCAAGATTATAAGAATAGAAATATAGATACAAAGTTCTATGGATAAAATTTCATTTGGGTTCTTCTTTAAAGATGGCATTATACCTAAGTGGAAGATATGGGAGTTATATTTACATTAATGTAAAGCTTTAAAATTATTAAACCTATTGGTTCCAAGATCAGAAATGCCCATGAGAAGGACTATTGCAGCAGGGTGTAAACAGGAATGAGCAGAGCTAAGAAAATTAGTTAAGGCAAAGATAATAAGATGAATTACACAGTAACATAAGAAAATTGAAGTAAGCATCGCTAGTGGGAAAGGCAAAATAAAATAGATTGTTGAAAGAGATTAGGGTTGAGGAATAAACTAATATAGAAATAACTAGAGAAATATCAGTGTTGCTCATCAGCCTAGAAGGCCCAGAATGAGTTAGCAAAGCTGAGTACTCCAAAACTCACTGCCATCAAGTCAATGTTGAACTGTTGCTACCCCGTGTGGGTTTCTGAGACTGTAACTGTTTAAGAACGAAGGTCAAGTCTATCTCCCGAGGAGCTACTGATAATTTAAATGGCCAATTTGGGGGATCAAAGCCCAATGTATAAACACTATACCACCAAATTTGCTCACCATGTAAATTGCAAAGCACTGTAGACTTACTTAGATACCTGATTACAGAAATCAGGAAAAATCTTGACTCAGAAGCGAGATGAGTCCTAGAGATATGTGTTTGTTACATATTTCAGAAGTCATGTCATGAAATTGAATGCATTAAATTGGGGATCGTAGAGTCTGAGGGGACACAAAGAACTGAATATAGGAGATAAAGAAATGCTCTCAAACAGTATGTTGAAGAGAAGGTGTTGCTAGGAAAGAAATACACAGAGGCAAAGTTAAGGATAAAAAGCCTTGTAATCAGGAGACTGCACTTTTGAGAGAAAGACAAAATGCCACCTTCTGAGGAAATTCTAAGAGGGGAACAGTATGTACCCCCCATGTGGGTAAAAAGAAGATGCATGAGCTAACTCCTGTCATGTGTCAGGCTGGTGACCTAGAAAAACTAAAGCTACCACCCTCTCACAGATATATGAAGGAACCTTTAGGTTTCCCATCTAAGTCCCACTCAAGTCCATGTGTTCAAAGCTAGCCGGAGCCCTCATCAGACTCATTTCTACAAACTGATGAAGCAGAAGTAAGAAACAGGGAAATCAGGGCTCTGTGCGCACAGTGCCACATGGATCCAAGCTTGTGGCAGGGCACCAACTGCTCCCAGGGTCAGTGGTCGCCGGGGCCACCCCAGCAAGCAGGGAGGGTGAAGAGCAAGAGAGAGAACTCTCACTGTCTCTCTTATGAAAAGCGAACACTCTCAAAGAGGTCCCATCAGGCTCTGACCTGGATGATAGATTAGACTCCACTCCTACACTTTCATCCAGGTACAAGTTGCCATAAAACGTAACTGCCAGACATAGTAGAGGTTTTAGAAGTATTACAGCCTCGTGTAAACCTGGGAAAGCTGGATGATTTTCAGGGGGATGCCCAGAAACAAAGAAATAAACAAACTGTAACAGCCAAT
Source organism: Tenrec ecaudatus (assembly GCF_050624435.1). Classification (NCBI taxonomy): domain Eukaryota; kingdom Metazoa; phylum Chordata; class Mammalia; order Afrosoricida; family Tenrecidae; genus Tenrec; species Tenrec ecaudatus. The sequence goes on from NC_134543.1 coordinate 21,156,280, forward strand.
ATTAAACAACATCAATTTCCTGCAGAATGGACAATGGGTAACTCTCAGACAACCCACGAGACAGGAGCAGAGCCCCACGTGAATGTCCACAGTTACCTTCGGAAAGTGATGGCTCTTCTTTATCGTTAGCAAGCCAACTGTCACATCATTGCCTTTCTTTGGCAAACGTGCACCCTGGAGGAACAGTGATTAAATGATTGGCTCTAATGGACAGTTGGAGAAAGATGTAGCAATCTGCTTCCAGAAAGTTTACAGCATTGGAAACCCCTTGAAGCGGTTCTATGCTATCTTATATGATCACTATGAGTCAGAATCAACTCAGGGGCAATTATTGTTTGCTTGTGTTTGTTTGATTTAGGTTTATTGGCAAAATTGAACTAGAATACTACTAGCAAGGGAGTCTAAAAGTAGAGTTACAGATAATAAGCCAATGGTTTTTAGGGGTTGTCAACTTGATTAGATCTGGTGTCTACTTGTTTAGTCAAATGCTAGTCCAGATATCGTTTAGAATTTTCATGTGATTATGTGCCCATCACCTGGTAATTGTCTTGCATTCTGCACCATTGCATGTGGCTGCACGAGTCTGAAGAGGGATTTATGAACCAGCATGGATTTATGGACCAGTATTGCTTTTATGGAGTTCATCTGGACGGGACTGGGATGTTTGCTTGATATATAATTGCTTCTTGACGTGAAGCTCTCTCTTACACCTATATGAGTGTCACTGGATTTGTTTCTCTAGTCAACCCAGCTTCACACACTACGGAAGAGATATTCCATGTAAAATGAGTCCAATTACTTTTCCTACTTTCAGTAAAACATTCTCATGAGATATGCAAGAGTAAATCACAAGTTTATATGAACAAGCATTCGAATAGTCAATTAAGCAAAAAGCCTGTCCTTGCTTTATGGACATTTTCACTGAAGATATCCAAATGTTTACCACAGTTTTCAACTCAATGAAAGATTGATAGTCCTCTTGATTTGTGTGATGTGCATGTTCCAACATTCTGTTTGTTTAAAATGAAGTGTGGTTATTTTAAATGAGTCCATTATTTTCAGTCTTTGCGATGATCTTGCCAATACCAGCCTTCTCCCACCCGAAGCAAAGTCATTTCCTTTGCATATTTTGGCTGAAATCACCTATGGGGTTAACGGTTTTCCCCCCATTTCACTTCATCACTATAGGATTAGCCCAAGTAAACAATTAAAAATATTTATTAGACTTCTTATAATGAAGAGACAGGCAAGAAGACATCCAAAGTTGTGAACTGGTCTGGCTCCTCAGCTTAAGACAATTTTAGTCACTATCTGTTTTCAGCTCTCTTTTGACCCTGTATGATTATTTATTACTAGGTTACAGCTTTTAATTTATGCAGCAGGAATTTCCTGAAGTTATATCCTAAGTATTTCTGGAGTTGGTGTTTGGGGATAGGAGGTGAAGGAGATCACAAGGATGTCAAGTTTTAGAAATGAGTGGCAAGTCAGTCAGGAGCATTTCCGTGTGTGTGTGTGTGTGTGTGTGTGTGTTATTTGATCACCGATTTCGTCCTTTACCTTCACTCTCCTGATATATTTCATTTGTGTTACTGGCATATGACCAACCAATAACTGTCTTGGACAATGGCCTTGGTATTGCCATAGGATAATATATTTTCACAAGGATGAATTCTACTTGGAACAATTTATCCAGTGGATTAGACTCTCTTGCATCAGGGCTCAGCAGGTCCTCCTGTTTCTACTGTCTGCTACTCTAAGATTTATTAGGCTCTATTGCAGGCATTTTTCACCTGGCATATTTCATTTCTCAGCCTGCCGGATGTTCTGCAGGGAGACTGTAGTGAGTTGTAAATATTACGTCACACCTGCTGATTCTCCTCAAGTAGAATGCTTTGAAAAGAAACTAAATGAACTCTGTCCTCATTATTTTATTAGCTTTTCTTCAATATTTTGCAACATACTTAAATTGAAAACAAATTAGGAAAAAATAAAATTATGAAAAAAAGAGTAAAATCTTTCCAGAAGTATCTCTGACCTGGATAATTAAAGTACCCCTTGTGTGTGTGTGTGTGTGTGTGTGTGTTTTCTTCCCTATTTCCATTTGTTTTATATACTTGCTAACCCAAATTCATCCTCCATATTTCTCTGTCACGTGCTTTTGACCTTGGTTATGTCATCAGATTCCTTTATTGCATGTCTAATTGGGTTTGCCAAGTGCGAGACATCTGTAGGCTTCAGAGGGTGGAGAATGAGAAATGGGCAAAGGTGCTTTAACTTGGGACTTTCTTGCTTCTGTGACAAATTCCTAGCAGTGACTTTACCTTTGGATGTAGACCTAGCACCAGCAGCCCTCCATCAATGCATCTATTTTCTGCTCTTACCTTTGCAATCCAGGACTTACCATGCTTTCTGTGAGGGTTATTTCTGAGTCCCTGGTTGTTTCTTGTTGTGATCCTCAACACGCCCACCTATATCTTTATAGTCTTTTATAGCATCTAAAAAATGACTTTTCTGCAAAGGTCTTCTCAAGTCGACATATTGTGAGTCAACTAGCCTATCTTGTGTGACTAGAACATTTCCTTCCTGAGCATCTCAGAAAGATCTGTTAGTGCCTATTAGTTTGTTTTGTTTTATTTCTTTTTTGATGAAGTATTTAGGATGGATTGTTCACTATTATCTTTTCATGTGTGAAGCTCAAAATTTGTGATAAAATATTTTACTTAGGAATTACTAGTTTTAAGGAAAAAGCAAGATTTTAGCGAATGACACACCATTTGTTGGCATACCTACCTTGAAATTGCAGCACCAGTAGACCTCCCACTCTCAAGTGTCGTGCTTTGTCCTTCTTTACATCTTCACCCTCATAACTCATGCAGCGTGGATGCTGACAACAGCAGAGATTGAATAGATGGAATTCCAAAATTCACCTTTTTAATAAACATTACATGAATAATCCTGAGAGAGTCACCGTTTTTTCATTAGCTTTTTTGTTTATTCATTAAAATTTTGTTTTACAATTTTCCTGGAAAAGACAAAAATGCTTAGGTGAGCCAGTTTGTAAGTGATTGGAGTGTAGTGAAGCTGTTATGCTATTCATAGATTGTTTCCTGACCAAGTGTTTATTTTATCATCATACACTTGGAATAAGCAGGAACATAGAATGCCATGACCAGCAAGCAAGTACAGGAGTGACATGAATGCTTCGTGTCCACATAGGGAGCTAGGAGAGATGCAGCTTTGGGTTCATGAGACAGAGCAGAGTTTGGCCAAGTTCATGACACAGAGTGGCTGGCTTCCCAGACTACAGAACAAATAAAGCTAGTGCCTTTGTGCAAAAGATTGGCTGGCAGAGTGGGGTTCCCGGGGAGCATTTATGAGCTTTGGAGCATTCGCTCAGAGCACCGGCCAAATTACGGAATGTCTGGGAGGTCAAGGACCAGAGATAAACATGTCTGCCAACATATCGAAGAAGAGGCATTGCTGCCTAAAGGCTTATGCCTCAACAGCTTGCAGCCTGCTGGCTCCAATAAATTCATAATTGTGAGTATGGTCTGTGAGTTCTGTGTAGACTTTGTAATCGTTTCTCAAGCCAGCAGGGAAACATAGTGCCGTGGTGGGATGGTTGGTGTGTCAGTAAGGGTTGACTAGAGGAACAAAAATGCATAAACACTCATGCGTATAAGAAAGAGCTTTATATCAAAGAGTAATTCTATATTAAGAATGCATCCCAGCGAAGTCCAGATCAAGCCCATAAGTCTTATATTAGCCTATATGTCTAATACCAATCTATAAATTCCTTTTCAGACTCACGTAGCACATGCAATGACACCAAATGCAGAAAAATCACAGGCCAATAGGTGGAAAATCTGGTGGATTCAGTGGTGGTGGAAGCATCTCAGCACTGGCAGGGGTCTCCATGTGTTTCCTCCAACTCCAGAGCTCTAGAGTAGCTTCCAGGCAGCTATTTATCTCTGTTTAGCCTCCAAATGAGGTCATCAACCTGCGACCTGATAGACAAGCTAGACTCCACCCTTCACAAGTTGACACCGGATTATGTAACTACCACAGTTGGTATCAGAATAAAGGATGGTGTTGGACAGAATGAGGTTGGACAATGGAGGCATCCCTACCATTTGCATCCCAGGAATCATCCACAGGCACATATAGAGTGAGATTATCACTTTCTGTATCCAGAGGCAATCAAATATTGCTCCAATACCACCACCCCCCCACATGGAAAAAGTCCCAGATAAAGATACTCAAATATCACAACCCCCTAAAGTAAGATTTCATTAAAGTTATGATTAAATAAAAAATAAATTTACATTTAGAATTATTCAGAAACACAAGCTAATCTTTTAAGTATTGAGGTTTTTCAGATTTAATTAGATGAAAGTTAACCAAGCCCAGTGCCTTCTAGTTGCTTCTGACTCATCGTGGCCCTACAGGAAAAAGTATAACTGCCCCTGAGGATTTCCCCGACTATAGCTCTACGGGGGAATAAAAAGCCTCCCCTTTCACCCAATCAGTTTTACAAGCAACCTTTACATGAGAAGTGACAATCGAAACCATCACCTTGTCCCAAACCATGAAGCCCAGACAGTGTCCTGGTGGACTACCTAAATGCATCCCAGAGGAATTTGGTTCACAGTCTAAATGGCTGTGTATCTATGAAGACCCATGTTAGAAATTTAATTGTGGTGTTCCCAAATATTTATTGTATGTCTGTTCCTTGAACTTTTGGAAGTGATCCTTTGGGAATATGCCTTCTCTTTTGTTATGTTAATGAGTGGATAAGAGCCTAAGGCACTTACTAGAGCCTCATCATTGCCAAGTGATAAAAGAGATTGGCATAGGGCAAAAGATCACCTGGAACAATTATAAGCACCAAAGTATACCAGGTAATGACAAGGACTTTCAAGGAACTCTGAGGGATACTCTGAGGGTTATATATACTCTCATAGGGATACTCTCTGAGGGATACTATGAGAGTTATGTAGAGGGCCCTGCCCATTGATCATCTGGTTTGCTTTTTTTGTTTGTTTGTTTGTTTTAGTTCATCTGTTGTTTCCTCCTTCGCTAATTGGTTAGAAAATAGTTATACACTTTTTAAAAGATTCTTATGCTTGACTGCTTTTTGTGGCAGCACTCAGTAAATAAGACAGCCTGTTTGTCATCCTGTTTTCCTAAAGTTGGACCAACTAGCTGAAGAAGTATTATCAAGAAGTACATATTTATTAGATGGAAATCACCTGAGTCAAAGCAAGTAGTACTATCTCCACATTCAAAATCCCATCACTTATTTGGAATTACCTAATCTAATGACTAAATGATTATGCTTACCAGATACTTCTGTCAATTCTTCTATGGAAATGATTTAGAGCAGTGGTCTTTTCTCTGGCAGGTCAAATACTTACTATTTTAGGCCTTTGAGCAACCACAGGAGGTCAGATGGCACAGTGGGTTATGTGGTGGTGTGCTCTTAGGAGGGCACTTCACACTCATCAACCACGCTGCAAGAAACAAGATGAAACTGTTTGCTCCCCCAGGACTGTCTGCTCCCACAAAGACTGAAGGCTCAGAGACCCTAGGAGCTCTTCCAATCTACTATGTCCAATCAGGTAGCTATGAGTTAGAATCAACACCACAGCAGTGGGTTTGCACTTATGGCTTGGGCTATATGGTGTCTGTTGCAACTATTGAAATCTATATTTGTGCTATGAGAGCAGTGATAGATAATACATAACAAACAAATATCACTGGGTTAGTAAAAAAAGAAAACTTCATTCACAAAAACAGGCAATGGATCTATCAGCAATAAATACTGCTCCCAACATGAATCTTCAGAAAATATCTATATTTGTAGGTTCAAAATATTGATTGGCTGTTGTATTTCCCCCCTATCGCTTCTCAAATTGGCTGAATCCTTTTTTCAATCCCATCCTGCTAATATACACTAAACTTAAGGTGTCCAGTGAATAGAATTCTTGGGAATCTAGGCCAAAAAAATCTATGTTTTTATAATATTCTCCACTGGCTCACTCTTCATTCAATTTTGGCAATAATAACTTATATGATTCCAAATCTCTACATTAATATTTTGGCTTGAAATATTTGAATTATCAACTCCCTAGATTAAATTCTTTAGAAGAATAATTCTATCTTCCCAACTGCTCGGTTCAAAATCTTCATTCTTTCTGACTCTTGCATACTACAACTGATTCATTAGCAAATGTCATCAAACTGCTCTATCAAGATACATCAATCATCTGATTTCTTTTTACCATCAACACCCATATTACCTAGCCAAATCCACCATCATATTAGTTATTGCAATAATTTTCTGATTGGTTTTCCTGTTACTGTGTTGGTCTTTGTGCTTGAAATATTGGAACATTCTTTACAAATGAAAATCTAGTTATATCTGTATCTGAACAAATCCTCCCTATCCTTCTTATCTCACCAAGAATGAAAACCTCTACTGTCCTATTTAATTGCATCTCCATCTGCCTTATTTCCTCTCTGGCTTTCTGCCCAGTCATCTAAAAAATGCTTTTTAAAATAATTCAAGTAGACTTCTCCTCTGCCTAGAAGGTTCATACCAAATATCAAACTCCACCCCAATTCCTCTTTTGATTGGCCCTCAAATATCTAAGTATCTCAGTGAGGCATCTCTAGACAGCTTACATCAAAGTTCTGCTTCCCACCAGGCTACCTTTTATTGCAACTGTATTATTTTCCATACTACATATTCCTAGATCATGTATCATTACTCATGGATATTTTTTTAGTTTTTCTGCTGTTTCCTCCTCTAGAGTGTAACCTCCATGAGGGAAGCAGGCATATTTTTGATGTGATTAGATGAAGAAACCACTGTGATTTTCTCTCTCATATATAACTACGAAGTTGTGGTAAGATGCTGTGTCTTGAGACCATGCTCCCATCTAAACCGTCTTTATCCAAATCCATTAACTTTCCATATTTTCCCATTATGATTTGAATTTTAAATGACAACTAAATGAGGAGCAAAGTCTTATTTTCTCAGTTGGTATGAATATATCAGTGTTGTTAAAAGATGAATAGAATTATGGCATTCTATTGTTAGTATATTCAGAGTTTTAAGTATTTTTAAATCCTTGTTATGCCACCTTTCCTGATGAATTTAACATATAACATAAAAAGAAAAGGAATCCCTGAACCAAAAGTCAAATGCACTGTCATTGAGTCTATTCTGACTCATAGCGACCTTAGAGGACAAGGTAGAATTTTCCATGCAGGTTTCTGAGACTGTAACTCTTTGTGGGAGTCAAAACCCACATGGAGAGGGTAATGGTTTTGAACTACTGACCTTGTGGTGAACAGCTCAATGTGTCACTCACTACACCAGCAGTACTCCAAGCTCAAGCTCAAGTTCACTGCGAAAGAGTTCACTCTGACTCATAATGACTCTACAGCTGCTTTTCAGGACACAATCAACTGTACCTGTGTGCTTCTGAGACACTAACTCTTTACAGGAGTAGAAAGTTTGATCTTTCTCCAGCAAAGCTGTCGGTGGTTTTGAACTGATGACTTGGTGGTTAGCAGACCTGTGTGTTAATTAATATGCAACTAGGATTCTTCCACCAGCAGCTAGAGTTGTGCAACTGGTTAGTGCACTAGGTTGCTAAGTTAAAGTTTGGATGTTCACGTTTTCCTAGAGATTTCTCAGAACAAAGTCTTAGGAGTCATCTTTTAGTACTCTGCATTGAAAATGTTTAGAACATAGATCTATTTTGACTCACATGACGATGCCAGGAGTGAGAATTCCCTGCAAAGTAACTGGATTTATGAGGATATAAATGCCAATTGAAAGTGTTTTTAAAATTTAGTATTGAATATTTTTGTTAAATCCCACAATAATAATTTAGTTTATATTATTTATTCCTTTATATTTGCTGTAAACCAAAGAAATTACAGAAAACAAGAAGCTAATATAAAACTAAACTAATAAAGTGACCAGATGATGGAAGTCATCTCCGTAGAAACCTTTACTAATTCCCTAGCGCCTGTCATTAGTTTACTGATGCGCACTCTTGTCAACTGCTATTTGATTAGTGGGGCTCTGACTCTGTCCACTGATAAGCTGATTTTATGGCTGTAAATTATTTGTGGAAGTAAATGAATCTTTTATACTATAACAAATGTTCGTGTAAAATTTAGAATAGAAAATATAATAACCTGTTCTTTTTCTCCAGTAGTAAAAAAAAAAAGATATTTAGGGGAATGTAGAATGTAAAGAAAAACATCATTACTGTAGAAGACACTGTGTTGTTTCCCACATGCTCGGAGATCAAAAGATTTATTCTTGTAACTGCTGGGAGTCTAATTTGGTAGTAAATAGCTAAGAGCCTTCCGGGGATTCTCTGGGTCCAAAAATTCAAGAACACTTCCCAAGGGCAGTCGACACCCACTAACCATCGCTGTGAGACGGGGTGTCAAACTCAATTAAAATGCAGGCCATTTGGTGCAACAGGCTAGATTCACACGGGCCACATTACATTTCAAATTTTATTAAATTTATTTTTGAAATGAGGATTCAAAAATATGGATAAGATAATTAAAACTCTATATAATTGCTTTTATTTAGACTTTTATTTAATGTATTTATAAAACTAAAATTATTCTTTTTTACCTGAAACTTGCCAGCGCTTTCCTCCTACTAGTTTTCACTTACCTCTTATGTTGTGACTGGAAAATATAAAAAAGTAACTAATAAAAAACATAAAATGTTGGACAGCTGACAAACATGATGCACAATCCTAATGGCTTCCCTCTAAAACTGTTAACTAGCGCTGCCGCGAGGTATGATTCATAACAGCACAACCCAGACTGCTCTTTTAACCTTTACACTATTAGGATATGTTTACATGACGTGACACTGAGAGTGGCAGACATATCGCTTCCAAAGGTCACCAGAACTGAGTCAGCACATTTATCCATGTCCACAGGCCCCTGGGAAAGGCACTGGGCCACATGTATACTCATCTTCAGGAGTTAAAGGGTTAACGAGGGAATCGTGTGTAATGAATTGCCTCAATCTCAACCTAAGCGCTATTTCCTTGATAACAATTTTTTTTCTATTTTCATTTTATTTCAGAGCATTTCAGGCCAAAAATAATTACCATGGGGTCCACATGCAGCCCACGGGCCGCCAGTTTGACACCCCTACTGTAAGAGAAGGGTTGATTGCCCACTCTGCTCATCTTAAGTGGGAACTACTGTAGTGGATTAATGCTGTGTTTTAACCACCATCAGCTACAAGAGAGAAAGAATCGTGTTTTTACTCCCTTACAGATTTACACTCTCAGAAACCCCCAAGGGAAACTCTATTCTGCAAGGTAACATCATTATCAGTTGGAGTTCAATCCAAGGCAGTGCGTTTTTGCTGAGATTCTTAATGATAATTCTGTGCTCCTTTTAGGACTGTATTAGTCTGGGAACTTTAAAGAAACAAATTCATAGAAACTTATTTATAAGAGAGAGCTTTGTATAAAGGTTAAGTGTGCATCAAGAAAACATCCCAATCCAGTGTTGGCCAAGTCCACAAGTCCAGCATTGACCCATATGTCCAACACCAATCCACAAAGTCCTCCTCCATCTCACAAAACAGACGCAATGATGCTGACTGCAGGGAAAAACCAAATTAGTGAATGTGTAAGCATCTCAGCGCTGACAGGGGTTTCCACACTGCTGCTCCAGCACCCAGGGCTGCATTGGGGTAGGTTTCTCCTCAGGGATGTCTTGTAGGAAGTGAGCCTTGCCAGCTAAAGCAGGGAACTGGCTAAGGCAGCTACATCCTTGTCCAAGCATCTGAGAGCAAGAAACCAGAGAAAGAGAAAGGAGAGACTGACTGAGCCATTTATCCCTCCACCCTTCAATTAACCCCACATGTGTTTATCAGCCAGGTTGGCACAATAAACAACTACCTCAAGGACCAAGAGAAATCTTACTCAACTACTCGATCTAACATACCTCTCTTATTTGTCCTGTTGCTTTCTCCTACGTATTTGGATTCCTAGCCTTTCACATTACACTGTCTCTCCATCTCAGAGCTGGCTTTCTCTGGGACCTGCTCTTCAACACTAGCCAGAAGTTTGCATTCCTGAAAGAGCTAGATTCAAGTATAGATATTTGCTTATTAATATCAATGATTAATTGTATAACTACAAATTAACTAGCATTCTCTTTTTGAGCCAAAATTGTGTAGACTTTCTATATTACGAGGCCGCTTAATAAATACAAATTTCCCCTTTCTATCCTTAGCATCTTCCAAGGTAACCATAACGGAATAAGGCTTTTCCTTTACGTTATACATAGTGCACACACACACAGTGCACATACACATAGAGGAACACAATCTGTTGCTCTTTCTGATAGTGATTCTCAATCAGGGCCAATTATACACATACACCCAAAGGACATTTGTTACTGCCCAGGACCGGATTTTCCGTCCCAACTGGGAAGAAGATGTGAACAGTATGCAGAGAGTCTGATACTCCTTCTTCGCTGTGCATGCCAACCCCTAAAAGAAACAGCCCACAATGGCCATGGAGAGAAAGTTTAGAAATTCTGATTTATGTAGATAGATGACAAAGGAATAAAAGCTACAATGGCTCATGCGACAGGGCTTTATGTTAGATTCCTAGACAATAAGTTTACTGCTAAACAAGCTATAAAAAACACTTTGAAACAAAACAGCATTCTGGATCAGAGACGGAAAAAGCAGTGCTGAATGAAAGTGACACATGATGAACAAGGTCACAGTAATGCTGCTCCCTAGGGATATGGGAAGCAGAAGCAAATACCACCCCAAACCAACCGAACAAAATAATACATAACAGTCAATGGAAACCCATCCAGGTATAGCACAGATGATGGACTTAGCACAGAAGAACATAAAGGTAACCATGAGATTCTTATGACAATAAATGTGCTTCAAGTTTAAAATATATTATCATGGATGGAAACTGAAAGATATATAAAATAGAAAGAATTTTGAAGGGGTTTATAAGTAAATGGTTTGTAAAGTATGAAGGCAAACAAAGCTTCATAAGAAAAGAACAATGCTCAGAGTCAAATAAGTACAGATAATTTTAAGGGTACATGAATAACTGTGGAACCTTTTATAGGAAACAAAATTTAAAGGAACTTTCCTTGAAAAATGTTACTCATTAAAATTAATTTAAAAAGAATAGTAAGTCCTCAATAAACCAATAACCATTAAGGAAATTAGACTGCTAGGCAATAAACCTTGATTTTTTTACCACTCTCCAAAAAAAAAAAAATAGATAAAAAAGCAAACCCCAAAAATGTCCAGGGTTTTACTCAGAAAAATTTTATAAAATCAAGAAGAAAACTAAACTATATCTTATTCAAAATAATTCAGAAGTTTTTAATGAAGGCTCTTCAATTCATTGTCTGAGGATCATGAGTGAAAATGAAGCCAATCTATTGCATCCTTGCTCTTCAATACTCTAACGAGGTCTTGTGCTGCAGATTTACCAAACAAATGCATCTGTATTCTGAACGCCTGGTTCCATGAGCAGTGAATATGGACCCATGTAAGACACAATCTTGACAACTTGAACCTTTTCTCCACGTAGTCCACTTGTGAAGATTTCGGTCTTCCCTACAGAGATGTAATCCATACCGAAGACTAAAATCCTTGATCTTTATCAGCAAGTGCTTCAAGTCCTCCTCACATTTAGCAAGCAAGATTGTGCTATCAGCACACCCCATGTTGCTAATAAGCATTCCTCCAATCCTGTTCTTCTTCAAATAATCCAGCTTCTCTGATTATTTACTCAGTATATGGGTTGAACAATTATGGTGAAAAGAAACAACCCCGAAACCTACCTTTCATGATTTTAATCCATGCAGGGTTCCCTTGTTCTGTTTGTCAACTGCCTCTCTATCCATGTGCAAGTTAAGGATGAGAACCATGAAGTGCTCTGGAATTTCTATTTTACTCAAGGTTATCCACAGTTTATTATGGTCCACACAGTCAGATGTCTTTGAATCACGATGAAATGCAAGTAAACATCTTTCTGGTATTCTCTACTTTGAACCAAGATCCATTGTTCCACATCCTCTTCTGAATCTAGTTTGAACTTCTGGTAGGTCCTGGTCAAGTACTGTTGCAACCATTGTTGGATGATCTTCAGAGAAATTTTACTTGTGTGTGATATCAATGATATCATTGTATGGTTTGAGCGTTCTGTTGGGTTCCCATTCTTTGGAATGAGTCCATATATGGATCTCTATCAGATAGCTGTCTTCCAAATTACCTGGCATAGATGACTAAGTGCTTCTAGTTCTTCTTCAGCTTGCTAAATCATCTCTGTAGATGTTCCATCCTTTCCTGGAGCCTTGTTTTTGGCTAACGCATTCAGAGCAGGCTGACCTTTCTTCAGCACCATTGGTTCTTTTTTGTCTGCTACTTCCTGAAATAATAGATTGCCATCTAGTTCTTTTAGGTACAAGGACTCTGTATTCTTTCCATCTTCTCTTGATGCTTCCTACATCACTTAGTATTTTTCTGATAGAATCTTTCAAAATTGCAATTGTAGGCTACATTTTTCTTGATTTCTTAGTTTCCAATATGATGACGGTGTTCTTCCATTTTGGTCTTCTAATCGAGCCCCTTGTCATTTTATTATATTTGGCTTTGTCTGCTCAATCTGCTGTTCGAATTTTCTATTCAGCTCTTGGACTTCATCTTTTCTTCCATTTGCTTTCTCTACTCTTCAATTTAGAATTTAAAATTCAGAGTCTTTTTTGACATCCACGTTGGGCTTTTCTTTTTCTCTCAACTTTTTAGTAAGCTTTTTCTTTCTTTTATGAATTACGGACTTGAGGTCCTCCCACAGCGCTTCACGACTTCTGTCATTAGTTCTCAAGGTATCAAACTGTTTGGCAGATGTCTTGACATTAAGGTGTGATACGCCCAAGGTCATACTTTGGCTCCTTGAGGTGTGTTCTAATGTTCTCCAGCTTCATCTTGAACTTACATCTGAGAAATTGATGGTCTATTCCACAGTTGACCCCTGGTCTGGTTTGAGCTACTGATGTTGAGCTTCTTCATCACGTGTTCTTACAAATGTAGTGAATTTGATTTCCATATATTCCATGTGTGGAAGTTCATGAATATAATTACACTTAAAAGGGGTATTTTCCATTGGTTAAAAAAAAGTAAAAAATACTGGTTTTTCAAAATTCTATCATGTCATCTCCAGCTTCATTTCTATCACCAAGCCATATTTTCAAACTACTATTCCTTCCTCTTTGATTTATACTTTTGCATTCCAATAACCAAGGACTATCAGTGCATCTTGAATCAATTTCCAACTGAAGTTATTGGTCAAAACTTCAATTGTGTCATCACTGGTGCATAGTGTTGAATAACAGTTGTATTGACTGATTTCCTTGAAGACAGATAGATGCAATGTGATCACAGATAGCATTGCATTCTATGAAGATTTTAGCAAGGTCCTTTCTGATAATGAATGTCAGACCATTCCTCTTGATTTTGTAATCCCTAGCCTAGAAAATCCTATGATTTTCTGATTCAAAAAGGCCAATATCAGTCCATTTCCACTCCCTACTGTCTAGGATACCCATCTTCTTCCATTCCATTTATTTTTTACTACTTCAAATTTTCCTAAAAGTCTCCTTCACACATGCCAAGTTCCAGTTATTAGTCGATTTTTTAGCTGTTTCTCTGTGTATCGAGTCATGCTCCATCAGCAAATGAAGATCCTGAACGCTCCACTCCCACATTTTACCAGATTCTGGTCACCGTGGTAGACTTCCCTGCAAGAAACCAGCTCCACTTCAGAGATATTTTATGTCTCCTTGGTCCTCAGGGACCCATCAGCTGGCAGGGTCTCTAACAGTGCATTGTTTCCCTGGTTTAGGCTTTCAGTATTTGAAAATGCTTTGATGCTATGCTACCCTTTTCTGTGACTTCTTCCTCCAAAGTGGCGAGCTGAGTCCTTTTTCCTTATCTGTTCTGTGTCTGGAAGCTTTACTTTGGGTGATACTGCTGGCATTTGAAATACTGATTACATAGCTTCCAAACTCACAGCCACACACCAGCCATCACAGTACAACAAACTGACAGACAAATGGCCAATCCATGTTTATAGGAGTCCTTTAAAATCGTACCCATTCCAAGTTACAGTGACCCTATCTCTATGTAACAACTCTGCAATTAGATGTTTGCATTATTGTTATTAGGTGGTATCGAGTCAGTTCTGACTTATAGTGGCCTTATGAACAAGAGAAGGAAAACAAGTTGATCCGACACCTTCTTCATAATTGTTGTTTGAATGCACTGTTGCACCCATTGTGTCAATCTATTTAATTGAGAGGCTTCTTCTTTTTGCTTACCATCTACTTTAGCAAGTATGATAGTTCCCTGAGCTGGAGGAACCCTGTGGAGACCCCCATCAGTGCTGAGATGCTTAAAATGCCACTGGATCCACTGGATCTTCCTGAATTCAGGGTCACTGCATGTGTTTCATGAGTCTGAAGAGGAATTTATAGATTAGTATCAGACATATGGGCTACTATTGGACTTATAGACTTGATCTGGATTGGAATGGGATGTTTTCTCAATATTCAATTACTCTCATATATAAAGTTCTTTCTTATACACATATGAGTGTGTCTATGAATTTGTTTCTCTAGTCTACTCAGACTAACACAATGCCCCTTAACAGGGACTAGTGTCTCTTGATAAAACACTCAAAGAATGTCAGATGAAGTCTCACTGCTGTTGCTTTGAAGGAGCATTCTGGCTGTACTTTTAAGACAGATTTGTTTGTTCTTTTGTAGTCTACCCTATGTTCATATTCTTCCCCAGCACCATAATCCAAATGCATCAAGTCTCCTGTGGTCTTCCTTATTCATGTATCTGAATAATTTGGGGTATATTACTTAACCATCAGTAAAAAATGACAATAATAATTATAAAGGAGAAAAAATCCTAATAATAAGGTTCAATTCTCCTTCATTTTGGTCAGTAGAGATGTCCTTGTCTGAGGAAATGGGAAAACATCCCTTTCATTTCAAATAAGTTCCTTTGTAATAAGGCCAAGTCATTGTGAAAAATACTCATTTATGCTTTCTCTATTCACCCACAGTGAAACAGGTTTTCAGAAATGTATTTCTATTTACAACTGAGTAATTAGACAAATACGGAAAAATTATATATATGAAACAGCCAAAAGGCTAATGAGATATAGACATAGGGTAGTTGCTAGGGACATGTACAAGAGACAGGAAAGGAGGAATCACTGTCTAGAAGATACTGTGCTTATATTGAAAGTGATGGTAAAAGTTTGTGGGTTAGTCTGGGTAGACTAAAGAAACAAATCCATGGACACACATGTGTATAAGGAATAAGTTTATATGCAAGAGCAATTATACATTAAGGAAGGATCCCAACCCAATCCAGTTCAAGTCCATAAGTCCAACACTAGCCCATATGTCTGATACCAATCCATAAAGTCCTCTACACTCTCATGAAACATATGCAATGAAGCCAAAGAAGGCAGGATGATCACAAGCCAGTGGGTAGAAAGTCTTTGGGTCCAGTGGCATTGTAAGCATTTCATTGCCGGCAGGGGTCTCTCTGTGGCTTCTCCGGCTTAAAAGGTCTGGTTGCATGCACGTGGCTTATTGTCTGAAATCTCTACCAGGAAGTGGCATAGAGAGAGAAGTGTATCTCGGCTCCAAGGAGAAAGTCCCAGATTTCCCAGAATTCTAAGGAGAAGGTCATGACCACAGAAGCCTCATTGGTTAGCTCCAGATTGACAGCCTAGACTCCACTCCTACACTTTTCATCCTTAAACTGACATCAGATTAGTTGACCACACAGTTGGAAATGAAAATGATGATGGTGACATGGTGATAATTACATAATACGGTGACTTGCATATTGCTGTGATACTAGAAGCTACAGCACTGGCATTTCAAATACCCACAGGGTAATCCTTGGTTGAATAGTTTCAGAGGCCATCTATACCAAGAGTAGGAGAAAAAAAACCTCATCTCCTTCCAAAATAAATATTTGATCATACCAGATGGAACACTGAGGAATTTAATTGATAACATTTGTGGAAAGAGACAAGGGAAGGCTCAAGACATTAGCCAGAACAAGACCAGGAAGAGTATCAATTGCTCATTTGAAAGCTTAAATCAAAGCTAAAGAAAATTCAAACAAGTTCAACACAACCCAAATGTGTAATCAACTTGAATTTGGAAACAATCTCAGGAATATATTTGGTGCTTTGAATTAATGACCTAAGACCAGATGAATTGTGCAATGGCATAAAGAACAAAAAAAACAAACAAACAAAAAAAAAGGTCAATTAAGAGACAAGTGAATAAAAAGAATAAAAAGTGTGTTCTAAAACTTGTTTTCAAAAAGAGTTGCTGAAGGAAGTGGAGGCAGTCATGAAGTAAAAGAGCTGGACTGGAGATTTGAAAGTACCGCTGGAAAGAAAAGTTAACTATTATAAAGAAATGTAGTGCAAAGACCTGGAGTTAGAAAGTGAAAAGGGATGAATATGCTTGACATTTCTAAAGCTTAAAGAATTGAAGAAAACACTTAAACCTTTAGTTATAATACTTAAGGATTATGTGGGCAAATTAGTGAACAGCACAGAAAGCATAAAAATATGGAAGGATAAATTTAAAATGTTTATAAAGGTGGAAGAAATAGAGAGAGTTACTATACAAAAAGAACTGGCCAGTGCATAACTATTTCAAGAAGTGGCACATAATCAAACATCACTGAACTAGAAACAAAAAGCTCGCTCACTGACATGCTGATTCATAGTGACACCCTGTGGGTTTCCAAGACTGTAATTGTTACCGGAGTAGAAATTCCAGATTTTCTCCCACAATTCCAGGAATTGACAATGTCACTTGATATTTTTCAACAAATGGACGCGATTTTGGAAGAGTGCATTCATCTAAACCATAAAAAAAAGTCTCTTGTTCTATTGGAATGGCTGCTTCCTGGTCGATACACTGTTTCCACATAAGCACACTGAATTATTCAATGTTATCCATAGTCATGATCTACACCAGTATTTTTCAAAATGGGTGATACTTTCCCCCTAGAAGTGCTGGAACTATCTAGGGCTGGGTGGGTTTTGGGGTGACTGCAGAAGTAGATGTCTACACTTTATGCTGGATTATGCATTATGGTACAAATGTTTTTAATTACCAAGAGACACTGAGTTATTTATTTTTTGAAGAAGGGATGGTAAGCAGAAAAATGTTGGGAAACCTATGCTTTGCATGGTTAAATGTCTTTGCATAGTCAATAAAAAACTAGTAGATATGTTCTCATACTTCCTGCTTTCAAACAAGATCCATCTGATGCTAGCAATGTTATCCCTCATGTCACATTCTCTTGTGATTCTGGCTTGAATTTCTGCCAGCCCCTTGTCGATGAAGTGCTGCAACTGTGGTCAAATTATCTTCAATGGTCTTTTACATAAAAAACATCATACTTGAAGAAAGCAGAAGTTAATTAAAAAGATATAAAATAAAATATCAAAATAGAGATCAAAAGAAACTCTGAACCTTGCTCTTGAATGTAGAATAGCTAAAAAATAATGAAGTAATGAGAGCTGAAAAAAATTTTGAAAGAACGGTTTGAGAACATGAAGTAGAGTATGAAAATGAAATTGGTAAAGACCTTTAGTTAGAAAACTAAGGCGGAAGAACACCTATTATGTTAGTCCGGGTTGACTAGAAAGAGATTCGAAAGAAAATGTTTTGAGAATGAAGATGGAAACAAATGTACAAATGTGCTTGACACAATGTATTATGGTGATAAGAGTTGTAAGAGCCCCAATAAAATGATTTTTTTTAAAGAAAGACATTTATATACAGAAGCAATTGAATATCAAGAAAACATCCCAGCCCAATCTAGTCCAACCACATTATTCTGATATTAACACATATGTCCAGTCTTTAAATTCCTCTACAGACTCATGAAACACATGCAATGACATCGAATGCAGGGAGATCACAGGCCAGTGAGTGGAAAGTCTTGTGGATCCAGTGGTGGTAGAGGCAGCTCAGCACTGGTAAGGGTCTCCAAGTGGTTCCTTTGGCTCTGAGGCTCTTTTAGGCACCAGCTTGTCTCCATGTGGCTTGTCAACAAGAATGTCTCTCTGGTAGTGAGAGTGTGTCCTGTCTCCAGAGAGCTATTTAATTTCTTAGCATCTCCAGATGAGGCCATTGATCTATGACCTGATTGACAGGGCAGACCACCGCTTTATTCTTAATCCTCCCAATTGACAACAGATTATACAAGTACCACACCTTTAATATATTTAAAAGAAATAACTGAAGTAAAAATTCAAGCCTTGATTTCTAATACTGAGGATTGCTTAATATTGGACACATTAAAAGAAGATGGAAAGAATAGAGTCATTCTACCAAAAAGTATTGATCAACATTCAGTCCTTTTAGGAAGTAGTATATGAAGAAGACCAATGATACTGAAGGATCAAATCCAATCTACACTGAAGGCATTAGTGAACAACATTGCTCTAGGAATTGATGGGATACCCATTAAAATATTTCAATAACACGATGAAACACCGAAACAGTCCATCATTTCTGCCAAGAAATTTGGAATACAGCTATCTATCTGGTCAAGTGACTCACAGAAGTCCATATTTCTTTCCATTCAAATAAAATTTGACTCAACAGAATGCAAAAAGTACTGAACCATAGCATTATCAACACATTCAAAGGAGACCTCTTCAAGATATTAAAAAACAAACAGACATATAACTTTGAAGATTAATGCACACCAGAATTAAGCCACAGTATTTTCCATCATTTGCATGTGAGTGCTAGACTATGAATAAGAAAGATTGTGATGGAGCAGAATTGTGAATGTACAATGGTCTTTCAGAAGAATGGAAAGATGTGTCTTAAAGTCACATTCATCTTTAAAAACAATGTTGGCAAAATTTTTTCTCACGGATTTTGGACATGCTATCAGAAAATCTTAGCCCCCAAAGAAAGACATCATGCTTGACAAAGCATTAGAGAAAAGAGGCTAGTGAAAAAGAGGAAGAACTTCAAGAAGAGGAATTTAAATAATGATTGCAACAATGGGTTCTAAAAGCAATGAATATGAGGAAGGGTTAGGTCAGGAAGTTGTCTGCACTATTGTGGATGGGGTGGCCACGAATTAGAATGCATTTGCCAGTACCTAATGATAACTATAACATCATGATACTGCTCATGTTACCACATCGTGTCTATTCAGTAGTGGAAATGGCAGATGCTTTGTTAGGCACATATTTACCAATGTTTAAGAAAGAAGGCACTTTGCTGCCATAAGCCTCACTGCTTTTAATGCCCCCACTTATTTAAATATGGGCTGTGATCCTTCTCTATGGAATTTGTTGTCATGATATGTGCAGCCCATGTTTGACTGGCAGAAGCATGTCTCTATGTATGGCATAAAGCGAACTTGGTTGGCATGTGTGTTCTGTTACCTCTCTGCTTATATGTTTGCTGGTATGCTGATTTTCCCATCAAGAAGCACTGGTCTCTATTTCAATGTTGGGCATTAATTTGCTGTGACTCTATTGCCCCTTGCAAAATACCTGGTTAGGATGTTAATTGTGAGCTATAAATATATATTAATTGAACCAATTATTGAATTTCATTATCTATAATTATTACATCTAATTGTGCAAAACTCCTCCTGTTCAATTTATTTGCAGCACCAGAAAATATTTTAATACGTCAATAAGTCCCTTTATAAAAGAATACTTCTTTGACTTTCATATTTTTCCCTCCTTTATAACCTTATGTGCTGTATAAAATTATTTTAATTTTGGATACAAAATTATAGGATGCTATATGCTGATACCTGGCTTAGGGTAGAATTGGACACGTAGGCTATTACCCAAGCTGAGCAAGGAGACATGTCCCTATGTTATTACTTTGTCCTTCCCTGGCAATGCAGGGCCTGAGATATATGTTCGCACTCTGTTTTCCGTCTGCCTTGGATTGCTATAATGAGTTGAGCTGTCAGTGGTGAGTATGTACCAGAAGGACTATGAATATGTAGAACTCTGAAAGATAAGATGAACCCGAGTCTATAATATTGACACCAAGGACATTGTATTTCTGGGTTACACCATATTACTAGTATTATTAAGCAACATTCATTTTTCAAAGGGTTTCATTCACTCTCCTAGAACTCTCCTAGCACATGCATATAAAGGATGTTGATGATGCCTGTTTCTGGATTCAATCAAAATTATAAAGTAGGGTGAAGAAAAATACATGGATGGAATGCCTATTAGTTATTGTCTGCATCTTTTTTCATCGTCCTAGACTTCTTTTTATAGCTTTGTCCTCCGTATCCTTCGACTACCATACTTTTCAACTGATGAGCCCTCCAGGCTTCTGCTTTACAGAGGTAGCTCACTGTGATAGAGGTGTCCTTGTGTATGCCCATCAAAATGTTTCTGTACCTCATTCTGTTAAATGAGCAAGTGGTTAAGAACTACTGATGAAACCCTTTTTAAAATGTAACCAAGAGAGTTGCTTCATATAGCATTTTAGTTATTTATGCTGTATACATTTAAAAAGCTTATTACAAGATATGAAGGTCAGTTACAAAAGTAAACACATTACATTTTAACTGGAATTACAAATTTAAAAAATTAACAACATATTGAAAGGAACATTTTGGGGGAAGGGCTATCTGTACATGTCTTGGAGAGGTAGTTAGGCTATGATTGCCTCAATGTGAATTTTTGTTTGTTCAGGACATTGGGGAATGACAAGATCTACCTCTTCACTATGAAAAATAGAAGCTAGTCTCTTTAGAAACCCACTAATATTCACAGCCTTTCTACTGCCATAAAGTCGTAGTCTCAAAAACCAAAAACCTACAGATGTATTTCCACCCTGTGCTATAGGGTTGCTATGAGTCAGAAACCACTCGATGGCCTTGAGTTTGGTTTTAGAGTTTAGTGTATAAGATTTTGGCAGTATGATCCAACTCAAGACAGACCAAGCCTATGTTCTGAAGAAGTCTATAGTTAAAAGTGGCAGATGAAAAAAAGAAAGAAAAAGAAAGAGAGATAGATAACTCTAAATAAAAATTAAACACCACTTGTCTGCAAGTTTAGTGTCTGCAAGTTTAGCTTATGTGTTGTTGTGATGCTGGAAGTTATGTTATGCTGGAAGTTATGTCATTTGTATTTCAAATGTCAGCAGGCTCACCCAAAGTGAACAGGTTTTGGCTGAGCTTCCAGACTACCAACAGAGAAAAAAGAAGAAATCAGCTGCCCATTTTGGAGGAAGTAAACAAAAATACTCACATGGAGTTGATGTCCATTCATAGAGATGCTATAGGACAGACTAGAACTGCCCCTTTGGTCTCTCATGGAAAATCTATGGATATCTTCGAACATTGTAAAATACTGAGGACTTAATGAAAGAAAGTGGAGCCCTGTCTAAGATAAAGCTAGTGAAGGGGTCTCGGGTCACAGAGCACTCAAAATGTGATGGGGTAGGACTACCTTGTTATGAAGTAGAGCCAACCATAGTGATTAAAATGGAGTAAAGTCTATGAGAGTGGAGACTTCAGAATCTTTATTTGAATATGAGGAACAATTCAAGGTATGGAGAAACAACTTTAAAAATCTACAAATGATCAGAATTTGGAATGTGCAAAGTATGAGTCTAGGAAAATTAGAAGTTATCAAAAATGAATGGGAACACATAAAGATCAATCTAATAGGCATCAGTGAGCTGAAATGGACTAGAAATGGAATCAGAAAATTATATGATTTACTATGCAGGGAATAATCCGATCAAGAGGAATATCATTGTATTCACTATCAAAATGGATAGAACAAACTCAGTCTTGATGTACAATAGTGACAAGATTATATCTCTGCTTTCAAGGAAATCCAATCAAAATAATTATTATTCATATTTATGCACCAGATCCAAACAATAGTGATGAATAAATTAAATAATTCTACAAATGACTTCAGTCAAAAATTGATCAAATTTACAATCAAGATGAATTGATAATTATTGGCAGTTGAAATACAAAATTTGAAAACAAAGAAGAAGTTACAATAATTGGAAAATATGGACTTGGTGTTAGAAATAAAGCTGGAGTTCTATGATAGGGTCGTGCAAGACCAACAACTTGTATATAGCAAATATGTTTTTAAACAACACAAAAAGCGACTATAAGTAGCTACTTCTCCCAGGGGAATACATAGGAACCAAATTGACGATATCTCTTGGACAAAAAGATGGAGAAGCTCAGCATCAGCAGCCCAAACCAGGCCAGGAGCTGACTGTGGAACCCACCATCAATTGCTCAGATGTGAATTCTGATTAAAGGTGAAGAAAATTAAAGTAAATCCAAAAGAATAAAAATACAATCTTGAGTCTCGCCCACCTGAATTTTGAGAATCTATCAAGAACTTGGATGCATTAAACACTAATGATAGAGGAAGACATCAAGAATATCATACATAATGAAATCAAAACCTCATTTCAAATAAAGAAAGACCAGCCTTCATGTTAGAAGAGACTGTGAATCGTACCCTTAACCAGACAGTAGTTAAGCCGCATGGAACAAATGATGAAGCCAAAGAACTGAACAGTAGATTTCAAAGGGCAGCTCAAGAAGACAGAGTCAAATATTTAAAGAAATGTGAAAGGACAGAGTGGGAGAAAACCATGCTCAACACAAAGGAAGACCAGGTAGGCTGCAGTCAAGAGACAAACAGATGCAGTGCATTGGGTGAGTGTGCTGCACAAAGCCTCTTTAGTGTTGTCGGTAGGAGCCATCGTCAGTTCTGACCCACACCAACCTTACTGCACAACACAATGAACCATTGCCGGGCCCTGCACCATCCTTCCAGCAGTTCATAGGCTAGAGCCCATCGTGGCAACCACTGCCAATTCATCCCCTTGAGAGCGTTCTTCTTTTGGGATGCCCTTCTACTTAACCTTGAGTGATGTCCCATCAGTAACTGAAGATCCCTAAGACCCTGATTCTTTATACAGTCACATCACCGTGTTCGACTCCACTCCTCAGTGGCCTATCCTCTGTCACCATCCCTCACAATGTTCTTGCCTTCATAAGGCTTTCAGTATCTTACAAGGGCTTGAAATTTTCCTTATGGTTCTCAGTGTCTACTTGATCCAAAGTTGGGGCCAGATTCCTTCTTTATAAGAACTCTTTAGAAAATTGAACAGCAAGGATGTTATTTGAATTATGAGCCGTGCCTGGCTCAAGTCATGGTATTTTCAGTTGTCTAATATGCATGTGAACGTTGGGCATTAAATAAGGATGACCAAAAGAGAATCGATTCATTTGGATCATGGGGTTGGTGAAGAAGAGACTGTTAAAAGACAAAACAAATCTGTCTTGGAAAAAAGTGTGGCCAGAATTCTCCAAAGAAGAAAGGATGGCAGAACTTCATCTCAAGTACTTTGAACGTGTTGTCAGGAGATACCAGTCCCTGGACAAGGGCACCATGCTTGGTAGCGGCAGCCCGAGAGATGAAGGCCCTCAAGGAGTTGACGTTGCACCTTGGCGAGAACAATGGGCTCAACCACGGGAACAATTGTGAGGATGGTATAGGTCTGGGCAGTGTTTCATTCTGTTGTGCTTCAGATTGCTGTGGGTTGAAATCAACTCAATGACACCCGAAGAAAACAACAGCCACAATAAACTATACCAAACACACAGCTTCCAGTTGATGCCGTCTCATGGTGACCTTGTAGGACAGGGCAGAAAACAGCCCCTGGGGATTTCCATGACTTTCTGGGTATAGAAAACACTGTCTTGCTCCTGCAAAATGGCTGGTGATTTCAAACTGCTGACCTTGCAATCAGCCGCCGATCTTCTCACCACTGTGCTGCGACAAGGGTTCGTTAGATAACAGGAACTGCTGTCACAAGAATCAAGCAGAGTAACTGGTGGGCATTGTGTGCATGTGTGTAAATGTGTAGTCTTTAAACCTAGGTTACCATTTGCCCCATGGATAACTCTTATTCTTTACATAATGTCATCCAAAAAGAACTCTCTAAGGAGAAAATAATTGAACTGTAAGGAAAAATTTTAATTCAGAATATTTTCATTTAATATCAATAAATTATGCTGTTTGAACTAAATTGAGTGGGACACTGTTGAAATTACAGTACCACATGCAAATAGATATTATTAGATAAAGTTAATGATTGGTCACCAGAAGATCTGTCTCTGGAGAGGTCCAACCAGAATGCTCCTTAAAAGCGAGGATGGCGGAACTTTGTCTCACATACTTAGGAAATGTATTAGTCCTTATAAAAGGAAATCATGCTTGATAAAGCAGAATGGCAGCAAAAAGAAGAACTTAAATAAGCTGGTTTGACACAGGGGCTGCATCTCTTCTGAGAATAATGAAAGGCAAACACTGTTTCCTTCTGTTGCACATAGGATTGCTATGAATTGTAACAGAATTGACTACATTTGACAATAGCTAGGGGCTATTTAATTAATTGATTTTGTAGACTTTAACTCAATTTGACATCATCGTATAAATATATATTTAATTCAGTCGACAAGTAATGAAGAACCTTGTTCTCTAATAGTATTTAATGAATTCATTTTACCTGTGTGATCGTCACCTAATGTGTCAATTTAAGGATTAAGAGTGTAGGGGAGGAGTCTAGGCTGTCAATCTGGAGATAGCCAATGAGACTTCTGTGGGCCTGGCCTTCTCCTAAGAATTCTGGGAAATCTGGTACTTCCTCCAGTAATCTGGCACTGCCTCCTTGGAGGTAGAAGTCAACTCTCTCTCTCTGCTACACCCTGGGAGACATTGCAGAAGACAAGCCACGTGCAGTTGACAAGACCTTGGAAGCTGGAGAAGCCGTAGAAAGACCCCTGCCAGTCCTGGGATCCTTACAACGCCACTGGAGCCAAAGACTTTGTACCCACTGGCTTGTGATCATCCTGCATTTGGCTTCTTTGCATGTGTTTAGTGAGTCTGAAGAGGACTTTATAGATTGGTATCAGAAATATGGGCTAATGTCAGATGTATGGACTTAATCTGGACTGGGCCGGGATGTTTTCTCAATGTTCAATATTCAATTCCTCTTGTAGACGATTTCCACTTAGGTCTCTTTACTATGATGATGCCCCAGGGGGTTCAATCTCACCACTAGCTGTAGGCACTTGACCTTAGGGGAAAGCTCAGAGAGCAATGTTGAGCAGCATGCCTGCACTTGGCCTTTCCATGTAACTGTATTTATTTATTTTTAGGCTTTTTTTTCTTTTTAAAAAATTCATTTTATTAGGGGTTCATACAACTCTTACCACAATCCATGCATACATCAATTGTGTAATGCAAATTTGAACATTCATTGCCCTCATGATTTTCAAAACATTTGCTCTCCACTTAAGCCCGTGGCATCAGCTCCTCATTTTTCTCCTCCCTCCCTACTCTCCTCTCCCTCATGAACCCTTGATAATTTATAAATTATTATTTTATCATATCTTTCCCTGTCTGACATCTCCCTTCATCTACTTTTCTGTTGTGCGTCCCCCAGAGAGGCGGTCACATGTAGATCCTTGTAATTGGTTTTTCTGTTCCAACCCACCCTCCCTCTAACCTCCCATTATCGCCACTCACACCACTGGTCCTGAAGGGATCATCCGCCCTGGATTCCCTGTGTTTCCAGTTCCTATCTGTAGCAGTGTACATCCTCTGGTCTAGTCAGACCTGGAAGGTAGAATTGGGACCATGATAGTGGTGGGGGAGGTAAGAAGCATTTAGGAACTAGAGGAAAGTTGTGTTTTTCATCATTGCTATATCACACTCTGGCTCATCTCCTCCAAGAAACCCTTCTGTAAGGGAGTGTCCAATGACCTACAAATTGGCTTTGGGTCTCCACTCTGCACTCCCCTCCTCATTCACTATGGTAAGATTTTTTGTTCTGATGATGCGTGATCCCTTCGACACCTCGTGATTGCACAGGCTGGTGTGCTTCTTCCATGTGGGTTTTGTTGCTTCTGAGCTAGATAGCAGCTTGTTTACCTTCAGGCCTTTAAGACCCCAGATGTTATATCTTTTGATAGCCGGGCACCATCAGCTTTCTTCATCATATTTGCTTATGCACCCATTTGTCCAGTGATCGTATCGTGCAGGTGAGCACACAAAGGCTGTTTTTCAAAAATAATTATCTATAGAACAGTGATTAAAAGAGATCCAGATGGACACTTCCTTAAGCATCACTACGTTATTTACATAGTTCATAATATACTCAGATGCCTAGATTGAAGGGCAGAACACAAGGGCAGGAAGAGTGGAAACATGGTTATTTAAGTTGCCATTTTTTGAAAGCTGGCTAATATACACAATCTTATAATAGCTGCTAGAAGATTCTATGGGGAATGAATAGCTAGAGGTCACTGTGAGAAGTAAATTGAATGGTGCCTGTTGGCTTGCTGGTTTACAATATGCCTTGAGGAAGTTAAAATCAAGACAGATTAATGATGATCTTAGGTTTGTTATAGGTTAAAGTGTTTGGCAGCTAATATATTTCTCATTCTATTGATTTTCAATAGAATTCAATATCAATTACATTCAATATGAACAAGGGCTAATGACATTTGCAAAGATAAGGAGGAGTCAGAATAAAACAATGTCATGCATGAATATGTCTAACAAGAGACAATGACTGTGTAAAATTAAGAAGAGCCATTAAATCCCATGATGTGTTACTTCAAAGCTGTCAATGGCAAAATATCAATTTGAAATTTAAATATAAGATGTATGTGAAATTGGCATTGTTTGAGGGACTATCTTTTTTATTTATATGCCTATATTCACTTTTTGTCAAGCTTCAGGCCCATAAGCATCTCCAGCTTACCCAAGATGTTTTTATCCTGCAAGTTTAAAAATGGCATCTTTTGATCGTCTTTCTTTTTTTATCATTTCATTAGGGGCTCATACAACTCTTATCATAACCCATACATATGCATACCTCAATTGGATAAAGCACACCTGTACATTCTTTGCCCTAATCATTTTCAAAGCATTTACTCTCCACTTAAGCCCTTTGTATCAAGTCCTCTTTTTCCCCCCTCCCTCCCCACTCCCTCTTCCCTCATGAGCCCTTGATAATTTATAAATTATTATTTTGTCATATCTTGCCCTATCCGGCATCTCTCTTCACCCCCTTTTCTGCTGTCCATCCCCCAGGGAGGAAGTCACATGTGGATCCTTGTAATCGATTCCCCCTTCCAACCTACTCACCCTCTACCCTCCCAGTATGGCCCCTCACACCCCTGGTCCTGAAGGTATCATCCACCCTGGATTCCCTGTGCCTCCAGCTCCTATCTGCAAGTGCTCAAGTGCAATCATTTCACTTTTAAGTGCTCCATGCATCGATTTTTAAATTAATGTTTGCCATAATTTATTTTGAAGACAAAATTTTATATATATTACAGTTTAAGTTTAATTTTGAAATTTTATGTTACAATTTACATAATAGTACTCAGATGTGTGGGTGAATGTATACATGCTAACAAATAAAGTAATAAATTATAGTTTTGATTTTATGATAAGTAAAATTTCCTTCCTAATTACTATCACCTAAATGCATCAATTTTCAGAAACATAATCAAATGGATTCAAATCTGGAATTCTAGAATTCATGTTTTTCTTTTGAAATATTAACTTGGGAGAAGGGGGGGATAGTGTTCTACAAAAGGGAGACCAGAAATAATAGTAGGGGCAAAGTAAGCTGTTGGGAGGTTTATTAAATAGCTTAAGTTGCTGAATACAAAATGCATGATCTAAAATGTACGTGGGCACCAATTCATAAGACAACATAAAAATCGAAAAGGAATAAAGAGAGAGTCCCCTGGTGTGCCATAGCTAATCATCTTGTTGCTCACCAAAAGTTGGTGATTCCAGCCTGCCCCGCAGCTCAGCAGAAGAAAGATCTGGCCATCTCCTTCCTCCAAGATTACCATCATAGGGCAGTTTCTTTCACTATGAGTTGGAATCAGCTCCACTGCTTCTAACAGAATCATGTTACATACATACGGTTGCTATTTACATACTCAAAGTTTATTGGATGAATCAAAGGAAACTCTACAACCACTCTATTATCTAGTACCATTTCCAAAGACATTTGTGATTTTTTTTAAACGTTTGGTTATTTTTTTTACATTCTTGGTCATTGGATTTCTGCTCTCAGGCGTATCTAGCAGATACTTATTTCACTTCTTCCATCAGCAGCATCATGCATCTGTTTCCCTCTTCTCGCGTCCAGCTTGACTTACGGAGCCTTTGGGCGCTTCGAGGCTCTCTTCCTTCTCCTTCCTCATCCTTAACTAGTCGTGTCTCTGATGGAAAGTTATGCCGATTATATCACACTGCACCTGTGGTGACATGTTTCTCAGAGATACTTTTACCAAGATTATATGTATGTCAGCCTAGGGAGTGATTTCTGGTTGAGATTTCTCGTTGAATGTTATAGTGTCCATCTGGAAATGTAGGTAGCTTATAAAATAGATGAAATTGAGTCTCTTAAATTAAATTAACTTTAGAGAAAATTTTCTTAATTCACCTTGCTCCAATTTTCCAGGGTTATCTGTGAACCAGGAAGATGGCAGTTTGAGTTACTTTGTATCTTTAACCACTGAAATTGAATTTGAATTAACTTGCAGATAACGGCTCACCAGTGTTCAGCCAATGATTTCAAAGCTGAACATAAACCTTACAGTGAGAATTATTTTCTAAATTACCCTAAAATAAACCAGACAACAGGAGCACATTTGAGTTAAATTTCCTCCTATTGCTCTAAAGGAAGAAAGAGAAATAGAGGTTCATTTTAATACTGTTATTGACTTTTCTAAGCTAGTATATTCTTTTATTTCTCATGAACAAGACTTGCCTGAGAATCTGTGTTTCTTTTAGTAGCTGAACAAAAATTGAACTGTTGAACTGCCTCCTGGCCTCACTGAAGGAAAATAGTGGAGCCGGAGGACACGGAGGAAATCACCACTTGTTTAGCAACTCAGGAAAAAAGTAACAAGGATGTTCTTTCTGCCTCATCCTTCAACAAGTAAATACTATGGAAGGAACTAGTGTATCAAATTTTCCATAAGGGTCTAGGCAGGAGTCAGTACCAATACATCCATTAGCCAGGCCAACAGGGCAGGCATGGGTGTGAGTCGGTTAACAAAAAAGTTAAACTACTTCCTAGTGAGCAGAACAAGGCACAAAATCTTAGTGACTGCTAGGCAGGAGCCCGGATAGGTCCAGTAAATACGGGACTGTTAAACACAAGTCTGTGCTTCAAACCCAACAAGTACTCTGTGGGAGAAATATGAGGATGCTTCTGTAAAGGTTTTGAGTCTCAGAGATCCTACGTAAGGATACTGTGTTAGTCTGGGTAGACTAGAGAAATAAATCCACAGAAACTCATATGTACATAAGAGAGAGTTTTATAGAAACATTAAGAAAGCATCCCAACCCAGTGCTGCCCAAGCTCATAAATCCCAACATTAGCCCATATGTCTGACACCAATCCACAAAATCCTCCTCCATCTCACAAAACACAGGCAATGACGCCAACTGCAGGAGGAAAGCTGCATCACCGAGCACATATGCATCTCAGTGCTGGCAGGGGTCTCCACCCAGCTGCTCCAGCGCCCAGGGCTGCATCAGGGTAGGTTCATGTGGCTTCTCCTTAGGGATGTCTCACAGGAAATGAGCATTTCCAGCTGAAGCAGGGAACTGGCTAAGGCAGCTACTTCCTGGTCCAACCATCAGAGAGCAAGAGACCTGACAAACAGAAAAGGAGAGGTCCACTGAGCCATTTATCTCCCTGCCCATCAATCAATCCCACATGTGTTTATCGGCCAGGTTGCCACAATAAACCTTAACTATCTCAGATACGTAGAGTCAAAATTTCTCAATAACAGAGGCGGGTGGATTTTAGGGATTGGTTCAGTATTTCAAAGTGAGGACAAATTTACATATTATAAAAGGGCAAGTAATCATCTGTCAGTCAGAGATTCATAACCCAGGGACTTCCTATACTATAACTTTTATCTGAAACGTTTAACATATAACAGTGTACCCTTCAACTAGTTATGTAGTGGCTTACAAATTGAGCTGCTAACTTTAAGGTCACTAGTTTGAAACCACCAGCCATCCCAAAGTAGAATGCCATTCTGTAGGAGAAAGATATGGCTTTCAAGTCCCATAAGGATTTATAGCCTCAGAAACCCCTAAGCCAGTTGGATTGTGTTGTGACACAGTGACTAAGCATTGGGCTGCTAACTGCAAGGTCAGCAGTTTGAAACCACCAACTAGTCCTCAGGAGAAAAGTGGGGCTTTGCTCTCAAGTAAAGAGTTAGTCTTGGAAATTCACAGGGACAGGTCTACCTACTCAGGTGTAGTTCTACCCTGTCCTATAGAGTTGATATGAGTCATTGTTAATTTGATGGCAGGGAGTGAATGATGAGTCGCTATGAGCCAAAATAAACTCAGTGTCAGTGAACTTTTAGCTTTCAACTCATATGTAGTAGTGTTCAGTCTTGTGTCTTACACATCTTGGTTTAATTTTGGTTTAATTTTCTGCTAAAAATAGTACCACGAAGTACTTCTCAGATCCACCGTGCAACAGAAGCAGTGAGCAGGACTGCAGCAGCAAAAGACAAAGGAGGTGCATCTGCTTAGAAGCATCACGGAAGAAAATTTCTTTTCCTGTGTTAGGAGTAAAAGTAGGCTTTGTGGCACAGTGATCGGGCGGCCAATCTCAAGAGCCCACAGTCTCAACCTGCCAGGCAGTTAGTCCTCCAGAGAAAGATGCAGCTCTCTGCTTCTGCGGACAACACACCTTAGAAAACCCAGAAGGGGGCGGGGTTTCTGCTCTGTCCTAATGACTCACTGGATCAATGGCAGTAGGTAGGGGAGTGTTAGAAATAAAACAGAGAGATTTATTGAAGAATACGTGCAGCTAAAACTGGGAAGACACAGATACACAAAGTTCTCCAACATTCAGAAGTAGAAGTGAGCCTCTACACAGGACAATGAGAAGGAGCATACCTGATCATGATCAGGGTGGGAGATGATACAGGTATACCTCACACTGTTTATTTGGTACCTGCCAACTGCGGTGAAACAAATATTGCAATTAAGCATGGCACATTATATTTTTTGGTTTGTTTGTTTCCCAGTGTACATAAAAGCTCTGTTTACTCTATACTGTACTATATTAGTGGAGCGTGGTGGTGCAGTAGTTACGCATTGGGCTGTGATCCGCATGACAGACAGTTTGAAACCACCAGCAACATCACTGGACAAAGACTGCGCTTTCTACTCCCAAACAGCTACAGTCTTGGCAATTCACTGTGGGGTTGCTCTGTGTTAGCAAATGCTCAATGGCAGTGAGGCTATTGCTTGTTTGGGCACTATATTAAATGTATCATAATGTTATGCACAGTTTGAAATATTGTGAGAATTCCAAAATAAGACACCTAGGGGAGCTCTGGTGGCCTAGTGGATTATGGGTTAGTCTGATAAGCTGAAGATTAGCCATTGCAAACCACCAGCTGCTCCTTGGGAGAAAGATGAGACTATTCCCATAGGGGAGAGTGCTACTGTGTCCTGTGAAATTGATATGAGTCAAAATTGACACAATGACAGGGAGATGACCTGAAGACCAAGTTACAAAATGAACACAGGCTGTTGGCAAAGTGGAATTGATAGACTTCCTCCTTGTATGGTTGCCACAAACCTTCAGTTTGTGAAAATCATAATATTTGCAAAGTGCAATAAAGTGACATATGACTGTAGTTAGAAGACAACCCTAATCTACTGCCATTGAGGAAATGAGGAGAAGATAACTTCAATGTTCTCCCTCAGAGTGATTGGCGGGTTTGAAACACTGACCCTACAGTTAGTAGTCCAATCTTTACTGAGATGTAGCCAATTAATATAGCCCATCTAGCCACCATCTCTTTTGTGTTATATAATAACGCTAGACTCTCTGCCTGTGGCCTAGGACTCTGGTGACACTGTGGTTATGCATTGGTCTTCTAACCTCATGATCAGAAGTTCAAAATCACTAGCTGCTCCTTGGGAGGAAGACTGGGTTTTCTATTCCCATACACAGTTACAGTCTCCGACACTAGACTATTCTACCCTGTCCTATAGGGTCCCTAAGAATCAGCATGGGTTCAAGTGTTTGTTTTGTGTGTGCCTGTGACTATACTACCATTTTGGAGGATGGCCTGCCCTATACTAGTGGACAGGATTCAGGTGCATGAAGACCTGACTTTAGCAGGGGCTATGAATCAACTCACACCCTGTGTTTCCTTGGGGAAATCTTCTAGATCACTTAAGAGCTGTCACCTATGGCACCATCATTTGGTTCTGGTACAGTCAGCTAAAAGACAAAAACCTCACTCCATCAAAACCACACCTCTATTTCCCACTGAGCTTTGGCTGAAGCAAGAAGATCCGCTTTGACTCTAGATGTTTTCCCTTCTGGCTCTGTCTCATGCATTTGGCTCTCCTTGACTTGTCCTTTGGCTTTGGCTCAGCACTGCATTCACCACCTCGTGGGATAGTTCCTTAACGTGTCCTGAGTTTTGGTGAGACTTGGCAGGGAATTGCAGAATCCAGAGACGTGATGGAATATACTCAAGGGAGAAGTAAGTGTGTGTGGGGGGGAGCAGAATATCCTCTTGGAAGAGTTGGACGTTCGGGACATCTTTAATCTTCAACTCCTCAGGGCTAGTCTGGCATTAGCTCTTCTAAAACAAATGATTACCACACTTATCTGACAGCGCCTTAGACATTGGCAAGTTAAAATGTTACAAGGTTAACTAATCCACTCTCCCACACAGACTTCCTGAGTCAGCAGGCATTAATCTGAAATGCCTTCATTCCTCCTGCAGCGTGTGGCACAGCATTCTCCCAAGACTACCCACAGACACACTGCTTCAGAAAGGACACTCTTTCCACTTTCCTTGTGATCTGAGGGTGCTTTGAACTTTGACGAGGAATTGACAAGTTCCGATCCACAGGCTCCTTTCTTAGGAAAGTACAAAAGAGGACAAACTAAAGTTTAACTCAAGAAACAAAAATGGGGGAGTAGACTCAGACTCAACTTAGTCATTTTTCATTCATGACTAGCACCCCAGTTTTAAAGTACATTCACTTAGCAATGAAATAAAATGTTGTTCACAAGACGTGAATGTTTGTGTGTGCATGTGTGTGTGCATGTGTGTGTGTGTGTGTGTGTTGGGTGAGTGGGGGCGCTCTGTGAATACTACTACTAGTTATTTAGGGATGCTGCACTCAATAATCCTTGAACACAGAGAAAACATTGCTCAATTTACTAAGGATTAGCTCTGCTGAATTTGACAAGGCTACAACAGTAACAAAAGCATCTATATCAGACATGGAGAAATTGCTCAGGATGTTGACTGAGGGCCAAACATGTAAATGAGCTTTTCTCTGCACATGGACAATTATTTTCTCTCTCTCACTCTCTCTAGATATTTATCTATATATAGATAGCTCTCTCTCTATCTATATATGGAGAAGTTGAGATGATATCTAGAACATGTGTGGGAGTTCGCACACGCATATCCATGTATATATATACTTACATGTGTATATGTATACACATATATTCTGTATATCATCTCAGACTCTTAGAGTGATAGTCATCTAAGTGGGAACCTCACATATATCACAAGTCAGCATGGGCTATGGTCCTGAGGAAAGTGGAGGAGATATACTCCATGTTCCATAGATGATTTGATAGATGGAAACTAGACTCTAGCCAACCTTCCTGGATGTCATCATTTCACTCAGTAAAGTGGGTAACACTACCAGTCACTCCAAAGTCTCCTATTTTCACCAGCTATTCCTTTTTCCCTTTTCAGACTTACAAGGCTCATACCTACATATGTATGCATAGTTTATCACGTACTCACAAGCGCAAGAAGTCACTTAAGCTTAGCAAATGTGTCTTTTTCACTTTAACTTCCTTTATGATACTTCTTATATTTCTGCTGGTTTGAGGCAAGGTCAGATCCTGTTTTGATTAAATAAACAACCACCACCCAGGTTGGGTTTTCCCCACCAAAATTAATTTTTAATATGTTAGGTAAATATCTGCAAGCCAAATAGATTGTCAAGCCTTATGTTTCTTTTTATTTATTTGTAATTAATTGATTTATTTTGTTTCTCATGTTTCATTTATTTTTAATTTCAGACTTTCCAAATAAATTGGCAAAATAATGTATAAGGCTATCATACACAAGCTTGCCAATTTTTTACAAATTAAATGACCATACAATAACTGAACAAATTAAGAAGTTAATATTAATTGAACATTATTGACCATATTACAGCATCGTTTGTATTTGATTTATTACTGAAGTCTGCAGTTGGAGTTCCCACATGCTGCATACTTCCAAAAGTTATAACTCACAAGGTAGAATAGTCTAAACTGTTTTGGAACTTCTGCCATCTGTATCCATTCTTAGAAATTCAAGGTTACTCTTGATTCTCAACTCCTTCTCATTTGCTGATTTTGTTAAATATTTTATCAAACATTTGTTTTTTGGAGTAGTAAATCAAACACTTGTTACTGCATTCACTGTGATCTCCTTTACAAGGAATTTCTCCAATTGTATTGCTTATGCGTTTTCTCAGTTTTCTTTAATGGAAAAACATTTCCTATTTCTTTTTGTTTGTTTGCTTGAATATGTCAATTTATAAATAGTTGTTTTAAAAGTGTGCTACTACATAATCATCACTGTCTCGTTAGGTTTTTTTTCCCCCAATTATCTTTAAACCTGCTGGAGAATAAAATGAAAGAGCCAAGAGAATTTAAAAAATGCATGAACTAGAAACTTAATATCAAAGGGCTGTGTAAATTTTTACAAGCAAAATAAGTGTTGCAGTGTACCTAGGTTTTACCCCTTGTGAAAATCATCCGTCGACAGACAATCACATAACAAATGTATTCTTAACGCAGTGTCATTCTCTCCTGATAGACTTTTTTTGTGGTTGCTTTGGTTGCTTGCTGTGCACTGTGAGAGCCTATCTCTGTGCTTGACCTTCCTCTTGAGGGGACACACGCAGAGAGCTGGAGGAGCCACGTGGAGAGCCTCACCAGCACTGAGATGCTTCCACCATCACTGGATACAAAAGACTTTTCACCCACTGGCCTGTGATCTTCCTGCATTCGGCACCATTGCATGATGTATGAATATGTGGACTAGTCGGATATGGCTATATGTCCAACTTGTGGACTTGGGTAGGGATGCATTCTCTATATATAATTGCTTTTTGATATAAAGCTCTCTCTTACCCATATATAAGTATCCCTGGATTTGTTTCTCTAGTCAACCCGGCCTAACATACTATTACTCTTAATCTACTCAGGCCAATGAGGTAAGGCAAGGCAAGGTATAGTCTATGTTCTGATTATTAGTGGATATTTGAACCAAATGAAGGTCATGCAGTTTTTCTCCAGCTATGCCAGTGAGGCCAATTGTTTTGGAAGAGGCAGGTTTTGTTCAGTTGTATTGTGGGAGTGTTTCCAACCTAAGTGGCTCATCTTCTAAGACTCTTCACCAGAATAGTGTTCACCTGATGTTCATAAGGTTTTCAGTGGCTAATTATCCAGAAGTAGACTACCTCTTCCTTTTTCATCATGACCCTTCTGATATTTGAAATGCCGCTAGTATGTCTTCCAGCATCACAGAAACAAGCAAACCATCAAGGAATAGTAAGCGATCAATGAGTGAGAAATTAAATATATAAATATTTACATAAGCCTGGAACAATGGCCCCAAGAATACCCGCAACCGTGAAGATGAGGCAGGGCCTGAAAAAATGTGTTCAGTTTGCTATTAAGTCACCATGACTCAGAGCTGTCATGATGGTAACTAACAAGTGACTAACAACATCACCTTAACAATAAAGACATATATAGATAGAAAATTAGAACTGAGACGGAGTAATATTAACATATATTCGAGCATTAACCATTTATTATATTAGTCTGAACAGAGTAGATATGTTCTTGTAATAAAGGGGGACTTACAAACATGGAGACTTTTCTAAATTGACTTGTATATTCCTAAGAATATTTTCTCTGTAACTAAGATAATATAAATCTACAGGCTGTGCGTTGAAACCCCTAACAGTGACTATGGACTCTGTGTGATTGGAAATGATACATAGACAAAGAACTTTATAATAGTCATATGCTTATACAAATATCCAGATTGAGTCATAACATGTATATTGAATTAATTTGGCAAGTGATATGTCTTTTACCAAGTGATATCTCTAAGCTGAAAGAGCAAACAAAAACAAGAATAGCTTTCTACCTCCAATTCAATTCTGAGTCATAGAGACCAAATAAGAGGTTTCCAAGACTGTAAATCTTAACTGCAACAGATAGCCTCATGTTTCTCCTGTGCAGCAGCTGGGTTTGAACCGCTGACCTTTTGATTGCAGCACTGTGTTTACATGACTGCACCACCAAACCCAAACCAAACCAAACTCCTTGCCATTGAGTCAATTTTAACTCATAGTGACCCTGCAGGACAGGGTAGAAATGCCTGTCAGTGGTTCTCAGACTGTTCCTGGGTGGGTATGAAAAAGAAAAAATATCTGCTTTGGTAAAATCTGTAATACCATTCTGTATAAGTGAAAGTACTGCTGTACCTAAACTTCTACTTAACCAAGAGAAGCTTCTTTCTCATTTATGAAAAAAAAAGTCAGAAGAAGTTCTGTCCTTTTCATTTCTAGTTAGTGCAACAAGCTAACAAAACGCCACCATCTTCATCACATATCTTTTTACACTTCTCCGGCAAATATTATTTATTTTCCACCTAGTATTTGAGGACAGAAGAGAACAGATAAACAAGTGGATGTCCAGGAATCAGGTGTTAACTTGGTCTATATTTCTTCCACGCCTTTTGCATTAGTTGAAAATCAGTATATGATTAGCTGTGGCCACATACGAGGCTGGAAAGTCCAGTGAAGCTGTGTGTTTAAGCAAAAGAGTAAATTGTCTTGCTGAGCATTTAGCCGTCTCCGCTGTAGGTTCCAGCTTTGACGTGTTGGCAGTGAGTTTGTTTCCTTGGGTTTGCCATAGACTTAATCACCCTTCTCATTATTCCATTTGAAGATCTGGGTTTAACTTAAAGAGAAATATAAAACCAAGAGATTAAGGTAAAGATTATGAATTTTTATGAGGGAGCATGTGTTGAAATTTATTATAAATTCCAGAGCTAGCTATCGCCTTGGGCTTTGAGACCAGGTTTTTCAAGTGATATAGAGATTTGCACCCATCAATATTTTTAGACTAAATTGCAAGAAGAGCCTTCTTGAATGTCAGATAGAAAAATGTAAAAGTAAATTATATTCCCTAAGTCTAATATATGAATGGACATGCTTTCATCCAATTAATATACTTACCGTATTTATTCATTTTAAGTTCATAACACTATGTATGAAATTATATATATATATATATACACACACACCAAAGAGTGAGAAAAACCTGGAGTTGACACAGATATTCCAAAGAAATGGACACTCACCTCATGTGTAAATTCTCAGCTAAATTAAAGATAATTGAAGAGCAAGACATTTGTAATATGATCCTTATAATCCCTGTAACATAAGTTCAATAGGTTAATAACTTAATAAACTTTTGGAAGGACATTGTCAAGTATCTGGCATTGAATATAAAATTTGTATTTAGAATATTCTGTTGATTGATTTTATATATTATATGAATTATTGAGATCTTCAATTTTTAAAATAAAACCAAGTGAAATTCTAACTTTTGCAGACAGTTATCAAACATTGTATTTATATGGAATATAATACTTGTGCTATAAGAAAGAAAAATAAACACACTGGAGTTTGGGGTTTTTTTTGCTCTTAAATAGTATACTCTGAACAAGTGCTCTAGTTTTTCATGAGCTAGATATTACTTTGTGAAAATTTATCTTCATTTCTCCCTTCAGATAATCCTAAACCCCTGTCATTTATTTGATTCTGACGGATAGGAACACTTTATAGGATTTCTGAAGTTGTAAATTTTTATGAGAGCTGATGGACTCATATTTCTATGGTGAGGTGTCTAGTGGAATTGAACAGCTGAACCTAAAGTTAGCAGCCCAACCTTTACTTGACAATGTTATCACAACCCCTTTCAGATAATCCTGGGGCAACAGTATTGTGAGTTAAGTACATGGACTTGAACTCAACACACTGAAACTTTTTGAAAAGTTTTAATTTTCATTGCTATTGCAAATTTCCAGTGTTCATGTGTCAATTGTCATACTGGGCTAGTTTGTATGGTACTTTGATGCTGGTAGCTCTATGCCACCAGTCTTTCAAATGTCAGTTGAGTCACGCATGGTGGCCAAGTTTCAGTGGAGCTTCCAGACTAGAAAGAAATAAAAGACAGACTATTTATGAAAAATGAGCAGCTGAAAACCTTGTAGGAAGCAGCGGGACAGTAGCAGGGACAGTGTCAGAAGATGAGCTCCTTCGGTGGGAAGGCTTTGCATGTACATGCATGGGGAAGAGGTGCCCCCTTTATGTAAAGCTAACTTTAATAATATGAATGGGGCAAGGCAAAAGGAGAACATACAGCTGCAAATATTCATTCATAGTTAGAACATGGACTGTACATAGTATGGATCTAGGCCAATTATAACTCATCAAAAATGAAATGGAGCAAATAAAGACCAATGTCCTAGACATTAGTAAGCTGAGATAGACTGGTATTAAATATGTTGACCCAGACAATCAGATAGTTTACTCTGCCAGGATAGCAAATTGAATGGGAATGGTATCATGCTCAAGAAGAACATTACAAGTTCTACCTTCAAGTACAATTCTGCTTAAGAAAGGATAAATCCATACACCCACAAGGAAAACCAGGTAATGTAACTGTTACTCAAATGTGCTTACTAACCACCAAGGCTTGTAGTCTAAAATTGGTCAAACATGTAATCAAAATATACTGATGATTACTAGTAATTAGGATGTGAATACTGGAGGCAATAAAAAATGATACAATACCAGTTGGGAAATTTGGATTAGGTAATAGAAGCAAAGCTAGAAATTGCACAATACAATTTTGTAGGAAAATGCATTTCACAATGAAACATTTTTATTCAACAATATTAATAGTAACACTAGGACACTGTTGGGTTTTAATAAAACCATAATATATTTAACAGAAAGACAACTGTAGAAAGTTAAAATGGATGAACTCAGTAACATCAGTGAAGAGGCCAGGAGCCAACTATTCATGCACAAGTTAAAGTTGAAGATGAAGAAAACTAAAACATGTCCAGAAGAGCCAAAATATGACCTGGAACATATTCCATCTTAATTTAGAGGTTTCTTGAGAAGAGATTTGATATATTAAACAATGAAGATTAGATGGGTTTGGGATGACTACAAGCGCATCATACATGAAGAAAGCCCAAAGTCATTTAAACCACAGGAAAGACAAGACTAAAATGAATATCTTAAATGTGCTCTTAAGGAAGCTAAAGTGACTGGAATAAATGAAGTAAAGGTGCTGAATGTGGATTTTCAGCAAGAACATATTATAACGAATTGTGCGAAGACATGAAATTGGAAAATCAAAGGGAAGAACATGCTCAGAATTTCTCCAAGTGATACAATTGATGGGGGAAAATCAAACCTCGTGTTGCAATATGGAAGGATGTTAAGAGCAAACTATTGAACAACCCTGAAAATATCAAAAAGGAACAAAAAGAATACACAGTCATTCATTGTACCTAAAAGAATTTATCAGCAAGCACCCATTCCAGCAGGCAATAATGTCATGATCAAGAACCAGCAATGCTGACGCAGCAAGCCCAAATGACACTTTCTTTAGGAAATTGATGTTTCATAAGCATATGCAACCCTTGAGGTGCTTACTCATCCATGTCAAAAAATTTGGAAGACAGTTGCATGGTCAATCAATTGGAAAATATACACATTTGTTCCCATTCAGAAAAAGGTGCTCAAAATAAATCAGTAAATATGCAAGTAAAATTTTGTTGAACAGGATTTTATAATGTTTGCAGAAGGACATAAACAAGGAGCTGTTGGTATGGAAACAGGAATGTCATTTTTTTTATGTCAGGGATCTTGTCTAAAACCAGAAATGTGTGTCTACTTGTAGTTTCTATACTACTTAAAGATATTTTTGTGGCATCAGGATTGAAGGAATATTTAATAACAACCAGTGATATACAGATGACCCAACTTGGTTGAAAAGGAAGAAGACTTTAACAACTCGCTGATGAAGATCAGAATTGGAGCCTTCGGTAGGATTTCACTAAATGTAATGACAAAATAACCCCAAACTTCCTCCCACTGAAGCAGAAGGTAACATGATGAACGAAGAAGAGATTGAAATGGTCAAGGATTGTGCCTTGCTTGAATCCACAATCAGTGCTCATGGAAGCAGGAGTCAAGCGATCAAACAAAACATTGCTCTGAGAAAATCTGCTGCAAAAGAACTCTTTATAGTGTTGAGTTCCAATATGTCACTTTGAGGGCTAAGGTGTGCCTGACCTAAGACATGGTATTTTCAGTTTCACCATATGCACATGGCAGTTGAACATTGACTAGGGAAGACCAAAGAACTGATGTATTTGAATGATGGTGCTGGTGAAGAATATTGAACTATTATGGACTGCCAAAGGAAGAACCAAATCTGTCTTGCAAAAAGTACAGCCAAAATGATCCCGAGATGACATTATCAAGACTTCATCTCATCTACTTCGGACATGTTGTAAGAGACCAGTTCCCAGAGAAGCACATCATGTTCGTCATACTTGGTCAGGTCGTGGGACAGCCAAAAAGAGATGGATGGACACAGTGGATGCATGGATGGGCTCCAAAATAAAACAGTGTGAGCATAACACATGACAGGTGGTGTTTTGTTCTGTTGTACATAGGGTCCTCTGATTCTAAACCAACTGTGGACAGCTAACAACAATAGTATTTTACTGTGTAAATCAGAAAAAAACATTGAGGACAAAAATGACAAACACGTAACTGTGTATGTGCAGAATTTGTTCATAGGCCAAGAGCAAATCTTTCAGCTAAAACAAGGGAATACTGAATAGTTTAAAATCAGAAAAGGTGTACACCGGGTTTTACCTTTCAACATACTCAATCTAGGAAGCTAGATTAAATGAAGATCTAATCATCGGAGGTAGAGGAAGGCTTATTAACAACTGCATTATGCACATGACACAACCTGGCTTACTGAAAGCCAAGGACTTGAAGCAATTACTTATGAAGATCAAAGCTACGGCTT
Organism: Tenrec ecaudatus; assembly: GCF_050624435.1. Lineage (NCBI taxonomy): Eukaryota > Metazoa > Chordata > Mammalia > Afrosoricida > Tenrecidae > Tenrec > Tenrec ecaudatus. The sequence goes on from NC_134543.1 coordinate 21,197,773, forward strand.
AGAATATGAATTAGACCTCAGTATAAAGAAAATATAAATCTCCACAATTGGACCAATAGAAAAACAAACAAACTGATATCAAGTCTATAGGGTCTCTTAAGGACTCTACTAGGCAAGGTAGAACTGCCCCTGTGGGTTCCAAGATTGTAGCTCTTTACACATGTTGCTTGGTGCCAACAAGTCATTTCGGACCCATAGCTCTTTAGCATCATGAATTCTTCCATTTGCTTCAGCTGGTCTAGGATTAAAAACATGTTTCAGTCTCTTCTAATATCCATTGATCCTTCTTTTCTTTCCTGTCTTTTTAATGACCTTCAGCTTTGGTCATGAACGATTGTCTGGATGTCCTCCCACAGCCCATCAGGTCTTCTGTCCTTAGTGTTCAGTGTGTCAAATGTGGTCTTGAGATGTTCTTAAATTCAGATGGGATAGACCAACCTTGTACTTTGTTTCTCATGTACTTAATTTAATTTTCTTCTTTATCAAGAACTTACATATGAGCAATTGATGGTATCTTCTACAGTCAGTCCCTGGTCTGGATTTAGCTGCTGAGTTTCTTTAGGCTCTTCCCACTGATGTAATCAATTTGGTTTCTGTGCATTCCATCTGGCGAAAGAAGTCCATGTGCACAGCACCTTTTGTATTGTTGACAAATATATTTGCTTTGAACAAGTCATTAGCTTTGCAAAATTCTATCATATATTCTCCAAGTTCATTTTTATCACCAATACTGTGTTTTCCAACCACTGTTGCTTCCTTTTGTTTCCAATTTTTGCATTCCAATTGCAAATAATTATCAATGCTTTTTGATCATATGTTTAATCAATTTTTGACTGAAGTCATTAGACTTCTTTAATTTCTTCTTCACTATTTTTTGTGGTTGATGCATAAATTTGAATAATTGTATGGATTGGATTACCTTGAAAACAGAATAATACAGACCTATCACAAACAGCATTGTAATTCATGAGTGATTTCTCAGTGTCCAGTCCTTTGTGACAATGAAGGCTGCACCATGCCATTGATCTGGATTGTATTCCTAGCAGATCATATGATTTTCTGATTCAAAATGGCCAGTACCAGTCCATTTCAGCTTTCTAATATCTAGAATATGAACTTTATGCCTCCCTTTCATTTGGAAAACTTCCAGTTTCCCGAGCTTCATACTTGGCACATTCCAAGGTGACATCACTAGCAGATTTTTGCAGCTGCTACTTCTTACTTTGAATCATCCACCATCAGCAAATGAGGATCCTCTAGTCTTCACTGCACAGGCTCTAGGCGACTTCATTCACCACGGTCAACTCCACTCCAAGAAATCATCTCCTCCTCAGTCACCTTTGGAGTGCCCTCAGACCGGAGGGGCCCATGCTTTGGCACTCCCTGGACAATATCCTACATACATTCATTAAGCCTTCACTATCTGACAGTTTTACAAAGTTATGCTTAAGATTTTCAGCTCCCCCTTCCTCCAAAGTCGGGAGCTGTCCTTCTTCATTGTCTGTCCTTAGACTGGAAGCTCTGCTGAAATCTGTTCACTTTGGGTGACCGTACTGGCATTTGAAATACTAGTTACATAGCTTCCAGCAACAAAACAACAACAAGCTACCACAACATGACAGACTGACAGGCAAGTGGTGGCTTTACAGAAGTAGAAAGCCTCATCTTTTCCCAAAGAGTGTTATTCATTTTGTACTGCTGATTTTGTAATTGGCAACGCAAGGTGGAATAACACAGGAAATATCGAGAAAAGGTTACAGATGCCATGGATATCATTTCACTTGGGTCCACAACCAGCCCTTGGGGAATCAGAATTGAAGAAATCAAACTACGTATTGCAATGGACAAATTTTCTAGCAAAGACTTCTTTAAAGTATTAAAGAGCACAGATGTCATTCTGTGAACTAAGGTGCACCTGACCCAAACCCTGGTATCATCTCAATGCATGTGGGAGATGAGCAAGACATTTGGAAGACTAGAGAGAATGATTGCATTGGATTATGGTGTAAGCACGAATATTGTTATACCACATGCTACCAGAGAATAAACAAATTGATATTGGAAGAAGTCCAGCCAGAATGCTCCTTGGATATGAGGATGGTGAGATGTCAGTTCTTGTACTTTGGATATTATGTCAGGAAAGAAAAATCATTGCAGTAAGACATGATGCTTGGCACAGTAGAGGGTCAGAAAACTATGTAGGCCCTCATGGAAATGGATTGATACAACGGCTACACTGATGATCTCAAATCAAACATGATAACAATTGTCAGTAAAGCATCAGACAAAGCCACGATTTATTGTATTATAGATATAGTCAGAACGTGTCAAAACCAACTGGTTAGCACCTAACAATAATTATAACAATTCAGTTTAAAACTATTTTGATACAGTTTGCTGAAAAGAAAACAAATGATTTGCTTCATGTATGTCTACCTGTATAGTGCTGAAATGTGGTCATTTATTTAGCAAAGTTGGACGGTATTGATGGCACGGCTCCAAATATAATGGTGACTTAATTATTGACTTAATTATATTTATTATTGGGGATTTGAAAGTGCCCATACGTTATTATATATTTTTTATTTGAAAGGGTGATACAGAATTGTTTTTGCATTTTATCAGACATCTGTGGTATTTTATATATATTTTTGGTTGTCCCAAGTATTGTTAATAGGTAAATAAGCTATTAGATCAAATGCAAGATATAGGTTACACATTTGATATGGATGAGCATGTTTAATAATTCTATTCATTAAAATTCTACTCAGTACTTTGTGAACAGAGTTGAACATTACATATATTCCTCATAAAAATTGAGGGAATAGAAGAAATGTACACCAAGGGTCTCATTCCTCATTCTCACTTTGACATTAAGATGAGGAGATTCTGAACACAAAGTCTTGAATCTGGGTTAGTGCAGTGACTTGCTTTAGCTTGGTGTTAAGAATATATAAACCTCTCTCTCTCTCTCTCTCTCTCTCTCTCTCTCTCTCTCTCTCTCTCTCTCTCTGTGTGTGTGTGTGTGTGTGTGTGTGTGTGTGTGCGTCTTCCTGAGAACTCTGAACCCTTATGAAATAAATTCTTCTATCTTGGTGGAAATAAATCCACTGGGAAGGCCAATTAGAGAAAAAAGTTATCTGCCCCGATTTGAAAGAGAGATGTTGTACAGAAGTCTCAGTTGAGTCAATCTATTGCTTAGCTTTTAAAAATCATTTTATTGGGGGCTCATACAATTCTTATCACAATCCATACATCCATCCATTGTGTCAAGAACATATGTACATTTGTTGCCATCATCATTCTCAAAACCTTTGCCTTCTACTTGAGCCTTTAATATCTGCTGCTCATTTTTCTGCTCCCACCCCACTCCCCCCTACCTCATGAACCCTTCATCTATCATAAATTATTATTATTTTGTCATCTATTACACTGTCTGACATCTTAAAGACAAAGATGAATAACCAACCCCGAAAATTCAATAGATACCAAGCTCATGTTAAATAAATATGAAAATATGTTTGTTGATTAACTACTAAGTCTTAGGATGAATTCTTATGTAGCAATTAATACCAGAGTGGGAAAAATGACTTTCATTACATCAGAATCATGCTAATAGTTTAAATGTTTGAATGTTAGCTAGCTCCTTTTGTTAAGTTATTCTGTATATGTTTTCTGTCTGTTTTCACTGATTCCTACATCATATATTTGCCTGTAGAATCTTTCAGTATTTCAACTCAAACACTGAATTTTTTCTTTATTTCTTTCAATTTAATGTAGGCTGACCACATTTTTCCTTTTGTTTTACTAACTTTAGGTCTCTGCACATTTCATTATAATGTCTGGCTTATCCCTTTGATCTACCTTTGAAATTTTCTATTCAGCTCTTTTGTTTAATTCCTTATTTTTCCTTAGCTACTCTACAATTGAAAGCAACTTTAAAAGTCTCTTCTGACATCCACTTTTATCTTTTCTTTCTTTTATCTCTTCTACAGAGTATTTTGCTTTCTTCACGCATGATATTCGGGATGTCATCCCACAGCTCATCAGGTCTTCTGTGTTTAATCCATTCAGTCTGGGTTTGAGATCTCAAAATTCATGTGGGATAGTAATCAAGGCCAGATTTTGTCTCTCTTGGACTTGTTTTAACTTTATTCAGCTTCAACCTGTTCTTGAAATATTGTTCAATTGAGGAAAAGGGAATTTTAGCAAACATCTATATACCTTCTCCAAAGTACTTCTGAAAGTTGTCATTCCAATCATGACTCTAATTTTTCTGTATATATTATTTAATTCCATTATATTTTTCATTCACCTTAATTGATTGCAGCTGTCATTGTCATCAGCTATCTTCAGGGCTGATTCTTACAAGATAAAAATCTAATGGTTGTGGTGCTGGCAGACCTGAAATACCTGTTTGAGGATAATTCATCCACCCATCCATCCATTCATTCAGCCTAATGCTCTGATTTTATACTATAATATTTAGCCATTTCCCAATTTAAAGTAATCTAAGCAATCAATATTATGCAGTTTAAATTGAAGGAGTTTAATGCAATTATAGCTTCTGACAATATTAATCTTCACAATCATGTTCCGAGGTAAACAGTTTTTGCTCATGACACTTCAAAAGAATTATCATGTGATTTGCTCAATTTCACAATTCTTAAACTAATATTTAAAAATATTTCACCCCAGACTCCAAAATCTTGACGCATTCGTTGTACTCACCTACATGACGTAATGGTTTCGGACTTCATTTTAGCAACTTTTATCCTTGTGGCTTTAGTCTGCCCACGTTTCCAAAGACTTGATTTAAAGGAAGAAACATTAAGTAATTCACTGCTAATTCAGTTCAATGTATACTGCACAGTCTAATTAAATTTTGTAGAGTTCTATATACTGTTAGCCTCATCCTTTGCTTCTATCAAGAATTCTATAACTCTCAGCTTATTGCTTTAAGTCTTTATAGTTTTCTTGTCATCTTTTCCCTAAAATTGAGGAAAATTAAAAGGAAAAATAACTATTTTCTTAAGTATCAAATACTTGGAAAAAAATCAGACTTATATTAATATCTACATCAGATTAACACTAAATATCTAGATCAAAAGTAAAAAAGTATCAACCACTGATATCAGATATATTCATTTGGAAAGATGTTTGTGATTAGGAACATATGGGTAATGGACCAAATTCTTTGATTTTTGCTAATAATCTAGTAATTATGTAAAAAACAAATGTGTCAGGCTCACACTATTTGCTGTTGAATCATGAATTTTTCCCACAGTGGGTGACACTAGAAAGGTTAATTTTCTTGTTTTGAAAAAAAACAGGGTTAAGGTTATTGTTGATTTTGTTTTTACTTATTCATCCAAATTTTCTTGAGCTGACATGAAAATGTGATTTTTGTCACTGTCTCTGAAAACAATTACAAACAAGTTCTATGACGAATTTCTCAAAAATCTGATTACTAAGGAAGCCTAAGAGTTTGAAATACTGAGCATTATTTCTAATCTCCCCTGAACAAGAGGTAATCACATCATGCACACTGATACAGAATACTGGTTTTATTCCAGCAGGCAGCACTATGTGTCTCCTGCCCCCATTCCAATCAATTTGTTTGTACAGTCCAGCAGAAAAGTCACTTTATTATGATAATTGATCTATTAAGCTTCTTGTGAATGTGTGTGTGTGAAAACAAGGTACAAATATGACATGGGAAAATAATTTTAAGTGATTATTGTCTGAACCACAAAACCTATGTGGCTTAAAAGAGTCTATAAAAATTACAAATCTAAAATTATGTCACAAATATATTTTCTAACAGTATAAGCTTTATCAGACAGTTCCCAATAAATGAAATTTATTGTATGAACATTTTGCAAAAAATCTAATACATTAAGCTTCCCTATACTATGATATCATATCTGACACATTCACATATAATACTAATAAATCCCACAGTAAATATTAACTCATAGTCTGCTGTTTGTATCAATCAGTATCAGCAGCTAATAGTATGTGTAATGAAGGATATATACGTTGCTTTAGGAAGACTTTGAGATAGAAACTCAAGTAGGTCATGTAGACATTTTAGTAAAGCATTAGAGATTAGATCTCTGTGTGTGTGTATGTGTGTGTGTTTACACCCCTATACAAGTGTAATAGCATTTAAAATAATCATGGGGATTTTTCTGTATACTTTCTTCAGGTATCTTGTACTTGGTTGACTGTTACTTACTTTGATTTCACTAGGTCAACTGTAATGAAAATCCTGTGATTTCTAAGAATGTTTTCCTGTCATTGGACTCCATTGAATAACTAGCTACTTGTAGGGGACTAAGTAGTACCTAGTGTAGCACCTGACCCTTCATTGCCAAGTTTGAGTCCATTGTTGAAGTCCTTGCAGAATCCATTCTATTGAAGCTCTTTCATTTCACTGATCCTCCTCATCATGTCCAAGCACGATGTCCTTCTACAGACCGGCTCCTGGGCGTCTATCTCATCAGCCTCTCTGTTAAGGATCACGTTGGCTGTGCTTTCCAAAGCGGATTTGTTCATTTTTCTGGTAGTCCATGCTACATTTGATCATTTTATTGGCAGCAGCATCTATTAAAGGTAGCAATATTCTCTGGGCTTCCTTATTCATTGTTCAGCTTTTTGTATGCTTACAGAGTACTTGAAAATACCATGGACTGGTAATGTATGTATCAAAGAAACATAGGCAATAAAAATACTATTATGTTGTAGCATGATTATAAAAGAATCTCAGTTCACTCATAGCTGTGCTCCTAGCTTAAGTGTGGTAGCAAAAACAAGATATGGAATGAGAGATTAATTTTCGAGATAGGTGTTTAACAGACATGTGAGAGTAGAGTATTGCCATGTTGTTAGTCATGTGCATGAGTCATGTTCATTATTTTTTCTTGGTGTCATCAATGCACATAGATTTGCTTTGGCTTCCAAGTATATATGAAACCCCCCCCCTCCTTAACTGCATGCTCTCACATGGTAGTGTTTCACTATAGATTGGTATGGATCAATTAGTAAATGTGTCTATAGATGGAGAGTAGGGTTTGTGCATGCGAACGTGCAGGGAAGGGTAATAATTCTACTATCAGGCACCCAAGCTGAGCCTAAGAATGATGTCTAATGAAGAACTGCGTCAAGTGTTCCTCAGCTCTCAATCTACATGAGTCTCTTTGCAGGAGAGAATAAAGCTGTGATGTGCAGTGGTGGCCATGATCGGGGGAATAGTCAGGACAAGAAAGAAGAGGTAGCCACATGTTTCCAGGCCCTGATCAAAGTCAGGAAGAGTGTGGACGCAACCAAATGGGACCTGTGAGCAGGAGTCATTTGTATTGAGGAATATATTGTAATCTAGCAGGCTTTACACTGGGGTCATCCTGGCAGGACAGGCAGAGAAGCACAACAGCAGAGAGAGCAAGTGGTAGAATGCCATGACAAAGCTGAGATGCCAGCCAAAAGCATGACACAATTATATCTAAAAGTTTTGAATTAAAACAAAAACGTGACCTAGTCACTCTGTCTAGGTAACGTTGCAGACGCTAGTCACTCTGCACATTTCTGTTAGTAGTCAGTCTCTACTATTCTACAGGTGAAGCAGGCACCTATGCACTTTGCTGCTAATAGGATCTCATTTGTTCTCCCAGTGGCAGAGGCCCAGGGACAGTGTCTCCAAAGGGTTCATGATGGAACAGAGATGACAGAAGAACATTCATGGAACGATAGCACAATGCAAATGCTTCATAAAATATATAGACTAAAACCGTACCTGAGAAAAAACACGAGGTAGAAATTCATTTCAGATGTTGCACGTGATGATCGCCACAGTTTCAGGGCCCCGGGAAGTTCCGGCATCCCTGTTCTCCCTTGAGGTTCAAGTGACCTGCCATCAGCTAGCTCTACCCTTGTACTCTAAATTCTGTCTTATATGTGTATATTTATTGTCTGTCTAAACTCAGACTGCAAACTCCAGCAAATAAAGGCTGATTATGTTCCCGATTCAATTTTTCCTATGACGTAGCAGAGCTTATGCTTATTATATATTTAATGACTAAAATAATAAATATTCATAGCAAACAACTCCACAGATGCTCATTTTGCCAAGCTTACGTCTAAAGACCATCTTGGCTGTCCTAACTGTAGCTATTGATGGTCCTTTGCTGATTTTTGGATTTCATATAGTATTTGACCAAATCTTCCATTTCAAAATGGTAGACTGAATTATAAAAATCCTGGAACCCAATAACTCATCATCTTACATCTATATTCCAATTAAGCTACCTAGACAATATCTGTGAGAGTAAGTACGATAAGATGCCACGCCTCCCCCTCCTCCTCCCCCTGTTATCCTGTATTTGTATCCTGTTTCATGCTCCCGTGGAGAACAGAGTAGAACCACTGGAGAACAGTGCTCTGTAAATTAATTCTTATGGTTAGCGTTCCCCAGTTTTCTTTTCTTTCACTAACCTTGTCCTAATGCCTAGGATAGTGATAGATATTTCATGCTACCTCATCCAGAATATTATTACAATGAATATGTATGGATGTTTGTAGTGCATATTGCAATGTAGGCAAAGAGCTCTCTAATTTTTTTCCTTTTTTTCAATTTTTAAGCTCCCAACAATGATCCCAAAGTCATAAACCTAACCTGTGAGCTCACTAAGTGCTTCCCCCGTCCCTGTACCAAGCAGCCATTAGCAACCACGACACGAGTTCAAGTACTGTTCTCCTTCATGTATGACAGAGATAATCAAATGAAAAGAGAAGTTATTTACTAAGTTGGCCTGAACATGGAGAAAGTAAGGTAGTACAACTCCCCCCCCCATCCCCGAATCCCTGTTGATTTATTAGTTTGTAGTTAGTTGATGGGAGAAAGATGAAGATTTTTACTCCCACAGAGTTACCGGTTCTGAAACCCACAGGGCAGTTAGCTCTACCTCTCCCACCGGGTCACTAGAGCCGCAGTCAACTCGGAAGTAGTGGATTTGCAGTTTGGGCTTAGTTGGAGGGAATTTTATGCCTTCCAAAATAGAGAGTTTGGATCTAAGAGTTTAAAATAAAATTAGGCATCTGTCTTAAAGAATCTCATTTTTTAATTGTTTGTCACACTCAGCCCATAATTTAAAAAATGAAGTTCTGGCAACATACATTTCTATTGAAGAATTGGGAGGAAAAAAGTCTCGGGTTGTCCACTTTTGGTTTAATAGGATGTCAATGTAATTAATTTAACTTTAGTGGCTGGGTCTATGCTTTCCTCCACTTATTCCCAGTAATAATAGTTTTTTTCCACCTAATCACTGGTTTTGTGTATCTTGTTGACATTTTATGTAAATCATTTTAATATTTCTGATGATAATACGAAGCAGTAATGGTTACTTCAACCATAAAAACAGATATGTGATATTTAATTCTCCTGGATGACCACTATTTTTTCTCTCTCTTCCTCCTTTTCTCTCTCTCTTTATTTTCAAATACAACCCAGTCATAGTATATCATGTTTAAATGTTATCCCCAAGGTGCTGCCCCACTGCCCACTCTGCAGCCGGAGAGTCGCCTTTAGACGGCTTTTCCAGCGCTCACAACGCCATGCATTGTTCCTTGGCTGGTTGAGCCCAGGTGTTCACTAGGTAGAAATAAACAAACTCTCTCCTCTTGACAAGTTAGAGGAAAATGTTGCTCTTAGATTTACAAACTATGTTTATTTCTCTAATTTGTCAGTATTAATGTCAGAAAAGGCTGTTGGATTTATAGAAATGACCCCCTAGAGCTTACCAAAGACAAAACACTCAAAATGTCAAACCTTGTTTTCGGCAGTTGCGATCTGAATCCTGGTGTTAGAAGAGCGGTTTTATGAGAGAAAGGGGGCAGGAATGATCATGGAGACGAAAGACAGGCACTGGTGGACTAAGTGAAACCAGATGGGACTCACGGCCCAACATTGCTCATGTTAAGTATCACTGCTGATCTATGATTTGTTTCTGTATCACATAATATTTATGACTGATAACCAGTTAAAGACTTAGGTTGATCAAAGAACCCCAGAAGGGGAATAAAAAGAGGTATGTAAAAATTTTTGAACCCTAAAATAGAACATGTACTTGAGTTTATAGAATCATGCCACTGTCAGTTTTGGGGTGTAACAATCTGAGAGATGCAATGATTATATAAGATTTTATCATTGGGGGAAGTTGTGTGGTTTGTAGCTCTCACTGATATTGAGTCAATGCCCCCTCATAGGTACTGACCTCCCCCACCCCCATGCACTTTTGAGACTACTGGGGGTAGAAAGTCCAGTCTTGTTCTGTAGGTCACAAGTCACTGCCCAACCTGGAACCAAGCCCCCCAGAGATCCTTTGGTTTGTAGCTAGATGCTGCTTATGCACTTTGTAAAATTTCTTGAGACTTAAGTAATTAGAAAAATAAAATGTGGAAGAGAATCAAAGAGAGCTGAGCCACATATTGCCTTTTTTCAAAGAAAGGTAATTGGGACCAGTCATTCAAACGTTGATTACTACGGACAGCGGATCTGAGTGCGGAATAGCAGAAGGGACACCTGTCCTTTCCTTTTTGCATCTTTCAAATATTCCAGATTCAACACAGTAACATTTGTATTTCATTAGCTCTTGTTACTCCAGTATATGGAGCCATATTTGACAAGATTGAAAACTAGGAGCTGGTCTTCTTAATCTCAGAGATATATTAATAATTTTAACTATTTCTTCTCTCTTTGTTCATTGCTTGATTCTTCTCGGTCTCTCAGAATTCAGCAGCCTAGTTTATTGGGAGTAGAGCGAGTCTTCGTCTTTGTCAAAGTCTTTCTTCAGGGCCCTTGCTTTGCGCTTTGAAAAGATTTAACAAACGTGATTAAAATACTTCTCAATAAAGCTTGACAGCGGTTGGTCTTCATTGTACCAGCATATTAGTGCGTGCTTCAGAAATTCAGATTTCTTTGTTAATCTCAAAATGTTGGTACAGATTGGCATTCGATCATTTTGCCCAGAACTGTTGTTATGAGCTCCTCTCATCTCTAGTGATATACACAGATACCTCAGAGGCAATGGTACAAACACATATTTGTGTACATGTTCATGAACACAAACATGCACACTCATTTTGTTTCCTGAGTAGTACAAGGAGATTCTGAATTTAGAAGTTGTATAATAAAAAGGAAACAATGATCTGATCCTTTATACATAGGATGCCTGGATGCTTAAGATAATGTGGTTAGAATATTTTCTAAAGATCCTTGTTCATTTTCTCATTATAAGCAACAATGTTATATTTTTAAAAACCCAGAGGGAACCAAGTTTTCCTAGGCCTGTACCTCTGATGGAGATACTCCAGTTCTTTCTGAGTGTGGATGTTGCACACTTGTTTTCGTTTTCTCTTATGATTATCTCCCTTTCATTCACAAATATTTCTCGAGTTTATAATACATAACAGACATTGTTCTATTTTCTGCTGCTTCTATAAAGCTAAGATTACAACTTGGCCTAGCCCACAGGAAACTCAAATTTGCTATCACATTATTAACGATTTGGTAGTACAAATCCTTAGGTAGTGTCTACTTTACTTACCTCTGTATTGTCGTATAGTGGTCAGTATAACAATATTAACATTTCCATACACTGTGTAATACTATGCTTTAATTTTTGAAGTGATTCTCTGATTTTATTGTCACAAAGATCTTGCCAGAAACTGTGATGATCTTTTGAAAGACAATAGAGTGACCTCCAGCAAAGGTGTGATTTGTCATTCTTTTTTTTTTTTCCTAATGCAGATAGAAGTAGACAATGCTGGAATCTAGAAAAGGAGTCAGATGTCTCCTAGCCATGTACATTAGTCCCTGGACCGTGGGCATTGTAGCAAGCCGATGATGGATGGCTGTGCATTAGAAAAATAGGACCACTCTTCAGCAACTCAAGCCACATACAAAACATTTCTAATTAAGATGTTGTCATTTTACCTAGGGGAAAAGCTTTGGCCAGATTCCAGTATGTCCATAAATAAGAGAGACTAGAAATATGAGAAAGAATAGTTTCAAGCCAAAGTATCCTTACATGATTAAGAGCATGATTCCACCTACTCCCCAAACTGATTGATGAGCCCACTGTAGAAGGCTCATTTGTATTGGAGCCCTTTGTGTAGTGCACACCCTGCTGGCCAGATGTGAAACTATATAGTCAAGATTGAAAGATGAGCTCATCAATCTAAAAGAACATTTCTTAAACCACAATTTATAGTGAAGACTTATATGTTGCACATAAATATGACCTTTAATTCTGAAGGGATGCACATAAGCAAACTCTCTCCCATTAAACATATAAACCCATCTTCTGTTGGTAGAGAGAAACAAAAAGTTTTAGTGTGTTTCTTTAAAACAAAACAAACCCACTGCTCTGCTGTCAGTGCTGATTAAAGCATAGCTTTCAACATCAAATACAAATTAACTCTCTCACTGGACCACTCCTTTCTTCTCAGACACATTTTCACACTCAGCTTACTTTCCTTTCATGCCCCCTTTTTCTTTAGATTTCTAGTGGCTTAGAAATCAGCAGCAAGATATGGGACTCTGCTGCCCTTATTGGAAGCAGTTCTCCCATGAAAACCATCAGTACAAAAATTTGAGTGACATGCCTTGTAGTTTGTTTTTTTTTTTACCTTTCTCTTCCTAAAAAAAAATATTCACATCATGTTTTAAATATGCAAAACACCGGACAGCCAATTCTGTAGCCAGGGGATTAATAGAACCATCTGTCTTTTTCTTTTATGAGCACAACCTATAGATGCCCTAACATTAAAGACAATTCTGAGGGAAATCTGCGGCTAAAAAAAAAAAAAGTCATGCTGAATGACTTCAAACTCGAAGTCGTGACCTTGGTCTTTTGAAATCTCCATAGGAATCCAAGCTCCCAATCCTAAATCAGATGTGTGTGATTGTCTGTGCTTCATACCATCTGGAGCACAGTGCCTCTCCTGTGCGCTGTTAATATTAGTGCAACTGGAAATGCTCTCCAGAAGGAAGCCAGCACCTTCTCGGCAGCCACTGCCAGTTAACTACCAAACGAAACCTGCTGCTGCCACACTGATCCTGCCTCAAGTCTAATTACTCCTTAGCTGATCAGTAGCTTGAAAGGTGATCTCGGTTGAGCTTGGCTCAGTATTTCTAATGGCAACAGTGAAGAGAGTGAAGAGATTACCAGGAGAGAGACAGGCAGTTCGGCTCAAAGCAGTTGATCTTGGCAATAAAGATATTCTGGATCAAGCTGCTAGATTCATCGTCCCAGTATCCTTTCCTAAATCAAGCCCAAACCACTAGCTTTTGGTCTACCCTAATTCACAGTGACCTTTTAAGATATACTAGAACTACCCATAAGGCTCCCAGGTTATGAGTGGTTTTAGAAGCATATTGTAGGAGCTGGTAGGTTTGAACTAAAGACTCATTGGTTACCAGCCAAGCACTTAACCATGTCGCCATCTTGCTTATCCTCTGATAAACTGACTTAACCCCCCAAGTCCTTAGGATGGTCTCAGCTGCCCACACTTCCTTCTTGACCTAAGAAGACAAGGCTGAAAGGCAATACTTGGACATCTGTTCACAATCCCTGAGGCAGAATGCCCAATCCCATCAGATTCGTTGTTTCCCGTTTGTTGTCTCTGCAGGGGATTCAGTGTGGAAGAGAGAGAGGAAAATCTTCATTTTTATTAGCACCTCTCTATTTTGCTTTTAAAAATTATGGTTCTTTTTTATGATGTGTGGTACTCATTCGCTTTAGTGTGCATGTCATAAAATGACAAAAATCCAATAGGTTGCTCTATTCCCTGAGTTCTTTGAGCAATAACATTCCTTAAATATCATGTGGCAGTTTTCCAACATTTAAGATTGAGAAGAAAAATATTAACAATCATGAATAAAGAAGTAAATCATGCTAGCTAGCTACAGCACCTTGGCATTTGCTTTCCTTAAACTCATATCTTCAGCTGTTCCGGAAACGAAAGGCTTGTAGCTCCCAAGCCTGGAGCTTACTCTGCTCCTATTGAGTTCAGAGAGAAGGATAAGGATAAAAGATGTAAGTCCGAGAGAGCCTGGAGTTGTTTTCAGAGTCTCAGTCTCTGTAGAAGCATTGAAATCTATTTACACCTGTTTCTAAATATCCAGCTCCCACTGACTCTGCTCTGGGGCAATCTGCCTACAGACTGCTGGAGGTTACCATGGTAATTCAGAATTAAATATCCTCTTCTACCGTAAAGGTGTTTAAGACAGAAAAAAAAAGTGGAATTAGAAGCTGGGCTAATAAAGTAGAAATTGAACAACATTGCTTTAAAACGCATGTTGTGGACACTCCTCCATTCTACTTTAGTTCCCCAGTGAAAAGATTTAACAGAAGTAAATTAAAACTGCTTTATTAAGACCTAAAAATGTCCCGGCCCTAGATTGGATTCCGGCTGGTCGTGTAGTGGGTCACCCATTGGGATGACAGCGGAACGTTTAGCAGTCTGAGCCCACTGACCCTTCTGGAGGAGGAAGTTGAGGTCGTCTGTTTTCTGGAAAGATTTACAACTTCTGAAACCTTAGGGAGTGGTTTTACCCTGTCCTCTAGGCTGTTATGAGAGTGGGCTGATTGGAAGAGGTGAAATAGATGCATGGCGGAAGTTGGTAATGCATTTTCAGATGAGTTGAAGAGACGCAAAGATAATAGCTTGGGATTTTCAAGGATAAATCAGGCCCTAAAAACATTCCTCCCGATTAAGACAATCACTAGCCCACACATTTGATTATTGTCATCGCAGAATCTTTGGGCTCATAAAAGAGGGTATTTCCCTAGAAAGGAGATTTTTTTTTCTTTCCCAGAGCCTGGAGAAAACAATATATTCAAAGGCCCGAATGAGCACAAATCAATCCCAGACGTGCACTCCCATCTTTGCCAAGAAAGGAGGAAAAGTAATCTCCCCAGTGGCGTTTTCTGAGTATTCCCAACTCTGAACTTCTGGGAGGGGGGAAGGGGATCTGAGTTTTACGGCAGACATATGGACTGGGGATGGCCAACTAAATCCATTAAAATCAATAGTTCGCCAAGGCTGAAGAACCTTCAGCGGCATAAATATTCTGCAAGCCAATGAAGATAGATTAAACATTGCTCACCAAAGATTTCCTCTCAAAGGACTTATGGACTCCATGGACGCATGAGAAGGTCACTTAGTGTGCCTTTAATGGAAAAGGCAAAGCTGCATTATCATTGCTCTTTAATACCTAATTGGACTAAACATATTTTAAGGCCTAGATCTAAACCAGCAGTTTCTGATATGCATTTGAAGAGTTAGATTATTGAGCAGAGCAGAATGTACGTTAGACTATTTTTCAATATACTTCATTCCTAATTTGCCCATCCCATTGGAAAAATAAGGGTCTATCTTCTAGTTAATGAGCTGTGGAGGTGCGGGTGACTACAATTCAGACCTACCAGCAGCTCCCCAGGAGTAAGAAGAGGATAGCTGGTCCCTTCATGATTTACAATCTCATCAAAAGGGTTAGGAAAAAAAGGAGTAGAAACAGAAAACACAGGGAGGATGTGGGGAAAGTAGTGTTACATTGTGGAGATTACAATTAATGACATGACATAAAATGTGTGTGAATTATTAAATGGAAAACTGGTCTGCTTTGTAAACCTTCACTATACTATCAATAAAATGTTGTACAACAACAAAAATAAGATATTTATATTTCCAAAACCCTAAGGAGAATTTTTACTGTGTTTTACAGGGTTGCTATGAGTCAGAACCAACCAATAGCAGTACGTGGAGCAGTAGGTGGCAGGGTAATGGTATTTAATCAGTTCATGGGATCTCAAATAACCTACTCCAGCCAGACCAAACATACAACCAGTGAGTCAGTCTGAACTTAGAGACCCTGGAGGACAGAGTAATACTGCCCCCTGTGGGTTTCTGCGGCTGTGAATCTTTAAGGGATAAGAAAACCTCAAATTTCTTCCACTGAATACCTGGTGGGTTTGAACTGCTGACCTTGCAATTATCAGCCCAACGTGTAACGGACTATACAACCAGAGTTCCTTTAATAAGATGTTGCAGAAATTAAAAGGTCTTGGAAAGAATGGAATTAAAGATAATGTAATTCTCCACAAATCTTTTTACACCCTTGGTACTTAATCAGAAAAAAAAGTAGATGTTTAATTTAAAGACCCATATATGCATGTTGCTATCACATGGATTCTGACTAATAGCACCTGAGATATTTAAGGTTTATTGTGCCAACCTAGCTGATAAACATATGTGAGGTTAATTGAAGGGTGAAGAGATAAATGGCTCGGTGAGCCTCACCTTTCAAGTTCTTGGGTCTCTTGCTTTCTGATGGTCAGACCAGGGTGCAGCTGCCTTAGCTGGTTCTCTGCTTCAGCTGGCAAGGCTCACTTCCTGCAAGATATCCCTGAGGAGAAGCCACATGGACCTACTTTGATGCAGCCCTGGGTGCTGGAGCACGTGTGCGCAGACTCCTGCCAGCGCTGAGATGCTTACACATTCACTGACCTGGCTTTCCTCCTGCAATCGGCATCATTGCGTGTGTTTTGTGAGATGGAGGATGACTTTGTGGATTGGTCTTGGGTATATGGGTTAACGTTGGACTTGTGGACTTGGGCAGCACTGGGTTGGGATGTTTTCTTGACGCACATTTTCCCTTTATATAAAGCTCCCTCTTATGAATGTCTGTGGATTTGTTTCTCTGATGTACCCAGACTAACACAGCACCCCATAGGGCAGAGTAGAAATGCTCATAGCTTCCAAAGTTGTTATCATTAAAGAAGCAGATTGCCACATCTTTCTCCCCCACCCCATGTTTTGTTTCGCAGCCAAACACTTAACCCCTAAATCATCACTACTGCGAAAGTTTAATAGAATTAAGCAGAACAATGTGCTGTGTATTTAAAAATAAATAGCCTGTTAATTCTGTGTGTACATTCAGTAAACACTTGCAGAATAAATAGGAAGAACACTGTCCTGTTGATCTTGCCTTGGAACAAGCACCTTAGACAGGAATACTCAGAAACCAAATTATTTTGATTTCCCTAAGGATAAATGAAAAAAATAATTAATAAACACACTACTGGCAAGCGAATTCATGGGAAAGGATTTGCTTTTATTCTTGTAAGGGCTATTTGTATGTATGTATGTCTTTATTTATTTATCCCTGCTGTAGCTCGGTTTTGAGTCTCAAAGGGCAGGTTATGCAAAAAGCAGGTTAAACATCAGTTTCCGTGTGCTTGTTTACTAATCTGTAGAGAAGAGCATCCTGGTTGTTCTGTTTTTATTTTAATGTGGTTAAAGCAAGCACAATACTGGAAGCATTCTGCCACTAACCAAAAGATAGGTGGCCCAAACTCACTAGCTGATCCGTTCAAGAAGGAAGTAGCAGCCATGAACTTCACCATCTTGGAAATCCTGTGACGGAAATTCTATTCTGTCCTGTAGGGAAAGTCACTAAGAGAAAGTTGACTTAGCAGTAATGGGTTTGGGTTTATTTGAACATGTTCAAAATATGTTTTACCTGAAAATGGAAATAAAATACTTAGATTCTTATTAAACATGCACCTCACAAAAATTCACTCCTCTGAGTTATTTTGTGAAAGTGGTTACTATACTAAAAAGCAAATACTAAAAAATGAATAGAGCAATAAAGTAAATATTTGTGGATTCACACATGAAAATCCTTCCTTGGAAAAGATACAGACCATAGTATAACTGTTCCTCTCGAATTCCCTTCATGTTAGTTAATAAAAGGTATCTTCTAAGTTTCTGCAATTCCCAGTAACCACCCATTGGTAATCGGTAGATGGCTTGCAGCTCAAGGTCATGGCAGAGCCCAAGGCAAAACAGACTCTTGAACTAATTGAAAAGCACAGAGCAAGCAAAATCCCGATCCACTGCAGTTGAGTTGATACTGATTCGTAATGACTTTCTAGGAGTGGGTAGAGATGCCCCTGTAGGGTTTAAAGGCTATAATCGTTACTGATGCTGACGGCCCCATCTTTCTCTGACAGAGCAGCTGGGTTGTTCTATTTGCAGACCTCTGGGCTAGAAGTGGAGCATCGAAGCACTGAACTACCAAGTCCCTTCACAGAAAAGCCAGCAGCCTCACATTCTGCCAACACCACTAATCATCATGCTTCGTCAACAAGGGCCCAACTTGCTGGCCTTGCAGTGGAAGGGAGGATATAGTGCTAATTTGTACCTATTTATGCCTGGGAAGAGGCTAGGGAGGGAAGATGTGCTATTTCTTTTATTTTAATCATTTTATTGGGGGCTCTTAAAACTCTTATCACAATCCATCCATCCATTATGTCAAGGACATTTGTGCATTTGTTGCCATCATCATTCTCAAAACATTTGCTCTCTACTTAAGCCCCTGACATCAGGTCCTCATTCCCCGCCCTCCTTCCCTGCTCTCCACGCCCTCATGAACCCTTGATAATTTATAAATTATTATTTTGTCATATCTTACACAGCCAATGTCTCCCTTCACCTACTTTTCTGTTGTCCATCCCCCAGGGAGGAGGTTATATGTAGATCCTTGTAATCAGTTCCCCCTTTCTACCCCACCTTCCCTCTACCTTCCTGTTATCGCCACTCTCAGCATTGGTCCTGAAGGGATCATCTGTCCTGGATTCCAGGTATTTCCAGATGCTATCTGTACCAGTGTACATCCTCTTGTCTAGCCAGATTTGTAAGGTAGAATTGGGATCATGATAGTGGATGGGGAGGAAGCATTCAAGAACTAGAGGAAAGTTGTATGTTTCATCATTGCTACATTTCGCCCTGACTGACTCATCTGCTCTCCGCAAACCTTCCGTAAGGGGATGTTTAGTTGCCTACAGACTGGCTTTGGGTCCCCAATCTGCACTCCCCTCATTCACAATGATATGATTTTTTTGTTCCTTGATGTCTGCTACCTGATCCCTTTGACACCTCATGATCACACAGGCTGGTGTGCTTCTTCCATGTGGGCTTTGTTGCTCTCAGCTAGATGGCTGCTTGTTTATCTTCAAACCTTTAAGACCCAGATGCTATATCTTTTGATAGCTGGGCACCATCAGCTTTCTTCACCACATTTGCTTATGCACCCATGTGTCTTTATCTTATAAATTTAACCAAATGGTAAAATAGAACTTTTGATTCTCGTATGTGTATTTCATAACCTACTAGTTAAGAAGTATAAAGTGGGATTCTACCAACGTTAGGATGGTTTACTGAAGTGCCAATATGATAATACTACTAAAATAAACTTCATTTTAAAAATTAAAAATATCAAGGTAAAGATTAAATTGGGCAAGAAACTAACAACAAAAATGGAGTATAATTATGCAGGTCAACTAGGATATATCAAAAGGGTTCAAAAATTCATAGAAAAATTCTATTATCTTTTGATTCTACCATTCCAGGAATTTTTGGGACTCTTCTTGTATGTTCAAATTATGTACATGAATTCATAATAAACAGACTATGGCAGTCTAACATCCACTCATGGAAAGGTGTGAAGACAAAGATTTATAATTGAGTTTCAATACACATACCCTGAATCCTTTCTATGATGCCAGGACATCATGCATTAAAATCATAAATTTAAAGGTAACTAGCTATATTCAGATTTGCTTCTGATTAATACCAGAGCTGTCATATAATTTGTATGTGCACTGAAAAGTTATAGTTTGTATTTCTGATTAGTTTGTGATTGATTGATTAATGGAAGAATTTCTTGGAGAATAACCACAGAAATAATTTCATTACAATATTTCTGGTTCTATGGTTAAACAGAGAAGGTGTATTTTCCCATCTACTAAGACAATAGCTGATTGTTCTCTCTCTTACTTACTCATGACCTTTTTATATCACAGAGGATATTAGACAACTACTACACACAGACACACATGCAGACACACACTGACATACACCCACACATACACATCCTATTTGTATCTACAAGTCATCCAACTATTGCTTTAAGTAGGCACAGCATAAAGTATTACAAAATCACTCTCCCCCAAAATTGCAATGGTATTCCTCCAGTGGTAATTCTGGAGATTTTAATTCTTAACAGGAATAGTGTTGAAATTTGTAAATGACTGACCTGGAAAGATAGGCACAGTGCTTTTTTCAATTCTCTCTATATTTATATTTCTTAAAGGTACGAATCCCATCACCTCTTTATGGAACAAGGCATGGAGTCAATGACAATTAGTACATTTGTGTGTTTCTCTAAAACATATCTAAAGAGAACTGCCCACCCCACAAAGAAAAACAAACAAACAAACCTAAACCTGCACTCACCTCCCTGCTGTCTGTCTATAGCTCATCAGGGATGCCTTTCTTATGTCGTCCCCCTGAGCATGCACATGCACTTTCTGAAGTACGCCATAACCGGACCTCTTCGTTCTTATTAATGCCCTTCCCTCTTTAGTAATTTTTGATGATTATAGTCATCCTATGAACACATATCATGTTTTCCCTAAACAAGAGGGGTTTTCTCTTATTCCGTCCTGCCCATGCTTTGCATAAATATTCCTACAAAAAAAGGTGACCTGCTAATTATGAGTGATTGCTTTTCCCATCCCAGGGTGGCTGAGGAATAATTTCAACTAAGTATTCATAGTCAGGGATCATCAAGTGATTGAACTCCAGATTAATCTCTCTGGGCCAAAGTGCTGCCTGGCTGTGGGCTGAACATGGCGCTGCATTCGATCTATCCTATTCAGCCTGAATAAAAAGACCTTATTTGCTAAACCATTTTAATTATTCTGCACAATTTAATTATGCTTCAGCGCAAAACCACCTGTGACCTTGGGTTTAGTAATGAAATCCACTTTTCTATCGCTGCAGCCCACTGTTTGGAAGGAAGGTGGGAAACAAGAAGCTTGAATATTGCTGATGGCTGGTAGGGGGAGGGGGCTGTGCTTTGTCTTTTGCTCCTTGCACTTGTTCTCTTTCAGTTTGCTTGCAGGCAATTGCGCATTACCTGGAGAGGACTTTAGGGCAGAAGAGCCTCCACTTGTATGTTTGAATAAAACACAAGATGACCCATAGGCATTTCCGTGAGAAACAGGGCGGCTGTCTTCCCCCTGCCCCCCACCCTTGTGTATTCTGTAGAGCAGGTTTGAATTTAGACATACACTCCTCCGTTTCTTTCCCTGAGAACTAAGATGAAGTGAAAGCATATGATATGCATTTAAATGCTGCTTTAGTATGAATCTAGGCAATGAACTTGAGGATTTATTTAGTTTGATGTGAGTCCAGGTTCACCTTTAACATGTTCGAATTCATCATGGTGTGATACTCATTACAGAGTCACCAGCAAGCGTGGCGTTCATGCATAGATGCACCTTGAAAGGATTTTATCCACCTGCCAGATTTCTCAGGTTTCTACCTTCTTCTCCATACCCTGTCCTCAGCTTTCTCTCCTTTAGTTGACTTGCATTTTCTTCCAAGCAAGACCCTTTCATCCATCCAGGACTCAGGTAATTCATTAGTCCCTGCTGAATAGGCAAGCCACTGGATGCTCCGTGGGCTTCCCTGGAAAGTGCATACTAGCCTACTCTGCTGATTTGTAGGGTGCACATTTTGTGTTGAATGGTTTGTCGGCTCTAACAATTGCTCTTGTAATCAATTGTGTCTTATCATCTCTGTTGTCCAGTTGTTAGTGTGTGTTTGTTATCGATTGTATTGAGCAAGTCTGGTCATAAGTGTCTATATGGTCCTTTCTTCTATATCCAAATAATTTTAAGGCCTTTAAAAATATATAAAATTTTATAATTAAGGATATTTTTAAAGTTTTGAATCATGAATATGTTCTCTTTTAGTGAACATAAAATAATAACGTGTCTCCTAATGGACGGACTTTTTCATTTACTGGTTTGTGCTAGGCCTGTTGTTACCTCTGTCTTAGGACATCGACTCTCTGCATGACTTCCACTACTGCTGAGCATCTGCACACTCTACCAGGCCTTTCCACTTATTATGACTGCTCTTTTTCCCACTTTCCGATCACACCTAGGATTGACTGTCCCATCCATGAAGGCTCTGTATTTTATTTGATTTGGCACTCTGTGACTTGCTATCTTATGTGATTCAGATTTCAAGAATCATGAAATGTAAGGGAAGAAAGGATCATAAAGTCAACTGAGTGTAACTGTTTCATTTATAGACAAAGAGATTGAGGCCAACGGGGATTAAGTGCTAGTGACAGATCTGAGACTATATACCATTTCTTATAACTGACACTATCCCATATGAGACATGATTTCAAACTTTAGATGAACTTACAAACCAGGGATCTGAGTGTGTCTCTTTTAAAAAAAATTATATTCCTTTAATTATGTTCTTTAAGAAAGATTTAGCTATTTTTATTATGTTTCTAGCTTTATAACTAAGTCTCACTGTGTACTTGTTCAATTGAATTAAACCATCACAACATAAAACGCACGTGTTGACTATTCAATGCCTGATACCCGAGAAGAATTAGTTCTGCCCACCAACCTACTCCACCCCCATGCTTCTTTTATTCATCAGAATAAATTACAGAGAACCTGGGAGCATGGTAAATGAGACCCCAAATCTTACTCTGGAAAGAACAACCCACAATTCCTTGTCTTTGGGCGTTTATAGACATTACTTTCCCCTAATAAAAACATTGAAACATAGAACCCATTCAAATATCGCAATCTATCAACACCTTACTTTTCCTTAAAACACAAAGAGATATTTTTAAGGATGCAGTGAAATTTCAGAAGGAATAGTTTTAGTAAATATAAATAGGATGTGGCACAACAATGATGATTGAGGGTGGGGTATAAAAGAAAGAGAGTACCTTAGTCCCGCTTATAATCTACATAATTCTATACTTTCTAGAAATGATTTTGAAGAGAAGTATCATTTTATAACTTAGTTATCAAGAGAGAGAAAAGAAATGTTTGTCTATTCTACTCTCTCTAACCTCAGTCATCATTTTCCTCTGTTACAACGCAAATCTTGGTTTGAGTTCAGCTCTTCTATGACTACAAACAACACCACCATTAGAGATACAATTCAATATAACAATATTCTTTAGCTAGAAATTTTTCCACTTTTAATCCATCTGAGAGTTTCACACATTATTCTGCATGGCCACATCTTCCATTATTATATACATAGGTACTATCTTTTTAAACAACATAATCAAGGACTCTAGAGTGTTCTCACTCGAAGGAATAAACAGGAATCAAATTGACTACATATGTGGGAATATCAAATTAAATAAGTCAATATCATTAGTCAAAACAAGACTAGCAGTTTGCTATGGAGAAGATTACCAATTTTTCATATGCAAGTTCATCTTGAATCTGTAGAAATTAAAACATGTCTGGCAAAACAAAAATTGGCCTTGAGTATATCTCACTGGATGTTGAAATAATTTTGAGAACAGATTTAAGTCAATGAATATGAGTAACCAAAGATGAGGTGTATGATGACAACAAAAGCATCATGCATATTCAATATACATACAACCAATGATTCAAAAGATAATTTAAAAGACAGGAAAGGAAGAAGAGATCAAAGTAGATGTCAGAAAATTCTCTAAAACGTCATAATGAAAGTCGAGGAGTTAAATCAAATGGAAGAAATGATGAAGTGGAAGTGCTGAGCAGAGAACAGCTCTAGAATGGCAGCTCTAGAAGTTTTATAATGCAGTTTAATGGATGTATTATAATGTATTGTATCTAGAATGTATTATTATGGAATGTACAAAGACCTGGAGTTATAAAAACAAAAAAAGAACACACTCACTATATCTCAAACTGAAAGTATTGCAGAAAAATTTGCAGTCTCCAGCTATAATATTGAAGGATACAGTGGGCAACATAGTGAATGAAGCATGAGTATCAAAAGATGATAACCTTTCATAGTATTAAGCACATCCGCACATATACTGCCATCAACACTTCCAATCCACTTCCCTCAGCCTGAGCCTCTAGTATCAGCTCCCCCCTTTCTTCCACCCCTGTGTATCCCTGATCAACCTTACAGTATTATTGTTGTTTTGAGTCTTACACCTTCCATTATTTTTTGATACTCATGCTTAATTATTATATATTGATTATTATATATTATATATATATAGCTTCAATATTATAACTTGAGGCTGAAATTTTTTCTTCCTATTGAAAGATGGATTGTTATAGAATTTGTGGGAGCCCCCCATTAAATGATTTTTAAAAAGAGAAAGGAAAAGGAAAGATGATGGAAGGATTACCAAGAAGCAGTATACCAAAAAGAATTGGTCAACAGTCAACCATTTCAAGAGGTAGCATATGAGAAAGGTCTTATAGCATTGCTACCAGAATCCGTGTGCAAACATTATTTTTTCTACCTGGACTCCTTGACACCATCCCCTAGCCCGATATCCTCATGAAAACTCCATGATACATCAGGAAGACTGAAGAAGTGCTGAAGCATTTGAATTATGTTTTTGAGAAGAACAGTGAGAGTATTGTAGACTGCCAGAAGAAAAACAAAAAATGTTTTATTGTGGAGAAGAAATCTACTATGGAAGAGAAGCCGCCAGAATGCTCCTTACATGACAAAATGTAGAGACTTCCTCTTCAGTACTTTGGGCATGTTATCAGGGAAGACCAGGAACTGGAAAAAGAGCATTGTGCTTATTAAAATACAGACTCAGCAAATAACAGGAAAGCCTTCAATGAGATGAATTGAACATGGCTACACCAAAGGGCTCAAATACAACAGAACAAGACACCACTTGGTCCTGTGCCATCCTCATAATTGTTATATTTGAGCACATTGCACTTAATAAGAGAAATAAAATTGCACGTCACTTTTGGAAATATAATGGAGTTTGCGTGTTAAAATCATTGAATTCTGATGGCCAATAATGGATTCATCAACTGTCAATACTTAATTGCAAATTGCAGAATATCCCTTTTTAATAGTCTTAAGATAGAAAACAGTGTGCCATTGGCCTCTGTTGTTTATCCTTTTGAGCTCTCCAGTGTAATATCGCAGGGAGTAGGCAGAGCACTGTGTGCCTCAATATGCACCAGGTTACCAACACTTTCATTTTGTACATGAAAATATGACCAACAAAAAAAGGCATTTGATGTCTTTTGGGGAACTGGTAGGATTTAAAGAATGGCCACTAAGGATTGTTTGCTAAATAATATAGAGTTGAGATGAGAACAAGATATTGCTACAAGGTTGCTCACTTAAGGGACAGAGCCAAAAGCAGTACATGAATTCAAGCAAAGCATCTTACCCAATCCTAAGCAGACCTGGTATCAATTCCCCAGGCCGTTCTTGTAAATTGAAGCACTCACTCTGTTTCAGCTACTGTATTATACCACTTTATCTTATGTCTTCATTCAACAACAGACCACAGCGCATATTACTATACCAAAAATATGAAATAATAAGCAGGTGCCCCAGTTGAGATTTACAGGGTTTTCACTGGCTGAATATCCAAAATAGAAAACCAAGCCATTTGGTGCATTGTGCGCCTAGCATGCAGATGGTACAGAAATCAACAGTGTCTGGTTTTACTGTACAGGGGCTGGCCCTGAATCAGAGATGATACGACAGCAGCTAATACCTACCTCTGCTGATATTGGAATCCCGATTTTAGTCAGAATCCTCATTTTTTTTCTACAAAAGCAGGATTTCTCAATGGTTCCCTTAATGGTATAGGGTTTTTCAATGAAAGGTGTAATGTTTGCTCCCTAAATTGAGAGATAAGCCATCTCTCTTTATTAAAACCCTAAAAGTGAAAGTTATGAGATCTCAGAGGTAAGCAAGACAAAAGCTTGATTTAAACCACTAATACTTTTAAATTGCTACTACATACACTTGAGAAGACGTGCCATTAATAAAAAAATCACCCCATTTTTTAAGAAGTCTACAGAAAATAATGCAGAGTATAAGTTTGCTAACTATACAAATAACTGTAAGATAGAATGCATTAGCAATGAAGTGATAGCATATGCTGGTAAAGTGGAAAATAGTTTTTGTTCACCGATGTAATTTCTGTCTCAGTCAGATTTGAAGATAGACCTCTTACTCACCTGTAGTCAGAAGAGAAAGCATATGACCCCCTACTTGCCTGTTGCTCCCTCCTTTCCATCAACAAGTCCTTCATCTAACTGGTTATACCTAAACATTAAGGGTATGCATGTCTACTATGCAAACCAGTAACAAGCCCCTTGCTCTCTCATTCATGCCTTGAGTTCCAGTGCAGGAAACCATACTTCCAAAGGCTATATTTGGGAGACTGATATGTCACACAGAGCCCTGGTGGTGTATTAGTTAGGCAGTTGATGATTGGCATGGTCGGCAGTTTGCTACCACCAGCACTTCTGATGGAGCTCCCATAAATAATTAGTCTCAGCAATCCACAGGGACTCACTCTGATCTGCATTGACTCAATGGCAGTGAGAGAGACTTGTCACGCACAGTGTCATTCACAGACCAGCAGCATTGCCAGCGTCAAAGAGCATATAAACAGTTTTGGACTCAACCCAGATTCACAGGTTCACTTTTGAAACTTTGATCAATATTCCTAAGTGATAAGTATAAGCACTGAAGTGTGAGAACCCCTGAACATAAGAACTTAAGTCTCAGGCTTTGCCATTATTATACTGAAAATCTTTTTTCTTATCTATCTGACTGAAATTATGTGAATGAGCAGATGAAACCTTTCACAGCTCTGGTTGAGTCGGAGAGAGCACCTCATTTAGAAATTGGGTTTGGGTTAAAACAGGAAGCCTAATGTGACTTCTTTGTTTATGTGATAGTTATCAGAACTACTGGTACCTGGGAATTGGTGGAAAGAGATATGATATTTCATTTCTCATTTTGTTATTGTTTCTGTGTTCATAAAGTAAATTTTCATGCTACCCAGAGCAAAGGAAATGAACAGTCATACTTGAGTACCAATCCCCATCATGTTCATAATAGCTATTATTATGGAACTCAGGTTTCTCCTACAGAACTGCTGGAGGTTGAAAACTACCGACCATGTGGTTGAGCAGTCCAACACTTTTGTAATAATGTCTGTCACCAGGGCTTTTTAATAGGAATAATAATTATTATGTGATGACATAATGCTTAATATGTGCCAAATATTACTTTATTATTTGATAACATTACTATTGCTATATTTTAGGAAACTAAAGTATAAGAAGATTCAATAGGTAGGTTTATCCATATTTCAAAGAAGAGGAAAAGTTTTCAAACACACACTAAAAGATTAAGCTATGATCAATCATTTGACAAGTGGTGATTCAATTAAATCATAACATAATTCTAATACTCTTCTTGTACTTTTTGTATATGTAACATATATAATTTTTAGGTTGTTAATAACTCATCATTATCATACTTTAGATAGAATTTTAGGTTTATCTCTGCATATTTGGATTATTAACACTGCAAGACCTGCTTCAGTAAAAAATTTTCAAATATCTTAGTGGTATAAATGAGATGGAAATTATTTTGTCTTTAAAAAAGAAGTTAAGCATAAACCACTTATAGCTGATATGGAAGCCCCATACTTATTGCAGAGACACAGCAGGGTAGCCTTGTTCCCCTGCCAGATTCCACATGGAACTTCGCTCTCTGTGTCCAAGATGACTACTTTGCCACTGAAGGTGATTGAGAAAAGCAAGGCTCCAGGAACTGATAAAATACCAACTGAAAAGTTTCCACCAGCTGATGAAGGGCTAGATGCAGTTCCTGGTCTATGCCAAGAAATGTACCAGCTCCCCGGCCAACAGACTGGAAGAGTTCCATCCGAAGACAGGTGACCTTGTGCCTGTTCCAAAGAATGATGACTCAAATGAATTCAAACTTATTGGACGAGGTCATTCATATTCCATGCAAGTAAAATTTTATAGAAAATGCTTTTCAATGGCTGCAGCAGTACATCAACAGGGGACTGCCAGAAATGCAAGCTGGAATGAGAAGACAAGGCACATCAGTGCTGATATCAGCTGGGTTTGGGTTGTAAGCAGAAGACACCAGAAAGGTGTTTTCATTGAATCTCGTGTTTTTGAGCTTTTATTGGTTCTTATGTTTTTATTGATTCTGCAAAGGCATTCAACGATGTGGATCATAACAAGCTATGGATAACATTGCTAAGAATGGGAATTGAAGACACGTGTACTTGTGCTCATTAGGACCTGAATATGGACAGCAGGCATTCTGCAAAACAGAAAAGAGAACATGCATGTTTCAAAATCAGAAACAGTGTTTGTCAGAGTTTTATCTCTTCATCATATCTATTAAATATGTTGGCAAAGTAAATGATCCTAGAAACAGGACAATATGAGGAAGAGCATGACATTAAAATGGAGAAAGACTTATTAAGAAATTGTAACATGTAGATGATACAAAATTTGCTTGCTGAAAGTCAGGAAGACTTTAAGCACTTGATGAAAATCAAACACTGAAGCCTTCAATATTGATTATAATTCCGTAAATAACATCAAGAAATACCCAAGTTGATCAATAGACAATACCATGTAAGGAAGAAAAGTGTGAAATTGCCGAGAATTTCATTCTGGTTGGATCCACAATCAAGGCGGATAGAAGCAGCAGTCGGAAATTAAAGGCATATTGCATTAGGCAAATCTGCTGTAGAATTCTTGTTGTGATGGCTTCTCAGAAAAAGGAACTGTGACCACATTCTATGCCAAAGTCCTTCAGTCCTTCAAAGTCCTATCTGTTTCTCCTCCTCTTCCTCCTCATCTCATTCTTCCCTCGCCACCTCTCCCCCTCCCCCTCCGTCTCTCTCTCTCTCTCTCTCTCTCACTGCTTGCCTGGGATTGATAAATTCAGAAATTTCAATATCAGTCATGTTTACTTTTAACATATATTAAATTAACATTTGCTGCTAAATATAAGTTACATTTTATATTAATATATTTTTTAAAATGGTGATCATAGTTGAAGCTGTAGAATAAAGTAGAACTCTTGTGTGAGATTCATAACCATTTAAAGATTAACATGAAGAATTTCAAAGAAACCAAGGCAAATATCATTAAGCTCTGTGTCATAGTGACCCTATGCACAACAGACTAAAGTACTGCCTGTTACTCCCCTGCCCTCAAAATTGTTTGGGCCCATTGTTGTGGTCACTGTGTCCATTCATCTTCTCAAGGGTCTTTCTCTCTTTTGCTGATGTTTTACTTTCTCCAGGTAATGATGTCTCTTGATAACATGTCCAAAGTACTTGAGACATCCTCACTTCTAAGGAGCATTCTGATTGTACTTCCTCTCAGGCAGATTTACTGTATTTGTTCTTCTTCCAGCCCATGGTACTTTCAATAGTTTTCTTCATCACCAAAGTTCCCATGCCTCAATTCTTCTGTGGTCTTCATTTCTGTATGTGTGTGAGGTGATCAAAAATGCCATGGCTTCAGTAATTGTGTCAGGAAAGTGAGTATCAAAGAGTGCTAGGTTATTAGAACAAAGTGTTCTTGTGTTAAGGGAGGCCTCGACTAGAGGTCCAAGCATAGTCGCTGAAGACAAAATGGGTGCATAAGCAAATGTGGAGAAGAGAGTGATGGTGCCTGGCTGTCAAAAGATATAGCATCTGGACTCTTAAAGTCTTGAAGTTAAACAAGGAGTCATCCAGCAGGGAAGCAAATAAGCTCCTGTGGAAGAAGCACACCAGCCTTGGTGATCATGAAGTGTCAATGGGATCAGGTGTCAGGTTTCAAAAGATCCAAAACAAACAATTATATCTATGCAAACTAAAGGATTTGGAGTAAAAGCCCAAAGCACACCTGTAGACAATTGGATATCCCCCCACCGAAGGGTTATAAGGAAGGGTTATAAGGATTCCACGATTCAACCAAGGTGTAGCACTGACAAAACACACATCATTTCTGTAGTTCCTGAAATGCTTCTCCCCCACCCTCACTATCATGACCCAGTTCTACCTTATGAACCTGACTAGACCAGAGATCACACATTGGTACAGGTAAGAGCTATCAACATAGGGGATTCAGGACAAATAAACCCCTCAGGAGCAATACTGGGAGCAGTGATATCAGGATGGGAGGGAGATGACTGGGGAGGGGAAAGGGGGAGAAAGGAGCAACCCAGCACAAATT
Organism: Tenrec ecaudatus; assembly: GCF_050624435.1. Taxonomy (NCBI): domain Eukaryota; kingdom Metazoa; phylum Chordata; class Mammalia; order Afrosoricida; family Tenrecidae; genus Tenrec; species Tenrec ecaudatus. The sequence continues at coordinate 21,227,964 of NC_134543.1, forward strand.
TGAATACATAAGGCCCCCCTCCCCACCCAGGGGACAAATAATAGTGATGTGGGTGAAGGAGACCACAAATAGTATAAAATATGAATTAACAATAATATATAATTGATTAAATTTTCATGGTGGTAGGAGAGTGAAGGAGGGAGGGGATAAAAGGGGAAATTATAACAAGGGTTCAAGTAGAAGGAAAATATTTTAGAAATGATGACAACATGTGTACAAATATGATTGATACAATTGATGTATGGAAATTTATAAGAGCTGTAGGAGTCCCCAATAAAATGATTTAAAACTAAATAAATAAACAAACAGGCAAATAAATAAAGTATGTGAAATGAAGTCTCACTATTATCACTTCTTTTTTTTTTTTCAGCGATTGTGCCAGGAGTGTGAGCATCGCAGAATGCCAGTGTGTTACAACAAAGTTTTCTTGCATTGGGGGAGGGTGTGACCAGAGGCACAAAATCTGTCCTCTTCCTCAGTGTATTGCCATATCATTATATGTGCATAGGTCAATACCTCTATTTTAATGAATGAATGTATTTACATATGCATACCTCTATGCATATACCTCTATCCATGGCTTTGCTTCCTAGATCTTTTCTTGGTTTTCTGTGAACATCCTCCTGCCCCACCATAACATGCGCCCTATTTCTGCCTCTTAGTACTTTCTCTCAGCTAGATTACTGTTGCTCCAACACCTCCAGGATCTCTATGTCCTCCTTGTTGATTTTAATTCCCTAGTTGATCCCCTGTCTATGACATTGTTCACTCACCGATCCCTTCCCCAATCTCTCCTCTACCCAACTTTCTCCAAAACCTTTGGTCTGTTGCTTTATCCTCAAACTTGCTTCCAACGCCTATCTTACATAAGTAGGCAAACCCAAAATAGCATGGACCAAGCAAAAAGAAAAAAAAAATAAAGAAAAAAAAAGATAAGTAAAGAAAAACACATACATAATTTCAGATGTCCACTGACCTTTATAACGATGTCCCCACTAGTCCTGGGGGAATTCCAGGAGATGCTCCTCCCAGCCTGAAGTCTATTTTGGGAGCTTTTCAGGGGCTATGTGGCTTGGCTTTGCACCCGTTGCTGATCTGTTATGTCCCCATCTTGGTTTGCCCCACAGCAGGGTGGGTAAGATCACATTAACTCCTTGTTTGTTCTCTGTTGTGGTGTGCTCCAGTAAACAGGCAACATGTCTTGAGGTGTTGGCCCTGGAGTCCTCTCTGTGCCTTAGCAGCTCCATGCAGGGATGGTGTCCTCTGGACTTGGTGTGTTGGTATTGGTCCTAGACCATCCCATTCTCTTTTTCCATCTACATTTGCTTCCTTGTGGGCGTGGGATGCTGGCCCCTCACCCCAATTTGCCGATTTAGTGTTGCCCTCTGTTCTAGGGAGCAGGTGTGTTTGGTTCTGGTTGGGGCTAGCCATGAAGCCCAATCTTTTGATTTATTTCTCCACATGGTTACATTTTCCTCATGGTTTGATGCACACTGGTGGGATCTGTGCGCACACCCCCTTCTGTGGAGACATAAACAATACCCTTCTCCTGGCTGGGTTAGTGCTCTGTTCCCCCATGACATCATCTCCCTTTTTCTCTCCCGCACTTTTCTCCCTCACCTTTCCCAACATTCCCCTTTTTGTTTTGGAATATCGTGTACCTCCTTGGGTGTGGTCTGACCTCCACCCGACTGCCTGTACCTCAAGTGGCCTGTTGTGAGAGAAGTGGCTTTTCTTCTATACCTCCTATGCTGATTGTACTTACCTTAGGGGACTTCTGTTGCACTTGTCCTTTTGTGATTGGCTAACTTCACTTTGCACAATTTCCTCCAACTCTTCCCATGAAAGATGTGCTTCATGTGATCATCGATATTTTTCAGTGATGCGTAGTATTCCATTGTGCGTATGTGCCAGAGTTTACTAATCTACTCATCTATCAATGGAAATTTGGGGTGTTTCCAATTCTTTGAGATTGTGAATTATGCAATAAACATTGGAGTGCAGACCACTGGTGGTGGTTTATTTCTTACCTCTTCTGGGTATATGCCCGGTAGAGAGATAGCCGGGTCATAAGGTAGTTCAATTTTCATTTGCTTTAAATATCGCCAATTAGCTTTCCACAGAAGCTGTACATATCTACAGCACCACTCGCAATGGAGGAGAGTTTCTATCTCATCATATCCCCTCCAACAATTGTTGCTCTACAATTTTCTGATTTGGGCTAACTTCAAGGGTGTTAGATGGTATCTCATGGTAGTTTTAATTTGCATTTCTCTGATGGCTAATGATCCAGAGCATTGTCTCACATTTATTGGCCACTGGAGCCTTCTCCTTCTAAACTTCTTTTCAGGTCCTTTGCCCATTTCCCCTGGGAGTTAACTGTTTTCTTATTTTTGAAGGCCAGGAAGGAATTGGAGATTTCAGTAATACGTCCTTTGTCTATTGTGTCATTGCTAAAAATCCTCGCCCAGTCTGTGGGTTCTCTTGTTACCCTCTTAATGACGTCTTTCGATGCACACAGGTTTTTTATCCTTAGTATATCCCGCTTGTTGATTTCAGGTTCACCTGAGTGTGTACCCTTCCCTATGACAGTCACCCTATGTATTCCCTGAGGCAAGGTTCTTAGGCTTGTCCTGAGGACTTTGTTGATGTTCCTGCTGGTTTGGGGTTTTATTTCTAGGTCTGTGATCCACCTTGAGTTTGCTCTTGTGCATAGGGTCAGGTAAACATCTTATTTCCCCTTTTTCCAGGTGAATATGCATTGTTTCCAGCACCACATGCTAAAGAGGAAATCTGCCTCCCACTTGATGCATTTTGGACTCCTTTTTGAAGATCAGTTGTCTACATGTTGATAGTTTTATATCTGGGCTTTCTGTTATTTTCCATTGATTTGAGTATCTGTCATTACACTAGTACAACTGTTTTGATCACTGTGGATGTACAGTAGGTGTTAAAGTCCAGCAAAGCAAGCTCTCCAATTCTGTCCTTCTTCTTGAGCAGTTCTCTTCTAATTATGGGCTTTTCCCCTCTCAATATGAACTTGGTAATCAATTTTTTCCAATTTTTTGAAAAAGGTTGTTGGTATTTGAATCAGGATAGAAACTTATATAGTTCCCTGGGTAAGATTGACATAGAGTATTCCAATCCAAGAGCATGGGATTTTCTTCCATTTGTGGAGGTTGCTTTTGGTTTCCTGTAGTAGTGTCTTATAGTTTTCCTTGTATAAGTGTCTTTTTTTAGTTAAATATAATCCTAGATATTTCAATTTGTTCTTGGCTATTGGGAAGGATACTGCCATCTTGATTTCCTCTTCCATTCTTGTCTGATGTATATAGTAAACCAACAGATTTCAGTTTGTTGATCTTATATCCTGACAGTCTTCCATATTCCTCTATTGCTGTTAGTACTCCTATGGTGAACCTTTTGATATTTCAATATATAGAATCATGTCATCTTCAAATTGCGATTGTTTCACCTCCTCCTTTCCAAGTTGGATGCCTTTAATGTCCTTCCACTGTCTTATGTTGTTAGCTAGGAACTGCAGTAAGATGTTGAATAGAAGTGGAGACAAGGGGCATCCTTGTCTGGTCCCCTTTATCCGTGGGATTGTTTTTGTCTTTTTCCATTGACTATGTTGTTGGCTGTTGGCATTAACTTGAGGAATTTTCCTTCCATTCCCTTCTTCTTCAGTGTCTTAAGTAGGAATGGGCGTTGGATGTTGTCAAATGCTTTTTCTCCATCTATCGATATTATCATGTAATTCTTATATTTTTCTTATCAATGTGGTATATAATATTGATGCATTTTCAGATGTTCAACCATCACTGCATGCCTGGAATGAATTCCACCTGGATCATGGTGGATGATATGTTTTATATATTTTTGTATTCTATTGACCAATATTTTGTTAAGGATTTTTTCATCTATGTTCATTAGAGGTATTGATCTGTAGTTCTCCTTTCCTGTGGGACCCTTGCACTGTGTGAGTATTAAAATTATTACCCGGTTTGGGGGGTTGCCATCATTTTCTGGAATATTTTTGGAGGATCAAGTGTCAGCTCTTACCTGAATGCTTGAGAGAGTTCTCTGGTGAAGCCATCTGGTCCGGGAGCTTTTTTAGTTGGTAGTTTCTTGATAGCCATATCTATTGCTTCCTTTGCTATGGGTCTGTTAAGGTTCTTGACTTCTATCTGGTATAATCTAGGGAGGGACTGTTTTTCCATGTATTTGATCATGTCTTTCATGTTGTTGAGTTCATTAGAATACAGACTTTCATAGTACATTGTGATTATCCTTTTAATCTTTTTTTGGAATCCATTGTTATTTCCTTGTTCCAGCGCTCATCCTGGCTATTGATCTTTGCTCCTTCCTTTCCTTGGTTAGACTTGTCAGCAGTGTTTCCTCTGTTGATCCTTTCAAAGAAACAGCTTTTTGCTGTATATAAGTTTGCATTTTTCTCTTATCTTCCCATTCATTTAACTCTGCTCTGATTTTTGGTATTTCTTTTATTTTGCTATCGGAGGGGTGGTTCTCTTGGCTGTTCTAGTTGCTGGAGGTTTTGTTATAGCATATTAGTCATAAGTCTCTCTTCCATTTTCATATATGCACTTATTGCTATCAAGCTACCTCTGGTAACTGCATTTGCAGTATCCTGTAGGTTTTGATATGCTGTATTCTCATTCTCAATAGTTTCTGGAAACTTCTTAACTCCTCTCTAATCTTGGCCAGTACACATTCATGTCATAAAAGATTATAATTTATCCTCCAATTGTCTGCCCTTGTTTCTCTGATCATCCTTTTATTGATCACAGGCTTTATGGCTGGTGATTCAAGAAGGATGTTTGAATTTACTCGTCTCAACTTGTGCCCCAGCATGCAGTCTATTTTTGAAAATGAGCCATGAGTCCTTGAAAAGAAAGTGATTTATTTTACACTTGGATGGAATCCTCTATATAAGTTTATTAGGTCCAGTTGCTTAATTATAATGTTTAGCTCTGTACCCTACTTGCTAAGCTTCTTTCCCAGTGATCTGGCAGTATATTAAAGCCACTTATTATGATTATTGTAATCTGTGGTTTCTTTTTTCATCTTGTTAGGGGCATATATATTTAATGCTCACTGGTTCCTGGTTTATTGATCCTTTGAGCATTATATAGTTACCCTCTTTATCTCTTGTTATAGTTTTCACCTTGAGGTCAATTGTGTTGGAGATTAGGATTACAACCCCTAGTTTTTTTTTTTTATAGTTGCCATGTACCTGGTATATTTTCTGTCAGCTTTTTTATTCTGAGCCCTTGTTTTTTCTGTGAGTTTGCAAAGGGTCTTTTGCAAGTAGCAGATTTATGGGTTATGTTTCCTAACCAGTCTGCTAGCCTTTGTCTTTTAATGTATGAATTAAGACCATTGACATTCAGAGTAATCACAATCTGAATTCACTGCTGTCACCTTGTACCTTTTGTGTTGGTGTTTTCCTATTTCCCTTCATACCAGTGTGCTGTGGGGGAGGGAAGAGAAAAGGATGAGCTTATACCAAGGGCTCAAGTAGAAATAAAATGCTTTGGAAATGATGACGCCAACATATGTACAAATATGCTTGATATAATTGATGTATGGAATGTTATAAGTGGTATAAGAGCCCCCAATACATTTTTTAAGAAGAAAATGCAATTGCTTGGGTCAGGTACATAATAGTCTTCAATTGATATCTTTGTTCTTTAATACCTTAAATGGATTTTATGCAATATATTTTCCCAATGGCTTGATTTCTTACCTGCTGCTAAAGGAAATTCTGATAGAAGTCAAATAAAGTCTTTGTCAACTTCAAACTTTTTTCTGTTTATCATGATATTGTCTATTGGTCTAATTGTGAAGATTTATGCTTAAAATACGATTCCATACTGAAGACTATATTCTTTGATATTCATTAGTAACAGCTTCAAGTGTTTTTGGCTCTCAGAAAGCAAGATTGTGTCATTTGCATAGCATAGTTTGTTAATGAATCTTCCCTTAATCTTGATGGCACATTCTTCTTCCTATAGTCTATCTTCTCAGATTATTCTCTCAGTGTACAGACTGAAGAGGAATACTAATGTATATAAAGGATAAAGCAAAGTATGGAGTCAGACAGGGTTTAATCTTAGGCTGTAAAGCTAAATAACCAGCTTCCTGAATTGGCCATTTATAAAGAGATTTTAAACTATTGCTATCAAGTGTATTCTAGCTCCATGTGTTTCTGAATAGAATTATACACTCTAGGATTTTCAAGGTCTGATTAGTTAGAACTAAATCACCAGACTTTTCTTTCTAGGTGTCTATGGATGAATTCAACCCCTTAACCTTGCCATTTACCACAGTGCATATTAATTTGCACTGCAATATGCCCATGTCTTGGAGGAAGCCCAGACGTGTCATGGGTCACCTGTTGGGCTGCTAAACACAAGATAGTAGTTGCAACCCACCAGTCAGCCATTCCATGGGAGAAAGATGAGGTTTTCTGGGACCGTAAAGAAAAATAACCTCAGAAACCCAAAGAAGCAGTTCTGTTTTGTCCTATGGGATCACTGTGAGTTAGAATTAACTCAATGACATTGAAATTTGGTTTTATCTCTTAGATACTCTTTTGCAAATAATATTCGTGTTTAGTGTAAAAACTATCCATACTAAGCAGTCTATTAAAAGAAGCTATTATTTTCCTAATGATAGCACAGGACCACGCAGTAATCCGTACTTTGTGCATAGAGTCTCCGTGAGACTCAGATGACTAGACAGAACCTAACAACAACATTTTCATTAATCGAAGGAACTCTGGTGGCACAATAGTTAAGTACTTGATTGATAACCAAACATACTGTCAGATCAAATCTACCTCCACAGGTGGAAAAAAACTGTATCTACTCCCATAAACATTTTAGCTCATGTAACTTTATGAAGCAGTATCACTCTGCTACATTCATGCACTCTGACAGAATCAAATTAACTGCAAGCAAAAACTCTTTCATTTGTGAAATGTAGGTGTGTGGGAACTCTTGTTTGGGGTAAATTTTTTGCTACGTTATCTTAATAAGAAAGCATTTGTATCTAGAAAGTTCGTAGGAGTTTGGATTATTTTAGAAATGGCAAAGTCAAAGATATTAAACATATACAGAGTAGGATAAATGTTATCCATAGTTTATATAATATTATGAAGAATGGACATTCCAGAACATTTTGTTGTGCTCTTGTGGGACTTCTACATGTACCAAGAACAGAACAAAGGTACTGAATGGGTCAAACCCAGGAAAGATATCTCTCAGGATTATTACCTTTCAGCACGCTTATTCAACATGTATGCTGAGCAAATAACCCAAGAAGCTGCACTATATAAAGTAGAAAATGGAATCAAGATCAAAGCCTTATAAAGAACATTAGATAACACAACCTTGCTGGCTGAAAGCAATATCTTGAGCACTTACTGATGAAAAGCAAAGACTAAGTCTTCCATATGGATTATTCAGGCTAATCTTTCAATGTACAGAAAACAAAAATTTTCCAAGCTAGACTGACAGACAATATTATGATAAATGTAGAAAGGATGGACGTTGTCCAGCATTTATTTTACTTGGATCCACAACTACTACTCATGAAATCAAATGATATATAGAATCAGGAAAATCAGGTACCCAAGACCTCCTCAAAAAGGTGAAGGGTATGGATCTCACTTTTAGAAGTAAAAGTGTGCCTGATTCAAGCCATATGTTTTCAATCACCTCTTATGAGTGTGCAAGTTGGATAATGAACATGAGAGACCACAGCAGAATTGTTGCATTTTAATTATGGAGTTGACAAAAGTGTTCAAAGTACTGGCAACTAACAGACAAAGAGCAATATTTATCCTGGAAAAAAGTGAGGACGGTGAGACTTTATTTCATGAATATTGAACATGTTATCAGGAAAGATCTTGTAAAGCATATTATGTTTGGTATATGGAGCAGTATTACTCGGTCAGTATTACTCGCCAAGTCAGTGAAAAAGAAAAAAACCCTCTGAAGTGATAGATTGACACACTGGCGGAAAAAATGGGGTCAGATATAACATTTGTGAAGATAGCACAAGACCAGGCAGCTCTTTGTTCTGTTGCACAGAGTCACTATGAGTAGGCAGAAACTCAAAGGCACCCACGAATTACATTAGAATAAATACGCTGAGGAATTATAGATTACACAGGGACCTGAGAGAGGAGGTAATTTTCAAATCAGGCTTAAGTCAAATTTCTTCATAGCTACTGAATCACATCTCCTTTTGTAATATAAATAATCCTTTAATTATTTGACTTTGATATTTGCATATACTAATTAAGCAAAAATGATAAATCATGCTATTAGAATATTTAGTAAGCAAGCTATTGGGCTGAACAAAATTGTCCTAGAAAAAATTAATTATCAAAGATCCTGGAGTTACCACAATTGGTTGAGAAAATAGAAAACAAGAGAATCTATGAAATTAATGGGTTCTAGTATTTGTCACTAAGATGAATTTTAAGCATAAAGGCAAGGTTGGGTAATTAAGTAAGAGATGTTTAGGGAAACAAATCCCAAACAAAGTTATATTCAAAGAAAAAGACAATGCTTCTACAAGACATCATTTTCCATTTTGAAGAAATTCTGTGTAACACTATTTCCCTGCAGTTATCTGTTTCCAGAATTGTTCCTGAACAGAGCCATTCTTCACCGAGTTGGAATGTCCTCAGTCCTCCTGGTAGCAGTAGTGCATCACTAGAGGGATCTGGGACAGAGGCAGGCTGCACCCTGTCCTACTGTCTTAGGGGAACTGTGTCGCTTCCATAGTCTAGAGAAGTAAAGCCAGTGACCCTCATCTACGTACAAGAAAGAGCTTCATACTTTGAATGATGGATACCAGAATGAAAATAACTTTCTAAAATCCATTGTGGTGATGATTGTTCAACTCCTCTTCATATGACGGAGCTGTTGAATTTTATGATATGTGGATTATATGCCAATGAAACTATTAAAAGAAAAAAAGAAGAATCCTCCTTACATATAGAGGGTATTCCAGTCCAGTACGGCTCACATCCATAAGTCCAAAGCTAGTTCATAAGCCCCTCTTTAAACTCACATAGATGATGACAAAAAGCGAAGTGGGAATCAGGGAGAGCACAGGCTGGTGGATGCTGAGTTGCATGGATCCATCGTTGGTGGGAACATAGCAAGGTGTCAGTAGTTTTAAGTGTCAGGTGGCTCACCTGGTAAGGTGGGACACCCCTCAAAGCAGGCAGAGACCAGTAGACAGGAAGGCAGGCTGAGAGGCAGAGAGAGACAAATCCCTGAGTCCTTTACTCTTAAGCAAGAGGTCCCACACCGAAGGAGGTATCATCAACTTACCACTTGATTGACACAGTGTCTCTTTCTCCTAGCCAAGAGTGTCTCTTTGACATAAAAGCCTCCAGTTACTACAGAGGAGATGCCCAAAAGACTCTCTATAAAGTTTTTGTGCAGCAGAAATTTTTAAATTAAACTATCCAAGTAGTTTGGTATAGAATGGGAGGAAAAGGTGAATTCAGCTTACACGTATCAACAAGCTGACTGAGCTCTACACTGTTACTTTTTGCACTTTCTAATGCATGTTTACAGATCTGTCAATATTAGTCACTATAATGATGCTTCGAATCATGAATGCTCATCAGAATATGTTGTTGTTGCTGCTTCCAGTATTATAGTGTGCATAACCACTTAATATGATTATTCTATCATTTAAAAAATTAGTAAATAATTTCATTGGGTGCTCTTACAGCTCTTCTAACAAGCCATATATCCATTTTATCAAGCACATTAGTACATATGTTGCCATCATAATTTTCAAAACATTTTCTTTCTACTTTAAAAAAATAATTTTATTGGGTGTTTGTACAATTCTTATCACAATATAGACATCAATTGAATCAGGCATGTTTGTGAATATGTTGTCTTCATTCTTTTCTAGACATTTACTGTCTATTGGGCCCTTTGTATCATTTCCTCTTTTTTCCCCCCACTTCCTCCCCCGCCACCCTCATAACCCCCTGTTAGATTGTACATTGTTATTTTTTCATCTCTCACACCGACTGCTGTCTCCCTTCCCCCATATTTTCTGTTGTTCTTCCCCCGTATAAGCGGTGTATGGTTATGTGTTGATCACTGTGATCGGTTTCCCCCTTTCTCCCTTTCTCTCTCCCGCTTCCCCCTACCATTCTGGCATTACTATTCCCACACCTGTCCCTGGATTCTCTTGTTGTGAGCTCCCATCTCTAATGTATACCTGTGTACATGTCCTGGTCTAGTCTAAATTGAGAGCAGCACTGGGGTCATGGTAGTGAGGGGTGAGGAAGACTCAGGGAACCAGAGAAATATAGTGTGTTTCATCCATGCTTTACTGCACGCTGGTGACTCATCCCGTCCCTGGGGCCCTCTGTGGGAGATTGTTCCATTGTCTACAGATGGACATTGGGTCTCTACTCCAGCCCTCCTTATTCTCAACAATATGCTTTTGTTTGTTATGTGTCTGCTGATGCCTATTACCTGGTCCCTATGACTCCTCATGTTCACACCCAATGAGACACTCAACAAGCTAGGTTGACACGCTGCATGCATCAACGGTCTCAGGCACAGGACTGATTGTGGGCACAGGACCTTGCACTGTTTCCTTCTGTGGTGCACAGGGTCACAGTGGTTCAGAGGTGACTCAATAGCACCCAACCACAACAGCATGATGTAAAGGAGATCCTGTTTGAAGTAGGTAGAAAATAGTGGACAGGAAGAAGAGGCAGATGACATCTTCATTCAAAGGGTTTGCAGAGGCCATCTAAAACAATCATCTCTGGCATTTTCCCTAGTGCAATGTAGCCATTGTTTACTTGTCTTCCCTTGTTGCCTATCTCATCGTAACAGTTGCTTTTGCTTTTGCTGTCAAATTTCCCCCAACTCCTGGTGATCCCATATACAACTGAATGAGGGGTACCCAGGCCTGTCCCCTCCTCATGAGCTGTGATGATTGTCATCATTTGGGATCCATAGGCTTCCATTGGCTAATTTTTAAAGTAGATTTGTCAAGCTTTTTTTTTCCTCCTAGTCTGACTGAGTCTGGAAGCTTTCTTGACACTTATTCACCATCAGAGCAATACACAAACCTCCATTGATAAGACGGGTGGTGGCTGTAATTTGGATTGAACAGGAGTTAGACGTGTCTCCTGAATGGAATTCAAAAAGTCTACCACTGAACTACTGATGCCTTTTAGGAATAATCTATGGTATATAAAAATACAGTACAAGAACTGTGGTACATCCTTTTAATATATTAATTTTGCCTAACTATTGCTCCTGTGTAAAGGTTCTATTGAGTTCCAGAGATTCTATATTCATAGGTCTTGGGAAAAGCCCAGATAGCTCTGCGGTAGCTACACTATATGCTCCTCTTGTCTCAGGATCAAGCAGGCTGAGGTTCTAAGGATCCATCCGTGCTTCGTAACAGCTGCTACCTGAGCCCTTGGGTCAACTCATCCTTTTCCTTTTCCCCTCCCACCTCCCTCCAACCCTGGTGGCTCCTTGATAGATTATAGATTGTTATTATTTTCAAACACACTGACTGCTGTCTCCCTTCCCCTCTGGTTTCTTCTGTTCTTCCCACTGGATTGGGGGTGTGGTTATGTGCAATTCATTGCGATCAGTATCCCCTCTTCCCCCTGCCCTTTTGGTATCGTTATTCCCATTCCTGTTCCTGGGTGCTATGTATCGTGAGGTTTATCTCTCGCCTATACCTATGTACATGCTCCCATCTAGTCCATGTGGGAACCAGCACTGGGGCCATGATGGGGGGGGGGGTGAGGAGGTCTCAGGGATATTGTATAATTCATTGGTGCACTACTGCACCCTGGTTGACTCATGCCCTCCCTGCAATCCCTCTTTGATGGGATGTTCCCTTATCCACAGATGGGCTTTGGCTCCTAGCTCCAATCCCCTCCCAATCCCACACACACATTCTCACCAATGCATTTTTGTTTGTTTGTTGTGAATCTTCTGATGCTTGCTGCCCAGTCTTAATGACACCTCAGGATTACACCTGCTCGTGGGCTTCTTCCACATGGGCTTGTTGCTTCACATTTGGATGGCTGCTTGTTTAACTCCAAGCCTTTAAGTCCCCAAATGCTCTATTTTTTAATAGCTGGGCAACATCCTTTGCCTTCACCACATTTTGCTTATGTACCCATTTTGTATTCAGCAATCATGTCAGTGGGTGGGGTGAGCATCACTGAACAGCAATTTGTTAGAACAAAGTGTTCTTGTATTGAAGGAGGGTATGGGCTGAAGTCAAAGGCCTGTCTGCAGCCTCAGTGCATTGCCTTATAAATATATGTATATAGGCCAATGCCTTTTCTTTATTCTTCTTTGTTCAAGATAAAAACAGAAAATTGTTGCACCTTAGATGCCTGCTCCAAGTTTTGAAAACAGAATAAAGGTTTGTGGGATAGTGGGGTAGAATGGTAGAGAAGGGGTGATGGGGAGATGGTGTCAAGAGGCCCATGTAGAAGAATAATATTTGGAAACGGATTGTGGTAGGAATTGTACAATTCTGCTTGATGTGATTGAACTATGAAATGGTATGATATATGGACTAAAAATGAATTAAAAATATCCTTATTGTTACTCACTAAAATAAGATGCAGAACTCTGTCTATGTGGGCTGCATTAAAGCTTGTCATGCCTTTTGAGGAAAGGAAAATAATTCATGAAGAAATACAAACCTGAAAGGTTTCAGAGTTTCAATGTTGTTCTTAGAACGCTTACATTTTTCTTCACCTTCAGGCAGATTTCCTGTTTGTACACTTTATCATGTTCGTTCCTTCTCTCCCTCTGCTGTTTCTTTGGGGGCAGTGCTGGGTGCTAGGGAGCCCCAAATAACCCCTTGGATCTGACTTCCCAGGAAGACGCAAGAGTGGGAAAAATCAAGTTTAAAAATGCATATGTTGTTCTGTCAGCACCACAAGAAGACTAGAGGGTTCTCAGGGACATTTAATTTTTTTTCTTCCCTCGGATGACTGAGAGAGCGCAACCAGCTGCACTCAAATTGCATTGAAAATAGACCCTTTGCAAATTCTCATCAAAATGAAAGTTTAAATTACCAAAAGCGGTCTGACTGGTTATCTTTGACTAAAGTGGTTTACAATTTGCATATAAACTTCATTTCTTTTTCTAATTATGCTGAATAAAATGCATTCATTTTCCTTGTGATTATACGCAAGCCCTGCCAAACACCTGTGACTGCCACAAATCCTAATTTGATATTTATTTACTTCAAAGCAATCTTATTATCTAAACGATTCCAGGCATCAAAGGCCTTAATTATTGATAGTCAATTCGATAGGGTTAGCTTCCGTGTCCTTGGGTGGGATTTTCTGATTTGCTCTTTCCTTTTTAAGCCCTACTTGGCTATAAGAGGCCAAATGATTCTGCTATTAAGGACACTGGAAATGGCATTCTTAGTTAATTGGCTCTAGATATAGACAGTGTCAAAGAGCCAGAAATGACAGCTGCAGTCTGGAGATTTCCAGGTAGCTTTATTATGATTTCTTTTAATTTGTATTTATACTAGGTCATTAAAATAAATGCTGCCCCTTTTATATATATATATATATATATCCCAAGCTTGGACAATTAAAAAGAAACTCTCTAGTTTTCTAAGATCTTGGGGTCAACCTAGGGTTTTCTGCAGAGCCAACATGCTGTCAGTGACATACTTGAGAGAACAGAGAGCAACTGATAGGGAGCCGCTGGATGAGAGAGCAGAGGATGCCTGGGCACTGTTTGGAGTAAAATTTCCTTATGCAGCCAAAATGTTGGGAAAATGGAGAAGGTGCATAGAAGAGTTATAAGTGAACACTCAATTTAGCAAAAATATGTCCTAAGAAGCTAGTTAAGAACCTCAGAATCAGATATGAAAACAATAATACTTTATAATTTATCAAGGGGTCACTAGGGGGAGAGGGGGAGAGGGAATAAAAGAGAGGAGCTGATAGCAAGGGCTCAAATAGAAAGTACATATCTAGAAAATGACGATGGCCACACATGTACAAGTATCCTCGATATAACTGATGTACGGAATGTAATAAGAGCTGCAAGATCCCCCATCAAAATAAATTTTAAAAATAAATAAAAGATTCATCATATATCATTGTAAAAAAAGAATCTCAGATTCAATACCACCTACGAACATCTTTTCCAAGCAATACTTCATTGGAAATTAACAATCACTGCTTGAGTGGAACTTTCCAAATATTTCACAGAGATAACCAAAGCATAATCTGGAGATACCATAAGATGCTTTCAAGAATTTTGAGCATTTGAAACTATTCCCATATTGATCGATAGATATATGGATAGATAGATCCATAATATCAGTCCCATACACTCTGACTCAAAGTAAACTTAGGTACAATGTAACAAAATGTTGGAAAACCATCCACATATTGTCAACATGTTCAAGTCCATCCTTGTAGCAGTTGTGCCAATCCATATCACCGAAGAGCTCCCTGATTGCATCCCTGCTGCTAGAGCTCTGTTTTCCAGACACGATGCCCTCTAGATTTGAGGGATTGGTTTATCCTGATAACACGTCCAAAGCAAGTCAGATTGGACAAGATTCAGTTTGAATCCATAAAGTTGGATTATTATTAGAAACAGATCACCAACACTTGCTTCCTAGGCTGCCTTCACCTGGAAGCTCAACTGAAACCTTTGTACCATGGTGATCCTGCTGGTATTTGAAAGACTGAGGGCCTAGCTTCCAGCATCACAGTATCCAACCTGTAACCCACCATAGTACGACAAGTAGACAATGGAGGACCATATGATAGTAAGAAATCACTTGCTTTTCTACCTCTAATTCTCTCAAGACAGTCTGGGAGAATATTCCTAAGACTACATGACATGTGATGGAGTAACAGAATAATGTCAGAGGAAAACATAAAAATCCTCTGTTTTCAATGAGTCCAGGGTTAAATGGATATGTGCAAATGTAAAGATAATAGTACTCTTCTCAGAAATTATTTCTCTTTCATACATTATAGATATATATTAATAAAATATTTGGTATCTACAAACGACATAATGGAGTTGTTTCTGCTTTAAAATTATTTTTAAAATAAATATGTTAAAATATCTTAAGCTTTCAAGTGAGCATTTTAATATACTGAATCCATTGAAGCAGAAGCTTGTTAGAAGGTTAATATTTCTCACAATTATGAAGGGCCCCTAAGACTAAAATGTTGGAAAATCTCCATTCATAAAGGTATAAATATGACATTCTTCTTAACACTGTTCTTTTCATTGAATCATATACATCTGAGAATATATATAAATCACATATATGGGTTATATTCATGTATATTATATTACATGCCCAGCAAAGCTCTCCTATACAAAACTCCTATGAAGGTAGCAGAAGTTGAAAGCAATGTGAATATAGCTTTCAGAAAGCACACAGCCTAGTGTTGAAAGAATATTTGCAAAGAGATAATTATAATAAAATTGATATGCTCCGTTACTGTGGTAGCACAGGTGATTATTGTGAAAAGCTTTACTTGAGAAATCAGGAAAGAAGTAGTGGGAGATATCTGACTTATACTATTTAATCAACACTAAATTTCTGCTATCCCCCTTTTTATTACTTTTATTTCCTTGCCATTCCCAGCAAGCATACGTAGTGTTTGTGGTTATTGTTGTTGTTTGGTACTTTAGAATTGGCTCCGATTCGGATTCCTTGCAACCTTATACAGTGATAAGATACCACATTATCTGATCCTGTCTCATTTCCAATTGATTTCATGTGTTTAAAATGCTCATTGAGAGTCCCCCCCTCCTTCCTTTTTTTTTTCTTCCCCTTTTGGTTTATCATCTACTTCTTTGAACACTATATGCTTTCTAGTGACTGGTCTTTCCTGACGCGGTGTAAAAACTAGGTAAGACAGAGCCTCATCATCTGAGATTCGCAGGAGCACTCCTGCGACTGATTTGTTTTACCCAGTATTCTTGACCAACCCCCTAATGTGAATGCATTGACTCTTCTCCCATCTTCCTTTTTCACTGTTCAAACTCTTGGAAAAAACTATTGCTGGCTAATGTGAAGCTGTGCACAACAGCCTTGGGAAGGTATTTCCAGCCTAGTTTCCTAAAAAGCAAACTATTAATGAAGCAATGGCCGTGGCGTAGGGAGCTTAGCATCCTTCTTGAGAACAAAGCAGCATTGGTTTAGTGGCTACTAAGTCAATCTAAGTGGTCATATGTATAAACCATGTAGGAAAAAGGATACAAAAAGGGTGGGGGGGGATTATAATGTTCGTGCAATTTGCAATAGTTGTCAGGCTGATAGGCAGTGGGTTCTACCGACAGCAATGTTCAGATCAATGAAATGCTTTATTTAGGCTTCCTCTGAGTGATCGCTTGTCAGGGGTGATCACTGGGTGTGTGCTTCAGAACAGAGGTAACAGGAACACAATGTGACACTCAATTAACCACATCTGCCAGTCAGGAGAAGCCCAATGGATTCTACTTTGTCAGCAGCCCCGCTCACTGTGTGTGGGTGGGAGACAAAGCCATTTCATTACCAGCCCTTCCTGGAGGCCTCCTGTGTCCAGGCATCACCCAGATCAATTCTGTAAACCCGAACTAACGTTCGGGCACGGACATGTAAAAGATGAACCGCAGGATGGCATCCATCTTTTTCACTCGTTACACTGCCTAGGCCACAATTCAACCTGAAAGAGGCCCTCAGAATAACTCTTTTCTCCTTTCTCTTTTACTTTAAACTCCGATTTCTCACCCACTTAATTGAGTGCAATAGTGGCAGTGAATTGATGAAGGTGGGGCCTGTGGATCAGCCTGCAGAGGCGCTCAAGTCTTCCTTGCTGTGCCTCTCTTCCTGGGGCTCTCTACTCTGCTGAATTAGATAAGCTCAGCTTGATGAGCTCAGCTAACTTTATTATTATTATTTTCACTCTCCTTAATACCTATCCCTTAGCCTAAGAAGTGGAAATGATATCCAAGCTAACATTCCCGGTCTCTGTGTTTGGTGAAAATTCTTATTTGGTTAAATAAGTACATGAATACTGTTATGATGCATTTCACAGAAACACATGGGAGGGAGTTCAGGATGTTTACCGCAAGCAAAAAAGAACTTTTGCTACATTTAGGGTTGTTGTTATTTGGTGTCATCTAGTCCATATTCGCTTGCTATGATGTCATGTTACATAGTAAAATTGCTCTTGTGGTTTTCTAAGGTGCAATCTGAACATAGTAGATTGTCACTCCTTTATTCTACTGAGTTGCTATGTGGGTGTGAACCACCAACCTTTTGGCCAGGAGTTGAGCACTTAGCTGTTGCACCTCAAGGGCTTCTTTTCAGTACATTTAGCAATGACATTTATTTTATATTGTATAGAACACTATTATTCTACCCTTTCCTTCTATCTCTTTTTCTTTACATGGATATATTCTCAATTTTCTATGATCTTTTGTATCAGAGTTCATAATTAACTCCTTACATTATGCCTACATTAAATCTTACAGGGTTGCTTTTCCTTGCCTTTACATAGTGGGATTATAATTCAAAATTAGAAGATTAACAAGCATTGATAGATGCTTACAAAATTCATAATGATAAATGGACAGCATTTCTCAAGATGAAGGTAAAGAAAACTTAAGACATACATCTTGTAATTGAGAAATGATTTTCAGCAATGTCTATCCCCAACCTTCACATCAGTTCAAAAGCAGTCCAAACCTATGGAGGAAAGAGTTCCTAGGTGGCAAACAGGTAACATGTTTGTTAGTTGCTAAACATAGGTTGGTGCTTCGACTTCACCAAGAGGCACCTCCAAAGAGAATGTGGACCACATACGTCTGAGAAACCAGCCTTTGAAATCTCATGGAGCATAGATTTATTCACACACACACAAACACACACACACACACACACACACACACACATACACACACACGAGAGCCATGAGTCAGATGTGGTAGTGATGGTAGGGGATGAGGCCAAGCTGACTTGAATTTGAACCCTGTCTATTTTCTACTTACTATCTGTTTGACCTTGGAGAAATTACTTCGCCTCCCCATCTCAATGTCATCATCTGTAAATAGAGATACTGATCACAGCTACCATGTAGGCTTGTTCTGATGATTGTAAAAGTGAATTCACGTAAGATACTGATAGCAATGAGAGAGCCATTGTAAATAACAGGTGATTTGTTATTCTTAATAGTACTTTTTTATTTTCTTTCTGCAATAACTGTCACCCAAGTGCTGCTGGTCTCAGAGAGTTTACAACTCGATTGTCATTGCTGAGCCTGTTTCCAAGGGGGTTGGTGGGCTTCTCTTTGTAAACCCTGCCCGTTGGTTTCAGTTTTTCTTCTCATTTTTCTTCTTTTGGCGTACCCAGTTTCATCACATGTTAGGTTTGACTATTGGATGTGTTATAAAACACAAGAGGGCTTTTAAAAGTTTGTGAAAACATTATTATTTAATTCAATTTTACAAACTTTTTGAAGTTTTCTTTCTAGTCCTGTATGTTGTTGTGGAGACTCGTTTTACCTTTTTAAAAAATGTCAGCTTCTCTGTACCTCAGTTCAAGGAACCCCGGTGACCCTAGTGGACTTAAAGTGGGTTGCTAACTGCAGGGCCAGCAGTTCAAGTTCCTCAGCTGAGCGGTGCGAGAATGTTTTGGCTTTCATCTAGCTGAAAGATTGCCAGTCTCAGACACTCATGGGGGCAGTTTTACACTCTTCTACAAGATCACTATGATCCACTTGATTGCAGTGAGTTTGGTTTGGTGTAGTACATTAGTCCCATCATATTTAAGATTATGTAATAATAGTACCTACTAGATAGTGTTATCTTGAAACTTCAATGAATTAGCCTACGGAAAATCTACTCCTTGAGAAAGTGGAACAATACTCTAATCACTTAAATGCGGACTGCACCTACGGACTTCCTTCCAAGAAGTAGAATTCAAATACAAACCAGATTGCTAGTAATTATATATAAATATATTTATAAAGATAGATATATAATTCAAGAAATGAACCATTAAATTATATACAGACAGATAATACAAGAAATTAACAGTTAAATTATAAAGCAGTGAGATGCTAGCAGTCCTTCAAGCTTTGAGAGCTGCCAGTTGCCAGCCCCCTTCTGTAGAGAGAGCTGGGCTATATATATCCAGGCAGCAAACCGCAAGGCAGGTCCCCAACTGTTATCAACTGTCGGTCCACAGCTCCAGAGATGAACATGGCAATCATGTGGGCTTAAAGGGACCTCAACTTACAGTGACACGGTCCACAGGCTAGGCATCCCACAGGTAGTGTACCTCTTTAAACTGAGGCACAGAACAAGCAAGGTGAGGCTCACCGAGCCATTTATCCCTCTGCCCTTCAGTTAATCCTACTTGTGTTTATCGGCCAGGCTGGCACCATAAACTATAGCAATGGGTAACTTTTTTAGTGAAGAAACATGACAAAAACTTCCATAGCCATGTGACCAATAATAGTATCAATAGTGAAAGCTATACTGGTAGTATGTACTCTTTGAAATGATGTGATGAAAGTGATTTTTTTTCTCTGTTGCATTTTCATACCAAAGGAAGCATAACCCAAAACTATTTTTGAGAAAAGCAAAACCAAATACTAAAGGAGAGGCACGCTATAAAACACCTGACTAGTATTTCTCAGAAAACGTGCTTGGTGGCACCGAGGTCAAAGCATGTGACTGTCACCCCAAAGGTCAGCAGTGAGACTCAACCAGCTCCTCTGTAGGAGAAAGATGTGGCAGCGTGCTTCCCTAAGGATTTGCAGCCGTAGTAATCTGAAGCATTAGCTCTGTTATCTCTTATATGGCCACTATGAGTGACAGGCATGCGTATCTGTGTGTGTATTCTTCTCAAAACTTTCAAGGACCCGAAAAACAGGTGAAATTTGAGAAGCTATGGTGGCCTACAGTAGCCTAAGGAAATATAATTAATATACACAGTATGGTGTCCTTGATTTGATACCTGGGGGTAGGTAAAATATAGAGAAATAGAAATGAGAGATAGATTTGAGAGACTGAATGAACAAATAGACAATGGTTAGATCATATATAAAAACATTACTTCGACAAACTACCTGCAGCATGCAGTGCAGTGTGTCAAACTACTGTGTACAACCACTAGTCCAAAGTGCCACGTAACAACCACTGCAAACGGGTCTACCATGGCCAGGACATGATTGATGACTGGTAGTTTCTTATGCTTCTGTCTCTCATTCCAACTTAAGAACACCCATAAAGAGCGAAATCTAACTAATCACTTAAGGTGGCGGTCCCCTTTAGTTTACTCATTCCAGATTCCTCATGTCAACAGCCCCCAGTTAAATTTGCCTCAAGGCCCTCCTTTTATCCACTACAAATATTCTCAAATCTCCTGCCTGCCTAGGGGTCTCTACTAAATGGTTTGCTAGCTGTGACAGACAATTGTACTAATGTAAGATATTAACAATATAGAAATCCAGGTGCAGGGTATCAGGAGACTCTCTAAAATCTTTTGGAATTTTTGTCAGTCCAATGTTATTCTAAAATAACAAGGTCAACAAAATGCATACACTATTGTTTGGACAATGGGGAATCTCAATATGTGTGGATTGTTATTATTATTTTTAGGCTTATTTTCATGGATTCCAGGTTACACTTAACAAGACTGTAGATGTTTGTATATTTGGGCAGGAATACAGCTGGTGTTAGTGACAGGGTCTTCGTTCCTCAAGAAAGTGACACTCTTTTTGGTTTTTTTTTTCCCTAAAGTCACATGACAGTCCTATAAATGAATCAAAAGTGAAAATTCTTAAATTAAGCACAGGATGATAAAGCATCTTATTAATATAGAAGTATAAATTTTGGCTCAGTGCTCTCTCTAAAATTAGGAAATAAAATTGAAATTAGTAGTTTGAAATGACTGATGTGCTTGTTTGTAGGAAGTCCCCCTGTGCATATCTGCCTGTACATTAGGCGTGTCAAGATTATACTCAGCCAACTTCTTGAACAAATAGAGGCCCATACTATTTTTCCAAAGACGGAAACTGTAGTAATAAAATAGCCGTGCCAGTTGAGGTCATTGCTCTTATATCTTCTGAACCTTACAATAAAATTGTTGATCCTCCTAAAAACTGAACAAGACAGATCGAAGTTCAACCCACAGGACTCATAAATGAGTCCTTCCTTCTTTCTCTTTCTTTCTTTTTTTTTTTTCTTTCTTTCTTTCCTTTATTTTTTCTCTCCCAGATGTACACTCAGTCGCAGCATGAGATGACAGGAGGCTTATCTCTGTAATTCCACAAATTGTTTTATATTATTTTTGGTTTTTTAACATGTGACCATACTTACTTCTTCACAAGATAAATAGAACTATGACATTTTTTACATTTTATATAAGTGGATTCGTGTACTTTTCAAAGTTCCTTTTTCCAGGTACAGACAGTATAATATTTTTTAAGTTATAGGATGTGATGTTATATAATCTTCATTATCTTTATTCTTCAGTAATGCTAGTAATAACTCATCAGATTGATTGGGCACTTCAAAGTATGTGATAATTTTAAAACTATGAGAGAAGTATGAAATAATAGTATAAAATGAATACAGTCATCCAGCCATGGTGGTCCGAGGTGGTGGGATTAAGAAATATTGTGTTATTGTTATTAACTGCTATTGAGTCAGTCCCAAATATATTTTGCAACACTATGCACAGTTCCACTAAACATTGATCAATCCTGTGTCATCTCTATGATTCATTTGGGAGCAATAGGCATTTTATTGACTAATATTCATAAGTGAATTTTTGGAACTTTCTCTGCTCTCCATTTTAGGTTGAAGCTCCCCTGACACCTCTTTGGTACCTTAGAAAGACACAGGCCTCCCCTGACAGATAGAAGCTGGCTGCTCATGCATTGCTTTGCCTAGGAATTGAATCTGGAACACTCACACGAAGGTAAGAATTTTAGCAATCAACTATCACTTCCCCTGTGGACAATTATATCAAGTCCTCATTTACATGAATATATAATCATTTAAACATTGCTTCAATTTTTTTCTCTTGGGTGACTCCAATTTATAGCTCAGATAGTTTATGTGAACTCTAGAAACATCCATTCACAACCCCCTTACTTCTTTATTGGAACTATAAATAATGGATGATTAAAAACCTGAGGTGGCCCAATGGTTAAAGTGCTGGGTACTAGCCAAAAGACCATCACTTTGAGCCTATCAGCCACTATTCAGAAGTCTTCCTTAGTAAACATTTCCAGCTTTAGAAACCCTGGGGGTCAGTTCTCGTCTGTCCTGTGTGAGGAAAAGTAGACTCAATGACAGTCGGTTTGGTTCCAGAAAGATTATCGAAAAGTTTCTCATAAAAAGCAAATGAATGTTTAGAAAGGACATATGTTCATTAACCCTACCAGGTTAGTTACTGGAACTAGAAATTCATATAAATTTTAGGGCATTTTGTCTGCATCTGACACATAGGGTTATTAACATGTTCTTTTATCCTGCTGTTCTTATTGGGTGTCATCAAATTGGTTCTGGCTCAGAGGGCCCCGATGTGCAATGTGAGCCAGTCTCCTAACGGTGAGGGCTCAGACCACTTGGGCAGCCTTATGCTAATTCACATCCTGGACTATCAACCTTTCTTTCGCTGACCTTCTTCTTTACCAAGTATGATATCATTTTTGGGGAATGGTTTCTCCTAATAACATGTGCAAAGTAAGTAAGATGAAAGATTTTCATCCTTGCATTTAACTATCATTCTGGCAGTATTTCTTCCAAGATAGATTTTTTCATTCTTCTGACAATCCACGATAATTTCAATACTCTTTACCAGCACTGTAATTCAAATATATAAATTATTTCTTCAATATCTTACTGGTATATGGACAAAAGGGTATTGAAAAGTACCCCCCGTCTACCTCAAGGTAAATAACATCATTGTCCTCTAGTGCTTTAAAAAAAAACATTGTGCAACAAATCTGTCCAGTGCAATATATAAGTTCATGTCTTGACTGCTGACTTAATGAATATTGATTGTGTATGTAAATCAGATGAAATCCTTGACAACTTCAATCTTTTCTATGTTTACCATGGTGTTTTCCATTGGTTCTGTTTTGAAGATTTATATATTTTTATATTTTCTTGCAATCCTTACTGAAGACTGCAGTCATTGATCTCCATCAACACTTATGTCAGGCCCTCATCCCTTTCTGTAAGCAAGGTCGTGCTGTCCGCTTATCACAGATTGTTAATTAGTCTTCCTCTTATCCTGATGCCTTATATTTATTCATATAGTTCAGCTTCTCAGATTATTTGCTCAGCATATTTTTAAATACTTAGAATGAAAGGACAAGACTCTGGCCAACACCTTCCTTGATTTTACACCACTTGACATCCCCTAGTTCTGTTTGAAGGGTTGTCTCTTGGTCCATATATAGGTTCACACTGAGCACAATGAAATATTCTAGAATTTTTGTTTGTTTGCAATATTATCCATAGTTTGTTAAATCCAGAGTTGAATGCCTTTGTGCAGTCGATAAATAGCACATTAATTTGAGCCAAGATCCATTTGAAATCAATCATGATATCCTTTAATCCATGTCCTATTCTGAACTTCTGGAAGCTTCTTCTCTATGTTCTGCTGAAACAGTTGTTGAAATTTTTTAAATGAAATTTTACTTGTATGTGACATTAATAATATTATTACATAATTTCCACATTCTACCAAGTCACCTTTCTCTCAAAAGGGTACAAAAATGGAACTTTCCCAGTCAGTTGGCCAGTTCACTGTCTTCAAGTTCATGGCATAGCCAAGTGAGTGCTTCCGAGCTCCAGCAACTTGTGCAAACATTTCAATGGCTATTCAATCAATTTCTGGAGCTTTTAAAAAAATAATGCTTCCAGGGAAACTTGAACTACTTCCTTCAGTATCATCTGTTCTTGATCGTATACCTTCCTTGAAATGATTGACTTTTGACCAGCTCTATAGTAAAGTGATACCATGATTCTTGCATTTGCTTGTCTCTTTGTCATAGTATGGTGGTGTGCATGTTTCTGTGAGGCAGGGGAGATGCGTCACTGGCATTAAAATGCAGGGTCACCTAAAGTGAACAGGTTTCAGTGGAGCTTCTAGACTAAGAGACAGGCTATGAAGAAGAAAGAAGCTAACCACTGTGTAGGGTTTAACCACTGAAAGTCGTAGGAATAAGTATTCAAGCACGACTGAGAAAGAGTTGCCTTCATACAGTAAAAAAAAAAAAATGCACCTCTCATTGCCTTTGAGTCAATGCTGACAAATGGCGATCCCCCGTGGTTTTCTGTGACTGTAATTGTTCACAGGAATAAAAAGCCCAGTCTTTTTCCTGCTGTTGGGTTTGAACTGCTAACCATGCAAATTGCAGAACAACACATAGTCATTACACCACCAGGGCTCCTTCTTATTGTAAAGGCTACTATTATTAAGTAGGTGGGGTAAACCCTTTAGGACCCTCAGTTGCTGTTGGGGATGAGACTCAAAATGAGAAAAACAGCTGACAGTAGCTGCTAACAATCAGAACATGGAACATATAGAGTATGAGTCCAGGATATTTGGAAGTAATCAAAAATGAAATGGAAAGCATAAATATTTGCATCCTAGGCTTTAGTGAACTTAAATGGAGTAGTATTGGCCATTTTGATTCAGACAATCATGTGGTTTACTTTGCCAGAAATGGAAAAATTGAAAAGGATTAGTGTTCTAGTCATTTTCAAGATCTATCTTGAAGTACAATTTTGTCTGTGATAGAATAACTTCTATAAGCATATGAATAAATCTTGTTAATACAAATAATAGCTAAATTTATGCATCATCCGGTAAAGCTATTAATGAAGAAATTGGAGAATTCCACCAAGGTATGCAGGATTAAACATGCATCAAAATACATTGAAAATTATTGGTGATTGGAAAATGAAAGTTGTAAACAAATAAGAAGAAATGGTATTTGGAAAATATGACCTATGTGATAGAAACAAATTTGGAGATCACGTGATAGAATTTTGCAAGTCCAGCAGCAAAACCTTTCATTTTATTTTTTCAATGATATAGATGTCAAATATACATGTGAACTCCACCAAGTGGAAAACACCAGAATCAAAAACTTATATCTGTGAGAATGGCAACAGAAAGGTCCATATAGACAGTCAAAGTTAGGCTAGGGCTGCATTTGTAACCGCCAATTACTCATTTTAATCTGTTAGACTGGGTTGACTAAAGAAACAAATCCAGAGACACGCATATGTGTATAAGAGAGAGCTTTATATCAAAGAGCAATTGTATACTAAATAAACATCCCAGCTCAGTCCAGAGCAAGTCTAGACATCCTATTTTAGCCCATAAGTCTGATACTAGTACATTGATCCCTCTTCAGACTCATGCAGTTACATGCAATGATGCAAAATGCAGGAAAAGCAAGGCCGGTGGCTGCAAAGTCTTGTGGATCCAATGGCAGTGGAAGCATCTCAGCACTGACGCAGGACTCCAAGTGGCTCCCCCAGCTCTCCAAGGGCTGCAATACAACAGGAAGGTGAAGAGAGAGGGGTGCTCCCATAGGTCTCAGAAAGTCTTGGTGTGGCTTGTCTCCAGGAAGAAGAAGGCAGAGAGAGAGGAAGGAAGTTTCCAGAATCCTCCTGAGAAGACCAGGCCCACAAGGAGGCATCATCAGGCTGTGACCTGATTGACAGGCGAGACTCCACCCCTACCCTTATTTATCAAGTTGGCATGAAATTATGTAAGTACCACAGGAAGTTCAGATTGAAGTTGAAGAAAATTAAAATAAGTCTGAGTCAAATATGACCTTGAGAAGATCTTATCTGCCTTTCAAGAGCATATCAATAATAGATTAGACTTATGAACATTAGTGACAGAGGAACTGGAATGACATCAAGAACAACAACAACATAAAAAAAGCGAAAGGTCATTTAAAAAAACAGAAAAGCAGATTGTCACAACTTTCTCCTCCAAAATCCCCAGTGAGCCAGGAGCTGATCAGTTAACCATTATGGTGCCCAGGATACTTAATTTCTTTAGTCATACCTCCCCTCCATTCAGTCTGAATATATTTTTCTATGTGATGGCATACTAAAGTGAGGATGGTGTGGTTGCTCAAGAAGTAAATATTATTAAAAGAATATATATTTTGAATTCACAGGTAAAATGCTAAATTGCTTTACATGTTTTCAGAAAGTTCTCTGAGAAGTGGTTGCTAAACGGTGACTGAAAGGACCAGAAAGTGTTAGCCTGTAGCCACATGACAGGAAGGAATAATTTCAGTAAATGAAAACAAAATTCATACACACTGCCATTGATTAATTCCAACTTATTGCAGTCTCATAGGATAGAGCATAACTGCCCCAGTGGGTTTCAAACACTGTCAATCTTCCTGGAAGTAGACGGTCTCATATTTCTCCCACAGGAAACTTGTGGCTTTGAACTGATGACATAATGGTGAGCAGCAAACATGTAGCCATTATGCAGAGGATACTCAATATGTTTTTGCTGAATGAAAGTTTGAATGCAAGCCCAAACCCAAATCATGCCTGGTCCTCTGTAAAAGGCTTGGGCTGAATGTGGTAGTGGGGACAGGTGAGGAAGACAAATTGCAGTACAGTAGAGGAACATTAGCTGTCCATAAGTAACTATCCACTGCAAACACAGTGCTATCTTTAAAAAGAATCATGGCGGTTTTCATCCAAATGAAACACTTTTATTGGCTCCAGGAGAAACCTTTTGCTCAAAAATATTTCCTCTGAAACTCCAACATTAGAGATTTATGCATGTGTCTTAAGGAGATCAATGTTTTAAATGTCAGTGCTACTTGAGGTTAAGCAGAGGCATAACTCATCCATGGTTTGGTGTGGAATCCTGTAAAGAGGAATCTTTCTTCCTTTATGGCTTAATGATACTAATTATGACTGGAAAATGGGAACGACCATTGGAGGATAAATGGAAAGGTCACACTTTCTCTTTATCAGAGAAGAGGTCTGTGCAAAGAATAGACGGCTCCATTGGGATGTAGAAGGGTGATTGGTGTGGAAAAAGTGTGAGGCACAAACTTACGGAGCCTGCATTTACTAGCTCACCCAAGAAGGATCATTAATCCAATAACTATTTTTTGCTTTTTAAATACTATTATTTTTTCAACATTTTTACATTAATTGTTTACCTTTGATTGGCAATTCAACAATTGACATACCTTCATACTGAAGATAGTGCTTTTTGTTGTTGTAACTGCTGTTAATCAGGGGTGACACATGAACACATGAGCAACAGAAAAGTCCTCCACCATCATCATGATTATTGCATACTAAAATCTAAATTCACTGCCATCAAGTTGATTCTAGCCCATAACGATCCTGTCCAGGGTTTTTGAACCAGTAAAATTTACATGAGCAGAGAGCCTCGTCTTTCTCCCTGGAAGCAGCTGGTGGGTTTCAACTGACGATCTTGTGGTCAGCATTTGAATTATGGTATTGGTGAAGAATATTGACTATTCCATGGACTTCCTCCAGAAAGAACAAATCTGTCTTGAAGGAAGTACGACCCAGATGTTCTTTACCCGGCCGTGCACTGTGTTGGTGCTGTTGTGGGGTCACTCAGCTGACACTGATTTATGAACAGCACCGATGAGGCTGTCTAGTCTGCTCCTATAAAGATACAGAAGGCCAAAGGTATGGTTCTACTCTGGCCTATAGGTTCACTGGAAGTCTGAATTGAATTGATGGCAATGAGAATTGAGCGATAAAAAAACAGAGCAAAATGCTACTTCGTTGTGCTCTATCTTACATTAGTTTCGTTGACTGATCCTATGGTAACCACCGAGTCAACTCATCTTAACAGAGGACCATCAAGTGCTTAGGAGATGAAGTCTGGCCATCCAGTTTTAAGGAGCATTCTGTTGAAACTTCCAAGACAGATAGTTTCATTCTCGAGATGTGCCATGTTCTTCACAAATATCATTTTATTTATTTATTTTTATGTTCTTTGTTTTCTATTTTTAAATCATTTTCTTCGGGGCTCATACAACTCTTATCACCATCCACACATACATCAATTGTGTAAAGCACATCTGTACAGTCACTGCCCTCATCATTCTCAAAACATTTGCTCTTCATTTAAGCCCCCTGTACCAGGTCCTCATTTTCCCCCCTCTCACCCTGCTCCCCCCTCCTTCATGAGCCCTTGATAATTTATAAATTATTATTTTTCATATCTTGCACTGTCCAACGTCTCCCTTCATGCACTTTTCTGCTGTCTATCCCCCTGGAAGGAGGTCACATGTAAATCCTTGTAATTGGGTCCCTCTTTCCAACCCACTCTCCCTCTACCCTCCCAGTATCGCCACTCACAACACTGGTCCTAAAGGAATCATCTGCTCTGGATGCCCTGTGTTTCCAATTGCTATCTGTAGTAGTATACATCCTCTGGTCTAGCCAGACTTGCAAGGTAGAATTCAGATCATGATGGCGGTGGGGTGGGGAGCATTTAGGAACTAGAGGAAAGTTGTATTTTTCATTGTTGCTACATCACACCTTGACTGGCTCATCTCCTCCCCTAGACCCCTATGCAAAGGGATCTCCAGTGACTGACAAATGGGCTTTGGTTCTTCATTCTGCATCCCCCCCTCTCATTCACTATGGTAAGATTTTTTATTCTGATAATGCCTGATACCTGATCCCTTCAACACCTTGTGATTGCACAAACTGGTGTGCTTATTCCCTGTGGGCTTTGTTGCATCTGAGCTAGATGGCCGCTTGTTTACCTTCAAGCCTTTAAGACCCCAGACACTATATCTTTTGATAGCTGGGCACCATCAGCTTTTTTCACCCATATTTGCTCATGTACCCACTTTGTCTTCAATGGTTGTGTCCGGAAGGTGAGCATCATAGAATGCCCATTTAATAGAAGAAAGTATTCTTGCATTGAGGGAGTACTTGAGTGGAGGCCCAATGTCCTTCTACTACATTAATACTAAACCTATAAATATGGGCACGCAGATCTATTTCCCCATCCTCATATATAAATATATTTGCATATGTACATGTCTTTATCTAGATCTGTCTAAATGCCCTTTGCCTCCCAGCTCTTTCCTCTATCCCTTTACTTTCCTCCTGTCCCACTATCATGCTCGGTCCCCACCTGAGTTTCAGCAATTCCTCTTGGTTACATTACCCTTGATCATGCCCTACCAGGCCTGCCACTCCCCCCTCACCACCAATTTGGAACACTTGTTCCCTTGTCCCTAGGTTTGTTAACACCACTTCCTTTCCCCTCACCTTTCCCTATCCCATGTGCCCCCAGATCTGTCGGTCCTGTTGTTTTCTCCTCCTGATTGTTCATCCAGTCTCTTATTTAGACAGACCTGCAAAGATAATAAAATGCACACAAACAAGATAGAACAAAACCAAGCAACAATATACAACAAATGAACCACAACAAACCACTGACAAAGTACAAAGCAAAACACAAGAAAGAAAATCTTGTAGTTATTTCAAGGATCATTTGTTGGCCTAGTGCTTCAATTCATCTTCAGTCTTTCTGATCCATTCTTCAACTTTTGCTGCCAATTAAACATATCATGAGGCAATTGAAAATACCATGACTTATGTCAAGTACACCTTACTTTGCTTTTTAACATTTTTAACAAGTCCTTTGCAGGAGATGTGGCTAATGTAAAATTTTAATTGGATTTTTGAGTGCTTCTTTGATTGGCATTGATTGTGAATCCAAGTAAAGTGAAATTCTTGACAATTCAATCTTTTCATTATTTATCATGATGTTGCTTATTGGTCTGGTGATGAGGATTTTATTTCCTTTACTTTGAAGTAAAGTCCATGTTGAAGACTATAGTC
Organism: Tenrec ecaudatus; assembly: GCF_050624435.1. NCBI lineage: Eukaryota > Metazoa > Chordata > Mammalia > Afrosoricida > Tenrecidae > Tenrec > Tenrec ecaudatus. The sequence continues at coordinate 21,257,948 of NC_134543.1, forward strand.
TTTGATCTTCATCAGTCAGTGTTTCACATACTCTTTACTTTTAGCATGCAATGTAGTGTCATCTGTATATTGCAGGTGCATAATAAGTTTTCCTTCACTGTTGATGATGTGATCTTCTTCATAGAGTCTAGCCTGTAAGTCTTTGATTATTTGTTCAGCATACAGACTGAATGACAAAAGGATCCGACGCTGATGTAGATCTCTTTTCTGTACAACCTATCAACTGTGTTTGGTGATAATTAGGCTCTTCATCGGCATAGTTAAATGTACTGGAGTTCACAGTGAATGGCATTACATTATGGAGGATCATCTGCTCTACCCCAAATCAGATGATCTAATCATGTGCAATGAGACCTTGATCACAACCAGACAATCCCTGACTCAGCAGAGCCTCGTCCAGCTGACACCTAAAAGCGAACATCGTAACTATGAAAGACAGCAAACGCTCAATAGCATTTTGCTGTGTCAGGAATTGATTTTCCACCTATTAGCTTCTTTTTTAATAAATCAATGTATTTAATTTAATTATCATAGTAATACATCGAAATGGGCAGCCATTTGTTGACATTTTATAGATAAAGCCTGGATACATCGCTTTGATCAAGTTTAAAGGAAAACAAAAAACAACATTAAACAACATTAAAACTACATTAAATACAAGAGCAACTATTTGAACTAAACAACTTGTATTAATGCCAGAGGCTTTAATATTTCACAAAAGTTCCTCTGTTATTTTAAATTCCTGCTCACATTATAAAAACTTCTTTATTCTTAATTAATTATGTTAACATTAAAAGCTACTGATGTCACATTTTAATTAATCACTCTGTAGACAATCTTCTGGAAAGTATCAAAAAGTTAATTGAGTTAATTAGTGGAGATACTTGGAATTAAAGCACATTCTTATACAGAATGGGCATGATTCAAAAGATAACCCCAACTGATTACTGTTTGATAATCCAGTATGCATGGCAAACATACTGTCATGATCTTTAATATACACTATCTATTTATTTTATGCCTGCAATCCTCTTCATGACCATTGATTAATGCTAATTAAGCACACGTAATAAGAATAATGAACACTCTATCTGAAGGGAGATGAGAAATTGAGCATCTAATGAGGAATTTTCCTATCAAAGTAGTTGCCTTTAGAACCTAATTTTTCTACTACTTCTTTATTTTTAAGAAGCTTACTAAGTTAACTTTAGTAATTAATTATAGTATTCTTAGTCACAAAATTTCCACCTTGCATTTACTATTATTTTTATACATGTATTGATTTTTATATACATATATTGATATGTCAACCCCTCCATGTGAAAGTTAGACATTGAATAAAGAAGTCAAAAGAAAAATGGATTTCTTTGAACTGTGGTCTTGGTGAAGAATATTGAAATACCATGGACTTCCAAATGCACTCACAGACCTGTCTTGGAAGAGAGTACCGCCAGAAGGCTCCTGACAGACAAGGTGGAAAGATTTCAACTAACCTCCTCTGGACAAGTTAAAAGGAGAGGCCAATCCCTGGAGAAGTGGGCCATGCTTGGTCAAATGCAGGAACAACGAAAGAGAGGAAGTCCCTTTAGGAGACAGATTCACATGGTGGCTGGAACAATGGGCTCAAACATAACATCAGGGAGGATGGTGCAGGGTGTGGTTGTGTCCCATTAGGTTGTGTAGGGAGCCGATATGAGTCAGAACTCATTGGAGAATACCTAATGCCAGCAAATAATTTATTTCTCCAAATCTATAACCCCCTATCGGTTCCATGCATCCTACTTTACTTTACAGCTTTTCAAACTGCTGAAGGTTTTCTTGTCAGTGAAAGGATTAGGTGAGACATCAACAAAGATTTCTGCAATCCGTGTGGAAGGTGGGGATATAATACATATTTTCCATTATAAGCTTCTTGATATGACATATTAAATAGTTGCTTTCATTAGAGTAATATAACAATTCAAAAAGAAGAGAAAAAATCCAATAATTTACACTAGGATTATTTATTTTTAACTATTAAAATGCACTGCCACTGAGTCAATTCTGACTCACAATGACCATATAGGACAAAGTCGAACTGAGACTGTCAATCTTTACAAAAACAGATATCCTTTTCTTCCTCCCATAGAGAGGTTAGTGTGTTTGAACTGCTGACTTTGCCGTTAGAAGCCCAGCACCTAGCCTATTATGCCACCAGAGCTCCTTAACTATTAAAAGGAAGAAATTTGTTCTGATAAACATTGGCAAAGTATGATCCACCAAATCTCTCCCTGCCAAGAATGAAAGACTTGGGCAGAGCATAAGAAATATGGAAGGAATCGGAACAATCTGAAAGATGAGTGGGAGTAGGTGGACTAGAAAAGGGGTGAGGGCTTGAAGGACAGCCCAACAGATAATTTCTTGAATTTGGTATTGTCTTTTTTGGCTTCTATGCATTCCAGCTTATAATCTGATAGTACAGAAAACCAGAAGTGCAAAATATAGAGATAGGGAAACGTTAAGAGAACATCACCATCTTTAGTCAGAACAGGAACAGAAGTCCCAGAGCTGAGCAGCCATCCTGAAGCTGTCGCCTTCCCACTGGTATGGGAGAGGTTGCTGTGATGCTTGCTGACTCACACGTAGGGGCGGGGCCAGGGGCGGGGACAAGAGTCTCCTCAACTCAAACACAGGACACAGTAACAGACACCATGGCATTTTCTCACACCAAACCAAAGGGCTTCCTCTCCAATTTGTCAGTGAACAGCATTTCAGTGACAGAAGAGAGAGATGTCACTCACAGATTTTGTTTGGAATGTAGGAATAACCTGAAAACAGAAAATGCTAGACACACAAATTCAAATAGTTTCAAATACTATGAAACTGAAATTTAAAAGAAAAAAGCATTTTAATAAAGGTGTAGTAAGCGCACAATATTTGTCTTTTCTTATCATATTTATCATTCAGAACCTTAACATATAACTTATGTGCAATTATTTTGTAGTGTTTTTGCATCTATTTTGATGCATGTATACATGTATCTTTAACATCCACTTGCCTACTAAGATGTAGACCCCTCCCATCAGTCCCCTACAGGTCCAGGTCCCTTGCCTAGTGCAGTCCTACATGTCCCCTAGACGACAACAGTTCTGATTTCCATCACCGTAATAGGTTATATTTGCTGTTCCAGGAACATCATTAAAATGGAGCCATGTATTTTGTTGTGTATGGTTTTTATGCAATACTGGTTTTGAGAGCCATTTGTTTTATTATGTGAAAAAGTTCATTTTTACTACTGAATACTGTTACATTGTATGAGTTCATCACAATTTATTCTCCTTCTACTAATTTTTAACTCTTATTAAGAAAACTACTTTAAATATGTTGCATACATAATTATACTCTCAGTCCTTTTGTGTATATGTGCTTTTATTTAGGGAGCTAATTCCCAGAAATGAAATTGCTAGTTGACAGATAAATTGTATGTCAGTTTATACTTTATGATCAGAAACTGTCCTATATTTCTCTGAAGTGAGTATACTATATTGCATCTCTTAAACAATGTATATAGAAGGATGACCAAGTGGTGCTTTTAGTTATGTGTTAGACTACTAACCCAAAGTTGGCACATCTAATTCACTAGCTGTTCCTTGAAAAGAAGATGGAATTGGCTTGGCTTCATTTCGGAAACTCCATATAGGGTCACTATGAGTCAGAATCAACTCCTTGGCTATGACATTTTTTGTTGGTTTGTTTGTTTTAAAAATATATGAAAGGTCTAGAAACTTTATGACTTTTCTAATATTTGATGTAAATATGATCTTGTTAACATAAAAAGTAAACTCTAATGCAAGTAGGGATTACTCAGAGTATAGTGTATGTCTCAATCCATTCATTTATTTAGGTTTAAAGTGTTTTCTCCTCATTGCTTGGTGGCTTGCATGATACACTGTGCGTATTTTGCTAAATGTATTGCTAAGTATTTTATGTTTCTCTAGCTACTAGAAATGGTAACGTTTTCATTTCCACTAGTTTGTTTCTGATATAGAGACATATTGTATTATTATTCATCTTAAATTCTGTATTCTTGCTTGTTTTTCTACTAACCACCCCTCAAAGATCCTTAGTTTTTAAAATATGTACAATCATGGAAACTTTTATCAAGGCAAAGTAAAAGTTGAAGTTAAGTTTCCAACTAATATCTTGGGGAACATAACAAGTACATAACAGCACATTTTTGAAAACTCAATTGTGCTGTAAATTCATCAGGGCATAATAAATTTTTCCATTTTATTTATTTATCTAGTCTTATCCCAATAGCATACTTTTTAGTTAATATATTTTTTACAGAAAGTCCTTAAAAAAATCCTCCAACCTTGTATTTCCTCAAGATTGTTTCAGGTGTCCTAGAACCTAAGAAGATCAATAAAACTTTTTAGAACAACCTTGCTAAACTTCTTTAAAAATGCAGACGGTTCAATTGGAATAACTTAGAACAAAAAAAAAAAACAATGTGGTAAGAGTAAGTATCCTAAAAGTATTAAGTCTCTCAATCCAAGAGCAGAGGATAACTCTTTATATATTTACAGTTTAACATTTTCTATCCTTTTTGCTTCATTATATACATTGCATATTTTGTTAAATGAATTGCTAACTAAATATTTTGTGTTTTTCTAGCTATTAGAAACGGTATTTGAAAATTCTCTTTAAAAAAAAAAGAAAATTCTCTTTCAGCTAGTCTGTTGCTGATATAGACTCATGATATTGTATCTATTATTAATTTTAAATCCTAGATTCTTCTTTATTTTCTTTCTGTTCCACTCTAATGATCCTTATTTTTTTAAGAATATGAACACACTCATATAATCTTCTCTCAAAGGTACAGTTTTTCTGCTTCCTTTATAGATTTGATAGCTTCCATTTCATCTTCTTTCTAAAAATTCTCTAGCAACCTTTTCTTCCTTATTTCATGAGATAAGACTGCCAGATAATGCTCAATAAAGCAATTCAAAGCATCCTGATCTTCTCTGACACCTGAAGGATAAAGCATTGCTTCTTCTACCTTGGACTAATGTTCTAATTGTAGATGTTTTGTAAGTTCACATTTTCTGACGAAAGCAGTATCTTTATATTCCTGGTATGTTAAAAGTTTTAATCAGCAATACAGACACAATTTCACCAAGTGCTTTATTTTTTACATCTGGTGAGATGACCTTATCATAATGATAATTGTTCTCCTTTATTCTATTAAAAAGAAGCACTGGTGATATGGTGCATTGGGCATGGACTAATCAACATAAAGTCTCCATTCAAACCCACCAACAGCATGCAGGAAGAAGAGAGTTATCTGTCTCCATAAAGTTTTATGGTCTTGCAAATCATATGCAGGTTCATCATGGCTAAGGAGTGGCTGGATGGCACTGGGTTTAATTTTGGTTTGTTTGTTTATTTCTTTTATTCTTCTGAAATCTACTGCCATCACATCAATTATAATTCATACCAAACCTAGAGGACCAAGTAGAACTACTTCAGTTCTCCAATGTTGTAAATCTTTATAGGAACTGACAACTATACCTTTCTTCCTCAGAGCAGCTGGTGGATTTGAACTGCAGATCTTGAACTTCCTGGGAGAAAAGGTCATTTGTTTCTGGTGTTCTATATTTTCTACCCTGTTTGAAATTTCCTTTTTAACATAACATTTATGTTGGACTTTTCTATCTACATTCATGATGGATTTGAATCCAACTCTGGGCTCACTCTGGGTCAGAATGGAAATTATGCACAATCATAACTATACCCAGAGGCCCTAGTATTTACCCAAAGAGTAGGCATGACTCCTATGAAAATTGAAGAGTTCCTTTTCTGTGCAGTGGCTTCTCTGGTTTGTTACGTAAATTTTCCTTCTGAAGCTAGTCTTTAGGTTCTGTTTCCTCTGTTCAGTAGATGAACTGCTCTCCTTCTGAGTCCATGGCCTTCAACAGTAACTCAGGAAAGAATTCCATGGGTGAATTTAGAGCTCATCTTGTGTGAACCTTTCTAAGGGTTTAAAATGTGACAGACTATTGCACAATGAAAAAGATGGTCTTATCTATCTATCATCATCATCATCATCATCATCACCATCATCCATCAATCCTTAACATGCATTACTGAAGCTGGCCACCACTTCCCTGTCAGCTTGTACCTTGGTGACTTGTGCTCCCGAGATGCTGGAAACTATGTCACTTTAAATGCCAGCAGGATCACCCAAAGAGAACACATTTCCACAGAGCTTCCAAACTAAGAAAAGTTTACAAAGGAGGAATGGGCTGTCCATTTCTGGAGAATTATTATCATGGATAGCCAAAAGAAGAAACCAATCAGTCTTGAAAGAACGATAGTCAAAGTGCTCCTTGGAGCAAAGATGGCCAACACGGTGAGACTTCCAAAGATCTGACATACTGCGGACATGTTGTCAGAAGAGACGGGTCCCTGCAAGAGGGCACCGTGTTTGGTAAAGTAGGAGGGCAGTAAAAAGAGGAAGGCTTTGGGCAAGCTGGATTGACAGAGCAACTGAGGATGGCACAGAATTGTGAGGGAGCAGTGTTGTATACTACTATGCATGGGATACGATGAGTCAGACAGACACTATTGCACTTGACAACAGCAGCAAATATAGAAATTCACGTTAATCATGAGACCTTTCAAGTTTCCATAGCAGTTACCTTTAGGTCAATACTAAGGTCTCTGGGTACACTAATAATTGTGTATAATTGCCATTCTGTACCCAGACTGTGCCCAGGGTAGGATTCCATACCATCATGAATACAGATAGGAAAGTTCAACATAAAATGCTATATTATCAAACTAATTTCAATTTTTGAATGAATTTCAAATGGAGCGAACCTATACTCTCTTATCATAGATGTTTAAGGGCTGAGGTGAAAACTGTCCATGCCCTATTTTTGAAAACACCTTTTAAAATCTATCAAATATATAATTTCATTGAATTTACCTATTAAAATATTTGACCTTACATGTGCTCATAATTTTATGCATATGCACCCACTGTACTATATACAGAGCTATAAGGGTTTTGCTTTTCAACAGTAGATATTATATGAGGGTAAATAAAAAATATATTGCTATTGGAGTTCCAATTCACTCATGCATGAGTGCATTTGAAATAAATGGTTTAAAATGGTCCATGTGGTCAGTGGCTGCAGACAAGTTCTCTCGTCTAAGTACCTTCCAGAACAAGGTGCATTCAAAAGTGTGATGTCAGAGGAGTTCTGCTGGGCCAGTTAAATGCAAGGCAGAAGGTCAGATGGATGGTAACTGGGACTTGAGATTCCAAAGGGTGTTATCTTGATAGGTTTTTGTAAAGAAAGCAGGATGATTACTGAAGCTTGTTATGCAGATTTAGGACACTTGATGAGAAATTACATTGGTGAGAAAGTTATACTGGGGAACATTTTGGGGGGGAGTGTCACTACAGTGTGCCTGCTTTTTTATGGTGTGCTAGCGAGGCTGTGAGCTTCATCCCATCCCCCTAGCAGCTCTTGTCCTCTTCCATCAGGCTTCCTCTTGTTTCCAGAATCCAAGGAACATGATTTGAATTCCGACTTACACGATGCATGTGCAGAGAAAAAACAGTTTCATAGTTTTGAAAGGTCTATCTCTGTGGGACTAGATTTCAGCCTCGGTCCTTGGCTCCGGGCGAGAAATATTTCACGCCGAAGCTGGGCTCTTGATCCAAGTGAATTTAATGAGAGTTAAAAGAAGCTTCAGGTTTCACGCGGCACCCATAGGATTCTTTTGACCATGCGGCCTGGCACAGACTGCTCAGGGTCACGCAAAGATCTCTCTTCTCCTGCGAAGATGACCAGATCAGCCCCTCTCCCTTCTGGTCCCTGCCTTTTCAAGGGTTCCCAGGAAAGGCTTAGTGAACGACCCCAGGTCGATCCCATTGGCTGAATTGCAATCACCTGGACCAAGTGGGCTGCTCCAGGTGTAAGGCCCATCTGAGTCCACCAGTGGGAAAATCCAGCCTTGTCCTATGCTGGCTCTCCTGGGCATGCGTAAATGGACTTGCCAATTCCCTAGGCTAAGCTGCGTAACAGTTTGATATTTCTGTTTAGCAAAGATTTCTATGATTTAGAAAACACATTTAACTTATTCTTATATAAGGGAGTTTTTTGTACGTTTATTTTTACTGGCCTTATCATTTGCAATAGAATACAAGGATTATAAAATAGTGTGTCTTTATGAGTATAGAAAATAGCTTTCATACTTTTATTACTTATTCAATTTTTCCAATACACTCCTGTGACATGAAACTACCTAGCAATTATTCATATTCATTTTTAATGAAAACTCATGTTAGTTCTGCTCTCCAAATATTTATCTTTGACTCAATTGTCAACCATTTTTCAGTAAAAATTAAAGTTACTAAGTGTCCCTTTCTATTTTACATGTTATTTTTATGTAAGATGAAAGGTTGTCAATAGATGAGCAAATATCTGGATAACCTAGAGTAAGCGAACATATCCTAGCCTTATCTGACTAGTAAATTACCATCTGTCATGGATGCTTATATTTATTTTGCACTGTTCTTGTCTCAATCCCTGCTTAAGAGGATGAACAGAAGAATGAGAGTCCAGAGCAATACGGGGCATAAAATAATCCGGTATGATACTTGGTAGCATAGTGGATTACACATTAAGTGACGAATCACGTAGTCAGCAGTTCCAACCCACCAGCCACTCCACAGCAGAAAGATACAACGTTCTGCTCCTGTAATGATTTACACATTGAAAGCTCACAGGAACAAATCTACTATGAGTCAGAATCGACTCAATGGCACTGAGTTTTTGTTTGTTTGTATAATTCTAATCATACAAACACGAATATCCAAAAGGAGTTATATATGTCACTGTTCGATGAGACTGAGGAATATTATTGTTTTTATTTGGCCTTGTTGACTTGGCGCCCATTGGTAGCAGTGCTACGCATGTTTGAGTACATTGTTGTAGCCACTGAGTCAGTCCACCACACTGAAGCCTTCTTCTTTTTGCTGAAACGTATCAGTTTCACACACGATATCCTTCTCCAGGGAAGGCTGTGTGTATACTCAAACCTACAACCTTTCAGCCAACAGCCCAGTATTGTACTATTTTTTATAACCAAAGGTCAAAAAGTACATTAACCCTTACATGGTTTGTTATAAGAAAATGTGTGTGTCAGAGTTGTATCCTTTCACAATACTTATATATATATAAATGAAATGAAAGTATTTCTAGAAACTGAGTGTAGTGAAGCAAAATGTATTTATTTGGCTCAAGGCTCATTAACAACCTGCAATGCATACATGATGCAACCTTACGTACAGACAGGCAAGAAGCACTGAAGCACGTAATGAACTCAAGGACTATAGCTCTCTATAGGGGTCACAACTTAATGTCAAGAAAACAACTATCCCCACAAAAATACCAGTTGAAAACAGCATCATGAATGAAGAAAATTAAATTGATGGCTTAAAGGATTCCATTATACTTTGATCCACAGTCACTGTTTATGGAAGTAGTAGTCAAGAAATCATGCTATGTATTGCATTGGTTTGATCTATTTAAAGTGTTAAAGAGTGAAGAATGTCACTCTTCAAACTAAGGTGCGCCATGGTGTTTTTAATCACCTAATATTCATGTGAAAGTTGGTCAATGATAAAGAAAACTGGAGAAGAATTGGTACGTTTGACTAACGGTACTGACGAAGAAAATAGCAAGGACCACAGACAGGCAGAACCGACCACTGAGAGGAAGTACAAGTAGTAGGCTCCGTAGAAAGGAAGATGACCCTTCTACTCACATATTTTTTTCACAATCAACCACAAAGATTGTCACTTATAATCTGTCACATAGGACCGTAGGTGTCAAAATGACTCCCTGACTCCGAACAGCAACATGGTTTGATGAAATCACTTCTATGATAATGGAGACCAAAGTTTTTGGTGAATATCCTTATTTGATGCTGACCTAAGGAATATCTCTGGGAACGTGTTTAGGTTTTATTAGTAACTTATGACTTGGGTCGACCTCATAATTCTCAGTGACAAAAAAATCTAATAATGAGTTAATCAAATAAGTAATTTTTCTTTTGTTTTTTAAGATAGCTGGATATGTGCTTATGAGAGCACACAAGCAGCAAGATATTAGAAAATATATTCATATAACAATTGTGTCAATACTTCACTCCACTCAGCAAAGTAAGGCATTGCCAGTTCTCAAGTGCATAAGCTGACAGGAATATGACTCATTACCAAGTATCAAGTAATTTGGATTGATGCATGTTTATTTTATATTTCCTAAACCACCCAGTGGAATCTTTGCAGATCAAGTTATTCACAATATTAAACATACATTTCTTTGAAGGACTCATTCATTCATGAAATCACTCATTCAAAATGTGTATTGAGCATCTACTAAGTACTAGGTCATTGAGGACCAACTACTCTATTTTACTGGGAATGCAGAGATACATTGTTCTTCTAGACAACAAAATTAATTCCAATTTTCAAGAGATGTAGTCATATTTTTATTAATTTTATTTCAAAAATCACTCCTTTGATCATTTAATATTTTCAGACCCATTTTCCTAATGGTTGATGCATTTACTCAAAGCAACACAAACCTTGATTTACATCCTGACAATAGAGGAGAGACTGACTAGTGGAATTGATAGCTGCTTTGAATAATGTAGGATGTTGGGACAATGACAGTAGCAACGAATCTTAAATAATAGGCCCCACTTGATGCAATTTAAAAGTATGCACACTATTGTCTTAATCGCAAATATATTAGATTTTATTTCAACGCCTACAATGCAGTCAACTATAATCCATCTTGATGACAGTCGAAAAGTGAAACTAACTTGTCTTAAAAGCACTTCCCAATTACCTTACGAAAAATTTAAAAAAAAACACCCCCAAACCCAACACTCAGCAACCTGAAGTATTCGGGGACTAATTGCATGATGTGTGGTTTTTCCTGTGTAGAGAGAGGAGAGCAAAGAGTCTGATAGGAAGTAAGTGTTACTTTCCAGCTCTAAAGGTAAGAGTCCTGTAGTAAGTGGTTTAGGAATACTTGTTTGCTAAAACTCTCTGGTAGATGTAATTTACATTAAAAATGAGAATGATTTAGAGAAAATAGATCCCCAGATAAACTTCAGTTTATTAGTATAGATCACCAGGTAAATTTTGGTTTACTAGTAATCAGTGGCTCTATATGAAAAGAAGGAGGGGGAAAGGGGAAGAAAGAAAGCAAGGAAGAGGAAAGGGGTGGGGTGGGGGTGGTATTGTGGAAGTGAAGAAAAATTTTGTTTTTCTTTTTTCATTCCTCCCCCAAAAATCTCTGAATAAAGTGGGAGAGAATATCCCTTTCGCTTATGTCTATACAGTTATCAAATCATGCAAAAAAATTTAAGCAACAGATTTTTAAAGCAGCTCTGTGTATTACTTTGAATGTTTAAAAAGGTTTAAAGTATCAGCATATAACTTTACTTATAGGATAACCATGTGATGGGAATTACCTGTGATGATAAAAGTTGCTTCAAGTATCACTACTTGAATTTCAAATACTGAGATAATGAATGTTTCTAGAAAAGCAGTGTAGTCCATATATTACTTAATAGGGCATATATATAATTTATCATTTCATTTTTATGTTCATAGCAATTTATATCTTGTTCCTTCCCACTAGTCATTGTTGTTGAGTTTGTTTATCTGTTTGCTTCCTGTTGGTATTTGGTATGATTTTCTGTAATATGAATCCAAAGATAGGATCTATAGAGACAGTAACTGGATTGAGAATTGCAAATAACTCTCCACTTCCCCCCAGCCTCCCTTGCCATGCCCCTAGGAAATTATCAACAATGACTAGACAAAACCTAGGAAAACCTCATTCAAAAAGAAATGATACAATTTTTTAACAACTGAAAAAACTTTAGAATGGATCGAAAGGGCAATCGAATGATAAGGTTTTGCATTTTAACCTAACTGCATTCTCCGTAATCCACTTTATAATGTTCTGTCAGCAAGACTACTCACATTGCTCAATTCTGGACAGAGGAATTCAGCAGGCACGTACCCGTGGGAACCCTAAAAGTGGATTCGGGGCTTCCACTATTACCCCTAGCCTTCGGAAAACCAGTTGTTCCCAATTTTATCTCTGATGCCCTGTCTTCTTTCAGATTTGAATTTCGTTGATTTCAATCTTTGGATCCAGGCTGCGGGGTCTCTTCCCTATGGATTTGGTTGAAACCTCCTTCAATGGCAGCTTGATTCCCGGCAAGCCTTTTAGCCCTCAGCCACTATACTTTCTAATAGAGGCTGCCTCACTGCTTCAGCACACGTCGCTATCGTACGCACATCTCCAGTGGTCTCAGCATGGGGGTGGCATCCAGCAAGGCCGTGTCATAGGAACACGTGACTTTTGTACTGGCTCTGGAATCAAGTGCAAGCCCAAGTCCAACAACGCTGGTGTGTTCGTGGAGGAAGGAGAATTGAAACAAACAAAACAAAAGAGTAAAAATAAAATGACTTGCTTTGTCATGAAACAAGTTATTATTTTGGTGAAGATTGAGTTCAAGTCCAGATAAAAAATGAAGTCTGAAATATTTACTATAACTAATGTTCATGACAAAGATGAATGACATAAATTTCTACTGAAATAATTGATACCAATACCTGAAGGTTCTTATTATTTTGGATTTAAAAGGTAAAGAACATATACAATTTATTTAAAGCAAAATATGGATGATAGCATCAAAATGATTGCAGTGTGTGCCAATGGAGAATTAGACACACTGAAAGTACTCGGCGTAGTTGTTAAATTCTATTAATTTTCTGTGATCTCACTTATAAACTAAGCAAACTTACTACCATCAAGTCAGTTCTGGCTGTCAGGACTCCCTGGGACTGCCCCTGTGGGTTACAAGATGGTAAATCTTTATGGGAGTAGGAAGCCTCATCTTTTTCTGCTCACTCATAGAAAACATAAAACAGATGGCAGACCTTAGAGCTTGAGAGAGGATTTTAAGTGATTAATTTGGAATATGGTGTGCCCTAAATCTCTCTCCCTGCTCTTCTCAACTAAGGAAGAAAGTGAAGTTACTGTGTTCAAACTTCTTGGATATTATTCAAAGATAATATGTAAATTTACAGGTGTGTTGGTTTCTTTTTTTTCCCCAAATAGAGCAGGGTATTGGAAATAATATACTTTCAATAAAGTTATGTGAGGTGTTTAGGAGAACACTTAGAAGATTTAATACATATTCCTGAAATTTGAGGAATATAAAGACTGATTTCTAACTGCCACCTGGAATACTGAAGGGACGAGAGACTACTAACCGCTTGCTTTCAACAAGTAATAAACAATTGTTTGTGCTGCATGCACTATGTGCTCCAAAAGATTGCCATTTAAAAAGTGAAAGAACTATGGGCAAAAAATAAGAACATTGAGGGGTCATCTTAGGAGCTTGTAAAAACCATCGAGAAGTTTAAACAAACTTCAGCAGAGCAAAACCAAGCGTGGCATGAATTCTCTGGTTTGATAATGCCTGACGAGGATTGGCTAGTGATAGATGGTTTATGTAGGAGGACTACCATTATGGCGCTTTTGAGATAAAGGGAAAGGTTTCTTAAGAACCCTTAATATTTGCTCAAGAGAGAACTACAGTCTGATTCCCACCAGAGGACCCATACAGAAATTTCTTTCTCCCTTGTTTATGCTTTACTCTAGAGACTACTAGGGAGAGGGGAGATTCTATTAGAAGAAAACAAGGTTAGCAAGCTTACAAAAAATGGATAAAAATGTAGAAGGGAAAGGGGAAAATGCTGACTACTTTCTCTGCTAAACTTCAGGATACTTTTGATCAGTAGATCTAGGTTGGGACAGGAGAGATGTCTCATTGAACTTTACCTCACTTCGAGGCATTAATTATATCATGGGAATTGCTCTTGTTCTTTTTTCACTTGATTGAAACTCTGATTTCAGACAAAACAACCAACCATGAATTTTATGAGACTTCCCAAGCATGCATCCAAGGACAAAGAAAGATTTGCTCTTTCTGGGCATTTATGAGAAGTAGGAGACTAAAAATATGTTAAATCCTTAATATTATATGAAATGAATTTATCCATTAAATGCACTAAACTATAGTAGTAGTTATTGTTGTTAGATACTATTGAGTGCCAGAACAGAAGGAAAAACTCCTGCACCGTCCTCATAATTGTTATGCTTCAGAACACTGTCTCAGCCACTGTGTCAACCCCTCTTGTGGAGAGCCTTTGTGTTATTCTGGGTAAATTAGGGAAACAAATATGTTACGCATATGTATTAGAGAGAATTTTATATCAAGGGTAAGTGCACATCAAGAAAAACATCCCAACCCAGTGCTGCCCAAGCCCACAATTCCAACATTAACATATGTCCAACACCAATCCACAAAGTCCTCCTCCATCTCACAAAACAGATGCCATGATGCCGACTGCAGCAGGAAAGCCAAATCAGTGAATGAGTAAGCATCTCAGTGCTGGCAGGGGTCTCCACATGGCTTCTCCTGCACCCAGGGCTGCATCTGGGTAGGTCCATGTGGCTCCTCCTTGGGGATTTCTTTTAGGAAGTGAGCCTTGCCAGCTAAAGCAGGGAACTGGCTAAGGCAGCTGCACCCTGGTCTGACCATCCCAAAGCAAGAGACCCGAGAACTCAAAAAGCGAGGCTCACTGAGCCATTTATCCCCCCACCCTTCATTTAACCCCACATGTGTTTATCAGCCAGGACTTCCTCATTTTCATTGGCCATCTACTTCACCAAGAATCATGATATTCTTTCCAGGGTCTACATAGTAAAGGAAAGAAGGTGATATTGTGTGTGAATGTTGGTTTTTTTACAGAATGTTTTTATAATTTACTCCTTGGGATATATGCGGAGGCTGATTAGAGTTGTCAAATTAATTAAGTTAAGATTAGATATTGTGCATGCTTATTTTCAAATATGTCATGTAACAAAGATAGATTTTCATTAGTTACCTTATTTTGATCACATGTATTAAAAACCTTAATGTTATTCAAAGTATGGAAATCAGTTTAGTCAATTATGACTTACAAATAGTTGCATATTTGACTAGATTGTAAGATTATTCAATGAGCAATAACCTTCTAATTAAACAAAGATCTTTAGAAAGTCTTCAGGTACACATCCAAACCTAAAAACCAGTGTCATTGTGTTGTCTTCCGCTCCGTTACCTTATTTATAGGATCTGTTTCAGGCTGCAGATTTTTACAGAATCAAATAGCTTCATCTTTCTCCTGTGCAGCAGAAGGTGGGTTTGAAACACTGACCTCACAATAAGTAGTCCAACGCAAACCTGACAGAGCCATCTGGGTTCCTTTCATATATAAGTAAGGACAGTGAAACAATGACCAATATTACTTCATTCTAACTTAATCAGCAACACTCTAAATCCTGAATACCAGCCTGCAGATGTAGGAGTTAGCAAATGTTTGTTCCTGGAAGCTACCCAGTTGGTGGCATTTTGTCACGGAAGCTCTAGGGAACTAATACAAGTAAACTTCAAAAACTTTTAAGATAATTTTCATTATTTATTGATTCTGTCCTTCCATGAACATATGTGTTTTTTTAAGAAAATCAGAGTTTTTATTGAAATCATGGTTATTTCATAAATATTGCAACTTTTTTGTGGAACTTTTAAAAATTTAATCAACTACTTTTATTAGGAGCTCTCACATCTCTTATCACAATCCACATAAATCATCCATTGTGTCAAGCACATTTGTACACATACTGCGATCATCTTCAAAGCCTTTTCTTTATACTTGGCCCTTGATAGCAGCTCCTTATTTTACCTCCTCTCTTCTCTACCCCCCCCTCCCTCATGAAACTTTGATAAGTTATAGATTATTATTTTCATATATTACATCATCCTCTGTCACCCTTCACCCACTTTTCTGTTGGTCATCCCCCTGGGAGGGGTTTATATATTGATCCATGAATTCGTTGAGCCCCCTTCATGTATGGGGTATGGGGAGGTAACAGGTTAAGCATTATGCAATTTGAACTTTCTGCTCAGGTCTCGACTTGTCTTGTGCAGGCAAATGTCGCCAAGCTCTTTTACACCACTGGTGAATTCCAGGATGCACCCCGTGCAGCCAGCAAATCTTCTACCATTTTGGAAATTCCTGGTGTGTTGTCTCTCTGTATTCATTTCTCTGTCACTGCTCCCTGCCATCTCTAAGCATCTCTGGTATCATCGTCCTCTCTCAGCCTCCTCAATCTAGGAGATTCTCAGTCCAGAAATCCTGGGTGTAAGGGACATATTTTACTGCTGGCTTTCTTTTTTGGTGATCATGAGGTTTCACTGCTGATTTTTAGATGGTTCATTTTAAGTATAACTGGATGGAAAAACTGACTAGTCACTGTAGTGTAGATGACCTCTATGCATTCTTCTGAGTTTATTTATTTCTTCAAAATAAGCTGTTACCTCAAAAAGTCCTTCTGTGCCAAATTCAAACTTTTAATTATTCATTATACATGTTATTTTTAGGTGCCATAAAGTTTGTTTTTCAAATGCATCGATTCTTCTTTGGTTTTCTTTATTCATTGACCAACCTTCACATACATATGAGGCAATTGAAAGTACCCTGGCTTAAGTCAGGTGAACCCAGGTCTCAAAGTGACAGCCTACCTTTTCAATACTTTAAACAAGTCTTATGCAGCAGATTCATGCAACAAACAGCATCTTGAATTATGGTGAAGAATACTGAAAGTACCATGGACTGACAAAAGAACAAACAAATCTGTTTTGGAATATGTACAGCCAGAATGCTCCTTAGAGGCAAGTTTGGTGAAACGTTATCTTAAATACTTTGAACATGTTGCCAGGAGAGACCAATCCCTGGAGAAGGACACCTTGCTTGGTCAAGTAGCTGGTCAGCAAAAAAGCAGAAGACCGTCAGCAAGATGGTTGGACACGGGGGCTGTAACAACGGGCTCAAACCTAAGGACAATCGTGAGGTCGGCTCAGGATCAGACAGTGGTTTGTATTGTTGTACGTAGGGTCACTGGGTCAGAGCCAATTCACTGGGCTTCACAACAACATTAGGCTGGTTCCCACTCCTAATGACTCTCTATATAAAAGAATCAAAGACTGCTCGTCCCAGCACAATAATTGCAATTGTTGCTATGTATGAGTCCACTGTTGTAGCCACTGTTTCCTTCCATCTCTGAATGTCTTCCTCATTGTCCTTTTTAGAAACCAGTCTCTCCTGACCACATGTCTAAAGCACAGGAAAGGAAGTCTAAGGGCCCTTCTAGCTGTACTGCTTCCATGACCGATTTGTTTGCCTTTTTTTTGGAAGTCCATGATACTCCTAGAGATAGATAACAAAAAAAGCATATAGCTATAAGGACTCTGGACACTGCTCTCCTTTGGTGTTCTCTAACGTCAAACTCCCCACCTTCTTGTGGAAAGATATCCCCTAGGGATAGGAAACTGAGTCAACCCCTCAATCTGTCATTCAGTCATTTTCTGCTCTCTTCCCATTTTCAAGTTCTGGTGGCTTAGTGGCTATCTACATTATTTGACTCTGAAAGACATCCTATTATAGGAACAGCCCATTGGACGCTCCACCAATGGTGAAATCTAATAAATAGAATGAAGCTATCTGGTTATCATATTTTTTTTCTTAAGCATCCCCAAGGTTTCTTAAATTAATATATGCTTCTGATAGACTGCATTAGTCTACCCTTTGAAGGAGTCTACCCTATGCAATGTTGAGTACCATGATGGGCTGTCTATAAAAATACAAAAAAAATCAATATTATTTAACCATTCCTAGTTTCCATTTTCTTATTTGGTTAAATTCAAATAAATAGTAAGGGTGAAACACTCACGGATTGAGGAGAAATTTGTGGAGCAAATTGTATGGTGCAGAAAGCATCAAACAAAGATTGAAGACTCCTAGTGGGGTAGGCCACTGGGTCAGCATGAAGTGGAGTAAACTGTGACCTCTGCCAAGAAAAAATAAGACGGAGGAATAATATAATCACTACACCAAAAATAATTGGTCCACATTCCACCACTTCAAAGGTAGTATATGTTAAGGAATCTATTGCATTGAAGAAAAAACAAGCATCAAACTGTACTGAAGCTATTGGTGAAAAGTCAGGTCCAAAGATTTGATGGGATGCCAACTTCTACCTTCCAACAAACAGCTGCATCTCTGAGAGTGCTCACTTACCCATGCAGAGGAAGTTTCAAGGCACACTCACATTGTTAGGAAGGGAGAGATCCACAAACATAACGTCCCACAGAGAGGGTAGCCAACAGGATGTGAGTATTATTGTAGAGTATCATTAGTAACACAAATAAGATAACTTTTGCTGAAGGTAATTCAAACATGATTCAGCAATGTACTCCGGGGGACTGTTAGAAATGTCAGCCATATTCAGAAGATGATGTGGATTGAGAAATATCATTGCTGATATCAAATGGATCTTGGCTGAAAGCATAGAATATCAGAAAGATGTTTGCCCCTGTTTGTTGACTGTTGAAAGACCTTCCATTTTTGGGGGACCAGGTTGTGGATCACATTGCAAAGACTTGGATAACAGAACTGATCATTATACTAATGCAGATACTTCACGTAGACGAAGAGCAGACCTTTGAACAAAAAAGGGAAATGGAAGGGTTTCAACTCAGAAATGATGTATGTCAGGGTTGTATCCTTTCATAATGTTTATTCAATATGTATGCTAAGCAACGAATCCAAGCACCTAGACAATATGGAGTAGAACATGGCATCACGATTCAAGGAAGACTCCCTAAGAGCGTGCTTTATGCAAGTGATCAAACCTTGCTGGATGAAAATGAAGGAGATTTGACGTATTTATGGAGACCAAACACTGCAGTTTTTTGTACGGATTGCACTTCAATATGTCCCGGGAGAAAGATAATAAGCTCGGCAAAGTTGAAGGTCCCTGAAGGAGTGGAAGACCCTCCACTTGATGGTTTGCAACACAGTGGTTTGTAACGATGGCTTAAATATAACAATGATTTTAAGGACAGTGCCGGACCATGCAGGATTTCATTCAATTGTACCTGGGGTTGATATGAGGCTGTAGGGACTTAAGGGTGCCTAACAACAACAACAACAACAACAACAACCATGTTCAAGGGTCATGCCTGGGCAATGCAAACAGCTAGCATGTTCCATTGAAAACGAAGCAGCTTGAGGCTACACACAGGGCCTTCAGCACTAAGACTGACAATCAATTAAAGAAAACTCCGGCAGTGAAATTCGGATGGAGCCTAGTTCTACACTGATAATACGAGTCATTATGTGTCAGAGTCTGCTTGGCAGCAGTTGGTTTGAGTAGAGAGAAAGAATAAGAAAGGATTCTGTTCTGGCAAAAAAGGAAGTATAGATGCCATTCCTCTTGTGTTACAGAAAGTGGCTCCTCATTTTGATTTCCTCTCTTTTTTTAATTAAAAGATCATTTTATTGGAGTCACTTACAGAACTTATAACAATCCATACATCAATTGGATCAGGCATATTTGTCCATATGTTGCCATCATTACTTTCTAGACGTTTACTTTCTATTACACCCTTGGTATCAGCTCCTCCCCCTCCCCATGGCCCCTTGATAAATAATAAATTACTATTATTTTCCTATCTTTCACTGATCGCTGTCTCTTCCCCCACAGTTTCTGTTGTTGATTCCTATGGAGGGGTGTGTGTATGTGTGGCTTTTTGTGAATTGCTTCGATTGGTTTCCCATTTTCCCCCCACTCTCCCCACCTTCCCTCTACAATTCTGGTGGTCTACCCACCATGAAAGGCAGCACTGGGGTAATGACAGTGGGTGGGGGGAGGTAAGGAAGCCACAAGGAACCAGAGGAGTATTGTGTGCTTCATCGGTACTTTATTGTGCACTGGTTGACTCATCCCTTCCTTGTGACCCTTCTGTGAGTGGATTGCATTTCATTTTCAAAACTTATAAAAGAGTATAGAGCCTCCTAATAGCACTAAGAATAGTTAGATGCTTTAGAGATACATATGCATACTCATATATGCATAAAACCATCTAACATATATTATAAATCTGTGGGTACATCTACTATACACCTACACCTCAGTTGTCAACATGCTTATATTTCAGCATCCTTACAACATCTTTATGTGAAAAATCAGTGTTTATGAAAATTGAAGATTATCATATCAAAGCACAAGATGATGACTACTACATCATCACACACTTTCAAAAATACATCAGTCCACATAGCTGCCGAACCACTGAGAGTGATGGACCAGATAGGTCAACACACAATCTTAACCACCATGATCGGTGTTATGCACCTTACTTCCTCTTAGGTTTACATAAGTGATTGTTAAATATCAGATAATAGATAATAGAATTTTCACAAAATAGTGATACTTTCCTATTGTAATTTCAAAATGTCACATAACAAGAGAATCAATAATTGAGGAGTAGGTATACATATAATAAGATATATTCATATAGATGTGTATGTATCCTCTCATATATAGATGCATATTTTTAACATAAACATGACGCTATTATACTTAAGGACACGGGCACATTTCCAAGGATAAGTACAGATGCCTTGAATATCCAACTGCCATTTCTAATATTCCTCTGGTTTTACAAAATGAGTCATCAACTCAGTTTCTGTGGCTTTGAGCCTTTCTATAAAATGCTAGTACAGAACCTTTTCCCCCGTAAAGCCCTTTGGCTGAGAATAAATTGCAATATGCAGAGTGACCTGTATATGCATCTCTTACTTGTGGTTGTCTGTCTGCAAATCAGAGGAGCAAAGGCCAAGCACTCCGGGCTAAAACCTCTACCTCCATTCTCATTATTGTCTGTAACAGCACAAGACTCTTGCTGGAGTCATGCCCCCATCTCTCGCTGTAAGCAAGTAGAGAATTAGAAGATAGAAGATGAGATGATAGTTCCTTTTTACCTGAGTTGGTTTATATAAGACCCAACAGTGATGGCAGTTTCTTGAGTATGTCCCTTTGGGCAAGCTACAGTCGTTGCTATGTGTACCAGTGTGCTACAACACCCAGCATTCCTATTCTCTGCCTGATTAGCCCATGAGAATCTCCTTTTAATGGGCTGCAATTTCCTTTTAGAAAGGAAACAGAGGGCAGTAGAAAATAGAGAAGGAAAGAGGCACCATGAACGTGAAATTTAGAGCAGGAGAATGACTTGCCCTTCATCTTATTTAATCCTGTATCCATTATATTATGTACTCTATTATTTCCCACTTAATGAGAATTTGCTGAGTGAGTCAGCGGTGGGCTAATAACCAGAACATCACTTTCTCTCTCTCTTTTACTGCCTTTGACTTTATTTTGAGTGACAGTGGCCCATTAGGCCAGAGTAGAACAGCCCAAGTGGGTTTCTGAGACTCTTCATGGGATCAAAAACCTCATCTTTCTCCCTGAGAGCCACTGCTGGTTTGGAACTTCTGACCTTCCGGTTAGCAATCTGGTGCATAACCCACTAAACACTCAGGCAATTGAAACCCACCATTCCTCCTGGGGAGAGAGATGAAGCTGTCTGTTCTCATACAATTGTACTATCTCTGAAACCCAGATAAGGTCAGTATTAAATGGATTCAACTCAATGTAAGTGGATCAGTTATGATAAAATGTTAAATAGATTTATTGTTGTGTTGTTTGGTGCTAGGACAGAATCCACCAAAAGGTGGGTTTGAAGTGATTGTTTATTGTGCCCCAATGTGGTTTGAACTATTCTGAAGTTCCTGCTAAAAAACTGATGTGGGGCACTCCCAAAATCGGTACTGTGGTGCTTTTATTAGGCATGTGGTCTGATAAGACTGATAAGTACACTTACAAAGATATCAAGAAAGATTTTCACTTAGAACATGTGGTTCCCCAGAGACCAGGGACAATTTACTTGCTCAGAATGACTCTTGAAATGTTTCTGACTATTGGGACTGAAGTCTGTATCTTTCCTCGATTTTTTACCAAAAGAATAACTTTCTGATCAGGCCAGAGAGAGAGAGAGAGAGAGAAAGAGAGAGAGAGAGAGAGAGAGAGAGAGAGAGAGAGAGAGAGAGAGAGAGAGAGAGAGAGAGAGAGAATTGGCTGGTGAGGTAGAAATAAAATCAAATGCTATGACCTTAGCTTTGAAGGGAAATAAAAAAAATCCATTTTCCTTTAAAATAAAAAAAAGGTATTCGCCTTTGATTTTTCAAGTCTGATTTAATGCTAATTCCCACATCACACTTAAAGTGCCCCTGGCAGATGTTTGATAATGAATCTACTTTGAAATTCATCCAGGAAAGTAAAGTCTTCAGAGGGAATCCAAGACCCTACCATGTACTAGATAGCTTCAGCTCACCTTCAAGCCCAATGGTACGATTACATTTGGACCCAGGTTTCTGTGGACTACTTACTAAAAATATATAACTGACAGAGAGCCAGAAACTTCTCAGGTGCTAGTTTCTCCTAAGCCTCTCCATGGGGAACTTTATAAAGTGTGCCTTTCGCTGAGGGTTGGATGCCATTACAGCTGGTATGAAAGTTTGAAGACAGCGCCCAAATAGTGTTCTCTTCCTTCTTCACTTGACAAATCTCTTATATTTTGCTACATTTAGTATAAATTGAATATTATCTTTTTTATACACGTAACGACAAATCCTAGGAAAGATGGGTACATAGAGAAAAGACTCTTCTGTGTAGCCACATATGGATACATGAATACATATGACTGAGCAAGATAACAGTAGCAATCATAATAATAAAGTCATGGCAAACATTTCTTTAGAAATTTAAAATTTTAAGAAAATGTTGATTTTTATTATCCCATTGTAACGACTCCGTGCTATGTTTTTGTAGGTGTTGTTTAGCCTATCCGAATCATAGCAATCCACTGTAAAATAAAATGAAACACTGCCAGTGTAAGCCATCCTCAGAATTGTTGTGAGGCTAGAACCTGTGCTGCAATCGCTGTGTCAGTCTATCTTGTGTGGAACCTTCCTCTTTTTTGCTGTCCTTCCTCTTTACCAAGCATGATGTCCTCTTCCAGGGACTGGTCTCTCTTGAGAACATGTCCAAATACAAGAGACGGCCTTACCATCCTTTCATTTAAGGATCATTCTGGCTGGACTTCTAAGACTGATCCATTTGTTCATTTTGGAGTCCATGATTTTTTTAGTGTTTCTCACCAGCATCGTAATTCAAATGCAAGGATTATTTTCCAGTTTCCCCCATTCAGTGACCAACTTTGACTTGTGTATGAGGCGCTTGAAACATCATTGCTTGACAATCCCTGACGAGTTCAGCCGTTCCTCAGTTTATGATATCGTTACCTATTGGTCCAGTTGGGAAGACTTGGGTCTTCTGCACATTGGGTTGTAATCCATACTGAAGGCTGTAGCCCTTGAGCTTCACCACAAGCATTCCAAGTCCTCACTGTCAGCAAACAAGGTTGGGTCATCTGCCTATCGCAGGTGATTAATAACCCTTCTTCCACTCCTGATGCCACATTTTTTTTCATCATATAAGCCAGCTTCTCTGATTATTTGCTTGGCATATATATTAAATAAATATGGTGAGAGGACATAACTCTGACACATACCTTCCTTGATTTTGAAACATGCAGTATCCCCTTGTTTGGTTCAGACAACTGTACAGGTTCAGCACGAGCACAATGAAGTGTTCTGAATTCCCGTGCTCAAGACTCTCCATGGTTCTTTATGATCTCTACAGTCAATTGCCTGTTGTGGTAGTTACATCATCAGGTGTCAGTTTGAGAGAATTATGAGTAAAGGGGTGGATTCTGACATGTTAATCTTGATATAGCCAATGAGGCCTTCCCCTGAGGATTCTGGGAACTCTTGTATTTTCCTCCTTGAAGGTGGGGGACACTTTCTCTCTTGGATCACTTCTTGAGAGAAACTCTACTGACAACACGGATGTCACTCTCCTGATAGACCCTGTCCCCTGTGAGCTGAGGAAGCCATGTGGAGACCCCTGCCAGAGCTGCGATGCTTACAACACCTCTGGATCCAAAGACTTTCTACATACTGGCCTGTGATTTGCCTGCATTCGGTGTCATTGCATGTGTTTCGTGAGTCTGAAGAAGAGTTTATAGCTTGGTATCAGACATATGGGCTAATATCGGATTAAGGACTTGATCTGGACTGGGCTAGGGTGTTTTCTCAATGTTCAATCGCTCTTGCATATAAAGCTCTTTCGCATACACATGAGTGTCTCTAAATTTGTTTCTCTAGTCTGCCCAGACTAACACACTTTGCATAGTCAATAAAGTCAAGTCCAGAGTAACACACTTTGCATAGTCAATGAAGTCAAGTCAACATCTTTTTAGTGTTTGATGCTTTCAGCAGAGATCCATCTGATGTCAACAAGGACATCCCTTGGTGCCAGTCCTCCTCGTTCTGAATTGCTCGCAGCTTGCTGTCAATGTCGTACTGCAACCACTGTTGGATGATCTTTAGCAACATTTTATTTGTATGTGATATTAACAATATTGTTCTACAATGTGCTCATTCTGTTGGCTCACCTTTCTTTCTGTGACAACAGTGTCCATTCTCGGGTTCAGGGCCACTTTTTTCATTTCCCCACTACCAAACATGATGTCCTTCTCCAAGAATTTCTCTCTCCTGGGAACATGTCTGAATATGTGCTCCAAGGGACATTCTGGTTGCACTTCTTCCAAGACAGATTTGTGACATAGGAGGGTGTCATTGCTTTTAGAGATTTGTAGATTGAGACGCAGGTACATGAAATAACATTCTTAAGATCATGGACTATGGTGCTAATGACTCCCTTTGAACCCCTTTTCACCAAACACTGGACTTATCAAAGTTATTTTAAAAAGACAAACAAATTAGACTGACTTTGAGACGGAAAGCAAGAATGAGCCCTCCTTTAATGGGCAGAGATTTCCTCCTCAGGACACAGTCATCTTCCCAGGGTTCAGGTTAATGGAAGGTCACACGTTGGTCGCCATGCAACACAGAAACAGGAAGAATGTTGATGAGTCAGAAAAATTAGGTTCATCGCCAACTTGAATCACTGTGACTTTAATAAATTACTTCCTTTCTCCACTTCTCAGTTTGCTCTTTGGGAACATCAATTGAATTTCCTTGCAAACCTTTTTGTAAAGATTTACTAATTGAAGCAAGGAGTTCATCTGGCACTACACTGGACATTTTATGAGCCCTCTATTAGTGTTAGCCATTACCATTTTCATGGACACGTGGAGCGCATTCTTGTAAATGAAAGATCTTACCACAGCCACCCAGTTGATGGTATTTCTTTCTATAGTAGGAAGGATGTCTTCTTAGAAATGGAAACCACAATAGAACTGCAAAGCACTTTAGCATATTTTTCAATGCACACAAGTTATTCCAAAAGATGATAGAGGAAGAGTAAGTGAAAATGAATTTTATTATAAAATAACGCACATTTTAATTCTTTGTTGTAAATGAAGGTGGAGACAAGAGTGGGGGTTGGGGGTCAAACAGAGGAAGAAAGGAAGGAGGGCTCAGTCAGTAAGTTGTTAGCCATCAGGCAGCTCACTAGAGCAGAAAAGCCTGTGGAAGCATTGTCATGCTAGCCAAGACTGAAGCACTTTAGGAAGTGATCTTTGAAACTGTTAGAGGCTCTGGGCCATTTACAAATTTCTTTCAGTAAAAGTTGTTTAATGAATCAACCATATGTTAGTGATGCATATGGACAAAATCCAAGAGAAAAGACAGCTACTTGTACAAGGTGTGGGTGTGGAGAGGTAACAGGGTACTCAACACCAGAGGTGATGCAGCAACTGAGAATAGAACTTCAATGGAGTTAGGTACCTTTCACAAGTAGGCATATGCAGAGCCACTCTGAATTTCCAGAGTCCAAAAGTACAATGTCCTCCCCCCCCTTTCTTTGGACATTAAAGAAATAAATGGCTCCAAAAAGCCAGAAAAAATATAAAGACATCCGTATTATATGCTCATAAAATACACCTGGATTTACAAATATTACATTCAAACACACTGCATATAGATATTTTGATAGAAATCCATGCTTTATGTACATTATGTTTAATTCAGCTGGCTCAAGTCATAAGTCCTCTGTTAAGACAAGTTAGGGGGCAGAGGCATCAGGAGGTAGATAATGGATTTATTTCTCAAAGTTGTTTGCTCCTATTGAATTTGGAGAAATATTATCATCAGGGTTTCAAACTGGTTCCTAGACTTTGTAATCCTCTCCTGTTTAACCTTGTTGCACACATATCATTTCA
Organism: Tenrec ecaudatus; assembly: GCF_050624435.1. Taxonomy (NCBI): domain Eukaryota; kingdom Metazoa; phylum Chordata; class Mammalia; order Afrosoricida; family Tenrecidae; genus Tenrec; species Tenrec ecaudatus. The sequence continues at coordinate 21,284,294 of NC_134543.1, forward strand.
AACATGGAAGAGCACCAGGGAGTCAGACCTGATTCATAGCGACCCCTCTAAAATAGAATGAGACTGCCCAGTTCTAGGCCATCTAAACAATCGTTGTTATGTCTGAGCCCATCGCTGTGCCCCTGGGATAGTCTGCTTTTTTGGGGCATCTTCTTTTGTGCTGACGTTCAACTTCACCAAGCCTGATGTCATTTCAAAAGAACTGGTCTCTCCTAACTACATATCCAAAGTCCACAAGGCAAAGTCAGCCTTCCAGCGTCCGTGGTGCATGTGGCTGCATGGAAAGCAGAGGGTGAGCAAACAGGAAGAAAAATGCATTCCAGGTGAGCATGGATGGAGGCTCAAACCATGAGCTGGCAGTTAGCATTGACTGTGAGGGTGCCTCAGCACTCAGCAGTGTGTTGTTCTCTGGTACATAGGGTTGCTGAGTTGGAATCCACTCAACAGCACGTATTCAGAGGCAGGTGGTCCTCTTTGTCTGCTGTGATGTCTCTGGTTGGCTGCATATCCCCAGCCTTTCATACGAGTGATTTACCATTTTCACCGCCCTTTGTTTTCATTGCTCTTGATGCAATTCCAACACACAGGGAGCTCATGTGACCAAGTCGAACTCTCCCATGCCTTCCTTGACTGTAATCTTTATGGAAATATGTTACCAGGTCTTTCTCCCGCAGAGCATTGGGTGGTCTCAAACTGTCAGTCTTTCGGATAGCACTCAGTGTTGGTTAGCTTAATGCTAGCATTGCTGTCTAAACGCAAATACGTCCACTGTTTTCAATTGCCTGTAACCCACTGGCACCGTAAGGGACAGGGTACTATTGCCCCATAGATTTCCAAGGTTGTAGATTTTTATGGAAGGAAACCGCCATCGTTTTCCCATCTGTGAGAGCATAATCAAAATCCAACCAGTCACTACTAGTGATCTATCTGATTCCAACTCTTAGTGATCTTTTAAGACAGAATAGAATTATTCTTGTGGACTTCTGAGGCTGTAAATCCTTATGGGAACAGAATGCCTCATTGTTCTTTGAAGGCACAGGTCAAGGGTGCCTGCTGCTGACCCTGAGGTTGACAGTCCAATATGTCTCCCTTTATGCCATAGGGCTCCTTTATGATGGCATAGTAGGGATTAATTCTCAACACCTGCCAGTGGTATCGTGGAACCAAAAGTTACAAGTGTGAGACATCTTGCTGAAGGCTGCAGCACTGGAAAGTCAGCAAATCTAATTTAGAATGTGTACTCCCTACCACTACTCTGAACTACACAGCAAAGCTAACCAGTAATGTCAGCTGTCAATTCAATTCTGCTCTCTGCCTGCAGAAGTTGCCTCCACAGAGAGAAGTGTCACCTCCATTCCTTGGACCCAGATGCAGGACCTTGCTCCTCTATTCTTGCCTGAGATCACAAAAGAGGGAGGAGGCAGACACTGAAGTGTCTGTCCCACATGCAGTTCCACTGATCTGTTGCGCCAGCCCTGCCCGACTTCACGTCACTCCCCATCAGGCAGAAAGTGCAGCCAAATTAAATCTGGCTGTCAAGCACCTAGATTTGCAGCAAGTAGAGATGCTCTTTAGTCATTATGTGAGAGCTCTGATGGAAAAGACAAAAAAGGATTTAATCAGTCACTTGGCACTGCTGCTCTACCAACTCCAAAGTTTTTGACTTGCTTCTTCCTCCTGCTCACCCACTTTTCTTCCAATGCCAGTGTTTCCTTTGGAAACAACCTCCCAGCAAAGCTTCCATAATTGGATTACTCCCTCAATATGTGAGTACCTCCTTTAAGTCAGCAGTTTATGGAGCAGAGCTGACACTCAGGTGCTGGAGCAGAAAGGGCATGCTTTCTCAGGGTTGGCTCAGGGTCTTTGTGACACTTTCAAGCTTGATGGTCTGAAGTAGAATTGCCGGCGCAAACTGCAGGGGATACGGAGAGTTCAGGGCTGCAGGTCACGACAAGCACAGGGGTATCTAAACTAGAGAGCAGACATGGTATTGGAGGACTCATCAATCTTTTCCCCAAGTTTCTCTGCATTTCCAGTGAAATCAAGGTCAGGAGATTATGGAAATAATTTAACAGAAACAAGAATGGCTCAAAAGCAAGTGCTCTTATTTCAGTAAGCTTGGACTATCTGGATTTGTAAATAGCCACTAGCTACAAGTCATTAATAAGCCTTTCATTAATAACCCAGAGTCCTGTAGATAGTGAGACAAAACAATAACTTTTAGAAAATGGTTGATTTATTTTGTGAAAATGTGAGGTTAACTGTTCTACTACTTCCACATGGAAATTCTTAAATTCTAAAAGAGATCTTTTGCTCTTGAGTCTAAATGTCTCTGCAGAAGCTGAGAAGAGTTTGGTTTGTCAATCTTTTTTAGTCACTTGAGGCTCCCTAAACAAAGTATCATAAAGTGGGTGATTTCAAATAGTTGAAATGTATTTTCTTATAGTTTGGAAATCAGGGCACAAGCACTTAAACGCCTGTAAGATTCTTTCTTGCTTTTTCTTGTTTCTGGTAGCCCCAGAGGTTCTTTGGTTTGTATATAGAAGGAAAAAGAAATTTCACTGGACAGAGCACTACTTCCATAGTACCCATTTATTCTGTGAGTCAAGCATTGAGCAACTTTCTCTGAGTTAGCGCACCCAGTGGTGTCACTTGGGAAGGTTCTCACTGGTCACAGTGACTTTTTTTATAAAAGCAATTTCACCTAAACATCATTTTTTTGGTGATGGCCAATTTAAGGCCACAGCGTGCAGGCAGCTGTGACAGTTTGTTTCCTGCTTGGGGGAAAAGTCCCAGAAACTGTTGTGATGTTGAACACAGCTTACAAGCGCTGTGGGAAAAACTCAAGTGTATGAGTGGTTTTCTGATCTCAACAAAGGTGAAATGTCTAATGATGACAAACCTCCTTCTGGAGGTCCTTAACTTCATGAATGGCTGAAAATGTGGACGCATAATTCATTTAGAGTTCGTTCTACCATGTCAGATTGTTAATCAAGCTTCCTGTTTAGAGGTTCTGAAAATATAACATAACTGTGTAAGCAAAAAGGCCTAATTGGTGGCAGACGGGTTGGTTTTGCCTCCATTACAATGTACCTGCTCATGTAACCTGTTTTTTGCCCAAAACCAGCATGCTCTCTTGCCCCATGCTCCTTACTCATCTGCCCTCTTTCTGCGTGAATTCTTTTAGTTTTCACAAGTGAAGAGGGGCAGGAAAGGGCAGTGATTTGGGGAAGGGTAGAAGAGAAGAGATTAAAAAAGGAGGTGCTGTCAGACATCCAAACATATTAGTTTGAGAAATGATTCCAAGAATGGAATTGTAGATTTGACAAATTTATTCAGTAGAATGGAGAGCACTTTGAAGGTGATAAGGCTGTTTTGTAAAAAAATATGTAAATACATATTTGAAAAAGTATTTCTTGAAATGGGGACAGTTAACCCATTGTTTACGGCACAGCTCCATCATCACTTGGCAATCTTTCTTCTGTCTGTTCCCTGATCTCTTCTCCCCTTTTATAAGCTGCCCCTAAGAGTGAATCAGGACCCAGCCTACTTTAATATGAAAGTTAAAGTGTACCTGGCCCACAGTATAGAATTTTGAATCATCTCATAAGCATTTTAAAATTGGTCAATGAATTAGGAACATCAAAGCTTAATGGATGCATGGAAATTATAGTTTTGGTGGAAAATACTGACTACACGATGAGCTGACAAGAGAACAAACACATTTGTCTTGGAAGAAGGATTGTACACATACTCTTCAGAGGCAATGGTGGTATGATTTCATATCATTTACTTAGGATAAGTGTGTGGTGCTAATTTATTTTGTAAGAATTAATATCATATTAGTACCACGTTGTTTCAGAAGTCGCAAATGTCTAACTCTTCCAAAATACTACTTTGCTCCATCTGTCCCCCCACCCACCCCCGCCAACCCCCATTCAGCAATTTGCTGCCGCAGGCCAAAGAAGCTCCTGGAAACTTGAGGAAATGATCCTCATGGTAGTGACTGCTTTAAGTAAAAAATCTGAGGGTCAAGCAGAGATAAGCTGAAAGCTGCATTCAGAGCCAGAGCGGGGAGGGGGGCGGGTCCCAAAGCCACAGCAGGTCTCCCTCCTTCTATCAAAGTTCAGTCAGGAAAACGGAGGTCTGGCTTCCCAGGTGAGGCGGTGTGTGTGTGAGTGTGTCATGGCAGCATTGTATGTTCAAGAGAAACCAAAGTTGTGGCCTGATTCACAACCAGTACTAAACTGGGATCTTCAAGAAGCCCTCAAGGAAACAGAGGGTGCAGCTTGGATGAAACCCTTCACCAAGGTCATACATCCCATTCCACTTCAGTCCATCAACATAATGGGAAAAAAACCCAAAAATGGGATCATCGCCACAGATGTATACAGTTCAGAAATATGATATATCTTATAAGGAACCCATGGCTTAGGAGGGCCACTTTAATTGAGCATAACACAAAGTTATCAGGAGCAACCAGTTCCTAGAGAAGTACATCATGCTTGGTTAAGTATAGAGTCAGGGGGGGAGAAGGGGATAGAACAAAGGAAACCCTCAATGAGATGGATTTCCACAATGGTGGCAACAATGGGCTTACAGGTTGAAATGATTGAGAGGATAATTCAGGATAGGGTAGCAGCATTTCTTTGGACTATACATAGGGTCTTTGAGATTCAAACTGGCCCCAAACACATAACAAACATTCAAGTTTATGAGAGTAGATAGCCGTCTTTCTCCCATGGAGAGGCTGGTGGTTTTGAACTTTGGACCTTTGGGAACCAGTATACCACATCATGTTAAATGATAACATAATCTCAAGTTAAATGACAACATATTCAGGCATTCAATTTCCTACGAGGAGGACATTCACACGTACCAGGAATGAAAACATCGAGCATTTACAATGAAGTTGAGATGTCTTATAAAGAAGTTTTCACAATGCATTAACCTTTAATTTCTTAGAGTTGCCTTAAAAATACCACAAGTGGATGACTGTAAAGTAAAGAGATGTATTTTCTCACACCTCAGCAACGTAGAAGTCCAAATGTAGGGCACCAGCTCTAGAGGAAGAGAGGCTGTCCTGTCAGCTCTGGAGAAGTCTTCCCTAGCAGTCTGTTGAAAGCTTCCTTGGCGATGTTTACCTGGCATCTATTTTCCCCAATTCATGCTTGCTTATCTCTGTGCCTAATTTGTTCTTTTTATATCTCAAAAGTGATGAAGCTTAAAATACATACACTGCCAACATGACCTTAATAACTTAACAAACAGAATCACATTTCCAAATAGGGTTACGTTTACAGGTATAGCAGTTAGGGACACAATTCTAACTATAATAACATTGTAACAATGCATGGTAATTTTATGTTGTGTTTTCTCCTCCTGTGGGTTATATAAGAGGACTCTGATTCTCTTACACATGCCAATATCTTCTTTGTCATATTTCTCTAGTGCCTGAAAATATTTCGCAGATTTGATACTTAGTAAATACATAGTTTATTAAATGATAGATGATAATAAGAATCCTTATTTGTATGGAAAAGCAGAGTTGGTATGCATCTAAAATCACTGACTCTTCAGCATCCCTCAAAAATAGGGATTATTGTCTGCATTTAAAGAAGGGGAACATCATCTGATTACTTAAATGGGTCACACAGTTAGTTTAAAAAAATTAAAGATTTAGACAGGAGTCGAACAGGAGCAAGACTTAAGTTTTCCCAATACAAAAAAAAAGGTAGAATAATGCAGAAAGAAAGAAAAGCTAGAAATTGTTGATTACTGGATGACCTTGTGTGGCCTTCTGAAAATAATTTATCCTGTACTTCCTCAGTTGCCAGATCTGTAAGATGTTATAATTACTACTGTCTCAAGCCAACAATTAAATTAGATGGTCTCTTTAGGTCATTTCAGCTGTGAGGGGGAAACGAAAAGCCGTAACCACTATAATTCCTAGATTAATATGAGGGTCTTATTCAATACAAAATTGAAGCATTTCTGACTTTCCAATAAGACGATTCTATTATGATGCAAGTATGTTTAAAAGTTACTCTGTTCATTTTCTTTGATAAACAGTTTGCACCTATTTTACTCAAACATGGAATTCTTTTAGATGGAACAACAGTAAACAAGAATTCTGGAGTGGGTTGGCAAAAGCTTCTAAAAGCTACTTTCTTCAATAAATCAAATCAGATCACCGCTGTTGCATCAACTCCAACTTCGAACTCATGGCCACCCCAGGCATTGAAGAGACTTTTCATGGCTGTGAACTTTCTGAAGCAGAAACACAGCCATCCTTCCCGTGTTTCCTTCTCTGGGAGGTGAAAACGTCCTACCTTAAAGGTGGTGGCTGAGCACATAAGCACTTGCACCACCCAGGAAATTGCTACATTCTCAACATGCCCCTCCTTTTGGAAGTTTAAGAGGATTAAATCGAAATTCCGCACAAAAATATTGTTGGATTCGTACTTTTCTGTTTTTACAAAATCATGGAATTGTAAGAACAAAAGATAGAGGCACTAGTTGTTCCCTAGTGGAGATGGGCAGAAATTATTAGGGTAGAATGTTCTGATCGCTAAAGGGATGGGTCTGTGAGGAACTGGGGTATGTAAGTCAGAGAAAATCACTTTAGCTATTCTAGTGAAAACAACCACATAGGTCCACGGAGGTCTAGCCTTTGGAAAGCTCAGTAAGTGCCTGAGAGCTGCCTAATGAAGTTGATTCCTTTGTCCCCTGGGAGCTGGACTTGCACTTAAAAGCTCCAAAATATCCTCTAGATCACGGCCTCCGTAGGTCCCCATGTTTCTTGGTCAACATATAAATAATTTTTAACTACTTTTTAAAAGAAGAAAGAATAAGAGCAATTGGAACAGTAATGCATTTTTAAATGCCTGAGTCCTAGCATATGGTTTTAATTTCTAATAGATATCATTTTGAAATAGAAGTCATGGCGAAGAGTTTGGAATACCAGAAGGCTAGAAAATATATGCAGTAAATTAAGGTAAATTCTAGGCTCATCAATGAAGCATATACAATCTCAAGGTATGATAGCACAACCATCCATTCACTGAGGTCAACATGGTGGCACTTGAATACAGAGGTGGTCAGTAGGCACAGAGTAAGGTCTTTCAAAGGCAAGTGTCTAACCTCTGAGGAGGAAGTCCTGGAATGCCCCACATAAGAGGAAAGGGAGAGAAAAGAAAGCAGTTGTGTGCCTAGTTAATGTTCTTTTGCTGCAAGGTGGGGACTTTCTGGGTCAGAGAAGTCCAAAGACAGCAACACGATAGAGTCCTTGTAACTACAGAGTTTTATCCTTTTTAGGACTAGATGCTGTTGGGTACAGTTTTGCAGGGTATATAAAACAGACAGGCTCTCACTGAAAATCAAACTCACCACGATATAGTGGTGTGGACATTAAAGGAAGGGTAGAACTTCCCTGGTAAGTTTCTGAGACTATACCCTCGTCTCTTTCTCTCGGAGGAGCTGGTTGTTTCAACTGCTGATTTTGCAGTTAGGCGCCCGATGAGCAACCACTTACCACCAGTGCTCCTAGACAGTCAAACTCAACCAAAGTCACTGCGAAGAGTCAATGCTGACTCATACGACCCACAGGTTGAACATGTTCATAGGACTGGAATGCCCAATCTCTCTCTTTAAGAGCTGCTACTGCTTTCTAATTGCCTACCAAGCAGATTGCAGCGGAACACATCACCACTACACCACAAGAGCCCCTAGAGACAGGTGCTACATGGCTCTAAATGAGTTTTGTTATTTTTTAAGGATGGTTTTAAAACAATTGGATGTGTAAAAACCAGGGTTTGTCCCCAAATACCTTTATGGCCTAGTAACTTACTTACTATGAAAAAGTAAACAACAGGAGATCAATACACAGAGGACATCTTGTTAATCATTTATTTAACACAATTCTATTTATTAGTAACTGAGTGGCTTAACATTAAGTTGTGTTTGCACCACCCTTGCTTCGCTTTCTGTTCTTCTCTAGAGGCAGACAAAGACAGAGCACATGAAATCATACTTAAAAGCTCAGGGAATAAAGTGGTGGAAGAAAAGTTAGCTCAGGTTCAAGATGAAATATATGTCTGGGGAGGAGTTAGGGTGAGACAGTGTGGTTCCAGATTGTGTTGTGGAAGCACCTGAGTGAGTTCAGTAGGTCTGCATGCACTCTTCTTCGTCTTGTTAACTCTAGTATCCACAGTATCAAATATGTAGTTGTGGATTTTCAAGTAGATTTGTTAGACACTGCCTAGTCAATTAGAAATTCAATAACTATTTGGTGGTGAAATGAAAGAATTATTGTATGAATGAAACTATGCATTCTAAGAGAAATATAACTAACTGCATAAAAATAACTTAAACTGAGGCTGTTTTCAGCAGCACTTTAATCTCAATAACGACCAATCCGTACAAGACAAACTGACAGTGCAATAGCACATTTAAGCCACGATGAAGTAGTCTACATTTTCAAAGAAGTAGTCTACATATTCATCCAGCAAATATGATGTCTGGCTTGATGATAATATAAAGTATTACAGAGAATATCATAGATTCTGCTGGCCTGTTCTGCCCAACTCTTAATACAGGGAAATGCAGAGACCTCTATTTACTGTCATTTGCTCTAGGCGCTGTCACTCCTCACTACTCTTGCATGACTGAAGAAAAAAGACTTTGTAAATTTCACCATCTCTTTACTTTTCCTCATATCTGCTTGTTTTTTTGTGATTTCTAACTAAGACAACATTATGGAAAAGTTATTGTAACTTGTAGCTTAACCAACATGCTATTATTAATGCAAGGACATTAAATAAATAATCTAAAGGATTATCCCCAAGCCCCACTGTTCTTCGTTTCTCTTCTCACGTGGAGATTGATATAGAAGGATTTATGCTTTATGCTTTGGGCCATCACAATCAGCACTCAAATATACATTTGCAATTTAGGATTTGACCAGTATTATCAAAATTCACCAACCCTGACAGAATATGGCTTATTCTTATGGCTGAAGTTTATTTTAGTTCAAGGATTGTAAATAAAACAGAAAAGAGCCAACTTAAAAAAAATGAAGTCTTAGGACTCTGATACTAATCAATGCTTTATAAACAGAGATAGCACTAGGAAAACAATCAAGTGATGGACGTAAAATCCATCATCAACACAAAATCACATTTAATTACTCACTTTATCATCCTGTCCTAGGAGACTTGAAGTAAACTTTGGGCTTGTGGGTCAGAGATATTATTGAAAGGTCATAGGAGACGCTTATTTTCTGTTCTTACCTCTCTGTTAGCAACCTAGAAACACTGGCATAATGGGGCAAGCAGTAGGTAAAGCAAGGGGAAAGGCACCAGCTGGTCTCTGTCACTAGTTGCAGTAGAAATGCCATTACTTCCATCAAGAAGTTTCCTGAAGTCCAGGGCAGCTCTTCAACTTTCATACATATCCAAAGGCCAGTGCAATTGTCTAAAATTTTCCAGCTATATTACACAGCTATTTCATTAGTATTAGTGAATTAATATATATAATATGTATTTATATGCCCATGTATGATTGAATGTATATATATATATATATATTGCGTGTGTATATAGAGTGTATAACATATATGAATATATTTAACCATTCAGTTGCTTTTATCTTATTGTGACCATGATTACAAGGGAACCTGCTGCACCATCCTCACAAACTGTTGCTAGATTTGAGCCCATGATGGAAACCACGGTGCCCACCCATCTCCTCGACAGTCTCCCTCCTCATTCGTGGCCTACTTTGCTGAGCAGATCCCCTTTTCCAGGACCTCGTCCTTCCTGACAGCATGCCCAGTGTGTGTGACAGTCTCACTCTTCTAGCTTCGAAGCCGTGTTCTGTCCGCATTTCTTCCTAGACAGACTGGCTCACCCTTTGGCAGTTCATAGCATCTCTGGCATATTTGTTGCCAACAAAATAACTGAAATGCACCAATTCTGAGTAAGTTTTCTTTATTCTAGGTCCAACTTTCACATGCATAAGAGGTCTTTGAAAATATAGGACCACTTGGGTCATATTTGTCTTAGACCTCAAAGTAGCTGCCTTGCTCTTTAACACTTCATTGAACTATTTAGTAGCACAGTGAACATGCTATTTGAATCTAGATCCACCCCCTTTCTCCATTTCACTGATGAACGCTTAAATTGCTCATTAGCCAACTCTCCTTAATAAGTGAATCATACCTTACCTCATCTCTTATATTTCTTCTTCAATATTGAAGTACTAAATGTTTTCTCCATGTTGAAACAAGAGCCCTTCATTTGAAATATAAACCTTGCCATTTTATTGCCTGTTTAATTCTATTCAAAATGTCTCATCCTTCTTAAAAATGTGAATGTCATCAAGGCTTCCAAGCCTCTGTTCACAGCCCTCCACCACAACAGTGTGTGTTCTGAAATAGCACTTCCACTTCGATTGCTTCTCTTTCGTGTCCCAGTGCTGCCCTGAGCCTTCTGCTCCTTTGTGTCTTCCTTTATCAGGAACACATTCTCTTACACTCTCTTCTTTGCTTGTATGATTTTAATTCCATTCATCATTCCATTTCAGCTGTGGATGAACCTTAGCGCAAAGCTTGCTCTGCTTGTTGACTCTCCAGCACCCATCCTTTTCCCTTCCTAGCTCTTACAGGATAGAATCCTGCTCTTGTCCCAGGGTCCAACGTGCCCTAAGGAACCCATGTGCCTTAGCACATGGTAACACCAAGACTAAGGTACAGTCAACCAGTGTAGAATGAAGAACTAGAAAAGCACGCATGGAGTTAAGATTACTCTGAACTCTCCCCATGTTTTGGAGATCCAATTGCATCAGCCAACTTTCATATTTTTGGCAATAATGAAACATCTACAACCTACTCGTGTGTGTGCTAACAATGTATGTCTGGAAGTAATGAACATCAAATTGCAAGGGGAGAATACCACTGGCTGTGACAGTTAAGTTCATGTGTTAGTTTGATTGGGTCATGGATCTCAGTACTTTGGCAGTTACATGTGATATAATTTCACATATATGTAATGATCTAATTTGACAGTCATCCAATGATGGACTTTGCTTGATACATAATGGTGTACTTTGGTCATTGTATTCTGATATAGTTATACTCTACTTTGTGGTATGATGTGGATCAACCTCTATCTCTGAATTTTGATGATAGTCACATAATACTTGCCCTTTGGAACTAGACATTTCAATAAATAAGGATAGAGTGGCGTTTATTTTAACTTTGTTCTTTCCACCTACTTGGGTCACTATATTTGTCTGTCATTATCCTAATTCCATCTACAACACATTGTAACATATTATTGGTACCCTACAAATATTCCTAAACTAAGCAAGATAAATAGAATTTGAGAAATATACAGAAGTAGGGCATATAATTAAATCACATAAATTAACACTAACTTTACTATGAGTGAAAAGGGGCTCTCATGGTGCTTTGATTAACAGCCCTCAGCTGCTCACCAAAAGATCAATGTTGAAATGCACAAGTAGTTCCTTGAGCAAAAGATGTGGCAATCTGTTTCTGAAAGATTTAGCTATTTGATTCCATAAAGATTAGAGACTAGGAAGCCCTACACCACAATTTTAGCTTCTGCTAAAGAGTTGTTATATGTCAAAATATATGAACAACAGTGGCTTATTTTTATTTACTTTTGATTTATTTTTCTGCTCCCTTAAGGATTTACAGCCTCAGACCACACAGGGACACATACTCTGTCCATGTGCTAATTATGCATCAGAATGATGGCTGAGAGCTTGATTTTGAATACTGTTCCTTTACAGTATAGATCCTTTCACGCAAAGGTGATTTTAATCTTATTGATTGCATACTTTTCTGATTGTTTTTTCCACTCAATGCCATAAAACATGTTTCTGTGCTATTGTAGTCTTTACTTGTTAAATAATTGTGTATATGCTGTTGAGTGATTATAGGAGAAGGCTTGAAAAAGTTTGTGGGAAATGGAATTTTAAAAATGCCAAAAAATAATACCATTTTCTTTGACCTTTATGCACCACTTAACACACACCTACATCAAAATCCCTAAATGGTGGGGCATTTTTTACATTTCTGGTCTTCAAAAATGTTTATCAAATTTATTATTATTAATATATCATTATTATTATTATTTTATTTCTATCTGTTCTACTAGATAGAAATATTTTCTTAGCACTTTTTAATGCATGCATTTAGAGAATCCTGATAAGAAGCAGAGATTCAGAAAAAGAAGAGGTCTATTTGATGTACTATAAAAATAAGAAATGTTTCTAAGAAGCTAAAGAAAGTTGAGTGATGCTAACAATTTGCATTTGGTTACTAACCTGAAGATTGACAGTTGAAACCCATGTACTGACATTGCCAAACAAAGGTCCTGAGATCCGTTTCCTTAAAGACTATAACCATGAAATCTTACAGAACTCTTTTATGCTGTCACACATGGGATCACTAGGGGTAAAAATTGACTCCACAAACACTGTTTTGTCTTTTGTTGCTGTTGTTTAAGCCAAGGACATTCTAACAGGATGGAGCCTAGCTAGCAAAAGCTTGGACTCATTTATGACAGTCTACTTTCCTGTTGTGGATGACAGAGCTCAGCAGAATTGTGAATGTGACTTTCATTATCAGAAGTATGTGTTGAGAGTCATTGGTCCTTAGGCTTTCTCTGATTCAAAAAAAAAAAAAATCAGGAAGAGTCAACTCAAGTGTAAGAAATGGAGGTAGAATAGTCTTTAATTTCCTCTTCTTGTCAGCCCATCTTTCATGGTTAGATTTTATGTCAACTTGATTTACCTGTATGACAGTAGGGGTGGAGTCCAACTGAACAGTCAGGTCACATCCTAGTAACTTCTTGGGACTGTGAGGTTTCTATTATTATTTTTTTAAGAGACATTGTAGAGAACGCACTCTCTCTCTCTCTCACTTTCTCTCTTCACTCCTTCCTGCTTGACTAGGTCTTGTGACTCATTTTTGGGACTAGAAGTTCATGAGGTTAGACAACCCTGGGAACTATTGGTGATCTGTCATGTTTCTGTGGACCTTGGATCCAATCAACTCTACATCCATGGACCTGCAATACCTCAGTTTCCCTTTTCATGTTCATGCTTCATCACTTGGCATTTAATGGGTCTAGAGGGCCTCCAGCTAACATGTGCTCAATGGATTTGAGCTAGACTAGGTTAGGCTACTTCTTTGATATAAAATTATTTCTTGATAATTTGTTTCTCTAAAAACACTCAACTTAACAGGCCAGTATTTAGTGTATTTACAACACTACACATATATTTCTTGTTTTGAAGTCAGATATGGGGTAACCAACAAATAAGTCATAAATACCACCCTAAATAAATAAAGTTGGGGTGAAAAGTAATTTATAGGCTGAGAATTACGTTGCTATAATAAACTTAAAATTAAGTGGATTGAATGCAAAGTTACGGAGTTTGGAACTTTTCTCTTAAAAATATAAGAAAACAAAAAAATGACTACATATTAGTGATTTTTTCCCTAAATATTTTATATGTTTTTTTAATTTTCAAATAGTCTTAAATTATTGATCTATAACCTACGCATGCCTAGTAAGGAGTATTTTAGCTGAGTGAACTCAGTTCGAAGGGTTTGATATATCATTCTCGTCCCAGGTCTGCCACTTTTGTGCTTTGTGATTTAGAAGAAAATATCATGCACATTTTTTTCTCTGGGATTTTGGCTCCCATATTCACGAATTTGATGGTTGAATATAATAATGCACTGCCCTGCAGAAAATCTTTGATGGCATTTTTAAGCAATATTTGAGAGAAAGCTAAATACTATACATTTGTTTAATATTGATTTTGCTAGGCAATAAACCACAGCCTTAAAGAGTTATATCTGAAAAGTCCATTTCATTTTATTCACTGAATTAGCCTGATTTCTTGGCAGTCAGATAGATGAAAACTGAAATTGTTTACAAGAAAAACTCAGTGTCCTTGAAATTTTTCCATGGTTTATCTATGGAAAAAGGTCTTTCCGCAACTGAAACATTTCTTCCATAATGGAAACAATTGGGAGCCCAAAATAAATGATCACATCGTATCTATCAGATGTAAAATGTTGAGAATGATGTAGAAAATACATTTACCATATGTCTTAGAAATTTAAAATGTTCACCTCATGGAAATGGAGAATAAAAGGAAAAGTAATTCCATTGGGATATTCAATACATTTTCCTACCTGTACATACATAGTCTGAGTGATTTTGCTGTACTGAAGAGAAGCATTTTCAGGTAAGATTTTTGTTTTTGCCTTCAAGAGTTTAGGGGGAAATATGCTCCAGGGTTAATGCTGCTTTTGAGAAGAGGATACAGGGAAAAGGCTTCTTTATGTATTCAGGAGTCATCATAAGGCAGTTGGTTTCCTATGAATAGGTTGCCTCCACAGTTTATGTTTTCAATTGTTCAGGATCTCATTCAATGATGAAAGGTAGAGATTTGGTTCATACAAATGAACCTAAAACATCCATGGGAGTAATGCTATTAATACTTTATAAATATTTAAGTTCAGCAAGTTTTCTGAGTTGCAAATCGTACCCAATTTACTAAAAATATTGCTAATTATTTCAAGTAGCTGGTCGTGATTATGGTATACTGAGTATCTCTTATCATGTTCTTATGAACAGTTTGAAACAACATGATGCTACATAGGAGAAAGATGGGGATTTCAACGCCCATAAAGTGTTACAGTCTTGAAAACCCACCAAGGAAGTCTCTCTGTTCTGTATAGGGATAAATGAGTTGGAATGGACTTGATGCCCATGAGTTTGAGTTCAAGTTCTGATAGACTATTGGGTGGTCTTTTAAACTTTTATTAAGAATGAAATGCTTACGTGGGAACAATAGATGATTGTTAGTAATTAATTGTCTTTCATCAATTAACATTCATCTAGGTCTCATGCCTCCAGACTTACCCAAAGTCTCCCCCCTATGCCAAGGTATATATTCAGTATAATGAAATAGCTCAAAAGCAGGCTTTGAAGGAACTAGAGATAATCATGTTCTAATTAAAGCATCCATAATTCTTCATTGTAAGACTGTAAGAAACTTTTAAAATGATAAGTCATTTCATGGGTACAATGCTGCTCCCTCACAAAGTGTCTGGGTGGAAGCACTGTGCCTAGAGGATCCAATGCAGTGGCAGAAGCCTGCAGAGGAGCCACTCATGTGTCTGGTTCCCTACAGATGGCTTTCTTCTCTCCTTCCTTTGTAGTATCTTGATTCTCAGCAGGCCCATTCATGAGAAGGTCATTCTAGCAATGATGTTCTTGAACAGGAGAAATTCAGTGAACTATCAGAGTCCACTCATTCTATCATTTATCTTATATATAAAAGAGAGGAGAAAGGGAAATCAATGGAAGGGAATGAAGCAGCTTTAGGGGCCATCAGACAAGGAATTGAATTCACTTAAATGTATGTGGAGAACAACCAAGCTGGGAAACAGATTATAATAGTTAAAGACAATGAAGAAGTTGTGCAATATGTCTCTGGTGGAAATCAAGATTCATCTCACATTTACTCAAAGACTTTACTTGTACATCACATCAATTTATGACAGAAGTAATTAATATCAAAATGAGTTGTCACAGAATTAATTCTTCATTGTGGCAAACGTATGCATTTCAGCCTAAAGCTTAATGCAATGGATATTTTTTAACTGTGCCTTTCCACCATCAGATTGTCATTCTTTGTTCTCTGTGGCATCTTTGGGGGGATTTGAACTCTTCAACTGTCAGTTAGTAGCCTAATGTTGAATTGTTTGGGCCACCCACGTACTGATGGTGCTCAGTCCTCTTTGAAGTGTGTAAGAGCACAAATGTCACTTAAAAGTCCATCTGAAAAAACATTGCATATCAAAACAAGCATTCAATGTGAAAAACAGACTTATTGTAAAGAAAAGTCCTATTTGATCCTACCTTCCTGAATTTTCCATCTGTACTTTAAGGCAAAATCCCATAAATAAATTATAAATATGCCTCTGTACTTCCTCTTATTTCGCTGTTGTTGTTTTTGCTGTTAGATGCTGTCGAGTCAGTTCTGACTCATGGTGACTGATGGTAAAACAGAGCGAACCCCTGCCTGCTTCTGAGTGATGGCACATTTGTAGTTATGCTAAAGTCCATTGTTGCACCAGTGTTCCACTCCACCTCCTGAATGGCATTGCTCTTTTGTTTCTGCCTTGTTCTTTACCAAGCCTTTATGCTCTTCTCAAGAACAGGGTCTCTTTTGATAACTTATTCAGAGTACGTGAGAACTCTCACTATTCTCACTCCTAAAGACCATTCTGTCTGTACCTTTTCTAAAACAGATGTTTGTTCTTTCCAGTTTATGGCACTTTCTATATTATTTATATTATTTACCCTATGTAAATAATATACGTATGTATATATTTTTCTTTCCTCTTCCTTATACAATGTCCAATTTCCTCAGCATATGAGGCAAAGGATAATCATATGGCCTGGATCAGGCACAGCTTAGCCCTCAAAGAAACATTCTTGCTCTTCAACACTCAGTGATGTCCTGTGCAGCAGACTTGCCCAATGCAATGCATGTTTCAGCTTTATCATTAACCACTTCAATAAAAACTGGCAGAATTCATAAAGATTGAGATATATTTTGCTAATTAGGGAAAGACTTCAGATTTTAATATTTGAAATAAGACAACTAGTGACCTGGTCAGATTACAATTAAATGATTTTTTTTTTGTTTTTGGTGTAATTTGGCATATATCTTGAAATATTTGCCTGATGTTTATTTTAAATATTCTACATATGAATTCTATATATTATAAATGTTTAATACTGAAAGATCTTAAAAATAATAGAAAAACTGCTATAACATGCAAATGGATATATAACTAATATATTATCAATATTCAATGTAATAATATTCAAATAATTTGGTGTTCTTCCAAAGATTCTCTTCATTCAGTCATGCAATTTTAGACCAATAAACAGAAGGATATAGTAATAAAACCTCAGTCATACTTATATTCCTCTTACCATAATTTATGCAGTAAGTAACCAAAAATTGATTGATTTGATATAATTAGTGCATCTTTGTTATTCTAGCAAACTCTGTCTTCTCCTCTGACCACTACCATTGAGTCAATTCCAATTCATAGCAACCTTATAGAATACACCGAAAATATCTTATAACTTACATAACAACAGAAATGTGCTTCGGTGGCAAGGATCAAGTGGAAGGTAAATGTGTCTCATTTGTCACCATTGATGCCTATATCATTGCCTATTGACAGTAGAAGTCAGTTCTGTTCACTAGATAAGAGAGCACTGCGTATTGCAGAATACACGCTGGTTTAAGTTATGAAAATTTTAGAAATAAAATAAAGCAATTGTTCAAAGGTTTTAGAGTGCAAAATATGTAATATTATAGTAGTTGTTGAGAGTCAGTTTTCAAAGTTAATATACAAAACCCGATAACTGTATGCTTTATATTTGAAATTATGGGGACTCTGTAATTAGTTTGGACTCAGAAACACTTCACTACACCTAGAATAAAATAGTCCAGCTGCCATTTCCTTTGGGCCAGAACCACTGGAAGTGAGGACCAGCACTTAGCGTTGAGGGTATCTTTCAAAACCATACCACTGGCTGCTTATTGTTCTGCCCCAGGCATTTCCATCCTTTCTGGTCTAATCAAATATATAGAGAGGAGAGTCTCAGGATAATCTATAGGTTCTGAGACCAGATAAGATTTTTGGCCAGATCATTTCTGACTTAGAGAAAAGGTACCAAGGATTTTCAAGTTTTCTCTTTGAGTTTGCTTAGGTGACTGAAATATTGTCTTAGGTTTCCAATATCATAGAACATCTGAACTGAATTTTAGACTCCTATGAAAAGCCAATTCCATTTGGAAATAAAAGGTAGCGCACAATTTCTCTACATTATAAAATTAGATGACCCTTCTCTCTCTCTGACTTAACTCTAGAGGCTTTGTGGAGCTTCCAGTTCAGACTTTTTAGGACTTGGCTTCATGGAAACTGTAAAGTGAGCTGTTCTTGTCAGTAGAAAGTGGAGGAAATCTTCACACAGAAGAGGAAACTCCATCTATCACCATTTCCCTGAACTATTATCTTTTGTTTGTGCTTATAACACCTGTTTTCATATTTAAAATTATTCCCAATATTATGAGACAACTTTTTAAATGTTGAATGAAGAGTTCCCTATTCTTTTCTGTCCTATAGGGTTTGCATGAGTTGTAATCAAGAAGACACCAAGTGCTATTGCTGGTGGTTTCATACATATATAATTAAAAAAATAAATTATAAATCTTACATATGATGCAAAACTTTGAATATTTTTATACTTAAGTTCTTGAAGAAAAAGAAGCTAGACATATCCTTCTATTTTTTCATTGTTTATAATTAGTTGATAAACATTATTTTAGTTTAGAAGACCATTCCTATCACTTGAATGCATTGCTGTAATCATCTATTACTTGGCCTTACACTTAAATTCCTCTTCTTCTAATCTGTAACAAGCACATTCTTCATTCTTTATGTTTTTCCACTTAATCACCCTTATTCTTCTTGGCATCTATTTTTATATATAAAAATAAGCTTGAAAATCATTGAAACTTATTTTTTTTCAAACAGAACTATGAGTAAAATCTTTTATCTCCCTCAAAGATCTAAAATTTTGCTTTATAATATTGAATGTGTTTGAAATCACTTAAGCTGACATTCCATCCTTGGCCAATATATCTTCAGCCTACTTCTGCAAGTACACTGTCTCTCCCTTTCCATCATGAGAGACAAAAAAGGACCTTACATAAAGAAGACAAATGGATAGTAGAAATGGAAGATGTAACCATAATAAATACATACAGATCTAATGAAAGCCTCTAGATTAACCATACTCTTACACATTTGAGGAAAACTGACAATACGACATTAATGAAAGGAATCTAATGGGCAATGACGATGTGAAATTCTATTCACAGATTATATGTTTATATATATAGAAATCCCTAAAGACTTGACAAATACATTGTTGGGAACCATTTAAAATGTTGGTATAGTGGCAGCACATAAGGATAAGATACACAAATCAGTAAGATTCTTTTATATTGAATTCTTGGAATTCAAGAAAATAATACCCCTTTCAATTGCCACAAAAGAAAAAGTTAATTAGCAATAAACCTAATCAGAAATAAAGATCTACATAAAGAAAACTACAAAGTCCTATTGCAAGAGAGACCTACACAAACAGAAGAGTATCCTATGTTCATGGATGGAAAACTTTAATATTGTGAAAATGCCAATCTATAAAAAAACAATTCATTTCCAATTTAAATTCCAACTTTATCCTTTAAATAATGGAAAACATAACTTCTAAATTTATGAGAGGGAAGTGATCAGGGGAAGCAGAGAATTTCTTAAGAAGAAGAAGAAAATAGGATGTCTTTCAGTGTCTCTTTATTTTGGAACAACATATGAGACCGTCACTACTTACTACACCACCTGGGCTCCTTTTTCATTACCTGTGATAGTTAGATTTTATGTTGCCTTGAATTATAAAGAATGTCTATGGGTGGAACCAATCTATCAATCAGATCACACTGCCTGATAATGCCTCCATGGAGGTGTGGCCTCTTCTACAAAATATACAATGACAAATTCTCTTTTTCTCTTCCCCTTCACCTTTATTCTTACTAGTACCCTTTGCTTTTCTCGAATATTAGCTTCCTTGGAAGTCAACCACCAAGCTGTCTGTGCCTTCTGCTTCCACCAACCTTGGATCCACATGACTGTGAACCTGCCACCCTGTGATCTCCCTGAATCCTGTTCCACTTTTCGGTGTCATTAACCTTTAAATGAGTGAGTCTGAAGAGCACTCCTATCATTAATGGACTTGAATTGGACTGGGCTATGGATGCTTTCTTGACATTAAGTTATTCTTGATATAAAGTTCTTAAGCATATATGAGTGTCACTGGCTTTGTTTCCCTAGACAACCCAGCCTAACACATTACATAACCTCAAAAATTATTCCATAGCCTCATTAATCAAGGCAGCCTGGTACTGGTTCAATGACAGGTGCATAGAATAATGGAATTGAATAGAAAACCTAGAAATGACAATTGATCATTGACAAAAGGTAAAAAGATATTAAATGGGAAAAAT
This sequence comes from Tenrec ecaudatus, assembly GCF_050624435.1. NCBI lineage: Eukaryota > Metazoa > Chordata > Mammalia > Afrosoricida > Tenrecidae > Tenrec > Tenrec ecaudatus. Next base: position 21,304,499 of record NC_134543.1, read on the forward strand.
ATGGTTTCTTCAACAAATGTTGCTGGTAAAATTGGATCTCTATCTTCTGAAGAGTGAAGCAGAATCCACAGCTCACCCCTACCCCAGTTAGCTCCAGAAGGGTCAAAGAGCTAAACGTATACTCCAGAGCTAGAAAGATCAACAAAAAGAAACACAGGAAGCATACACAGTAGTTAACCACATAGATAACTTGTACCGACTAGTAACTCATATAGATTTGGAACAACTATCGAAATTCCATAGGAAATGAATACCCAAATAGTTTTGTACAAGATCATAAAAGTCAATACACAGAAACATAAAATTCATATTCTGAATTTTTTCCCTGTGAAACTGAAAAAGAAACAACCAAAGAAAATAAAATGAAGTAAAACACTTCTTCAGGTATTATTGACAGACTGTATTCCCAGTAAGTTATGCCTATTAATGATGATATTGTTGTTGTTAGGTGCCGTCTCTGATCTTACCCATTGGATGATGCTATGTACAACAAAACACTGCCCGTCTGTGCCACCCTCACCATTCTTCCTATACTTGAGCTCATGGTTGCAGGTACCATGCCAATCCATTGCGTAATAGGCCTTGTTCTTTTTTGCTGAAGTATATAAGATGAAGTCTCACCTTCCTTGCCTCTGAGGAGACATCTGGCCATACTTTTTCCAAGACAGATCTAATTGTCCCTTTGATAGTCCATAGCACTTTCAATGTTCTCCACCCACACCATAGTTCAGACTCTTGATTCGTCTGCAGTCTTCCTTATTCAATTTCAACTTTCACAAGCACAAGAGGCAAAAGTAAACCCCATAGCTTTGATCAAGTACAACTTAGTCCTCAAACTAACATCTTCACTTTTCAACGAATATAAGTGTGGAAAAGTAGGTAGTGAGCATCAAGAAGACTCTCCAAGAGATGGATTGACAGTGACTGTAACAGTTGGTTCAACCATAAGAACAACCATGTGATTGGCACAGATGAGGTGGTGTTTCCTTCTGCTGTACTCAGGGGCAGTGTGAGCCTGAGCTTACTAAACAGCACCTAACAACAACAACAACAACAAGCAACAACAACAACAACAAGAAAGAGGTCTTGCACAGCCATTTTACCCAGTGCAATGCATCCTTTGGTCTCTTAAATGCTCTCAACTCTTAACAAAATAGTCTACAAGGTAGTGGGTAACTTGAGGGCAGTTTAGAGATGAAAATAAGAGTGTCTTCTGTGGAGGGAGGTCAGATCCTCCCTGGAGGCTGCCTGCTGTCTCCCCACACCACTTGGGTTGGGCCTGCTCCCTGCTGCTGGGGACAATGCATTACTTCTCCCTGAAGCTTGCAACCATTTGCTTGGTTCCTGTAGGTGGGGTTTACAGCCTACTGATAATGGTTCCTATGGAGATAGTTAAGCTGCCATCCAGACTCTAGGATCCGCCCATCTTGTCACATGTATACACCCCAATCCCTCCTCTTCCTATTGCGTGCATGTCCCTAGACCACACCCTCTCATTGCTGTATAACCTATAGTGTAATCCCTTCCTGTGATGTATGTCTTTACCTGTAATTAGTGGGTTTTCATGCTCCCAAAATGTATATAGGCCTGGGTTAACAAGAGAGGTGCTCTCTTACTGGTCTCTGCCCCCCTCTCTCCTCCGCACCCCTTCCTCCCCCATTTCCTTTTCCCCTTGTCCTTCTTCCCTTCCCTCTCTGTCCACATGGACCATCAAGCAGGGTTGAGGTAAGCATGCTACCATGAAATGTATCTGATTCCTTTTATTTCAATATTTCTCTTCTATCTCTCATGTCATGATCTCTAAAACTTTACTATAATCTTTACAAAATTATCGCTGTATAATTGCACCTACCGGACCCGTAATGGTGTGTTAGGGGCTGGCTTCCCGTGGCAGTATTCTTGTAACTGATAAACTGTGTTGAGGGGACCTCTCAGCTTAATGGGGGAATCTGGTGGCTTTAACACTCATAATAGTATATAAGACCCTTGAATGAAGCAACTCTTGGCCTTCAAACTCACTCAAATTGATTCTGATTGATCATTACAGATTCACCGGACAGAGTGGAACTGACACAATGGGTTGCTGAGTCTGTAAATCTCTAAAGAGTAGAAAGTCTCATCTTCTACATTATGGTGGCTGGGTGATTTCACATAGCCACCTTTGCAGTATCAACCCGGTGTGCCACCCATGCACTGCCAGATTCCTTTATCTTCTAGACAGGAGGCATCATTGGCACACTTTTGCTTTCCATTTTCTTTTCACTTTGGGGTGTGGGTATAGTGTTTTGAAGAACTCTGCCTGGTGGAGCAGCGGTCCGAAGCTCAATCAAGAAGTTGTTATTTATACCCACTAGTAACTTGGAGGAAGAAATATCTGGTAGTTTACTTTCATAAAAGTTTACAAGCTTGGTAGCCCCGTGGAGCTGGAGCAGGTCTCCTCTGTCTTGTATGGTCGCTGTGAGTAGGAATTGAGTAGGAACAGGTTATTTGTGTGAGTGTGTGTGTGTTTGCTTTTGTGTGTCTTCCTTTATAAAATCAGAAAAGTTTGGTGATATGCAAATACAAATATATTTTTGGGGGGAAGAGCTTTGTTAACTATAAGAAAAAATAGTTATTCTTTTTGTAGGTTTTAAAAAACCTAATGATTAGGTTTTTATGTTTTTTTAAAATTATTTATTTTTAAGATAATATTATTGGGGGCTCATACAACTCTTATCACACCCATACACCCATCCATTGTATGTTAAGCACATTTGTATAGTTGTTGCCATCATCATTTTCAATATATTTGCTTTCTACTTAAGCCCTTGGTATCAGCTCCTCATTTTCCCCCTCCCTCCCCACTCCCCCGTCACTCACAAACCTTGATTATGCTTAAATTATTATTTTTATTTTGTCATATTTTACACTGTCTGGTGTCTCCCTTCACCCACTTCCCTGTTGCCCATCCCCCAGAGAGGAGATTATGTGTAGATCCTTATAATTGGTTCCCCCTTTCTACCCTACTTTCCCTAATGATTAGTTTTTGTTCACACTCATTGATTTGTCTTATTATCCAATGAAGCTGTGTGAATATTCCTCACAGTGATTACAAGAATGACTATCTCAAATAACAAACAGTTCAAATTCTCTCAGTCATTTAGCTGGTGACACCAGTTGGTAAAATCTGGCAGTGCTTTTATAAAATGCCTTTGGTAATTAAATATAATCAATGTACAGTATATATATTCACAATCCGATTTATAACTTTACTAATATTGTTTAGGAAAGTATTTTCACAACTCAATCTAATGAAGTCTTTACTGCTCCAGGGATAATTTCCTTGTTCGGTATCCATAGTTTCAAGCCCATTTAGTGTCTTCTATACAAAGTTACTTTAGTCTTGCATCAGACCATAACAGGCCAGGTCTCTGAAGGTGTAACATTAAAATTGATCAATCAATAGAAAGAGGGATCTGACCATTTATAATCAAAGTTGAAGGAAGATTTGGCTTTCATTTGTTTTTACTGTCTGAGACTGAGATAATGTTATAAATAAGCATATAAATGAAATTAAAGAGTAATCTATTATTTGTTGACAAATATATGACCACAAAAGTCAATTAAAACTAACATACATGTTTTAACTAACCTGAACTGTTTTACTATGTTCCTTTCATTGAGTGAAATTCAGTGATTGCAGAGAAAATATATTTTTTCTTGAGAGTAAATGCTAGATACAATTTTACAGTGATGATCATTAATCTGTGGATGACGGACTAAGTTGTGTTTTGTATATTCTTTTTACCTATATTTTAAATAGAGGGTCTATTTACAGTAACCAAAAAGACTTCCTCAGATTAAAAAATTCCCAATTTTTATAATATTTCCCAAAATGTACAATTCTTCACCCAAAAGACCACTTAGCAAATAACTCTTAAGTACTTGGTACATATTAAAATTGGCCTAGAACTAATAAAAAGAAAAAGAAGGAGGAAAAATTGATAGAAAACAAAATCAAAGGTAATAATAGACTTTTCATTTTTATAAGTTTAAGGTCCAGATACAGAATTGGGAAAAATAATCTTAAGTTTAACATTTAGTAAGTGTGGGTAAGGGTACACAAATATAAGGAGGGAATTCCAGTCCTATGAAGGATTTTTACATTTTTATTTCAAATTTATACTTTTTTATTTTCTAGAGGTTTTTTTTACCAAAATTGAAGCTCCCTCTTGGGATAGGTACTTAGAACCTTAGTTCTTCATACAGAAGAAATCATTTTACAGCACTGACTGTTTGATCTCTAGTATAGGTTGAGGTTGTTGTTAGCTAAATATAGAATTTTGCACTATTTATCATTTAAGGAAACTGCCTATATTTAGCAGTATTAGAATTACTGAAATGTTTATATATTTCAGCTCTATAAGAAGGAGCATGGTGGTAAAGTGGTTTATTGTTGCTAAGTATAAGGTCGTCAGTTCAAAACCACCAGGCACACCAGGAGAAAAAGAAGAGGAACGTTACTCTCATAAAGATGTACAGTATTGGAAACCCTAAAGAGCACTTCTAACCTGTTTCCCTGTGCAACTGTAAATAAGAAACGATGACAGTGGGTCTTGTTTTATGTTTTTTGTTTTACCTCTAGAACAGATATCATTTATTAGTGGATAGCTCCAATGGTGTCTGGAGTTCCGGAATTCTAATAGACTAAGTATGAGATCGACAAAATAACATGATGTTGCTTTTTGTTGATAGTGAGATAAGTCTGATTTTTCTTCTCAACTTTGGTTTGAGAAATATCCTTGGGGATAATTAACTTCTTCAATATTATTTGCTGATCTACAAAAAAAGCAAAATAATCTTCACCTTGAAATGTTTTAGCATTGATTAATATATGTAAACTACCCACTACAGTGGCATAGACTTCTCATCAATTTACTGCCTTCAGACTCAAAATACCACACTTATGTGTAGAAAATAAGATATTCCAACAACACCTCATTTTTCTCTTTACAACTAATTACACTCACGCAATCATACACTGAAGAATCGATGAATTCAAATTGTGGTGCTGAAGACAAATATTGAAAGGACACAAATTTTTAAATGGACAAATAAGTCCTTCTTGGAAGCAGAGTGGCCAGAGAGCTCCTTACAGGCAAGCATGCTAAGACTTCATGGTACATACTGTGGACATTCTTTCAGGAGAGACCAGTTCCTGGAGCAGGACATCATCGTGGTAACATGGAGGAACAGCAAAAATTATGAAGGCTTTTAATGAGATGGATTGACGCAGTGGCTGTAACATTGGACTAAAGAATACTAGTTTTGAGGATGGCTCATGACCATACAGTGTTTTGCCTTATTGTGCACAGGGTCACTCTGGGTTGGAACCAATTCACTGACCCCTAGCAACAACAACAAACTATGATCACTTGTCAGAGAAAGACCAAGATGGTGACTGTGTACACCTATCCTTTGTTGAAACAGACTGTGGTAGTTGGAGGACATGTTCACACAAATATTTGTAGCGTGGAGAGTAATTGTTCAAGGAAGTTCAACTGATCTTGGGCTTCTAAGAAACACTGTGAGTTAAAATGTAGTTTACTTGAGAGCTGGAAGATATAGCACCATGGTAAAGCTGGCCACCTACTCCCCAGCTGCTTTCCGTTGCCTCTTAAAGGTATGCGAGCCACACACTTGCTGTTTCTCCCATGGCTGAGATGGGAACCTACTGAAACAGCATGGTAGGGAATTTTGGTTTTTTATTTTCATGATTCCTTTATCAAACCACTTGATGGAGTCCAACTGTCTGAAAATGAGCCAGTCACCTTCCAACTTCTAATAGTTGCATCACAATACTGTGAAGACAACAGATAATGCGTGTTCATATTATGAAGGAAGAAAGACTGGTATGAATGAGTGACCAATAACATAGTCAAAGACCTTCCTGGAGAAGAAAATCACGGGGAAGACCAGAAATAACACATTCAGAAGAATGATGGTTAGGTACTTCCATTGCATGGAGAAATACCTCTGGAGAACTACCAAGAATAAAAGAAAAACTAGAAACCATGCAACAGAAAATAAGAAACCAGAAAATTAATACTCATATAATAGACGTATATTACATTAAATGATAAAAGAAATATAATGGAAATAATAGAAAACCAAATTATTGAGCTTGAAGATAAACCTCTCAGTTCCAATTTAGGAGAACAATAAGCAAAAGAAAGAGAAGAAGAAAGCCTAACAATTATGTGGGGCCCTATCAAAAGGAATAACATGCCTTATTGCCATTCTAGAACAGGAAGAAGCAAGCAAATATATCAGAGAAAATTATCGTAGAACTCCTGGTATAAAACTTCCCTAACACCATAAAATAAGAGAAAAATAAATATTCAGGAAGTTGAAAGAACCCCAACAGGCTGTACCCCAAAAGGAAATTATCATGACTTATCATTGTCAAACTCTCCCATGTTAAGGAAACTAAAGAATCATGAGAGCAGTAAATATAAGAGCAATAAAAATAAGCTCAGATCTTTCAGCAAGAATAATTTAGGCAAGAAAGTAAGAGAATGGCACATGTAATACTCTAAAAGAAAAGATAAAATTATCGACCCATACTGTTATATACACCAACATTATGCTTCAAATCTGCTAGAGAAATAAGGCCATTTCCAGTCAAAGAGAAATTAAAGGGACTGGTAAACAAAACACCAACTTTACACACACTAAGGGGAGTTACCTGTGTAGAGAGTCAACAACAGAAAATATAAACCTGCCATCCACATTCAGGACACCACCACCAGATCAACACACTTTAAGTGATATCCAAAATAAAATGAACTTCCAAGATTGAAAATTGGGAGCCAGAAATGTTAACCCGCCATTAAGATGAATACAACAAAATAGGGTAAATAGGTACAAAACATTCCACTGGAAAGGAACTCATATTCCATTCTTTCAGACTTCAAAAGTGTTGTTGTGTGAACAGAGTAGAATTATAAGATTCAGCCCAAGTTCTGGCGCGCGCGTGTGTGTGTGTGTGTGGCTGTGTGTGTTTCAATTTCCTAATGTGTAAAATGAGATGAAAATTCTTAATCATAATTTATAGAAAAAAATTTACAATCAAGTCATAAAACATATACCATAATACATTTTAAATCCCAAAGATGAATAGCAACACTGAGAATTACCTGTGTTATCCCACAAACCCATTTGAAACATTTCATACTACTCAGATGTGTTCCCTCGGGTCCTAGTTGCCATCTCTTGATTGGGAAACTATTTGATGTTTTTTTTTTTGTAAAACAGCTGTTTTACTTTATTTGCTGTTATTCAATTTCATCCTGCTAACAAATGTCTTCCTTCTAAATTCTTTCCCTTTGGGTATTTAGGCTTTTCTGCTGCAAAAGTGATTTTCTGTGATGTATTAGAAGATGTTTTACGGTAGTAATAAGCCTATGATTTTTTAGCTTCATTAGAAATGTCCCTCAGAAAGAGCTAGTAGCATTTAAAAATCTATAGATAAGAATTCTATCAAATTCAAATAAAACCATAAGAAATGTTTTCCTTTGCATGCTAACTTTAGAACTGTAGTGCTTTCTTGGTGGAAGTGGCGCCTATGGGTGCTATATGACCTGTACCTCTTTGAGTCCATACATGTTCCCTCATACGACAAGTTTGAGAATTTGTTTCCAGTAATGGAAAACTCTTTTCACATGTTTGCATAGTCAACATAGGATGGAAGAAGGCTAAGCTCTCTGGGATCCTATAAGAAAAATACTTGCATATGAATGATTGTCTATTCAACACTCACGAGGCACCTTCAAAAACTTTGTGGAAAAATAAAATGAAAAGATAATCACTTCCACTGTAGTACATGGGTGTCTGTAAGCCAGGTGTTCAGAATTTAAGCTCTAAGCACATGCTTTTCAGAAGATTATGGATGACAGTGGAATCCCAAACTCCATTTGCAAGGTCCCCACATGGATTAAGCCCTGGTGTAGCCCCGCTGACCATAGTCTAGGGATGTGAATTGCCTTGCTATCAGACAGAAATAATTGTAAAGTCAATTGTGACAGATGTAGTTAAATCAAAATATAATACCTGATCATTTGATCTCCTTTTTTGACCCATTTTAAAGTTTTTTCAGTTTTTAATAATTTCTACTTTCTCTTCCATTGAAGTTTTCTTCTATTGTGTTTTGTCATTGTTGTCGTTGCTTTGTTTATTGTCATTTTTTAATATATATGAAGTTAGGTAAATCTGTAGAGAGAGTAACTGGTTTCATAATTACCTAGGGGTGATTGTGGTGACGATTGTACAACTCTTAATATGGTAGAAATGTTAACTTGTATGACATGTGGATTATATGCCAGTAAGATTTAAAGTATTATGAAATGTTTACATGAAATTTGGAAGGCTATTCATGTAAATTGAAGACAATATGAATGCATATCCAAGTCATCTTTTGTTGTTTCTCATTGAAAGAGAATATTTTATTTGGCTTATTGGTTTGTCCCATTAGGAACTGTGAACAGAAAGTAGGGAAAGGTATTGAAGGTATTGTTTATGAGGATTAAGTAATTCAGAACAATTGTTTTCATTTTGGGTTTTTTTGTTTGTTTGCTTCTATAAAAACCAGCCAAACCATACTCATGGCCATTAACCTGTGCTGACTCACAGTGACCCTAAATGACAGGGTAGAACTGCATCTGTGAGGTTCCCAGACAGTAACTGATTAGGAGTATAAATCCCTGTCCTCTCCCTCGGAGAAGCTGCTGGTCTCCAACACCCGGCCTTTCCGGTCACAGCCCAAAGTGTTACTATTACACAACCAGGTTGGCCTCTCAACCTCAATACTTTAGTAAAAATCTTCTCAAAGACATACTATTTCACTGGTAAATACAGATGCCTTAGCTCTTGGATAAACATGGTATATAAAAGTAGTGCAGTGAAAGTTGCACCACAGATTGGAAGGCTTCATAAATAAGGTATTCTATGGAACAGAGAAAACCTCTACCCAGAAGTGCCCGGTGACTAAAGTTTGAAGCATAACATGTATAATATCTATAAAATCAGTAAAACTGCTAAACTACTCTGAAACTTACTGTTTTCTTTCTTTTTTCTTTCATTCATCATTTTATTGGGGGCTCTTACAGCTCTCATCAAAATCCATAATACATACATTGTGTCAAGCACATTTGTACATATGTTGCCATCATCATTTTCCAAACATTTTCTTTGTACCTAAGGCCTTGGTATCAGCTCATTTCAACTGTCCCCAGCCGCCACACTTCCTCTCTCATGAGCCCTTGATAATTTATAAAATATTATTTTTTCATGTCTTACACCAACCGCTATCTCCTTTCACCGACAGATTGTATGTTGATCATTGTAATTGGTTCCCCCTTTCTCCCTTCCCTTCCCCTTCCCTTCCTGGTATCACTACTCTCATTATTGGTCCTGAGGGGGTTATCTATCCTGCATTCCCTGTGTTTCCAGCTATTATCTGTACCAGTGGACATGCTCTAGTCTAGCTGGATTTGGAAGAAAGAATTAGGGTTATGAAAATAGAAACAAAATGGAAGATCCTGTTTTCATGACTATTTTACATATGCAATTTAGCAAGTAAAATGAAAATAAGTAGTCGAAATGTTCCATCTGACTGGAATTTTCTTTCATGAATCACTTAGTCATTGGAGTGTTCATGGACAGATGCTTATGTTATTAAGATAATATAAGATCGATTAAATATCTGATGTTCTTATTAATATTTTATTGATTTCAATAGCATTTTTTCTGTTTCTTTTATTACCATCAGGGAAGAAAAAGGCAGAGTGAGAGAGGGGGGATGCTTTGTCTGTCAAGGGAGTAGCATTGACTGATGGTGCATTTGTCAAGCATAACTGGTTCTACATGGCTGGTGCTCAAGGTCTGACCTCGTTTACATTGCTCTTGGAATTCAAGCCATAGAGACATTCAGTTCATGAAAGATTTACTGAGCAGGGTTATATCCCTGAATCTATATATGCCAGGTGTTATTGACAAACAAAAATCTGCCTTCAGGCATCTTAAAATGTATTATTTCTGACTACAACAGAGTAAGGTAAAACCATTCAGGAGTGCCCTGGTCCTGTGGGAATGAAGTTAAATATCACAGTGACCTGTGGGGCTGGGCATAGATTGAGGGAGTACTTAATAGAAGTGGTATCATCTTAAGTATGGGTGGGAAGGTAAATATATATTTTCATGTAATATATAACAACTCAGATGCTAAGGAAGAGAAATATAATAAAAAATAAAATTTTAAAAACTTACAAAGAAAACACAAAACTCGTTTTTAAAAGCTTATAAATTTAGGTATTACATGTATTATGTTTTGTTAATCTGCTGAAATCTTATGATTAAGGAAAGATAATATTAAGTTTTAGAAACACATATGAATTGCTAAATAACATTTTTACTTCTTACTTGAGTATTTATTAACCAGCAGACACAATTTTAATGGTAAGCCTCTAAATTACATAGGTAGTATATTTATTATCCATTCACATACATTCATTATTTCTATTTTCTAGTCTTTTTATTCTCCTTCCAGAAGAATAATATTGAGGTATAGATCTAAAATTAATGTTGAACAATTCAACCATGGATTTAGAGAGACACACAAAATAAGTTTGCTTGAAAACACTTTAAAGAAATATAATTAGCATTTAATTCTAAATTAATGGGGGCGTGGGAATCATTTGAGGCTCAGGGGTGGACTGTGGAGCTTGTAGAAGGTGTGCTGCTAAGAGAGATAAATAGGTGCACACCCTGGCTAAGGGCGTTAGAGGAATAAAAGGGAGGTCTATTTGATGGGAGCAAGGTGAGTCAGAAAGATGGGTGGTGTGCTTTCTGCTGGGGATTTAGAGTAAATTGTCAGAATAGTATAGGTTATGCTAATGCCAATGAGTAGCATGTCAAAAAATAAAAAGCAGGATGGTAATATTTTTGACATATAGTAAATACTAAATATAAATTTGATGCAAAGATGAATTAATACTTTAAAAACAAATTGACATGATGTTTAGGTTCTAGCTGATGCTGTATTGATGCTTCATTTCATTGTTTATGCTAATGTTTTTGTGGATTGTATCTGATTATAATATATACATTTTTCCCAGTGCTGTTCCTTATCCAAGCTTAGTGATAAACTAATCTGAAAGACGAATGCAAACATTCATATTGGCATTCAATCACGAGGTTGGATTCACTTAACTTAAACATTCATGTTAACGTCATAACTTATTTAACAACATTTCCTGTTTTGAAAGAGGATTCCTACTATGTTTAGGAATCTTAATTTCTGGAGGGTAATCAAAGAATCTCACAAATTCTGAAGATGGCCCAAGCTCTGCAGGGGACAAGTGAGAAGGTCTGAAGATTGATGCTGGAGCTCCACTAGCAGAAACAACAGCAAAACATGCCCCCATCTTTCTTTTTAAAATATTCCTTTGGCATCATTCCTTATTACTAACAATAGTCGAACCAAAGAAAAATATTGCATAAAATTTGATGCTGCAGAATGAGGGGATGTTCAGAATTTTACTTAAAAAATAACCACATTAATGGAGTAGTTATTAAGTATACCAGTTTACCATTAATTCCACACATGGTTTTCTATTCCCTCATGAAATTATACTCATTTTTTACTCCAGATAATTGTTGTCATGCTACTCCAATATACTGAAATCAGTTCTTGGATATTTCAGACCTAATTTATATAGGTAATTGGATACTTTCCTTGGTATCCAATTTAGATACCCAGAGTAGCTAAGTATCTTTTTAGAGTAGCTAAGATTTTGTGATGGACATGAAACTTGTTGATTTCCTTTTATTCATAGGAGTATTATCTCTGCCGGTCTATCTTAAACTTCCTAAAGACCATGACCACTTTCTACTGTCTACTGGTTAATCCTATTTCAAGTACTGGGCTTTGTCCTCTCCCAATCTAGGACGATTTAAACTTTCAAAAATGAAATCTAAGCAGAAGTAATTCTTAGCTAGAGAGAAATATCTATTATTGTGACTTCCTTTAATCCTATGCCCAGACTTTGACCTTCCATTCGACTTAGACAACAGACTAGATATGTTTTACTTCAACAATCTAGTTTATCTTCTGTTAAAAAAAAGTCAGCATTTCAGTTACATCTTTGGAATTATGTATCTCCGGTATTAAGAATGCCAAATTGCCTTCTCATAATTTTATCTGTAAATATCACTGATAAAATTAAGCATCTAAAATAAAAATGTAAACAAGAAGTTTTGTTTCCTAAGAGAACATGCTCAGTCTGGCAAAGCCAACATACATTCTGGGTGTTTACAGGTCATTCTCAGAGGGATTCTAAGATTAGAAATGGCTTCCTCAGAAAGGGCAAGTTTTGTACTTGGCAAGGGCAGCTGAAATGCGCCGGATGTGGAAGGGAAGCATTAGCGCAACTGGGAGCAGCACCTGGAGCAGAGGTGTCGCTTGCATTCTCTGAGTGGTTACAGCTGCTGGTTGCGAGACTTCCAAAAGCACAGGAAACTGAGGAGAGAATGATCTCATGTTCCGCCATGTCTCCACGGAGGAAGGCAACGTGTGTGATTCATTCCACACACCTGAACAAATAGGCTATCATGAGACTTATCTATTTGCACCATAGGTTACTTTAATGTCCAGAGTGCCCCAAAGAGAAGGCATTTCTTAGGGGATAAGGGCTCTCTAATGATAACATGTGAGAATGAAGTTAGGAAATTTAAGTCAGGAGAAATTACAGAATCCCAAATTTCAAAGGCGCAGTACAAGTTCATGTTTCATAAATGGTGCTTTCTTTCCTTTTATTACACTTGTCATGTTTTTTCTGAGCTTGCTCCCTTCTCTCCCTTCATCTTTGCAGTTTTCCTGAAGTCACCTAATAGTCCATTGTGCAATAAGCATACAGAGTCATATTGTTGATTAATGGGCATCTGCATTTTTGGAGTTACCTCAGATTGGCCATAACCTGGATACATATTTTGTTCAGTATTTCCCCTAACAGATTTTAATTACCTACTATTTTAATACTTACTTAATTTTTTTAGTTTCATCACTTAAATATCTACAATTAGATATTCACTTCACTTAATTTTCATCACTTAAATATCTATAATTAGTCTTATAAAAGGATATAGTAGTTTAGAATTTGCAAACAAACATGATTATCAAAAACATAGCATTAAAATTTGGAAATTATTTAACAGGTCCGCTTCTATCCAAACCAAACACACCAAATTCCTGCCATCAAGTCTCTTGTGACTCGTGGAGCCCTTGTATGACCGGGTAGAATGAGCCATAGTGTTGTCACGGATGTAGATCTTTATAGAAGCAGACTGTCAGATTCTTCTTCCAAGGAGTGTCCGTGGGCTAGGACCATCATTGTTGCAGTCATCAGCCCCGTGGTCTCATGGCTGCTCCACGATGGCTCCTCCTCCATTTCTCATTGCTGCTCCACGATGGCTCCTCCTCCATTTCTCATCGCTGCTCCACGATGGCTCCTCCTCCATTTCTCATCGCTGCTCCACGATGGCTCCTCCTCCATTTCTCATCGCTGCTCCACGATGGCTCCTCCTCCATTTCTAGTGCAGAGCAGCTTTGCTTTCCTGAAATTTGACATAACATATTAAAGCAGAGTCATTGTTAACTTTTTCTCTATAATCTCAATTGCAAAATTTGATCACCTCCGTATTTCTTTTTAAAATAGTTTCATTGCCACTTCATCCACATATCACATAATTCAGTAGTTCAATCATATCAAGATGAGTTGTACAATCTTTACCACAATCAATATTAGAACATTTTCTTTTTCCTTGCACTCATTGTTATTCATGTAATTTCAGCCCTATGTTTCTAATGCCTAGAATACTAACTTTTAACTTGTCCATAGTGAACAGCTAATACATATTGAATGGAATTATATTGAAATATATTTTATTTGAAATATGTGTTGTTTTTTTTACTCCTTAGTGCATTCTTCAAAAATAGACATACTTCCAATAGCATTTCATAATGGGCAAAATGAATCATATATTTGAATTAGTTTTCTAGGCAATTTAAATAGATTTCTATCCTAAAATGAAATATTTCCCTCCAAATCCCACTTTGATTTTACACAAAGCCTTGCTAAGGGAGAGTTCCATGTTCCAACAGTTTGGTAGAAATCAGAGTTGGGGTAAAGAAAATGGACAATATAAGGCAAAGTAAAAACACCTGGGAAAAAATAACTAGTCAAAATAAAAATTGTACACAGAGATATTGTTTTTGCTCGCTTGTGATTAAGAATTGCAAGGACATCTACGGACAAGCATGTCGTTTGAGTACAATGTTAAGGTCCTCTATGGTAGGTATTGGTGGAGGAGTCGTGCCAAGACCGCATCCTGCCGATAGCATTTGGAAGCATAAGGTGTGAGGGTGGAGGGTGGGAAAGTTGAATGACATGCCAGACAAAGGAACAGCATCTGCAAAGGCCTGGGCAAGGGCACATTCAGAAAAACTGAACTGCTAAGAGATAAACATAGAGTTAGGACAGAGCAATAAGCCAGGGCCTGATCATGATCGTTCATTTGATTGTTTGTCTGGAAAGGCAGTTTGTCCTGTGAGACTGGTTGACTCCTTTCCAGGCTGGTCCTTGGAATCAGAGTACTGATGGATAAAGAAATCTGACATTACTGTCTTATTTCAGGTGCCTAGGTATTAGTTTCTTGTTTAACACCTTTCTTTCTAAATTAGCACATGTAGCTTCTCCCTGCTGCTGTGTTGTAAAAGCAAGCACTGGAGACCCATCAGGAAGCCTTCCTCAAAATAAACAAACAAACAAAACTTTCCCTGATAGTTCATCTGAAAGATTAAATCCACAACTCTGCAAATCGCATGTCTTTTCACTACTGATGGAGTGGAAGATATGAACGATTTAAAATGTGACAAGGCTGGCTGTAAAGGGTAATCATGGATCCGTGATATGAATTGGGGGAATTGGAAAATCAGCACTCAGGTAGATGAGCAATCAGAAAGAACCTGAACAAACGGGTGCACGTAAAAATGGGGCAAATGCTTGAAGAGAAGATAACAAGCTAAATTAATCACTAAGGCTCTGTTAATGCTTACTCTGAATCTTGTGAATTATCTACCATTACGTAGGCTAGAGCCTTGCTCTCAGACCACACAGGCGGTCTCTCCTCTCAGACAATTAGGGAAACCGAGAGTCTGGATGATCACATGTGCAGGTAAGGGTCCTGGTTTACACCTATCTGCTGCCTTATCTTCCCTTTAAAATGGCCATGGCTTCCTGGAGGAAAAGGCCTGTGGTTCTTGCCACAGAAGTATTAGGAAGCTTCACTACAAACTTCAAAGCCTGGCTTTGCTTCTGCTAAAATGTGCGACTTCAGTATCTTACTCAC
The DNA here is from genome assembly GCF_050624435.1 of Tenrec ecaudatus. NCBI lineage: Eukaryota > Metazoa > Chordata > Mammalia > Afrosoricida > Tenrecidae > Tenrec > Tenrec ecaudatus. The sequence goes on from NC_134543.1 coordinate 21,319,943, forward strand.
TCTTTGCCTCCACTTTCACCTATGGAAATGAGGATTATAACAGTTCCTTCTTCATAGGAATGGTAGCAAGGCTAGGGGCTTTGGTGCAGGCAAACTCTCGGGGCAGCTTTTTAACACATACAAAGGTGCCCTGGTAGTGCTAGGAGGCAAGTCTTGGACTAATAATGGTAAGAAGTTCAAAGCCAACAGTCACTCCACAGAAGAAGGCTGATGCTAACTGTAAAGATCTGCAGCCTTGAACATTCTATGTCTGGTCACTATGACTTGGAATCAACTTGATGACATGACGACAGTGAGGTTTTTGCTTGGTTGGATGGTTTGGTTTTTAGGTCTCAGCTGTTAGGATTTTAGCTATGAATTATAAAAATAAAAGTTGCAACATGAGTGAAAGCAGCAACATCTTATGTGACTCTCATAGACACAGTATAATGGAGAAATCCAAGTTCACAGAGAAATCCAAGTTTACTTTTTTAATTTAGTGTGTTTCAAAAATCCTGAAACTGCCATTGAGTCACTTCAGACTCACAGTGATCCTACAGGACAGCGTCTTGTTTGTTTGTTTGTTTCTCCTGCAGAGCAGTTGTGAGTTTCAATCAACAGCCTCTTGGTTTACATGGCTACTGTGACTACATACAAGTCACAAGTCTGACAACTTGAGTATATATTTTTCTAATGCTGACAAAATGTCAGACCTTAGCTTATGCAGCTATGTTCTAAACACTTGGGGGACGAAAACAAACCTAAAACCTAGCAAACATAGGAATGGAGGTGGGTGACGGTGGCCTATGACAAACTTTGGTGGGTAAGAGAGTTGAGCTGATAAAATAGCCATCGTTCCATTCCACTAACGTGACAGTAGATGCTTTGTTACTTATTACTGAACTTAAACATCTGACTGAATTTCCCTTGAGGATAGTTGTTCTGTCTTAACTTCCCAACAGGAGAACCTCCTCTCCCCGATGTCTTTGAGACTACAAATGAATCTAGGAATTCTGCCCCGGGATTGTCCAATCACTTGGCAAAATTGTGTTGCCGGGTGAATTCTGATAGAGAAGACTGAGATAGAGCGCCCTCTGCCTGGGCAAGGTCCGTCCATCTGCACTCTTCCTTCTGGAAGCAGGTCTACCTAGAAGTAACCATAAACACCTAGGTTGGAGTGTGAGGAAGTGGGCAGAGGGTGGGCAACTGATTTTGATTGACCAGAGATTTGTTTGTGCATTAAGGATTCAGGCTCACTGTGAGTCCCCAACTCCTTTGCTTCCCTTTTCTGGCTTCCGGTGGAAAAGGGCGGCTGTATTTGGGATGACTCACAATCATGCTGTCTTTCTGGTAGGGCAGAGGGAGTTGCAGTACAAAGTAAACTACTGGGTGATAAACACAAAGACCTTTTGATGTTGGGCACACGTTACAGGTAAAATCTCTGACGATCTGATTTCAGTCACGAGGAAGATTTCTGGAGGCACGGTGAGATGAACAGAACATGCACACAAATTGAAAGTGATGGAAAACATCAGAGAAGTTTAAGAAATGAAGATAAAATTCGGCCAGAAAAATCCCCCCCCCCACCACCAAAAACAAAACATAATTAAGCGTAGAGCAAAAACAGTGACCAGAGTATACGAGGTAAAGTGAATATGAAAACAAAAACATTTGATCAATTCTCTTTTATGCAGAACAATGCCATCACCACTGTCATAGTGATGTTTAAGGTGGCTCTGCTTTATCTCCAACTGTCTACAGTCATTCACCCTCATCACACACGTCAACTGCACTTGTACCTTCTTGTTTCTGACCGAGAGTATCAAGAACCTCAGTGGGAAGTCCTGACTGAACTGTGGACAGTGGTCAGAATGTTTATGTACCCACAACACTCTCCTAGTGGTCATTTTCCTTTGACTTCTTTGGACTCATATGTCATGGTAACAGATTCATCCAAGAAATAATTTGACAAATGAAGGATGTTGGTAATGTTACTTGATTATCAGATTTTACTCTCTATGGGTGAATGAAACACAGCACTTCCCAATGCTGAAGCAGGGAAATTGCCAATGGGGCAATGACAAACCCTGCTTTATTGTCCCAGATCTAGATAATACTATGGGTAAACTGGAGCAAGTCACATTTTTCTACACCCCCCCCCCCAAACTATAAATGAAGATCCTGAAAGTTGCTTTCAAGAGCAGTACCCCATAACCCAGGCTGTAAGGATTTAGAGCAATTTTTTTAGGTGGGAACTGAATAAACCAGACAAATGTGTGTTGGGTTACATTTGTCTAAGTCTTAAATTTAGAACATGTAATTTCCGTCGTCCTTGATCTTCCCCGGGGACTTCCCTGATTTGTTAGCTTTCTCTTTCGTCTGCCGTCCCAGTGCATTTTCAGCCAAAAGCAGAATTCCAAATTTGGTAATTTTTTACAACTATGATTACAAAGATAATAAGCGCACCATATAAAATCAAGTGGGGTTTGTGAACAGCGTGAGTAAAACAAAAGAACAATTTCCTTCTTAATTTAGATCAATATTATACCATAGTTCACTGTACAAATTTCTTATTTTTTCATAGGCTGTATTTCATATACTCTAAGGTGCATGGCTTCCACTTGGTCATACATATTATATGTGTACATTAGTCTTTCCTCATGCCAACCTTTATTTTAGATTTTAATTTTTTAACATCTCTTCTTTTGTTGACATTTTCTCATTTTTTTAAATTAATGAGACAAAGATTCCTCAAACAGGTCTCATTGATATGGAATATTCTAAATTTTGAATGATTAAAACACATTTTCTATATCCTTCATAACTGAAGGACCCAAAAACCGAAACAGTCTCTTCTGCCTGGTCAACTCTGATTCACAGAAACTGCTTGAAGGACAGTGTGGTTAAATGTGAAATCCTTGTACTATGTTTCATATGATTTTTCAATACAGCTCAAACTTTTATCTTGCTTTAAATGAAATTTAAATATATTTTAAGCTACTTTTGCTTTTTTACTTTTACATTATTTTCTCCCTCTTTTTTGCCCCTCTCTCTCTGTCAGTCTTTTATCCTAGTGTCCCTCCGAAATCAATCATTATACTCTACTCAGTAGATCAATGGATAATATTTCTCAGAAATAATTATACAAAATTAATTTTCTCATGTATCCGGTAGAATCTTAAAATATGTGAATTAACCAATTTTAGGATGTCTGGTGTTTTCTTGGATATACTTTTAAATATTAGTTATGTTTTATTGTTTGGGAATTCTTCCATGATTTTGAAGTTCAAGAATTCTTATTTTTCAGGGGTCCACTTGTTGTGTTTCCTTATGTAAAGAAAAACAAGAGCTTTGTAATCAATTAATTGTTCACAATAAAAACCCCAATGGCACTGGTTCGCAACCTTCCTGATGCCGCGACCCTTTCAGACATTTTCACTTGAGGTGGTGACCCCAACCATAACATTATTTTCATTGCTACTTCATCACGGTCATTTTGCTGCTCTTATGAATTGAGCGAACCCTGTGAAAGGGTCGTTCTACCCCTCAAAGTGGTCAAGACTCACAGGTTGATAACCACTGCTCAATGGAGTTTTTATATGCCGTCTAAGAAATTTTTTCAAATGAAGCAAGTTTAGAGATGTATTTCTAAGGTAAAATAAATTCCTAAGGAAAATGTACTGCTGTTAGTTGTCAAATTGGTTTCAACTCATCGTGAGCCTATACAAAGGATTTTGTTGTTGTTTTTAGATGCCTTCAAGTTGGCTCCAACTCAGAGTGGCCCTATGGACCACAGAATACAGAATGAAGTCCTATGGATCGCAGGTTGAAGTCCTATGGACCGCAGGTTGAAGTCCTATGGACCGCAGGTTGAAGTCCTATGGACCGCAGGTTGAAGTCCTATGGACCGCAGGTTGAAGTCCTATGGACCGCAGGTTGAAGTCCTATGGACCGCAGGTTGAAGCACTGTCCAGCTCCCCATCACCTTCACACTTGTTGCCGTGTTCAAGCTCGTGTTTCTGGCATTGTGTCACCAATCTTGTCGAGGATCTTCCCATTTTTTGAGGCCCCTCTACAATAACAAAGATGATGTCCTGGCTTTGATAACGTGTATCCTGTGTATGGGAAACAGTCTCCCAATCCATGCTTCCAAGGAGCATGCTGGCTTTACTTCTAAGAGACACTTGTTTGTTATTTTGGCAGTCCACAGTACCTTGAATGCTTTTGCTTACATCATGATTCAAGTGCATCCATTCTTCTTCTTTATCCTTTATATGCATATTAGGCTTTTATATGCATATTAATATGCATATTAGGCTATTGAAAACACCATGTCTTGGGTGAAGCACATCATAGTCCTCAAAGAAACATCTTCGCTTTTCAATACTTTAAAGATGCCTTGTGCCACAGAGTTACCGAGTGCAATATGTTAGCATATGTCTTGACGGCTGCATCCATGAGTATTGATTGTGCCTCCAACAAGATGAAATCCTTAAGAACGTCACACTCCGTTGCCATTTACCATGACCTTACCTACAGGTCCAGTTAGGAGAATTTCCCTCCAGATGTACTCATGTTGATTTTTGTGTATTCTCTCTGGAGAAATGAATATGTCTAGTCATTTAGAGTGTTTGTTGTTGGAACAAAGTTCTTTTCAATGAAGAAGTTGGTGATTTTGCAAAATTCTAGCATGTGATCTCCAGTGTCATTTCTATCACCAAAGCTATATTTAATGATTGTTCCTACCTCTTTGTTTTAATTTTTGCATTATAATCATCGCTAACTATCAGTGTATCTGGATCACATATTTCAGATGGATCCATTTCAGATGGCATGTTTGATCAATTTCATAGACAATTGTAAGCATCTATAAACTTTCTTATTTTCCATAATTGCAGTGAATTGGAACTCACAGAGGAGTGTGCAGAGCAAAAGGGTTGTACCGTCCTATCTCCAAACCAGACAGGAAAGACCATAAATAGACCTAGAGTCCTCGCTAAAAATTCTTTGTACCCGTAAACATGATTCGTGAAACTCAAGTCAAGTTTGCCAACAGGAGGAAAAAATCATAGAGCTATTTTATTCCCATTCTGCCTACCCCCACTCATTCATCTTGTTTATTTGTTTCCTAAGCACTCTTTTTTGTTTGCTTGTTTGCTTTTTATTGTGACATCAGTGAAAGTGTACAGAGGCAGACCACGGGTTTTTTACATTCAATAATTTGAATACAATTGGGTTTAACTCGGCCAATGCAACCTTCTCAATGTATCATCACTTATCTTCCTTCTGCCCTGTGGCTTCTCTTTCAACTCCTTCTTCTTCAATAACTCTGAATTGTATCTGTGGACCAATGACTCCCTTTTGCATTTATGTTTTCCTAACGTGGATGTGAGTTTGGTTGCAGGACTGAAGGCTGCTAAAGGCTACAGGTTTAAGGGATCCACTCGGCCCTATCTACCCCACAATTAAGCCTGGTCTCTTTTTTGATTCTGCGTTCTGTTACATATTTTTCTCTCGTTCTCTCATCGAATTTCTAAGGAGATCCTTTTCAGGGCAGTTGGGTGTCAGCATTGTGGGAACTGATCTGGCATGATTCATTCATAGTTGAGGTCCTTTCATATGCCTTTCAATCTTCATCACTCTTTTTCCTCTGCATGGGGAGAGACCAGTAGTGACATCTTAAATAGCTGCTTACAAGTCAGTTGCTACTCACCTAAATAGAATTGTGTGTTAATTAATGATCCTTATGTTACTTCCCTGGTTTCGAATACCACTGCGATGGCTACATAGGATTCACAGATCAAAAGCATGATCAAAGGCTTTATTATAGGGTTAACAAGCTTTAAGGCTAGTGAAAATGTTCAGGATGGTTGTTTATCAGGACATGTTATTAGAAGTTTTTTAGGTTTGCTAATAAACGCCCCCCCGCCCCCAAGGCATACTAAGCACCTGAAAGCAGAAATCTGGAGACGTTTCAATTGAGCTCTAAAGTTCAGCAAACTAAGCTCCCCGAAGAAAGTGCCAAGCGACTCCACGCTCTAGGAAGACTCAGCCAAAGGCACCCAGCTTCTGAGTCGGCAAGTTTAACTTCCCCAACTCAGTGCCCAGAGGCACCACACTTTGTAAGCCAGCCTCCTGCATGAGAGCATTGAACTTGCTGTATGGGCTGCCAAGTCCATGTCCCTTTCCATGCTCGGAGGCTGATTCACGGATGTTATAGCTCTCATCTGGATCCAGGAGATTCACTGCTTGGGAATCATGAGCCAAGAGGACTCACTACACTCCTGACTCTTGCAGGTAATAATCCCCCCTTTTTAGCTTCTCTGAGGGCTCATTTTATGTGCAGCAGGATGCCATTTCAGGGAATTCCATTCACAATTACTCACAGGTGAATCTTATCAGAATCTTCTTCCACCTTCTTCCCAGACCCAGGAAAAGGTCATTTGGTGACAAGTAGAGACGTAGTCTAGAAGCGCCATGTTACACAGCGCACTGCCTCAACATGGATGTAGAACAATTCCACCTGACTATGCTGGGCCAATAGCCTTCGGTGTCTCTTCAGACAATGGTTTTCATCCCCTGGCCCAGTGACTGCTCCCTGACCTAACAACAACTCCCCACTCCTTCAACTGACTGTCCAACATTCATTTTACTGTGAAATCTGTTTTTAAATGTTTATCATACAATATTCACCCTTTCATGTTTGACTATAATCCCTCAGCCTAATGCCCTCCGTGTTCACCAATATTTACTAACTACTGTATGTTTTACTACATGGTTTCCTAATTCTGAACATCTTGTAGTTTTCAAGTGTGCTCAAGAGCAACTTGATTCACTTATTTCAGAATTATTAGTTCTTCATCATTTACTGCCTTCTGATTTAGTTGAATAATGACCAATTCTTTTGGTTAAAATGGCTTTGTGTACACCTTCTAACTTCATTTGATGCTTCCTGAATTCTTCAATACATGTTTTTCTCATCAGATCCTCCAGTATTGCAATTCAAGATTTGATTTCAATTTTTAAAAATGCTTTAATCTTGAGAAATAATGAGTGCATTTTGGTGTTCTAGCTCATAGGTTTTTTGCACATTTCATGATAATGCATTACTTTGTCATTTTGAACTGCCATTTGAAATCTTCTGTTCAGCTATTTTATGTTATACACACACACACACACACACACATTTGCTGTAGCTAGTCTAGGTATAGGCGGATATCAAAGTATCTTCTTACAACTTCTTACAATTGAGATATTTCAGCAAGTGTTCACTCATCTATGCCAAGAAATTGGAAAGATAGCTACATGGACAACTTAGTTCCCATTTAAGAGAAAGATGATTCAGCAGAATCATCTGGGTTAATAGACTTCCTTTAGTGTGCATGTGCTATTGGAATAATGGTGTGAACCCAACACAACGTTACCACAAATCTTCAATTGATTACAAAATTAACATTTTCAAAGCATGTGCAATGAAGCACAATAAAATTTACTGTGCCTCTATCAATTAATGTAATGCCAATAGTGGTTAAACGGGTATAAAAATGATATCTTTAAATTACAATATCACACCCAGAGAAACCAAACTCACCACCCTGGACCCCTTTGAGACTCCTAGTGGCCCCCTAGAACAGGGACCTGTGGATTTCAAGGTCTGTAACGTTGTACAGGAGTAGAAAGCGTGACCTTTCGCCTGTGCAGGGGTTGGTGGTTTCCAACTGCTGACCTGTGGTTAGCCGCCCAAGGAATACACACTGGGTCACCAGACCTGAATGTGTTCGCATAGTCCCAATGCATTAAAAGGAATCCTGGTGGCTTAATAGGTGATGGGGCTACTAACCGCAAAATCAGTAGTTCAAAATTACCTGCCACCCATTGGAAGAAAGATGAGGCCGCCTGCTCAGGTAAAGATTTACAGTCCCAGAATTCCACAGGAGCAGGTCTACTCTGCCTTAGTGAGTCCTTAGTAGTTGAAATCAACTCAGTGGCAGTAAGCAATGTGTTTAAAGCAACTGAGTAGCACAGTCATGTGTGCAGATAACTCAGTCTGGCATGTCAGGATGGTCACCATCCATCAGGAACACTGATAGAGCAGCTGCGTTTTCTTTTGCTCTAGGGAACCACCCGAGCTGCCCAGCTGTGTGGGTAACACGCCATGTTTGGGTTTAAACCGTGAGTCCCCTAGGAATTCTCATGCTCAGCGTCTACACTGCACCCCCTGAGGCCACCTTAGGGACTGCCCTGAGTGGGTGCAGGGCACAGGCCATGGAGTTGGATGGGGGGGGGTCCTCCCTTTGAGACCAGAGTTGCTTCCAAGACCTGACAGAGAGCAAAAATTAGCTGAGAGGTCAGTGGGCCAGGCAAGACCCCATACATTGGGGTCCCCTGGGTCACCCTTTCTGATGGTGTCAGTTGGGTCTGCGACAGCACACCCCAGCCCCTCCCCCATGACTTACAAATGATGGTGTTAGCAAAAGGATTTCATGATTAGCACAGTAAAAGGTCAACCCCCCCCCCAAAAAAAAATTAGATTGACATGGTGGCTGCAACAATGGGCTTAAAAACAGAAACAATTTTGAGAACTGTGTAGGGCCAGCCAGTATTTCATTGCACAAAGGATTTAAATGAATCAGAACCATCTCACTGTCACTTAGGTTACACAGATCTGAATATGCCCCTTTGATACAAGAATCTGTAGCTCTTATTACTTTGCTCATCATTTGAGGGTTCAAGGACACACTCAACGATTAAATAGAATCACTCAATCAATGGCCCAGAGGTGATCAATAATTTTTAAGTCAAAAATGTAAAAAAAGGAAAGAGAAATAAGTGAGTAAGAGAGAATATGGATAACATAGTCATATTTTAGCACAATTTTTTCTATCTCTCTGACCTTTCTCTCTCTTTGTTAATCCCTTCCTCACCACATTCTCTTTTCAGTGCCCTTCATAGGCTCCTCTTGATCCACTACTACCACAGGAAGGTATGGGAACCTGTAGTGGAGATGAAGATAATGTATTCTCCCAGGAGGCCTGACTGACCTGAACAAACAAGGGTGCTGATTGTCACCTTTCTCATGGAAATTTCAAGATTTTAAAAAAATGACCTCCAGGGCAACATTGGTGATCCCGGATTTATGTCTTCTTACCCAGAGGCCTCTAGCACTTCTTTCCCACAGAGTTCTGAAAAGTCTCATTAAGTTTCATGATCCTGTTAAACATGAATCACTAACTTAAATCCCCGCACGATACTCTTGTTAACTTCTCTAATCTTGTGATCCAGACATCTAAGTCTACATGTAAAATGAAATCAAATCAAATAGTACCCATCATTACTTATGGATAATACCCTGAGAAGATATGTGTGCTATAAAGACAAAGGGTGATCATACTGAGCATAGGGAGAATGTTTTCTTTAAGCTTATATTGGAGTCACAGTATCATGGCAGCTAAGCTGTCCCGCAAATCTTTCACTGGGAAATATGTCCTGCTAAAGGGCAATTCAATGGGTAGTCCTGTGAAGTATTCCTAAACATTTTTAAACATCCCAGAAAAGGTGTGTTATCATTTGCACATACTTTATGCTTTCAGGCTATTAAAACTCAGTTTACCAGTAAACCTTCATGGCCGTTGGTCACCTGAATGGATTTACACAATTTCCCTCACATCTGAATTATGAAATCTACATGCAAGGTGGGAGACTTGCATTCACTTATTCAAAGCACACATGCTGATATTTATAAGCTAATTTCCTATCCTTAGATTGAATTCCAGACAAAGCATTTGGTCATCTAAGCAGAAGTAAACAAAAGAAAGGAACCAAAAGGGGTGATTAGAGAGTATTTTGTAAAAGCTACCAAGACTGCCGGCTTTCAAGTTGTCTTTTTTGCTTTAGTAACACACGTAAATAACAATCATCCTTTTTGTATTAAACTGTAGTCCATCTTATCCATGATTCTGTTTCTAAACGAGACATGCCTATAGAGGTAAATTGAGCATCATTATATCAGTTATCCTGCCAATACAACATATTTCTTACATCAATGCGATTCCTTTTAGATTGACTGTTTTCCACCACAACTGACTCTTGACAAAATGATTTCAAAGATGCCCTTCCTGTTAATGCAGTAATAGACGGATGGCTCTTCGTTTTTGACCTTAGAAGTCTTAACTTCAGTGTTCTCTCTGAAACTTAATTCAGTTTTCATTTTTGTTGGACTAAGGGATCTATTATATATTTTTCAAATGTTCATTTGTAATATATTATTATAATATAATATACCATATATACTCGTGTATAAGCTGAGTTTTTTCAGCACATCTTTTATGCAGTTTTTGTGATAAAATTAGGGGCCTTGGCTTATATTTGGGTCAGTTTTTACTGGAATATCTATGATAATCCCAAGAAATAACTATTCACCTTTGTTTACAACATCAGTGGTTAAGAAGACTGGCCCTGGGATTGCTCTTTAGGGAAATAATAGATTGGAAAACAAAAGAAGGAGATTTATGATCTATCTCTATGGAGCTCCATTAAACATATCTATATTTGATGAAAAGGTTAACAATAACTCTGAAGCAAAATGAGAAGCTAAGGGACAGGAGAACTAGCACACCGGGAATGGGATCATGGGAGTAATAAAGAGAAAGTATTGTTGTGTGGTGCCTTTGAGTTGGTTCTGATTCATAATTGAACCTGCATGCAACCAACCCAACCACTGCATGGTCCTCTGCCCTAGTCACCATTGTTGTTCTGTTTCTGCTTCTACTTGTGGACTCGGTCTATCTGCTTTGTCAAGGATCTGCTCTCTTGTGCTGCCCCTCCACTTTCCCACACATGATGTCTTTCTTTCAGTTATTAGTCCTCCTGACAATGTGTTCAAAGTACGTGAGACAAAGTTTTGACATACTTGAGTCTAAGGAACATTTGAGTTTTACTTCTTCCAAGATGGATGTGTTTGATCCTCTGGCAGTCCATGATACATTCAATAGTCTACCCCGGAACCATAATTCAAATGCATTCATTCCTCTCTAGCCTTCCTTATTCAATATCTGGCTTTCACATGCAAACAGTGTGGCTGGAAATATCAAGGTTTGGGTCAGGCACACATTACGCTTCAAAGTCCTCAAAGTCTCATCCTTGCTCCTCAATACTGTGAAGGCTTCCTGGGTAGCACATTCGCCCAGCACAATCCATCGTTTGATTTCTTACCTGGTGCTTTCATGAGCATTGGTTGTAGAGCCAAACAAGATAAAAACCTTGACGACATCAATCTCTTCTCCATTTATCATGATGTTACCTATTGAACCCGCTGTGGGAATTTTTTTTTTAACATTGAGTTGTAATCCACACTGGAAGCAATCTTTGATCTTCATCAGCAAGTGCGTCAAGTCCTCCTCATCTTTAGTAAGCAAAGATGATATAGATTGATTGAAAACTGTAACTAATGTCATTTTCAAAATTGGGTAGAACTTATCAATTGGAAAACTAATTTTCCATAAGAACTTTCATTTAAAACATCTAGATATTTTTCAATTCACTTTATTTAAATGATGGGATTGATGCTTTTATTAATATTACTAGTATAATTTCAGTTCACGTTAAAATTCCATTCCACAATAAGAAGCGCTGTTTTATCAGATAAAGCATATTTTCACAACTTGATTACAGGATATAGCATTTTCTGAATGTTCTGATATTTATAACTTTATTTTTTAACCCTAATCTGTTAGGTTCTTGAGAGGATGAATTTACATAGTGGCTGCAACAGTAGCAGGAGTTGTGAGGATGGCAGAACCAGACAGTGTTGTTTTCTGTTGTAAATCGGGTCCATATGAGTTGTAACCAACTTTCTAGCTTCTGATAACAATATCAACAATGGACAAGCATCCACATTTATTCTTCAGCGTGTCCTGTTGGTGGTACCTTTGCCGCTGTGACTTTGGAAGCCATGCCCCCATCTTTCCAATACACCGGAGGGGAAAGTGGCTGCAGTGGGCCCTTCAGACTGAGACAAAGTGGAGAAGAGGACCTGATGGCATGCTTATAAACATTTGAAAAGACAAGAATAGCAGCAGTACAGTGACTTAAACAGTGGCAGATGATGGGCCCTCACACTGGAAGACACTCAATTATGGGAGAGCTACTTTCTCAGAGCCAGAATTGACCTTAATGACCTAGACAGAGACCTTCGGGGACCTCGATTTGCTGATGTGGAACAACTCAAACTGAGAAGAAACAGGTCAAGCATCATTTATATGTGGAAGGTGGAAGATACAAAATATAAATCTGGGAAATTGCAAGTTGTAAAAAATAAAATGGAAAGCATCCAATTAACGATGCAGGTGCTTGTGAGGTGAAATGGATTGGTATTGGCCATTTTTAATAGGATAATCATAAGCACTACTACCCAAGAATGAAAAATTGAAGAAGAATGGTATCACATTAATTATGAAAATGACTCTCCAAGATCTGTCTTGGAGTTCCACAGTATGGGGGATCAGGTTAGGTCCATTTGCTAATAAGGAAGACCTGTTAATGACACAGTCATTCAAACTCAGGTTCCAACTGTTAATGAAAAAGAGGAAATTGGAGATTCTTACTGATTTCCGCAGTCTCAAGTTCATCAAACATGCAATTAAAATGCATGGATAACTACTGTTGTTTGGAACACAAAATTTGAAGAAGAAAAATGAAAAATCAATAGTTCATAAATATGGCTTTGGTTATTGAAATGATGCTGGAAATCACGGTGGGGTTTTCTAAGACCAAGTACTTATTAATTGTAAATCTATTGTTTCACCAACATAATTGGTAACTATAAACATGGACTTTGCCACTTGTAATACACAGATATCAATAGACAACTTCTGTTGGGAAAAAAAAGGCAAGCTCACTCTCAGTCACAAGTCCAAGGACTGGTTATGGAACAGACCGTTGATTCCTCATAGGCAATTTGAAGTTAAAGTTGAAGAACATTTTTTTTTAATTCAGAGGAGCCCAAATATAATCTTTCATATATTCCCCTTTTAATTTAAGAGCCATCTGAAGAATAGATTTGACATATTGAACATTTGTGACTGAAAACCAGATGCACAAGGGGATAAGCAAGTGCATCATGCATGAAGAAAACAAATGTTTTTAAAAAGCTTAGAGCAGCGGTTCTCAACCTGTGGGTCACCACCCCATTGGGGGTCTAATGACCCTTTCACAGAGGTTGCCCGATACACAACAGTAGCGAAATGACAGTGATGAAGTAGCAACAAAAATAATTTTATGGTTGGGGGGTCACAACAATATGAGGAACTGTATTAAAGGGTCACGGCGTGAGGAAGGTTGAGAACCATGGCTTAGAATGAAAAGCTCAAAATGTCCATCAGAAGAGACTCTGCACTTGTCCTTGAACATAGAGTTGCTAAAGCTAAAGAATTAATGAATGATGTAAATGGGCTAAACAAAATATTGCAAGCATTGAGCTACAATATTAGTCTGTGGAAAACATATGGAACTACCTAATAAGTAGCAAAAGAAAATGGAAGGAATATTCAGTCACTGTACCAAAAATTTTGGGGGTCAATGTTTAAACATTTTAGGAGGTAGTACATAATCAAGAACCAATGATAAAAATGGAAGCAGTTTAATCTGCAATGAAAATATTGGCAAAAAAATCAAGACTTCAGAAATGGATGAAACATTTACTAAATTGGTTTGTAAACATGCAGAGCTTTAAAGATACTTATCTATGTTAAGTAATTTTGATCACAGGTAACTGGTATACCTACTGAAAGATATTCAGGTACGTGCCAATTTCAAATAGAGGCAATCCAGCAAAGTGCAGAAATTATAAAAAATAACTAATATCACATAGAGAAAAAATGTTGAAGAGAATTTTAAAAGGTTGCAGCAGGACATCAACAAAGAGCTCCCAGAAATCAAGCCTGTTTAGAAGAGGACTGGAACGAGGGGCATCATTACTAACCTGAGAACGATCTTGACTGAAAGCAGACACTAGATGAACTATGTGTGCTTTGGCTGTGTTTACTCCACAAAGGCATTCAACTGCGCGGATCATAAACAAAACAAAACAGAAAAACTATGAATAATATTGAGAAGAATGAGGATTCTAGAACACTTAATCATGAGCATATAGAAGCTATATATAACCAAGAAGCAGTTATTCAAACACAAGGGAATCCTGTGTGGTTGGAGAAAGACTGTATTCACCAGCGATATACAGTGATACAGCCTTGAAGAATGTATTAATGATACCAAAGACTACAACCTTCAAGATAGAGTCCATCGCAACATAAAGAAAACCAAGATCCTACTCATGGACCAATAAGCAAAATTATGATCGACAGAGAGAAGATTGGCATTGCCCAGGATTGCATTTTACTCGAATTCATGATTATTGCTCATGTAAGTGGGAGTGAAAAAAGATCAAGCAATGGTGCACTGGTAAAACACTGGTATCTTTAAAGTGTTAAAAAGCCAATGTGTCACTTTGATAACAAAGGTGCACACCAACTAAGCCTCATATGCATGGGAAAGCTAGAAAATGACTAAGGAAGACTTGGTACGGATTCATGCATTTGGATTGTGTTAGTGAGGACTCTTGAAGAGACCAGGGACTGTCAGCAGAATGAACAACTGTGTCTTGGAAGCAGTGTGGGCAGAACGTGCCTTAGCAATGAGGCTGGCATCACTGAGTCACACGTGGTTGGGGCGTTTCTTAGGACGAGGCAGGATCGCGCATTATCAAGTAGAGGTTCGCAACAACCAGGAAGACCCTCATTGAGGTGAACTGAACAGTGGCTACAACGAAAGTTTCAACATAGTAACAATGTGCAGATGGCATCAGACAACGCCGTGTTTTAGATTATGGTCCAGAGGGTCCCTATGCGTCTAATCAACTTGAAAGTCTCTCACATTCTCTTAGAGAGGGATGCATGCCCTTCGGAGAGAAATTCGATAGTTTCTTTGCAGACGACTAAAATGAAAAGGAAAGTAGGAACTACTTCAGCATCGCCAACGGTCTCAGTGCCCAAGTTACTCTGTGACATAAACAAGGGATAATCTTGATTGCAATTCAAAGACTATGTCGTTCAGGGTCAGAAGGCACTTTTGACACTCGCAAATATTTCAGGGAAACCTTCGACTGATTTCCATGTTTAAAAACTTCTAATTGCAACAATCTAGATAGATGGTATAAGATGACTGCATTTGGACGACTTACAGCTTCCTATCTAAATGTCTGTGAGGTCTCGATTGACAGACTTGACAACGGATCATAAAAAGATGCTCAGTCTTGGCATGGGAAGAGGTGAAACATCTGGTTTTATAGATTTCCCTGCAAAGGAAGGAATGCCAATCACCTTTAGATTAGATTGTTTGCATTTGATGCAATGTGGAAACTGGAAGATCTGATTATTAAAATGGCAAAGCAATTTTTTATAATTGCTGCAGGGATAAACATCATTTAGAAAATAGGCAAAAGCCAAAGTTGCAGCAGAGTGTGGTTGTTTAGAAACCCATTTCATTTGCTTTAAAGTGAGAGTCAGTGTATTGTCATTTCTGCCCCAAAATGATTCTAGGTTGAGGAATACCTCTTTTGAAATAAGATGTACGTGCATTGATGATCTCATGTGTACGGCTGTGGTCGGAAGTGACTTTTCATGAGCATATGCATTTTTAGAAGGGCCAGAAATATAAACAAAAACAATGCAGTACTATAAATTAATATTCAAGCCATTGAAAGAAATTAATTAGAGTTTATAATATAGCAATAATTTAGACATTCCTTTTGGTGAAATGAACATGGGGTAGTTTGACAGCATCTGGGAACTATCTTCACTTTTCTAATGAACTCCATTACTTTAAAAAATGATTTATTGATTGTGTACATATTAACAACAATACATCAAAATAAGTAAATACACTATTGCAAATACGCATTTAATAATCTCTGCCTTGTACTTGTAGAAATGGCACTAGGTAGGTTTTTAAGATAGATGAGCAAGAGAACACTCCTCTCATAAATGTTCATGAATTCCTTGCTTTGGGCCTAAAATACTATTATTATAAGTTAGAGTTTTAAAAGTACTATCTAGTTTTAAATTTGCGTCTCTATCTATCTATCTATCTATCATCTATCTATCTATCTATCTATCATCTATCTATCTATCTATCTATCTATCTATCTATCTATCTATCTATCTATCTATCTATCTCTTTCTCTCATACACACACATCAGTTATTTAAATAGATTTGTTAAAATAATTTTGATTTTTAAAAGTTTTCTGTAACATGCCTGTGAAAGTTGGACATTGAATAAGGCAGATGCATCGAGGCATTTGAATTCTCCTTCATGAAAGGAATATTGAGAGTACTGTGGGCTACCAGGAGAAGAAACAAACTTGTTTTTGAAGAAGTGAAGCCAGAACACACCTTAGAGACAAGGATGGAGAGACTTCATCTTACGTGTTGTGGACATGTTACCAGGAGGGAGCCTCCTTGGAACAGGAATCTGCTTGTTAAAACAGAAGGGAGGAAGATCCGCAGGGAGATACACTGATAGAATGACTGTCATGAAGATGATTCAGGACAGAGCAGTATTTCTTTCTGTTGCACAAGTGGTCTCTGGGGGTGGAAACGAACACATTGGCACTTAAAAACAGCAACAACAGATAACATATGTAAACAAGCCTTCCTATGGGAGGGGAATTCAAATATCTAAAATAATGCCATGTCATGTATTGTAAAATACATTCCAGGTGTTTCTTAAGTTTTAGACATCTAAAGACAGTTTATAGACAATCATTATGATGATCCTTCAAGAACTTTCTCCCTTTCCTCTGCCACATTGCTCGTTATTTCTAGGTCCCACACCAATCTGTGATTTACTCAAGGGTGCATTGGACTAGAAACATTTGTTCAATGTCCAGTGTGGCAAGTTCTGAGCAATAAGGACTTGGGAAACTAGGTTAGGGTGGGGGTTTGTCTCTACATTCAATTCTATATTCTGAACATATAGAACAGTTGTTGTCAGATAGTTGATGTCCAAAAGATGATAAAATTCAAGAGAATATTAAATAAATAATGCAGTCTTTGTCTCCAAGGAGATAGCTATATTTATATATACATTATGTAATAATGTATATATAATAGTATGTGTATATATATACTATTAAAGAAATACCCAATGATATGGAAACATAAGTACAAAAGCACAGAGGGAATTTAAAATGACTAAGCAATAGAACCACAAGTATCCTTGGCGGCAAGTTTCCATTAGTTTGCTAACTAACCATATGGTCAGTAGTAGAAGCAGCCAGCCTCCCCATGGGAGAGAAATGAAAATTTCTATTCTCTTTAAAGGAATTTCTGGCTCAGAAATGACAGGAGCAATTCTACCCTGTCCCATGGAGTCTATATGAGTTGGAATCAACACACTGGCAGTGAGTTCGATTTTAAGAAGCAGTAGAAAGGTTAAAAGTCGACTTTAACACATAATCCCTTATTTCTATAATGAACTGCATTTAATTTTATGCTTTCATCGTATATGTATTTATATTATGAGATAAAAAAGTTTTATTTGGCCCATTATTTAAATATTACCTATGTTTAGAGAGATGCAAGGAATGTATTTTAGAATAGTAGTTGGCAAATCTTTTCTTAAGATATCAGATAGTCAATGTTTTAGGTTTTGTAGGTCATTTGGCCCCTCTCATAGCTACTTAACTGTGCCAGCATACTGGAACAAATAAACCCAAACCAAACTCACTGTCAGCGAGTCAATGCGCACTCACAGCGAACCTCCAGGACAGCGTAGAACACCCCTGTGGGGTTCAGAGACTGTAACTCTGAGGGAGAAAGCCGTGCCAGCCTCCTGCCAAGAAGTATTGCTTTCAAACCGTGAACTCGCAGCTAGCCCCACATGTCACCATGACACCACCAGACCGCCTGACCTTAGACAGTATGTTAATAGTCATAGCTATGTTTCAGTACAACCTTATATTTTAAAAAGGGCAGGGAAGGTTAGGTGTATCTGATGAACTGTCGTTTGATAAGCCATAGTGGTCCAGTTGATTAAACACTCTGGTACTCACTGAAAGTTCTGAGATGTCAGCGCATCAATTCTTCCATAGGAAGAAAGATGCAGTGTTCTACTTCTTTAAGTGGATGGATGGATTATGATAAGAGTTGTATGAGCTGCCAATAGAATGATTTTTTAAAAACACAAAACAAAACAAAAATTAAAGCCTCTGAAACACAGTATTATTCTACTCTGTCCTACAGGCTCACTATGGGTTGGAATTGACTGTAATGTAGTGTGTACATTTTATAAGGTAAAAAAGCAGATCTGCTGTGAGAACTTTAACCAAAGAATTTTTCTGCTGTGGAATATCTGACCTTCAATTAGCAGCAGCCCGATGCTAAATCACTATGCCGCCAGGGCTCCGTGGCTGAATGGAAAGAGCCCCCTTTAGACTTTCATGGCTCTATTGGGAATACTATAGGAGAAATAAAACAAAAAGTTAAAAAAATCCATAGTGAGCTGACATCATTTCCCAGAATCATTCCCCAGAGATACCTAATATTATCTTTCGTGCCTCCTCATTTGAATTTATTTTACAGTTTTCTCCTCCATGGAATCATGCAGTCCTCACCATTGTCGTTGCATTGTAGATAAAGCTCAGAGATTTCCAATGCTTCAATAATGCCGCCGAGACACCATTTTAATTTCTGGGTTTTCACCATTTCTGGTAATAGGAACCAAACAAAATCAAGATATTCAGGCAATTTCAGAATGCGAAATTCAGTGTTCTTTGTCTCCTTGGTTCTTTGAATAAGGACAACTACAACCAAATTGTTCTTCAGACATGAAACTGGAGCCCGAGGAGAAAGCGACGTCTCTCCTTGGATACTTTGCTTAGAAATGCATGGGTTTCTCGTGAGATCTTTCTGTTTCTTTGGAGTGCTGGTAGGCCCCTACTTTTTACGTTATTAAAACTATATTTTTAACACACATTTTTTGCAGTGTTTCCAGGCAGAAGAGCTGATGGTCTAGAAAACTCTTCTGTGTACATTGAAATACAGCTAACCATGGCAGATGGTGGTCATAGAGAAGCTCTGGCTCATATCTCGACTTCCCCAAATAGAAGAGACGCTTATCTACATCTCCCCAATCTATAGCTAAAAAGAGAGACATCTCTAGATAATCTTTTATTGTTACTCCCTAAAGTTCAATCGCAACCCCTGCTCCCACATTGTCTTTCCTTTGGGATCCCCTGGGCCCTCAGGAGTCATCATGAGAATGCTCTCCAAAGAGAATGCTTTATCATACTATTAACTTCAACATGTAGCTAAAAAAGGAGTCCCTGCCTGGAGAAAATGAATAACTGGTTTAATGTTAGTAGATATTAAAATATACCTATAGATGCCTCAGAAGAAAAGTTTGGAACTCTATTACCAATAATAATAATAATAAATCAGCTGTTGAAAACCCTGTGAAGCACAGTCTTACACACATGGGCTCACCATAAATTGGAATCAACTCCAAGGCAATTGAAATAGCACTGAACTGAAATTTGATCTCTCTCTGAACTGCAAGTTAGTTCCTCTCACTGATAATTCTGTCTTGGTGTAAGAAAAAATGTTTTCTGTATTAACATGCAATGTAAAGAAATTATAGACTAGAACAGGAAAGCAAAAGGGTTTCTATTAGAGATCATATTAAGGGTAAAGTTTAAAAATCTATATCTGCATGCAAGATTATATGGATTAAATTGTTATAAACAAACCATTTTAATGTCAGTTAATTAACATTAAAAATCCTATTTGCTTTAATATGGGTTACTGAGAGGCATTCTATGGGCATTTTAGCATAAAAATTAGCTAATAATTTTGAGCTATATAAAACATAGATGTGTCTATGCCACTATTGGAAAAAGTGTTCCTACTTTTTTCTGAATGAAATAGATGACCCATATCTATGGAATATGCTGAGTTTTATTGTACATTTTAGTGGAAACACGCACATACACATAATGCACGAAGAAAATAACAATAAAAAGCTGATAATCACAAGGATCAATGAAGAACTAGCATCTTTTTCTATAATATATAATTGTTAATATTAAAATGAATACATGCTAATAGTGAGTGCATATAATATACTATATTCTATATTCCAAAAGAACAAACAAATATATCCTGGAGGAAAGCACATCGGAATTCAGGATGGTGAGACTTTGACTCATGTACTTTGGATATGTTATTAGGAGAGACCGGTCCCTGGAGAAGGACAACACACTTGGGAAAGTAGACACAGTGGCTACAACCTTGGACTCAAACAATTGCTAACAATTGTTAATATGATCCGGGATGGGCAGTGTTTTTTTGTCTTGTACCTTGTGTCAATAAGGGCCAGAAGAGGCTTCATGACATCTAACAACAACACAACACAACTGGACCAATAGGCAACATCGTGATAATGGAGAAAGAGTTGATGGGGTCAAGGATTTTATCTTATTTGGACCACAGTGCATCCTCACGGACGCAGCACTCAAAAGGTCAAACGATGGTCTGCATTTGTAAAATGTGCTGCACAAGCCCTCTTTGGAGGACTGAAAGCAAGGACGTGAACTTGAGGATTAAAGTGTGCCTGGACCCAAGCCATGGTATTTTCAATTGCCATAGATGCATGTGAATGTTGGGCATTGAATAAAGAAGATTGAAAAAGAATCAATGCATTTGAATTATAGTGCTGGAGAAGACTATTGAAAGTACTATGGACTGCCAAAAGATGAATTGATCTGTCTTCAAAGAAAAGGAACCAGAGTGCTCCTTTGAAGCAAGGATAGAAAGGCTTCATCTTACATATTTTGAAGAAGCTTCAGGAGAGACCAGTCCCTGGAGAAGGATATCCTGTTTGGTAAAGCAGAGGGGAAGTGAAGAAGATGAAGACCTTCAAGGAGATGGATTGACACCAGGGCTGCAACCACTGACCTAGCCATAGGATCAATTGTGAGAATGACGCAGGACCATGCAGGTTTCATTCCAGTGTATCTAGAATCATGATGGGTCACAGCCGACTCGATAGCACCTAACAACAGCAGTCACTCCATACAGCAATTTACATATATTTTCTCATGTAATCTCATTCCATTCTTGCAAACAGGTGATTGTTAATGCTATGATCTTACAGACTAGGAAACAGTCAGAGAGTTCAATAAACTCAGGTTTTCCAGCTAGAAGGCAATGCAGGTGGGAGTTGGGTTCAATTACTCCACTTTCAGAGCTAGTACAAAGCCTCCTCTAGCATTTAGTTGCTTGACATCCAGCCACTCCACACAGCAGGCTATGACACCCCAAGTTAATCTCATCCAATCAGGGATTTTCACTCCCTAAAGTCAGATAGCTCCTGGGTAAAAGTCTGCAATTTCTTTCTTACCATTGGATACTCTTGATAGAGACCAAGGAATTTCTGTGAAGTTATCCATGGACCCAGGGAGAGCTCCAGAGAACTGAGAGACATGCCCTCCATAGATGGTATGCTTCCCTCAGGGAGTTAAAGACACCGAAAGGTGATCTCTTGTCATGTCTGTAGCTTAAAGAAGTATTTCATGTGACCTGTGGGTGATTGTAGCTCACCATATCTCTTCTATACAGACAGGGAGAAATATTTCCGAAGTCTAGAAAAGCCGTACATATATGAATCAGTAGCTGCTAGTGTATGTGTGTATGAATGCGTGCCCTTTGCATTGTGAATCCATACACGAGTGAATTGTGTAGAGGTTTGTGATATGCTGTTGCTGTCTTAAACTGAGTGTTTCATTGTGTGAAACTGGGCCTGTTCTGATGGGTAAAATAAATTAAGATTTTCTCTTTGCTTTGTTTGCTAAGTTACTCAGAAGTAAATTTTTGGTTCTCTTTAATGATAGTACAAGAACATATGGTATTTTACCTCTTATTTCATTTTAAAGTATAGCCAATATATATACTGATTTCCTTATCTATTTTAATTTATTATATTCTAAATAATCAATTGCTACTTAAATGAGAGTAATAAGATCTCCCACAAAGAAAACTGAGACAGGTGAGAAAAATTTACACATGATTATGTTCTATGGTAATATAAGAGATCATTGCTTCATAATTATTATTATTTTTAAATATGGAGAAACAATTTAATTCCCAAGTCATTGATAAAACTCTCTGTACAGTTTTATAATGCATTTATGAGCAAAAAATTTTGCTCAGCATAATTACAAATAACCACTTCCTAGCACTAAATACCTTGCCTGATATATCTTGGAAAGTATTTAGTGCTAGGAATTTATATATATGTGTGTGTGTATATATATATATACTTTTTAATTGTGGGAAATCTAATTAACTTTCCATTCCATTTTCCATAAACCTTATAGATTTTCTGTGTGTGAGTGTGTGTGTGTGCAAAGAGAAAGAGAGAGATCTTGAGATATGGAAGTCTTGTCCTGCATCGTGATAACAATGGGAACTAGCCAGTCTAAGATTCATAGGGCAGACCACCAGGCTAGAAGGTCTGACAAGATTTGCTGCTTTAATTTTGAGACAGAATTTCTTAGTTTCCTGGAAATCCTGGCTTTGTTCATCTGTTTGTTTGAAGCCCACCCACGTTTTGACCACATCTACAAAATACCTTCACAGCAACAACTAGATTAATGTTTGATTGAATAAACAGACACTATAGTCAAATTGACACGTAAAACTAGCTGTTGCAGTCACAGAGGAATTATAATACCTCATTCAATTTCAAAGAGCTAAGACTTTGCGAAGCCAGGATGGAAAGCAGGTCCTATTAGAATCTTTGTATATTCTGGTGTTCACACCCTTAATTTTAACAATTGATGTACTTATTTACATAACACTGGAAATATTGCTTCATAGTGAAAAGAGTGAAGTTTTATAGTGTACTATGGTGTATTTGGCTCCAGGCACTTATTTCAATAACGATATTTAAATATTCTGTTATCACGTTGCTTTTTATAGCATCCACAAGTTAGACTTAGATGTGGTTTTGTTATCATTTTCAAGAGAGATCTCCTGCTTAATTTTAGGGGTTGAGATAAAATTAAAAAGCAGAATTTATAAGGCTCAAAACTAGATACAATAAATTTTCATAACCAATAAAATATAAAAGTTAAAATGTGGTATAATAGAATGTAATATAGCAATAAAATTATCTACAATTAGACTTTAGAATATGATTCCATCTCATAACACTGTGGGAAGAAAGATAAAGTTGTATGTACTATACAATATATTTTTTTAATGCAATCAGATGTCAATATGGGGCCTGAAAAGCACACCTTGTGGGTAACATCCTGTTTCTCAGTGTGGACAACAGGTTCACAGGGAATATCACATTGTAAATAATCTTCAGGCTACACATAAGCACTCTTCCATGATCATATTTTATATCAGTGAAAGTAAAACATAAAGAAATAAAATAGCATTTTTCTAAACCTCATTTGATATGTTCTGCTTTAAAATTAACTTACTTAGATTGTTAGCTCCTGTTACTTGAATTATACAATTAATTTATTAACTCTCACCATTTATTAATTTTCACCATTCACAGTTTGGGGGGAGCAAGCACTCTTGGTAATGATTAGACATTCTGTATTTAAAGTGTGATTCACAGTGCCAGCAGGCAGTAGAAAGTACTAAGCAGAATGGAAATATCACCATCAACACTGCCAACACTGTTCTCATCCCAATGATTGATTCAAATAAATGTGTTTTGTACACCACAAATCTGAAGGACTTTGATTTCCTGAGGGGAAATTATGCAAAAGAAAAATCTTTCCATATCTGAGTTATAAACATGGATTCAATATCATTTCAAAAGTCTGAGATACTAACCAAAGCATATTGATATAAAGATGAACATATCAAGAAAACATATGACTAACTATTCAGATATTATCTGTATCAGGTGGTGATATATATGTAAAATACTAACTGTGGAATAGATTGCGTTAAATTCCCATGGCTCTGTAGGTTCTGTAATAAGATAGAAACTATCAATTGGTGTTGAGATCAGAGAGATAAATCATATTTCTAATCTGGAGAGTCCCATAATTGAGGGGCTACTGTTATAGATGATTGTAGAGTTGTTTACTCAGGGTTTACTTCAGAGAAGAGTTGTGTTGAGTTTCCATAGGAAGGTTCATTACTGTAGCCCAAAAGGAGAATTCTTACAAGCTTGTCCACATGGGACGTACTGGATAAAGTGTAACCTTTATTCAGTCATGTAAAACATTTTATTCTTTGGTGAGAAAGAAACTGTTGAGTACTTTCTGACTCGGGAGCCTCTGACAATCCAACATTAAATTGTCATCCTATAAAAAATGTAAGAAATTTGCTTAAAATATCTGAAAATTGGATCAGTACCTTTCCCAAAACTGTTCTGAAATTGAGGTAATGTTACTGCATCTTCATGTGCCTGCTACTTTTCATACCAAAATTATGATTTTCATTAAATAAGAGCTATATGTCAACAGTCTCAACTATGAATTAAATGCTCACTTTATCAGGTTAATAATGAAAATATCATTGAATTGGTAAATTAACCCCAAAACAGATAGTTTCTTCAATGTTATCTGTTAAAGATAAGGATATTAAGGGTTATAACGGTTGTGCAATTTCCTAGTTGCCAGGCTTTGGCTGACGTATTTGGCTGAATGGTAAACTTGGGTCAGTAGAAAGCTAAATGCTATCTTCAAAAATGAACAAGCACTGCACCCTGATGAGCCAGTGTTGCAAAGATGAAAAACAATTTTCTTCTAGTTCTTGAATGCTTCCACCCCCTCCCCAACTATCATGATCCCAGTTCTACATTACAAATCCAGCTGGACCGGAGGGTGTACACTGACACAGATAGGAACTGGAAACACAGGACAGATGAACCCCTCAGGACGAGTGGTGGGAGTGGCGATACCGGGAGGGTTAGGGAGAAAGTGGGGGAAAAGATTACAAAGATCTAAATATAACCTCATCCCTGGGGGATGGACAACAGAGAAGTGTGTGAAGGCCGATGTCAGATGGTGTAAGACATGACATAATAATAATAATAATAATTTATAAATTATCAAGGGTTCATGGGGGAGGGGGACCATAGAGCGAGGGGGGAAATATGGAGCTGATACCAAGGGCTCAAGTAGAAAGCAAATGTATTGAGAATGATGAGGGAAACACATGTACAAAAGTGCTTGACACATGGATATATGTACGGGTTGTGATAAGAGTTGTACGAGCCCCCCATAAAATTATTTCTAAAAAATTAAAAATAAATAAAAATAGCAAAGAAACTGCACAATGGTTTTAATTCCTCCAGATATCAAGCAGCACTGTTATTAGTAAATGCCAAACCAGTGTGAAACGTTGCAAAACCCATTCTACATATTATCTCTTGTTCAAAATAATTGAGTACAGCAAGTGAGTTATTAAATGAGGCAAAGAAACCGAGTTCAAGCTACAAAGTGAAGGCACAATACCAGAGATCAAGAAAGCTGTCAGAGATGACGGACGTTAAGCAAGGAAAGAGGCAGAAAGAAGATGCCAAATGGCTAAGGTGGTTTTGATCTTGTCATTTTGAAAATTTTTAACCACCATCAATGTCCATTTCAGGGTACAAGAAATCGGGGGAAACATTTGATTTATTTCCAAGTGTCAGACTGATTTCTATATGCATGTGTTCAATTAAAAAAATGAAGCAGACCTTGAAAAAGGAGGGCGAATCAATGAAATATTTAGATGTCATAAGGGCTTCACTATTCAGTGTCGTGAATCAGAGAAGTCTAAGTGCAGTTTTGTTCATGCTCAGGAGATTTGTTGGCCTCGACAGGAATTTTCTGGATTGAAGAGTACGATTGCAAAGAGAGAATGTGCAAAAGAGCACAGTCCCAAATCACTGTCCTTCCTCAACCATCTCCTCTAGGGTCAGCCAGAACAGAGAGCCTGTGAATTTCTACTGTTAAACTGTATAACTTGGAAGATTCTGTATTCTCTCTAAAAAGGAATCCTAGGTATTAGAAAAACCTCACTTTCATGTTTGACATTCTCCTTTTTTTTGGTCATTCGTGGTCTACGTGTCTCATGCGTCAGGTTGTTGCCCTGCGTTGAACCCGATATAAGGAGAAAGGAAGGAGTCTCAGCCCTGACCACCAGCTGAACAGCAATCAGAGCCACGACATGAAGTGGGGAACATTCAAAGATTAGATCTCTACAAACACATCTACAGGGATTAGTGAATACAGGTCTCAATTTCCCTTGTTAACCAAACAGTTTGACAATGTGAAAATACGACTAGGTTATCTGACTGCAGATTATTATCTGCTTTGGTTATTAGAATTAAAGAGATCCCACTTAACCCTGATCTGATTATTAGCTTTAATTTGTTACCTTAAGATACCTAAAATACTATGATAATAACAATGAACACCCAAGAAATAAAGCACAACATGATGTACTCTGTAATTGCATTAATTCACTAAGTACTCTGCTATATATATTTAATATATTTTATATAATATACTGTATGTTTTATAATTTATATATTATATGTTATTATATAATTATTATATTATTACATGATATTAAAAATATAATATAATGTATTATATTATGATTTATGTAGTATAATATATAAATATGTTTTATATCAAAATTTATATATTAAATTTTATTTTTAAATATATTTTATTTATTAAATGATATATATATAAAACCTCCTCAAATGTGTCTTCTACGAGCAAGCAGTGTTAGACTTGTAGCATACAGGGGATCCAGGTCTTTGGGAAAAGGTCTCCATTATGTATATAGATTTGAGGTTTATATCACATGCTCACACAATGAGAGAGAAATAGAACCTCAGATCAGAAAGGGGGCATTAGGTAAAGAATACATCCGACGAAAACACAAATCTAAAGAGGTAAAGAATGAGGTGCTCAGGAATAAGCAGGGGTCAAAGGTATTATGAGATTTTAGGAGAAGTTATCAAAGAAAAAACATGAGTGAATGTCCAGGCCGAGAAGCTCTTGAGAATTAAGAAACTGTGCTGCTCTTAAAGAGGTCCTTTTTAGTTCAAAGGCAAAGGCCATGTGTAAGATGTGGAGAGTCGAGCAGTAAGACAAAGGACACTCTGAAATCACACAATTATTTAAGGAAATTTAGATAGAAACTCAGGAGGGTTATGAAACTCAGGAGGGTTATGAAACTCAGGAGGGTTATGAAACTCAGGAGGGTTATGAAACTCAGGAGGGATATGAAACTCAGGAGGGATATGCCAGTAGCTAGATTTGATGGGATGGCCAGACAGCATGGGAGAGAATGAAGGAAATATATGAAAAAAGCAGAGACAGAGAAAGGGAGAGAATAACGACAAGATCATTGGTTCCGCTGCCAATTGTGGATCCGAGAATCATTGCTGAACAATTAATATGAGAAATTGAAATGGAAATCTTTTCAGAAGTAATCTGAATTGTTCACATGAATTTAGTGAACCTGGCTGTTGCTGCTTTGAAATATCTCATGCGGGACTTAAACTATAAAATATTGTATTGTATCATTTGCCATGCTTTTTCTAAATTATCTGACAATGTTCCCTGTGGAAAATAAAGTCTTTACAAATACATATAAAAAATGAACATAAGGATTTCACTGAGAAACGGACAAAATATCTAGATATGGCAAGTACTCTGTTACTTTAATGTCATTTTTTAAGACAAAACTAAAACTTACCTAGACACTTCGAAATTATTTTAGATGTGGCCAATACTTTAACTTGACATTAGTTGTTACAATTTTCACTGCTAGTAGAGTTCAATGGAGTTCCAATCACAAGAGATATCGGACTGAAAAAAAGCACTAGATTAATATTCCAGGAAAAAAAGGTGATACAATAGAACAAAACAGAATTGGCAAGATGAACCTGTGCTTAGGGTCCACATTTAATTTGTTCCAAACTACAAGATAAATCTTGATCTTTTTAAATGTGAACTCCTTAGGTACAGAAATGTATTCATTAATGGATAGCAGGATCTAGATTTACTTGTTTTCCCAAATTTAGGTAATTGCTCATTTGCCTTTGAATCAGTTCCAACTCATAGAGATCCTCAGTGAAACAGAATGTAACATCGACCAGTCCAGAACCATGTACAAAATGGTGTCTATGTTGGAGCACAATGTTGCCGCCACTGTGTCAATCCCGCTCACTGAGTGTCTTCCACGGTTACACGGACCTTCTAATAAGCATGCTGCGCTTCTGCCACATGTCTTTCCGGATAAGGTATCAAAAATACATGAGAAGAAGTCTCAATATGCTCACATCTAATGAGCATTCTGGCTGCACTGTTTCAAGTTGGATTTGTTTGTCATTCTGCCAGTCCATGGTCATTCAATCTTCGTTGGCAGCACCGTAATCCAATTGCATCAATTATTTTTCCCCAGTCTTCTTTACTCATTGTGTGGCTCGGGTTCACCTGAGTCATAAAAGTGATATGTTTGTTTCTGAATATTCCCAAGAGGTCCTTTGCAGCACATTTACCCAATGCAATACAAAATCTGTGTTATTTATTACTGCTTCTGTGGGCATTGATTGGAGACCCAAGTAAAATCTAATCCTTGATAAATTCAATCTGTTATGTGTCGATCATGATGCGGTATGTTGGTTTCATTGTGAGGGTTTCTGATTTCTTTAAATTAAGGTGTAACGTACATTGAAACCTGTAGTGTTTCATAGTTATCAGGCAGTGCTGCGACTACGCTCATCGTCCATCAAGCACGTTTGGGCTATCTGCATATTACAGGTTATTAACGATCACTCCTTTGATCCTGTTGCTGCATCCTTATATACCTTGTCTAGCTTCTCAGGTCATTTGCTCTGCGTAGAGGTTGAAGAAATAGCATGAAAGGATGGAAAGTTCACAGACACCTTTCCTGTTCAAATGACCATCTCTTGACTATGAAAAGGTTCTTGATGAGCACACTTACGTGCCCTGTAGTTCCAGGACTCTGAAATGTCAGTCACCATCACCTATGATCTACGCAGTCAAACCCTTTGTGTGATCCATAGAATACATATAACTAGTTTTCAGGTACTCTCTACTTACATCCAAGATCAATCTGATAGCCTTCATTCCACATCCTCTTCCGAATCCAGCTTAGATTCTTCTAGTTCTCTTGTCAATATATTGATGCAACCATTTATTCTGAAATGTCTTCAGTAAAGTGTACTTGCATGTGATATTATCTTCTCATCTACATTTCCTTGGTCAAAGCTACCATCTTCCTTTACCTGTACCCCTGCCTCAGTTTACCATTCTGTTTCTCTTCTTTTTGAGGAGGGGCTTATAAACAAAAGAGAGCCCATATGGGAAACCCTAGAGGGTCCAGCAGACCCTAGTGTGTAGGCATGCTCAGGCAATGGGCTACACCATCCACTGTACCCCATGTCACAGAAGGACTCCCCTTGAGCCAAACCTCAAAGTTCTAGAACTGTCTGGGAATGAGGACGTCTGTTTCTCTTCCTAACTCTTGAACCATCTCCTGCCTTACAATCTTCCTAAAAGACTTGTGTAGAACAGATCAGATTGGTCTTGATTTGATGTTTCCAATGGTTCATTATTATTTTCAAAATCTCTTCAAAATTGGTCAGTGTAGCACACAGAGAAGTCAATCCTTGTTTACTTCACTATTTTCATCTATTATTTTCTGTGCCTGCTGTCTCCCTTAAATGTCACTAACACTGTAGTCTGTTGATCTCAAAATAAGTTGTATTCTCTTGGTCACCTGTCAAGACCATAATTTCTCCATTTATATCACAAGTTAAAGAACTGCTGTGTACTCCTTGTGATTCAGTTGTGTCATTTACTTCCTCTGTAAAGACCTTCCTTAGCATGCGACCCAATCAGAACCAGCATCTAGAGCTCATTTAGAGGCAATGCAATGTCTTTTTTTTTCCTCTTTGAGTTTTGATTGTTTGACTAAATAATAATGTGCACAACATAGTAGAAATTTAGATTCAGCTCTGTCCTCTCTCACACTGCCTAAACTTATCCATAATGCTCTTGCTAACTTTCATATAACTTTTATTGAAACATAGGAAAGGGGACATGCCCATGCATGTTCATTCCTAGTCTGCCATATATTTGTTTGTCTTTCTTCCATCAAAATGAGGTGGACGATCAGAGTTCCTGGTGGGGACACGAAGGGAGGGAATGGGCGAAGGGGAGAGGATAGGAATCTGGAGATCACAAAGAAGGAACATGTTTTGAAACTGATTGTGGCAGCAACTTTACACTACTGCTGATGATATCGGTGTTGCTGTCCTAGAAGAACAACAGGAAAATAAAACGATGTGAATAAATACGCTAGCCAGTCTTTGCACTCCTCCCACCATACCATCTGGACTGATGACAGCTATTTCTAAAATCTAGAGCGTTAAAGAGACCTTAGAAGATCAGTCTTCAAAAGTTAGTGACAATTGGAATCACATAATGCATTTAAAACATCTATTGATACCAAGTTTCAACCCCAGAATTTTTATTTAATTTTTATGGGTTATAGCCTTGCCACTGGAATTAAAGTGAACCACCAAAAATTAAATCCAAGCCACACGAACAAGCAATCAAAATCAACCTATGAGGTCATTCTTTAATGTTAGTTGTCATCTAGTTGCTTAACATTTATGACCCCATGTGTGTAGAACAGGACGGCTTGCTTTGGATTCTCAAGACTGCTAACTGCTTTTGGGAGCAAACCGTGAGGTCTGACTGCTAGCGTGCTGCTAGATGAGTTCAAATGGCTTATCTTTCAACTAGCTTGCAACCTAGTGTGCTCTCCTATGCAGCAATGATTAGGAATCATTAGAATATATATATATATATATATATATATATATATATATATATATATATATATATATATATATAATTTATTGCTTCTTAAAAAATAAATAAGGCAAGTGAGGTGGACAAAGGTTAACTGACTTGTGTGAGGTAAGATATTACTGTATATATGAGTTATTGGTTGATTGATTCCTGTATTAGATATTGGTAGCCCATGTAAATAAAAAACAGGTAGAGTTTTAAAACTCTACCTCGACTGCGAAGCCGCTCCATCCAAGGAAAGAGAAAAGCCAACCCTTTCCTGGAATATTCGAGTCTTCTCTGATTGGACAATGAAAGAGTAATACTTTTCATTGGCATTGTGTTTGTGGTAAGTGCGGGGGTCCTTTAAAATGTCTGAGGAAAAATATGTTCTTATTGCTTCATTTTACAATGAAATTTTTAAAATACCCTCATATTTTCAGACATTGTTTATTAAATACATTATTAAAAACTTTCCAATCTGTTATATAAATTTTTGTACTCTTGAGAGAGATTGTTGGTCCAAGTTTTCAGAAAAATCTATATCCATTAAACATTAAATAACATTTTAATATACTAAATGTTAGAAGAGAGAGAGTGTAGATCTTATACTTGATACCTACACAGTGCATATGCTTAAGGGGACGGCCTATGGAATCAGCTAGTGTTGCGTTTAAGTAGTGACTTTCCCCATATGAGCTGTATGCCATTAGGAAAGTCACTTGGCTTTTCTCAATCTCAGTTTACATATAAACAATTATAATTATGCTATATATGATGATAAAGTTAGTTCTTATGAATATACAGTATATATGTGTGTTCTAGTACTTTTAGTTCAAAGGAGGGAGTGGTCATTAGTATGTGGCTGGAGTTGGTTAGACATTTTTTTTAATATAGAATAAGAAAGCAAGTAAACTAGGTTTTAAGGGGTAAGTTAGTATGTGTAGAATAAGGTGTTACCATGAATATGTTTAGGGGAGATTTTACTAAATGAAGAAACTGAAACTTAGAGGAGGCGAGCCCCACGTGTCTCAATGCCATTAGTCAATTCTGACTCATAGTGACCTAGTAGGTCAGGATAGAGCTGTCATTTTGGGTTTCCAATGCTCTAAACCTTTACTTGAGTAGAACACCTCAATTATATCCAGAGGACTGTTGGTGGATTCAAACTACTGACCTTATTGTTTATCAGTCCAAAAAGATTCCTTAAATCCCATGCGTAAATGCTTCCTATTCTTGGACTCCAAGAAGAGCTCTGGATAGTATCAGTTCCATCTCTGACATTGCTTTCCTTTAACCTTAAGGATTTTCCAAAGGTCTTCTCTTGTGCTCTTCCACATAAACACTTGAAATACTAGTTAGATACTATGCTTTCCCACATGAAGGAGCTCTGTTGGCACTACCAAGTTGGTAGTTGCAGGTTGGAATATGAACTGAAAAGATTAAGTTTTTGGCTCTGGGAAAGCTTTTCAGCCTCAGAAGCGCTGGAGAGGGTCCTAGGAAGTTTATTCAAGTCAAAGGCTGTGGGTTTGGATTGAAAATTTGCATGGTGGGCTCTTTTTGGCAGCATATACAAAAAAAATTGGAATGATACAGAGAAGATTAGCATGGCCCCTGAGCAAGGATGACACCCAAATTAATTCCACATTAAAAAAAAATACTTGCATGGGAAACTTCCTACATAGCAAGCACATTCCACTCCTGTTCAGTCCCCTAAGAAATCTTTTTTGGGATGAGGTGTCTAGAAATCAATACGATGTTTTTAAATGACATAGAAAAACTGATAAAGATATCTGGGTTTATAACATGCACACCATCTACAGTCCCTGCTAGAGATAAGCACATGCACCCGTTGTCTTTAGAAAGTAGCCTTTACATCGGGACATTTCCCCCTTATGGAAGGGTCGCAGTGAAGGAGACAAGCCAGTCAGGAGACGATGCAGTGTAGCAATGATGAAACATACAACTTTCCTCTAGTTCTTAAATGCTTCCTCCCCCCAACTATCATGATCCCAATTCTACCTCACAAATCCATCTAGATCAGAGGATGTACACTGGTGCAGATAGGAACCAGAAACAGAGAATCCAGGACAGATGATCCCTTCAGGACCAGTGGTGTGAGGGGCGATACTGGGAGGGTGGAGGGAGGGTGGGATGGAAAGGAGGAACCCATTACAGGGATCTACATATAACCTCCTCCCTGGGGGATAGACAACAGAAAAATGGGTGAAGGGAGACATCAGATAGTGTAAGATATGACAAAATAAAAATTTATAAATTATCAAGGGTTCATGAGGGAGGGGAAGTGGGGAGGGAGAAGGAAAAAAATGAAAAGTTGATGCTAGGGGCTTAAGCGGACAGCAAATGTTTTGAGAATGATGAGGGCAATGAGTGTAAAAATGTGCTTTATGTATGGATTATGATGAGTTGTATGAGCCCCAATAAAATGATTTTTTAAAAAGAGCTGTA
Source organism: Tenrec ecaudatus (assembly GCF_050624435.1). NCBI lineage: Eukaryota > Metazoa > Chordata > Mammalia > Afrosoricida > Tenrecidae > Tenrec > Tenrec ecaudatus. The sequence continues at coordinate 21,353,309 of NC_134543.1, forward strand.
TGAACCCCCAATAAAATGATTAAGAAGAAAAATTTTTTAAAAAGAAAATAGTAGCCTTTAAAGGAACAGTGGACCTATCTCCTCACACAGCATCTAAAAAGGGCCTTTTTCTGTGCCAGAGGCTCATGGCCGGTTCCATGCAGGTTCTTCGGTGGAATGACCCTGGGCAATTCCCCAAATTCCTCCTGTCTTCATTGATTTTTTGCAAAACCAATGGATTCTAGCTATTTCAAAGGTTCTCCATAGGGACTAACTGCACCGAACATGCAAAGTATTTCTTAAAGTTCTGCATTAGTGTTCACAATCCTGCTCTCAGTCAAGGACAACAGGTAATCAACTCAGGGCAGATCGAAGGCAGTACACATTTCAGCAGGGCAAGCATTTCCGCTCCAGGGCAACATAGCCATGTTGCACATTGTTCCATTTTCCCACTCTGCCCTGGTATGGGAAGCAATTAATCCTAAATCCTTGGTCACGTGAGGTGTTGAATGTTTACATAATTGGAAAGCCATTCACTTTCTTTCTGTTTCATCTGTGTAAGAAAACATTATCTGCTGAGTTTTATGGACATGTTCATTGTTGCAGGCTAAGTGGGAAGCTGGTAAGCAAGAGAGAACAGATGGAGAGTAGTGAGGGGGCCAACGAAAAGTATTTCTGAAATCTTGAAAAGATCTAGGAAGTCGGAGGAATTTCTAATGGGGGTCCTGGGCTCCAATTTTCTGTTCTCAATTAGTTAATGCATTGTGTTCTTTCATCAACTTCAGCCCATAAAAAGCATGCTATTAATTCCCATCGGGTCTGCTTCTTCTCTCATGGAATAGGATCCCAGAGGGGGAGAAAAAAATCACTTCTCAGAAACATAGGATATATTTGAGAAATTCTCCTGGCAACAACCCTTCCCCTTTAATGGGGAAAAAAAAGGATTAAAAAAATCTGCTCTTTAGAATTTGAGACCAACATCTAAATGAGCTCATGGAAGAGAGCCTTAGGGGGAAGCCAGATATCTTCATCAATTTATTGCCTGCTTTTTCCCCCTCTAGCTGGTTCTCTACACAGGCTACTCCTCTTATTATTTACTTTCATTCTTGAAATGCAAGTTAACTTTATAAATCAGCAATCAAAATATATACCTCTATGTGTAAAATTCTAAAGCACCAGCAAATATCCCGAGAGATGGCCTACTTTGCCTTTACAGACAGAACTGAAGTCAAATACCATGAAAGAAATTAAATACGAGCTATTGGAATTTTTCTTTCTTTTAAAACATCAATTTCTTGGGGGCTCGTACAACTCTTATCACAATCCATCCATCCATCCCTTGTGTTAAGCATATTTGTACCTTTGTTGCCATCATCAGTTTCAAAGCATTTTCTTTCCATTTGAGCCCTTGGTATCAGCTTCTCATTTTCCCCCTTCCCTCCCCCACCCTCGTTACCTCATGAGCCCTTGATAATTTATAAATTATTACCGTTTTTCATGTCTTAATGTGACTGATGTCTCCCATCACCCACTTCTCTGTTGTCTGTCCCCCTGGGAGGGGGTTGTATGTAGATCTTTGTGACCGGTTCCCTTTTCCCCCACCACCTTCCCCTTCCCATCCAGGTATCACTATGCTCAATATTGGTCCTGAGGGATTTATCTGTCCTGGATTCCCTGTAAGTCTAGCTCTTATCTATACCCATGTACATGCTTGAGTCTAGCCGGATTTGTAAGGTAGAATTGGTGTCAAGATAGTTGGGGGGAGGAAGCATTTAAGAACTAGAGGAAAGTTATATGTTTCATCAGTGCTATACTGTACCCTGGGGTTGTCCAATTGCCTAGAGATGGCCTTTGAGTCTCTCCTCCACACTCTTCCTCAATCACATTCATATGATTTTTTGTTCTGGGTCTTTGATGCTTGATACCCGATCCTATCGACACCTCATGATCACACAGACTGGTGTGCTTCTTCCATGTGGGCTTATTTGCTTCTCAGTTCGATGACCACTTGTTTATCTTTAAGCCTTTAAGACCCCATACGGTATATATTTTGATAGTTGGGCAAAATCAGTTTTCTTAACCACATTTGTTTATGCATTTGCCTATGGAGGATATTTCTTTTAACGACCTGATGGAGATCTGAATATATTGGTAAATACAAATGTCTAAGATTTTTAATGATCTGCTCTCATTTCAACAATAAAAACTTACCTAAAAAAGTGTCCTTCACTTAAGTGGACTAATAGTGCTAAGAACACAAAGGAATTTTTTCACTAAATTTTATTTTCTCACTTAGGAAATGGAAGTCAAATTACGTGAACTGCCTTAGTTTAAAGAAAAAAAGAATACCAGTTTAGAATAATCATTTGAATTACATTAAAGTTCTTTTGATTTTCATTAGGTAGAGGTTAAAATTATTAAAATATTCTACTGTACTTTTGTTTAACACTTGCAACCTGATCCACAAAGGCCATTTACAGAAAGAAATGGGAATTTATTTTCATCATTCTCATAGATATATATACCTCAATTAAAATATTTTCTATAAATTGAACTAAAAGGAACAAGGAGAATTAATTGAATGAATTTTCTTCAAAGTATATTTATGTATGAATTATTGGAAGGCTTCTTTGTTTCTTCATTCCCACCTTTTTCTTATCAATGATCTCAATATATTTGCTACTAGACTAAATAGCCCTTTGCTTAACAATAGTTTATAAATCAAGATGATTCCCTATAACCATTGAGTTGGAAATCTGTTTTTATTTTATTTGTTTGCACAATCATTCACAAAGGCTTCATTTCAAATAGTGAGTACTTTTAATAAATGGGATGGCATGAGAGGGAGGGGGAGTATTCTGTTTGAGTAACATATGACAGCAATGGACTCATCCACTGCAGTCTACATGCACTCCAATGCAGAAATAAGTCTTTGAAAAATGGATAATGAAAATAAAGAAACCCACTTTGTAGTGCTGGGTGAGAAAGATATGGCAACCAGCTTCCACAAAGATCACAGTCTAGAGCACCTAACAACAATAATTTGTAAATGAAGATCAAAGATCACAGGCTTCAATGTGGATTACAATTTACTGTAAAGACAAGAAGAGTCTTCACAATGGACAGCCTTAATCTTCACTCCATTTGTCACAAGTGAATTTTTTTCTTCTTAACTGCAAGCACATTTTTTTCTTGTTAACTGCAAGCACATTTTTTTCTTGCAGATAAACCTCCTAAAGATTCCCATGCTCCTCCTGTCACATGGAAATGTTGGGATATCTTTTTTTTGCATCATCTGGAAGTCTTCCCTCATTCTCATAAGTTGGGTGTACACTTTTGGGTCTATGTTTATTACCATTTTTTTCTTTTTAAAGTATATTTTCAGTAGCTTTCTGAAAACAGTTCATATAGGGGAAATATTTTCATGTATTGTGTCTTCAAAAGTGTCTTTAGATAAAGAACTTTTCCTTAGTTGGTAGATTGGATTTTTTCAGTGACATCTAATGTCTAGTGTGACTTGTGCATATTGTGATGCTTTTCTGATATTAAATAATTTGTATGTAAGACTTGCACCTTTTTCTCTGAAATTATGTGAAGACATACTTTTCCCTTGAGATTGTGTGGTGATGCATAATTTTGTTTGTATGCAATGTGTAGGGTAACTAACTCCCATGTGCATGAAATCATCCTTATTTTAAAACTCTAGGTCCCACCTTCTAAGAATCCCGTCAGGTCAAAGACCAACTAAGACAGTTGGTCATCACATCAAAACATCCCCTAAAAACATCAGAATATTTGTTTGTGGAAAGTTTAAACATTTTATATCATTTTTCTTTTCTCTTAAAACTTTCTAAGCCTTATTTTTTGGATGCTGGGTTTTTTTAACAGAGACTCAGTTATCACAGCTCTCTATTTGCATGTTTTCAATCTTCTTGTCAACAACTTTTCATAGATTTTATTTCTCTTCTGTGTTAGACTTGGTTTTATGCAAAAGCAAGACTATTATACATATAGAAAACATATATATATATATAAACAGGGAAATTGCTAACACAGTTTTAGAAGTGGGTAAATCCAGTTTAGTTTCAAGTCTGGAGGCTTCTCTTAAATCATGTAGCTTCAGGAGCTGATGAACCCATGATCGACAGAAACACCACCAGCTGCAAGAAGTGGATGGATCCAAGGGCAGCAGGTCATGTCTCTGACTAGATCATCAATAAGTGGAAGGTCAGCAGGTCAGATGATATGCCACTGTTGGGCTTCCAGGGTAAGCAGGTAATATGGCAGACCCTTGATCCAGGTCCAAAGAACCAGAGATCAATGAACCAGATGGCTAATTCAGACCCAGAAACATACAGTACATTTTTCCACAGCAATAACTTATATAGGAAATAGGCCATACCTTCAAAGACACTTACTTTCCATCGAATAATGACAATAACTGGAGTAAAGCTCCTTGAATAATAGCACATTCCACCCTAATATTACAACTGCTTGATTGCTCCTGCCAAATTCCAGTATGTAATTGATTACACGATGTTTACTGTCATCATAAGGGATTACGAGGACTCGACCACCAAACACGGAGAATTTTGGCCCAGCCAAATTGAATCAAAATACAACTATCATACCTTCCTACTTATCCATAGAATTTTCAGTTTGTTATCATAATAGCATTTTGCCAGTACTGTTTTTCACTTTGAATGCCTGATTTTTCTACAACAACCTACTGGTGTTTAATGAAAATCATTTACTCCTATGTCTCTTAGAAACTATTATATTTCTACTGCTTCCAGCATTCTTCCTGTTTAATTTTCTTTATTTAATATAGCATATGAAACTCTCCTCACTTCACTGTTAGTTGTTTATCTGTCCTATTTAATAGTTACCCACAAAAATCTAGTAGAAAGTTAGGCAGACTGAATGAATGGATATGATTGGCTATATTCTCTCTTAGACACCCTCCAACTTTCTCTATATATTTATTTTTTTTAATTAAAATAATTAGTTACATCACTTTCTCAGTTTCTTTTCTGGAGAATGTTAGTTGGTGAATTTTGGGATTCTTACCATTGTGTATGTATATATTTACCTTTTTTTTTATGTTGTTCTAAGTCTAATTACCTCTCCTTTGTCTGTTGGCCCTGGGTTGAAAGTCTCTCTTATTATTTTCAAAGAAGAATAAATATTTCATTATTTCAAAGAAGAGAAAATTACTACTCTGTGGTAAGCAAGGGAGAAGATAGATTTAAATTTTCCTTACACAAATTTTCAAATACTATCCCTATGAATAGCACACCTACCACCATTTCAAGAATGGCGACATGTTTTTATGCATTAGAATGCCCAATCTAGCTTTTTCTGTAGCCTCCAAATGGTAGACTCACCCTACCTCAATTCATATGATTTATTTAAGGTATGGCCAAAGTTACCATTTTAAATTAATCCAGATTGTGTAATTGCTGAGAACCTTTCAGTCACCTCCAAAAGCACTTAGAAACATCTAACTTTATTGCATGGCATGGAAAATTGCATAGTATGGAATGTCTTGCATAGTTTGGCCCTTACTTATCTCAAAACCTCATCTTGTATGATTTTCCTTTTATTAATTCAATGAACAACGTCTTTACTCCGCCAAATTCTTTCCGGAAACAGTGCCTCTGTACATGGTGTTTCTTCTTTTTAATGCACTCTACACACCTGTACACTTTGCATACGGCAGGTTCTCATCTTTCATGCATTAACCTCAGTGTCACCTTGGCAGTGAGACCTTCACTGGGCTCTGGCTCTGATTTTTTACCCATTTCTAATTTCTGCATTAGTCTTTTGTTTATTTTCTCCTAACATTTACTTCAATTTTTAATTATTTTCTTTATTTCTCTAAGGCATACAGTAGAGGGGCATTTGCATCGCTAATTTAAATATGCAATGTTATTTTGCATATCTATGCAAACCACATTTATCTTCCTGACCAATATGTGCACCCGATTATTTTCAGGAAATTGCGTTGGCTCCTATTACTCAGATGTTGTTACTTTCACACGATATATTGCAGCACATTTACTGGGTTACTGGGAGGCATTTTTATAAATAAAAATGAAAGCACACTTGTCAAAATAAAAGAACAAAGTGTGATGAGAGTTGACTGTTTAGATTAGATGCTCTCTTCACTTGAACAGTCAAAATACTAACCTCAGGGGGTTGGCGCTGGCACAGGGAGCTAACTGATGGGCATAACGCAATGAGAAACAGACTGAATGCAGTGCATATAGTGAACTCAACTAATCTAGAATATATTTTCAGGTTACAAAATGGGAGAACAAATGAAATGTATCAAAAATAAAAGGCAACATCAATGAGAAGAATAAAATAGCATCAGTGCTCTTCACGCGAAATCAAGCGTGCATGCGCGGTCTTAGTAACTGCAGTGAGGTAGATGCTAGGGCATGAATGCCTGGGGTGCTAGAAGAATCTCTGGGCAATGCAAACAGTAAACATGAATTTTGAGTGCTCCCAGAAAAGGATGTGTTAGTGTTCTGCTTACAAAATATCAGCAATGAAACCTCTGTGGAGTCGTCATGAGTCAGAGTTGACATCAACTAGTCAATAAGGAAGCACGAATGGTCCAAATAGGAGGAATAGTCCAATGTTTTTAGGGGATAGGAGACCGAGAGTCAAAGCAATAAGGGGACAGCAAAATAAAAGTGTTTTTAAATCTAGATTTGTAGGAACATTAGAAAGTAAGGATAATTGCTAGTTTCGTTTTCAAATAAACTATTTAAAAATCAAACAATACACCTCAAAAATAGCATGCGAGTAAATGATGCCTTAAACAAAAGAGTATCAATGGTATAATACCATTATACAAATCCTAGAATAGACCAAACTAATCTAGGGCAGACTTCTGGTTTCCTCTAAGGACACAGTAGCCAGAATGACAGAGCAAGAGTCCAAGGTAACTTTATGGTGTGATAGTAATGTTTTATGTCTCTAGGTGGAATTGGATTATACAGGTACACGCATTTGTCAAAACTCAATTGTACACTTAAGATTAGTACACTGCATTGTGCATATATTTTACACAAATCAAAATAGATCCGCAAACTATAAATATTGATGAAGTGTTTGGGACTACAGAGTACTGAATTCTGAAACTCAACTTGAAATACACACACATGCACACGGATTGAGGGATGAATGGGTAGAAAAATAGGTAGATAAATATGACAATATGAACTATTGAAAATTATAAATTGTAGGAATGAATGACATTACGCAAAGGAGATTGAAAAAGAATCGATGTATTTGTATTATGGTGCTAGTGACAAATACTGAAAGTACCATGGGCCGCCAGAAAACAAACCTCTTTTTGAATAAATATGGCCAGAAACCTCCTTCGAAACAATGGTGAGATGTTATCTCAGATAATTTGGACACTTTATCAGGAACGACCATTCCCTGGAAAAGGACAACATGCTTGGTAAATTAGAAGGGAGTGTTAAAGAGGAAATGGGTAACTGCAACTATGGCTTTAAACATACCGTAATTGTGAAGATGAAGCAGGACCTGATAGTGTTTTGTTGTACATGAAGTCCACTTGTGACTGAACCAAAGAGATGGCGTGAAACAAGGACAGCAACAATATAGACACTAAGCACCCTTGTGGCACAGCGCTTCAACTGCTACCCAAAAGTCAGCTGTTCAAACCCAACAGCCGTTCCATGTGAGAAAGTTGGGGCTGTCTTTTTCCTTAAAGACTGACAGCCTTGGAAACCCTATATGGCAGATTAAATCTATCCTATAGGATCACTTTGAAACAGAAACAGGTAAGAAAATCTTATAGCACAGTTATGCTTTGCAGGATCGCCATAATTAAATCAGAATAGGATAAGTTGCAACAGGGTTGATTTTTGTCGGATAAGTTTTGGACTATTAATCTCAAGGTTGGCAGTTCAATCCCTCGAGCTGCTCCACAGGAGAAAGATGGAAGCGATCAATTCCGATAATGCTGTATTGCTATGGAAACCTATGTTGGGTTGATTTGAGTGAGATTGGACTGAATGGCTGTGAACTTGGAAAGAGGTGTTCTAATTCTGCAACGTTACCCTTTGGAGGAAATCCTATAGGGAAATTTACTATTCTGACACCATGTGGTTGCCATGATTTAGAATAGCTTGAAGGTAGTTATTTCTTGTTAATGTTATTGTTTGTATAGATGTTCTTGGTTGATGCTTCCAAAATTCATGTAGGTTTAAACACTTTCATGATAAAGGATGAAGGAAGAATTGCCCTGAATATGCACAGCTGGAAAGAAAGAAGAAAAACAGATGAAGCCATAAATTAAAACTTAAAAAAGGGACTGAAGAAAATAACACTAAATGTAAGATTCAATCTATTATAACAAGAACACGGATGTCAGATTTTGAGAATTGCTTACAAGCCTCAGGCAGGACTGGAACCCAAGACCAATACCAATCATCCCAGAACAGCACTGATGGGGCTTGGAAGGAAACATGAGCACTGCCTGAGTTAAAATTGTCATTGTTGTAGCCTAGGCTACCCGTTCATCTCCCTTGCTAACACTCAAAACCAGCAGCCACTAATCGATGGCTTTCCTTTAGCTGAGTCCTCAATGAAAACAAATCAAGCCAGCCAGAAAAATACATCTCCACCCTATTAGGCTTCTCCACAATCCTGCTCAGAATTTGACCCTGGTGTAGAAAAATAAGTGCCCCAGTTTCAGAAAGCGTGTCTAGAAGGAAAGACCCTTTTGCCTTAAAATCAAAAGCTTATTATTACCTATATAAAGGATGACATATAACTTCTTAAGAAAAACAAAAACAAAACAAAAAAATGAAGAATCCATGTCATACTCTGTTCCCTTGGGGAGAACACTTATTTTCTGGACACTTGCTCATATTGGCCTATCTATAGCTGACATTGATAGAAATTGCAAGGACCCATTAGCAGGACTAGAATCACAGGTCTAGAATTTGGTAGGTTGCGTATTGGGGGTCATCAAGTCTCCTTCCCTCTCCCATAAAGAGAAAGGAGAGAAAACAGGTCTATCTCGGAACCGGTGTGGTGGTTAGACACTGGGTTGCTAATCATAAGCTCAGCCATTCTAGACAACTCCTGCCCTTCAGACAAAAGTCTGGCATTACATTGTCATAGCGAGTTACAGTCTCAGAGACACACAGGGGCTGCTCTCCCCTGTCCTATGTGGTAGGTAAGTGTCAGAATTGACTCTGACCGTGAGTTTGGTTTCTGGTTTGGCCTTTATTTCTCCCGATGGTCACAGAAGTCATCGAAGCATTTGCATACAATAAAGAATTGCCTCATAAACATTTGTGGAAGTATTTACAAATTGATCATCTCTTTGAACACTTATCAATACTTTTCCATTTACTTGCTGATTTTTCTAAAACTCCAAGTATAATCTAATCAAGCAATTAGTTTTGTGGTCAAGCAGGTAAAACTTTGATATCATACTCTGAAGACAAGACTGTATGTCCTTGAATCCAATACTTGATAAGTTAATTCTCTCCAGCAGGTAATTTCTTGAAACACCAGTCTTATGATTTGAAATAATGTGACTCTTAGATTGGTGTCATTTGACATATTACATTTGCAAGTAAACAACTAATTCAAACTGGCATAAAGATCAAAGGTAGTCATTCACTCTCAATGAAAAGCCCATAGGCAGAGCTTAATGCAGCAGATCAAATGATAAAAATCATTCCTTATAGTCTCCTTTTCCTGTCTCTCCCTCTTTTTGTTAAACTCTTTTCTATCTTGATGCCACACAGTAGATCATAAATCCTTACCCTTCCAATCTTTAATCATATTCACGCAAAAAGGCATTCCCTAAGGTCGTTGGGGAGAAGAAGAAAGGAGAAGTGGAGAGAAAACTCCTTCCCATGACTCTTTGCAAATATCGAGCGTGTCCCTCTCCCCAACTGGGTTCCATCCCAACGCCTGAATTAAGCAGCGTGGTCACAGGATGGGAGCTGTTGGTTACTCAAAACCCCACTGCCATCCAGTCAGTTCCAACACGTAGGACTGCCCCTGTGTGTTTCCGAGGCTGTAAATCTCCAAGCATATCGAAGACTCCTCATTCTCCAGAGGAACAGACAACTGGTTCCAAGACGTGATCTTGCTGTGAGCAGCCCAGTGCCTTAGAAACTGTGCCACCAGGGCTCTCAGTGGGGGTTGCACTTCCTAGAAACCACAGGAAATGGATGGGAGGTGAATAAAATCAGAAGAAAGATTACATTTCATGGTGAGAATGGTTAAGAGTGACCCAAAATATCAAACTCGCTTCTGTCAATTCAAATCTAACTCACAGACTCCCTAGGGCAGAGTAGGGCTGCCCCTTGGGGTTTCTGGTGCAGAACGTCTTGTTGTTCCCTATGTGGGTGGCTGGAAGTTTCAAAGGAAGGCTTTGTGATTAGCAGCAGCGTGAGTACCCCACTCACACACTTGGATGCCCGGTGACACCATGCAGATAATACACATTTAAAAAAGCAAACGGCTCGTGAGTCACTGGATCTGTATATATGTCAGAAATTTAGAGTCATGTATAATGTGAGCTAATGCGCCTCCAGAAATCAAAGCAGTGCCTGTATTAGAGACCACAATTATAATCTATAATGTCGGTTATTAGTAGAACAATGCACTAATCCTATAGAACAGTCAAGTGTTTCAACCAGTGGTTCTCAACCTTCCTACAGCCGCGACTCTTTAATACAGTTCCTCATGTTGTGGTGACCCCAATCATAAAATTATTTTCGTCGCTACTTCATAACTGTAACTTTGCTACTGTTATGAATATCTGATATGCAGGATTTATTTTTGTTATAAATTGAACATAATTAAGCATAATTAAAACATAGTGATTAATCACAAAACAATACATAATTATATATCGTGAAATATTTATGTGTTTTCCAATGGTCTTAGGCGACTCCTGTGAAAGGGTCATTTGACCCCCAAAGGAGTCACGACCCACAGGTTGAGAACCAGTTTTAAGCAGATGACAGCAGTAAACTAAAATGGAAGGATTTAAATTAATTAGTGTTTGCTAAAAAAAGCTTGTATAATAAAAGCAAAGTTTTTAGAACTCCATTCTTTTTTTTCTAATTCATGATGAAAATATTTAAAGCAGTTAAGAGTACTTGAGGGTAGATTAATTGTCCTTGTCTACTTTTGCACTGTTAGTTAGTGTTCAAAAAGTCTTTGCAGTGGTTCTCAACCTTCCTAATGCCTTGACCCTTGACCATTTCATACAGTTCCTCTTGGGGTGGTGACCCCCTGTGAGGGCGTATCTGCATGTGGGCGGATCCCCCAGGAGAGGATGGAGGAGCAGGGTCTCAGTTCCTAAGACCATGGGAAGTATGGTCTAGGCGACCCATGGGGAAGGGTTGTTTGACCCCCAAAGGGGTCGCGACCCCCAGGCAAGAACTGCTGTGTTAGAGTGTAGGTTGCAATCCTTTTGTGCATGTGTTATGACACGGGCATGTATTGGAATACTCTTCAGGCACTAAGGAAACATCTCAAGAACTGTTTGTGGCAGTGAAGTAAGCAATGGGCTGCGAACTGCAAGGACCGGACGGAGTACAAACTCACTGGTTGCTCCTCTGGAGAAAGAGAAGGATGATGTTTTGATAAGATTTCCATCTCAGAAACCCTATGGAGCTAGTTACTCAGTCTGAACGTTTCGATGAGTCAGACTCGATACCGTGGCAATAGATAAGAAGCATATGAGGGGGCTTCAAAAATACCCCAGAGAATAGAATTAGAAGATACTATAATCTTCCCATGTACTTTTTCAGTCCTTGTGTTTTCAAGGACTATTCCACTGAATTATTAAATGACTGAATAAAATAAAAAGATTAAGATCCACAGACATTGTTTTAATTCCATAAGATTTTGCCAGATTCTCAGATGTTTTTACAATTGAGAAAAAAAATGAAAGAATTTTATCACAATATTAAGAATGCTTATGGCTAAGTATGTGGCCGGTAGTTGATGTCAAATACATATTTTTCGTGTTTTTTACAGTTTTGACTATTTGTTTTAGCGTTACAATGGATGAATAAAATATCTTATTTAAAAGGATTAAAATAATGACAAGATTTTCTCACGAAGGGTTAGTGCAGAACATAATTCCTCAAGCTTGTTTTTCCCTTTTCAGAGAGGGAACCCAGTTCCATAGATCCAACCTACTTGAGGCAGCAGAGGAAGCAGTAAGAGCTAGGACTAAGTCAGAAATCCAAGCACCCCCAGGCAAGTCTTTTTTTCTGATGACTACATCTATTCAGAAGCTATCATTGAACTAATTCGGAATGCCTTAGATGGCATTTGCCTTTCAAAATATGGAGCAAATGTAACTTCTGGATCTTATTTGCCTTCTGTCATCATAAAGATAGACTCTTTCTGAAAATGACTCTTCAGGTTTTTCTTAAATTTAAAGTTAAAAGGAAAAGGGGAAAATCATTTATGAGATTACAAAGCCGCTAAATTCTTAGGTGTGCTCAATTAGTCTTGCTCTGCTACACAAGAGATTATGGATGGCCTAGAATTGAGAATTAAATACTTTTCATGTTAACTATCAAATAATTTCAAATGTTCTTCTGGATTTTAGAAAATGATTGGATTACTCTCTATCCAAACAGTGCTTAATTCATAAATTTTATTATTGGGGAACTAATAAATACTAGTTAAGTAGACTAATAAAAGTAGAAATCTCAATGTAAATTTCTGGGACAAATTAGTTATTTATGATTGTCAATACCATCATAAATTATTCTCTTTAATTTACAAAGTAATTAATGCATAACACATTAAAATTGACTATGTAAGTATCTAATGTATTACATACACATTGAAATACCTATGAATATATTGTGCATACATTACATTTAGTCAGCCCTCACCATTCAAAGATCTCTCTATATCCCAAAGAAAAATCAAATTACCAAAGAACCGAGGAGAAATTTAAGACTCTAAGATGTATGCACTAAGAATGCCTGGTGGGAGACTGAAAACATTGTGGAAGGAAATCTATATTCATCATTTCTTGTATTATTTAAAATAACCTCTTTTGGTAGGACAAATCATTCCATTAGTGCGAAATTAAATTTAATAAATGGACTTAATGCTCACCAGTCTGTTGCATATAGTAGAAATTCAATAAATATTTGTTAAATTAAATTAAAGTTGATTTTATGAACCATGCCAGTTGTAATAAGAGAAGGACTCAACCGAATTGCTCTTAATGGAATGTTTTTCTCATTTCCACCCCACCAAACAAATCCAAATAATTCTGCTCTGGATTTTTCTGGTTAATAGGCTCAAATAACCTAGACTTCTTTGTATCTCTCTCCCCTGCCACTTCAAACCACAGCAGGGGATGGCGTAGGAGTGTGTGGATAAGGATGGAGAGGCAGTATGATGTAGTTTCACTTCTCACTTCTTAGCATAGCCTGCTGTATCATCATTAACGCCACTCAGAAGTGCAACTTTACTTGGGAATTTTGTTGGGACACACACTGTACAGAGTAAAGGGAGAACACAATTTGAACACAAATGTAATTTTAGTGTTCCTCCACAAAGCCCTACCCTTCTATCTCTATAAAGCAACATCGGTCACTCCCTAGAATATTCTGCTTCTGTTAATTTAAACCTAACTCCTGTGAAGTGAAGGAATTTTAATATGTTCTTATGATAGAAGAAATTCTCCTACCCCCGAGGAGTTCACTTGTTTTGCAGAAACAGATAATTTAAATTAAAACTTGAAAGAGGTGAGTCATTTGGTTAATATCAGTAACTGCCATTAACTGCTCTGACTTCCGGGTTCTCTCCTATGGTCTCAGCGTAGGGAGCTAAGAAAAACTGGCTACTTAGGGAAATAATTTGTTAACAGTGTATATGTTTTAAGTATCTCACTCTTTCTTGATAGAAAGTATAGTTATATGCCAGGAAGTGTCCTAACATGACACTGAGTGCTGTGGGGTCACTATGAATAAAAAAACTGACTTGATGGCTTTGTTAGGAAGGGTTCTCTCGAGAAACAAAACCAGAACACTTACGTACATACGGATAAATTCATATAGCGAGAAGGAATACAACAGCTAATTAGTCCACACAGCAGTACAGAAGGCTTAGTTCAACTCACTTTCTTGGAGAAGTTAATATACCGAAGGTCCTTCAACTCACGCTGGCTGCTGGTCGAACATCAAGGAAGCAGACAGCAGAATCTACCCTATGTTAGTGTGGGTACTTTGAAGAAACAAATCCCCAGAAACTCATGTATAACAGAGTTTTCTACAAAGGTTAAGTGCATATCAAGAAAATCTCCCAACCCAGTGCTGCCCAAGCCAAGTCCAATTTTAACCCATATGTCCAACACCAATCCACAAAGTCCTCCTCCATCTCACAAAATACACACTATGATGCTTACTGCCAGAGGAAAGCGAATCAGTGAATGTGTAAGCATCTCCACGTTGGCAGGGGTCTCCATACGGCTGCTCCATCACCCAGGGCTGCATGGGGGTTAGGTCCGTGTGGCTTCTCCTCAGGGATATCTTTCAGGAAGTGAGCCTTGTCAGTTGAAGCAGGGAATTGGCTAAGCCAGCTGCACCCTGGTCCAACCATCAAAAAGCAAGAGACCTGAGAACTTGAAAGGTGAGGCTCACTGAGCCATTTCTCTCTCTGCACTCCAATTAACCCCACATGAGTTTATTGACCAGATTGGCACAATAAACTAGCTAATTCAGTCAAGGAAGCAGACATCAGAATATACTCTCAGGCAAGGAAAGCAGAGTTGACCAACGGGCAGCAGACAAGGCAGGGTGGAGCAGCAATAGCAGGAAGATGATACACTGAGGTACAACAGAGGCCAGTCGTGCTGGAGTGTAGTGAAACAGGTCCCAATGGAGCCACAAATTCTAGTGAGGCATACATGACAAAATGATCCCCCAGCAACATGCAGAAGTAGGTTCTGATGAAGCCTCAAGATCTAGGACAGCAAGTCGAGAAGATCTGTGGGTTGGCTTGACCCACAGGTAGTGCAGCACACTGTTGAGGCAAAGGATTAGCTCAGGCTGCAATGTGCTTCTCTGATCACCAGGGAGAAAGATACAAAGTAGCTAGCCTTGGAGAGCCATCTATCTCCAGTCAAGCTGCAATCTGATTAAACTCCACCCACATGTTCCTATGGGAGACTCATTGACAAAACAAAACAAAACAAAAAAACAACTATCACAATGATAGCGAGTTTGTTTGTGTGTTTTTCCCCTTAAGAAAGCAGAGGAGGTCAGATGATGCAATCCCAGAACCTATATTTTTTACAGGTTTACTCTGTATTCGAACAAATGACCACGATTCTTTATTGGAATCAAAAGTGTTAAAGTAGGTCACTTCCCTAGGGATATTGATTATTTTAAATTTTCATGATGTTACTTCTCCATTATTCAATTCATTTGCTACCTAGGGAACAAAATACTAGATTTGAAGTCAGGAGATTGAAATTTAAAGTTAGAGGCTAATTTATATAATCTGGAACAAATTAATGGTTTGGAGTTGTCAATTTCCTACGCTACATGTTCCTCCTAAATCTTAGACATGGCACTTTCCCCTGAGTGCCTACTTTGTACATGACACTGTGTGCAGAATACCTTTAGTACCAACAAAGAAGCTGTAGAAAGCGAAGTTAAAGGACCCTTAAGGATGGATAAGGTTTCTCGGTGCTGAGCTCGCCTTTCTGCTACTGTCCTTGAAATCACCCAAGACCGTTGCTGTATTTGGAAAGTGTGTTGGTGCCCACATGTTCACAGGAGGAGAAATGCATACTGGGACGGGTTTCTGGCTCTGTTTTATAAAACCCCACACTGACCACAACTCCTGTAGCGACATGTGGGTCCCCCCCCCTATTATTAACCAGCTCCATCACTTTATCATCCTCATCTGTGTTATCACTTTGCACATAAAAATCAATAAAGCTTGAGAGAGGGAATGACAAATGTTTTTTTTTTTCATATTGAAAGTTCCAATCCTTAATTTTATTTATTTATTTATTTTTAACAATTTATTGGGGCTCATACAATTCTTATCACAGTTCATACTAATACATACATCAATTGTATAAAGCACATCTGTACAGTCTTTGCCCTAATCATTTTTTTCTCCTCTTTTCTTTTTTTACATTTTATTAGGGACTCATACAACTCTTATCACCATTCATACATATACATACATCAATTGTATAAAGCACATCCATACATTCCCTGCCCCAATCATTCTCAAGGCATTTGCTCTCCACTTAAGCCCCTTGCATCAGGTCCTCTTTTTTTTCCCCCCTCCCTCCCCTTTCCCCCCTCCATCATGTGCCCTTGGTAATTTATACATCGTTAAAATGTTTGTTTTAATGGACACTGCATTTATTTCCAGGTGTAGCAGCTTGGCTAAATGAAATGTGCCTACAGGGACTTTTTTCCCCAAATGCCACTTGGTTCTCTTTCCACTTTCCCTGGAAACGCTTGGGGAATTTTAGTCGGGGCTGTGTGCAGAGCTGTCATCTCTGGTACCCCTGCTGTGGCCCTCTCAGCTGTTCCATTCAGTCTCATGGTGTTTGTGGGAGCAGAGTCTTAGCGCTCTGCCATAACCAGATGAATTCATGGGAGTCTCCCTCCAGGTTTCTATGGAGTCTGAGATTTCACATCCCAGAGTCTCTGGGGGCAAATGGCAAATGCAATTCCGGTTGGCAGATTTACTCCAGGGGGTTCATAACATGGCCATCCCCTAGCCTTGCCTCGTGCATGAAGTATTTACACTGGGGCCATACTGTGCTGACTCCAGGTTATATTATGCTCTGTCAGTAGGACACTACACCTGGCTCAAATGCAAAAGGACACAGAGCTTGGGCCTGAGTCTGACACACAATTGTTGGTGAACTCAGAAAATGTAAGTATTACTTCTAGGCCGGTTGCAGGTAAAACACTTGGCTATATTTGAGAATCATTGAGATGAGTAACCTAGATGGATGACAAATGGACTCTTCCCCCGGCCCCCAAAGACCAGAATCATCCATCAGGAAAGTGGGATAAAAGCATAAATAACAAGAGCAAATTTCTTTTTTTTTTTTACTTTAATAGATAACTTTAATTTCTTTATTTGTTTTTAGTTTATTATTAATTGGGAGTTAATACATATAAATTATCATTCCATAATTCAATCACATTAGGCAGTATTATACAATTTGTGACAATCAGTTTCCAAACATTATCTTCCTTCCTGGTCTCTTCGAAATCAGCTCCCTTTTACACACCACCACCACCACCACCACCACCACCACCACCACCACCACCACCACCACCACCAGCAACACCGTATGCCCCCTAGAAACTCTTATTCTATTTGTTGTCCCTATAGGTTAATCAATCCTGGGTTTCATATGCTGAAAAGCAGAAAAACATATAACACAACTTCAGCGGGTGACCCCTCATGGCAAAATACCTCTGTGATCAACTCTTATATGAACAAACAAAACAAAACAAAATACAGAAACTGTTGAAACCAGATAAGGTCCAGCATGCATCAGAGGGGAGATCAACTGACAAAGTTTTAACTGTTCAAGGCAGCTTTATTCCTTTTATGTTCTATACGCAGTACTCCCATGTGCTGTTAGTCACCATGTGCTCCTCCCCTCCTTCAACGGCGGATAGAGGGAGACCACCGGAGGCTTATTTCCTATGTAGTTCCTGGGGGAAATCCTAAGATAGAACAGAGCAGGCAAGTAGTTGAGTGAAGTATTTCAAAATGGACTATCAAGACGATGCTTTGCAGAATCCGCTTTAAAAACACCTCCTCCTTAGGTTTAGATAACTCTTTTGTATCAAAAAGACAGTGCACTCAGGGCTGTCCAAATGCCCTCTGAGTTCTTACATCCGTAAAGATCAATACAGCTTCCAGAAGTAACAGTACTCCTTTGATAACGTGGAGATTTTTATAACTCACTGGAAGAGGGTTGGCACATGGCGGGTGGTTGATCCGTAAATGGCTCGGATTTTTGCATTGTTTGCTGTTGTTGAATCCAGGGAGTTCGTGGGGTAGGAAAAGGAACTGCGTGTGAGAGGATTCTTGGTCTCAATAAATTCAACTGGATTTATTACAATGGGATTTTTTTAAATTACTGAATCTTTGGCTGGTGGGACGAGTGACATTTTAAACCCATTGGGAAGTACACCTGTCTTCATTTGATATTATTGTGCAAAAATAAACTAAAGGTTGCTTCGTTGTTGTTTTAATGTGCCTTAGATTAAACTTCCATCAGGACAATGCCTTGTGTGCAGAACGGAACCTCTTCAGAGCATTTTTAAGGCTGTTTTTTTTGGGGGGGTTTTTTTTCGGAGTCAGATTGCCAGACATCTTTGAGGTGTCTGCAGGAGAGTTTGAATTGGGTAGTAGTCAAGAGCTTAACTTGTAATTAGGGCTTATTCAAGAGAGGAAATGGCAAACACACTACGGAGCAGAAAATAAAAATAAGAAAAAACTCTGAGGAGTAAAATCATTTCAATCAAGAAATTGAAAAGGAAGAAAATTTAGGGAAGCTCCTTTCAAACATTCAAGAAGCTAAACAAGTTTTAGTATTTATGTTCATCCCAGATTCACATATTGTAATGGCTGCAGTGACTAGATGTGGTCAGAGACGTTTGCAGCTTAAAGATCTAGGTGAATGAAGGCATTCAAGGATGGTAACCATGGAAGCATTTTGCTGGCAAATGTTTGCTGTCTCAGAATGAGACATCGGGCTTGTTTTGTTTAACTAACACACACATAAACTGATTATTGGGTTTGTACATTTTTTTCTCATTTTGAGTTAAAAATTAGTAAATCATTGTCAATCAATCAATCAATTACCGTATATACTAGTGAAGAAGCCGGGTTTTTCAGTACATTGTTCATGCTGACAAAGGCTGCCTCTGTTATGGGAAGTAAGGGTCCCACTCCTCTGTTCTCGGGTGCAGTGCGCGTGTTCTCCGGTCTCTCCCGCGCATCTGCAGCCTCTGTGCGTGGTGCGATGACGGCTGATATCGCCGTCTTCTTTTCTCCCATGCTGGCAGCCTCTGCGTTGTCCATGTCGTATTGGGCCAGTACCTGGGGCTGGTACCTGGCACACCGCATCCTTGTCAGATGAATGTCGGTTGATTCCACTCTTCTTCTCCCGCCCTTCTCCACGACTGTGACCAATGACGTAGCCGTTACAGTCTTACCGGTGCTTGGACACGCCCCCTTGCTCCGCCAAAGCCTTGCCTAATACAAGTACCGGTGTATCTTTGATCTTAGATATATAAAATGTTTATTTACAGTATTTAGCATGCTATATTTTATTTTTTATTTTATTATTAACCGCTGTCTGGACCCATGTTGACTATGCTTTCATGTGGTAGGGCTCGTAATATACACACTGAATTGTATGTGCACTGTGTTGCTGCGTGTTGTGATTGCACTTTCCATGCATATGTGGTAACACTGCGTATGCAGCAACACAACATGTATATTATGGGTCCTAACACAGGCTGCTCTATGCAAACAGTTATGTCATTAGGCCTCAAACTACACAAGCTGTGTTGTGCGCGTGCGCTAAGACAGCGTATGTAGTAATGTAGCGCATGCAGTAACAAACACACCGTGTATAGTTATTGTTGACATCGTACTGGTTTTTGATCCTCTTTTCCACTTAGAGAGCTAGTTTACCGTTTTTCTTTGAAATAAAATTCTAAAACATTTAACATACTGATGCCTCAATTATTGTAATTGTTTTGGTATCTATTTTTATTTAGAAATTTCCCACCGTACACTTATCTCGAGTTCATAAGTTTCTCCAGTTTTTTTGTGGTCAAATTAGGTGCCTCTGCTTATGTTTGGGTCAGCTACTACTCGATGGTCCATAGTTCAATCCTGACAAGATATTATATTGAATAAACTTGCCTAAAAGGCTGTCTTTGCTTGGATTTCTGGAATGTTTTATGGAAGCAACACTCAGCAAAACAAAACAAAAAACTCCCTGGAATCTTTTTTATTAATTTTGACTCAAAGCGATCCTAAAGAGCAGGGTTGGACATAGGGCTTCAAGGCTCTAACTCTTTATGGGAGCAGAAAATTTCATCTTTCTCTCAGAGCAGCTGGTGGGTTTGAACTGCTGACTTTTAGTTAGGAGTGCAAAGCACCACCCATTAGGCTGCCAGGGCGACTCAACATTCGGTCGGGTAGGAAAACAAATTTCATATTCTCGCGATTTTAATTTTTAAAAATTTGTCAACACTGTAGAGAAGGGAAAAAAAGAAAAAGAAGTGGAGAGTACGGATTATTTCCCTCTTAATCACTGAAAAACGTCAAGGGAGTTTCACTATGTACCTTGGGAAGTTTTGTTGTTAGTTGTCCTTGCGCTCCTTATAGCTCATTAGCAACCCTGTGCCCAACAGCAGTGGCGCTCCATCGCGCTCCCGCCGCACAAGCCTTGCTACCTTCACCTCGTCATTGCAGCCACTGCTGTCAATTTAACCCATGGAAGGTCTTCCTTTCTTTTTCAGTTCCACAACTTGCCCCATGGAAGACAGATGTGGCAGTCCACGTCCTTCCAGATTTACAGCTTGGGAAACCTTATGAGGCAGTTCTACTCGGTCCTAATTGGTCGCTAAGGTTTGGGGTTAACTCTACAGCATTTGGCTATAAATATAAGAGGAGGTGGCAAGTAGTTAAGAAGTCAACTGTTAAGGGAACGTTCAGCAGTTTGAACCTCCCACCTGCGCTAAGGGTCCAGATGTGGCAGTACACTTCCACAAAGATTTACAGCCTGAGAAATCCTATGGGGCAGTTTGACTCTGTGCTTTGGGTTGCAGTGAGTTAGAACTGACACTGGCAGTGGATTAGGGTTTTTCTGATTTTAGTATAGATGTTAGGGCTGAGTGTCTCAATCAGTTTAAAACTGCAGTTAACCGAAATATTGGTGATTCAAATCCCCCAGCTGAACTGTGGAAGGAAGGCCTGGACATCTGCTTCATAAGGATTATAGTGAAGAACACCTTTCTGAACGGTTCTGCTTTGTAGGGTTGCCACGAGTTGTGATTAACTGAGTTTGGATCTTGTTTTATGTAGGTGTCCTACTTCTGGAGCATCAGCCATATGACCCTCTACTTTTCTCAGTAGGATGACTTTATCCACGGACTGGATAAAATGTCTAAAATACTCTCGAGGAAGTTCAAAGTGCGCTTCTATGGAGTATTCTGGCTGTAAATATTCTAAAATAAATTTATCATTGTTACATTTAATATTCTTTGTCACAAAATCCAAATGCACCACTTCTTTATTTGTCTTCCTTATTCATTGTCCAGATTCCCCTTACATAAGAGGTGATTGAAAATACCTGGCTGAAGTCAGGCATGCATTAGTTCTCAAGTTGATATCTTTTCTTTTAACATTTTGAAAAGGTTTGTTGTTGTTGTTTGCAGCAGATTTTCCCGATGCTGCACATCATTTGGCTTCTTGACTGCTGCTGCGTCCATGAACATTTAATGTGGGTCTAAGTAAAACGAAGTCCTTGGCGACACTTCTCTCTACCTCGTTTATCATGATGTTGCTTATTGGTCCAGTTGAGAGGATTTTTGTTTCCTTAATGCTGATGTGTAGTTCCTACTGAAGAATATGATCTTTGATATTCATTAAAAAATACGTCAGATACTCTTTACTTGGAACAAGCAAAGTAATGCTGCAGTTTTTATGAGTTTCCTTCCAATCTTGGTGCTGTGTTCATCTCATCTAGTCCAGCTTCTTCGATTACTTACTCAGCACATCAGAGGATTAAGTATGATGAAAGGATACAATCACAATGTACACCTTTCCCAATTTTTGTCTGCGCAGAATCTCCTTGTTCTGATAAAACAATTGCCTCTTAGACTATGTACAGTTTCAGCATGAGCACCAGTGCTCTGACATTCTCATTCTTCAACACGGCATTAAAAATTTAGTCAAATGTCCTGGCATAGTTAATAAAACACGAGTAAATATCTTTTTTGTATTCTCTTATCTTTCAGCCACCCTTTGTTATAAGTTCTGTATCTAGCATTAATTTTTTACATTTCCCCTTTAATGTACTGCTGCAATCACCTTTTAAATTATTTTCAGCAAAATTTTACCTGCATGTATATTAATGATCATGTTACCTAGTTTTCTTTCTGTTGTATCACCTTTGTTGGAATGGGTAAATATGGATCTCTTTCAACTGGTGCTTCTGGAAGCTGTTTTCCAAAAGTTTTTGGCATAGTTGAGTAGGCGCATATTTGGTAGAAATACAATTGGTATTTGGTCAAGCATTGATTATTGACCTCTTGATAGGATGAGTCTAAACTAGTAGCACATCATTACATTTTAAATATGCCACTCATAATATCTGGACCAAAGATATTTAAGATATAATTGTGCTATTCTCATGAGTGAGTGTGCTGAACAAGAAATAGTTACTGTATGTGGTATTATTCTTCAGGGTACACCAAGAGGAAGACTGATGGGGATCCACAGAACAAAGCCCTAGTTCTATGAATAAGATGTTAGACCTGGAGTTGCCTACCAGATATTCTATTTTAATTTACTTTTTAACAGTTTAAATGAAAATACATGAAGGTTAAGAGACCAATTTAGAGGCACACAGCTTGGTAACACAAAAGGTACTACAATAACCAATGTTTATGGTGTTCTTTGGATCAAGCCCATAGCTTCTTGTTTCAGAATGATTTATAAATGATCTGCTTCTCCAAATCAGAGATCACAAAGTCAAACTCCTTTTAGTGACTGCAGCTGTAGCATCGCTTGGGCTGCCTTCAAGGGCCTCCCCACGTGGGTTGCAGCCAGCATCACAGGTTAAAAGGACTCTGGGGTAACAATGATTGAGAGCGTTTTAGCTGCAATCTTTGATCACTGGCATGCTTTGCCTTGCTGTGAATTCCACAAATGGTGTTTTCTCCAGGAGCTGTATAACTTTCTTGCGTATGTAGCTGAAATAAATCTCTACTAAGCCCAGTCATTTTGCTCCCCCCGCCCAGTTCTTTATTAAATGCAGGGTGTGAGGGATTTTTGGAGTGCAATTCCCCAGTCCTGGTTCATGAATGGTTTGCCACTGCCCTCTGCTGGTGCATCCTCCCTGTTCCTACCCTCTGGATGTGCTCAGTCAGTCCCAGGGCAAGAGACTCATTTTGTGATTTTTCCAATTAGAACATGACAGTTAAGGATGCTGACAAAAGCAGATCTATGATACACATAGGAAGTTATAGAAAATTAATTTCACTATTGTGTGTTGATGTTTGTATGATCTTGTCAAAGTCAAGGATGTGTGTGTGTGTGTGTGTGTGTGTGTGTGTGTGGCTGAGCTATGTGTGTTTGCCTGTGGTGAAGCCATCAGGATTTTGAGTTTGTGGTTTGTAAGAGGAGAAATACAAAGGGAAAACCCCAGTACCTAGTTCCAGTTGGTTTTGAAGTTTTGAATGAAAGAGTCATCTTTTTGCTACAAGTTCCAGGCTTTACTTCATATGGAGCTAATGTGATTTTGATGAGTCAGGAAAGAAACTCTGTATGTCAGCTAATATTATCTGTCTACTACTCTTCTTTTAAAATAGTGACCCGTGAAGGGTCAAGTGAGCCCTCTCCTGTTTCCAATTATGGCTAAGGTGGAGGGGAATTTCTATTTTATCAATATTTATCACACATGGAGTCACACAACAGAAAGTTTAATGAATGTAAATTTGGTGGGAAAGAAAAGATACCTATGTCAATACAACCAAGGTCTTAGCAGTTTCTAAGTTATTAATGTGCCTCAAAAGTCTGTAGGAGCTGCACACGCATCAAGGCAGTGAACTATTTTGCTACCAGCTGTGTGCATCCATGTCATTCTGCATTCCGCAAGCTTCCAACACAATAGGGGAAAGCCAATATTCTTCTACCTCAAATCAGATCATAGGCCAAATGCTGGAATGGAAGAAATGCCACTCAACACAAATCAATGTCTTTCTTATTCCAAAGAATCGCTATTTTTAAAAGGAGGTTGTTCAAACTTGCTGGTTAGATGTATTTGTTTTTCATAAGTCCTTGAAAATAATTATTCATGTGACTCTGAAGATATCTCCACCACCACAATACTGCCTTAGTAAATAAATCAGAATACAGAGCAATATCAATATAACAATCTCAAATCCATTCTCTTATTGTTTTGATCTATATAATTAACCTTCTGTAATGTACATGTGACACAACATTGCTCACAGAAATTGAGGCGGACGTGAGGCAATTACTCATGAAGATCAAAGAACACATTCGTCAGCAGGATTATATCTCAACCTGCAGAGCACAAAAATTGTTACAACTGGACCAAAAAGAAAATTGAAAAATGGAGAATATTGGAGGTACACAGGATTTCATTTTATTTGGATCCTCAACCAACACTAATAGAAATAGATCTCCAGAAGTCAAAACACAT
Source organism: Tenrec ecaudatus (assembly GCF_050624435.1). Taxonomy (NCBI): domain Eukaryota; kingdom Metazoa; phylum Chordata; class Mammalia; order Afrosoricida; family Tenrecidae; genus Tenrec; species Tenrec ecaudatus. The sequence continues at coordinate 21,377,814 of NC_134543.1, forward strand.
AATGCATTGGGGAAATCTATAGCAAAATACCTCTTTAAAGTATTAAAAGCAAAGATGTCACTCTGAGGACCAAGATGTGTCTGACCTAAGCCACTGCATTTTCAGTGATCTCTTATGTATGAATATGGAAAACTGGAAGGACTTTCTAGAGAGTCCAAATAGAAAATGTTTGTTTTAGATACCGTCTTTATAAAATTCAGGTTTCATTTCTTTTCTTCAGAAGTCTAAGGTTTTCTTTGATTACCATTGCCATTCCTGATGCATTTTTTTAAAATCCTGTAACATTAGTTGATGGCAGAATGAGTTAAGCATGGTTTGCTAACAGTTACATGTTGGATTTCTAGCAGTTCCACTGGAGAAAGACAAGCTTCCTACCCCTCATAGAGAAGTAGTACAATGTTAGAAACCACAAGGTAATTCTACCCTGGCTGTGTTAGTCTGGGTAGACAAGAGAAACAAGATTTATAGACACTCATATGTGTATATGCAAGCTTTATATACATGAGCAATTGAATATTAAGCAAACATCCCGGCCCAGTGCAGATCAAGTCCATAAGTCTGATATTAACTTGTAAGTCTCATATCAATCTATAAAGTCCTCTCTTCAGACTCATGAAACACAAGCAATGACACCGAATGCAGGAAGATCAAAAGCCAGTGAGTAGGAAGTCTTGTAGATCCAGTGGTGTTATAAGCATCGCAGCTCTGGCTGGGGTCTCCACGTGGCTCCTCCAGTTTAGGGCATTTGTGTACCTCCATGTGTCTTGTCAACTGCAATGACCCCCAGGGAGTAAGACTGCATCCTGCCTCCAGTGAGCTATTAATATCCTTAGAGCCTCCAAATGAGCTCATCAAGCTCCAACCTGATTGACAGGCTAAACTGCACCCTTTCCCTCTTAATCCTCTCCAATTGACAACAGATTGTATAACTAACTAACACACTGGCCTATAAGGAGTCAGAATGGAAATGGACTCAATGCCAGTGAGTTTGAGTTCAAATTATAACAATGGTACAAACAGAAACTAGATCTGGTTAAACTAAAGCTATGCAATCCTCCATTCCACAGTTAGTTCATGGTCTGATTAAAACTCATCAGATATAACTCTAAGACTAGGCAAGAATAACCACTAAAGTGATGCTTCTGTTCACTGAAGTTGGTATCATAATGGGTGTCAGGTTGTACTAGCTCACACTTTCTTGATACCAGAACCGAAAAATAAACCTGAGTGAGAATAATTTCAAACTCTGAAAGAAATAGAGCCAATATGAATTACAAAAAATTCCAACTGCATTGCTTGAGGCCCTAGTTAAGCTAGTCTTAGGTTGAGTCAGCTGCCATTGGTAACCAAAAAAAGTGGATGGACACATTTCTATATGTGCTTTGTGATTTCTGAAAGGGGAACAGGAAAAGCATATCTCAGGTCACCTTCAATGAAAACACAAGAAATGCACTAGAAGCAGCAAGAAGGTTAAACAGAAATAAATTGTCATGGAATTCACAAAGCAAAATGTTAGAGTGATTCTCTTAGGCTATTATGTAGGATTAAAGTCATTAAGGACATGACAGATGGTGACACCAATAAGTAAAACTGAAAAACTAAAACCAAACAGAACCAACTAAAGATGGTCTTCAGAGATGGGTTCTTTAGTTAGGAACAGTATGTCTAATGGCTCTATTCTTCTAAGGTTTGTTTTTTCCTACTGTGTATTACAGGAAAAAATTTAAAAATTATAAAAATGACTGCTTTAATACTCTGACAAGCTAACTTAATAAAATATGCAAAATATATTTTATTATCATTCAGTCTTTATGGATATTGTAGTTTTGGGGAAGGTAGAAAATGTCAGTTTTTTTTTAGTTCTTTAAAATAGCAGAATTAGTTAGCTTCTACTTTTCAAGCTTAAAAAAATATTTCTGAGAAGTTTTTGATTGGGGAAGTGTCAAGCGTGATCATCTCCCTTTTCTCCCCAAAGTCTCTTCAAAGCAGAATGTTGTCACATCGCATATTCCAAAGCATAGTTCAGGAAGACGCCCTCCAGGAAAAGGAAGACTAAAACTTCCATCTCACTCATAAGAGTGTTATAGCCAGGAAATGAATTTCAAACACCCCAGTATCATTAGCTTTAACAGGGGTGCTCATTCACTCTCTTGCCTCTGCCCTTGTATTCTTAGACTATTGGACAGATGTGATGAAGAAAACCTGTGGACTAGGTGGAATTTCACCAATGTCCCATGCTTGAGACCTGCGCATGCGCTACTGTACCTTATATGTCAGCAATTGATTCTAGCAAGAAGAGTGGTCAGCCCCCACCCTATTTTTTTTTCCTCTTTGGTCCAAGCTGTGTGCCTGTGCTCCAATCGTCCCTCCTCATACTTTCTAAAAATTGCCATTTTAGTGAAACCTGTAGACGAGGGATGATCCAAGACTGTGTCAACATGCTTTATTTTCTGAACGCTCAACGCAGGAGCAGTAGATTAGATTCATAAAGGAATGGCCATGAATAATGTACTAGAATATAAAAATAAGGGAAAATGAAAGTTATGGAAAAAAAACAGTTCATGGTGAGGGCAAATACACACCTAGTTTTCTGTTCTTAGTGTTCAAGCCACTGAGGGCTACTGCCCGAAGTTCAGATCCTTTTCTTCCTATAAGAATCCTGGTGACATAGCGGTTACACGTTGGGCTCCTAACCAGGTCAGCAGTTCAAATCCACCAGCCACTCTCCTGAAGAATGTCACACACAGTCTCTGAGAGCTTTCGGGGCAGTTTTACCCCTTCTGAATGGGTGACTCTGTGTCAGAATGGACTGGATAGCAATGGATTTGGTTTTTATTTTTTATGTGACCAAAAACTGAGTTTTGAGGGTTGCCAATGGGCTTCCTAAAACGGGACATGTTACCCTCTTAGATCCAGATATAGCCATAAATCTCTGTCATCAACCAGCTCGCTCATGTACCTTCAGTATCCAGAGCTTCAAATGGGGTTTTGTGATATACACATACTTGATTCAATCATCTTCTCCAGGTTAGCTGATATCAGGGCATTTGCTGGGCTTTCTAGCCTGCTCAGACCCGATATTACCCAATTTATTAGCATAAACCCTCAGGTGTAGGGCACTGGCCTCTTCAAAATCATTTCTCATTTTGAGTAGTTCTAAAGTTCTTGATCTTTCTCTCAGGAATAAAGGATAAAACCAAATCCTTTTGGTGAAGTCAATACAAACTCCGTAGCTCAATCACAAGCATGTGAATAAAGCTGGACTTTCAGATAGCACATTACATTGTGGGGTAAAGTTATGGGCCGAGACTTATCCACCGAATTGCTCTCTGCTCTGTCCATACTCCTGAAAGGAAGGACGGATGTGTCTTAAGAGGTAAGGCTTCCACCTCGTGGTTTCCTCAGTACGTGCTTAGTCGCTCTTATTCCCGTAAATTGGATGTCTCCTTGCCAGTATTAGCTTTCTGTTTTCAATTTACAATTTTTAAAAATGATAGTGTTTCCTTTATTTTTAATGGTTGCCGTAATGGCAAAAGTGCTGATGTGAAAGACAGGAATAGAATGTAAACCCATCTGTTTCTCATCCCGTTCCTCATTGACCTAGACACTCATAGACACTCTGTTTCTCTGCCTGCTCATCACCATTATTTTTAGCAATGAAATTTTTATTCCTGGATTCTATAGCTTGCCTGTATATCAGTACCTGAATTCCTTAAGCACTTATTGAAGGAATGTGCATTTATCTGCTCTGTTTTACCATGGAACCGTGAGATACTTTTAAAGAGGGTTAACAAAGCAAGCCTTGTCCCTGTTTACTGTGGGAAAATGAAAAGGAAGGGAAAACAAAGTCCAGATCTTCTCAAAGGAAGTAATTTAGCCTCAAATTATTGTAGAACACAATGGAAGCACCAGCTCTTTGGTTAAGGAGATGCATGCAGGAATACCTAGAGACCACCTGATACCCTCAATGAGCTGTTGGGTTCAGTTCAGAATCGTATAAAACTATATGAAAGAGACGTGTGTAAAGAAAATCTTTTAAGTGCTTAAACAAGAAAGGCAAGTAGCAACTTAAGAGCATTTGAAGACAGATTAATCAGAACAGTCTGAACGACACCTAACTTTAGCTAAGTTTTGAGGGTCTTTTGCATATCACAGAACATGCCACATAAGTTCTGCAAGGCTAAGCAATCCAATGTAGATTCCATTTTTCTCTCTTGACAAGAAGGTGAAGCAGGAGGAATGGGAGGAGGAGGAAGAGGAGGAGGAAGGGGAGGAGGAGGACCTCCCATGCTTTGCCTTCTGCTCCTGTACTCAACTGTGCTGAGCACAATGTGCTGAGCACAATGAACATTTCCTTCTCTGGATCTCTGCATCACTTTGAGGAATGTCACATATAAAAACCAACAGAAGGGGTGCTAGATACAGGCTTCTTTCTCCCTGAGAATTAGGCGAACACCACCTATTTGAGGACAAGATGCACAGTATATTTTGCCACAGATTCCTATCTGAGGGAAATAGGTAGCTTTTCCCATAGTGCATGCGTGGACTGATTCATGACCCAGAAGTTGTGGTCTTGTGCTTCCCCATTATCCCTTTACCAGTTACCAGCGAATGCATACCAACTCATAGCAGTCACACATGGATCATCAGTCCACAGTCAGTTATTGATGACTAATTTGTTGCTTATATTGTTGTTTTTAAAATATTAAGAAGCATGTGAACAATGGGCCTTATATTCATGTAAGCTTACATTCAGGGGAGGGACTGTCGAGTTCTTCCCTTTGTAAGCCTCTTATTTTGCCACTTGCTGCTTTCCTCGTTGTTTGCATCAGGCTACTCTAGAACAATAGCTTTAGGAGAATATTGCATTTATAGTTTTTGCCTAATTTTTAAAAAAATAAAATAAATACAACTCCCTTTGGAAACAACAACAAAAAAGCTGATTACCAGAGAAGTGAATCACATAGATGAATATAGTGGCAAAGAGCCCAGCATACTGATTATATAGTTTAATGGGTACACAGATAAATACAATTTAAGATCTTATCATCATTTGGAATTAGAAGTCCTTTACTTGTTTTTTTATCCCCAATAGAATTCTCATGAACCTATTTTTTAAAACCTATTTCTTTTAACCTAATGCAGCTATACTGTTCATGGTCTGGAATGAGAGATATCTCTTTTTAAATGGAAAGCACACATTAAGTTTCTGTCAATGCGATGGTCTGTGAGAACCAGACAAATACCCCCACCCCATGCCAAAGCAGGTTATAAAAATTAGGCTGTTTACAGATCCCACTTCCAAGGAATAATAAGTAGAAGTTATTTCAATATGTTAATAATATTTGAGTAACTTCTGCCTCTAGTCAATACTTCTTATTATATAGAAAGCATAACAATTGTGAGGATATTGTTGCTTTGAGTTAGAACCTATTGAAGGGACCCAAACAATAACACAGACACACACTGGCATATATATACATATTCACTATCAAACTACAATACACAGGCATAGATACACACATATTCACTATCAAATTGCAATACACAGGCATACACACACACACATATTCACTATCAAATTATAATATGCAGGAGTCATTCAAATAAATACATGTAAATATACATACGCACAAAGACACCCACATCCATTAGAGGCCTTATCAATTCATTAGAAAAATGGAATGAAAATATAATGGACTTTTCTCACCAACATTTTGAAGCCCCCTCACATATGTTTACTGTAAATAACAGCTATTCATAAATTTTAAAGCTTACTTGCACCAGAGACAAGGCCAAGTGGAAGTTTACTCAACTATAGAATGGATAAAACTGTGCTGGGGAAACCGGATTGAAATAAATGTTGAGTCCATATCTGTCATAGTGGACCTATTTTAACAGTAGCAAAAGAATAGACTATTTAACATTGGGGGCTATGGGGTTATAATAAATAAGAAGACCAATGTTATTTTCAAAGTCTCTGCAAAGGCACAGAGCCATAAAGGTATGATTCTCATAACTATTAGCTCCCTCTCTTTAATAAGGAAAAATGAGCAATTCAGGAGTATGCAGTGTTTCCATAATTGAATACAGTCAAGATTTAGTACAGTACACTCTGGTAAAATGGAATCGACCCTCCCTCCAGATCATCTGCAACCAGCTTAAATCAAAATAAAATTTATTCCTCTGATATTATGTAAGAAGTTAATAGAAAACAGAAAGTAAACAAAGTTGGAGATTTATTTCATTAAATTATTTCCAACACGTATATTATAAAAATTAGCAATGACTTAAAAGCATTCCCTGAATCAGCTGGGTGAGAAAGACTGGACTTGGGAGAAAGACTGGGCTTTCTATTTCTGTAAATAGTGACAATCTTGCAACCTCTTAGAGGAAGTTCTTAGAGGAAGTGCTGTCCATTAGGGTTGGTATTAGTCAGCATTCACTCAATAGCAGTGAGCTTGAGTGTTTTGGTTTGTTTTTTTTGAAAAATACCTATACCCACCATCCTAGGACTATTGCTGCTATTGCACCATTGTGTTGTTTTACTAAACTCTATAAAGACCCAGGTTAGAAAACCCAATTTATTGATAGCTAACAGTTGTCTATAAATATGAATAAAAATGTGTCATTAGGGTTGGGGGAAGGATGATGCACAACCCATGTGCACAGATAACACAACCGTGCATGGTGAAAATGAGGCCGTGAAGCACTTGCTGATGGCGAGCAAGGCTTGGAGTCTTCTGTATGGATCACAACTCAATGAAAGAAAACCCAAATCCTCAATAGTGGATGCATAGGTAGCACCGTGATAAGAAGAAAGATCGAATGTTTGAAGGATTTCTTGTTGACTGGATACACAATCAATTCTCATGGAAGAAGCAATCGAGAGATTAAACAACAGGTGGATGTGCTGCACAAGACCTCTATATTTTTAAAAAAACAAAGATATTTCCTTGAGAACTAAGTTGTGCCTGACCCAAACTTTTTTATATTCTGTTCTAGTTGCCTCATGTGAATTAAAAAGTTTGGTATTGCATAAAGATGACCAAAGAATAATCAATACACTTGAATTATGATGCTGGTGAAGAATTCTGAAATATTGAAATACCTTGGACCATTAAAAGAACGAACAGATCTGTCTTGGAACAGGTATATCCAAAATGCTCCTTAGATGAAAAGACTGTAGATTTGTTTTCACATACTTTGGACAAGCTATCAGGACAGACAAATTCCTGGAGACGGACATCATGCTTGGTAAAGTAGTGGGCCACCGGACAAGACCTTTTACAAGATGGATCCACACAGTGGCTGCAACAATGGGCTCAAGCAAAAAAAAAAAATTGTGAGGATGACACAGGACTTGTATACGTGGCTGCCCTGTGTCGGAATTGACTCCATGGCACCTGCTGACAACAACCAAAACAAAACACAACCAGAAACAAAAAAATCACTGTCATCCAGTCAATTCCAACTAACAATGGCCCTGTAGGAGAGGGTGGAGCAGCCCCTGTGAGTTTCTGAGACTGTCACTCTTCATGGGAATGGAAGGTCCAGTCTGTCTACCACAGAGTGGCTGGTGGTTCTAATGTGTTGACCTTGTGATTTGCAGGCCAATGTATGAAGTAAATTTCTTCTTACTTTGACATGATTGAGCCAACCCTGACTTACCACAAATCCATCCCTCTCGCCTTCATTTGCTTTGTGAGCAGACTGAAAAGTGTCGAAAAGTCTTTAAGCTTTTTCTTTCACTGAAGTAAGGCTGAATGCGAACTTGGTGTACCTCTTCCAACTCACTTACACATTTCACTTAAAGGCACGCTTAGAAACAGATCTTTTACATAACTAGGAACCTCCTCTACTGCAAAAAGTCAAATACACAAAATGTATTTCTCTTGTTTTGCTTTAGATAATGCTTAAGTACAAAGGTTTATAGAAACAAGTAACTTGCTGAGCCTTTTCTATGTGGCAGCCTCTATTCTGAATGCCCCAAATAAAACGAAATCATATTTAAGGCACTATTATTTTTATTTCAGGCGATGGACTATGCCAGGGGACGTCAAAGTCATTATCCTTGTGGTAATGTCTGCTTCCTTTGTGTGGTAAATTAACTTAGCTTACTGTCAACATGCTTTGGACAGGCTTCCCGGAGAGACCAGTCCATAGAGAAGTACATCATGCTTGGTCAACGAGAGGGGCAGTGGAAAAAGGAAAGGCTCTCAATGAGATGGATTGGCACAGTTGCTACAACAAGGGGCTTAGGCTTAGGAACCAAAGAGGATGGCGCAAGCCAGGACAGTTTCCTCCTGTCAAGCAAGAGTACGCTATGGGACAGAACCAACTCAATGGCCCCTAACAGCAAGAAAGATTGCATTACACAATCTATTCCGATCTCATGGAATTATGTTAATCATATGCAGCCAGGGAAGGAAAGAAAAGTGTAGTATCATTTGAGGTAGATAGAACTGATGCTTGGTTAGAATTCCTGGGTGCTGGAAATGGTTCAGCGTTCAACAACTAGCCAACAGATTGCTCGTTTGAATCCTCACAAGCTAGTCTTGATGATTGGCTTTCAAAATGTCACTGCCAACCCTAATAAGGGTTCTTTCCTCTCCGTCTGCTGTTATTTCCCTACAAGCCACCAAGCATCGCTCATTTACATAAAACAGTTGGTCCTGCAGAATTCCACAATTCTGTGTTTGGTTAGGTTTGTGTAGTAGAGTTGGACACTTGTTTACCAACCATCACCAAGGTCCTTTTTCTAAATAATGGATGAGTGCCACGCAGACATTAATTTGGAAGTAGCATGGTTAAAAATCATTCCACAATATTGGTAGCACAAGCCAATCATTATTGTGTTTAAAATGTCATAGCAGTGGTGTGTATCCAGTCCAGTCCCATCATGACCGGCTGTCATGATGCCCATCTCTCATCCATTCCACCTCTTTAACCTCTTCGCTCAGATTTCTAGGAAAAACTATTCTTTCTCAATAGAGCTGCTCATCTACTTTAAATCTAGTCATAGAAATTAAACACTGTCAATAGACATCTACTCTTTTCAAGAATTTTACAGTTAGATTAAAAAGAGAAAGTATATATCAACTTCTTTCTTTTCCTTTGTTGGGGAGGGTATGTGTTACATAACCAAGCACGCATCTGTGACAGCTCTCAGAGGTATAGATTGCACCGCCAGGTGTCCCTGCTCCCCAGTACAATAGACTCATTTAAAGGAGATATTTAGGGCCATTGTCTTTACACTCTTTGAAACTTTATTAATAACAAAAGCAGCAAAACCAACAGATTCTGTCATCGGAACCTTGCTTGTGCAACCGGATTCTTTAGATTTTGAAGAACTGCCTTTGAATCTGGCCACCAAGGATGATGTACCAACATGCTGATGCTACAGACAAACCTGTGGAAAACTGCAACCTGTATAAGGTGGAAATCTGTCAGAGAAAAAAACCTCAAGTACTTTCTACTCAATAGAGAACAATAGAGAAGTGGCTGCGCTCTGGCCAGGAGGCAACGTGTGAGATGAGGCAGTGTCATTGAGTTCTGGCTCGCACAGGTTTTACTATTGTATTGCTCTTTTTACCTGTCCTGTGAGTGTCATGTGTTGGTGACATATTCCACCTTGATTTAACCAGTGGTTCTCAACCTTCCTGATGCCGTGACCCTCGAATACAGTTCCTCATGTGGTGGTGACCCCCCAATCATAAAATTATTTTTGTTGCTACTTCATCACTGTCATTTTGCTACTGTGCTGAATTGGGCGACCCTGTGAAAGGGTCGTTCGACCCCCAAAGGAGTCGTGACCCACAGCTTGAGAACTGTTGATCAAACCAAGATTATTTCTTCATGAAATTAATTAGTGAATTAATTTCTATTTTATAAATTTGGTGCTATAAAAGAATTCAAACCGAGGTTTATAAAGCTATGTTTGAAAAGCATTTATAAATGTCAATGAAGCAACCAAATCCAAAACTAAGCCCTTTGCCTTTGTCCATTTTAACTCAGTGTGACCCTATAGTAAGTTCTTAAGACTATAGATCCTTAATGGAGCAGACGATCTCATCTTTCCCTTTAGAGTGGCTGGTGGGTTTGAATCACAGATCTTGCTGTTAGCAGCCCAATCTTTAACCCACAGCTCACCAGGCCTTCTTAACTAAATAAGCAGTTGCCCTCAGGTAGACTCTGACTAATGGCAACTTTATGTATAGAACTCAGTTTCATAGGATTTTTTTTTTAGGGCAGAGTTTTCAGAAATAAATTGCTAGCCCTTCTGAGTTGACGATGGGTGAGCTCTAAGGGCTAACCTTCAGTATCCTTTACATTTACATCATCTAGGACTCCTGTAACAATGGAGAATGGCTTTAATTTTTGCCAGAGTTGTGGAACCAAGAAAGGTCACTGGTAGTAATTCATGGGCTAAACATGAAAGATGGCTTAACTCGGTTGTGCTTAAAGTTGGAAGAGGAAAATAAGAGGAATGTGAAAAGGGGAAAAACGTGCAAAGCAATATCCTCAAAACTGACATATCAGCATACCTGTAACAAATCTGTGGCTTAGTGGAAACTTTTTATTGTTCTCCCAAATACCGATTGCTCCATCTTTAAACAATTAAAAGCCATCATGTTCAGAGTCATCTTTACCAAGTAAAAAAAGTAGGCTTTCAGTGCTCTGTGTTTCATAGTCTTTCTTGGTGAAATTTCCATGAATGATAGTTTTCAAATAATAACCACCTAAAAGCAGTCTGTGCATGCATGTCCCAACATTATCCCATGAAACTTCTCATGAGACATTTCCTGGAAAAATGGTTATTAATCAACAAATATTTTGATCATGTAAATCTTTAATTATTTTCTCAGAGACATCAACTGTGTCATACTACAGTTTGCAGCAGCGTATGACAGGGAGCTTCCGAGTTTCAGGCTGGATTCAGAAGAGGATGTGAAAGGTATGTCATGGCAAATGTCAAATTGATCTTTCTTGAAAGCAAAGACCATCATAAAAATGTTTATTTGTGTTTTGTTGACTATTTCAAAGCATTCTACTTCGTGGATCATAACAAACTATGCATAGCTTTGAGACGAATGGGAATTCCTGAACACTTCCTGGTCCTTAGACAGAACTTGTATATGGATCAAGAGATAGTTGTGTAAACAGAACAAGGGAATATTGCATGGATTAAAATCATAAAGGGTGCATGTCAGGGTTGTATCCTCTCACTATATTTAATCAATCTGTATGCTGAACAAATAATGAGAAGAGGAAGCAGAATTCGGTATCATGATTTGAGAAATGCTTATAAGCACTATGCTATGAAGCAGCATAATGTAGCTCACAGAAAGAGAAGAGAATTTGGAGTCCTTGCTGAAGAACATTTAGAATTTCAGCTTCCAGTATGTAGTACAAGTCAATGTAACGGAAATCAAACTTCTCACAACTAGACCAATAGCTAAACTCATGATAAACCAAAAAAAAAAAAATGAAATTGTCATAGTTTTCCTCTTGCTTGAATCCACAAGCAATGCTCATGTACATAGCAATCAAGAGATCAAATATTGGATAAATCTGCCTCGCCAGACCTCTTTAGAATATGGAAAGGCAAAGATGTTGCTTTGAGGTTTAAGATTCACCTGACCCAACCGATGGTATTTTCAATTGCTTCATTGCATGCGAAAGTTGGATATTGAATAAGAAGCATTGAAGACGAATCTATGCATTTGAACCATGGTGTTGGTGAAGAATTTGAAAATACCAAAGACTGCCCCCAAATCCCCCACAAATCTGTCTAAGAAGAAAGATAGCCAGAATGCTGTTTAATGGTAAGGATGGCAACTTTATCATATGTACCTAGGGCATGTTATATCAAGAGACACCAGTCCCTAGAGAAGGATATCGTGCTTGGTAAGTTAGTGGGACATCACAAAGATGAAGGTCATGGACAAGATGAATTAGCATGGCGGCAGCAAGAATGCACTCAAATAGAAGACTAATTGTGAAGACGAACTAGACCAAGCACTCTTTCCCTCTGTTTGTTCATAGGATCGTTATGAGTCATAGCTGACTCATTTAAAGAATATATTTAGGGTCATTATCCTTTTATTGTTTGAAGCTTTATTAATAACAATAGGAAATACAATAGGCCCTGTCATCTTATCCTTGCTTGTGGAACCAGATTCTTTATATTTGCTTGGATCCATAATCAATGCTCATGGAAACAGCAGTCAAAAGATAAACAGATGTTACTGGATAGATGTGAGGGACTTCAGGTTCAAATTCAAATTTCGGGAATGAAATTTTGCCAGTGGTACCCAGGAGAGCAGCACATTTTCAACTGCTCAAAACTTTAGTTTAGATTCTTTCATATGATCGTGGCAGAGATTGAGTAGTTTCTGCAAAGACAGCGTGGCCCACAAAGTGTCATGTATTTGCAAATGACCCTTCATTGAAATTGGTTGTTGTGCCTTGATTCACAAAGTCAAGAAAAACATTCTTTGGAGGAGCAGAAGCAAAAGCAACTACATATTGGGTCTACAAAAAATGAGAAGACATTAAAAGTTTGGGAGTACAACCAACAGAGAAGATTCATTCGACAGTTACTTTTCTGCAGTCTTTTATTTGATTGTTAAATATATAGATACAACGCCAAGGGAAGAACACATTTTAGCAGGAGGTAGTGGTTTTTCCCTGCCTCACAGGATCCCTTTATTGACTTCTCTCACCTAGAAGGAAGCTTGAAGATCAACTCAGCTCCCGCACGTCCATCTTCCTTGCTGGCTCCTGGGAAAGGGTTTCAATCAGACAGTTTCCTTCACCTGAGGCTGGAGAAAGAGACACCATATTAATGGCATCCTACCTGTTGATTCCATAAAACTAACTCTATATGCATCTTTCAGTCTTTGTTACACATCTCCTACCACGTAGCTGAGAAATGCAGACAAGCAGAGAAACTGGCTTTTTATAGCTTTGCTCATGATATATATCTATCCAGCTGTGTTTTTAGCTTCAGCTCTGCCAATTTCTCTAAAGGTACCTTAAAAAAGGCAAGTGGCAAAACAGGAAAAAAGTATTCAAGTACCTCCATCTATCTAATTCTCTCATCCTGTAACGGGCTGTATGAGTACAAGCCGTTTCTGATGTCGTATACCACATTATTTTTTATTAAGCAGTTATCGGAGAGTAATCATGTAAGCCACAAAACACAAATGTTGATTCTGGATTTACAATGTGTCTAAATGCTTTGGAAAGATGTGAGCAAGAGTTGTAAGCTCCAACAAAAATACCAGTAACTAGCATGTAGTGCAGACCGACGATATACGCCAGGCAATGTTATAAGCTTTATGTTATTTAATCTTTGTAGAAACATTTAGAGGAAAAGACTTTGATAATCCACATTTAGTAGGAGATGAAACTGAGCTATGGCATGTTTAAATTCCCCAGCACCACACATCATCACGTTGTGAAAGTAAGATTTACAGACCTTACATCAGAGGCTCCCAAACTTTCAGAGTTGGCAGCACCCCTAGCGATTCTTTGATCTTTTTTTCATGGTGTTATACGTTGGGAAAAAATGAACATTCCATATTTTCATGAGTGAGGTCCAAATATTTTACTATTATGTTTAACAATATTAATCACTAATTCAACAAATAATCACACACACTTTACTCCTTCAAGTAACTAGAATTATTATTAATGGGATATGTACATCTATTGAGAACTCCAACACGTCTCTAAATTTGAAATCCTCTTGCACATAATCACCAGAATTTTCAATTTCCAAATAATTTCTGTGGAGTGCTTTATTTTTATTGCAGCAACCTCCAAAAACCCATTTCCACAAAATTAAACAAAACCGTGATGTCACAAAAAGGATGTAATGTGATTTATTGTTGAAATTTTGAACTAAAATACCTGGAAATAATCACTGTTGCAGTGTCCAGTAGATGGTTCTGTGAGCACCTGGGTTTATTAATATATCCTGGGTCCTGTGTTCGTCTGGGTACTTTAGAGAAACATATCCACAGAAACTCATGTATAAGGCACAGTTTTATGTAAAGGTTAAATGCACATCAAGAAAACATCCCAACCCAGTGTTGCCCGAACCCACAAGTCAAACATTAACCCATATGTCTGACACCACTCCACAAAGTCCTCCTCCATCTCACAAAACACACACTATGACATGACTGCAAGAGGAAAGCCGTATCAGTGAATGTGTAAGCATCTCTGGTCTGGCAGTGGTCTCCATACAGCTAGTCTAGCACCCAGGGCTGCATCAGGGTAGGTCCATGTGGCTTCTCCTCAGGGAAGTTTTGCAGGAAGTCAGACTTGCAAGCTGGATGAGGGAACTGCTAAGGCAGCTTCACCCTGGTCCGACTATCACAAAGCAAGAGATCTGAGAACTAGAAAGGTGAAGCTCATGGAGTCATTTATCCCTTTGCCCTTCAATTAACCCCACATGGGTTTATTGGCCTTGTTGGCACAATAAACCAATTACCTCAGGATCCTTATCAATCCATCATTACATCATGCCTTAATAAACTGTTTGGGAACCCAAAACTTGTTTGAGACCCTTTCACATTGAATGTTAACTGTCTTCAAAGAAAAATGGCATGGACTTCTAAAAATGTGAAGAACTAAACACTTTTTTTTTTTACTATCAGTTTTCTGGAGAAACTAAGAGAGGGAATAAGAATATATCAGAAACCAAATCTATTGTCCAGTTGGTTCTGATTAATTGCCACCATAAAGTACTGCTATAGAATTTCCAAGGATGTAAATTTTCAGGAAGCCAACTGCAGAATCGTTCTTATGCGGATCAGCTGGTAGATTAGAACTACTGACCTTTTCATCAGTAGCTGGGCACTTTAACCAATGAGTCACCAGAGCTCCTTATAAGACATACTGACAACAATAAGAGAAAATAGTGTGGATTGTACAAGGTAAAAAGATATGAGAGTTAGAGAATCTTACCTTTGAAAAGAGAGTCTTGACTACAATGGTGTTCTAAGTGTAGGCGTGTGCCAATTCCTAACAGATTTTAGAAGAACAAACAAAACAAGACAAAAAGAATACATTCATAAAATAGCACCGTAATTGCCATCCTTCTATTTCCACTTCATTAATGATTCCTAAAACTGCACTGTGTTGGGCCTTTCCAACATAGATAATTATTTCAAATCCATCTTGCTTGTTGCTACTTTGGAAATAGAATTTTAGAACCTAAGAGGAGTCATGATGACGCAGTGTTTAAGCACTCATTACAATTGCTACTTGAAATATCAACAGTTTGAAATGACCCACATTGTCACTGGAGAAAGATGTGGCAGTCAGCTTGTTTTGGAAACACAGTGGGCTGGTTTTACCCTTCCTCTAATGTCACTCGGCTTCAGAATCAACTGTTGTATTGTTTTGTTTATTTGGTTTTGTTCTTTTTTAGCTGAGAGCATAGTTTAGTACAGTGCAATTTAAATGTACTCTGTGGATTATTGTATATTTGAGATGTGCTTTTACTGATCTGCAATAAGATAAATGCTGTTAGTGAAAGAATTTAGAACTTTTTATAGTAATTCCAGAGAGAGGTATATTTCTTTTGAATCTAATAATTATGAAAAGTATGACTTCTCTGTGTCACCCTCCTGCTGACAAGCTATATGGCGCCATGATAAGACCTGAGCGAGCCATGTGGCAGAGATCTATGCCAGTCCTTTGTGCTTCCCACCATATTGGATCCATAAGACTTTTCACCCACTGCCCTGTGATCTTCCTACATTCTGTATTATTGCATATGGCTGTGTGATTCTGAAGAAAGATTTATGGACTAGTATCAGACTTATGGTCTAACATCGGACTTTGGGACTGGATCTGAACCAGGATGGGATGTTTGCTTCACATACAAGTATGCTTTGACATAAAGTTCTTTCTTAGACACATGTTAGTGTCCCTGGATTTGTTTCTCTAGTCAACCTGCTCTGGAACATTATGGGACTGGGATGGGCATACTAAAGAAATAAATCATAAATATGGAGAATGGGTGCTTGTTAGACCTCTGCATTAATGTAGTTTTTCTTCACTGGTTAGCCAAAGGTCAGATATGGCCATGCTGTTCATTTGATTGATTTCTGGAAAAGACTTGGAGAGTGAAAGTTTTGATTGCTGGAAGTTGTCTTTGATTAATCTCATCTGAAATGGCAAAAATGAATGTGACAAATGTAAATTTTGAGCTAAGGGGGTGAAATCGCCCCTTGAACTACTCTGAGTCCATGCTGCTTAGTAAAAATGGTTGACAAAAAGTCAAGTGACTGTCAGAAGGCCTCACTTGAAGCAGTCAGAGGCCCAAGGCCATATTTCATATCAATGGAATAGTTTAGATAAGGATTAAGATAAGATAGGTAAGGATTGAATTTGACTTAAGACTGAATTTAGGTTCTAGCTATACTAAGATGACATTGATTTCTTTTAACTATTGTTATTGATATAATATGCAATAGAAATGCTTATTAGGAAGTAGGAAAATAGAGAGTTTGTAAGCTCACTGTCTTGAGCCATTACTTTGAATCTTTAAGTGGGTTAGGGCATGCCTCCAAAGGAGGCTCTGAAAATATAAGCCCAACTCTTGAGTGCTCAAGACTAGAATTTGAAGAGATTTGCCTAGAGGTTGTTGACCAACTGAAGAAGGAAAAAGGGAACTCTTTGGCTTTTTGAATTTTGAACTAGTGGTATATACCTGAAGTTGGGGAAATGTGAAGCAATAAAGGAACTCTCCTCTCTAGGACTGAACATTAAAGGGAGTTTGTGGGCACACTGTAATGCCTGCTGGCCTATCATCCGGATCCACTTGTTAAGTGGAAGGAAGTGGAAAGAAGGCAGCAATAGAGAGAGGTTGTGTCTCGCCACTTACAGTCTCGGAACTGGTTCACAGGAACTAGAAGAGAAGATGAGCGCTGGTTGGCTGGTCTGAAGTTCATGACCTAGACCAAGTTTAGGGCTAGTATTTTTGAGAATTTGTGATGGGGTCCAAGGTTGAAAAACTGAGGCGGCCAGTGGGCACCTGCTAACTAAAACCCAACCAGATGAAGAGAAGATTTTTGAACCTGTGAATTGTTTTCTGTTGCTGTTGACTTTATGGATGGCCTGTCCTGATTTGACTTTGCTTATGGATACAGACTCACACGTTTCCAACTGGAATGAAGATTCTTCACATCAAAGAACCTGCTTGTCTCCTCAGAGCACTAGGTTGATTATAGAAAATGGATACCCAAAATGGAGGAATAAAAGCATGAAGTGACTGGCTTACAAACTCTCATAGGTGGGAGAATATGCTGACAGAATTACAGGATTAAGGTGTAAGTG
The DNA here is from genome assembly GCF_050624435.1 of Tenrec ecaudatus. Taxonomy (NCBI): domain Eukaryota; kingdom Metazoa; phylum Chordata; class Mammalia; order Afrosoricida; family Tenrecidae; genus Tenrec; species Tenrec ecaudatus. The sequence continues at coordinate 21,395,175 of NC_134543.1, forward strand.
TTCACATAACTGCAATTGTTAGGTATAGATTATTTTTGTTTTGTTCACTTATAGAATACTATATTTAAATGAGGCTGGTATTTTTTTATTTATATGAATTTTAGTTTTATCCTGTTAGGCACAGATATGATTTTACTATTGTCCCTGTTTTTAAAATTATATTTGACTAAAGAGGTGCACAAAGGTGTCAGGTTGATAAGGGTTATATAATTTCACATCAACTTGATAAGTAAGTGTAGCAGTGGAGACTAGTTTGTCAATCAGGTCACAGCCAGATGATGCCTTCTTGTGGGTGTGGCCTGCTCATGAAGATTCTAGAAACTTCCTTTATTTATCCCTGAAAGTGTGCCACATACTTGATCTCTCTGACTCACCTTCCTGTTGACAATCCATGGAGAGCAGCTGTTCTCAACCTGTGGGTCCCGACCCCTCTGGGTATCAAATGACCCTTTCACAGGGGTCATCCAATTCATAACTGTAGCAAAATTACAGTTATGAAGTAGCAATGAAAATAATTTTATGGTTGGAGGTCACCATAATATGAGGAACTCTATTAAAGGGTCATGGCACTAGGAAAGTTGAGAACTGAGCATGCCATGCAGTAGAGACCTATACCAGCCCTGTGATTCTTCCACCATTATTGGATCCACAAGACTTTTGACCCACCCCCTTGTGATCTTCCTGCATTCTGCATCATTACATGTGGTTGTGTGAGTCTGAAGAGACATTTATGGAATGGTGTTGGACTTATGGACTAAAACACAGACTTCTGGATTTGATCTAGACTGGGCTGGATGCTTTACTGATATACAATAACTCTGTGACATAATGCTATTCTTAGACATACACACAAAGTAAGACATATTTTACATTCTAGTACTCAAAATATTTCACAAAAGAATTTATACAGGGAAAATTGGAAATTAAATAATAAAGCTAAAGCTAATACATGTTTCTAAAGCACTGGTCTAGAAGGGAGTCATTCAGGAGGCATATTTCCTTGTCTTTGTGGATTTCTTGCCTTATGGAGCTAGGCATGTCTGAGAGGGCTGGATAGTGAGATGCTCTAATGGAGTGTGTCCAGGCTTGGCCCTTGGTGCCCTTGGCTGTGATGGAAATGATTATTATCCCAAATGGATAATATGATCCTTTAGAATAGAGAGATGACTAATTTTGGTCTTTGTCCTGTCTAGCACCATAACGGGAGCATTATAAGCACTAAATAAATGGCTTTTCAATGAACAAATGCTTATGTGCAATTATGATACTGAGGGTGATGATTAATATCACTTATTTTAATTGTGTCCTCTGCCAGGAGCTACATTAAAACTTTATATAAATTATCTCCAATTGTCACAAAAAAAGAAACCCACACCAAAATAGGTAATCCCCTCTTTGAGAGATAAAATTTTCATTTTATAACTTAGAATTTATTAGATTAGGTTTGGAAAATGAGGAGAAGGTTTTGTTTGTAGAAGTGAGATTAGAAAAAAAGGAAGTGAGATTACTGCTGAATCTTACAGGATGAGCAGACTTTTGACAAGAAGCAAGCAAGAAAGAATGCGGTCTTTCTGGGGGAGATTATCCAAGCAAAGGGTAATGCATTGTATAAGGTAGATGGAGTTAAAATATACAAACGGTCTAGTAATGGGTTCAGGGGAGCTTGTGGCCTAAGAAGAGAGGGAGCTCTCTACTTAAAAGAATTTTTATTAAAGCAAAATATTAATAAAGCCAGCTTAATTAAAACACTGGATCATAAAATAAAAATTTTAATGGAATTTCCTAATTTACAATATATATCTTTTATTTGAACCTTTTTTATCTCCTATTATCAAGGTATATTTATGTGATACGCTTGTGTTGGGTACTTTCCTTTCTATTGATTAATTTTTAGTTATTTGTTTCTGTGTCTCTCTGCTATGCTATATGCGATTAAGAGCTTTGTCTATCTTATGTTTTAATAAATTCTGGCACCTAGAGACATGCCTAGCACATGCTTCATTCCCCAACTGATTTGATCATGAAAGTAGCCATGTTGTTGTTAGGTCCCATTAAGTCAGTTCTAACTCATAGCAACCATAAGTATGACAAAACAAAACCCTGCTGGGACCTCCACCTTCATTATAATCTGTGCTATTTTTAAACCCATTGTAGCAGCCATTGTGTCACTCCAGGTTATGAGGACCAAACTCTATTTTGCTGCACATCTACCCAAAGAAGCTTGAGTCCTTTCTACCAGGACCGGCCACTCTTGATGACATATTCAAACTATGAGAGATATAATCTCATGATCCTGCCCTCTGAAGACCATTGTCTAACTGGCTATACTTTGTGCAAGACAGACTTGCTCATTCTTTTAGCAGTCTTCGATATGTTTGATAGTCTTTCCCAGCACTCTAATCCAAAGCGCTCAGTTCTTCCTTCTGCCATATTCACTGAGCAGCTTTCACATGCATACAAGGTAACTGAAAAGGCCATGGCTGTGGTCACACACACCTTGGTACCCAAAGGGACATCTGGGCTTTTCAACACTTCAAAGAGGTCTTTTTCTGAAGTTCCCAATGAAATGTGTCCTTTGTTTTCTTGGCGGATGCACTAATAAGCATTGATTGTGAATTCAAGTAAAATACAATCCTTTAGAATTTCAATATTTTTTCCTTCTATCATTTTATTAGGTTAGGGCCCTCTAGAAAACCAACACCAGTGATACCTATATGATGATGGTGCTAATGACTAATATTACTAATTTTATTATTAACACCGGTTTTACTTTTCTAGGAAATTGAGATTAGAAAGGAATTTATATCAAGAAAATGACTATATAATTCTAGAAGTGGGTGGTCCAGTCCAGCTCTAGCTCAAAACATATATGTATATGTATCCTGAAAATATTGTATTTAGAGGTTGACTCTTCATTTACTAGAGAAAGCCTAAAGCCTCAATACCATTTTCTCAGCACTTACTGATACAAAATACAAATATTAAAATATAAGACATTTTCATTTTCCCTGAGATAGTTAAAGTCAGCTCAGTGTTGTGCCATGTTGCTCAAAAAAATGAAGAAACTCGCAGACCTCAGGCTGTTTTCACTCGTGATGTTTATCCCAGTCAGTTCTCCCATTCCAGTTGCTAAACTGGAGGCTTCTCCCGAGTTGCATCACTGTGAGGGCTGACAAACAGGACTCAGGAAGAAGCATCTGGAAGACCACAGAGTAGTGGATGCAGAGGCAGATGACTCCAAGGTGAGTAGGTCAGGTTCTACGTCACTGACTCAAGTCCAAAGAACTGTAAATTGATGGACAAGCTGCAAGAGCCATATTCAGCACAAAACAAGCTCTCCACATAGAGACACTAGGTCATATCCCCGAGGAAACTTCATCAGGGATGTGACCTGAGCAGAAGATTGCTCTCCACCCTTATCCTCTTATAAATGATCAGTTGATCATAAGAGATCTAATTATGGATTTGATTACATGATTTTATGTATCATCCTGAAAGAATAATCGGTTTTAACCACCACACTACTCAAAATGTTGGACCAGCCACAGTGACACAAAACAGACTATCACAATCATGATGATGCTTGCACAGAATTGAAAAAGCATTCCTAAATGATTATGGCAGTATGTAGACAGGGTGTGGTGGAGAGCCACACCAGCTCTGGGATGCTTCCACTGTCACCAGATCCATAAGACTATCCACCCACTGGCTTGTGATCTTTTTGCATTTGACATCACACCACATGTTCCATGAGTCTGAAGAGGACTTTATAGACTGGTACTGGATATATGGGCTAATATCAGATCTATGAACTTGATCTGGACCAGGCTGGGATGCTTCTCAATATTCAATTGGTCTTTTACATAAAACTCTTTCTTTTACACATATGAGTGTCTCTCTGGATTTGTTTCTCTAGTCAACCCAGACTCACATGAATGGCATCGTGAAGAACAGAAATTGCAGCATTTCATTGTGCTTATGAAGAATTTGTATATAGACCAGTTAGTCATTAGACCAGAAAGAGAGGAAGCTATATGGTTTTAGATCAGGAAAGTTGTGTGTCAGGGTTCTATCACTGGACCAGGATAAGTCAATATGCATGTTAAGCAAATGATCCTAGAATCCATATTCTAGGAAAAAGAATAAGCATTATGGTTGGTGGAGAGCTCACTAACAACCTGTGATTTGTAGATGACACAACCTTGCCTGCTGAAAGGGAAGAAAATGTGACAACCTTACTGATAAACATCAAGGACTACAATATTTGGTAGACAATACCTCAACAACAATGACAACCACAAACCTTGAATCTAGACAAATATGCGACATCATGATCAACAGTGAAAAAGTACAACTCCTTATTGATTTGAAGCAACAATTTATTATTCATTGTAATTTTCAAAATGGGATGATGTGATCTGCTGGTTTCTGTAGGTTCATTGTGATAGTTAAAGTTGTTGTGCCAACCTGGCTGATGAACACACGGGATTAATTGAAGGGCAGTTTAATTGAAGGACACAGAGATAAATGGCTCAGTGGGCCTTGCCTTTCTTGCCTCTTGTTTCCTGATGGTTAGACCAGCGTGCAGCTGCCTTAGCTAGTTCTCTGCCTCAGCTACCCAGGCTCACTTCCTGGAGAACATCCCTAGGGGAAGCCACATGGACCTTCCCTGATGCAGCCCTGGGTGCTGGAGCAGCCATGTGGAGACCCTCACCAGCGCTGAGATGCTTACACATTCACTGATTCAGCTTTCCTCCTGATTTCAGCATCATTGCGTGTGTTTTGTGAGTTCGAGGAGGACTTTGTAGATCAGTATCGGACATAAGGGCTAATGTCAGACTTATGGGCTTGGACTGGACTGGGTTGGGATGTTTTCTTTCTTTTCTTTGGGGGGGGGTGCTTTCTTAATGTGCACTTACCCTGTATATAAAACTCTCTTTTATACATATGTGAGTTTCTATGGATTTGTTTCTCTAGTCTACCCAGACTAATTCAGTCACTCTTGTGGTTGAATCAAGCAGAGGATCAGCTGGGGTGGAAGTCTGTGATGCTCCAATACCCTCTGAAATCTGGTTCTAGATATCCTGTAGGATATGGCTCATTCCTCTTTCACACAGCTTCTCATTCCAGTTTAAGCTAAAATAGTTTCTTTAGGTTCTGGTTGCAAAATCAAACCCCAAGTGGGTAAAGAAAATAATGCAAAAAAAAAAATTGTAGGGAGTGGAAAAATCCACTCTACGTCTTAAAGAAAACACCTGGAAAACATTGTGTGGGTGATTTTTATTGAACACAGTTGAGGTTCAGTAAGTTTGTGCGATATGGGTAGGTAGATTATAGGTGCTTTAGAGTTGACTTTGACTCCTGGCAGCGTGTGCAGCAGAACGAAACAGTGCCAGAGCGGAATGATCTCCTCCAGCAAGTGATACATCCTGAGGATGTGCGCAAAGCAGACAGGCCAGGTAATGTTCTGTTGTCACCTACTTTTTAGAACTAGACCACCTCTCATTTCTTTTCCTATGCTTTATGAGTCTGGAAGTTCCATGAACATGTATTCACCCTGGATGACCCTATTGATATTTGAAATGCCAGTAGCAAAACTTCCAGTATCATAGCAACAGAAAAACCACCTCAGTGGGACAAACTGATTGATGAATGGAAATTAAATGACTAAACCCATAGCTCTTACCATCAGATCTATACTGACTCTTAGTGACCCTATAGGGCAGGATAGCTCTGCCCCTTTGGTTACCAAGGCTGTATATGTTTACAGGAGAAAACCCATCATCAGTCACCCAAGGAGCACCTTGGGGGCTTGAACTGCTGAATTTGTGATTATCAGCCCAATGTGAAATCCACTCTGCCACCAGGACTCTAAATGAATAGCTGGAAAGCATAATTAGGAGAATAGTCAAGAAAGAAGAAAAGCTATCCTTTAATTTGTAAACAATAGGGAGTCATGTGCAACTTTTGAATATAAGGAAATTTCATCAAAGGGAAGGTTTGGTTAAGTTTGTCTGGTATGATGAGTAGGTGGAATATAGTGATAGAAATTAGACTCACAAAAGTCATTTGGGGCCTGCCATGGGAAACCAGATTATTGAGATGAGGGTTTGGAAGAGACATCACCAATTCTACTCCTACTTGCCATTTATTTATTTGGAGCTTTACAACAATGTATGATTGTGGCACAATGATTCTTTGCCCGAGGACAGATGTATGGGTCCTGCTGGTGGATGGGAGAATAAATAATATGAACCTGGAAAAGAATTAGGATGACACAGCTATCTGAATGACTTCAGCCAGCTGTCTACATATTTACGGGTTCACTTTAATTTATTGGCAACTCAAGGTGATTTGAAAAATTCAAGGTAGAATGTGAGATCTGTTGTTTTGAGACAGAAAAAAAAACTTTATTGGAACGAATATATATATATATATATATCACAGACATTACATTTAGAGGTGGCACTTTGTTTACAAAAGTAAGCTTGAAGCCTCATGGCCATTTTCTTAGCGCTGACTGATACAAAAGAAATGGAAATATTAACGCATAAAGCATTTCACTTTCCCCAAGAGAAAACTCAGCTCAGTGTTTTGTGTTGCTAAAAAAATGAAGAGGCTCATATATCTCAAGGTACCTTCACTCTTGATGGTTCTGCTTGTCAGTTTTCCTGCCATTCAGAGATAGATTTGAGAAAACACCCCATTTTTAGGAATGTTTTCCTGTATAAAAGAAACTATTATTTTGTTTCTTAAAGAGGTAATAGAGAGAGAATTCAAGCTTAACACAAATCAAATCATCACTTTATCTGGAGAATGCTGACTTTTATTTCTCATCATAAGAAAGATACAATTTAAAAGATTGTCTCAATGTGCAATTAACAAAATTTAAAATCTCCTCTGAGCAGTAGCCTAACTATTAAAACCTTCTATATAACTAGGCCAATGCATATCTGCTATCAAGCTCATTCTGACCGAAGTGAATTGATGTACATTGGAATGAAATGCTGCTCCTCTTGTCTTGCTTCCACCATGGGATCTCTAGCATGTCCAAGTCCACCCATGAGCAACTGTGGCATCCATGTCACTGAGAGTGTTCCTCATCTTTGCTGCCCCTCTGCTTCACAAAGCATGCTGCCCTCCATCGAGCCACTTTTCCTGACCAAGGTTCAAGACCAAAAAGATACAAATATTCTATTTTGATTAATGAGGTTGGTTGTCACTGGCTAGTTTTTGTAAGGCGATCACCAGGCCTCTCTTCCTCCTCTGACATCCTGTGTGAGTTCTGCTGAAACCTATCCACTGTAATGGACCCTGATGCTATTTGAAACCCAACTAGCATAGATACCTGATAGTTTCACAACATACCAGGGTACGGCAAACTGACACAGCCGTAGTGTTTTGCACAGTTGTGAACTATTTAATAATTTTTAAATGGTAAACAGCAATAAGAAATAGCCAAAAAGGTGGCTATTTATATTTTTTCTAAATAAAGTGCTCAAAATTGTAAGTGAAATTAAAGCTACAAAACTTTGAGATATTCTTCTTAGCCTTTTTAATGTTGGTTTTGTCCTTCTAAATAAAAATAATAATGTAGCATTCAGAAATCTGAATCCTCATCAGACTCCCAAAGACCAATTATACTACTTTACCTGCCTGGAGGATAGATTATTATTTAAGACTTGATTTTTTCTGAGAACCCATATTCCATATATCTCTAATTTTGATTTCTCCAAAGTCCACATCCACATCCACGAAATCATCAGTGGCCTCACATCAAACGTATAAAATCATCATCTCCACAAATGTAGCACTTTGATATTATTTTAATGCATTATTCAAATAATTCTATAGCACAAAAAATTCTTGGTGACATGTTTAAAGCGTTAAGAAGTGGTTTCCCTTAAAATTAGATGTTCCCTTCAGATTTAATTTGGGAGAGTATTTACTTTTGGTCAGAAAATACCCAACATATTGGATACAGTAACTGTGGCAGTTATATAATCTGTCAACTTGAGAAGGGGTGGAGTCAGGCCTGTGAATCAAGTCGCTGCTTGATGACCTCATTTGGAGGTGTTATGGAAATAAATAGCTTGCTGGAGGTGGGGCACAAGAACATGGCTGTTGACAAGATACATGGAGCTATGCTAGAGCCCTGGAGCTGAAGTAGACATGTGGAGACCCCTGCCAGCTCTGAGATGCCTCCACTGCCACTGGATCCACAATACTTTCCACCCACTGGCCTGTAATCTTCCTTTATTTGCCTTCATTGCATGTGTTGCATGAGTCTGAAGAGAAATTTATATCAGACATGTAGGTCAATATTTGACTTATGGACTTGATCTAGACTGGGCCAGGTTGTTTCTCAATATACAGTTGCTCTTTTAAATAAAGTTCTTCCTTATACACATAATAGTGCCCATGAATGTGTTTCTCTAGTCAACCCAGACTCACACAGTGACTAATCATAACTCATCTGTGGTGAAGAGCTCTAATCACAGGGAATTCTAATCACAGTTGAATCAGATTCATGCTTTGGTACTTGTTAGTAGTATGCAACACCATGAGAACCTCAAGAAAACTGGATGGAGGTGTTAGAAAATATTTTCTGGAAGATTAAACCGTATAACACAACCTTAAAGGATGTCCCAAAGGGATGAGATTTTGGATAGATATGAGACAATCCGAGTTGTTTTTAGGCACTGCAAATGGTGATGTGTGACTGGGAAAGAAAGAGGACATGTGGTAACAGGTGAAAATGATGTGCGCCACTCAAGTCACTTGTGAAAAAATTTATTCTGTTTTTTTAAGACTTCCTAGAAGCTTATTTGGTCAGTACATATAGTATATAAGTAAGCTGATATTAAAAGTTGACATTGTATTTCCTAGGAATGCATATAGTATTATTGTCAGAAGTAGCTTCTACTGTAGAGATACTCCTCTACAGATCAGAAGTTGACTTAGATCAAAATCTCAAACAACTTTCTCCTATGGAGCAACTAGTAGTCTGAACCACCAAATTTGTAGCAAACCAATGTACTGTACCACCAGAGCTTCTTAGATCAAAATCAGATATAATTTATTAGACAAAATATCAAAATGTGAGGCAGTTGTTTTTCCAGATATTTTCCATCTTATATAATATTGGCTATGGTATCTTCTTTACTCTAACCTTTCTTTGAGGAATTCTTAGATCTTTGATTTACACCATGTGCAAATGGTAGTTTTCATACGTCTCAGGAGGCCTATAACATGTTCTTTAGTTTGTGGGACCCCAGTGTTGTGGTGGTGGTTATACATTGGGCTGTTAATCACAAGGTCAGCAGTTTGAAACCACCAGTCACTCTTCAAGAGAAATATGAAGCTGTTTACTACAATAACAATTCAATTGAACTGTCCCAGCAGGTACCTTTGAAAGTCATCTTTGTGCTTGGACTTGGAAATAAATTTCGTTCCATTTGTTATTATAACTTGATGAAACTAACACTAGTGTATTACTGAGAGAATGTCTCTGCAGCCAGCTGTTGGTCACAGAGAAATGTTCACACACATTGGATTAGAATAAATCAGTTTATGTGTGAGCTGTAACTCTAGTAGCAATATCTCTTTGCTTACCATCAAAGAAGCAGCTCATTGATAAAACAAACAAACAAAGAAAGCCGCAGTCTGTGTTAGTCTGGGTTGAATGGAGAAATCAATTCATAGACATTCATATGTGTGTGAGAGAGCTTTAAATAAAAGAGTAATTGTATATTAAAAAAAACATCCAGCCCCGTCCAGATCAAGTCCATAAGTCGATATGCTGAACTCCAGTCTTTAAATTGCTCTCCAGACAAAAGTAAAACATGCAATGATGCTGAATGCAGGAACATCACGGGCCAGTGGGTAGAAAGTCTTGTGGTTCCAGTGCCGGTGGAAAGATCTTAGGCCTAGCATGGGTCTCCATATGGCTCCTTCAGCTCCAGGGCTCTGGCTCCATTAACGTGTCTCCATATGGCTTGTCAACAGGAATGTCTCACAGCAAGTGTGTCTCCTCCCTCAAAGGGAGGAGGAAAAATTCCCAGAATCCTGAGGAGAAAGCCATGCCAACACAGAGGCACTATTGGCTATGACATTATTGACAGGCTAGACTCCACCCCTTCACAAATTTACAGATTATGTAACTGGTACAGAGTCTTTTTAAAGCCTTTTCTATTTCTGTAAATAATAATTCTTGAATCCTCTCTTTATCTTATGCCACATACTCGATTGCTGATTGGCTCTTATAGACTTTTCTTTCCAAAGATATGCAAAGATTAAACTAATTTGCACTATGAGAATTACTTTGGTCCAATTCCTATATAGGTGGGAATTACCTACATAGAGAGTACTGCATGAGATGGTCCAAGTTCCTATATAGGTGTATCAGTTTCTAGGAGAACACTAGCTGGTCAAATCTTTCCGAATTTGTGGGTTTTATTATTAGTTAAATGTGTATGATTTAATTTATACATAGCACTTAAGGAAGAAAAAACAACATTTATGTAGGGGTTCCTGGATAGTTCAAATGGTTAATGAATTTGATGTAAATCAAACTTCAGAGGCTCAATTCTACTCAGAGTAGCCTCAGAAGAAATAAGTGATGATCTACTTCCGAAAGCAAGACCACTGAAACCCTGTGGAACATAGACATATCCTGACATTTGTCTACACAGATTGGAATAGACTTGGTGGTGTGCCATATGGATTTGTTTCACAATGGGAGATAAAAATTAACTAGCTGGGCGAGTCTCTTATATGAAAAAACAATTGCTGATATTCCATTCTGCAGTTTTGGTAACAAATATAAGCATGACCCGAGAAGGACATAGGGACAAGGGGTTCCGTCAGAGTCACTGGGGAGGCAGGTCTTTGTGATTTCACTCAGTATACTTCTAAGATAAACGGAGAAGCCAGCCAAAGCAATGGAAAATCTAGAATTGATAGTAGGGAAGATGGCAGTTATTTTTTTTTTTAACAATTTATTGGGGCTCATACAATTCTTTTCACAGTTCATACATATACATACATCAATTGTATAAAGCACATCTGTACAGTCTTTGCCCTAATCATTTTTTCTCTTTTCTTCTTTTACATTTTATTAGGGACTCATACAACTCTTACCACAATCCATACACATACATACATCAATTGTATAAAGCACATCCATACATTCCCTGCCCCAATCATTCTCAAGGCATTTGCTCTCCACTTAAGCCCCTTGCATCAGGTCCTCTTTCCCCCCCCCTCCCCATTCCCCCCTCCCTCATATGCCCTTGGTAATTTATACATCGTTATTTGTCATATCTTGCCCTATCCGGAGTCTCCCTTCCCCCCTTCTCTGCTGTCCCTCTCCCAAGGAAGAGGTCACATGTGGATCCTTGTAATCAGTTCCCCCTTTCCAACCCACTCACCCTCCACTCTCCCAGCATCGTCCCTCACACCCTTGGTCCTGAAGGTATCATCCACCCTGGATTCCCTGTACCTCCAACCCTCATATGCACCAGTGTACAGAGATGGCAGTTATTGCTGGGGGCTTCTAACCAGGTTCATCAGAGGCTACAGTGTTAATTTGTTCATTTTGTCCTTTTTTTTTTTTTTAACACAATCCTCCCCTTTTGATCCTAAACCGCTTTCACTTTTTAGCTCCCTCAAAAAAGAGTTTTGGAGCAGCTACTTTTAGAATATAAAACCATTACTTTAAGTGACAAAGGGATGGACTGGTGTATGTGCTGTTTCCTCACTATCTGTTCTTTGAATGCAGTATTTACTTGGGAAAATGCTGTTGGCTAACATCTCAGCTATGAATATTTTCTGGTATTTTATCTTATTTGATTGAGGTATCTCTTCCATATGTCATACTTTCCCATTGATTACCTATGAACCATGACGTATTGATGCAAGGGTATAAAGGCCACCAACTTGAGGCGGCTCTGGAATGACATCGACACTTCATAGCACCTCAAATCTCACCTGTGACTGCTTTGCAACCTGACTTTTCTCTTTGCAACTCTTTCTTTTTTTTTTCTAATTCCCTTCGGAAAACTTAAAACAGTCCCCAGTAAGATATTTATATGTTCACCCAATTCAGACTGGACTCTAGGTCCTAGAGAAACTCATCTAGAACAGTACGTCATCTCACTCACCACCACTGAGTCCATGCTATTAGTAACCCTATAGGACAGGATGGGACTGTCCTTATTGAATTCCTGAGACTGTTAACTGTGTACAGGGGTAGGAAGCCCCTCTTTCTCCCATTGAATTACTAACCTTGTGAATCACAGCTCAGCACATAACAACTCTGCCACTAGAGCTCAATAGGATATCTTCAACATGCAATAATTATCAATAAATTAATAAAATATGCTTTGTCCTGAATTGTATTACCTATTTTGTGCTTCTGATGAACTACTACAATAATAAAATTTAATGTTATGATTATTATAGGAATAATACTTATTATGATAATATCATTTAAGAACTATTTATTTGACATGTAAGTACTGACCATTTTTAATGTTTTTAGGCGTATTCATTTAACTCCACTACTAAGCCTAAATTTTATAATAGAAGCATATACTGTATGGCTCACAACTTAATTTCTTGCACTGAGCAGTGTAATGAGTATAAAATAGGTACTCAATAACATTTCTTTAAATGGATTACTTAAAAATAAATCTATCTTTGCAACTGATACATAAGAACTTCCCTACATAAATTGAAAATGATTAAATCAAAAACGTTTACAACAGACTGTCCTCAAATATATGCATACAAACAATGCAGATGGTTTTGAAGTTTTTCCTCTTTATTTTAATTAGTTAATGTCATTTAAAAATTGTCAGATTTCTTATCGTCCTATGTTCTGTATGCTCCTAGAATGTTGACCATTGAATGAATTGAATACTATAAACCTTGATTTTCATTTCCAAACACAGTTGAATCATCATCCAATAGTAAAGATCTCAAGATAATTAGATTCCTCTTGCCAATCAGAAGGGAATATGAACTGAAAATAACTCATAATTGAGCTTAGGTTATTTTATTCAAGGACTGTAAATGGAAGACAGCACAAATTCTCAAGAATATTTTTGGAACAGCTTATGAGGCATATAAATCTTAGACATTATTTATCATTTTCCGATAACAAGAAATATTGGTCTCTGGAAAAACTACAGCAAATTAACCAACAGGAAGGAAAAGCCACTTGCATGCTTCTGATATTAATACCTTTTGACTTTGCAGGTACAAAACATAAGCATTCTCCACAAATGTATTGATTTTACCAATACCAAATGTATTGATTTTATCAAAATATAATATGCAACATATTTGCCATGACATACTTCTAAGATATACTCTTATTTCTGATCTGACAAAAATAACACTATGTTCTGTTTGTCTTTGTCTTTGTTTTTTATTTTATTTTTTAAATTCTTAAATATTTTTTTTCAAATGTTTTATTGGTAAATAATTTACAGTTCATATAGTTCAATAGTTCAATCATTCAATCATATCACGGAGAAGAGTACAATCACCTCCACATCAACCTTATAGGTTTCCTCTCTCCCCATGGTTAACTCACAATGATTTAAGATGATTTATGCAATCACAATCTATCCTTGAGCTCTCTCCCCCTTCATATCTTAATTAGTTCATAAGTTACTCCCGAACTCCCATTTTCTTCCCTATTTCCCTCCCCCAACCCTATACCACATTGTATCCGTAATTATCATTATGCATCTACTCCTCCTGTCCTTCGTGGCTGGGAGACCCATCAAAAAACTCTAGAAAACAAAACTGAGCTAAGGTGGTCAGGGTAATACATAACAGTACACAGACAAAAATAGTAACTATGGAGAGGGAAAATACCCCCAAAATAATTTTAAAAAGCCACAGAAGAAATTTGTCATGGAACCAGTAAGAGATACTTGCCCCCAGAATAAATTCAGATCTCATCTCTAGGGGGGGTCAATTGGCCAAGAGTCAGGTTCTATGCAGCATCCTCAAGATTACAGTGGTCTCTGCATTGTAAGAAGGCTGATCAAGATCTTGCCTGCGGCTAAAGCAGATCTTCCTGTGGCTCAGTCTGAGCAGGTGCTCTGCAGATGGGTTTGGGCTCTCACCATCCCCCATAGCTCTCCACAATTTGGGTGTTCAAATATTTTGCTCTGATACTCTCCTCCTCACCATATTCAAGTTTTATAGTTGTCATCTTAGGATCACACAAGCTAGTGTGTGCTTCTTCTGTGTGGATTTAGTTGACTCCTCCCTTAGATGGCTGCTTGTTTAAATCCAAGTCTTTAAATCCCCAGACACTTTTCAGATAAAAACTGGGCATCATCTGTTTTCTTCACCACACTTTGTGGTGGCACCTTTATCTTCAATCATACTATCATGAAGGTGAATATCTGATGAGACCATGATGTAAGAATTCATTGTTCTTAAATTGGGGCTAGGATTTAGTGCCAGCCCAAAACCCATTCCTGGATCTCTGCCTCTATTTGATTTTATCTATCTATCTATCTATCTATCTATCTATCTATCTATCTATCTATCTATCTATCTATCTATCTATCTACATATCATCTATAATCTATTTATTTATGTAGTGTTTAATTAGTTTGCTATAGTTTGGGAGCCAATTCATATGTCATATCTTTCAATAGTACAATCATGTCAAACCTAATTGTACAATTTCTTGCATACTCATACATGTTTTCCAAAACATACTTTTCCTTCCTGGACTTCTTGACATCATCTCCATTTTCTCTCTCCTACTCCTCAATTATCCCCTTCCCCCAAACCCTTGTTATAATTTATTTCCAAGTTCAACATCCCTGGTTTTCATTTTCTGAAAAAATAATAATAACACAACCTCAAGAGGATGAGCCCCAATGGCGACTTACCTCCGAGAGACAGCTACTGTAAAGAAGCATAAGCAGAGTAGAATGGCTGTCAGAGGGTTGCTGGGATAAGATGTGTCTTGTTATAGCATATAGGTGCTGTCGTACCAAGACCTTGTTGTTCACCAACCAACAGTCCACTGCTGTTGGTACAACTGTTTTCTTCCACCTCAGTCACCATGTTTTTTCCTGCTAAGTCCTCAGGTTCCAAGTGTATCTGGAGTAGTCCAGTTCACCCACTGGTGTTCCCATTTGGGTTCTCACCGATGTAACCTCTGGAATAGAACATGTACCTTGAAGGTCAGGATTCAGTGTCCCAGTGTTCTGTAGCACCTGGCCTGAGTTCTCGGGTTATCCCCAGATTTCCTGGTGAGTTCTGCCCAGCGCATGCCTCTCAAGACCCTCCCTACCTAAAGATACCAAGAGGATCCTCAATCTCTCCTCACCCCACCTGTTGGTCAGGCCTCCCTCCCTCCCCCCAAACAGACATGCACCTATGTTTGCCCACTTCAGGTTTCAAAATTTTAAAAAAATTTAAATGAATAAAGAAAGTTTAAGACCATAGTCAGCATCATCAAAATATTTCATATGAGAGTAAGATTAATGCTCTTCATACCCTCCTTTCCTAAAAGTTCCAATTTCCCATGACATTTTGACTTCAAACATATGAGCAAGCATTTTTACTATTTTATTTTTCCTGAACGCATTAACAACCTTTTAAACTGAGTTAATTTAAAGCTATGAATATTGTCTTTTTGGATATATTAGAAAGCAGGACTTTTGGATAATCATTCAATAAAATATTTTTATTTAGATGAATTGAAGAGTAATACTCTCTCACTTTTTTCTTTATCATTAACCATTTAATAGCTATTGGCAAAGATTGAGGGTAAAAATCTAAATGTTCTTCATTCTTTGAGGGAATTCATTACAACCATATGCGGTTCTTATAGGGGGCTGCTTATTTGCTCTAATAATATATTATCTCATCATAAATCTAGAAAATCTCAGTACATTCCATTTACAATAAGAATAAATCAGGATATAAATTAAATAACTCCTGAGATTATATATCCAGTAGACCCACAGCTGTTAACGGTGTGATTTTAGATAACTCACACTCTAGATCTCATTTTCATTATGTGTACATGTGAGACTACGCCTAATGATAATCCTAATGTAGGTGTTTGAGTCCTTGATCAGTAAAAGTAATTGCCAGGTTTCAGCTATAGTTGAACTAAAAATAAGAAAATAAATAAACAAGACAAATTAAATATAAAAATAAGCAAATAAAGATAGATGAAAGTGAATGTTGTGGTGCGTTCTACCTTTTTTCCTTTTAAAAAAGAATTTATAGACTGCAGAGATCAATGTGGTCACAATGAAATTATATTTACTTATTTGCTTGTCTAATGGAATAGTACTAAATGTGCTGAGTGTTTACCTGTGCTGGTCATGCTTGTTGATTATGTTAAATGTTGATAGAGGAATGTTAATTGCTTGTTGGAGATTTCAAAATTGTGTTCATTCTGTGATGCACTGATAACTACCAGCTCCCTCTTAATGTGTATCATCCAGAGTGATAGACTTTAAGACACCAAAAATAATAACTTTTACCGATCAATGCCAATAAATATGAATCTATAACCAATTATTTGTCAATATGATAGCAAAGTGGCTTCATATATGTTTCTCAGATTTTCTTTAAGGCATTCCCTAGGCATGTCTTTTGCTTTTCGTCATCTTGGTTTTACTTGATAGGGCATAAATGCCCCAGTCTTGGACAATAAAAGTCATATTTAATCAATTATCAACTACAAGGAAATTTGCTTTGTATGAGCTTCACAGTCACATCTGTTATGCAGAAAGTAATCGTTTACGTTATCTATGTGGGATATTAACGTACTGCTATTTCATGTTTAGCATATTAGCAAAGGTCAGGAGTCCCGATGGTGCAGGGCTCTGGGTAGGCAGCAGTTCAAAACCACCAGCAGCCCTGCAGTTCCCTGGGAGAAAGACTAGTCTTTCTACTCCTGTTCCAGTCTCCAATACCAACCAGGGGTCGCTCTGAGTCAGCATTCACTGGATGCAGTAGGTTTGAGGTTTGGTCTTCTTTAGCCATAACTAAATGAAACTTCCAGTGTGGTGGTTGTTAGGAAACCTAGGATAGGTCCAATGCATAGCAACCAGATGTACAATGGAATAAAACACTAGCCAATCCTGTGTCATTTGCACAATTATTACGCTTGAGTCCATCATTGAAGCAATTGTGATCATTGATCTCATCAAAGGTTTCCTCTTGTGTGCTGATCCTTTAACAATAATGACGCACTTCTCTAGAAGCCGGTCCTCCTGATGACATGTCCAAAGGACAGGGGCTAACTCTTGCCAGTATTCTGCCTTGACTTTTTGGCAGCTTCTGTTGATGTATTGCTGCTGATACAAATGATTTTGAGTTATCATTGGGCAGTTTTTACTAACATGTGATATTAATGATATTGTTTGATAAGCACATTCTACTTGTTGCTCTTCCAGTATTCTGGGCACTGATTAATGAGCACTTCCAACATTGTTATATATTACAATTGGATGTATGAATGGATTTTAAATTTGCACAGAATCATAGCCCCTAAGAAAAATGAGTCCTTATGATGTGGACCTACTTGATATGTGACCTCATGAAGAGATTAATGAAATATATATAGCAAATTTTGGTGAAGAATTCAGAGGGAGCCCAGCATGCCAAAGAAAACAAATGAAGTGATGATGGCAGCATTTGTACAAATGCGTTATATACAATTGATGTATGGAATGTTATAAGAGCCGTGTGAGCTCCAATAAAATGATATTTTAAATGCTGTCTATGGTTTGAAATATTTGTTCTAAAACAAGCAGCCATAAACGTGATGTGTCCGTTAAGTCCACATAGAAGAAGCATACCTATCTATGTGAAGTGTTGTAAATAATAAAGCTAAAGATGAAATGGTCTTCGAAACAGGAAATGGTATTAGAACTTAAATTCTGAGGATCTAGTTTGCAGAAAGCTTTGGATGACAGTGAAGCCCCAAATTCATTTGGAGAGTCCCCATGTGAATGAAGCCTTCAGTGAATCCACTCTGACCCAAAACCAGGGATATCACTAGTCTTGACCTACAACTGAGTGGATTATCACAAGTGTAGTTAGGTTAAAATTCAACACCTTGTCATTTGATCACACTTATGACTGATTTTAATGTGTTCTAATTTTTCATATTTTCTCCTTTTCAATTGAAGTTTTCCTCTATTTCACTTTGCTAACTTACCTGTTTGTTTGTTTGATCTGTATTCTATGTTTTACTGTACATAAAATCCAAGATGGGTAAATCTTTAGAGATAGTAACTAAATTAATAATTTCTTAGGAGCATGGCAGGGGAGGTTGTTAGGAGATGGGAGATTATAACAATAACTTAAAAAGGAAAAAATGTTCAAAAAGTAATTGTTGTGATGATTGCACCAATCTTTTTAATATGCTTGTACTATTCAGTTATATGATACTTGGATTATGTCAATAAAACTGCTAAAATATATTACAATTGGTATTCTCTAAATTTGTGTAGACTATTTTATTTTTCCAGTGCAATTATTGAAACTGGAACTTCTTTCTTTAACACCAGAGGCCTTGATCACATGCTACTCTATGATATGGTTGAACATTGACCAAGTCTTTTGTACAGTGATGCTGAGAATGCTTTCTGTCTTCTGTTGATACTTCTTGCATCATTAAATGTTTAGGCTAATATTTTGCAAATCAAGGCTTGAATCGATTCTTCCATTCTTTTAGCTTAAGAAATGCCAATCATTTTCTTCCTTACTCCTGGTATTTTCATATTTTATTACAATACTTAACTTTGTCTTCTCAAGCTATCCATTGAAATTTTCTGTTCAGCTTTTTAGCTTTACTATTTCTGTCTTTTGGTTTAACTTCGCTTCATTCTAGACGATGTTTCAGAGTCTTCTGATAATTATTTTTGTTTTCTTTCTTTTTCTCCAGTTTTTTTAATGACTATTTACTTATTTCATTTATGATACCTTGATGTCATATCCAAAATTGTCTAGTCTTCAGTTAATAGTTTTCAATATTTCACATCTATTTTTGAGATAGCTTCTATATTTAGAAGGGATATAATCAAAGTTTCAACTTGGCTCTTATGAAACTGCCTTAATTTTCAACAGTTTCAACTCAAACTCACATGTGAACAATTGATGCTATGTTCCACCTCCTGCCCCTGGGCTTGTTCTAACATGTCATTGACTTCTTCATCACCTTTCTTCACGCATGTAATCGAATCTATTCCTGTGTATTTTATCTGGAGAAGTCCACATGTATAGTCACCATCTATGTCAGAGGAAAGAGGTATTTGCAGAGAGTATATTCTTAGTCTTCTGAAATTCTATGATGCAATCATCGCCAGTATTGTTTCCATTCTGGGCAGTGGGGAGCTGAAATGAACTGATATTAGACATTTTGATTAAGAAGATGATATGATCTGATATGTAGGAAAAACAAACTGAAGAAGAATGGTATTGCATTCATTGTTAAAAAGAATATTTCAGGATCACCTAAAGTTCAACATGGTCAGTTGCAGCAGGATATCACAAAATATCTATGTCTATAAGGAAGACCAGGTAATATGACTATAATTCAAATTTACTTACTGACTACTACTGCATAAGGTGAGGAAATAGAAAGTTGTTTGTATTTTTTACCAACTTCTTCAGTCTGAAATTGATCAAATAAATGATCAACATACATCGAGAATTACTGGAGCTTGGGATGTAAAGGTCAAAAACAAAAAGAAAACTACTTTATGGAGAACATAGCCTTGGCGGGAGAGTCTTCTCTTACCCACTGCCATTGAGTTGAATCTTGTGGTTAACAACCCATCACTTCTCTAAGACAGCCACCAGAATTCTTTTGATTCCTCAATAATGGTCAACATTTAGAAGTTGAAAAAGCATTTAGAAGTTAAAAAAGGATTCTTTCATCATAGTTACCAAAAGTATGAATGGAAAAAAGAGTAATGTAAGCAGTAAAGCTCAAAAGAAGCAAGCAAAGTAAATGTCTTCTCATATCCACACCCAATTTTCTTATGGTTATAAATTGCATTTTAATAGGTTATTAATTTGCATAATGGTCTCACTTAAGACTTTTTTAACTGAGATAAGACAAGCACTTTGGTCCAAATATGAAGTCATTAATATGATACCTCTATATGGAGGCCCTAGAAGGTGAGTGGCAGTGTGGCTCTAGTTTCATATTTCTAACTACAAACTTGTTTTCCAAAATTCAGGTAAATCTTCAAGCTGCAATCTTAATCTTTGATTGCTTCCTAGAATATTGGTAAAATATGCTTGGATATTTTGAAAAGGAAAATGGAAGGAAGGCTGGTATATATCATTTTACTAGTTTGGGTAACATTAGTAACCGCTTTTCTATATCAAAATAACTTTTAAAATATAAACATGAACTTGGATAAAGCCAAACCTCTTTTGTTGATTCTCAAGTGTCCTTGATTTTTGTCCGAATCTGGCTCTACACAAGCTATTCTTTGCTTTCTTTGGCTTGAGACTAATGTTAAACAAGTACCTTTCTTCTCATGTTAATATTATTTGAGGGGGAATTTGTTAGTAAAATAAGGAAAGCAAATTCCCATGGGAAATAAAGATCTACACTGGTTGCTCTCAAAACAGTCGTGCAATTTATTCTTGTCCTTTTTGTCCCCCAAAACACAATTGTACATTTTATCTCAGTGAATGAGAGATATTCAGATTATAAATATTTCTAATCATTACATTTCCAATGTGGCTCTTTATGCATATAAATGACATTGATGTGAAACATGGCTTCCAACACTAATTACTCACCCTTATTCCATATAATATATGTAAATTTTGACTAGCTTTTAAAAAACAATTCAGCCACGTGAGCCACGATATGGGTATTCTTGTATAAGTGTAGCCCTCCAGAGATGTATGTAGATCATCCTTTTGTCCTGAGCCAGTGCTCTGCCCCATTACTCTCTTGTTCAAATCCCTCTGTGTCTACGTGTGTTCACACATGGGTGTGCATATGCAAGCAGAGTGATCTGTTTATTCTGGAAACAGTCAAAGCACCGTATTTGCCAATGTGAGATCATTGAAATAACTTTTGCTGATGTCTTCCACATGTTGCTGACTATTTGAATTCTAGTTTAACCAATGTATTCAGTCTCTTGATTCCCATATGTGCTGAGCCAGGTTCTTATTTGAGAGGTAGGGGAATTGCCAAGAGTCTGATGATATCCTTCTGTAAAAATGTTTCTTTATCTGAAAGAAACTGTATACTCAAAAAATTCAAGAGCTACCATTGTTAACCTATATGTGAATGCAATTTGGAACAATGATAACTCCTTCGGACTTCTTAGAATAAGAATAACCAAGCTTCAATATAAATAAATTAAATAAACCTGATAGTGTAGCTGATTATCTTTGCTTAGAACATTTAATGAGGGACACAATTCACAGAGTGTGTACTGTTTCAAGTTTAATTTTATATTATCTCTATTTATTGAGGAACATAGCCACTTTTGCTGGTGAAACAACAGGGGGTGTTAATTTTGAATTCCATGCCTTCCCTACATCATAAGTTTCCAGATTTTATTTGAATTTTAAGTGGCCATGGTATGGAAATTGTCTATTATATCTTAACTGTCAAGTTTTATGTTAATTTCTCCAGGACTTCTTTATTGTTACAAATTTATATATTTCAAAGTTCAATAGTAACATTATATACAAATGTTTTAATTTGTAGAAATCTTCTTACTTGGGATTAATTAGAGAAATTCACAAATTAGGGCTTACTTGATTCAACTTTCTTTTAAGGTTGTCATTGAACTTCATTGACTTTTAATCATATTCAATTTCTTTATGACTTACAACATCTCATAAGTCAGCTCACTGAACTGCTTGATCCTTGACCTTCCTACTGATAAATGTCTTCTTGTCATATGTTCTTGACCTTTATCTGTTGAAGTTGTACCAATTTCCATTTGAATAAATTAGTTTGCAGAAAGCCGAGGTCATTATTTTGAAGTGATATGACCCTAATAATTGAGGCCTGGTTTCATGTGTAGTGACATAACAAGCTATGGAAATTTCATTAAATTAAAATACACATTTCGAATGCTCTGGATAATATAGTTTCCTTAAATAGGAACACTAATTTTGCACTCTCTGGATAATAAAGTGAATAAAGAGGTCAATTTTGTTAGCACTATTGTGCATTTGCAAAAACAACTCGTCACTTTAACTAATAACAGATATTTACACATATGATAAAGCAAAGTGAAATTTACTTTGTGGTGAATTCAGAAGTGAACCTGAGAGGGACATTTAGGGACTAAAATATTTAATAATTATGGCAACAATTCTTGTGATACAATCAATAATTTGTGTCTGGAAAAGCTCCCAAAGTTTCCCATGACATAATAATCTTAGACTAGCTAAAAATATACCCATTCTAATAACAGAGCAAAATCTAATGTCTATATCTAAAAATATGATGGTAAAGATACTCTTCCATGTTTCTCTGGTTTCAGCAATATTGTAAAGGGAAGATGTAATTGCTGTGCATTAATAATGCTCTATTCAATAAGAAAGGAAAACAACTGCAATCTTCCATTACTAATCAGAATGTGGAATGTGCAAAATTCAAACTTAGATATAATGAAAACTGAAATGAAATGAAATTCATAAAAATCTATATAGAAGGCATTAATAAGCTGAAATGGACTGATACTGCCATTATAAATTGTATTGTGCTGGAAATGACAAGTTAAAGTCGAATTGCCTTAAAAATGTGGTATAAACATAGGTGTGAACATATGTAAATATACTAATTCATAAAAATAGAAATATTGGCCTATGTACATATATTTATATGGCAATGCACTGAGGGCGTGGATGGACTTTGGGCTTCTGTTCAAGCCCTCCCTCAGTGCAAGGGCACTTTGTTCTAACAACCTGGCATTCTGTGATGTTCATCCTCCCGGCATCATCGCTAAAGACAAAGTGGTTACACAAGCAAATATGCTGAAGAAAGCTGGTGGTGCCGGGCTATCAAAAGATATAGCATCTGGGGTCTTAAAGGCTTGAGGGTAAACAAGTAGCCATCTAGCAGAGAAGCAACCAGCCCACATGGGCAAAGGACACTAGCTTGTGTGAGGTGTCAATGGGATCAGGTTACAGGCAACCAAAGACCCAAAACAAACAAACAAAAAAAAACATATTGTTGAGAATGAGGGGTTTGGAGTAGAGATTCAAAACTCATCTGTAGACAATAACAGTGATTCTCAACCTTCCTCATGCCACGATCCTTTAATACAGTTCCTCATATTGTGGTGAACCCAACCGTAAAATTATTTTTGTTGCTCCTTCATAACTGCAATTTTGCTACTGTTATGAATTGGGTGACCCCTGGGAAAGGGTAGTTTGACCCCCAAAGGGCTTCTGAACTGCAGGTTGAGAACCACTGTTATAGGACATCCGCTCACAGAGGGTCACAAGGAAGGGATGAGTCAACCAGGGTGCAGTTTAGCACTGATGAAACACACACTATTCCTCTGTTTCTTTGAGGCTTCCTCACTCCCCATTATCATTACCCCAGTGCTGCCTTTCAGTTCTGGTTAGGCATGTACACTGGTACAGAAAAGAGCTCTCGACGCACGGTTTTAAGGTCAGATAAACCCCTCAGGAACAGAAATGGTAGTAGCAAGACCAGGAAGACATGGGGACGCTGGGGGAGGAGGAAAGGTAGGGGGAACTGATAGCATGATATACATATACTCCCCGCTTTACTCTGAGGGGATGAACAACAGAAATATGGTCAGTATAAGATATGAAAGTAATAATAACTCATAATTTATCAGGGGGTCAGAAGGGTGGAAGGTGGGTGAGGGAATGAGGGAAAAAAAGAGGAGTTGATATCATGCCTAGAAAATTATGATGGCAATATATGCACAAATATGTTTGATACAATTGATGCTTGGGTGGGTACAAGAGCTGTAAATACCCCCAGTAAAATGTTCTTTAAAAAAAGAAAATAGCATGGCTTGGATCCGTCATAGTCTTCAAAGTGACAGCATTGCGCTTGAACACTTTTACATAGATCTTATATTACATACTTGCCCAAGGCAACATATCATTTTTTCCTGACTTCTGCATCCATGGCCATTGTTTGTGGATCCACATAAACTGAAATTGTTAACAACTTAAAGAAAATGTAGACTGCATCTGACATCTCTGACTAGATCTAACTGGAGACTCAAAAGCTATTATAAGCCACTCAATTATTAATTGATGTTTTCAGCTGTTTCTTCTCATTTTTAGTTTTGTTCCATCAGCAAATGAGGGTCTAGAAAGCTCTATTCCCGCAGACTTTACTTCAACCACATCTCAATGGTAGACGGTCCTTTGAGAAGACTGCTCTTTCTGAGTCATTTTTTGAGTGACTTCTGACCTGCGACACTCATCTTCTAGCACTACTTGGGTATGGTTTGGCTTCTAGTCATAAGGTTTCCAGCATATGACAATGTTTCAATGCTGCTCATACGACTTTTAGTGGCTAGTTCATCTGGACATGAATAGCCCATGCCTTGTTCACAGTCTATTCTTACTGTAGAAGAGTCACTGAAACTTGTTCAAATTATGACAGCTTATGTAGGAATGTGTGAAGGAGTAGGGTGTGGGATTCATATGGCAGCATGTTGTGGGAATTGATCTCTTCCGGATATTGAAATGACAGGACTTTTACTTCATTTCCCTGAAGTCCTTTAGCATGTCTGCTTCATCTGCTATATCAACTTCGTGAAACATCCTATTTAACGCAGAGTGAGAGTGAAGTATCATGTATTTTGGTGGTTTGGAGGAACAGAGTGAAAAGAACTGGCTTTGTTTATTTGCATATTTTAATTGCAGATTGGAGGCTAGAGTGAGTAAATACAATTCTAGAAAATACAGTTACATCTTCTGGCAATTCTTAATCAGCAAAGTAATTCATGATATAGCAAGTTTTAATATTAGGAGGGACAGCTTCATAGTGCATTTATTTTCAATTGTCTAATATTATAATTATTAGTATTAGACATCTACAAAGGATTGAAAAAGTGATCATATTTTAGGTTTGTTTCATTCTACAGGGGTCTCTATAAAGATTGTGATTTGTTTTCACATTTTGCATAGCTTAGGTTGAGGTTTATTTGTTTTCTCTGATAGTTAGCTACTGAATTGAATGCAATTTCTGTTTGATATTAGAAATCTATGGTTCAAACACTCAGTAATTTGGATTCATGGAGCTCTAAAATGAACTAAAGCTATGCCATAAATGAACTCTTTAGGGTTACTTGAGTGCATCTGGAGTTCTGTCTGAATGTTAGGCAGCAAATCAATCCAGGAGAGGACAAGCTCTCAGGCTACATCAATGACGGGTTAGAGTACTTACTGGGTCTGTAAGACTGAGGATTAGAGCGCTTTGTAGGTTCATTCTATATTTCAAGTAGCCTCGGGTAAGTTTAAATACCATTCTTGATGTGCGCACTCCTAGGAAGAGACAGACAGGTCCCCCACAGTGAGCACCGTTGATAAAGGGTTATGATGGCGGCTCCCACAGGGTTGAAGCGCAGACGGCATTGATGGGTTTGCATGTGCAGATCAATAGATGACTCTGGGCACCAATACAGGTAGCATCTAGAACATAATTACTATTTAGCATTAATTTTATGTTTTTCTCTAAACTGTTTCTCAGATTGATCTTAATAATATGATCATACAATACACAGTATATGCACACACACATACACACATCACCATGACCGCCCAGTATGTACTTATCAATGCTGATGTCAGATGAAATTTGAATGAAAGCAGAGAATATCAGATAGATGTTTCCTTGTGTTTTATTGACTATACCACGGTATTTGACTAGGTGACTTATCATAACCTTTGGATAGCCTAGGGAAGAATGAGAATTTAAGAGCAATTAACTGTTCTCATGCAGCTCTTGTACATTGATCAAGAGGCACTTGTGCAAACAGAAGAAGAGGCAAAGGTGTGTGTCAGGGTTGTATCCTGCCATCGTGCTCATTCAGTCCGGATGCTGAGCAAATAATCAGAGAAGGTGAATTATAGGAAGTAAAATGCAATATCAAACTGGAGGAAGATTTTTTTAACAATCTTGCTTGCTGAAAATGAGGAAGACTTAAAGTACTTGCTGACGAAGAACGAGGATTGGAGCCTTCAAAATGTGTTACAACTTACTGTAATGAAAACAAACATGTCCCACACTGGGCATCATGAGAAATGGAGACTAGATTGAAGTTGTCAAGAATTGAATCTTGCTTGTATCCACAATCAGTGCCCACGGGAGCAGCAGTCAAGGGATCAGATGCATTGCATTGGGTAGAACTATTGCTCAAGCGCTCTTGAAGGGGCTGGAAAACAAAGATGTTACTTTGAGGACTAGGAGGCACTGACCCAAGCCATGGCATTTTTCAAATGCTTAATATGCATATGGAAGTTAGGCATTGAATAAGGAAGACCAAAGAATAATTGATACGCCTGAATTGTGGTGACGGCAAAGAATGTTGAAAGTACTATGTACCATTCAAAAACCCAAAAAATCTGTCTTGGAAGAAACATAGCCAGAATGCTCCTCACAAGTAAGGATGGTGAGACTTATGCTATCAGGAGAGGTCAATCGTGGAAAAGAACATCATGGTTGGTAAAGTCGATGGGTACAGAAGGAGACAAGCCGGATTGACACAGTGGCTGACACAAGGGAATCACACAAAAGCACAAGGTGTGGATGGCACAGGTGGGGCAGAGTTGGTTCTGTTGTACATTGGGTTGCTATGGGTCAGAACTGACTCAACAGTACCTAGCAACAAAATCACAAGGCAGCTTAGATTTCTTCCTGTAATAGCATGCTACTTCTTGAGAGGTCGATCAGTGACCAGTTATTTTGGTACAGTGACTCTGTGTCTCCCTTCAATCTTCTTTCGATGCCTCCTATGTCAGCTGACATTTTGCCCATGTTGTTATTTACTGGCTACCACTGAGATGATTCTAACGCATCCTGATCCTGAGGGACAGGATCAAACTGACACTGTGGGTTTCAGAGAGTGGGTAAATCTTCAGTGCAGTACAAAGCTCCATCTGGTGCCTTGGAAGCAGCCCAGGACATAACAACTATGGGACCATCAAGTCTGTCTCAAATCATAATCACTTTACACGCAACATAACGCAACGCTGTCCAAAACTGAGCCGTCCTCACGATTGTTGTTATTTTCGAGCTCGTTGTAGCTTCGGTGTTTAAGTCCATAATTCTGAGGGCCTTCCTCTTTTTTGCTGCCTCTGCTTTCACAAGCATGATGTCCCTTTCCAGGGCCTTAGCGCTCCTGACGGTGTAGCCCAAGGACATGGGACAGAGCCTTGCCATCCTTGCCTCTTAGCAGCATCTGGTCCCTGTCCTTCCAGGACAGCTGTGTGTATGCTTTTTGGCAGTCCACGGTGCTTTCAGCGTTTTCCCACCAGCACCACAATTCAAATTCATCACTTCTTCTCTGGTCTTCCCTATTCAATGTCCAACTTTCATATACATATGGCACAATTTAATATACTCTGGCTTTAGCCAGGTACACCTTAGTCTTCAAAGGAACGCCTTTGTTTCTCAGCACCGAACAGAGGTCTTATGCAGCAGGTTTGTCCAGTTCGTGGTGTTGTTTTATTTCTTAATTGATACTTCCATGTGTTTTGATTGTGGATCGTGAAATCCCTGGCAATATCACAATATCAATCTCTTCTTCATTTAGCATGATACTGTCTATTGGCTCACTTGGGAGGACATTTCCCCCCCCTTTCTTTATACTGAGATGCAATGAATGCTTTTATCTTCATTAGCAAGTCCTTCAAAATTCTCTGGCTTTCATCAAATGCAGTCTTGTCCTCTGCATATCCTAGGCTGTTAGCAAACCTTCCTACATTTCCCCTGTTGTGTTTTTCCTATAACCCAACTTCTTGGGTTAATTGCTCAATTTACAACTTCAGTAAGTATGGTGAAATCACATATCCATAACACATGTTTTCCTTATTTTAAACCATGAAATATTTGCTCGTTCTGCTTGAAAGGTTGCCTCTCATTCTAGGTACAGGTTCCATAGCACTACCGTGAAGTGTTCCGGGATGCCCATTCTTCTCCATGCCACCCATAGCTGGTTACGATGAACACAGTCAAATGGCTTTGCAAGTAAACTGCAGGGTTCGTCCATATTTCAACGTGAGGCTTAATTGTTTCTGCAGTTCTTGCAGCCTAATAACTGTTCAGTGTGTTCTTCCTTTGTGTGTTTCTAACTCCATGTTTGCACATTTCTTTATGCTTCCTTTTTTTGAGGGGGTTTCTTCTGCTCCATGGTGGAATTTTCAGTTCCTTTCTTTCAGCATTGTTTCCAGGAACTATAGTTTGACTCTATTCAAGAGAAGAGGCTCAGACATAAAAACCCTAGTACAGATGACACAGGATTGGGCTTTTTTTTTTCTGTTGTACCGAAGGTCGCTGTGAGTAGGAACTGATGACATCTAACAACAACTACCGTATGTTCAAGAGGGGGTTTCAGAATCTCTTTTGATATTCAGTTTTTAAAATTTTCTTTCTCTTCTATCTTTTTAATGACATTTTGCATTCTTCATGTGTGATGTTCTTGATGTTATTCCACAACATACCTGGTTCTTGGGAATCATTGTTTAACAGTCAAACTAATCTCTGCAAATGTCTTTTTATGATCAGATGGGACATACTCCAAGTTTTATATGAGCTCACATGTACCCATTCTAACCAAACCAGGGACACTCATATATGCATTATATCAGGAAAGAGTTTTCTATCAAGAACAATTCAACTCAAGTCCATAGATCTGATGGTAGCTGGAGTCCTCTTCAAACTCACATAAGTGAATAGGGATCGAGGGAGAACATAGGTTGGTGAATGCAGAGTCATGTGGATCCAAGGTTAGTAGAAATACAGCAGAGATCCATCAGCTCACAAGTTTGTTGGCATAGCCAGCTGCCCACATGGTCTGCCCCTGGAGACAGCCCTAGTCCCAGAAAGCAGGGTGTGTGAGGGGGCAGAGAGGGAGAGAAGTTCATGCTATGTCACTTATAAAATATTCACACCACCAAAGAAGTATCATCAAGCTGTGAATGGATTGGTACGTTTAACTCTACTTTTATAGTTTCACATAAGTTTAATTTGACATAAAATCTAACCTGCCACAGGCATGTTCCAGAGTATGCCATGGACTCTGTTTTAGCTGATGATGTCGCCCTTGGCTCTTACCAAGAGGCTAGTTGAATTGATTCCTGTGTACTCCACGTATGTAACTATTGCTTAGTTTTTTTGGGAAAAAATATATGTGCAATGAAGAAGTCACTGGTCTTACAAAATACAATCATCTTCTCTTGAGCATTGTTTCTCTCTCTTTCTCTTTTATTTTTAGCAATATCATATTTTATAACTACCAATCCTTCTTCTTCATTTGCAACTTTGATGTTTCAAGCACCAGTAATTAGTAATGAATCTTGATTATGTGTTTGGTCTATTTAAGATGAAAGAAATTAGTGGAATGATTCCAACTTTGACCATTGGCTTTAGTGGTTGATGTGTAACTGTGAATACTAATCATGTTAATTCATTTTTAGTAGATGTACAGGTATTGTTCTATCATAGACAAAGTTATACTTTAAGACACATATTGATATGTTATTTTTGAAGATCACTGCAGCACTAATTCTAAATTTCTCATTCCCCAAAACAGCAGACCGTATGATCGCCTGATTTAAAATTATTAATATTATTACATTAAAGCTTTTTAATACCAATCATATTAAATATATGTGCATTCCATTTTAACAACTTCCAATTTTCCTAAATGAATACTTTGTGCTATCATTATTATTATTTGTGCTCTCATAATTAAGGGATATTTGGAGATATTTCTTCTTATTTGGGGTTGTGCCTCATCAGTAAATGAAGTTATTGAAAGATTTGCTCCATCCATATCATGAAGATTGACTTTCTATTTAGGGTGGCATTTTCTCTAGCTGGGTTTTGAGTATTCCAATCCACAGTGCTCACCGGACACTATCTAATTTACTATTCCACTGCTATTAATAATTTTCAAATGGCTAATTTTCCTGAACATCTCTGCCTGTTCTTCTTTAGAGTGTGTAAGTTCTGTTCAGACCTGGTTTATTACCTCTGCACCATGGCTGTTGCTGCTAATATATGAATTCCCTTCGGAGAGAAACTTTGGGGGCGGGTGGCTGCCCTTTGGGCTGCTGTCAGGAAGGTCTACTGTTCTACAGTGCCAGTGGCTCCCCTGGAGGAAGGCAGGGCTTTCCCCTGCCCTAACATGTCAAGTCTTGGAAACTCACAGAGGCAGTTCTACTCTGTCCTACAGGGTCCCTGTGAGTCAGTATGCACGGGATGACAATGAGTGTTACAGTTTCTAGCATCACCACAAATGTGAACCACCATAGTAAGACAAATGGAGCCTATGCTACTGTCACTGCCACAGAGTCAATTCTGACACATAGCAACCCCCTGGGGGTGACCGAGACTTCAACAGGGGCAGAAAGCCCCATCTTTCTCCCATGGAGCAGCTGATGGTTTCAACTGCCAACCATGCTGATCACCCCCTGATGCATAACCATTATACCATCAAGGGTCCAAGCCATGCTAATATGCTATAGATGAGCTTGAGATGGGGTTAATTTTTGAAGATATTAATAATTAAACAGTTGGAACACTGTTATGCAAAAAAACTTACTTCCCCCTAAAGTATCTTTAAGACACTCAGTATATCTAAATCATTTTGCTACATATAATTTGCATCCAAATCCCTTGCTTTATAATCATATCATGAGATATAGGAGAAGGCTTCAGAAATTTACAAAAAATAACCCAGCCATCTCTCTATTTGGTATATAGTATAGAAAAATAAGAGCATGCACAAAGAAATATATTCATAAACATATTCATTGCATCAATAATCATAATGGCATAAAGGTCAAAATGTTATTAATGTCCAGAATTATGATATTGGATAAATACATATATTAGAATATACACAAAGAGAATACTAAATAACATTAAAATCACAATAAATATGTAAAACACCTTATCACATAGATGAGCTGGGGGACATGTTGCTGAGTGATATGGGTCAATCACAAAAGGACACGTATTTCTTGAGCACTGTGATAGTTAAAGACTGAGGAAAGGTTTTAGTCCTACATGTGTTCACATTTTCATAATTACTAGGAGTGGGTTGGGGAGGAGAGGAGCCAAGTCACTGCCTAGTGGGTAGACAAGATGGGTAAATGAGAAAACAGCTTATAATAATAGGAAGGTTGGCAAAAAAAATAAGATACCACTGATAGGTTTATAAGTGTTAAAGGCAACAAAGGTAAATATTGTTATATAGACAATCCTACAATAACTGTAATCAATGTGTAGAAGCATGGATAAACAGACGACAGGCTGAATAGGCATGGGAGCGAGAGTAGGAGTAATCCTGAAATATATATATTAGAGAGAGAATACTTATATGTAAGTATTTACTTTTGATTTAAATATACCCATGAATGTGGTAGAACCAACAGGGAACAGAAACATTTTACACAGAACTACACACCTTGAGGCAACGAGTGCTGGGCCTGGGATCTCAGGACCATAGTCCAGAGGAAGCCTAGTTCGCGAAAGCAGGCCTAACATAGTTCACAAGGACTGTGTTGTACATCCTACTTTGGTAGGAAGCTTGGATAGTTAATTTGGGTATAAACTAAAGTAGACCAGGATTCTCATTGCTTTAACAATAAGACCTAGGGATCATACAGGATGAAATCTCCTTGACAGTGAGGCTTGCTTTCCATTTAGACAGATACTATTTAAAGAGCTTGCTCCATTTTACTGGGTCTGGAGCCTGTATCTGACTCATCAACCCTCAGGTCTTTGGAGGTGAGTCAGTGCCCTGCCGTTTTACCTGCTCATTTTGACAGTCATGGGTAGCCTGCATGTAACCTGCTGATCCTGAATTTAGAGCTTACTACAACTATGTGAATCAAGAGAACCTCTAGCCTGTCATCTGATTCATGAACTTAGAGCATTGCCTTGACATAAAACTCTGAAAAATATACATATATATGATTTAATTGTTTTCCTGCTTTTGAGAACTCAGTCCCAGCCATAAGTGATTAGGGTTTTATAAAGGTGTCAGTAGTCATTTAAGATACACATATTGGTTTCTCTTTGACTAGAGGGGAAAAGTGATAAAAATCAAAGGACACATGAAAATAATTAGTCCAATGGACGAATAGAAGATGAAACTTCAATGTCCCTCACCATAAGATCAGAAGACTATGGTGCCTGGACACTCACCAGAAACTCCAGAAAAAGATCATGTAAGAGTAGGAACAAATCTCAAATTCATAAAGGAGAGCAAGCCTATTGGTCAAATAGAGATTGTTGTAATTCCTCTTCTGATTTGGAATAAAATTTACCTCATGATTCAGTTTTTTGGGTCAAACAATAACCAGATCTATAAGGGAAACAATAGCACTGACAAGATATGCACACCTTTGAAGAACCGAACAGTTAAAATCAAACGTTGCAATTACCCATGGAAAATGTTTAGACAGTTTGTGAAAGAATGGGGAATTGAAACAGAAAGGAAAGGGAGAAAGTGGAAGAAGTGATAATACATGGAGAGGACAATGGGTAAAAGGGAATAAAATGGGCATTCCCATGACCCAGCAAAGAAGGGGCCTGGCATCCTTACCAAGAAGCTCCTATCTTTCCATGGTACCTAGCAAGGCAGGCCTCAGCTACTCCTATGACCCAATTCAACATGCCCGGCCATTCCCTCTCCAAGGCAAGAAAGGATCCACTTCCTCACCTCCCAATTAGGAAAGTCTTAGATAGCCCAGGAAACCAGTAAGAAAAGCCGTGGTCATCCTGGTCCCCACACCACCACCCCACCCCCAGCAAGGAAAGCCCCAGCATTCCCACTCCCAGCAAGTAAGGAAGGCCCCATGTGTCCCCACATACAAGCAAAAATGGTTCTGGCCATCTCCATCCCAGCAAAGATGGTGCAAGCTGTCCCTGGAACCTGGCAAGAAGGTCTCATCTGTCTCTTCCTACAAAGAAAGGATTGTCCCAAAATTCCAGCATCCCAGAAAAGAAGGCCCTGGGTGCCCATGCCCCTTGAAATGTAGGTTTTAGCTGTCTGCATCCCTTGCAATGTAGGATTAGACTATCCCTGTCCCTTGGTACCTAACAAGAAAGGCTCTAGCCATCATAGCATCCCAGCAAGGCAGGCCTTGGCCACCCTCAAGATCCATCAAGGAATAACCTGGACCTCCCAGCAACACAGCAAGGCCTCTGCCATCCCTGCCCCCAGTCAAAGAAGACCCCATTGATCCTATCAACATGGTAATAGTCAACTACCCACAAACAACCCAGATTCCTGTACACTAAGAAAGACAGTTCTGTAAAAGATCAAGATAACAATACCACTTACAATAGCCACATAAAAGTACTTAGGACAAAGATTCTTAGGGATGAATGAAGTATCTAGGTATAAATCTGACCTGAGAAACAAAGACCTGTACAAAGAAATCTATAAAACATTATTGGAAAAACTAAAACGACCTACACAAATGGAAGAGTAGCCCAGGCTCATGGAGAGGAAGCTTTAATATTGTGAAAATGTGAATACCACACAATGAAATTTATAAATATAAAGCAATTCTGGTCACAAGTTCATTCTTCGAAGAAATGGAAAAACTAAATACTAACTTCACATGGAATGGGTAAAGAAATTTCAAAAGTCAAAAACTCCTTATAAAAAATAGCAAAGTTGGACCTTCACATTACTCAACCTTAAAACACATTACACAGCTACTCTAGACAAAAGAGCCTGGTATTGGCACTCTACTAGGTGCATTGATTAATGAAACAGAACAGTAAGCCCAGAAATAAATAAATCCATCTACTGGTTGTCAATAAAAGATCCAAAAACTTTAAGTGTGAATGTAAATCCCATATAATACAGTAATATCTTTGCTGGCTATAGGCCCTAAAGAAGTAAGATACATAATACAAACAGATATATTTACTTGCTTGTTTATAACATCAAGATAGCAAGAAGTTGGAAACAATCCAAAAGCCCATCAATGAAAGAATGGATAAAGAAATGATGCACACACAAATGAATACTATGCACCCCTAAAAAATAACAATGGAAAATTTTAACCTCTATAAGTGAACACCTCATTTATTTATTTATTTATTAAACATTCTATTAGGGGCTCATACAACTCTTATCACAATCCATACATGTACATACATCCACCTCATTTATTTTCCTCCAAAAGCTTTCCTATGCATGTATCTTTTCCTTTTATCAATAGTCCTTTAAAATCTATACCATTGACTAGATTAATACTATTACTAGAATTAACATGTCTCATGGAATTTATTTAATCATTTCTCAATAAGCTGATCATTCTGCCTCTAAAGTAGACAAGTAATATTTATTAAATTTAGATATGTGAATGGATTTTTAAACTCCCACTGAATTCTAATCTCTAATCTAAGATCAATTAGTTCTTATGATGTGGTCGTGCACAATACTTGCCCTCCAGATATGATAACTGACGATATGGTTACTATAGCAAAGTGTGTGAAGAAATCAGATAAAACAAGCGCCCATTTAAGTGAGGTGACAGCTAAGTCCAGACTAGTACACCTGTCTGTATGATTTTAAATAATAAAATACAAGATCAGAAGAGGGAGCTGCATTTGAAGTTAAATTCTGAAAACCCGGTGTGCAGAAGGCAATGGATGACAGTGAAAATCCAAATCTGTGTGTGTAGAGTCCAACACAGATTAAGCTTCCATTGAACTCCCTCAGACCATTGACCAGGAATGTAAATTGTCTTGCTCTCACACAGTGCATTGGAAAGTGAATTACTATAGACATATTCATGTTCAAATTTAGCATATTATGATTTTTGTCTCTGTGACCCGTTTTTAATTTGTTCTAATTTCTATTATCTTCTGCTTTGTTTTGGATTGATATTTTTCTGTGTTTTATTTTGTCATTGTTGATGCGGTGGTTATGAGTTTCTATATATAAAATCCAGAGAACATATAATGAATAGAGACTGTAACTAGATTAACAGTTCCTTAGGATTATGGTAGGGAAGAATGGTGGGTAGTGGGGAGTTCATTACAATGGGTACAAGAACAAAAGAAATGTTCTAAACATGACTATGGTAATTATTGAACAATAAAAAATACATTTAAACTACTGATTTGTATGGTATGTGAATTATATAACAACAAATCTGTTAAAATATAACTAAAAGATAATAATTTTTTTTCTTTGAATACTTTAAACCCTCTCATAGGAGTAGCAAAGCCTAGAGTTGGAATTCTGAACATGGGAAAATTTTAAGGATATAAAAATATTGACAAGTGATTTTTATGATTTAAGAAGTTAAACTTTTTTTCTGGTCTAAAATTCAATATCCTTTTCATGCACACAGAGAGATTAACAATTGTTAAGCAGTAGAATTTAAATTCTGGATGGACAGTTAAAATTTTTAGAAAGGGCCTCCTTAATCTTTATTAATAAAAAGATAAATAATGGCTTTCTTTTTATGCCATGACTTTGATGGAGGGGAACATTGTGTAGCAAATAAGTTTAAGTGATGTTTGACTGATGTTGACATCATAAAAGATGCATTAAATGGCAAAAAATAGAAGATGATAATAAATACTTTATCTTCAGGCCCAGATATGATCTTAGGGTTAGTGTTAGTGTTAGAAAACAAAGCAGAACCCCACACTCTTTTATGCAACAATGGCCAAATACACCTGAAATAATTACATGTTTCTAAAATACAATAACTTACTACACGTAGAAAGAATCAAGATCAGAAAAGTGACTATTTCAGCTATCTTATTTTATGAGAATAGAAACTGATAAGAAAAGAACTTTTTGTAAAAAAACAAAATAAGAAAATTTCAATCCTTTAATATAGTATAGATTCTGTAAATGTATTACTTTAATACATAATAGAGTGAATTAATATTACTTAAAGCAATGATTGTAGAATCCAAGTGACCTAGCAAAAACTACATAAGAAGTGAACTAGAAATGAAGCCGAAAGATTAGATTAAACCTGTTTTTCTAAGACTCCTTTGATTGGAAAGGCACAGGACTATTAGGATTTGCTTA
Organism: Tenrec ecaudatus; assembly: GCF_050624435.1. NCBI lineage: Eukaryota > Metazoa > Chordata > Mammalia > Afrosoricida > Tenrecidae > Tenrec > Tenrec ecaudatus. Next base: position 21,431,474 of record NC_134543.1, read on the forward strand.
AAGTGCAGCATGAACTAGAGTTTGGGAAAGCAATAGGTCTGAAATGATTGCTAGGTAGAGTTGATAGATACCAAATAAAACAAACAAAAATAATCCTTGTGGCCTTTGATAATAGGTAGTAATTCAATTCCCTGAGAGGAAATTAGAAACCCAGGACTCTAGTTGGGCCAGGGCCTACTGTGGAATAGAATATCAATACTCACTCATATTGAAAGTTTAAAATTAAAGGGCATAAGCCCAAGAGAGTCAAGAAGCAAGCTCTCTAAATTAAAAGAGCATCACAAGGACACAGTTGACACATTGAACACTAGTGATCAAAAACCTGAGGAGCAGTGGGTTGACATCAGAATATCACACAGGAAAATAGCAAGAGATAGTTTAAGACACTTAAAAGGCTCAAAGACCAAAATGAATGTCAGAAGAGACTCTGAAACTTCCTCCTGAGCATAGAGTGGCTAAAGCACATAGTAGAAATGATGAAGCCAAAGAGGTGAACAGAGAATGTCAAAGGACAACTTTGAAAAGTACAAAGACTTTGGAGGTTAGAAAACCAAAAAAGAAAAGCACTCAAATTATTTCAAGCTGAAAGAATCGGAGAAAGAAGTCAATTATTAAGTTGCAATACTAAATGATCCTATTGGAAGCATTGCAAAAATTTACATTATAAAGAAAGGTGATACAACAGAATTCAGAAAGTATCGAGCAACATTGTTCTATCACATGCAAGTAAAGTTCTGCTGAAGATAGTATTTAAAAGATTGTAGCCATATATTAACAGGTAGCTGCTAAAAAATTAAGCTTGATTAAGAAAAGGACATGGAATTGTGATGTTGGATGGATTTTGGTTGAAAGCAGTGAATTCCAAAAACAGATGTCTACGTGTGTTTAATTGACTGTTCAGATGCACCCGTTTGTGTGCACAAGGACAAACTATGGATAACCAGGATTTCAATCCTGGCTAAATTCAGGAAGGTGTGCGTCAGCGTTAGAATGTATCACCATACTTTGCGATCTGTATGCTGAGCAAAGAAACCAAGAAGCTGGAATATGAAGAAGAATGTGACATCAGGATTGGAGGAAGACTCACTAACAATCTGCAATAGTTAAATGATTCAAGAATTTGAAGTATATGTGGATGAAACTCCTGGACTGCAGTTTTCATCATGAATAGCACTTTAGTAATTAATCCCCAAATCCTCTTAACTGGACCAATTATAATAAATGAAGAAAAGATCAGGTTTGCCAATAATTTCACTTTTTTTACATCCACAACCAGTACTCATAGAAGCAACAGTCAGGAAATCACATCCCCACCCCCTGCCAGTCCTAGGGCTTTGGGGCTCGGCTCAAGGGGAATTCCTCTAGGACATGGGGGTACAGTGAATGGTATGACCCTTTGCTGGGCATACCTGCAGAGTAGGGGATGCTGGGCCTCCCTAGGGTTTCTTTATGGGCTCCAATAAATTTCTTCCCTTTTGCTTAAAAAAAATAAAAGAAATCAAACAATATGTCACACTAGGACATTCTGCTCCAAAATATATCTTTTAAATGTTGAAGAACAAGAACACCATTTTAAAGACTAAGGATAGCCTGGCTCAAGCCATAGTATTCTCACTCATTCATATCCATGTGTAGGTTGGACTATGAGTAATAAAGAGAGCAAAAGAGTTGTTGCATTTGAATTGTGGTGCCGGGGAAAGATATTGAAAATACCATGGACTTACTGAAGAACAGACAAATCTGTGCGGGAAGGAGCACCGTCAAAATGATCCTTTGAAGTTAGGATGGTGAGACTCCTCACGGACGTTGGACAGGTTATTAGGCGAGACTGGTGCCTGGAAACGTATATCATGCTTGGTAATATGATAGGTCAACAAAACCCAAAACAAAAAAAGACCCTCAAGGAAAGAAAGGAGCCCAGTGGCTTCTATGACGGTTTACACATACCGTCAAGGGTGCGCATGGTACAGCACTGGGAAGGGTGTCCCCGGTGGTGGTGCATCAGGGGGCTGTGAGTAGAACACTTGGTCCCTGAGAAGAGCTCCTTGACGTCAAATGTGGTCTGTGACAGAACAATATTTTTCTGCCTCCAAGGAAATCCAGTTAGTGCGATTATTATTCAGATATCACAGAAGACAGCGATGAAAACAGGGGAGGATTTTCCCAACCTCTTCCATCTAAAACTGGTCAAACGTGAAATAAAGATGCATTGATGATTATTGTGTATTGGAATACAAAAGTTAGAAACAAAGAGTAGGGATGAATTTCTGTAAAATATAGCTTTGGTGGTAAAATGAAGTTGGAGACCACATGCTAAAATTTTGTAAGGTCAATGTCTTCTCCATTGCAAATGTCTTTTTTCAAAACCATATATAGCAATTATACATGCAGATCCCCCTTCCCCCTCACACACACACATAGAATACACAGGAATCAAACTGATTACATCTACAGAGAGACAAAGGCTTAGCTCAATGTCATCAGCCATAGCAAGGATAGGGCTGACTGTGAAACGAATCATCTATTGCTCATATGCAGGCTCAGGGTCAAATTGAATAAAATTCAAAGAAGTCCGCGAAAGTTAAAATACAAACTAGAGTCTATCCCACCTGAATTCAGAGATCATCTCAAGATCAAATTTGACCCACCGGACACTAATGACCAAAGATATGATGAGTTAAAAAGATATCAAGAGCGTCCTACATGAAGAAACCAGACGGCCATCAAAAAAGACAGGAAAGAAAAAATTAAAATGTGGATGTGAGAAGAGACTGAAGTTTGCTCATAATTGTAGAGTACTTAAGGCAAATGTAAGAGATGATTAAGTTAAAACTGAACAGAAAAAATTTAAAGAGCAAATTGAAAAGACAAATGAGATTATAGAGACATGTACAAAGGTCTGAAGTTCAGAAGCCAAAAATGAAGAACAAATTCCCAGACTGTAAGCTGAAAAACTTGAAGAACAAAATTCAAGCCTGGAGTTATAGTATTGAAAGATGTTTGGGAAAAAATATTGCATGCTGAAAAAAATGTCAAAAGGAGAACAGAATTGACAGAATCACTACACCAAAAAGAATTGGATGGCATTTCACCATTCCAAGAGGCAGAATACAATCAAGACTTGATGTTGTTCCATATAATCAAGAAATGTGAAGTCCAGAACATTCAATTGTGCTCTTATGGAAGGAACCTATAACTAGACGGAGAGCAAATGGCTTAAACAAGCAAACAAGGGGATATTGCGAGGTTTAAATGACAAGAGGTATGTGTCAGAGTTGTGTATTTTCACCACACTTCTTCAGCTCGCATGCTCAGCAAATGATCCAAGATGCTGGCCTCCAGGAAGAAGAATGCTGCAACAGGATTGGAGGAAGTCTTAAAGACAGCCCGCCTATGCCAGTGACACAACTTTTCTTGCTGAAAGTGAGGAGGACGTGGAGTGTTTGATGAGCATCAGCCGACAGCCATATGTACAGATCGCACCTCAATTAAGAGAAACTGAATATCTTCACAACTGAGCCAACACGGAAAATAAAGAAAACATGCAGTTGTCAAGGTTTCCTTGTTCTTGGATCCACAATTGACACTCATGGATGTAGCAGCCCCAAACTGCAAGGATGTATTGCATTGGGCATATCTGCTGCTCAAGAACCATTTAAATTATTGAAAGCAAAGGATATCATTTCGGTGACTAATGTGCATTTGACTTAATCCATGTGCCTTAAGATGGATTCCTAGAGAAATAAAACCAGTGAAACTTCTATATATAGTATAGAGAAATTATATGTAGTATATAGAAATTAGTATATCTATAGTATGTAGTAGTATGTATGTAGTATATATTACTACCTATGTAGTATATATTATAGTATTAGTATATATGTAGTATAAAGAAATTATATGTCATATATAGAAATTAGCATATATGCCATATACAGTAATATATGTAGTATATAGTATTCGTATATATAGTATATAGAAATTATATGTAGTATATAGAAATTAGGTTATATCAAAAAATGGCTCATAACTGTAGAAGCTGGCAAGTCTAAGTCTAAGGAGATTTCAGCTCTATGAGTTTGATGAATGGCTGAAGAGGTCTATTGATTTATGTAGCTATAGTGACTGATGAAACCTAGATCAATAAGAAGACCACAGTCTGGTGGTTGCTGATGCAATTTAATACAAGGTTGGCAAATCACATGACAGAACCCCTGTGACTTCGAAGATAAGTGGCAATATGGTAAGCTATTAGGTCTCAAGTCCATCCACAGAACTAGAGGCTGATGAGCCAGCTGTGTGATCTATACCTAGAACAAAGCAAGCTAGCTTTCATACAGCTTCTTATATTGGAAGCAGTTCATATTCCAAGACAATTTATTGTATCAGCACTTGAGAAAGCAGGCTCTCCCCCACCCTCATTTATTAAATTATGGATGTTTACTACTGATTGGTTGTGGCTGCATTTTTCTAGTTAAGGGCACAGGAGGATTATCGTTGACTGCCAAAACAGTGAAAATCCTGCCCTGATAAGCCATGGTGCTATAGTGGTCATGCATTGGGCCGTTAACTTCAAGGTCAGCAATTCGAAACCACTAGCCACTCTGAGGGAGAAAGACGAAGCAGTCTACTCTCTTAAACAGTTACAGTCTCAGAAACTCACAGGGCAGTTCTACCCTATCCTATAGGTTGGTTATGAGTTGGCAGCTACTCAGTGACAATAAGTTTTATTTTGTGGTTTGTCACACTGCGTTATCTTCGATTGTCCTATATGCATTTTAAAGCTGGACAACGAATAAAGAAGGCCTTTGAAGAATTCATGAGTTTGCTTTATGTTGCTGATGAAGGATGTTGAACGTGCGCTGGACTGCTGGAAGCAGAGACAAGTCTGTCTTGGAAGATGTGATCAGCGTGCTCCTGACCAGCGTGCTCCTGAAGAGCAAAGATGGAGAGTCTTTCTCTCATGTACATGACGGGGGGAAAATGGCTCATACTTAACAGTGATTTTGATGATGGCGCAGGACCCGGCGGTGTTTCCTTCTAGTCCTTCTATTGTCACTGTAAGTTAGAATCAACTTAATGGCACATACAACACTTTGGATATGTTATCAGGAGAAACCAAAACCCCAAACCAAACTCACTGCCATTGAGTGGATGCCGACTCACAGAGAACCCTTTGTGGGTCTGAGACTCTAACTATTCACCGGAGTAGAAAACCCCGTGTTGGAGTGGCTGTCGGTTTCAAACAGGTGACCCTGACGATAGCAGTCTTACTTTGACCAGAAACAATACGCTGCCATCAAGTCAATCCCATCGCGCAGAGACTCTAAGGAACAGTTTGAGACTGGTTACTCTGAATTCTGAGACTCGGACTCTTTATGGAAGCAGAAAGCCTGGTCTTTCTCCCTCAGAGAAGCTTGTAATTTCAAATTGCTGACCTTCCGTTAGCATCTCAGCTTTTAGCCCCTCAAACACCGTAGCCTCACATTGATGTAAATGTCAGCTTTTAGAAAAAATTGCCAATGTATATTTGTTCAGCATTATTATTCAGAAGACTCATACCACAATAATCATAATGTTATTAGTTATTCCAGCATCTATAAGATAATTAATGTCTAGTGATAAGCACATTCAAAATTCCATTAATTACATTATTAATGCTTTTAATTACATTCCAATATACTTCCACGTTTATGAAACAGCCTGAAAGGATTCCCTAGCTTATTGTCTCTTGCTGATATTTATTTCCCAGGAAGATTTATCAAATGCTATGAAAGCTGAGAATTAGAATTAACTTTAGCTTTGTTTTCTTAGCTGTTTCCTCCTCCATACTTCAATTATAAAAACTTAATGACTTCATAATTGAATGCATTTATTTCTGGCTACTTCCCTTTTAGCTTTTAGGTCATTTGCATTGAGACCAGTATGCAACCCAAGAAATTAAAAGCACAGAGTTTCCCATCACCTGCTTTATAATCTCTAAATCAAATGAACAACCTCATTCACAAGAGTTTTCTTTTTGTTATTGTGGTAATCAGAAGAAAATTACTGTGGTATTGCTGCTTGTATCACTTGGGACAGAAAACAGCAATACTCTCTGCTAGTTATAGTTGCATGACTTCCTTTAGGAGGAAGAGAATCATTGCTTTTTAAATGAAGTGAGCATTAGCAACAAGGCACACCGCAGGATTCTTTGTCTGTTCATCTGGTGCCATGGAGGGAGAGGAGAAAGGCCAGCCATGCTGTAGCATCTATTCTGAGACTACTTTGAGCCACTGATCACAAACTAGCAAGTTGATCAGAAGGGGGGAAACAAAAGCATATCCCTTAATCAAGGTTCTTTTATTTTTAAGATACATACAGAAAGAAAATGATGTCATGGAAGTGACACCAGCTCTGGAGATTATTGCCATTATTATCCCAAGACTCTGTTAATTCAGGCAAATTATAATAATAATTTCTGGTTTCAATTTTCCCATTTAGAAAACAGAGAAATTCAAGATGACATCTAAGGTTTTATTGTGATCTAAACGATAGGTTGCTGTAAGCACAAAGAGATCATTTCCCATTTGATACCTCTAAATAAATCACTTGAGGAGGATTTGGTTTTCTAAAGAGAAAACAATCCAGTTTTAAGAATGGGTTTATGTTACATTGCCACTCTCAGCCTTTCCTTCTGGAATGTACTGGGGCAGACTGTGTGAGATGAGAGGAAGGCCGTGGAGATTTCACAAGTCAGCTTCTGCACTCCAGTAGTTTGATTTCAACTGCAAAGTTTATCGCTATTGCTGTGGGCTTTAGACAAGATGCTTAGCCTTTTCCAAATCATAAGGCCTGTCTTGCAAAGTTTTTCTGTAGGTTGATTGATGAACACATGGAAAGCAGTGTTAATGCATATGTTCTTATTATGATAAAATAGTGTTTTCAATATATTAATGATTTTAGAAATTAAACAGAGGGGGGAAAACTATGATAATATGCAGTCCTCTTTCAAGAAAAAAAAGAAACATTTTCTAACTACCCAATTACAATGTTGGATTAACCATTCTAACACATTCCATGAAGATTTCAGCCACTAAAAGTTGAAGTGTAAAAAACTTGCTACATCAATTTATATGCAACTTATCTCCCTGCCTCTTGTTAGATTTCTCAGGGTAGAGATATACTTTGATTCTTGGCTCCACGCAAGAAAGAATTCATGCCAAAACCTGGTTTGTGATCCAAGTGAGTTTGAGTGTTAGAAGAAGTTTCAGGTTTACACAGCCTCCCACAGGGCTCCTCACGAATGTGCAGCCTGCCTGGAAATTGCTCACAAAATCACGTGATCAGCTCCGGGCTCCTCACTTTTCAAGTGTCCCACGGGGAGGCGTGGTGGATGACTCTGGTCGACTCCATTGGCTAAATTGAATTCACCTGGCCTAGGTGGGCCAATCCAAGTGCAGCATGCACTCAGGTGTACCTCCCCTTCCTGATGGGAAACCTGAATCTCTGGCATGTGCAGTGTGCCATTCCTTTTTCCAGTAGCTCAGACCCCTAAGCTAAATTATCTAAAATTCCCCCCTGAAGAGTTATGGACCCAAATCGTTGGTGTACTGAGTGACTACATCTCTAGCTACTTCCTGCTTACAAAAGGGGCAAAGTGGGGTTTGGGGTCCACACCCTTCATACTCTGTTGGAAGGGTTGTCCATTCAGGGCCCAAGATGGATAAGGTTGAGGTGTTCCAGGATATGGTGGTCCTGGAGCTGGCATACTTGGTTCGGAGGTCTTAGTAACCTGAGAACTTTAGGAAAAACAGACAGACAAACAGGCTAACAGTTTAAGTGAGACAAGGGTAAGAATGTGAGGTGGCAGTGCCCTTGATGTTAGGGTAGTGTCACAGGAAATAAAAAATCTTAGGACTAACAGGTATGAGCATTGGTTACTGTAAACACAGGAACAGGGTAAAGGTATTCAGTGGCCTAAAGGCTGTGAGGAGTCTGAGATACAGTCGTCTGTGCACCCCTCATCTGTCTTAGGGTGTCGATGAAATACCATCCTAGACCGTCCAGTGGCTCACAGGAGTATTCATCTGCAGCCTCTGCCTCGGAGGGTCAGAGGGTGATGGTTTCCAGGGTTTCAACCATGTGTGGTGGATCAAGGCACTTTGTCCTGGAGCTTTGACAGCAGTGGGCGTAGAGAGAATTACTGGCAAAGGTCCCTTCCAGACTGGCTGGAGCTGGGAATTAGGGGACCCCTCGGTCCAAGTTTTTATAAGAACTAGGTCTCCTGGCTGGCACAAGGGTGGTAAATTTTCCTCCACTTGGGTCCGAGTGAGCCCACACTGCTGGAATGCCTCCTGACACTGGGCTACTTGGGTGGCGTGTTGCTGTAGTCAGGCTCCCTCAGAGTGTATAGCTGGCTCTGTGATAAGAAAAGGCCTCCCATATAGAACTTCCTAGGGGCTCAAACATGTAGGTTGCCGTGGGGCAATCCTAAGATGCGGCAGAGCTATGGGTAGTGCACCTTTCCAGCTCATCTGAGTTTCTTGTGTCAGCTTTCTAAGGGTTAACTTCGGGTGTTGGTTAATTCTCTCTACCTGCCCCGAAGACTGAGGCCTCCTGGCACAGTGGAGATGATAGGTTATTCCCAAATGTTGAGAGACTGCCTGAGTGATTTGGGAGATGAAAGCAGGCCCATTATCACTCTGCAGTGATTTGGGAAGCCCAAATCAAGGAATTATTTCCTGAAGTAGTTTTTTAGCCAGTTCCTGAGCCTTCTCAGTGTGGGTGGGATATGTTTAAATCCACCCAGTAAAGGGGTCTATAAACACCAGAAGATACTTAAATCCCTGGGCAGCAAGAACCTGGGTAAAATCTATCTGTCAGTCTTCCCGAGAGTAGGATCCCTTGCACTGGACAGGTTGAGCAAGGTGACTTCTGAGCGCCCCTTGGGGCTGTTGGTCTGATAGGTGAGACAATGGGAAGCTACTGACCTGATGGTTGAGGTTAAGTTGACCTCTCAGAACTGCTGAGTGAGCAGGGTCAAGGACGGTTTATGGCTAAGATGAGTGGCATCGTGAAAGGTTTGCACGACTTTCCACTGTCACCTTCATGACAAGAGAAGCCTGTTGTCTTTTTCCCATCATCCATCAGATCAAAGGCAGAATTCCTGTGTCTTTGCTTGTTCCACTTCTGGCAAGTAATCTGGAAGAGGGGAATTTTGGGGAATTAGGGCATATATGGAGGCTGAGGGGCTGGTGCCCAAGGCTGCCTGTCTGGCGGCCTTATCAGAGGCTTGATTGCCCACAATTACTTCCAAGTCCCCCTTCTGGTGCCCTGGGCAGTGTACTACTGCCACTTCACCTGGTTTTTGGACAGCTTCTAAGAGTGCCTTGATCTGGCTCCCATACTTAATTGGGCCTCCCCGAATGGTGAGATATCCTCTTTCCTGCCAGATAGAGGAGTGGGCATGGAGAATCAGAAACCCATATTTGGAGTCAGTAACTAAAGTTAGTTTCTTCCCTTCTGCTTCTTCAGGGCTCCGGGTTAAGATTAAACTGGGCTGAAGCTCCCTGTGGAAGGGGATTAGCTTCAGTGACTTGGTCGAGGGAGACAATGGTACAGCCTGCCTTGCTCACTCCCTAAATCACAAAGCTGCTCCCATCTGAGAACCACACACAGTCTGCCACCGCCAGCGGTTGCTCTTTGAGATCTGGTCGTGGCAAGTTATTAGTAGACAGCAGCTCAAAGCGGGAATGAAGAGGTATAGTGTCTTCCCCTGAATCAGGGAGCAATGTGGCTGGATTAAGTGTGCTACAAGTCTGGATAGTGACATCAGGGTTTTCTATAAGAAGAACCTGGTACTTCAATCGGCGGCTTTCAGAAAGTCAGTTATAGCCCTTAGCTTGTAGCACTTCGGAGATCCTATGATTCGTTAGGACCTCTAAAGTTCCTCCTATGGTGATCTTTACTGTCTCTTGGACCACGAGGGCCACGGCAGCAATTGCTGGTAAACAAGGTGGCTAGCCTTGAGGTAGGATCTAACCTCTTTGATAGGTAGGCCACTGACTGAGGCTGAGGTCCTAGTTTCTGGACCAGCATACCCAGAGCTACCCCCTTTCTCTCATGAGCATACAGGAAAAACTTCTTTGCAGGGTCTGGGAGATCAAGTGTTAGAACTTGGAGCAGTAGAGTCTTATACTGGTTTACTGCTTCCTCAAAAGGAAAAATGCTCTAACATACATGATTCCCACCCATTTCCCCATCATTCCATAAAAATGTTCTAGCTGGTTCAGGCTTGGAAGGGAAAGTGTATCATTGACTGGCCATGATTCCCCTTTCTCTAAAAGATACTGTGGCCAAATAGAATTGTAAAGCGAAATCAGCTTATGTTTTCCCAGCCTCTCTGGATCAAATCTATCACCATTGGACAGGATACATCCAAGAGGGCAGTTCCTGGGTATCAAGCTGGTAAGTCACATCTAGAAAACACACAAGGAGGCTTTTGAGAGCATGCTGCTTCAAGGTCAATAACCGCAACTTCAGCACACACCTCTGGGGTGCCTTGAATCTGAGGCCTCAGGCAGGTACCCCCACCCAAGGGAATGGGTCAAAGATCAGTCGCTGCAGCCAATGTTAGGTTCAACCATTTTCTAGACCACAAGCTAGGAGGGCCACTACTTGATATGGCCCCATGGCCTTCAAAGACTCCTGCTGACAGGAACAGACTTTCAAATCTCTGAGGGGAAGGGACATCTACCCAGCAGCTCAGGGAACCTTTAGGAAAGTTGGCATTTCTTCCTGGAACATCCTGGTGGCAGAGCTGTATTAAGAGCTGTCCCAAAAAGTGCCCGAGGCGGCATAACTTGAAGGCGAAAATTAACAGTTATCGGACTTGGCTTCCAAATGCCTTTGACCTAGGCTTGGGCAAAGGAAAATCAGTCGGTAGCAAGGAACAAACTGACACTGGTAGAACACTAAAGCAGCTTGTTTGAAAAACCAGAAGAAAGCCTAAGGGAATGGAGGGGAAACGGGAAACATTCGGCTCCCGGGACTAGGCAGGGCTAGCTCCCAGACTCTAAGCCACCAGCTACCTAAGCACCACCCCTCCACGTGGTTGGAGCAGTGGGCACCATCTTGGCCAGGGTCACGTGCTCCGTTGCCCCATAGCCAAAATGGCAGACACCAGGTGGTGTCATGCTGCCAGGGAACTGAGACTCACGTGGTCAGGAATATGGCGGCTACAGCTTGAGGCCTAGTTGAAAGTCAGCATGGGGCCAGCCACGGAGCCAGAATCCTGCAAAAACCATCTGCCCATCTAGCTGGCCGGGGCACCGAGCAGACCACTGAGCCTGGAAAAGGCTTTGGGAATCGCGATCCTCCCACCCTGCAGACCACAGCGCCCCAGCCCCCTCCCAGAAATCCACACTGGGGAAGGCATGCAAGCTTCCAGGAAAGCAGGCACAGCAAGGCAGAAGTAAAATCCCATACACCAGTGAGAAAAGGCGAAAAGATGGACACAAAAGGACGGGGCTGTGGTAATACGAGTGTCCTCATGAATCAGGAAGCCATCCACCTCAATGGTGTTTCAGGAGTTCAACCTGGCTTCCTTTCCAGCCCCATGCCATCTCATGAGGGTGGTGGGGTGAAGAGGAGTCCAGAGGGTGCCCTGAACCCATGAGACCAGGATGGGACGGCCTGCTCCTGGAGCCGGCTTACCTTATATATCTGAGTCACGGGACTACTCATGTTAGATTTCTCAAGGTAGAGATATACTTCAGTTCTTGGCTCCATGCTCAAAAGAATTCACGCCAAACCTGGTTTGTGATCCAGGTGCGTTTTATCAGAGTCAGAAGTTTCAGGTTTACACAGGCCCCCACAGGGCTCCTCATGAACGTGCTGCATTCTAAGAAGCCAGTCAGAAAAGTCACGCGGTCAGCTCCAGGCTCCTGCCTTTTCAATCATTCCACAGGGAGGCATGGTGGGTGACCCTGATCGACCCCAATGTCTGAATTGTATTCACCTGGCCTAGGTGGGCCAGTCCAGGTGCAGCACCCACCCAGGTGTACCTCCCCTTCCTGGCGGGAAACCTGAACCTCTGAGTATGTGCAGTGTGTGACTTCTTATTCTGGGCATGCGTAATGGACACCACAGCCCCTAAGCTAAATGATATAACACTTTCACAGGTGTCACAGGGAAATTTTATGCCCTAGATTTTATTATGCTTCAATTTGTGTCTATTTTTTAACAAATAACTTCTACAAAATACCTATTAAAATTCTAGGAGTGTAAGTCACAAAGTAATACTACAAAACCATCAAAACCCATCCCCCCCAAAAAACAATCAAACACACAAACTCATTGCCATTAAGTCAATTGCATCTCACAGCAACTCTATATAGTCCACAACAGGACTTCCCCTGTGGGTTTCTGAGATTGTAGAGCTTCATGATAGTAGAAAGAATAATTGTTCTCCTTTGGAACAGCTTTGGTCATCAGCCTACACCAGAATTCTTTTATTTTAAAAGCAAGGTAGTGCTACTGTTTCAAGTTATATCCTCCATTGACAGAAATGTCCTGGACTTTTATCACCAATGCATTTTTTTCACTTTTCTTAAATCTTCTTCATAATAGACCTACTGATTGTCCTTTGAGAAAATATTTCTGGACCCACCCTTTATAATCCCCCAAGCATCCATTACAACCTTCTAAGCTAAGTTCTCTGCTTAAAGTTTGACTGGACCGTGGAGGTCCTCAGAAGTCTCCTTTTTACATTGGGCTTTGCTCTCTGGTTTCTATTGGTAAATCCAAGGCCCATCCATAAAATCATTTTCTTTGGCTTTGAATTTGCTGAAAATGCATGAAACAGACAGTTCTCTAAGCTCATCTGAAGTTCGTACACTTTCAGCACCCATTGAGCCATGAGCTTGTTGAGACAAAGAGGTTTGCTTATATTTGAACATGCTGAACGATGTGCGGTCCCAACCTCAGTAAATCACATTCATGAATTTTCAGTGTTCTTTCACCATTTTCTGAACCAGACAGTTTTTCAAGAATGATAGTCTTCCCTCTCTTGTCGTTCTCTTCCTATATGCCTGTTCTATTTAAAAACGAATTGGTTTCTGTGAAGCAGCATTCTCCAACACTTTCACAAAGCTTCAGTGATTTGGAAAGGTATCTACTGGAGTATTGTTAAAGTTTTTATAGTTGTCCTGATCTCAAAATTATACTTTCTTGTGGTGCGCGCGCGCACACACACACACACACACAAACCCAACTTTTTTGTTTGTATTTGAAGTCACCCTAATGAGACGAAGACAAGTGCATTCCTGAGAGAACTTGTCTGTAACCATCCAATGACGGCATAGTCATGTTTAGACATATTTGGTTTGGAATAAACCTGTATATAACTAGAATCCAGTAGTAGTGCTTTTTCACACTCTGCTGGACCTTTTCTAAACCTGTTTTTCAAAATCATTATTCCTGAATGATTTACAAGTTAACATGATAATGTGCTATCAACACATATTTACTAAACACCCACACACAAACAGACACACTGTCATCAAGTCAATTCCAACTCTTAGTAATCCTATTGACAAGTCCCTGTGAGTTTTCCAAACTGTACATCTTTATTAGAATAGAAATCTCACCTACTAGAATAAATAAATTTCTGTTCTTAATGTTATTACCGTGTCAAATATTGGTGAGGAATGACACAGTGGAAGATGGTGGAAGCATAACAATGTTCGGTTATTTTGGAAGACAACTTGGTGGCTTCTTACCAATCTGAGCAGAGTCTTACAACACGTTCCAGCACAATTGTTCCTAGGTATTTAAACAAATAGTGACACAAATGTTTGTAGCAGTTTTTTTTAACAGGAAGAAATTAAGATAGGCTTCAATAATTTAACTGATTAGAAGATTGTTGAAAATTCTTAAAATAAATCATATTTTTGTGATAAAAAATGAGTTCTCAAAAAACAAAAACTAAAAAAAGTACAAAGAAAAGCATGGAGAGACTTTAATGTATATTGCTAAGTAAAATAAATTGGTCTATAAGGGCTAATTATTGTCTCACTTTAATTGTATGACATTATTATTCAGGAATGAATAGCGGGGTAGTATAATGATCAGCAGTTGCTAAAGGTTTATGGGAGATCGGTAAGTCTGAATTGGTTATATAAAGAATTCTAATTCACTAGAACTATTCTGTATGATATTGAAATGGTAGAAGCATGCCATTATATATTGATCAAAACCCATAGAACCTTATAATTAAGTCTGCAAAGCCCACACCTGAATTGAGCCTCTGTTGAATCCTCTCTGACCAAAGCCCAGAATGTGAATTGCCTATGGAATCACTTTCAGTTGAGACTGACTCAGTGGCAGTTAGTTTGGTTTGGGTTTGTGATTGAATTTTGACAGGGTTTCAGCCATCTCAGAAGCAGGAAAAGGGATTTTACTACCATCAAGAAAAAAAGAGTCGGAAGTGGAGTGTGTCCTTTGAACCCTGAAATCCCTGTGTATGGAACCTTCTAGATGCAGGAACACACATCTGTGACACAAGAGAAGCAGCAGAGAAAGATCAGCAGGAGCACTATGAGTCAGACAATGAGTCAGAGCACTGAGCTTCTCACCCCAGGTGTGTTTAAAGCTGAGTGCTTTGGGACAAGAGCCAGGCTGTGGAGTTGGGTGCCTCCAGGCACTAAATTAGAGGTGCTAAATTTGTTGATATTTGGAGTGTGGTGGAGGCTTATGGTGAAATTATGTACCCTTTGAGTATTTAACAGCAGCACTAAACAATCTTTAACATTGCCCAAACAGGGCAAAGACCAAAGGGCCATGTGATTGAGGGTGGGCATGTCAGTGAAGAGCATAGCTTGGTGGGGAAAAAAAAGTGTGCTAACTATTTCTGATACTGAATTGTAACCTGATAACTTTCGTAAAATGCTATAGTTGTGTATATGGTCTTTAAGTCCTGTATTGCCATTTCAATGAATCACAGAACCCAGGAAAGAGAAAGAGAGCGACTTGGGAAGCACAGTAAGTGTCCAATTGGTATGTGGGTGCATTTCCGACCTCTCCCTTATTGGAATCAGCCTAGGGGTGATGTGGAATTTGATTTATTTTTCACTTTGTGAAGTTGGAGGAGATCAATGCCACTTCCACAATAATTTTGACAACTCACTCAAAAAAACCCCAAACCCCAAACCGGCTGCCCTCAATTTGATACCAACTCACAGTGACCCTATAGGGCAGGGTAGAACTGCCCCTATGGATTTCCAAGAGTGTAACTCTCTAAGGGAATAAAAACTCCATCTTTCTACTGCTTCAAACTGTCGTTTCCAGTCCAGAGTAACCACTCTGCACCAGGATTCCCATTCTGAGAGCAGCAGAGGGGGAGGGCAAAGTGCACATTGGAACAGGAAGGGGCAGGTTAACATTTTGCATTCAACAATAATTAGTCATTTAATTGGGTTCCTTGAACTTGCAGTAAACCACTAAATCTCTATGAGCTCCTACTTAACTTCATGGAGTACGTTAAGGTTAATAGAAAATTGCCTGGTACTGAATTGATGCTTAAAAACAAGGACTCATTTCCTAGTGACCCCTCCTCTGTCAGCTTCCTTTTAATCTCTTTACACTTCCTTTCTGACATTCTTCTTCCTCATTAGGAAGGGGCTTTCTGAGAAGTGGTTCAAGACAGCAAGAACTAAGAGAGTGTGCTAAAAACCTCTCTGAAGAAGATGTCAGCACAATCTTTGAACACGTAGGTTTTCTCCTCGATCAGATCCCCTTCAGGTTTGACGCTTATGGCTTTTTTGCCAAGGCCTCCAACACACAGTCAGCTCCTCTTGGGAGCCTGAACTGATAGTGTTGACACTGGGATAATAAACATTTAATTATTATCAGCAATGACGGTATTTAATAATTGTGTTTTCACTGGGTATAATTTCTGAGAGAAATCATCTTGCTTCATTACAAGCTGTGAGTGATGAGACTAATAAACTCTCGTATGAGAAATTTAAAAACACTAGGGTGGAACTTTCCCTAACAAATGTTTACTATGTTCATATACACTCCTGAAGTCTTTCATCTGGGTCAGAAGTAGAGAATGGATTTTGAATTTCCTTTAGCTCTAAAGGTCACTCAATCCCAGATGGACTGAGAAGGGGGATCAGTGCAGTCAAGGGGTCAGGGAATGAGATTTTTCTTACAAGTAATGGTGGCTAAAAATGGAGAATATTGCATAAAATCTTGGCTAGAAATCACAAAACAATTTGTGGTCTTCAGTTTTTTGGGATATTTTTCAATTCATAGATCTTCCTTCATTTCTTCCTTTTCCCTTCCTATGTTCCTCTTTCTTTCTTTCCTCCTCCTTCCACCTCTTCTTCTCCCACCCTTCATTCTTTGTTAGAATGAAAGTTGTACAGTATGGGAGATTGGTTGCTCCAGGTTACCATGGAGATGACAAGGGCACCAACCAGAGTTTGAAGAAGTTAAACTTCTTTTTCAGTAACAATATTTAATACCCAGGACTCTATTAAGGAAACAAGAGTCAACTCTAATTTTTTAGCTCATTTTAGAGCTTTTGTAACCATGACAACTCTAGTCTACTGTGATGGTAATTTTGAGGTAGCACACACACACACTGCCATATGATGTGTGTGTGTGTGTATGTGTGTGTGTATGAGAGAGAGAGAGAGAGAGAGAGAGAGAGAGAGAGAGAGAGAGAGAGAGAGAGAGAGAGAGAGAGAGAGAGACAGGAAGAGAGACACACAGAGAGAGAGAACTTAAACCCTGCATATATAAGAAAGAGGATTGGACCCATATAGTTCTTTTTCCCCTCTGGATGGATGTGTGTCATCCTCAGTGGAGGAAGTACAGTACACAGTGGGTGGAGAAGCATATAATAGTAATCGTTTAGACCCTCCACCCGAGGACTCCAGAGAAACAGAAAAATCAAGTTGCCAGAGTTGCAGTTGAGATTGAATTTGGAATGAAGTATTTTCTTCACCTATTAGAACAGAGTAGGTGAGAGAAACCAGAGACATGTGGTTTTCGGTATCATCATACGGTACGCTTTCTTTCTTTCTTTCTTTTAAAATGGAGATCTCTAACAGAAAATGGCTGACAGACTGACAAGGGATCTTGGGAAATCAAACTCTTGCCCACCCTGTCGTGCTAGAGATGTGAAATGTCCTTCTAAAATAGAAGGGGGAAACAAATCTAGAAATCCAAGTCAAGTCACATCTCGAGATAGATGACGACCTTCGCTTTCAGAAGGTCTGTGTGAAGCTGTGAAATTGAAGTTGTTTAAAGGATATCTTGTAGCTGTTTAGTGAAGGCTAGGCCATTTTCACTTTCTCTGCTCAACTGGCTGCAGTTGGTCTGACAGCCTAGCTGGGGAAGCATTTCCTCAAGAATGCCTTGACAGTATGAATTCCAATCAGTCTTCCCTCTGTAAGCAAAAGCTAGTTCTATATTGATGCTTAATTTTTTTTAACTTTTTGTTGAACTTTGACAGGAATATTTGAAAGAAATGTTATTTTGTAAAGAAATGAACATTTAATAAATACCATTTAATAAATGACCAGTATTCTATATTTATAACACAATAAAAACTAGAAATGATTAGCAGACAGGAAATGAAATAAGAAGAAACCAAATTCAAAATGTCATGGTCTAAAGGTTAATATCTAATAATTAAAAAAATAAATATACTTGAATACATTACATAGTACAAATTTTTTAAATCAAAATAAAATTGCCTAATGTGGATAAAATGTCAATCGTGAAGAGAGTCTAAGTGAAAACACATGGGATATAAACTAAGAGTGAAGTAATATTAAATTTCAAATGCATATATTAATAACATGGACATAATGTAAATGAATGAAGTATCAGGTTTTAAGCTTTAGAAGAATAATAACAAACTAAAGAAAGGAAAAGAAGAAATCAATATAAATAAAAGCCCAAAGTAGCAGAATAGACAGCAAATGTCTTTAGAAGTACTGGTTCATTCAGAGAAAAAATATCAGATGGACCCTAGCTAAATGATGAATAGAAGAAAGAACGAAACAAATATAGAGATTAGGAAATTTCATATTAAAATGACTAGATAAAAGGCATAGATGAAAGATCATAAAGTACCCTTTTTCTCAACTTTGTGCACAATAATTCAGAATTTGACTGACATAGGATTTTGGGGGGAAATAATTGATATATTCTGCCCCAATAATGTTTGTTAAAATATATGTTAAATATATGTTAAATAAAAATGTTTGATTATATCCATAGACATAGAAAAGGTAGTAGGTACAATTCAGTATTGTCTTGTTTTAAAAATAATTTGAACATTTGGATTTATGGCAATTTTAACATACACATAAATAAGAACAGCAAAAGTATATGTGATTATTTTAATACATATAAACACGATACATGCAAAATCAGTAGTTCAAAATCAGCCATTTAAAAAAATGGAGCATTCTGCTTCCACAAATATTTGCAGCCTCAATATCCCCAAAGAATTGTTCTACTTTATGTAATAGGGTCACAGAGAGTTGGAATTGGCTCCAGGCCTGTAAGCTGTCTGTGTGTGTGTGTGTGTGTGTGTGTGTTTGTTTTGTAGATGCCCATTACTACCTGCCTGTTTCTCAAGACATGGAGAATCATCCTGTCCTACAGAGTCTCTATGAGTCAGCATCGACTGGATGGTTTGGGGCTCTTGCACTGCAATGATGCTGGAAGTATTTCAAATAACTGCCAGGACACCTATGTTACACAGATTTCAGTAGAATTTCCAGATTTAAGAAGACACGGGAAAAAGGCAGATTATCTGTTTGCAAATTCATTTTAGTACCTGCAAGATCACAAGATTTGAAGATGACTCAGAAGACAAGATTTTTTTCCCCATTGTCCAGGGGTCACGATGAATTAGAAGCTAACTAAATAGTAGCTCTCTATACAAAATAACATACATTTGTAGCTATTTCTCAAAGTACCTTCATATGTTTGCATGTAAAAATTATTTTAATCTATTTATTATGTGAGTACATCATCCTGAAGTAAATAGTATGTCCTGTTTAGAAAAGTACTCCCATTTTCTTCACTAGAGTGAGAAAACAATAAGGAATTTGTCTACTATTGTTAGGAGCCCTATTGGTGCAACAGGAAAGCACTTCAGATGCTGAGGACAAAGGCACGACTGGAGACCTACAGCAGAAAGGCCTGGTGATCCTCTCCCACGAAGGTGATAGGCTAGAAAACCCTCTTTGGAAGTCTGTTAGGGTGACTATGAGTCTGAAATTTCCTTGCCAGCACCTAATAACATTATTGAGCATTAGTTTGATGATACTGCCTAACACATTTAGAAAAGTCATCAGTAGAGAGAGGTAGCACTATAGAAAAAGACAAAATAATAATTTGCTGGTTAATAATATAAGAAAGATTTAGAAGATTGGCTGTATAAACATTAATTTGCATTTCTGAATATACCCTATATTAACTATCTAAAATCTGACACTTTGGGACAAAAGACAATTTGAACAAACATATTTTTAAAACAAAACAAAGCAAAATGGCAGTCGCATGAGCATACTTGTCCGTTTAAAGTAACTTTTTACTTTTAATAAAAACATCCCCCATTTTATGAAGAGGTTTTCAACTTGTCCATGTGATTTAAATATAATATTGAAAAGCAAGAGAAATAATGGACAAAAAGGTTTATACAAAGAAGTGTTATAGAAATAGGATGGAGACTGTGTTACAAAATCAAATTCACTGCTGTCAGATGATGTTAACTATAGTACAGGGTAGAACATTCACTGTGGGTTTCTGACGAGGTAACGCTACGTGAGTAGAAAGCCAGCCTT
Source organism: Tenrec ecaudatus (assembly GCF_050624435.1). Classification (NCBI taxonomy): domain Eukaryota; kingdom Metazoa; phylum Chordata; class Mammalia; order Afrosoricida; family Tenrecidae; genus Tenrec; species Tenrec ecaudatus. The sequence goes on from NC_134543.1 coordinate 21,451,333, forward strand.
TCTTCCACTGACGCTGGTGATTTTGAACTGCTGCCCTCACAGTTAGCAGCACCACGGTTTACAGTTACAGCTGCATCACTATGCCGCCAGGGTTTCTCAGGGACTGTTGTACTCAAATGCTAATATACATTCTTACATGTCAATGCCTAAATTAATATATTTTTAAGGAAGATGACAAAATTCAGAAGTACACCCAACTTATCCAAATTTGTGCTCATTCAGAGCCTGGATCAAGAGGCAGATGTGGGAATTAAACAAAGGAATACTACGTGGTTTAAAATCAAGAAAGATATTTGTTAGGCTTGTATGTTCTCACCATACTTTTTCAATCTCTGCTGAGAAAATCATCAGAGAAGCTGGATCATAAGAAGACAAATAGGGCAACCAGATTGGAGGAAGCCTTATTAAAAGCCTGCAGTATGCGGGTGACCCAGCCTTGCCTGCTCAGAGTGAGGAGGGGACACTTGCTGGTGAAGAACAAGGGTTGCGGTTTTTAGTAGGGATGGCGAGTCAAGGCAGGCAGACCAAGCTCTAAACAATCGGGCCAAATAGGTAACATCATGAGTGGAGAAAAGTTTGAAATTGTCAGGGATTTTGTCACACTTCTATCCACAATTGATGCTCGTGGAGCAACACTGAAGACGTCAATGGGTAGTGCATTAGGTAAATCCCCTGCACAAAGCCTCTCTAGAGTATTGAAGGGCAGAGGACTTACATGAAAGACTAAAGCATGCCCGACCAAGCTATGGTGTGCTCTATTGCTTCATATGCATGCCAAATTGGACATTGAATAAGGAATAAGAAGTATAGCTGCAATTGAATTGTGGTGCAGGAGAAGAATATTGGAAGTACCATGAACTGCTAAACGGACAAAGCAATCTGTATTGGAAGACCAGAGTGGTCCGTAGAGGCAAGGATGACAGGATTTCATCTTACATACTTTGAGCATGTTGTACAGAGTGACTAGCCCTTCAAGAAGGCATCATGTTTGGTAAAGTGGAAGGGCACTGAGCGAGAGGAAGGCCTTCAGGGAGATGAACTGATGCAGTGACCGCATTACCGGGCTCAGGCACAGGAACGATTGCGAGGATGGTGCAGGAGCATGCGGCGTTTCCTTCGGTTGTGCATCGTGTTGATGTGGTTCATAACCCACTCGGTGACCCCTAGCAACAACATCATTAAAATAGAGAATAAAATCAATTTCATTGTAGACCAAATGAAGAATTCTTAGGGGATGGGGAGAGTGGTAGAACAGATGGTTAGAGAAAAGAAACACATTGAAGATAAATCCTTAACTTTCATATGGCAGTAAGTTTATATATATATATATATATATATATATATATATATATATATATACAGTTTCAACTATTTCACTATTAAAATAAAATCAAGGAAAACGTGAAACTTTGAAATAATTCATTAAAATGTAATATAAGGAAAAATGTTCTATACTGCATACAATTCAGAAGCATGCAAATATAGATGAGTAGGTCAAACTGCATAAAAATACAAATGCAATTTTGCATAGAAAAAATAAAATAAAATGTAAAGTATGCAGAAGTAAGTCATAACATTGAAGAATAAAATATCTTTATTTATATAGAGTTCTGCAAATTGACAAGTGGCAAATAATTCAATAGAAATACAATCAAAGAATGTGAAGAAAAGACTATTGTTCAGTTTTGTGCACAATACTAGAAAAATAAAATAAATCTCCTTGTAGACTTGTGCCTTATTTAGAGTTCTCCAGAGAAACAGAACCAATATGAGAGAGAGATCGATCAATCTGAAGGAGTCGCATTATTGTGGTGATTAGCAAGTTCAAAATCCATATACCTATTTATAGGCAGGAAACAATGAAAGTCTGATGAACAAAATCAGTAGACCAGGTAGTGGGCTCGAAAAGTTGGTTAGATATCTATTAACAGTATTGCGGCAGAGTTATTATTGCATTTGCTGATGTTGCTCGGTGCTGTTCTGTGGGTTCTGGCTCATCGTAACACCGTGCGCAACAGAACAAACACTGCCAGCCCCTGCACCAGCCTCCCTTGTTCTTGTTCTTGAGCTCACGATTACAGCTGTTATGGCAATCCCTTCGCTTCCTTTAGAAATGGGCTTTTATTCTCAATGAATGCAACTCATTGAAAGAGATCTACTCACTTTCTGGCAGATGATCTGCTTTGCTTAATGTCCACTGATGGAAATGTTAATGACCAGTGTGAACATGCCTTCAAAGCAATCTTCTGTTAACATTTGACCAAACAATGATGCGCCATAACCAAACCAGATTGATTCATGCAATTAACCATCATACGATGGGCGTGCCTCAAAGATATTTTGGGTTGAGTTCCAGACCATTAAAATAGGCGGCATATTGCAATCAAGGTAATCCCATGCCCTTCTCTGTTTCCCACTGCATGTAGGAATCCAGTTAGTGTAATGGGTTAAATGCTAAGCTGCGAGCTGCAAGGTCCACAGTATTAGTGTTATGTTTATACACTACTCTAATTTTGTGAATGTCCAATAGCTTTATGAGTACATTTGAAATATTGTAAGAATTGCTACAATATGACAGACATGAGCAAATGACAGCAATATACTTGCTCATTACCGTGTTGCCAAACCCTCAATTTGTAAAAAAAAAAAAAAAGAAAAGAAAGAAAAAAAGTTATATCTGATGTGAAGTAAAATGGGATGGGACTGGCATACATTTCTATAACATTAGTTTCATTTCTTGAGTAGCCTGGGGGGCATAGAGGTTATGTGTTGGGCTGCTAACCTCAAGGTCAGCGATACGAGACCACCAGCTGCTCTGTGAGAGAAAGATGAGGCTTTCCGTTCCGTGAAGAGTTATAGTCTCAGGAGCTCGCAGAGACCTTTCTACCCTTTCTATTGGGTTGCTATGAGTTTAGCCTCAACTCAATGGCAATGAGTTTTTGCAAATACCTCTTTCTTCCATTTTGGGGGCTATAAAATATGTTATTGTATCATACTTTAGTTTTCATCAAAATATTCTCTATAGGGATCATGGAATAATTGATAAAAATGTGCAATTTTTTTCATATATCGCCTAGATCTTAAAAAATACGAAATCCACAGAGTGCCTAGTTGGAGGTGACCTTTCCGACAATGTTCATCCTTTGATTCCTAGCTCAGTTATGTACCTGATGTGAGCTCTTCGTGTCTTAACAGAAAGATAAGCAAAACAGTAAAGGGAAGTAGGAGAAGTGTGTTGCAGATTTCACTGTGAACTGTTTGTTTTAAGAGTTATACTTTGGGAAATAGTTTCCCTTCTTAGTCAAAATAAAATGATGCTGCCTCATTCTTTTTTTGATCAGAATTAAAGATAGCAAGCAAATATCTATTGCTGAATCTGCATCCACCCAAGTGGCCCGTTGTGCTCCCCAGGTTTTCCAGTGGCTGCTTTTGCAAAGGTAGTTCACCAGGCATTTCTCCAGACATCTTTGGATGGACTAGAACTTCCAAACATTTGTTTAACATCTTAGCATGCCAGCTGTTTGAATCACCCAGGAACTCCACTGAAACATACACAAGTCAAGCGCTTCATAAGATCATTTCATGCAATGTTCCTCTGCATAAATGACCACCATCCCAACTCCTATAAAACTTTATCTTAAATGTTGAGGTACATACAATGGCGGTTAATAATTAATTGTGACTATCTTGTTTCACATTGGTATTGTGTCATTAAATTAAAGATGATTTAGTGTATCAGACAGTGTTTCTTTTAGTGTACTCTATAATGCATACTGAGCAAACATTTGATTAACTGTCATTAGATTCATACAGACCATACTGAACTGTTCCAACATGTGCTCAAATTCACCTTGAGACAGATTTCAGGATGGGATTTATTCATAACCTGGGGGCGTCCTTTATAAAATATAGTGTTCACACAATGTCCAAATCATGTTAAAGTCCTATTTTGCTTAACATATTGAAGACATTAAACAATACATGGTGTGGTGGCCTTTTTACAGCTCAATTTTCTCTTTAGTGAATCGTAATGCAAATAGCATTCTTTCTTTGGGTTGGTTACATCGCTAAAACTTTCGGATTCATTTCTAACCTGCTTTGGTTTTGTTGGTGTTGTTAACTGTTGTTCAGTTATTTCCCACTCGTGGGGAGCCCAGATATGCAGAGTAGACTGATCTGTAGAGCAGGTCCGGAGCAGGGAAACATGCATGCCTTCCGTAGTTTGAAATGGGTGGAACACCAGCCAATACGTGTTAATAAAATATTTGATATTATTACTTTATTAGAGTTGCATAATTCTCTAAATCCTCTGCCATTTACAGGAAAGCTCCTGTTTTACTTATTGTGAGATTTCTCAGTGTAGAACATGTGAAACCACAGTGAGCTGAGGACTTGGCCCTTTGGTATTCTAAAGTGAAGTGCACTAATTTGAACACAGCAGGCACTCAACCAGTGCATGCATGTTAGTTTGATTTCTGGACAATGGCACTTCAGACATGTAGTATGCATACAACTGTTTGTATAACATGAATAAAATTTAAAAAGCAAGATGTTGAGCAAGGTTACTTAAGAAACTCTTAAAAACCACACGATTTTCCCAAATAAAATTAGAATCCAGTATTATTAATAGATGATTTTCCACTGTACCAAATTTTAGTAGATAAGAATGTTCCCCTGGCAACAGACTGTCTCTAGGTTATTCTTAATTTGATCCTTGTCTCTTCTACCCTGATGTAAAAGACAAATGGAGGATGTGCAGGGCTCTGAGCTCTCTTGCTTCTTGCTGTATAAATGTCCATGTTCATGGTTTGGAGGTCAACGGAGTTCCTTTTATCATGGCTCCGATTAAACAAAGTCACTTCTTTTTTCCATTATTTCTTTTTGTTAAATGACCCAGACACCATCTCACTTCAAGGGCTGATCATTTCTCAACCGCATAAATGAGGATCCTGTTAACTTAGCTTGGCTAAGAAGTACTTGGTTATTTATAGCCAATATTTCTCTAAAATATCACCAAACCACCCATCCCTAAAACTTCTCTCTTCTTAGTCAAAATGAATGGAGACCATTGATTTGATTACCAATGCAAGAGGGCTCAGAAGACAAATGCAGCTGGAACTTCTGTATCAATTTGTGAACTTTTTTCTAACTCTGTACTGAAGGCTTCCTCTGATCATCAAGATGCCTGGAAATAGTCTGGAAGATGTGATTGTGATGATTTTGATCATGGAGTTTATAAAAACAATCACGCATAAATAAATAAGTAAATGAACAGACAAACGAATAAATAAGACTGCCTTGGGCAATAGGAGAGCCATGTTTTCCTTTAGCTTCCCCACAGATCAGTGTGCAAGCTGAGCACTCTGACTGCAGTCAGGAAATAGAATTGTCTGGCCCTTTAGGGAATGCTAAGCTCTAACTTAGGGTGTTCTGGAGACGCAGAAAATGATTTTTAGAACTGAGGTTTTCTACTAAGACTTGAGGGTCAACAGCTTGGCATAGCTCACATACCTAGCCCATTGAAGGTCTGCGTACAGCATTTACCCACAGCACTTTTTTTTCCAGTCTGTTTTCCCATGACTTCTATTGCTGATTTGATGGAAGAAGGACGCCCCGCCCACATTAGCGTAGCTAATCCGTGCTGTTGGAACCAGTGTTGTACTATTCCGCGCGATGACACTTGTGGTTTGTTGAATATATAAGGTTGCATTTTCATTGCTGTGGGAATTAGCTACTCAAAATTTAACAAGATGATGTTGTGTTGTTCTATGAAATGTGCTATTTAAAATTCCCTATTTTTAGAAGAAGAAAATGTAGAACAAGTCATCAATGTTTATTACATAACTTGAAAAGAGTGAGTTTAGATTATTAAATTTTGTGTTCTAAAAATTTAGGAGCGTGATATCATCCAAAAATAGAGAGGCTCCTTAGAGACTAGAGGGATGTTATCCTAAAGCTTGTTTTTTGTGAAAATGTGGATCAGTGAGCTAAAAGTAAACAAATATTACCTTGTCTGGGATTGAAAAATAAAGTGTTCATAATGTACTATTATCCTGGTTTCTCATAATTACTTTTTATTTGTCCTCATTATTAGTATCATCCTCAATATTAAATCGTTTTAATGTCCAGTGGTAAAATCATGTTTAATCTCTTTCCAAATCTGACTTAGTCTGTTTAAAATAGCTATTGTTTTTTGAAATTTCTATAATTGAAATTTAAGATTATACAGAGATTTTGAGGAAGAACGAGAAGAATTAAGTCCGAGAGATCACTAGCTACCTGCGCCACCATTGACCACTCTAACTTCGGCATGCTTCAACTTATTTAACTAGAAACACAAGCGAATGAACCCACTGCCATCTGGCCGATTCTGACTCACAGTGACCCTTAACAACAACTCGAATTGCCTGGGTGGTTTTCTGAAAACTTCATTTTAATTCAATCTTTACAGGATTAAAAAGGCTCCTCTTTCTTCAGCTACTTGGCTTCTGGTTTTGAACTGCTCGCCTTGCAGTTAGCAGCCCAAAGCATAACTCACTGTGCTACTAGAACATCTATTTATCTGGTAATGGTAAATTAACATTTACATTTTGAAAATATAAAGGCTAAATAAGTTAATACACATAAACTTTAGAATACAGTGTCTAGTACAGAGTCATCATGTACCAAATGGAAGCTCTTGTTCTTAATTTTGAAAGAAATTAGCATATTTAAAGAGCTTTGATATGAAGCTCATCCATGGGGTACTTTAAATTCCTAAAGGTCACAATTGGACATCAAAAGAAACTTTTTACTAGATTTTCATTTGTACCTGAAATAGCCTCTTCATTTACCTTTTACAGATGTCACCCAGAGGAGTAGCATGCACAAAATCCAGTGAGGAATGGCATGTCTGATGATACCTAACAGTGTAGCCTCCTAACCCATTCCCATTATATGATTTCTTTTCCCATGAAAGCTCCCATTACATCATATGGTATCATTTTTGCCTAGTTCCAAATCAAACATACTCAGTTCACAAGTCAAGTGATTCCTCCACCTGCCAGAGGCATAAACATTGACCTAAAAACTTAGAAAGCAACAACAGGGTGCTTTATTCTGTCATGGCAAAAATCAACACATTTATATTAGGAATTAGAATCTTTTCATTGAGAGGACCAAAGGATTTTCTTGTCAGTGCTCCCCTGGCAGGATTTTGATGTTGTACAAAGCAGAAAAGAATCCCTCCAGCTACTTGGCTCTGTGTGGGTACCTGGGCATAAAAGCATGGCTCTGTTAGTGCCTCAATCAGAGAGAGCTCATGGGGAGCACCTAGCAAAAGAGTCTGCAGCTATTTTGTCATAGTAACTAGGTCAAATATAAGTTACCCTTGCATCCCAGCCCTCGCCAGCAAAGATTTGTCAACAGTTCCATATTTTGCAATGAAGAATTTGCAGCGTTCCTCTTGGTCGAACAGAAAGTGTGGTTCACATACTGGCCACTTGGGCAAATCTCCACGGATATCCTGCGGGCATCCTGTAGCTATAAAGTCATGGGGAGACTGAGGAGTCAAACGACAGCCTGTCAAACACCTTGAAGAAGATGGATGGAACTATCAATAAGTCAATAAAGCAAAAGCAGAGCGATGCAAAGCAGTTGTGCCTGGGACAAGGCACTTGCTGGAGGAGTGACAAGGCAGAGTCAATAAGGCAGCACGTTACAGCTGAAGAAGGGAAGTGATATCGTCATCAATAAGGAGAGAATGGGCCACCTGAGAGAATGCATGCTCCTTCAATCAGGAAAGCCAGAGTGGAGGACAGGCACGCGCGAGGCCTCATCCTAGGAACTGTGAAAACGTATTCCCCGCTCTTTACAGACATCATGGTTCAAGAGGATACATTTTACACATCCAGACCAGTGTCATTCCGACTCAAGACGGCAAGCCTGAAAGACAGGTTTGGTCAGGATAATTGTTGCTAGATTTAATAAAGGACCCAGAGTTAACCTGGAATTTCAGATAACAATTTGTTAGGGTCATTATATTTCATGCGATATTTGGGACATTCTTCATTGTCTGAAGTTCAAATATATGGTACTTTGTTCTTTTCTATTTTTATATCTTTATCTGGCAACTCGTGAGCTGGCTCTCTAGCTCTCCCTTCCATGCTAAGTCACAAACATCATCTCTTTGGAGTGGGGTGTCTTCACTTCCCTCTCATGCAGCAGTTTAGAATGAACTGATTCCCAGCTCTCCTGACCCGTGGCAGAGAGCCACTTTATGCGGCTCCAATGGCTTCCGTCAATCTTGCCTCTGTTCAGATTTAATTTAAGTCTCAAACTACATTACAGCATTTTCTATTGTTCTCCTTCCCGTATACCACTCATTCTTTGGCATCTTTCTTTGTGAAATTCCAGTGTAGGCGCTGTATAAATACAGCCCAGGATTAGGTCAGCTCTCCTCTGAGCTACTTATTTCCTCGTTTTCTTTATACTCTGAATCTACTGTAATATGAATACCACATTAAAATCTCCCCAGCATCATGTTATACCAGCCCAGTAATAAAAAGAAAATCATCCATCTAATAATAAGTCCCATTGCAATAATGGAATGAGATCATGCAAACAGTAACTTTCAATGAGATGTGTCAGCACTCGACAGCTCACACCCCAATTGCAGTCAGTCTGCTAGAATCTAATGTTATTTTTAGCCTATAGTTCAATTCACTTTCCATTCTCTCTTTTGCCTTACTAACCTGACTGGTCAAAGGACAGTTGAGTACCTGGTATTGCTGCCCACAGCGAGAGCTGCAAATCTAAATTGCAATGGAAAGCACAAGGCAATACAGGAGCTCATCCATGGATGTTAAGGCCACCTCACCTTTCTAGTTCCAGAGAGATGGCTCATTTACCAGCAAACACCACATCTAAGGAAAGATTGGACATGCTGGACTCTGTGTCAGGCAGATCAGGAAGCAGATTGAAGAATATTAGAGAATAGTAGTTAATATTTAGGGAGAAAATGTTTCATGATATTCATTAATTATCTCTAAGTGAGATGACTGTCTGAGACCATGGTCTAATTGTTTACTTTTTTATCATTTTATTAGGAGTTCTTAGAGATATAATGCTCCTTAGTTCAATCACATGGAACAGCATTGTACAATTGCGACTGTCGTCAGTTTTAAAACATTTTCTTTCTTCTTGAACTCCTTGATATCAACCCCCCTCTATTACCTCCCTCCCAAACCCTCCCCCAAGACACCCTTATTGATTGATTGATTGATTTGTGCCACATTTTACACCATCCAATATATATTCATTTACATACATTTCTCTTGTCTGCATCCCTGGAGTGGGGTTATACAGTCAGCAGAGCTAACAGTTGCTCTCCCTCCACCCCTCACCCCCAGCTCACTTCCCATTCCCTCAGGGAGCCATTTCTCCTGGTATTGTGTCGGCAGGTTTATCTATCCTGGCTTTCATGTAGTATAGAACCATCTTAATTGTACAAGTAAACATAGGCAAGTCTAACAGGATTAGTGAAGTATAAAATATAAAAAAAATAAGATAGTAAGGGAAGGGAATATTAAAGACTTGGAGGATAGTTATGTGCTTCATCAGTGCTACACCACACCCTGGATTTACCATCCCTTCTGTGTGGCCCTTCTGAGAGGGACGGTCAAATTCATTTGCAGGTGGGTTTTGGACCTCTACTACATCCCTACCACTGCACATCAATTTGGTGCTTGGTTTTGAAATTCTGATACCTTTTCCTGTCGACACCTCATGATCATACAGACTGGTGTACTTCTTCCACGTGGGCTTTGTTGCTTGCCAGCTAGATGACCACTCATTTGACGGCAAGCTTTTAAGACTATGCGCTCGTTTTGTCTTCAGTTATCATGTCAGGAGGGAGAGTTTCATAGACTTCCATATTATTAGAACAAACTGTTCTTGTACTGAAGGAATATTTATGTAGAGGCCCAACATCCATCTGCTTCCTTGTTGCATTTATATATATAGACATATATAAATAAATTTATCTATATTTAAATTATTATATATTTATATACATATATATTTATACCTATATATATTTATTTTATTTCTTCTTCTTTCCTCCTTTCATTTTTTCTTTCCCCATGCCCCACTATCATGTTTATCCATCATTTACCTCTCAGTACTTCCTGTCAGATACATTTCAATTGATCAGATATGACCAGAAAAGCTACATCCTCCTCGCCTTCCATTTTAGGACCCTAACTATTCACCTGTACCGATCTTTATTGGCTCACCACTCTCCTTCCCCCACCTCCTCCACTCCCATTCCCCCTAGGAAATGTCAGTCCTCTCCTTGTCTCTGTAGAACTGCCTAACCTGACTACTGACTATCTTGTACAGATAAATACAAAAAGCCACTCAAAATAAATAAATAAATGAGAGAGAAAGAATGAGAGACAGAAGAAGAAGAAGAAGAAGAAGAAGAAGAAGAAGAAGAAGAAGAAGAAGAAAACATACAAGTAGTCTTTTTAATCAATGAAATGTGCACAGACTGTGCTGCTAGTAAATGTTTGATATTAAAAGAAATGTATTAGGTGTTTAAGAGTAATGTTTTTGAAACAATGTAGTCTTCACATATTATAATTATCTTGGTATTCTTCATGATTTGTGTCAGTCTTCAAAAACAACCATCTGCCTGTTAATTTTTCTCATTAGAAAACCACAGTATCATTTGCAGAAATACGCAATGCCATATTTACCAATTTTTCCCAGCCAAAGAAGTGAGTAGACTTTAAGGTCTTTGCAAAGAACCAAAAAGAATTTTGCCTGGATTGAGAGGCAGTTGTGGGAATAGAACAAGGGAATAGTTTCAAATCAGAAGATGTGTGCCTGGAGTTTCATCTTTTAACCATATTTGTTCAATCAGATGCTGAGAAAATCAACAGAGGAAGTGGATTATACAAAGAAGAAGGCAGCATCAGAATTAGAGGCAGGCTTATTAACCTGAGGTATGCAGATGACACAAGCTTGCTTGCTGAAAGTGAGGAGGAATTGAGACACTTGCTTTCGAATATCAAAGACTGTAGCCTTCAGTACGGATTACAACTCAATGGAAAGAAGATCAACATTCTCACCAGTTTACCAGGAGGTAACATCGTGATAAATGCAGGAAAAGTTGATTTGTCAAGGATTTTGTCTTGCTTGGATTCATATCAATGCTCCTGGACGCATCAGTCAAAATATCAAAAGTTATATTCATTAGGTGATAGAAAATTAGACTGGATCGATGATACAACCAGGGTATAGTATAGCGTGGAGGAAACACATAAAATTCCTCTAGTTCCTGAATGCTTTCCTTCTTCCCACCCCCGACCCCAACTATCATGATCTAGTTCTACCTTACAAATCCAGCTACACTGCAGTATGCACATAGATACAGATAAGAGTTCTGGACACATGGAATGCAGGACAGATAACCCCCCAGGAACAGTAGTGGGAGTAGGACTACAATGAGCGGAGGGGAATGGAGAGGAATGGGAGACGGAGAACCGATCACAAGTTTGGGTATGTAACCTTGTACCCCAGGGGGACAAATAATAGAAATGTGGGTAAAGGGAGCCAATATATAGACAGTGTAAGATACGAAATAACAATAATATATAATTGGTCAAGGATTTACCAGGGTGGGAGGGTGGGGGAGAGTGGAGGGTAAAGAAGAACTGGTATCAAGGGCTCAAGGAGAAAGAAAATATTTTTGAAATGTTGATGGCAAAATATGTGCAAATGTGTTTAATACAATTGAATGATGGATTGTTATAAGATCTGTAACCCCCCCCCCAATAAAATGATTTTAAAAAGAAAGACGAAAAGTAGACTGGAATGGAACAGGAGTTATTGGGAAATGCTCCCTGCTGGGCTTCTCCAGAAGGAGGCAGAACAGACAAAGCAGAGTGGAGAAGATGAGGAGAAACAAGGAGAAAGGAAAACCGAGAGGCAGGTAGAGAATGGAGAAGCAGAGTGGAAAGGAACAGAGTCCTAGAACAGTGTACAGCAAGAGTGCTAGAGGAAAAAGTCACTCCCTAATATACCACGGCCAGGGACTAAAGCTAAATTTTGGGGAGGACCAAGTATCCTCCTGATCGGCAATTTTGAATAAAGTGAGTGTGACGTAAACTCTGACACACACCAGAGCTCGTTGGCCAGGATAGGAAGATGTGGGGGTGGACAGAATCATGGGAAGAGGGTCCTAAAAGTGGTTGGGTGCCCTTTAAGGCTCTAGACCCTTTATTAGGTAAACCCACTGCACAATGTCTTAGAATACCAAAGAGCAAGGCAGTTATTTTGGAGACCAAGGTGTGCTTGACCTAAGCCAAGGTATTTTCCACTGTATTATACGCATGTGGAAGTTGGACATTGAATAAGGAATATGGAATAAGTACAGATGCATTTGAATTGGGGTGCTGGAGAAGAGTATTGGAAGTACCATGGACTGCTAAAGGGACAAACCAATCTGGCTTGGAGGAAATCAGGCTGAGTGCTCCTTAGAGACAAGGATGGTGAGATTTTGTCTAGCATATTTTGGGGCATATTGTTAGGAAAGACCAGCCCCTGGAGAAGGGCTGCATGCTTCGTAAAGTGGAAGAGCCGGGAGACAAGGCAGGCCCTCACTGAGATGGACTGACATGTGGGCTGGAACAATCGACTCAGGCCTTGGACCAATTGGAAGAATGGCATAAGCCCGTGCGGTGTTTCACTCTTTGGTGCCTTTGCACCAAAGTTACAATGGGTCATTTCCAACCCAATAGCACTGAACAACAAAACAATCAAAGTGGTAGTTTTGGAATTTCTAGAAGTTTTATTATTTAAAAAGCTATTTAGCAAGATAAGACTTTCTAAACAATTATAACAGCAAATTCTTAACTTTTGATTAGTATTTTAACTGCAACTCAAACAGTGGTAGTTAATTTAGTGCAAAAACTCACGCATAGATATTTACTATTGGACTTTCTTTAACTAATAATAAATTATATTAATATATTCCCTGTAACTAGTTAGGGATGAAATATTTCAAAACATTTGATTACAACAGAGAAATACAAATTAGATCTTCACAAAGTACATCAAAACTAATGTAGGTATCATAAGTACTATGAAAAAATATAGGAACACGTCTGTCTTAGATGTGCTCCTTAGAAACAAGGATGCAGAGACTTCTCATGCATTTTGGACATATTAGCAAGTGAAGTAAAAGATCAGTGAAAAATAAGTCTTCCAAGAGATGGATTGGCACAGTGACTGCAGCAATAGGCTCAAATAGCAATATATATATTTTAGAAAAGAATATATCAAGCAGTGTTCCCTTCTCTTGTATCAAAGGTTGCTAAGACCCCTAACTAACCTGATGGAGCCAAACCGCAACATCAAAAACATCTAGGTGCATGTACCTCATCATGAGGAAATGAAAACCTTTCTACATGTGCTATCAAATGCCAAAACAACATTGAAAAGAGGAACAGATTTGATTGTATTAAAAATTGAAGTTGTCAAGGACTTCATCTTGCTCGGATCCACTATCAATGCTTATGGAAACAGCAGCCAAGAGGTCAAAAGACACGTTGCATTGGGTCATGTTCTCTGTAAGAACTTTGCCAAGTGTTGAAAACTGGGTTATAACCTTGAGGACTAGGGAGCACCTTACCGCAGCCACGGTCCTTTCAAATGTCTCATTTTCATGTGAAAATTGGACCTGGAATAAGGAAGACTAAAGAAAGGTCAATGCATTTGGATGCTGGAGAGGGTATTGAAAGGCCCATGGACTGCTCAAAGAACAAAGAGATTTGTCTTAGAAGCAGTACAATCAGAATGCTCTATAAAAACAAGGATTGCAAGATTTCATCTCATATTGTGGACTTGTTTTCTGGTGAGTCTAGTCCCTGAAGAAGGGAATCTTGCTTGGTAAATTGGAGTGGCAACAAAAAGTGGGACATCCTTTTTCCTCCCAATTACAATGGACACAGTGGTTGCAACAGTGGGCTCAAACATAACTAATGCAGATAGAGCAGGGCCTGGCAGTGTTTCGTTCTGGTTACCCAGGATTGCTATGAGTCAGAACTGACCTGACAGCACCTAACAACAGCAACATATTAAAAATAAAACTTTTATAACACATAATTAAAGCAGCATTTACATCAAAATTTCCTAGCAGAATCTCCAGTGCCAGCCCAGTATCGTTCATAGCTTTTAGACCTAGAACACCTAAGCAACATGTTAAATGTCCTCAGGATTCTGCGAAGTTTGTAAAAATAGGTCGAATGGAGATTAGAGCCAAAGTTGAAGAGCAGTCGTGAGTTTATTTTTCTCCCTCCTTGTCCCCCAAATTTAACCTAGGAAGGATTTTTCTTCAGCAGTGAGTGCTGCGCTTCGACAGAAACACTAAACTCCTGCTCAGAGTGCCAGTAAGAGGGATTTCTGGAAGCAGCAGTTTATCAGGAGTTTTTCTTTTCTCATCCTTTCCCTTCATTTTCCTGCTGTTTTCTTTAATGCCCTGGACTAAGGATTAGCACATTCACAGAATGGCATTTTTACTGGCAGCAACGATGCTGCATTCATCTCAGTCTTGAGAGCATTTGCACACCCCTTTTCCTGCACATAGGAACTAGAAAGTGTCAGCAAAACCAAAATGTATGCCCTCAGGTTGACACTGCATGTGCACCCAACCCCATCCCGCCTTCTTTTCTTATCCATGGACAGTTCCACTTTCAACAATTATGCAGCACTGCATAGGGATAAAATTTTTAAAAAAAGATCCAGGAATTACAGGAGAGGATTGGCATAAGGATCCCTGAGACCCAGAGAGTGCTTGGTAAATACTGAAGACAAGACAATTGGGAAAAGGTTGTAGTGGTTTTGGGGTGGACTACTAACCAGCAGTTGGAAACCACCATCTGCTCTGAGAGGTAAAGATGGTACTTTCTACTCCCATAAAGAGGTACAGTTTTAGCAACTTAAACAGGAGCAGTTCTATGCTCCCCTATATGGTCACTGTGAGTGTGCATTGACTTGATGGGAATCAGTTTGTTGGTTTGCTTGGATGCTATGTGGATTCTTGGTGGTGCTGGAGGGCAATAGATGACTACCAACCACAACATCAGCATTCAACACCACCCTCTCTCTGCTCCTGTAAATATTTACAACCTTGAGAACCCTAGACAGAAAAGTATCTATGAATTGAAATTGATTCAGGTGGAGTGGGTGTGGGTTGGGTTTGGATGTTATTTATGATGTTGCTAGGTAACCGCATTAGTTCTGAGTCCTAGAGACCCTCTGTACACAGAAGGAAACGATGCTCAGGCCTGTGTCACTCCTCACAAGGCTTCTTATGTTTACGCCCAGGGGTGCAGCCACCGTGTCAAATCCATATTGTCTGAGAACTTCCTCTCTTTCATTGCCCCAACACTGCACCAAGCAGGATGCCCGTCTTAAGGGACTGGTCTCTCCTGACTAATGTATAGGACACAAAGTCTTACTGTCCTCACCCCTAAGGAGTATGCAGACTATGCTTCTTCCAAGACAAATTTGTTTGTTCTTTTGCCAGTTCTCAGAACTTTTAATATTCTTTGCCTGTAACAGCAATTAAAATATATCCATTTTTCTTCAGTCTTCCTTCTTCAGTGTCCAACCTTCATATGCACATGAGGTAATTGAAAATACCCTGCCTTGGGTCAGGGGCACTTTCGTCCTCAACATCACCTTCTACCTGTTCAACACTTTAGAGTTCTTGAGGAGCAGATTATCCAACACAATGTTTCTTCTGATCTCTTGGCTGTTTCTTCTGTGAGCATTGATTGTAGGGCCAAGCAAGAGGAAATCCTTGACAACTTCAGTCTTTTCTCTGATTGCCAGGTTACCAGGATGCTACTTTTGTTGTCTTGACATTGACTTGAATCCACACTGAGGGCTTTGATCTTTGATCTTCGTCAGCAATTGCTTCAAATCCTCACTTTCTGCAAGCAACGTTGCGTCATCTTCATATCACTGGTTGTTAATAAGTCTTCCTTCACTCTTGGTGCTACATTTTTCTTCACATAATCCAGTTTCTCTGATTATTTATATGAGGAGCAACCTCAATAGTAAACACAAATTAGTTGTGTTATTAGTTTGGGTAGACTAGAGAAACAAATCCATTGACTTACATACATGTATAAGAAAGAGATTTACATACAAGAGCAATTGAATATGGAGAAAATATCCCAACCTAGTCCAGATGAAGTCCATAAGTCTGATATGTCCAATACCAATCTATAAAGTCCTCTTCAGACTCACGAAACACATGCAATGATGCCAAATGTAGACAATCACAGGCCAGTGGGTAGAAAGTCTTTGGATCCAGTATCATTGGAAACATATCAGCGTTGGCAAGGATATCTGCATCAAGGTGGGTCCATGTGTCTTATCTGCTGCTATGTGTCCCAGGGTGTTAGTAGAAAGTCTCCCACCTCCAAGGAGGAAACACCATATTTCCCAGAATTCTCAGGAGAAGGCCATGCCCACACCAAAGCCTCATTGGCTATGATCCGATTGACAGACTAGACTCCACCCCTTCACTCATAATTCTCTCAAATTGACAATTACATAACTACCACAGTCATTCTAAGGACAGATAATAAAATATATTTTAAGAAAAGAACAGTCTTAGAAATATGTCAAACAACATAAGAACATTGGCTAATTAATCAAATTGTGTCTAGAGAGCTAGAAAATGAAATGATTTCATGCAGAAAAATATTTTTGAGGAAAGAATATATGAAAACTTCAAAAATACAGAGAGAAATAAAAACTCATAAATAGGAGGATCTTTTATCATTTTATTGGGGGCTAGTACAGTTCTTATCACAAGCCATCCATCCATCCATTGTGTCAAGCACATATGTGCATTTGTTGCCATCATCATTCCCCAAACAATTGCTTTCTGCTTGAGCTTTTAATATAAGCTGCTCATTTTCCCCCTTCCTCCCCACTCCCTTCCCCCTCATGAACCCTGCATATTTCATAAATTATTATTTTGTTCTATGTAACACCCTCTTGTCTGCTCTCCAGTCCCCAGGGAGGAGGCTATATGTAGATTCTTGTAACCGGTTCCCCCTTTCTACCCCATAGTCCCTCCACCCTCCAGGCATCGCCACTCTCACCACTGATCCTGAAGGGGTCATCTGTCCTGGATTCCCTGTGTTTCCAGTTCCTATCTGTACCAGTGTACATCCTCTGGTCTAGCCAGATTTGTAAGGTAGAATTGGGATCATGATAGTGGGGGTGGGGGGAGCATTTAAGAACTAGAGGAAAGTTATATGTTTCATTGTTGCTACCCTGCATCCTGACTGGCTCATCTAAATAGGAGGATCTTAAGTGTATTCAATCATATAATAATGAAAGGGCTTAAAAATAATGAAAAGTATTTAAAATCCCAAGAAAATGATATTTTACATGTAGGAGTCCTTGTAGGTTGATTGGGGCTGCTAATCACAAGGTCAACAATTTGAAACCACTGCCTACTAAAAAATGTGAGGCTTTCTACTTCCCTAAAGCATTACAGGAGTCAAAATCAGCCAATGTCAATGAGTGAGACAGAGTTACAGCCTCTGAAAGCCACACAGGCAATTCTACCTCACTCTGTAGGCCAGCTAGCAGTCGGAATCAACTCCATGGAGTGAGTTTAGGTCTTGGGGACATATTAAATGACTGAAGATCTTGTTCCCAAAACTTTGAAGGCTAGAAGACAACAGAAAAGTATCTTTTAAGTGAAAAGGAAAAAAATGTCAACTCAAATTAAATAACCTGTAAAAATGTCTGGGGTGATAAAAGAAAATAAGATATTCTCAGGTGATAGAAAATCAATATAATATCACTAACAAAAGTACTCTAAAAGAAATCCTTGTGAGAATGCTGAGAAAATATATTGAGAGTAAATGGGAACTTCAGGAGCAAAGAAAAATATCAGAAATTATATAGATGTAGGTAATGATGACTGATTAACTTCTCTTTTCTTTTTCTTTTTTAAATTGTCAATGAGTCAGCCTCCTGGAACCCTTATTTAGAACAGAAGGGAACATTGCTAGGCACTCTGCCATCACCTTGGCCATTGGTATACTTGGATATATTGTTGTGGGCACAGTGTCAATCTTATCCCGGTGCAAATTTCTCTCATGTTCACTGACCCTCTAATTTAGAAAGCATGATGCCACTTTTTACAGCAATAGACGCTTGCTTGTTGTGTCCACAGCCCAAGAGCTGAAGTGTCATTATACGTATTCCTCACGATCATTCTGGTTCCATTTCTTCTAAGACTGATTATTTCATTCTGGTAGCAGTCTATGTGTATTCAACATTCCTCTCAAACACCATAATTTGATTGCATCAATTATTTTTTTCTGTTATTTTATATTCCAGTTTTCACATGAATAAAAGTATTGAAAACATCATGCTTGGGTCACTTTTGTTATCAAAGTGATGTCTTTTCCCTTGTAAGTGTTAAAGAAATCTTTTGTAGAAGATAACTTCCCTGCGCTAGATGTCATCGTATTTCATGACTGGTCTTCCATGAACTCTGACGATTCAAGAAGAATACATTCTCTGACAGCTTTAAACTTGCACTCTCTGAAAACTATTGATGAAGAATTGGGAACATTTTTGTCTTCTTCATATTCAGGCACTAGCCAACCGGAAGGCTGCTTATGGCTCTGACCTTCATCAGTAAACACTTCCAGTACTCTTCATCTTTGACTAGGAGAGATAAGTCATGTGTGTACCATAAGCTATTAATGCGTCTTCAACCAAGCCTGTTGTTTCATTCTTGATTTAGCCCATCTTCTCTGATTATAGTTCAGAACACAACCTAAAAGAGTAAGATGAAAATAGATAGCACAGCCACAAGCCTTTTCCAAATTTAAACCACATCTGAACCATTTTGATTAATAGAACAGTAGCATTTCAAACAAGCAGACTAGTTGCTGAAACTTTTAAGTCATGTTAATAATTTACTCCTGTGTTCCCCAAGCAATTAAGTTGTTAGAAAAAGCAGTCAGGAAGGAAAGAAGGTGAGAATGAATGAGCGGGATGAAGAATGAACACTGGACTGGTTCATTACATTATTCAGCAGCTCAGATGCGATGGATATTTCAAAGCAAGTATCATTCGACTTGATGTAATACTTAGTTTTGTAAGTCTTTTCACACACTGCTTTAATAGCATACACTTTTCATTTCTAAAAACATTTTTTATTGTAAATTAGCTGACATTCACATTTCAGGTCATCATCTTGGTATTCAACAGTTTATATTACTAATCAAATTCCCTCCCCAAAGTCTACCCTTCCCCCACTCCCTGATTTGTTAGAAAACAAATCCCTCTTGTGGATTATTATCTTCCACTTTACTCAAGTGAACAGTTACAGACCATCTAGCTTAAAGCTTCAAGTACCCCCCATTGCCATCCACCCTCTGGCAATGCACAACGTCTTTTCTTTTGGGTATCAATATTTTATCTTGTTGTTTTGGGGGGGTTGGTCTTCCCTTTATACAAGGAGTTTCATATAGCAATTGGCCTTTTGTGGCTGGGTAATCTCACTCTGCATAATATTGTCCAGGTCTATCCATGCCATAAGGGATTCAGTGATGTCATCATTAGCTTTTAGGAATGCACAACCCATTTTACTCTAGAAAAAAGAAAGAAAACATTATTTAAAAAAAAGAATTTTAAAACAAAAAAATGATTAAAGAGCACTTTTTTCTTTTTGATTTCCAATACCCAAAACAATCAACTGCTAAAGGCAAGAAAAAGTGCTTGAAGATCATCAGTAGTAAAAAGTAAAATTAATTGATTTAGTTTAACTTCAGATAAATGACATACCAATGTGGAGTCTCAAAAGGATTGCCTAGACTCCCCCATGTTCATTGCAGCACAGTTCACAATAGCAAGGAGTTGGAAACAGCTAAATCCCAACAGTAAAAGACTGGATAAGGAAACTGAATATGGTAGCAGTTTACAATTCTGCTTGATGTGGTTGAACTATGGAGTGATATAATGTAGCCATTGTGTAAGGGAGGTATCCCTGGTAATATAAACCAAAGAAGCCACATTGGCCCAAGTTTCTGGGCACATCCTGGGGACCAGGCCAAGTGTCATAGAACACTGGGGCATGGAATCCTGGATTATAAGACATACAACATGCTCCAAGAGAACACTGCACCCAAGAGATCCAATACGAAAAACCCAATAGGTGGTCTGCACACTAGCTTAAACACACTTATAATCTGAAGACTGAGAATTCATGGTGCTTGAAGGAGCAGAAGAGAGAAATGCCAAGATTACCAAGTTGTTAGTGGGCAGACAATCATTGACTTATTATATCAATGTATTCCCTGTTTGCCGTATTAAGATATCTCTATCAATCGATCGATCTATATAATTCCAGCAAACCTGTGACTGGAATTTTCAGTGAATATGATAGTAAAATTCCCCTGACAACTGACTGCTATTTTTGGTGTAGTGACCAGTCACGAAAGGATTGATTTTGTAAAAGTCAATAATTTATGTATTGTGATATGGAGTTAGCCTAGCAATGCCCCTCTCTCAACATTGTTTTCAAAAGAAATGGGTCAATAAATTACATTATGGCCCAGGAAAATGATGCATAAGCCTCTCTACCATAAATTAACAAGGACATCTTTACAGGGAGCGAAATCCAGGTTTAAAAAATAAATAAACCCAAGAATGGGTTGTGGGCTTGCACTAAAACCTACCTTCAACTTAAGACCAATTAGTTGGTACATCATAGCCCTGCCTGATACTCCCCCTCCCGCTCAAGAAGGTAACCCAGAAGATGTGGTTGCTACAGCACAGTGTGGTGAAGAAATTAGATGTTGCTAGTCAATCAGACAAATTAGCATCTGGGATGTTAAAGGCTTGTTTCCAAATAAGCAGCCATCTAAGAGAGATGTCAGCTAAGTCCACACGAGAAAAGCACACCAACATCAGTGACCGAAGGAAGGACTGTAAATCAAAGCCTCTGAAACCAACGGAGGGCAGAGTCTCAGAGTCTCAATTGTGATATTCTGGTTTGCATAAGGTTGTGGATGACAGTGGAAGCCCAAGATCATTTGTGAGACCAGCACAGGAAACAAACTCCAGCGATGTCTCTCTCTCCATAATGGAAGGATAGGAAAAAACTGAGCACCAGAGTGCACCGGACAGATGGCTAGAGAAGATCAAAGTGATAAAGTTGAATGCTTAAATCCTTGTCAGTTGATTTCCCCCTCACCTGCCCTGCTTATGTATCTGGTTGTCAACATTTATTGGAGTTTATCTCAGATATATTTTGTCATTGGGCATAATCCTCCTGAGTTTATTTAAATAAAGCTTTCCGTTTACAGTATATGAAACCCAGAATTGATGAACCTACTGAGACTGCAACTTCCTGGGTGTTACAGTAGGGCTGGTGGGGACTAAGAGGAAGCTGAGGCCATGGAGTTCAAGATGGACGAGGTTGCTTTGAAACTGATTGTGGTAACAATTGTACAATACTGCTTGATGTGGTAACTATTGTACAATAGTGCTTGATGTGATTGATCTGTGGCATTTGTATTAGCTCCCACAAATGGTTTTGTGGAAAAGAAGAACAATTACTAGGACAAAGGATTTCACAGAGTGGTAAAAATTTACAATTGTAAGCTTCTCCCCATGCAGTAGGCCATTTTTGCATGTTTATATTTGCATTTCGTCATGAGTGTCCCTATTGTGTTCACTCCCTTTTGTGTTTCCATGCTTGTTTCTATTGTTTTACTTAGATGTCCCTAATGTAGTCACTGAGTTAGAATTGACTTCATGGCATGGATTTGGGACATTAGTTTATCTGGGGGAAATGATAGTATCTTTACATTGTAAAAACATTTCAAAATTTTGCTTTTCTTTTCACATTTGTTTTCATGTTAAGTTCAAAACAAAAGAAACAAATGACAAGCTTCCTCCCATTCTTAATTCTTTTAACTTACATCTTAATAATAGGAAAAATTTGAATTTATATATTTATTACATTCATTCATATGACTTGAAATCCTATCAGATGAGCTCCAGCAGACAGAAACTAAGTTGCAATTTCATCAAGCACTACTTCTTTATGATGTCCATGAGATATTATAGATTTTGTACATTACTCAAAATTGAGCACAGTGCTGAGTCTGTCATAGGGTTTACATAGACATGCACTAAATTATTTAATCATGATCTATAAATGGGCTTGGAATCACTACACATGTGTGCTTTTAATGCAGAAGATTTTGCATGTGGGCAGAGATGTCCCATGTTTGTCTGCATGTGCTTATGCTGACCTTCCTGGCTAATCGCTAACATTGGGAGGCCCTTGTCAAGGAGCTCAGCAGACTCAGACTCTAGCTGACTCTCCAGCACCTGCTCCTCATCGCTGCTCTGGTTTGCCACTGCTTGTCACAGCTGGGGTATTTTTGAGAGGCAATGTACTTTTAAAAACTTTTAAATGGTGCAGAGAACAGATATGCTTCAATGTCCCCAGGTTACCAAGACTTTTCATCAGAATACATGGGAATAAACACAGAACCTCCCAGTGGTTAAGAGTCCTGGAAACTGGGGGTGTCTTACAGTTCTGGAGAGACTGTGAGCGGCACCCCGCAATTACAGCTGTGTTAGAGACTCACAAACTGCACTGTCATGTAGGCAAATATGGGCTTCTTTTATTCTTTTATCCTGCAAGAGAATATGCCTTTTTAATGTGTCAACCTTTCAAGTTCATAAGAGGCTGAACAATAATTTAATTTTCCCCAGAAACCTGAAAAAGTAGGCACTACTATTTTCTTATTTTACCTTTTATAAGCAAGACAGCTGAGACTTAGGAGACATTCAGACACGTTCTCATCACCCCATCAGCCCCAAGCTTATACTTGGTAAAGGTAGGATGGCAATCTAAGTTTGTCAAGTACCAGCTGTTCTGCTTTGTTTTGTCTTCCAACTGAGCTAACTCCACAAAAGAGCTAAACTAGTGTGTGTGCGTGTGTGTGTGTGTGTGTGTGTGCCACATTACTCAAAATGAGACTCTTACTCGAACTACTATTGAGGAGCAAAGAGGGCAACTATTTCAAACTAATTGTTATTTGGAATTTTTTATTTATTTGAAGATATAATCCATCTGTCTATACACTTTCTATCCCAAACTTGCTTTAGAAATAAACTTTCTTAGTCTTCTCTTTCAAAAAAACACAATGGCAACACAAAGGAGCCAAAGGTGTTTTAACAACATTGTAAGATTTATTGCTTGGGGTCTTTCTGGAAGACAATACTCTTGAGATGTGATATTGAATATGAGATATTTGTTAGACATCAATTCACAATAATAATGTTGTTTTTGTTTTATTCTCCCCTTCCATTCTCTTCCAAGTTCTCAGAACTCACCGAACTATCTGTGAAATAGAAATGTCATGTGTGCGTCTCAGAGACACATCAAACTCATTGTATTCAGAAGTAAACCTCCTTTATTCTCATCCCACATGCCCATTCACCACGTTCCTTTGATTCTATCCCTGAGTAACAGTGAAGTTGTAGCTCCCATAAAGATTTAGTTCTAAATTCAGTAGATAAGGAAAACATCACATATGCAACAGTATATATTTATGAAAAAAATTGAGATGGACTTAATGAGCAAACATTTCTTTCTTTTTTTTTTAGTTCTTTCCCATTTTTAATCATTTGATTTCAGAAAGTTTAAATCAATGAAAAGTCTAGTTTGATCTTTGGTGTTCTCCACCTTCCTTATGCCGTGAATCTTTTATACAGTTCCTTATATTGTGGTGATACCCCCAACCATAAAATTATTTTTGGTGCCATTTCATAACTGTCATTTTGCTACTGTTATGAATCTTCATGTAAATATCTCATGCAGGATATATTTTCATTGTTGCATATTGAATATAATTAAAGCATAGTGATTCATCACAAAAACAATATGTAATTATATATTGGGAAATATTTATTTCTAATTGCAAATAAGTGAAATTTTGACATGAAGCATGGCGTGGCATGGGTAACAGTCTTCACACCGGGTACTCCTACATGGGTGTATCTGCACGTGGGCAGACCTGCCTGAAGATGGATAGAGGAGTGGTGTCCCGTTCCTAAGACCATCAGAAATCTGTGTCTTCTGGTGGTATTAGGCGACCCCTCTGAAAGGGTGGGTCGACTACCAAAGGGGTCGCTACCCACAGGTTGACAACCGCTGTATTAAAGTCCTATTATTACAACTGTTATACATGCTTATGCTCTATTACTATTTTCTGTCCTTTCATTTCCTTTCTTAGAAGTAGTTAACCTTATAAAAGTAGACGTTACTACTCCAAAGAGCCTTTTAATGACTAGATATCTTCCTATATTTAGAGTAGACTCCTTGACAGTGTGTTTGGCTTTTGAGATTGCACTCAGATTAACATGAATTGGCCAAAGAGTAGCAACATAGCTCCTGAAGTTCTTTGCATTAAGGTTCAACTCTCAGCTCTGCTACCTCCTTCCTGTGGCAACGTTGAGTAAATTAGTTCACATGTAAAAAAACCTCAGTTTCATCATCTGCAAGAAAGAATTAAGTGTTTCTGTAAGCTAATGCTTAAACAAAACAAAACAAAAAACCTTTAATGCAGTCCTAACATGCATGAAACCTCAGTAAATATTTGGTAATATTGTTAAGCACTTAATACATAATGGCTAAACAAATATAGGATGTGCAAATCATTTTGTGATTATATGAATAGCAAGACATTCTCAGCAGGGAATAAAAATAAAACCGAATGCTTTTGTTGTTGTTTTTATTGTTGTTGTTTTGCTTTGATATCTAGGCACATGGCCAAAATCGTACTTCTATTTATTGACGCCATGTGTCACCCATTGTTTTTGTTTTTGCAACAAACAAAACTTTTGATTAGTTAAATAAAATTACAGAAATATAAATTAATTGTGTATTCATTTAACCTTTTAAAATTTTGATTTTTCTTTCACATTAATCCTGAGAAGAAATTATTTGTAAACATATGCATATAGAAATCGATGATGGTTTATTTTCCATCAAATTGAACATCATGGGTAAAGAGACTTGGTGTCTTTGAATATTATATTCTTTAGCAAGAACTTTTTCACACCCAAAATTCTGGACTCAGAGATGAAGTAGTCCCATTAGTCGGGTCACTGTCACCAAAAACTTTGACCAAGTGCACTGGAGGCAGCCAGAACATGAAATAGAATAAATATTCTACAGAAATAACCTGGAAATGCAGTAACCAGTTTGCGCGCAATAGCTCATGGAGAAGAAATATTAGCTTAGAAAGTCTTTGGGGGAAATTTAGGAAGGCTCAATGCAATTGTCCTCCTTGAATTGCCTCAGTATGCTGTCCCCAGGGTAGAAATCTCGACACCTTCCACTTCGTCTCTTAATTCAAGTGACTAGTTTATCTCAGTCCATTTGAGTTGATTTTTCAAGTTTATTTCAAGAGAAAAAACTCAAATGACTTTCCCACATCTCAGCTGGAGAATGATTGGAGTAAAGAAAACCATGATCCATGGTTTTCAGGGTGGTAAGGGCAGTCTTTGAAACAGAAAATGAAAGAAGAAAAAAATGAGTCCAATAATACCAGCACAGTAATTTAACAGAAAGGGAATTTATCTTTGTGCCAATGGGCTGGCCAGAATTTGAGTTGCATCTATTATAAAAGCTACCTTAGGAGAAACACACACATATAGAAGGTAGAATTATTTTGTTCTATCTTCAACTTGCATATCAAAAGGCTGTCCACTTCTCCATCGAAAATGAACTACTTATCGTTCACTAACTATAACTTAAATCCTATTCTAATTAATTAATTTTAAAGTATTAAGTATAATCAAATTACTTTCTCCTATAAACATGTACACAATTTTGCTCCCTTGGGGAATAAAATCTTGCAAATAGATCTACATCGAGTGCCGGCAATGACCTGGGGAACCTTAGCTCTTCTGGCAGATATTGTCAAATGAAAATGATCTTGAACAATATTGCCGTCATTTCTCATCCTGGGGGGTCAACATTACAGGCAAACTACAAAAAGTTTAAAACCAACTGCAAGTTTTTCTTCTAACACCTCAGACAAGTAATAAGATCAGCCTTGGTGACAAAACGAAAAAAAAACACAGCCTCATCCAACACTTGCTTTTCTCCCATTTAACCCACAATATTAAATGTAAGACTGCTGTAACGTTAGGTGTGCAACGTAACAGCCCTTCACTATGTTCTGGAAAGGCATCTGAGCTCTCTGCCAAGGCGGGTCAGCTAGATCATAAGAGACACTGACAGATGTGTCACTCAAGTGAAATTGCCAACCGTGCTGTCTAATTTTTCTTTGCACCTAGACATTTCTTTTGGTATTAAGGTCACTGGGAAGTTCTACCGTGGGGTAAGAATAAGCAGATTTCATTCCATACCTTTATGCATCTCTCCCTGTCCAGAAAGGCTTGGGTCGGATATTAATCCTGTCAACATATTTCAATTTAATTTGCTATTAAATTTGCTTAAAATGCAACTGGTTTACAATAGCACTGTGTTTGTATTAACTAAAGACAAAAGATCACATCTATGATGCCAGTCGAAGATGGTTGTTTTTAGTTTCAAACTAAACTCCTGATTCTTGTGCTTCTCTGATTTTATAGCACAGGATGTTCTGGATCCAGGATGCTCACTGCATAGGGATCTCGGGTCCAGAGGTTGCCATCTTGGCTCTTGCTCTAAAGAGATCTCTTCCCCTCTTTATCTGAGGGCTCAGGAAGCAGGATGGAATTCAGGGAATCCTGTTCACAATTACTATCAGACTCCTCTGTTTCTTCTTACATATTTTGGACATATTGTCAGGAGAGACAAGTCCCTGGAGGACGACAGTATGAGTAGAGGGGCAGTGAAACGAGGGAGGTCTCTGACAAGATGGATCGACACACTAGCTGTGACTATAGGCTCAAACATTAGAACAATTGTGAGGATGGCACAGGATCGGGCCATGTTTTGTTCTGTTGTACGTAAGCTTGCTATGAGTTGGTACCAACTCAATAACAACTAACCACGACCTCACAACATGCCTATACACACCAATAAGAACAGCAGATTTGACAACAAATCGAAGAATACCTTCGCTTTCATTTTCCATATTTAAATAATCCAAATTAAAATTCCAGAGTAGGTTAACAGGTGGTGTAGTGGTTAAGCATCAGACTTCTAGCCACAAGATCAGCAGTTTGAAACCACCAGCCCCTCTGTCAGAGAAAGATGAGATCTTCTATTCTCCTAAAGAATTGAACCCTTGGAAGCTCTAAGAGGCCATTCTACACAATCCTATCAGATCACTATGAGTTGGAATCAATTTGATAGGACTACAGTTTTTAGTATATGCAGTTAGTGCATTTTAATTTCACACCAAATTATAGTTTCTTATGCTTGCATTGAATACCCTTAAGCCATATTTCTGCAACTAGCTTACAAATTCCAGGTGACTGCTTCAGAATTCAGAATAGTAACTCCCCTGAGCTGAAAAGTGATCGGATTTATGGCACATTTTCACACTAATTGCAGGATATAGAGAGGAGCCATATTAAATTTCAGAATTCTGATTTAACTCCATAATGGGGATTTGTGCATTTCTTACTCTTAACTTTTGTAGATTTGACTCAAAGGTGTTAATGGAATTACATAAATAGGAATGGAGCCTGTCAGCAAAGACACAAAACTTCATTTCCCTGTGATGCATATATTTGCACTGCTGAATTTTCAAGAACTGGAGAAAGAATCAACAAGGCCTAGACACAACTTTGAAAACAAATGATATTTTTAGGTAATAAACTACAGTCTAGATAAAAGTATTTTAATAAACACTCTTAAAATACAAGTCTAATCATAATGGTAAATGATTTTTTCTTCCTCAAATGGAAACTCTTATAAAGTTGGAAACACTCCACAGATACATACAAAACAGCACTACCTTAGCAACTGAAAAGATTCAATAAGGACTTGATTGGTGACTTTCCTCCAGTCTTCCCTTCACTACATGTCTATTTGGTCATGAAGTGGTTCAAGCATCCAGCTGTTAACAAAGCGATCAGTGGCTCCAATGCACTAGTCCATCCCTTAGAGAGCTAGGGCCATCTGCGTTCATAATGATTTACAGCCTTGGAAAATCTGTAGAGCTGTTCTAGTCTGCCTAGAGGATTCCTACGAGAAGAAATCAACTGGATGGTAGTGGTGACCTAGTTATTTACAGCCTTTCTGTGTGAAACATAAAATTTCTCCTGTATCTTCCTCCAAATGCTTCCATTTCATTAATCATATCCAACTGAAACAGCTATTGACCCCATATGTAATATTATAAATAGACATGTTAATATTTTATTCCTGATTTTTTGGTAAATTTAGTAACATAAACTTATATTTTTAAAAGGATATGTATTAATAATTTAGTAGGCAAACATTAAAAACCCTATTTTTATAAAAGTCCCTGTTGAATATAGTTATGTAGATAAAAGAGTAGCCTGGAGGGGAAGGCAAAGAAAGAATAAAGATAGGAATCTGATTGCAGGATATAAATATGTTACTATTAGAGAGGGAGACGAATAAGCACCTACCCACAATCACCAAAGAGTAAGTAACCTTTAGACACATAGCTTTGATTTGAACAACTGATCAACAATATCAACATCTATCTTATTTTTTCAGAACATTTTATTGTCCACATTAAAATAATAATAATAATAAAATCCTGAAATCACCTTCCACTGTATGTTGCATGAGTCTGGAGAGGAATTTATAGACGGATATCAGATATATAGGCTAATATCAGACTTATGGACTTGCTATGAACTAGTCTGGGAGGTTATCTTAATATACAATTACTCTTTATATAAAGATCTTTCTTATCCCATATGAATCTCCTTGGATTTGTTTCTCTAGTTATCCCAGACTAACATTTTAAGTTTGACATTAGCCCATCAATGGATTCTATCAATGAATTATAAAGTGAATAGGTGTCGATCACTTGTCAATAGGTAACCCAGATTTGTTTGGGCTGGGTTATAGTAGAAAAAAATGCAATATGCAAATATTTTGAGACATCAGTTTGGAAATAGAAAACCTCTTCCACTACATGCTATTGGCCAAAAATTAATTCATAGAGTTAGATGTGCAGCTAGGCAACATAAATATGTTCATCACGCTTCATGACTATACGGAACGGTCCATATTCTTACTAAGAAGTTAGCTTATCTACATATTCTATGAGATTTGTTAGGATACTAGAATCATATTCCCTTTGGTAGTTGACCAGTTACTACAACCAGGTGCAATTTGGGAATATTGACAATAAAGCCATTTGGACCAGTGTTGTTGGAATGATGATTGTTAACAAAGATTCTTGTCAAAAATATAACCATAGATATTCTAACCAAATATAAATTTTCTCTCAACATTTTTATAAAAGGATCTTGTTTGTTTTTTTTTACATATACTTGCAGTTTCTGGTTCAAAGGTTTTCAACTTTCTCCCAAAGTACTCTAGCTGTGTCATTTGAATGTTTTGTCTAGTCATCTTTTTCACATTGCTGCTGAGCATAAAATTTCTCATATCCCATTAGGACGTAGTTATCTCAAACATCCCTTTTTTTCTCAAACAGAATTGTAGAGAAAATCTTGTATGGGAAATTTTAAGTACATAAAATAACCATGCCAAGATATAAATTAATTGATATCATTTCCATAAATAAAAATACTTAAGCCGTATGATGATCCTTATTTTCTATTTATCCCTTATTGTGAAAACAGCATAGAGGGTCATAGCTGAGCTCCTGAAGCTTTCCCACTGCCACGAGTCAGAGGCCATACATGCCCTCAACCTCCATCCTTCTTCACCTTCCTGGCTAACCATTGCTCCCACACCACTGTATTTCTATGCTGTTTGGATATTTTGTTGCAATGGCCACAAACTATGGACTGAAAATACAATTAATGGGATTCATTAGAGGATTAACAGTTTACTACAAACTAGGATTGGTAAAAAGTAAGGGGATCCCCAGCAACCCCTATTCTCAGCCAGCAGTCAAGTCTCTCTCCAGACCTCAACTTCTCAGTCACTTGTTCCTTGGCGTCTGACTCCGTGGACCAGGCTGTTGCTCTCCCTCACAGGCTCACAGTCCTAGCAGTGCTCCCCTGTTCCATCTCATGTTCTCAATGTCTGGGCCTCTGATGTCTCTGATCTTGTTCTCTGCCACTTCAGACAGAGATGCCAAATGTGCCACATCTAGGGCTCTTCTAACAATGGTCCTGGGATTTCTTTCTCTTCCTGCTGAAATGCCTCATCCTTATAGCCAGGAGAGGCACAACTAAAACTGACCAGTCCCCCTCTTTTAGTGTTACTCATCGTATATGTAGAGAACCGCCCAGCCATCTGATGGGAATGACAGAGACATGAATGATTAAAACTGGCATATTAAGAAACTTTATGCCACCAAACTTATATTTTTCAAAACAATGTGAATGTTTTATGATGTTTAGTTTAGGTTGTTATCCTTTTTTAATAATTCAATTCCATGAGCCACACATATCTAATCATATGACTGCCACATAATCAAGATACAGAATGGTTTCATCATCCAAATCTATTAGCTATGCTCCTTTATTGTCAGTCTCTTTCATTATCCCCAGGGACTGGCAACCACTATATTGTTTTCTGTTTTAAAATATTTGCCTGTCTCACAATGTCACGCAAATAGCTAGATCTATTCAATTTGGATGGTTCTGGCTCCTTTCACTTAGTATATTTCACTTGAGAGTAATCTATAAGCAAATAAACCTACTGCATTTCTTAGACCCCCTATTGGACACTGTAGAACTACCCCTGTGAGTTTCTGAGACTATCAATCATTGCAAGAGTAGAAAGCTTCATCTTTCTTCTGTTCCATAGCTGAGAGTCTTGACTACTGATCTTGTAGTTAACAGCAAATTGCATAATGCACACCACCACCAAGTCTCCATAGTCCTCCATAATATTAATCAGTTTTTTATTTTTGATTGCTGAATGATATTATGTTTATGAATATACCACTTTTGCTATCTATACACAAATACACTTGTGTATGATGTCCAACTGTGACAGATTATGTATTCTTGATAAATATTTGTATAAGAGTCTAAATGAGAACATGAGTTTATAACACTTGAGTGGGTACTTAGAATGGAATAAGTATGCTTAAATTGTTACACAAAATATTCATCAAGGTGGCCATTCAATTTTCATTGGCACCTACACTGCGTATGTATGAATTTTAAGTCCGTCATATTTTCATCATTATTTCAAATAGTGTTTTTGCTTATTATATTTTATCATTTTATATCAGGGAATAGAGTATCAAACTATGGCTTCTGAAACACTTATTGCTCACTGTGTAACTTCCATTCAACTATTAGGAATATGAGATATACGTAGAAGCAGCATATGGTCAAGCATATATCAGGTAGTATATGATCAAAACCAATTATATCAAAGTAAGATACCAAGCTGTATTAAAAGCATGTTTTTTTTAAAAAAGGCTTCAGAAATGGATAAAATACTAATTGAATCTTTCAATTAGTTAGTTGTATTTTTCAATTAGTTGGTTGGTTTCAAATGGTTGCAGTTTGGGATAACATTTATGCCAAGAAGCTTGAAGGACACCTACCAGGCCAACCTACTGGAAGAAAGCCATAGAGTGCCCATTTCAAAGAAAGGTGACTTATTAGAATGCAGAATTACCAAACAATTACATTGAAGATAATTAAGAAATGGTTGCAGCAATATAGTGACAGAAGATTACACAGCTTCAGAAGGTGACTTGAAGCAAGGATATTATTTGCTGATGTCAAATGGAACTCGCTTGAAAACAAAAAAAAAATCCATAAAGATGTTTAATTGTGTCTAATTAGCGATGCAAAGGCACTCAACTCTGTGGGTCATAATAAATTATGGATAATATTTCAAAAGATAGGAATTCCAGAATGTTTTATTGTGCTCAAGGGAAACCTCTGCCTGGCTGAAGAGGCCATTGCATGAACCAAACAAACATGGCATGTTTTAAAATAAGGAAAAATGTAGCGGGATAAAGTCTGTCTATATTTTATCTGATTTATTCAATCTTTGAATGTGATGAGTGAATAAGTCAAGAAGTTGGGCTCTGTGAAGAAAAATTCAGCCTTAACACTGAAGGAAGATTCACTAACAATCTGAAATATGCAGATGACAATGCCTTGCTATCAGTAAGTCCAGAGATTTTAATGCCTTGCTGATGAAGACATAGTACTGAGATTAAACAAACCAAAACACATTTCCTTCAAATTACTACTAATTATGTTGGGGAATTGGAAATTAGAAATGGATCCTGGGCTTTCCTAATGTTTTTAGAACTTCAATGTGAAGATTAAAGAAATAATTCTAGAAGACTAATCAGAAAACATTGCTATTATGCATTAGGAATGTTTATTTAATTTATGGTGAACCAATACATGCCTCATATTTAAGTAATATTTAATTTAGTTTTCCAAACTACTCACTGTCATCAAGTCAAATTTGAATCATATCGTGTTTCTGAGACTGACTAATATTCCTTTCACATACCTTCTATTGCATTTGAACCTCCAAACTTGTGATTAGCAAGCCAACACTTATCACGTATATAAGAAATTTCAAAGCAATTATCCAATAAATTCAGACATATGTAGCCATCAAAAATCCAATATGATAAATCATTATATTAGTGAGTTTAATTTAAAATTCATCAATATAATTGAATCAGTAGTAAAACATAATCTTTGAAAACACAATTAAAAAAATAAAAGTCAAATTATTCAATTTAATTATTCCCAAATGTTGAATTTCTGTAGCACTTTCTATCAAGTGCATATTTCTATATACTAATTTCTCTATTTAAAATGTCTAACTCCTACCTTCTTACGTTTCTCTTGCTATCCCTTCTTGTGGTAAATCCTTATTAAGGCAAGAGATAAAATCTAGCTGTCACTCAGTTGATTCTATTTCAGTGTGACTTTAAAGGACATATTAGGACTAGTCCTTGGGTTTCTGAGATTATAATTCTTTATATCAAACAATTGTTGTTGTTGGGTTCTCTCAGGTCAGTTGATGACCATAGAAAACTTTATTGTTCTCCCCTTGAGCAGTGGGCAGCTTTGAACTGCTGACCTTATGATTAATAGCCTGTGGAAGTTATATAATGTGTCAACTTGAAGTTATAAAAAAGCAATGAAGGAGGTGGTATCTAACCTTTCAATCAGGTCGTAGCTCAATGGGCATAACCTTCTACTAAGAAGGGCCTGGGGAAACTCTCTCTGGTCTGCCTTACTTTCCTACTTGCTGGACAACCTGACAGCTTCCTAAAACCTGCCATGTTTCCACCTCCATTGGATACACATAACTTTGAGCTCACTGACTGTGAAATTTCTGCATTAAGCATCCTTGCATGTCATTATGTGTGTCTGAAAGAGGGTCTTACGACTAGTGTTGTATTTATGAACTTGAGTTGGTCTGGGCTGGGATTTGTTCTCATTATAATGAGTGTGAGCGTCACTGGATTGGGTTTTCTAATCCATCTGGCCGAACATACAGCCCAACATGTAACCCACTATGCCACTAGGGTTCTTGAAGAAAGCTATTGAATAATTCAATAATCTGAGTTTATCCAGTGATCCCAAACCATTCCATCAATGGAATGAGGAAGTTGAAGATCTTTGCTAGACAAATACTTGACTTCTGTTTTAACATGACTCAGCATATCATAAACTGAAAGAAGTAAAAAACAAATTCAAGCCTAGAGTCACAAAATTGCAAAGTCAAAGCGCATGTCAGAAAGATTCAAAACTTGCTCTTAATTGTAGAGTAGTAGTAGCAAATGGAAAATAGATTAATAAATAAAAGTTTCCAACAGAAAATTCCAAAAGACAGCTTGAAATGACAACGTGAAACTGTATAATGAAAGGCCGAGAGTTTGACGCCCAAAAGGAAAATGAGCAGAAAAATTTAAAGGACAGCTTGAGAAGACGAAATATCATATTATAATGAAATAAGCAAAGACCTAGAATTAGAAAACAAAATATATGCGTAAGAAAGAACTTTATATTAAGTAAAGAGGTAATTATATATCTTATTCTGAAACAACTCAAAAAAATCAAGCCCAGAGTTTCAGGATTGAAAGATTCTATGGCCAAAACATTGGATGATGCTGGAAGCATCCAAAGAAGATGTAAATAAAAGTCACTGTAATAACAGCACAAACAAAACAATAGTCGACATTTAACCATTTGGAAAGGTAGCATATGATCAAAGATCAATTGTTCTGAAGTAAGAGGTCCAAGCTGTACTGAAAGCACTAGCCGAAAACAAGGCTCTAGGAAATTATGGAATACCAATGGAAATGTTTCCACAAGTTGATGCAATATTGGAAGCTCTCATTCATCTATGCCAAGAAATTTGGAAGACAGCTACTTGGACAACCGACTGGAGGAGATCCATATTGGGACCCATTCAATGAAAGGTGACCCAAATGGGATGCAATAAGCATAGAAAATACCATTAATACTCCCTGTAAGTAAAATTTTGTTGAGGATAAGCCAACATTTGTAGGAGTAACTTGACAGGAAACTGCCAGAAATTCAGAAGAGGACATGGAACAAGGGCTATCTTTTGAAATCAGGTGGATCTTGGCTGAAAGCAGGGAATACTAGAAAGATATTTACTTGTGGTTATTGACTATGCAAAGGCATTCAACTGAGTGGATCCTAACAAATTATGGACAGAATGGGGAAAATGGGAATTCCAAATCACTTACTTGTATATGGATTGAGTCAGGAGTACAAACAGAACAAGGATATACCACATGGTTTGAAATCAAGAAAGATGTGTATCAGGGATGTACCCCTCTCACTATACTTATTCAACCTGTATGCTAAGCAAATAATCAGAGAAGCTGGAATATATAAGGAGGAATGTGAGATCAGGATTGGAAGAAATCTTATTAACAACCTGTGATATGCCCGTGATACAACCCTGTTTGCTGAAATTGAAGACAATTTGAAGCACAGGCTGATGAACAAAGATTGTAGCTTCCGGTAGGGATTACAAGTCAATGTAAAGAAAGCCAAAATTGTCACAAATGAACCATGGGTAACATCATGATAAATGGAGAAAAGATTGAAGTTACCAAAGATTTAATCTTGCCTGGGTTCACAATCAATGCTAGTTGGAAACAGCATACAAGAGATCAAATGTTGTTTTATATTGGATAAATCTGCTGTATACAACGTCTTTAGAGCATGTTACTTTGTAGCGAGGATGTTACTTTTGTAGTGAGAATGTTACTTTGAGGACTAAGGTAGAGTTGACACAAACAGTGATATTTTCAATCCCCTTATATGCATAAGCAAGTTTGCTATCAAATAAGGGAGACTGAAATGAATCAATGCATTTGAATTATAGTACTGAAGAACAATATTGAAATGACTATTGACTTTGAAATGCACAAACAAATCTGTCTGAGAATAAGTGCAGCCAAAATGCTCCTACAAAACAAGATTGGAGAGACTTCATCTCATGTATTTTGAACATGTTGTTTGAAGAGACAAGTCATGGAAATGAGAGGCAGCGAAAAAGAGGGAACTGTTCAACAAGATGTATTGACGTGGTGTCGGCAGCAGTGAGCTCAAGCACAGCAATAATCACGAGAAGGACACAGCACACTGAGGTGCTTTCTTTGTTATACATAGGATGCTCTGACTTGGAACAAGATTGAGGGCTATTAGCACAACACCAACCTTCTGAAACTGAATATGCTGAACACTGAAAGGATTCCAGATTAACAGGTCAAGTGAGAGTGAAAACCAGGCCCAGACATATTATCCAAATGTTTATAAAGAGAGTATTTTGTCCAGCGTACATAATTTTATGCCTTAATTTTTCTTCTACTATACAGAGGGAAGATCTGCTATACAATACCACGTTAAAGTATTAAAGAGAAAACATGTCACTTTGCAGATGAAGGTGTCTCTAACTGCAAGTCACAGTATTTTTAATCACCTCATGCATGGACAAGTTGACTAATGCAGAAGGGAGACGGAAGAATAAGAAAGCTCTCACGGGGGTTTTATAATTTTTATAATTTTTCCTCTAAATTAATTGTTTTAACAGTAAAATATTTTAAAGGACATTCCTATTTCAAATAATTGTCATAAATTTGATCTTCACTTATGAAAATGGTTTCCAAGAAACTAGCCCTATTTTCTCATTTACAAAATGCTTTGTCTTCTTGTTTTTGTATCCAGAGAGATCGCTGTCTCCATATTACATTTGTTAAGGATAAGTTACATTTTCTAAAAATACTTTTATTGGGGACTCTTACATCTCTTAACACAATCGATACATTCATCCAGTGTGTCAAGTACATTTGCATATATGCTGCCATCATCATTTTCAAAGCATTCGCTTCCTACTTGAGTCCCTGATATCAGCTCCCCCTCTGTCCCCTGCCTCCCCCCCATGAACCCTTGATAAGTTCTAGATGATCACTTTCATATTTTACGTCTTCCTCCGTCACCCATCACCCACTTTTCCATTGTTCGTCCCCCTGGGAGGGGGGGTATAGGTTGATCCTTGTGACTGATTCCCCCTAAATTCCCCCCACCCTCCCAAGAAATCAAGGCTAACTTCGTCTTTATGAAGTTTTTTCAGAAAGAATGTTTCCAACTGTGCTCCCTCCTTTCCTAGTTATGCCATGGTATTCCATCTTCCCCATTCTTCCTCAGGTAGTTTTGTTTAGATTTTCATTCTAGTTTAATGCTGCTTTCTAGCTATGCGTTTCTTTATTTAACAGCTATTTCCAACAGCTGTGCCTCCATCAATCAAGTAAATAACTCAGGGAATATTTCTAAATGTTTCCTGGATTGTTATGCCAAATATTATTTAAACACTCTTCAAAAGATTCAATCTATTTAATAGACATCTGGGTATATTGGAGAGAAAAAAATCTTCTTAGTAGGAAACATAACGCTACATAAGAAAATTGTGACTAAATTTTCTTGGTGCATAACAAGGCATTTTCCTGTGTTTGGGACTCCACGATAAGTTGTAGGCTTACTTTTTAAGTTCTTTAAGTTAGACCCTGAATTCCTTATACATATCACTCTGGCATTACTAATAATACTCAAAAATGCACTGGAAGTGCAAGTGTGCATTAGATATTAGAGACAATTTTACATATTTCCAGGAATCCCATTCATTTAGATGCATTTTATGCATATATTTTGACTTAGACTGTGTAGAAAAAAATCAGCTCCTCATTCAATCTCAGTGCATGCTACCGTCATGCTGAATTTTCCCACTAAAAATGGATATATATTTTTAAAGTCTTTCTTTCTCCATGGCCATCTTTTCACATATGTGTTGGGCATGCTAATAATCTAATGGAAGATTGTATTTAAGTGAAATGGTGAATAGCAATAACATTCTATAGTTTGTGATTATACTTGTCAATTATTTTCCAAACCTTTGTCTCTTCCACTCCAATCTAAGCCTGCTATCACACAGTTTCACAGATTAAAATTTGTCCCTTAAAATAAATAAATAAACTGCAAGAGAGCACGATTAACATGGAAAATAAAATATTATAATACTCTTAGGAAAGTATATGGTGGAGGAGGGTACATTTGCCAAAAATGTATAGAACATTCTCATTTAATTTGCATAACAATACTGTGTGTGCATGGAAATAGCATGAGTCCTAATTCAGAGAATGGCATGATAAAAGTCCACAAGCATTTAAAAACGGTAGCCACAGTTTGCTATAACACAGG
Source organism: Tenrec ecaudatus (assembly GCF_050624435.1). Classification (NCBI taxonomy): domain Eukaryota; kingdom Metazoa; phylum Chordata; class Mammalia; order Afrosoricida; family Tenrecidae; genus Tenrec; species Tenrec ecaudatus. The sequence goes on from NC_134543.1 coordinate 21,489,265, forward strand.
CTTTGTCAGTGATCCCTTCCTAAGGATGAGTATCTAGCAGGCCCTGATATAAGAAATAATTGTTGCTAAATTGGAGCTAGGAATTAGTGTGATCCCCAAATCCACTCTTGGATCTACACTTTGTTTTTATCTGCCTTTGGCTCCCTTCCAAAATCTCTTGCTAATTTACAGTAGTGAGTCTTGTCGAACTTCTTCCTTTTGCATAATGATCTTCCATCAATATTGTCTTTGATTAGACCCAGGTACTAATTTTTTAAAGCCCTGTTGAGAGAATGATATTGGGCAAAGTTAGGCAAACCGCTTATCTCAGTGCCTTAATTATTCACATGTTCAGAATCAATTCTTTTGTGGCTGGACACTCTTTACACAAACAATGGGTACACAGTAGATATGGGGACTATCACAAAATGTGGCCAAGAAATTAGATGGTGTCTGACTATCAGATAAAGTTGCATTGGGGGGTATTAAAGGTTGTCTTCAAACAAGCAGTCATCTCAGTGAGATGTCAATTAAGTCAACATGGGAGAAGCACACCATCACCAAAGGATTACAAATCATATAATCCAGCGTCAAAGAGGGATTAGTATCAGAGCTTAAATAGTGAGAATCAGGTTTGGAGAAGGCTGTGAATGTCAGTGGGAGCCCAAGATACATTTGTGGGATCGACATAGGAAATAAGCCTCTCGTGCTCTCCCTCCATCCATCACTGAAGGATGGGAGGAAAGTGGCGACTAAACAGAGCATGCATTGAAGAGACAAGCATAGGAGCTCAAAGGAATAAACCTGATTTGAACAGTTAAAACGTTGTCAATAGACAACCCCTTTCCCCCTGATGCATGCTGGACCTGATCTGGTTTTCAACATGTTCTGTATTTTGATTTTGCTTTATTCATATTAGGGTTTATCTCTGAACTGTTATGACATTGGGTTGTGTTATATGCATTCCTGTTTTCCAGTATAGGAAACCCAGGAATGATGAGTCTATAGGAACCACAAGTAGAATAAGGGTTTGGGGGTTTGAGGGTACAGTGTTGGTGGAGGGGAGTTAGGGTAAAAGGGAGATGATGTCAAGGAGTCCTGGAAGAAAAAGGAGTTTGGAAACTGATTATGGTAGCAATTGTACAATACTGTTCAATGTGATTGAACTATGAATGATATATATTCTAACTCCAAATTAATAATATTTGTCTTAAAAAAGAACAATTCATATTTATGTATGTGTTCTATATTTTTTAAAATAATAGCCAGCCAATAAGTGGGCATGTTTTATTAACTTGTGGAAAGATGCATCTTTATTTTTGGCAGATAAAGGCAATACGGCAAGGTTTAAAATCAGGAAATCTGTATTTTGAGGTTGTAGCTTTTCACCTTATTTATTGAATATGTATGCTGAATAAATCTGAAAAGCTGGACTATATAATGTAGATAATATTAGGATTGGAGGAAGACTTAATAACAAGTATGATATGCAGATGACAAAACATTGCTCACTAAGACTGAAGAAGACCTGAGACAATTACTGATGGAGCTCACAACTGGATTGATAAACAAATCATGATAATTAAAGAAATAATTAAATGATTTATTTTAATCAGATTTGCAATCAACACTCATTGAAGCAACAATCAGGGGAAAAAAAAGGCTATATTGGATGGGGGGGACAAAATTGCTGGAAACGATCTCTAAAGTGTTAAAGGGTAAACATGTCACTTTGAAGTCTAATGCATAGCTCATTGATGTAAATCACTTTAAATGCATGCAAAAGCTCAATAATGAATAAAGAGGCTGAAAAGGAATTCGTGCTTTTGAATTGCAGTGTTGGCCAAAAATAAAAATAAAACAGAATGTGCTAGGCATTGCTAGAAGAACAAACACTGGCTGTTTGAGAAAGTACACCCAGCATGCTCCTCACGAGAAACGATGGCATGACTTTGTTTCATGTACTTTAGATATGTTTTCAAGAATGTGCTGTTCATAGAGACCACCTTGCTTGGTAGACTATGTAATGAAACTGTAAAGTATCTCATGACTTTGACAAATGTGGACGATATTATGCTCAGCAAAGTTAGTCAATCTCATAAAGGCAAATACTACATAACATTGCTATAATCAAAGGAAAAAGACGACAAGACATGGTTTTCACATCCCCAAACAGCAGGGCTTCACACTCATAGAAGCCATGGCAAAGTCAAGGGAGAGGGGCTGGCACAGGGAAGGAGAACAGACAAGGCCAGACACAACACAAGGCTTTCTGGGAGCTCTGCGTGTTCTTACAAGTTGGGCTCTGCAATTGTATTTTGCAGGGATTTCCCTTTGTGCATTATAGGTCATAATAAAAAATTAAAAATAAATAATATAAAATGTATACATGTTACTGTTTACAAAACTTAGATCATATTGCATGTAAATGTTATACAATCCAAAACAACTTAATTGAATTCATTTGGAGGCCAGGTTATTTGAATTCCATCATTTGATGCTTTAATTAAAGTTACCTATAATTAGAATTACAGTCAGTTGTTTGAATCCTGGGAGAGTATAGCAAGCGCTCCTGGCTGGAGTTGCTGGGTCAGCTAGCATGGATATACAAGATGGTCCTCCTAAAACGGATCAAACACCTGTTAATATTTTCCACCTGTGCCCAGTAACTGCACGTTGTGTAGTTGGGTAAATGTAGTAAGAACCATACTGGACAACTCACCTCTCTTTTGTTTGTTAGAAATCTTTCCAATAGATCTTTGGAGATTTCCAGTTACATATAAAGAGTCTGTAAGAAACTGATGTCAATGAGTATAATGAAATACCAAGGGCTTTCTAGCTTAAACAACCTTGAATTAGACACCCTACCAACTCTGTGTGATTCCCCCCCCCCCTCTGGCTGTCACATTATCAAGGGACCCTGATTGTACAGTGGCTACAAGTTGGGATCCTAACTGCAAGGTCAGCAGTTCGAAATCACCAATTGCTCAGGAGGACAAAGACAGGGCTTTCTACTCCTGTTAAGTGTTACAATCTCAGAAACTCACAGGGGGCAGTTCTATCCTGTCCTTTCCCTTCTGAGGAAGGAGATCAAGACTTAAATTCCGAGGCATACATGTAGTAACTGGGAATGGAAAACAGGCAACAGACCACAAGGAAGACAGAATTTCACTTTATTTGTAGACGTCACCTACGGGAATGTTAAATTTGTGCTCTCTGGTTCCAAAGTCAAAATCATTATCAGGGTAAACGTTTGAAGAGGTAGAACTTTTTAATATAAAATGAGCTATATTTCTTCAGAGCACACTGAAAGTTACGACCTCTGGGTTGAGCATATAACGAACGTGCAAATAATGAATTGTGGTTTAGTTTAGGTGACAAGTAGGGTTTTAATTTATTTCATGAATCTATAGTTCTACATATTTATATCCCACTTCCAAAGCCCCAAAATAGATATTTTTGTGTGCATGTGGTCAATAAATTAGTGTTCTGGATAGTTTAAGTTTGTGTGCTTATGATTTAGATCTTCTTGTATTTAGGGAATTCTAGAATAGATAGCATCTTGAATTAATATTCTAGACCAAAAATGATTATGAGTAAAAATAGTTTCAAACTTAAGTAAAGAGTTTAGGTTAAATTATTATTAAAATTATATAGTGGAGAATGAATATATATGATTTTAACATACCTATATTTCTGCACATATAAATGATTATTTATAAAGCATCCATAAGCGACAAAAAGCATCCATGAGCGACAAAAGTATATATCAAGGGAAATATGTAAGTCTGCATTTTATGATAGGTTTCAGAAAGCTGTAAAAACCTCAAGAGGCTCCGGGGATCAGCATCTGACTAAATTTTGTTTACTTTACAGTGTTAGAAAATCAGTCACCAGGACGACAGCCCTGGTTGATGTCAAACAGATATTACCATTTGCATCTAACAACTGACATCTTTTTCTGACTGTCCAAATATGCTTGATATTATAAACGTTCCACCTTGCTTTTGTATGAGAACTAAAACAGGGGCAAGATGAAGCTTTTTATATCACACCAATTCATTCTTTGTCTCGGGAAAAGAGAGCCGGTTTAAGGAAACCTGGAATAAATGAATGACTATAAATATGTTACTACTTCCCTTAATATCTGATGAAAAGAAAGCTTTAAAAAGATATGCAGAGCATAAAGGTGCTGTCTAGGGCCGCGTTACTGACTGTTGAAATGATAAAGTACATTTCATACAATAGCCTTCATTGCTTGATAAAATTCAGAAATGCAATAATTTCAACAAAAAGGAAGTCTTCAATCTATCAGCCATTTGTATCTAGGAAGATAGATAGACAAAGGACAGAAATAATAAATTTTGATAGAGGTGTATAAAAAGTTAGGCTCCACTGGTCAGTGTTGTTGTTAGCTGCTGTCTAGTCAATTGTTTCTCAAAGCCACCCCTATGCTCAACAGAATCTAGCACTCTCAGAATCTGCAACACTCTCATAATCTTTGTTATATTTGAGCCCATTTTTCAGCTACACTGACACTCTGGCTTCATGTTTGAGTTTACTCTTATTTGGTAATCCTGCACTAGATGCAGTACATGGCATATCTAGTCCCTTCTTCAGGGACTGGACCCTCCTGCACTGTGTCGAAAGTCCATGAGTTGAAGTATCACAGTCATCACTGCAAAGGAGCCTTCTAGCAGTACTTCCCTTTAGTATTTGTTCGTGTTTTACTCAAGGCCATCATACATTCAACACCAAAAATCAAATGCAGCAATGTTTCTTTATTCTTTCCCATTCCTCATCCAGATTTCACATGTATATGAGGTGACTGAAAACACCATGCCTTGATTTCAGAGCACCTTAGTCCTCAAAGTGACAGCGCTGATCTCCTTTCTTCTACAGGCCAATTATCATATTGTTAATCACAAGGAAGAATTCCAAATTAACATCATTGCTAGGTGCCATCAAGTCAGTTCAGGCTTGTCATGAATGAAACCCGCCCCTGTCCCTTGCCGTCCTCACAATTTTTTCTTATGTTTGGGCTGATTGTGGCAGCCAATAATGTGTCAACCCATCTCATCCAAGGCCTTCTTTTTTGCGGGCACTCTATTTCACCAGGCCGCCTATCTTTCTACAGGGAGTGATATTTCTTAATAGCATGTCCAAAGTGTGAGACACAAAGTGTCATCATCCTTACCTCAAAGGAGTATCTGGCTGCATCTCTTGAAGACCGGTTTTTGTTCTGTGGGGGGAGGTCAGATGTTCACAGGCATCCTCTCTGAGGGTGATCAGCTGCCAGACTGCAGTGGGTCCCACTCCCTGCTGTTAAGAACCAAGAATGCCTGCAGTCATCTATTTGGCTCCAGTAGGTGGATGTTACAACCTACTGATAATGGTTCCTATGAAGATCCGGAGAACTGTCAAAGTTAAACTGCCATCCTAAACCTAAGATCCGCCCATCTTGTGACATGTATACCCCAAATCCCTCCTCTTCCTATTGCGTGTATGTCCCTAGACCACCCGCCTCATTACTGTATTACCTATAGCACAACCCCTTCCTGTGACGTATGTCCTCACCTGTAATTAGGGGGCTTACATGTCCCCAGAGAAGACAAAAGCCTGGGCTAGCATTAAATCTTTCTCTCTCTCCCTCCACGTGGACCACTGAGCGGCTGAGGTGAGCATGCTACTATGAATTGTGTCCGACTCCATTTATTTCAATACTTCATTTCTATCTCTCATGCTCTCTATAACTCTACTATGATCTTTGCTTATTATCACTGTACAATTGCGCCTACTGGACCCGTAATGATGTGTTAAGGACTGGCTTCCCCTGACATATGGCGTATTACCTCTAAGGAGTATTCTGGCTGAACATCTTTGAAGACCCGTTTGCTTGTTCCTTTGGCAGTCCATGGCACTTTCAATATTTTTTGCCAGCACTGTGCTTCAAGTGCTTAGATTTTTCTTTGGCCTTCTTGTGATGCTTTATGCATCATTCATATTTCTCCTATATAGAATCTTTCGAAGTTTCAGCTAGAGCATTCGATTTCTTTAACTCCGTTTAATATATATTGAGTATGTTCTTCCTTTTAGGTTTCCTAACTCAAGGTCAGTGCACATTTCATTATAATATTTTACTTTGTCTTCTTGAGCTACCCTTTGAAAATTTCTGTTCAGCAAGTTGATATCATCATGCCTCTCATTTGCCCAAGTTGCTCTACAATCAAGAGCAATCTTCCGATTCTCTTCTCACATTTACTTTGATATTTTCTTTCTTCCCCATCTCTGTAATGACCTTTACCTTCCTTCATGTATGATGTTCTTGATATCATACCACAGCTCGTCAGGGTTTTCTGTCATCAGTGACCAATTCATCAAATTTGTCCTTGAGATATTCTTGAAATGCAGGTCTTATTTGGCCTCTTTTGTACTTATTTCATTTTATTCAACTTCAACCTGCACTTAAATATGAACAATTGATGGTTTGTTCCATAGTCAATTCCTGGCCTGGTTTTAGCTGCTCATCTTGAGCTTCGTTGTAATCTCTTACCACAGACATCATCAATTGATTTCAGTACATTCCTTCTGGAAAATTACGGCTGGATAATCACCATAGGCATTGTTGAAGAAAAGCATTTGTTATGAAGAAATTATTGGCCTTATGGATTTTATTGTGTGATCTCCACTTTCATTTTTATAACCAAGGCCATTTTTTCAAACTACATATCTCCCCCTTTGTTTCCAACCTTCGCACTCACATCCCCAGCAATTATCAATGCCTCTTGATTGCATATTTGATCAATTTGATAATCTAATCTAGCCATTAATATACCATATATACTCAATTATAAGCTGAGGCTAATTTTACCACAAAAAACTGGGGGGAATTTTCAGCATAAACGCATAATGAAAAAAAATCTCAGCTTATGATCTAGTATATATGTTCATTTTCAGTATCACTGGTTTTAGTAGTTCTTGAATAAATTTGAATACTAGTTGTTTTTATTGGATTATCTTGTTGGGTATGAACATCATCTTATCGCAGACAGTATTGTACTTCAAGATAGAGCTTGGCATGTCCTTTTTTACTACAAATATAGTAAATATAATCACATAATCCTTTTCATTATGTAATCCCCAGCATAGGAAACGATGTGATTTTCTGAATCCAAATGGCCAATACCAGTCCATTTCCTCTCACTAACACCTAGACTGCAGATGGTTATGCTTTCTATTCATTTTAATCATACTTTGTACACTCAGTTCCGTCTGCAGTTGCCCCTTCTCATTGTCAGTTGTTTTCGTGGGCAAGTGGAGGTCCCAAACACTTTACTCCTGCAGGCTATGCTCATTCATTATGGTCAACTCCACTTTGACAAGGTCGATTGTCCTCAGTCACATTGTGAGTGCCTTCTGCCCTCAGGTTCTCATCTCCCGGCGCTCTGTCTGACAATGTTCTGTTTCTATTCATCAGCTTTCAGTTCCTCCCAAGTGGACAGCCTCTTCCTACTTCATTCTCTGTTCTTAGACTGGAAGCTCTACTGAAACCTGTTCACTTGGGGTGACCCTGCTGGCATGTGAAATACCAGTAACATAGCCCCGAGCATCACAGCAAGACACAGCCAGCACAGTGTTCAAACTGACGGACAAATAGTGGAGAAAACATTAGTAGAAGAGGAACCGCAATAGTATTTGGAATTGCATCAGGGGTGAGTGACCTGTTTTATGCTGGATTCGATGCAAGAGATTATTTGCAAATAGTATAAATTTTATAGTTACCTTCTCCAGAGACAATTTGTTCCAAATATATTATCCTATTAATTTAAAACCTCAGTATTTCAAGGGAAATTTTCCCTCTATCTCGGTGATTAATGCATGCTAGTATCATCAAAATATAGTCAAGTGAGAGCCAATTGCTGGCCAAGTGCCCTCTTAGGCATTTCAATCTTTCTCCCCTTAATCAAGAATCTCAAAAAAGAGAGAAAAACCCAATCATTAAAGGACTTCACCTCTAAAATGCCTTGGGCTTGCATTGAAATGTGAAGCCTCATGAAATCAAGGAGATTTCAAGTGTGTTCTTTTTCTATCTGTAATTCTGATTATATCCTAAAGTATAATTCAGAGTTCTTAAGATTATAAAATTGGTTCATCTATCTTGAGGGTAAGAAAATTAATGAGGTGATACCTTGCCAAGCAATTTCGATTCCAGAGGCGAGTACTACCAGTGTGATTCATATTTGTCATTATTGCTGGTTGTTTTATTTACTTTTATAGGTATAGTGGATCCAGCTTTAATTTATTATAGTTGCATTGACTCTATTGCCATACTGAATCATTGGGACAGATATTGCAGAATGATCTGTATATCTCTGTACCGTTGCCTTTTATTACCCCAAATGTGGTAAATCCTGAGATTTTGTAAATATGCATGTAAGAATTTCCATAATTAATTTTAGGAGTCACAGTTATTGAGAGTTATCAGGGTACTAGCTGCTATTTTAAATGCTTAAAACACAAACTTTCGTCTACTCTTAAAACCTGTAAGTTAAGTGTTAAACACAGAACCCAGTTAGTAAGTGACAAAACTAGGCTTTAAAGTGAGGAGTCTCTGAATGATTTGTCTATTACTTTCATTTATCGTGAGGCTGCTGGCAGAGGGGCTATGCCCTGGACCACTAACCAAAGGTCAGCAATCTGAAATGACCAGGCGCTCTCCCTTAGAGTTACAGTCTAGGAAACCCACGGGAGGCGGTTAGTTCTTCCCTGTCTGGTAGGGTAAGTTTGAGTCAAAGTTGTCCTCATGGCAGTGAGTTAGCAAGTTAGTTACCGTGAGCGGCACCCTGACAAGAATTGAATGAAATTAAAGGAATACCCTCTTTTGTTTGTGTAATATAGATATTATTTTCATTTATTTTTAATATCCACATTAATTATTTTTTCTTAGTGACCTACTTTACTTGTTTTCTCCTAATACATCAACTGATAACAATACATTCAAATGTATTTAAAAAACCATAAGATATTTTCCTATGTATTTTTTCTATGACTCTCACAAGAATCTTCCTTAAAAGTCCAGAGAGCATGTTACTAGTCCTGTTCTTTCTCCAGGAGGTCCATTGAGGTGTTCAGAGGGAAAACCACCTTCCTTATATCATAAAATGAACAAGTAGCAGAGCTAAAGCAGAACTTAAGAGTTGAACTACATGGGAATTACTCCTAGCACCCCTTTCCACTTCCTAGCGAAATGATTCTAGCTTCTTATATGTACGTATGTATATGTGTGTATATATGATACTAATGATCATATTTATATTTATTATCATTCTATATTACAGTACATAGTGACATTATATGTGGTTTCAGAAACTGTGTTTCCCCAGGTTGTCTGGGGAACCAAATCCCATGACATTTATATGTATAAGAGAGTTTTATATCACAAAGTAATCTTATATCAAATAGCATTCAGCCCAATCCAACTCAAAGCCATAAATGCAATGCAAAATAGGGCCCTCTTCAGACTCTCATAGCTGCAGGCTGATGATGAAGAAAGGTGAAGCGTGAATCAGGAAGATCTCAGGTGGGTGCAATCATGTTCAGAGTCCCTGGGAAATGGCAGGGCACCAACGCTGCAGAGTCTGGTGGCCCACGTGCTGCTGTCCCTGGAAGCAGCAAGGTTACAGCAAGCAGCAAGACAAAGGGAGAGAGAGAAAGAGAGATTCTTAGCTCCTTCCCCTTAAAAAGTACACATCTTCCAGGTGGCATTATCAGACTGGTATCTGGCTGACAGGACGAACTCCACCCCTAACCAGATAGTGTCTAGTTGACACAATATATAGCTATTATATCTTTAAATATAGATGCTACATCTTTTAGAACAGTGGTTCTCAACTTACCCAATGCCACGACTTTCTAATAAAAGTTTCTCATGTTGTGATGACCCCTAAGCATAAAATTATTTTCATTGCTACTTCATCACTGTAATTTTGTTTCTGTTATGAATCGGCAATCCCCTGTGAAAGGGTCATTCGAACCCCAAAGGGGTCGCAACCCACAGGTGGAGAACCGCTGTGTTAGAAGCAACAGCCTCATTTTTCTACCACAATGAAATGGGTGGTTTTAAACATCCAACCCGAAGGTTATTATTCCAATACCTACCACATAGCACTAACAATGCATGTCTAAATAACATGAAGTGACCCTCAATACACAGGAATCTAAAGTCCAAGGTCACCAAGTGAACAAGACTGGGCTTTTCAGCTATACAATGGGGATTCAAAAGTTTGTAGAAAACGTCCATTATCTTTTAGCTCCATTCTTCTAAGAACTATTTGAAGTCCGATCATATATTTCTTCTTTCTGGAAACTTAACATTTCATAAAAGCATATTTTGTGTAATTTTTATTTGAACTAAATTGTTCTATTCTTAGATGAAAATTTGTAAAGATAGTAAAGATGTATTGCTTTATTAAGTAGATCTTCCCTACTTAATTACATAGAGATCATCTCTCCAACAACACTGAAAAACTGAAAGCTCATTTTTCTCCTATTTCCCAAAGACACGTGTGGTCCCATTTTTCTTTATTTGCTAAATTTTTATTGTGTTCTACAAAAACAAGAGGGATTGAAGACACAGTGTCCTCTGTTCAGAATTTAAATTCTTAGAAATGTCATTTATAGAAAGTTTTAAGCAATACTCTGCCTTCTGTTTACTCTGCACACATTTCAAACCATGATCCTAACCCTCACCCTGCCCCACCACACCCACGCCCACACCCACATTCACACACACACACACACACACACTCACACACACTCACACTCACACACACTCACACCCACACCCACACTCACACTCACACACACACTCATCGTGTTAGCATGGCAGACCTCTCTTAATTGAGCAAAGAATAATTATTATCATAATGATTCTTTTCAGGCTCCATAGAGAAAACTGGTCATCAGATAACCTTGCTTTTACTACTTTGGTAAATTTTTGTGTGTGTGTATGTATATATATAATATATATAATATATATAATATATATAATATATATAATATATATTGGCACTCCACATATCATACAATTCAATAGTTCAATTATATCAAGAACAGTTGGAAAATCATTACCACAATCAATTTTTGAGCATTTTATTCTCCCTTGTCCTCATTGTTATTAGTTTATTCTTTTAATTGTGGCAAAAATATACCCAACAAAACATTCCATAATTCAACAATTTCTACACGTATAATCCAGTGTCACTTACTATACTTTTCTCTTTTTTTAAATCATTTTATTGGGGGCTCATGCAACTCTTATCACAATCCATACATACAGCCATTGTGTCAAGCACATTTGTACATTTGTAGAGAAAAATAGTTACGTTAATATGAATTTTTTTGTAGTACAAAGCACTAACAATTATTTTAGGCTTTTTTAAACATAAATCAATAAATGGATTTTTTTCTCAGTTTATGTGTAGTGCTACAAAATCTATACAATATGATTGATACGGATTATCTTAGAATTGGTTTCATAATACACAATATTTTAAAAATTTAATATTAATATTATTGAATTGACACATGGGGTTAATATATACAGTTACCTTTGATGAGGAAAATATTTTGCTTCAAAATTAAATCAATTCTAAGAAAGAAAATCAGTTTTGTCTATGTGACAACTAACACTAAAGGAAAATACATTTTCATCAAAATTTCACTGGATAATTAGTTGTTTTAAAGAAAATTGAATGTTTAATCTAGTGTTTCAATTATAATGTTGATAAAGATAAATGAAAATTTCGAGTATAAATTTAGCTTCTAAATACAAAAGTGCTACAATTGTAAAAGACACACTGGATTCCACAGACTTATGAAAACAATTTGATTAATAATTTGATATTGAATGAATGCTGAATAATTATACATTATAGTTCTGTGTTAATTAAAACACATTATGATAAGTAATTTTTCCTATTTTTTAACATTTTATTATGGCTACTAGAGAACTTTAAGAACCTGTGCGACTTGCATTATAATGCTTTTTGACAGTACTCTGTTAATTCTTTACTTGCCTACCTATATATTCTGGTATGAGATCCATACAGTTTACTTTCTGATATTTCTGATAAATTGATAGTTTCCGCCTAGTCCAAAGTACACTCATTTTTATGTGCTTAATGTATCTTTATATTCAACCAAAATCTCCCGAAGATGATGAAGCCATTCAAATCTCTTCTTTGGAGAGTTTTTCATCTCTTGTGGAATGATTCCCCAGTGATCAACTAAATTAGAAAAATAGTTCTACCAATGCTCAGGCCACTAGCTTGACTCACATGTTGCCAAAATAATCCAGATGTTCTCTAGAACTATCTATCTACAGAAATAAATGAGGTCCCTATAAATTAGCCACCACTCAAAGTAAAGAGCAACTGTGACCAAATTCAGCTAATGATCAGCAATAGTGGGAGAGCTAGTCCCTCTGTTCAAAGGTCACTCCAAATATGACCATGGGAGAGCTGATTTCTCATGGTGGAGTGGACCATGGGGACATGAGTGGGGTGAAGGTTGTGGACCATGGGGACATGAGTGGGGTGAAGGTTGTGGACCATGGGGACATGAGTGAGCTGAAGGTTGTGGACCATGGGAACATGAGTGGGGTGAAGGTTGTGGACCATGGGGACATGAGTGGGGTGAAGATGGTGGGCGTGGAGCCTTCAGGATTTTAATTTGCTAATGGGAATGATGCAAGATAAGGTGTAACAGCTGCAAAATTCACCCAATGATCAGAATTAGAACATAAGAAGTGTGAATCCAGGAAAATTGGAAGTTGTCAAAAATGAAGTGAAATGCATGAAGATCTATATCCTAGGCATCAATGAGCTGAAATGGTCAGTACTGGTCATTCTGAATCAGAACATTCCATTCTTTACTATGCCAGGAATAATGCAATCAAGAGGGATACTGTAGCACTCATTGACAAAACGACAAGGTAAATTCAATCACGAAGCATAATGCTATCTCTGAGAGAATTATGGCTATAAACCTTCAAGGGAATCCAATCAATGCAAATATTATTCAAATTGATACATTGACCACAAAAACTAGTGACTAAAAACTTGAAAAATTATACCAATAACTTCCTTTGTTTTGTTCACACAATAGCTTCTAGATCCATGTACAAGTTCTGCATACGCACAATAAAGCATTCTGGAATTCCCCAGTTTATCCACAATTTATTATTATGGCCCATGCAATTATTATTAGGGTCCATACAATTATTATTAGGGTTCACACAGTCGAATGTCTTTGCATAGTCTATGAAACACAAATAAGCATCTTGCTAGTATTATCTGCTTTGAGCCAAGTTCCATCTGACATCAGCACTCATATCTCTTGTTCCATGCCCTCTTCTGAATTCAGCCTGAACTTCTGGGGTTTTCCTGTCGATATATTGGTGCAACTATTGGTCTTAAGCAAAATTTTACCTTTGTGTGATATCCATGATATCATTCTATAGTTTGACCAATCTGTTGGGTCACCTTTCTTTGGAATGAGAACAAACATGAATCTCTTCCAGTGATTTGGCCAAGGAGCTATCTTCCAAATGTCCTGGCATAGAGGAGTACTCCTAGTGTTTCTTCAGATTTCTGAAATATTTCAATGGGTATTCGGTCAATTTCTGCAGCCTTGTTTTTTTGGCTAATGTATATAGTACAGTTTGAACTTCTTCCTTCAGCACCATTGGTTCATGTGCATATTCTACCTCCTGAAGTGTTGTTGGCCCATCAAGCAGAAATGGTACCTGAAGTACTCTTATAACTCATAAAGAAAAAGAAGAAAAGTTTAGTCTTACTAGTAAAACTTGTCTAGCTTAAAATTATGCTTTTTTAAGGTACTATTTGGATCTGTTTGACATCAAGCAGTCAAAAGATTATATAGGAACCTCAAGAAGCAGAGGATTTATGTTGGTGGTAAGGAAGAACTCAGAAAAGGCAGGTGGGCCATATTTGTACAACACAAAGAATTTAGCAAAAGACAATGAATTGTACATTTAGAAAATGTGGGATTATTTTTATGTTTTCTGAGCATATTCTGAATAAAAACAACACTATTCAATTGAAATCATATGTATAGGCATGTATAGGCTTATGCATGTGCACCATTAGTTTCTTCTCAGAGGATTTGCCATCTCCTTGAGCACACATGTACACTGAAACATTACATTGAAAATGAAAGGCAAGCTAGAATCATTTATAGCACAAGGCAAAACCCTGCAGTGCTCACATCAGGGTTGTAGAAGAAAGCACTGTTGCGTTTCGTCCAGATCTACCCCAGTGACAGTGTAGTGCTTACCCATTGGACTGCTAACTAAATGGTCAGCAGTTTGAAGTCACAAGCTGCTACTTAGGAGACAGTGCAATTTTCTATTGCTGTAAAGAGTGGTAATTTGAGAAACCCATAGGGGCAGTTTCACTATCCCCCATAGGGGGCCTGTGAATCAGAATTGAATAAATGGCGACAGTGACCTTGCTTTTTATTTTGCTGTGTTTTTTTATGACAACTTAAGTCTCCTTTACTTTAAAAACTCCACATCTTAATATGAATGATTTATTGTATCATAATCTTGCTCCTTTAGAATACTTGTGGATTTCCCATAGTATATTCCATTTTTATTAGAAAGAAAAATCATTTCTTTTTCCTGAAGAAAAAGGTGACTCTCTTCTCTTTCTTTTTTTCCTATTATAATCAGGGAAATGTATAACATTGGCATTGCCTCAATGTAAATGACTTCCGTCCTAATCAAATGTCTCAGCTGCCTTTTTACCATTTAATCACCCACAAAAGCAATTTATTGTCTTCTCTGTTCTTCTGTCATAAATACTAAACTTTAATTAGATTGGTAATTCCTTAGGTGTAAGGCCAAAATTTCAGCACACATATTCATTTATATGTTCCAATGGGTAATTGAAGACTGTCTTATTTTATCGGGAGAGTTGGGAGAAAACTGGGAAACAAAACAACCCCGAGGACCAAGGAGAGAAAGAATTCTGCATGTAATCTAAACTCTTTCAATACAAAATGTTTGGACCATGATTATAATCATTTCCCTGATACTGAAAATGCTCCTCAGGAATTTATCCTTTCACCATACACATCCAATCCATATGCAGGAGTAAACACGTTAAGAATCTGGAATATATGAAGAGGAAGGCAGCATCACGATCGGCAGGGGACTTATTAACAGCCCACAGGAATGGCTGACACACTTTCTTTGCTGAGACCAAGAAGTCTTGGCATACCTGCTGATGAAGAACACAGACTGCAGCATTCAGTGTGGATTACAAATTGCACTCACTGGAATGTGAGGTCATAGCTGACCTCCTCTGCCTTCAACATTGCCAAGAAGTGGAAGTGAACTTGTTTCATGGGATGTTCTCTAGTTCAGGTGGAGTAGACTGAATATTGTATTTTGACTATGGTGTACATGATTTAATTTTCTTCAACTTCAATCTGAACTTACATCTGAGTGATTACTGGTCTGTTATGCAATCATTCCGTGGCCTGATTTTAACTGCTGTCATAAGCTTGAGCTTCTCCATCATTTCTTCCCACAGATGGAATCAATTTGATTTCTGTGTAATCCATGTGGAGAAATCCAGGTGTATAGTTGCTTTTGTGGATTGTGGTAAAAAAGTATTTGCGATGAAAAATTTGCTGTTATGGCTTAATTCTATGATTGGCTCTCCATAGGTTCATTTATTTCCAACTACTGTTCCCTTCTCTTTGTTTTCCAAAAATGGCATGCCAATTGCAAATAATTATCAATGAATCTTTATTGCATATTTGATCAATTCAAACTAAAGACCTGGATAGAATTCTTCAATTTTGGCATCATTAACTTCAGTCCTTGGTGCATAAATTTAAATAATAATTGTATTGATTGGACTTCATGGCACGTGACTAGGCATTAGGCCATAACATACAGTATTGTATTTCAAGATTGATCTCTTAAGTGTCCTTTGCTGCTGTTTGGCTCTCCGTTTGGCACGCCTCTCAGTGCCGTTTCAGACTTGACTCCGCCTGAGTCACTATGGCAGACTCTACTTTGAGAAGACATAGCTTCTTCTGACATGTTTTGAGGGCCTTCTGACCTGAGGAGCTCATCTTCTGCCACTGTCTCTGATAAGGCTTTACTTCTGATCCTTAGAGTTTCAGTAACTGGCAATGCTACGCATAGGGCTCTCAGTGGCTGATTGCTCGGAAGTGTGAAGCTTATTTCTTTTTCATATTCTGTCCTTAACCCTGACAGCCCTGCTGAAAGTGGCTTCCGGTAGTTGACCCCGCTGTTCTCTGAAAGACCAGGGACATAGCTTTCAGCTTCACAGCAACAGTCAAGCCCCGCCTCTTCCTCTTCTTCTTTTCCTCCAGGAAGATAGAAATCAACTATTATACCTCCACTGATAACTTGCAAGATTTTGAGATCCTGAGCATTACACTATAAACTAGGAGATAGAAGAAGAGAGGCATTAAACTTAATATTAGGCAAATTAACTTCCCTCAAAACCATGACTCCTTACCTCCAACCTAAGTAAGGAATTAAAATATGATGTTTAGTTGTACTTAGACTACCTTCGCAGCTCTTATTTTTCAGTCATGGTTTGTGCAATAGATGGCATGGAGCTGGACTAATTTGCCCTCTCTGGCTCCCCTCTTACCACAGGCCAGAGCCAGACAAGCATCTATGGTTCATCCTTCTTCACCTATTCTGGCACCAACTTGACCTATGTGCTGGGTTTGATGATTCATTGAAATGGTCACACATAACTCACAGACAATACTCAAAACTATCAGGGATTTATGATGGAAGTTAATAGGTTACAGCAAGAGGTCTGGAACAGCAAACAGTATGGATTCAGCCATTTGCCTCCTCAACCAGCAACCAAGTTTCTCTCTGGTTCTCAACATCTCAACCATAAGATAGCCAAGTCACTGTCAGCCACGTGGTAACTTGACCCTTTTCTCTATGGGCCAGGAAACCAGTCTATCTCCCACTCGGTCCCACGGTTCAGAGTTTAAGGCCAGATAAAGGGAAAGTACCCATTGTCTCCGTTCTGTTCCTCTGATCTCCATGCCGCAGCCCGTCATGCACCTGGTCTCTCTTTGAGACCTCCACCCTATCAGAGAGAGAGTCTTGAAGGGCTTTTCCAAAGTCCGTTGGGTTTCTCCTTTCTCTTCTGCTCCAAAAGTGGCTGACCCATATTTTTCGATAGCCTTAAGGAGAATGCTTCTATTTTGATATGCATGAGGTTTCCATGAGTCAGAGTCAGCTGGAAGGTAAGCGGCCACTGGGAATATTAGTATTCATGTCATGATGCCTTGATCACTATATTACATATTAATTAAATTAGAATTTCAAATCTGGATGTTATAGGTATAATGTTTTTGTGTATTATGAATAGATGGAACTGTACATAATATATCCAAAGTCACTATAGAATGGGCACAGAAAAGGATTGTAGATCTGTCTGAGTTTCAGTCTTTATGAAGAATAGGGGTTTTGGGGAAAATAAACTAATTATAAGACTATATCATCAATTACACCATAAATGTGTTTGTGCTGTCTAAGACAAATTTCTACAACCCAGAAAAACAAGGTAACTAGCTACTGTAGGAAGTTGTCAGGCCTGCAGTAACCTGAGCTTCAGAGGCAAAAGGTATTCTGTGCTCTTTGAGCTGTCTGGCTGCACAGAACTTCCTCTAACTGTACAAAGCAGCCTTGCCACTACTCAGCAATGAATTATGATGGGCTGCCAGCAGACATTGAAAGAATAAAGGGCAGAAGGACATATAGATGCTCTTTTGAGAATCTTAGCATCATAAATATTTGCCCAGAGCACTAGCATGGCCCTTACAGGAATCAGGAAAAGCTCTTACTAGATTAATATCCAGACAGAACGATCTTATTTTGTCTTGTGAAAGGCAGAGCAAATGAATTATTCTTATGAGATAATCTCTGGTTCTGTGTGGAAAAGTTTCATTACATCTGAATAAGCTTAAATTTTGAGTGATTTCTAATGTCCCATATATTTTAGTAAGGAGTTCTCATTCCGCATGTACGTGTGGGTGGGATTTTATTGCCACTATCAGCAGCATCAAAGATTACTTCCCTGCTTTAGATTGTGCACTTGTTTATCATATGCTTCATGCTGTCTGTGATATTTATCACTGGCATTTCCAGCAAGAACAAAGAAACACCATTATCTAGCATCTTTATACTAAAAGCCCTAACTTTTTTTTCTCCCCAAATTCTGCTGAAGCATTCTTTGGTTTTCATGGTTTACTTCCCCAAAAGGTTTCCGTTAAAGTGCAACATGTGACTTGATTGCACAACTTATTAAATCAGTTTCCACAGCAAGCTGAAGGATCACAATGATGTAAATTTTGTCATTTTGGAACCTTTCTGGAAGGGAAAGTCACTAAGACGTTTGAATATTGTTTAACCATTTGGAGTTAGCCTCAAAGGATGAAGGCCAGGAACCAAAGAGCTGTACTTCAGGATATAACTGCAAGTGTTAAAGTTCATGCTATCTCCCCAAGACTAGACACAGGGGCTAAAATAACTTCCACAGATTGTTATGCATAAAAGGGATTGGAATGAACATTCACCAATTAAGCAATCAATTTACTCCATCTAAAATACTCAAATAAGTTTAAAGACATTTTATATATGAATAGATTTATGTGCATATATTTATAGGTTTAGTGTTAAGGTAGCAAATGGACATTGGGCCTCCACTCATTTACTCCCTCATTGCAAGAATACTTTCTTCTAATAAATCAGCATTCTATGAGGCTCACCTTTCTGACAATTCCTGAAGACAAAGCGGGTGCATTAGCAAATGTGGTGAAGAAAGCTGATGGTCCCTGGTTATCGAAAGATATAGCATCTGGGGTCTTAAAGGCTTAAAGGTAAACAAGTGGCCATCTAGCTCAGAAGCAATAAAGCCCACATGGAAGAAGCACACCACCTTGCTTGATCACAAGGTGTTAAAGGAATCAGGTATCAGGCATCATCAGAATAAAAAGTCATATAATAGTGAATGAGGGGAAGGAGTACAGAGTCGAGACCCAAAGCCCATTTGTAGGCCACTGTACATCCCCTTACAGAAGGGTCTTGGGAAGCTGACTAGCTAGTCAGGGTGCGATGTAGCAATGATGAAACACAACTTTTCTCTGATTTCTAATTGCTTCTTCTCCCCAACACTATCATGATCCCAATTCTACCTTACAAATCTGGCCAGACCAGAGGATGTACACTGGTACAGACAGGAACTGGAAACACAGGGAATCCAGGACAGATGATCCCTTCAGGACCAGTGGTATGAGTGGCGATACTGGGAGAGTAGAGGGAGGGTGGGTTGGAAAGGGGGAACCAATTACAAAGATCTAATATAACCTCCTCCCTAGGGGTGGACAACAGAAAAGTGGGTGAAGGGAGATGTCGTATAGTGTAATATATGAAAAAAATAATTTATAAATTATTAAGTGTTCATGAGGGAGGGGAGAACTGTGAGGGAGGAGGGAAAATGAGGGGCTGATACCAAGGGCTTAAGCGGAGAGCAAATATTGTGTGAATGATGAGGGCAATGAATGTGAAAATGTGCTTGAGACAATGGCTGTATGTGTGCATTGTGACAAGAGTTATATGACACCCCAATAAAACAATTGAAAACCAAACATATTATTTTATAAGGGAGACAGAAATGAATAGCATGAGGTTGTACAAATAAAATTCCAGAAGTGTACAATTCCAATCGTCTAATTACATTTGTACAGGTTATACTAATACAATAAGAAATTTCTGGAAAATATTGAATGGTTGACACCTTGATAATTAAGGAAGCTTCAAAGTATTCTTTAAAAGTAGAAATAGAGGAACAAAAAAGGACTTAAAAGAAGAAAGGGTAATTATTATCACAAAAGGGGTCTGTATATCAGTATTAGGTGGTTGATGGTATTAGATGTGCAAAATACAAAGCAGAGTCTGGCACTCTCTGGACTCTGATTAATCATCAACTATCTAAATGTTTTATGCAGAGTGAATATTTGGATTTCACAAGGGAAAAATACTATGTTCTTTCTTGCTATGAATGATCCATCTGAGGCACAGAGAATTGTAGTAAATTAGCAAATTGCACAGCTTGAAATGCAGGAAAAAGTGTGTTACTTAGACCAACCAGCCTGCTTCTCAATGATTACGTGCAGTTACAGAAAATCAGGGGGGAAATGTTTCCCAGCTAGATAAGATCAAGGAAAAAGCAGGAAGGTGGAAGGGACCTCTCAGAACTAAGACATCTTTATGGACCTAAGAATAATTTTGAGTCTGGAAAACATGGTGGAAAGGTAGAAATTGAAGAGAGTAAGAGGAGAGAATCATGGACTGACTTGTGAAAGACATTCCAACGTGGTTGACTTTGTCATAAATACTGAAAAAGCTAAACTATGATAGTTACAAATTTTCACCCAAAATATTTTAGTTTCAAACCTTATTGCCAAATATGAAATTTAGGGAATTTTGACATTTCTTGGAATTTCATTGAATTTGATTTTTTGTTTTTAATAGAGGTTACAGGTAATATATAAAGGCCTTCACATATCTCAAACTTTCAAAACTTCATTTGGATAATGACATTCCATTTTATTCTAGAACATATCTGAATTTATAACATAGATAGAGTGCAAGGGGGAGGGGTTTTAGAAACAAATGTGTGTTAGGCCAAGTTGAAACAAATCTAATGACATTCGTATATATAAGAAAGAGCTAAGAAATTATCTATCAAGAAACCATCCCAGTGCAATTTAACTGAACTCCACAAATCTCATGCCAGTCCATAATTCCCTTTTCAGACTCACAAAGCATGATAGTTACATTATATGCTGTCAACTTGAGACTTAAGAATTAAAGGGTGGGGTTTAGCCTATCTATCAGGTTGCAGCTTGATGACCTCATTTGGAACCTCTAAGGAGATAAATAGTTCACTGGAAGGGGAACACTTGCTCACTCCCTGTGAGACATTCCTGTTGACAAGCCACCTGGGTCAGGCTGATGGTATCCAGAGCCTCGGAGCTGGAGGAGCCACATAGAGACTCACGCCAGCGCTGAGATGCTTCTACCACCTCTGGATCCACAAGTCTATCCACCCACTGGACTGTGATCTCCCTGCATTTGGTGTCCTTACATGGCCGTGTGAGTCTAAAGAGGAATTTAGGGACTAGTATGGACACACACAGTGATATCAGCCTTCTGGACTTGATCTGGACTGAACTGGGATGTTTTCTCAATTTTAAATTGCTCTTGCATATAAAACTCTCTCTTGTACACATATGACTGTCTATGAATTGTTTCTCTAGTAAACCCTGGACTAACACACAGTCATAGGCAATGATGCAGAAGGCAAGGAGATCACAGACCGATGGGTGCCATACTATAGGTTATGTTGGTAGAAGAGTAATCAGCAGAAACATAGCAGGGCTCCAGCAGTGATCGGGGTGGCCAGCAAGCAGAAAGGCAGAGTGCAGAGAGGGGAGAGTGTTTTTAGTTTCCACGATGTGAGACCGAACCTCCAATCATGTGCCATCAGGCTGTAACCTGATTGATAGAGCAGACTCCACTCCTAGTTGCGATTTTTTTAGCAGACATAAAATTATCTAACTACCACAAAAGGTAAAACTTGTTGTCATTGCTTAGGCTAAGAAGAAACACACACATACACACACACACACACACACTTCCCTTCATCATTCTCTCACTACCATTGAGTGGATTCTGACTCATTTCAAGATTTACAGTCTTAGAAGCCCGCAGGGGGTAATTCTCCTCTGTCCTATAGGATTTTTATGAGTCCCCCTTCATACACATGGAAGAATTGTTATTATCCCTTACGCATATTTTATTGATTTTTGGCCCAGCTTCTGGGGGACTTTACATGGCATTCCCTGTGGGCATGGGATAGCAATGATTTTCCTATCCAAGTTTCTTGTTCTTTCTTTGTACACCAAATTGAAATGCACGACGAGCTAGAGACGGATGCAGAAAACATGAAGACAGAGGGATTGCAGAAGGCAGGGTGGAGGTGAGAAACCTGCTCCAAGAAGGGGCTTTGGGCATACCATTTCCTCCCAGAGGCTGAAAATAACCGAACCGTTGAAATCTTGCAAAGCCAATCTGATCCTACAGGGAGAATATGTTGAGCTTGCTCTCTCCCCACCTTCTTAAACAGGATATATTGAAGTGAGGATTTTACACAGCCTTCCAGTGATACTTCTGCCGCAAGCACAGCCCCAGTCGAGTAGAGAGACAGAGTGACATTGAGAGATAACATATGATGACAGGCCTTCAAGTTCATGGTCCTGCTGAGCAATCACGAAGCGCCACTCCATTAGCACCCTTGTGTAGCTTTATACGGAAGAGACTAGAGTATAAAATGACAATTACATTGCAGTTTATTTTTCATTCAGAAGGTTTTTGTTTGGTTGGTCTTACATTTCTTTTACATGACTGACTTTTTCCCTTGCTCTGTTGGTTCTCCTATTTATAACACAGGAGATACGTCTGTGGACTGGACCACTGTAAGCCAATCTGTCTGCATCCTGATCAATACCCACTGTGAAGCTGAATTGATTAGGCAGCAATCCTTTAAGCAGCTACAATGAACAGATCACGAGGTAGAGTTTTCTAAATGTACACATAACAACCACTTAATGTGCTAAGTGGGTCGATGGAATATGCTTTCAACTTTGAGTCCTAAATGATTTAAAATACATGGTTCATACCCTTCCCACTTTATTCTCCTTTTCATCCTTCCTTCTTTCCTCCTTCCTTCCTTCTTTCTTCCTTCTTACCTTCTTCCTTCCTTCATCTCTCCTTTTCCTTTCTTCGTCTCTCACTCCTCTCCCTCTTCCTACCTCCCCTGCTTTCTTTTTCCTTTACTTCTCCTCTGGCTCCCCCTGTACTCCGTGTGCCTAGTGCTTCCGTTCTTTCCTCGTTCTCTGCACAGCCTGAGTATCTGAGCGTGAATGAACTTAGTGCATCTATGCATTAAATATTTACTAACTCACCCTCTGCACCTGAGATAGGCACGTGGGAACAATATGTGAAACACACATGACAAATTAGTCTGCAGAGAGTACATAGCAAGAGAGAAAAAGCTCCATAGCCAGTCTTGCAATGGACAGGACAGCAGGGAAGCAGTTGGTGTTAAGGGTGGGTAGCCCCGATGTTGTGCTTTTGACAATATTTACAATGTCATTGTGGTACTGATTTAGTTTTTTAATTATATTTAGGTTTTTTCCAGTGTATAAAAAAAGAGAAAAATCAGTTACTGATGAGCTGATTCTAGACCATTTATGCCTGGTCTATTTTGTAGTATTGAGGCAGAATGGCCAAACCTATAGATGAATAATGTTAGATCTTTAAATGTATCTGGTTGCCCAAAATGTGTTCACAGTAATACATAAAAATAAATTATAGGATTGAAGAAGTCTCTTTCATGACAGCAAAATAAATTTTAAGAAACTCAAGTTTCCATACATACTTATTAAGATAAACTGTGAGCCTGGATTCTGGAGCCATGTTGGCAGTATAGGGCTGTACAGAGGAAACTTTGTCTCAACCGTGAGTATTGAATACTTGATACAGTCTGCATCTTATCTCTCGAGCTGGAGTCCAGGATATTGGCAGAAGGGGACATGGGAGAAGTATCTTTGCTGCAGCTAATCTTACAGTTCATTAGCGCCTTAGTGACTAGTGATCTCACTTCATTAAATGTGTTTATTTGGTGTTGTCAGCTTTCCTTTCGAAATGCCCTGAAATAATAACCACTGTGTCTTTAAAGTTGGTGCTTCACACAAGTGAAGAATGGAGTGGTGATACAATGGGTAAACAAACCATTTCTTCTTTAATCTACAATGGAGCAGCTCATGGCCATTTGGATATTTCAGAGAGATTAAACCTCTTATCAGCTGCTTTGTCGTGGGAATGCAAGACATATAGTCTAGATTTAGAAATTTCATTTCAGAAATATGTGTTTGCCTTACCCAACATAGGAAAAGATATTTTATAACCACCACTCCCTCTTAAATTGAGTAATAAGACAATGATGTCCTTGGTGATAACAAGGTGAAAATAAACATATTTAAAACAAAAGAAAAACAAAAAAATCAATGATTTGAGATCTCTTCCATCCATAATACAAAATGTGTCAAATAAATATCACTCACGCACATAAAACACAAACATCTCATAATACATGAGATTGAGAGACCCTAATATAGAAATGTAGGACCTGGTGATACATTTTCTGTTCTGTCCAAATTATTCTCCTATTGATAGTAAGCGCCGACTGTCCTGTGATCATTATTAGAAATGGTCTTACTCAAATGAAAAGGCTGTGAGACTATTTGTACAGGGCTCTGCTTACCTACGGAACTCAAAGTAGAGTTCAAATTCTTTGAATTTGCATTCAGACCAAGTACTAAAGATTGCATGAAAAGATATTTTTCTTCTTAATTTTGTAAGTAGGTCTCTACATTTGATTCTAATTATCTACAAAAATTTTAATTCATCTGAAACAATTCAAATACAAGTATTCCTGGAGGCAATTTTTCTCTTTTATTTTCTGTTACAGCTATTTATATAGACCAAATCCATGAATTCATTTGCAATTAGGAGTTGCAATTAAACGATGGCTGTATATGAATTTATGTGTGTATTCTTTCAAGACCGCACCTCCCTGGCATTCTGATTTTACCTTCTCATTTTTATTTCTAGGAAACACCTCTTTGATTTGAATGTCTTAATCAAATTGCTTAGGACGATGAATTCACATCTTTAATATGTAATACTGAGAAAATTTCCAGTAAGTACTGCTATGTTTATAGGCAGTGTTTGTCCTTTTCCCCCTTTTTATAAATATTATCAAACAGCAAAACAGAAAGTGACAGATGCCTTCAGAATGCTATAATGATAAAATAAAAAATAAAAAGCTAAACCTATAATTACTGAAAAGTGTTTGGGGCTGACAAGTCAAATCCAATTACTAGGAGAATCTATTTTAGCAGAATGAAACACTGCCCTTTATTGCACCAGTTCACCATCATTGTAATGTGGAGAACGTTGTCTTAGCTGCTGTGTCCATCCATTTTCTTGACGTCTGTCTTCTTTTTGTTAATCCACTGCTTTGCCAACCATGATGTCCTTCTCCAAGGAGGAGTTCTTCATGATAACGTGCCAACAGGTACACAAGAGGAAATCCAGACATCCTTGATTTTAAGGCATATTCTGGATGACTTCTTCCCAGATTGACTAATAAAATAAAACATAGATTATTTTAAAAGTTACATTAATGTATTCAAAGCAAGCCAAGTTTTGTATTTTGACTGAGTTGACTATTTTTCTGGCAGTATATGGATTACTCATTTATTTAGCAGATACACAATAATCTGTGAGATGCTAAGGATCAGAAGAATTATTGTTAGAGAAGACAAAATCCCTAATCATATAGGACCAGAAAAAAATCTATGGGGAAAATGTATTGTGAGTGATATGCCCAGTGACAGACCAGTGGTTCTCATAAAAGTTACCACAGGAAAAAAGAAAGAAAGAGCAAAGGAGTAAGGAAGATTGAAGAATCTGCATAGAATACAAAGCCATCTGAGGACAGTAGGAAATGGGTTAAAATGGTTCTGGATAGGATAAAATTCTAGATAAGAGTTTTATCTCATGTAACCACTTTGACCCTGAAGCTTTTTGCTGATTATGGACGTAATAGGAAGCTAAGAATTTAAATTGTGCCTAATGAGAGTTGTTGCCAGAATTCAGAATAAAATAGGAACATTTTTCAAGTCACTGTCAAACCATCTCCTTCAGTGTCTTGCTCTTTTTTTCTGCCCTTCTAGTTTACTAAGCATGCTGTTCCATATTCCAATACATATGAGCAGGTATCCCCAATAAAACCAGAGAAAAAGCTTCACTGGGTAGAGCTGTCATAGTGCACATTTTTCCTGCTGGGCAAGCACAGAGCAACTTACTCTGAGTTAGTGCACCCAGAGGCACCCCTGGGATGGTTCTCTCTGGTCACTTGAATTTTTTTGTAAAAGCAGTTTTGTTTGAATCTCATTTTGTGTGTGTGTGTGTTATGACCAATTTCAGGGAAAAGCGTGCAGCTGTGAAATTTGGTTTCCTGCTCAGGAAAAATGCCACAGAAACTGTTGTGATGTTGAACACAAGTTACAAGGACAGTGCTATGGGAAAACTCAAGTTATGAATGATTTCTTGTTTCCAAAAGGGTGAAATGTGGATTGACGACAAACAATTCTGGTTGTCCGTCACCTTCCCGAACAGATAAGAATATCCACTTGTAGGGCATGTGCTGTGTGTTCCACCAGGTCAGACTGACAACCAAGCTTTCTATTTAGAGGTTCTGAAATGATTGTATAACAGTGTGTGACAAAAAGACCTGATTTGTGGCAGATGGAGGACTGGTTTTGCAACCACAACAATGCACCTGTTTGTGCAGGCATCTTAGTGTACCTGTTTTGGGCAATAAATAGCATGTGTCTCTTGCCCCACGCACCTGACTCACCTCACCTTGTTCGATGCAACTTATTCTTTTTAAATAATTGTATTGGGGGATCTTAGAGCTCTTATAATATATATACATCAATTGTATCAAGCATATTTGTACATATGTTGCCATCATCATTTTCTAAATATTTACTTTGAATTTGAACCGTTGGTATCAGCTCCTGTTTTTTCTCTCCCTCCATCCCCACCCTCATGACCCCTTTACAGATTATAAATTATTATTATTTTCATATCTTATACCGACCACTGTGCCTTCACCCATATTTCTGTTTCTTATCCCCCTGGGGTGGTGGGGTTATACTTCAGTCATTGAGATTGTAGATGCTTGTGTTGAGAATTCTTACTTGTAACAGTGTATATGCCATGGTCTAGCCAGAATTGAAAGGCAGGACTGAGGTCCTGATAGTGGGGGTGAGGTAGCCTCAAAGAATCAGAGGAATATTGTGTGCTTCATTGGTGCTATACTGGGCCCTTGTTGGCCCATCCCTTCCTTGTAACCATTGTTCTGTTTCTGTTATTGCTTTGCCTACCTATATAAGATAGGTGTGGGAAGCAAGCCCAAGAAGAAAGCAACGGACTGATGGTTCTGGAAAGACTTGGGGGAGGAGACAGAAGGGGTGAGGAACAGTGAGCAAACAATGCCATAGACAGGGGAACAGCTAGGGAATGAATTAAATGCAACAACAAGGAAGACACAGGGGTGCTATTGATGTTGGAACAACAGCAATCGAGCTGAGAGGAATTACTAAGAGGCAGAAGAAGAGTGAGCATTATGGTGGGGAAATAAAAAGGAAATAGAGAAAAGATCTAGAAAGCAAAGCTATGGAGAGATATAGAAGCATAATTGTGCACTTATGTAAATGTACCAATTCATAAAATATACCAATTCATAAAAATAGAGGTATTGGCCTATGTGCAATACATTGAGGAAGTGGATGGAATTTGGGTCTCTGCTCAAACCCTCCTTCAATGCAAGAACACTTTGTTCTAACAAGCTGGCATTCTGTGATGCTCACCCTCCTAACAGGACCACTGAAGACAAATTGGGTAAATACACAAATGTGGTTAAGAAAACTGATGGTGCCCAGCTCTCAAAAGATATAGTGTCTGGTCTTAAAGGCTTCAAGGTAAACTAGTGGTCATCTAGCTGAGAAGCATCAGGTCCATATGAAAGAAGCACAGCAGGCTGGGTGATCATAAGGTGTCAACGGAATCAGGTAACAGGCACCAGAAGACCCCAAACAGTAACAAACACATTGTTGAGAGTGAGGGGTGTCAGAGCAGAGACCCAACCCACCTGTACACAGTAGCAACTTGTTTTTGTTTCCATGGATGAAGAAGGACATGAAAGGAGAGCAATTTTATGCCATAGAAGACATGAAGAAAAAAAAATAAGGGAGGAGTTGTCAGCCATCCAAACAGATGAGTTTGAAAAAAATCATAACATTGTGTGCTCACCTTCATGATACAATCGTTGAAGACAAATGGGTGCATATGCAAATGTGGTAAAGAAAGCTGATGGTACCCAGCTATCAAAAGAGATAGCATCTGGGGTCTTAAAGGCTTGAAGGTAAACAAGTAGCCATCTAGCTCAGAAGAAACAAAGCCCACATGGAAGAAGCACACCAGCATGTGCCATCACGAGGTGTCGAAGGGATCAGGTATCAGGCATAATCAGAACAAAAAATCTTATAGTAAACGAGGTGGGGAGTGCGGAGTGGAGACCCAGCCAAAGCCCATTTGTAGTCCACTGGACATCCCATTACAGAAGGGTGTTGGGGGAGGAGACAAGCCAGGCAGGGTACAATGTAGCAACAATGAAACATATAGCTTTCTCCTACTTCCTAAATGCTTCCTCCTCCCCCACTATCATGATCCCAATTCTACCTTGCATGTCTGGCGAGACCAGAGGATGTACACTTGTACAGATTGGAACTAGAAATGCAGGGAATCCAGGGCAGATAATCCATCCAGGACCAGTGGTTTGAGTAGTGATACTGGGAGCATAGAGCGAGAAGGGTTTGGAAAGGGGGAACCAATTAAAAGGATCTACACGTGACCTAGAAGACGGACAACAGAAAAGAGGGTGAAGGGAGACATTGGACAAGGCAAGATAAGACAAAATAATAATTTATAAATTATCAAGGGTTCATGAGGGAGAGGGAGTGGGGAGGGAGGGGAAAATGTGGAGCTGATGCCAGGGGCTTAGGTGGAGAGCAAATATTTTGAGAATGATGAGGTCAATGAATGTACAAATGTGCTTTACACAATTGATGTATGTATGGACTGTGATGAGTTGCATGAGCCCATAATAAAACGATTAAAAAAGAATGGAATCACACATTTGAAAAATGTAGTAAGTGTAATGGAGATTGCTTTGAAAGTTATGTTTGTTTTGTTAAAAAATTATTTACGTATCTTTGAAAAAAATTGTGTTTTTTTTGGTGGGGGTGGGTAACCCCTAGTATTTGGCTGTTCTTCTGGTAGTCCATGGTACTTTAAAAATGTATTGCCAACACCATAATGCAAATGTGTTGCTTCTTCTCAGTTTTCCTTAGTTAATGGTCAACTTTGAAAAGTGTATGAGTTGATTTAAAAAACATGGGTTGGGTCAGACACACCTAACTTTTTAAGGTGACATCTCTGTTCTTCAACACATGCACCATATTTGGATGGTGCAATAAAGTGTTTGATTTCTTGACTATTGCTTACATGAGTATTGATTGTGGATATAAGAATGATGATCCTTGATATATATTTTTTCTTTGTTGATTTTGGTGTTTTCTACTGGTCCAGTTTTGAGGAAATTATTGTATTTATCCATGATTCATTTTATGCCACTAAGGATAAACTTCATGCCACATCCTCTTCCAAATCGGGCTTGACTTTCCATCAGTTCCATGTCAGTGACTATTGCAATCATTGTTGGATTATCACCAACAAAACTTTACTTGCATATGAGAATAATTACATTGCCCTATAATGGGTGCATTCTGATGGGTGACCTGTCTTTGAAATGGGTGTAAATATGGATGTTTTCCAGTGAGCGTGCCAGGTAGCTCTTTTCCAAATATCTTGGCCTAGATGATTGAGTGCTTTTTATCAACTTGTTGAAACATTTAAATTGGTTTTCTATAAGTTTCTGGAGCCTTATTTTTGACTAAGAGCTTCATTTCAGCTTGGGCTCCTTCCTTTCATATCACTGGTTCTAGATCAAATGCGACCTCTTAAATGGTTAAGGGCCTACCCTTTATTTTTCCTACAGTGACTGCAATCAACCATTGGCAATTGCAATTTCAAGAAAAGCACCATTTTCAATAACTCTAAAAGCATAAAATACATATGTAAAGCTTAAATATATATATTATATACATATATATATATACAGAATATATATATATATATATACAGAATTTGTATGTTGAAAACTGCAAAAGCACTTATGAAAGTCATCCAAGAAGATCTAAGTAAATGCAGTATGCACAATGTTTTCATGGAAGCATCAGGGCAACTATGATGTTAGCTTCTCCCAAACCAGCATGTAGACTTAATGTAATCACAAGCAAACCTTGGATAAGTTAATGAAATGATTCAAGGTTTTGTATGGGAAGGTAAAGAAATGGAAATAGCCAAACCAATCTTTAAAAAGAAGGGGAAAAGTCTACCCTAAACCAAATTTTAACTTCCTGGGAATTTTTTTGTTCAAAACACATAAAGATTGGCTAGTTGATCTTTTTCTGTTATGATGCCAACCATGAAAACATGATGGAGCAGTTCTGCTTTCTCGTTCATGGGGTCAGCACGATTGAGAATCTTTTCCACAATAATAAAGGGGATAGTGATCAAGATAAAAGAATATATGGATGGCAATAATGCACACAAAAATATCTTGATGTATTGAATTTCTCATCCATTGTAAGAACTGAAAGAAGACAAACTTTTTGTAACATTTTTAAGAGCACATTTTGTCAATTGTCAGAGGTCTTATGTAGACACTGATCTGACTTGCTAGTACAGGATTATTCTTTATATTCAATTCTATGTTTTATATATGACTGCATGAGTTTGTTAATGCTTAAGGAGTACAAAGTAAGGATAATGGGGTATGTCTAAATGATACCATAATTTTAACAACAGAGCAAATTTAATTAATGTTTTTAATATGTTCATAGAAAATCTCTTGAGTAATAGAAAAAAATCGTTTGATACAATTCAGCATCCATATATAGTAAGAAGAATTCACAATATACAAAGATTAAAAGATAATTTCTGTACTCTAATAAGCAATACTTATATAAAACCTATAATAAACATCATATTTACACAATGAACTTTTCTACTGTTTGTTGAGATAGAGGAGGGGGAAGAAAAGAGAAGGGGTAGTTAACATTTAACATAAAAATCCAAAACCCATTCTGATGAATTATTGGGTCACAAATGGAAAGATCAAAGGTTACAAGGTAAACATAGAGAAGTGTTTTGTTTGATATATATTTAATATTTAAAATATCCTCTTCATTATATTCTTTATTATTTAGTATATAAGTTTCACACACCTATTATTGATTTTGGCGGTAGCTATTTTATTTTAATGATGTCTTAAATTTTATTTTTTTATTTTATTTAATGATTTTAATAAAGTAAAGTTTGCTTTTGTCTTGAAGTAAAACTTGCTGTTAAGGTAAAACATAGGTGTTAATTAGATAAGGAAAAAGACCTACTTATATACTCGTGTATAAGCTGAGTTTTTCAGCACAAAAAATGTGATGAAAAACTGGGTTTGGCTGATACATGGGTCAGTGGTAGCCCAGCAGGTATAACATCTCACTGCCCCCCCCCCCCCCAAGCAACTGGAGGAGCAACTGTTATCTCCTGGGTGATTGCTGTTTCTCTGCTGTTCAGCTGTTCATTCAAAGTCCCTTTGACACTGCAGGGCTTTGAATGTTTGTTTACTCACATCTAACCAATCAGAGTCGTCCTATTAAGTGGACAGATCCAATTCGCAGAAGCACCCATAGTAATTCACTTACACCTGCAGCTGAGCTGGTAAGGATGTGTCTGTGGCCGCGCTCCATCTCTCCCCTCTGGTCTCTGTGTTAATTCACATCCAGAATCCCCTGCCTGCACAGACTCTCACCCCCTCCTCCCAGCTAACACGTAGAGGGGTGGGGGTGGGGGGCATAACCATGAAAGTTCTTTTTCAAAGTCTTGTTTATTTATCCTATTAGAAATGGATACTCTGAACCAAAGCAAAAACACTGGTTATATGAGGCTGGTCTCAAAATGAAGGTTGTGTCAAGACAGAAGAGAGCAATAACAGTATTACAAGTAGGGAATTCTGTGTTGACGAAAAGCAAGTGAGGGATAGGCGGAAAATGCAGGCTGACTTGGAACAGATTCCAAAAGCTTAAAAGCTCATCTTGGTTTAACGTCTTCCCCCCCCCCACCCCCCAATGTGCAACTCACTTCAATGCCTGAAGCCCATGGGGTAAAGCCAGGCAATGGTTCGGGGTTACAGTTTGCTTTGGCATGGGACACTCTGAGAGGTCCATGGGATCAGGCCTGCCATAAATCCAAACCCATGCACGGTTTAACGTCTTTTTATGGGGCTCTAGAGAGTGAATTGCATAAATAGGTTATGGAGTGTCGTCAAATGTTTACTGTGTAACACGCATGGGAATCCACATACGTGCTCTACAAATGGCTAAGGATGACAAACATAAAGCACCAGGCATTGAAAAATTTGCTGCTTCAGCAGGATGGTGAACCCGCTTCATGAATAGGTTTGGCCTACTATGTTTGAAACAAAGAACAAAGATCTCCCAGGAATTGCCACAAGACCTTGGAGAAAAAATTATGTCATTCTAGTCATTTCTTATAAAACAAAGAAGGATTTTTAATTATGACCTGGCAGATATTGGGAGTATGGATGAAACTGCCATGACTTTTGATCTTCCAAGCAACAGAACTGTGGCAAGTTTAGGAGAAAAAAACATTTTTCTTAAAACCACAGGAAATGAAAAAAAACACTTTACAGTTGTTCTATCATGTTTGGCTAATGGAACTAAGGGCATCCTGTCATTATTTTTAAAAGAAAGACTTTGCCTAAAAAGATCAAATTCTCACCAAGAATTACTGTGCGCACACATGTTAAAGGCTGGGTGGATGAAGACGGAACAAAAAAATTGCTGGAAGAAATTTTGAACTGACGACCAGGAGCAGTCTTAGAGAAAAGGCCATCATTACTTGTTTGGGATATGTTCAGAGCCCACCTATGGATGACATTAAAAACATTGGCAAAATCTAGTAAAGTTACGTTAGCCGTTATTCCAGGTGGGCTTATATCTGTACTGCAATCTTTGGATGTATCTTTAAATAAGCCTTTTAAAAACCTTGTGCGAAGGATGTGGCATGAATGGATATCATCTGGTCAAGCCAGACTAACAAAAGGAGGAAATCTCATGAAGCCTGACATAGAGTTAATAGCAAAGTGGGTTCAAGATGCATGAGAAGACATTCCAGAAGACATGGTGTGACGTGCCTTCCAGAAATGTAGGATTAGTGATGCTATGGATGGCAGTGAAGACTGTGCTTTGTATGCAAATGACAGCAGTGATGGTGATGACTGCGATCTCAGTGAGGACAACATCTATGATGACCTCACACCAGCTGAAGCTCTGCATTGGGATATGGATGATGATGATGAATCCAGTTTTGAAGGATTTTAACTCTTTGCATTTTAGCTTGGTTACTGATTGAGCTCAGGGCATAGTTCTCTTAAGGTATCATTGTTGATACCTTATTGTTTTGTTGAACCTATTTTCCACTTACTGTGCTGGTTTACTAATGTTACATGAATTTTTGTCCTTTTATTTATGTTTTTATTTAAAATAAATATTTAAATACATTACCCCACGGATGTCTCAATTTTAGTAATTTTATTTTCATTTTTTATTATTGAAACTCACCAATAGCTTCTGCATTTTCCACCCTAGGTTTATACTAGAGTCAATCAGTTTTTTCTGGTTTCCCAGGTAATAATTAGGTACCTCGGCTTATATTCGAATATATACAGAAATACTATCATACTTATGAAGGTACTCTTGATGTAAAAGAGAGGGCCCAAAGCTGCCTTTGGTCACCTCTGGAGCCAACACAATCCTGACAAATAATATCTACTCCTTCCAGAACCCTGGGAGTCGATTCTGCATAATGTTGCTGTATTACCTTGTTCAAAGGAGAGCATGTCATGCTTGAGGTTGAGACCTTCAGTCCTGTGTCATTGTGCTCTTTACTTGTATGTCTAGGTCAAGAGTTTCAGAAAGAGAACTTGCTTTCATCCTGATCGGACCAAACCAAAAAACCCACAGACTTTGTGTATTCTTTTTTTAAAAAAATCATTTTATTGGGGGCTCATACAACTCTTAACACAATCCATACATAAAGCACATTTGTACATTCGTTACCCTCGTCATTCTCAAAACATTTGCTCTCCCCCTTACCCCTGACATCAGCTCCTCTTTTTCCCCTCCCTCCCTGCTATTCCCTCCTTCATGAACCCTTGATAATTTATAAATTATAATTTTGTCATATCTTTTACTGTCTGATGTCTCCCTTCACCCACTTTTCTGTTGTCCGCCACCCAGAGAGGAGGTTATATAGGGATCCTTGTAATCAGTTCCCCCTTTCCACCCCACCTTCCCTCCACTCTCCAGGTATCGTCACTCACACCATGGGTCCTGAAGGGGTCATCTGCACTGGATTCCCTGATTTGTGTATTCTTAATTTGAATTTATAACAATGGGACTACCCTGTTCCCATCTTCCTTATTTTAAACCAGGTTAGTTATAGGACATTAATGCTCTATGGATTTGATTAGTAATTTGTTATGCTATTGTACAAATAAATCTGTCATTTTAGAAAAACAAAAATTTGTGTAAATCTTGCTTGATACAGCTTTCTCAGAACAACCTGTTAGATCATAAAAAAGGAAAAATCTAAGTACACTCACAGTACAGGTACTTGATCAGAATTTAGAAACTTAAAGACTACAAGAAGAACCTACATGGGAACTTAAACTTCATAGTCAAACGTATTTGTAACAACAATTACCTAACTTACTATTTTCCTGCAGAAATTCCTAAAGAGAATTTCTAATTTTAGGCCTTAGTCCTTTTATGTTAAGCCAAATACACCTTCTCATTCTTGATAAGGTAGCAGTGCAGTGATCAAGACAAAGACATTGGACAAGATGGATTGACCCAGCGGCTGCATTGACTTGCTGAAACATAAGTATAATTGGGATGACGGCACAGGGTCAGGCAGTGTTAAGTTCTGTTGTCCAGCGAATCACTATGAGTCAGAACTGACTCAGTGGTGCATAGAAGCAATAGCAACAACATCCGACATCACACGCTTGAACATGCTTAAACTTCAGAAGCACCCATGTAGCCTCCAGGCTTTTAACATAAAGGAACAGAGACAAGATGTTGAACTACTTGCTCAATAAAACAAAGCTAATAAATAGATGTAAGCCCAGAAATTTTTCTTCAAAACACAATATTCTTAACCATCACCCTATTGACACACACACACACACACACACACACACATACACATTTATCCAGAGTTTCAGAAGATTGTTTTGCATGATATAATTGCCTAAAGTTGAATTTGATAGATTCTATATTTTCCATGACCCAGTGTTGCTGTCAGCTAAGTGTTGATCTGCTAACCACAGTAGGTTTTGTGGGAGAAAAATGAGTCTATCTATTCCATAAATATTTACAACTAGAAAACTTACATAGGGTCACTCTGCATCAGAATAAACTCAATGACAATAGATATATTTCCAAAAAATCCATCTTGTTTACCCTGAGTTCTGTTCCTTCTGGACACTGTCTCAAGTGCATAAAGTTGTCACCTCTTCTTGAGAGATTTCAGAATAAAATACCTTTGCAAATACTCCATATACCCTCTCAAGTTGTGTGATTGGACATACAGTTATTCAATTAACTAACTAGGACTTTAAAATGCCAGCATTTGGTTCTGAGTTACTTTTCTTTATAAAGATGCTTATATTTCCTGTGTTGGTACACGGAAAGAGAGTTTACTGTAATAGCAGGCTGTTATTACATTAAAAAATTTAAATGAGTCTAAATAACCAGGAATCTGATTTTCCCAGTTGATAGCATAATTGGTGAATTATGTTACTTTATGCTGAGGTTACTATGACAGCCTGGCCAACTCAGTCAGTTTGGACAGGGACAAACCATTAAGTATACTTGCACAAAGGAATCTAATCTTGCTTACCACTGTGTCTCTAATGTACCCATGTCATTTGGGTGTGTTGAGATGAAAAGAAGCTGACTTATTATTTTGTGGAAATCAGACTCTAAAGGATCATTTGATCTAATTAAAATAATTAAAAATAAGTCTCAAAGATTATTTTGGAATAAGGTTTATTTGCCAAGAGCAGAAACAAAAGTCAAACTGTTATGGGGAATGTTGGCATATGGAAATTCTAGGTCAAGACCACAGTCCAGATAAACATTTGGTGATGTAAATAATACTTTAATGAACATCTTACTTAAAGTTGTTATTTATATAGCTAACCTGTCCAACATTTTAATTCATCCTTTACATCTATTTTTTGACTATTTCAAATGCTTAGTAACCAAATCCCTAGGAGCCTTTATTATTGTCCCTTTCATTCTGTTTATGTGTAATTACTCACTCTTATTTAAAGTATAATTCTTCCTAGAGTTATCGTCTTCAGAATTTAATTGCTTCCATACTCCAGACATAACACAAAAGTTCTGCAATAAATGTTTCATTTAGGTCTCTGTATGCTATTGAGATGTTTGTATCAATAATAATGTCAGTAATCCATTCATAATAATTATGTGGGGTAATATGCCTGGTCTTGGTATCACTGGTAGTGACAACATTGTGGAAAAATTGTTAACCACATTTTGTTTTGTTTTTGTTTTGTAAGACAAGGAAGGATCATTGGTTTGATCCTAAGACACTGACTATTAGATTTGTGGTCCAGCAGATAAATCTGCTTTCTATCCAGAAACCAGCCGGGTACATTTGTGGTTATGCTGGGGTCCTTTCTGCAATTGGTATGAAATGGAAAATTCTTAACCTAAAGCAACACAGAGAGAGATGACTTCTTGATCTCAGGTTTTACTATAGGTTTGTTTTATGGGCATGAGAAGAACACAGGAGAAATTGATTATAAGTAACCCATCAAATATAAGTCCCCAGTTAAGGAAATCAGAAATATCCTGGAATTTGGTATTTTAAAAACTTTAGTAAACCTTTAGTTTTGGCTTTAAAATTTCTCTTAAAAGATCTCAAATTATTTGACATACTGTAAAATGATGGGGCATTGTTATTATTATTATTATAAAAGTTAGTGATATTTCTGAAATAATATATTCTATTTAAAGAATATTCACTCTATATTTATTCAAATCAAGACAGATTCCATAAGGAAATCAGTGAAAAATCCCCTACAGTGTAAATATATTGAGAAGACTGCTTCCTTCACCTCTGGCTCTGCAATCTTGTGTTCTTTTTCTGTTCTATTTCTTTGAACAATTATAGAATGTTATTGAAGTAGTTTCCAAAGTCTAGATTTTTATTTGCCTGTAAAGCTTACAATTCTATTTACAAAAGAGATTCCATTATTTTAAATATCAATATTTGCATTTTAAAAGGATTATTTACTGGTATGGCCATGGGAAGAGGAGACAGCCAGAAAATAGATTGCAAATGCAGCAGTAAAAGTGATACAGCTAGTGATACAATACTACTAGCTGGCCTCTGGGACTCTTGAATATGAAATATGATTTCTAGTTTTATAAGCTCCTTTTAAAGGGAAATACAGCAGTAAGAATGAAATGTCCTGGATTGATTTTGTGTGTGTGTGTGTGTGTGTGTGTGTGTGTGTGTGTGTGTGTGTAAGGAGGGAGGAATGAGTAGTGACCACTCATGAAAGATGGAAATATTTGTATGTTTTAAAAATAAAATCAGGCTAGTTTGCTAACTGATCAATTTAATCCATTCCCAGATAATTAGCAAACATTGGTTAAGCATGAAAATATAATAGTAAAAACTACGTGATATGGGGTAAAATTTGTAATTGGAACAAATACTTATATTGAAGCAAAAGATACAAGAAAATCTTAATATTTAAGTGTAGCATATCACAAGTGGGTTCATTGTATTCTCAGTATTTCTGAAAATTGATTTTTCATGGGAAACTCCCTAGAAAGGTTTTTAAAATATATATATTAAACTATACTGAAGTGGAATATATAGGCTGGTTAAATGTGTAACTTGTTTATTGAAAGGCTTTAATTGGCATCTAGGAACTTAACATACTCATCAACAAATACACATCAATCTTACTCTGTGCAACCTTGTGCCAGACACTGTGGGAGACCCAAAGATAAATGAGACTTGGCCTCTCCTCCTGCTGAACCTGCACTTTGCTTTGAGCCATGAGTCATACAAGTGGCATATGAGAAGTAGAGTAACCCCCATGGGAATTCAAAAAAAAGATTGATCACATTGACCTCGGCTGGTGAGAAAAACTTACATGGACTTGACCTAGGCCATGGAAGATTGGCAATAAATAATAATAACACTAACTCATAATCTATATAATGCTTTATTGCTTTGAAAGCACTTCACTTGGACATTATCTCACCGCTCACAACAGAGAACAGTAAGCGTGTGAGTCGGTTGCAAGCAGAATACAGATTGTACTAAGAAAACAACAGAAGACTATTGGTAAAGATAAAGATAAGGTACTATTGGTAAAAGTAAAAATAAGGTGAGATACAAAAGAGTCTTGAATCGCA
Source organism: Tenrec ecaudatus (assembly GCF_050624435.1). Taxonomy (NCBI): domain Eukaryota; kingdom Metazoa; phylum Chordata; class Mammalia; order Afrosoricida; family Tenrecidae; genus Tenrec; species Tenrec ecaudatus. The sequence continues at coordinate 21,527,770 of NC_134543.1, forward strand.
AGAAGCATATACATGTTGAACTCTTCTGATAGGCTATTAAAAGTGTAAAAATATATGCCCATATGTAGATGCACATATATTTGAATACATACACATATGTAAATGCTAAACATTTGAAGTATTTTCCTCTTTGCTTGACTAAAATGTGTGCTTTTCTGTCTAAAGTTCAGGAAAATCAGATTTCCTGTAACATGGTATTGCATAAGTGCCTACTTTGGAAAAGTGTCTTACAACATTACTTATAAGGAGCAATTTGCAACTAGAGAAAAGACTTCATCTACATGATTTTACAGCTTTTTCAAATACTCTTTCATGCAGGTGTCATATATGAAATGTTTCGTTGTGAAAAAGAAATCAAACAAAACTTCCTGTGCAAATCAGGTTCACAAAAAAACAAATAACAAGGTGGATAAAGTCTAGATTAAAGTTGTTATTCAATAACCAAATAGTGGACACAATAATAATACAAATAGTAGACATTCTTAATTCAAGTATGCCACTTCAAAACGTGTTTTACTCTGACCATACAAAAAGAAAATTCTATCAAAAGAGGTAACAAAGTCAGTGAGATATTAAGAAATGACCTACACTTGCAATAAAGTAATTGCAAAGAAATGGCATCTGTTAAGAGTCACGGATTATTACCTGAACTTTTCAAGACATGACAGGTATAAGTGACCCATAATAATAGTGATTAGTGATGTAAGGGATAGCTTATGTCTTTCCTGAGATGGAATGTGTCTATGCCTTTATAAATTTACATTTTTATGTTTTGCCCTGCAATATCACTTTACATTGGGTAGATGATCAATAATACTGTGTGCTTGCATTGTAACGCTCTTTTCGGAGTTAGTAAGCTATCAACCCTAATACCAAATTATTATAAATTTCATGTTCCAAATAATATTCATACAATGTCAAAATAATCTTATTATGCATAAATTTAGAGAAGTTTCAAGTACACGAGACCGAGTTAAATAGTACATTGGCTTTCTAAACGCATGGGGACAAGAATTCTTTCATATAACTGAAAATCGCTGGATGATTTCTAAGTAAAATTGTCTCCGAGAGATAAGTTTTCAGTGAACAATTTGTTCTAATGTGCCTTCAAGGCAGTTCCAACTCTCACCACCTGGTGTGTCGCAGAATGAAACGTGTGTCCCTGTACCATCACCAAAACCACTGTGTGGGTTTAGCCCATTGTTGTAGGACTGCATCCATCAACTTCTCTCAGGGTGTACCACCTACTCGTTGACTCTCAGTGAGCATATCCATGGCATGTTTGTTGGGAAAAGGGAATCAACAATAGCTTGAGGTGTACTATGTTTCAGGGTTTAGTAAATATTTCTGTCAGAATTTTAGAAATGTTTCCAACTTTAGTAATCTCAACTTTTTGAAATATATTCATCAGTGTTAATGGGGGTGAGGGGAGTGGGACTGAAATTCAGAAAAGGCCAATGCCTTACTCAAGTTCCTACATCTAATCTGCTATAACAAATTGGTTTTCATTTTGGCTACTACATCACTATGCCCTTTTCCTACTACCTCTAATCCACCCTCAAATGAATTTGCACACCTGTAATCAGATATCTAGGTTTCATTTACCATCTCCATGATCCCCATTTGAAAAGCTTATCTAGAGTAAATATTTGTTCGTTTTCATTTCACTAAGTTGTAAACAACTGTCAACTCATAGTACAGGCCTACCTGAGCCTACCTGCTATATTTTTTCCATAAAGATTTACTTCTATCTTTTCTTTATTTTTTTAAAATCATTTTATTAGGGGTTCATGCAACTCTTATCACAATCCGTAAATACATATATTGTGTAAAGTACATTTGTACATTCATTGCTCTCATCATTCTCAAAACATTTGCTCTCCACCTAAGCCCCTGGCATCAGCTCCTCATTTTACCCTTCCCTCCCCTCTCCCCCTTCCCTCATGAACACTAGATAATTTATCAATTATTATTTTGTCATATCTTGCACTGTCCAACATCACCCTTCACCCACTTTTCTGTTGCCCATCCCCCAGGGAGGAGGTTATATGTAGATTCTTATCATAGGTTACCCCTTTTCCAACCCATGCTCCCTCCACTCTCCCAGTATCGCCACTCACACTACTGGTCCTGAAGGGATCATCCATCCTGGATTCCCTGTGTTTCCACTTTCTATCTGTAACAGTATACATCCTCTGGTCTAGCCAGATTTGTAAAGTAGAATTGGGATCATGATAGTGGTGGTGGAGGAAGCATTTAGAAACTAGAGGAAAGTTGTATGTTTCATCACCGATACATTGCACCCTGGCTGGCTCGTCTCCTCCCTGAGGCACTTCTGTAAGGGGATGTCCAGTGGCCCACAAATGGGCTTTGGGTCTCTATTTCGCACTCTTCCTCATTCACAATGATATGATTTTTTGTTCTGACGATGCCAGATACCTATTCCCTTCGACACCCCGTGATCACGCAAGCTGGTTTGCCTCTTCCATGTGGTCCCTGTTGCCTCTATAAAGAAATGCAATCAATATTGGCACAGAATTAGCTAATGGAGAAATAAATACATACTCTCAGTGCCGGTGGCATCAGTACTTTGCCTATTCTGATATTCAAAATCATATTATTGATGACTTCTAAACATGTATAAAACAGCCTCAATTATTATGGAATATCAGCTTGATATTGCTCACTATATTTGGCCAAGGAAATGCAAGGAAAGAGGAGGCTGTCTGCTCCCGTGAAAAAAAAGAAAGCTTAGTAGAGTGTCTGTGTGTCTCAATGGATGCCACGGCAAAGGATTTCATTTTGCATTTTAGGCTTTGAAATTGATAATGCAAACAATAATATTCTGTGATGTACAAAATCCCTTCAATCGTTTTATTACAATTTGGCACTCACTAGACTCAGCTCTGTATTCCTATTGTCCCGTTTTAAAGAAAAGCAGCAAGCAAGCTGAGAAGTGAAGTTGGAAGAGTAAAAGGCCTTCCCCCAGGTGCTGATGTGGTGAAGAGCCGATGAGGCCTTGTAGCGCCATGTCTGCTTCCTCTGCACAGGCTACTCCTGATCTATGGTCATTTGTTCACTGCAATTGAAAAGGGAATGAGAGAAAATAATGCCTTTGAAATTATCAAAACAATTAATGATTTCCATGGTTATAATTAATTATTTTGATCCAATTTGTTCCTAAAAAGGCAGAGAAACCACATTAAAATATACTCAAATAAGTGGCTTGCGTCTTTGTTTTCTACATAAAGAACTAATGAGTATGAGGCAAAATTCAAATGGAATAATTTAGGTTAGATGTATTCTTTGAAATTGCAGAATGAAAGTCTCAGGAGATTCAGATGTGATTTTTAAGCAAAGCCCATGGATTTTAAGCAAATTACTCATACTGAATCAGACTGACTGCTGGTCACGTTGATTCCAAGAAGCAGGGATGCTGAAGGCTACAGTAGAGCCGCCCCACCGTTTCTGAAGATGGAAATCTGGACCAAAGACTACTGCCTCTTCTTTCTGTCCCAATGCCTTTTCACACCCGAAAAAAAGATATTTTGTAGTATAGTTACCAAATTAAATATGCTGTTCAGTTTGCTGATTTGGATTCGTTGGGCATGGAAGCATATTAAAATATAAATAAAAATTGAGAAAGATAACTATTCAAATAGATAATCATCAAATAGATAGCTATATACACACACAAGCATACATCCATAGAGATTTTTATCATTATCTCATAGCTTTGAAACAAGATAAAATCAAAGAATTTTTCCCCTTAATGATCAGATTTCTTCCACTACACTGAGTACTCAGGGTGGTTGCCTCTGACACAGAATTTAGGTGGATGTAGGGATAGTGTTTCTCTGAAGATCAAATGATGTCAGAGTCCTGCTTTCTGCCATACAATAGGATGAACAAAGTGCAACCAAGTAGCCTAAATACTAAGATGCCCAACTCATTTGATCAGACTTCAAGAGTATAAAAACCTTCAAGAAGAGAAACATCGAAAACTAGGTATCTAAATATGCAGGCCAATTATTCGGTTAAATGACTGAGGACGTGGGAAGGCAGCAAATTTGGGTAAATAATTGAACAACAACCCAACTCCATTCAGCACCTATCTTTGGTAGACAGAACTGATTTGAAAAACATAATTACACTTGCAATGAATGGTATCACAGTCTTCTTTAAACCATCATTTTTATTTTGTTCTGATTTTATCTCTTAAATTTCTTTGGAAGAGTCTATAGATAATATAAATAGGACTTGAAAACAGTAATAAGAGAATGGAGATGGCTCTTAGGAGCCATAGAGTCTTTTCCAACTCACGGTGGCCCTCTCCTCAACAGAAGGCAACATTGCCCGGTCCTGCGCCTTCTTAACAAGCTTTGTCATCTGTGAGCCCATTGTTTCAGGTCTGTGTCGCATCCCCATCTTGCTGGGAGTCTTTAAAGAAGTATTTCATAGGAAATAGTAAAAGATCATCCTGTTTCTAATTTTTTCAGCTATTTGAAGTTTTATTTCAGATTCAACGTATATACAAGTTTTATAAAATTACTGATAGTGGTCCTGAGAGATCTATTAGTGGATATTCTCAGTGCACTCTTGAGACATTAATCTATTCGCCTCAGAAACCTTTTTCAAATAAGTAACCTGGGGTACAACCCCCTTTAATTAGTTGAGGAACATAATTATTCTTCAGACTTTTCTTCCAATAATGCTCCTAGACAAAGCCACCCCAAACAATGTCTCTATCCACCACAAACAGCTTGTACATTAACTAATACTGTGAAAGTATAAAACCCTGACTCACACCTTTCCTGTCGTATTCCCTCTTCTGTTCAGATTTCCGCCTCTTGACCCATGTACAGATTCTGTATGAACACAGTGTTTTTCAAACGATTCTTCCTTTGTTATTTTTGACGTGCTCATTCCAACCACCAGTATTTATTATTTCACCCTGATTTCATGTTTTATCTATTTCGTACTGCAGAACTTGGTTAAATCTTCAATTTCTTCACCACTAGTGGTTAGAAGAAATTTTCATTATAGACATATTAACTCGTTGTCCTTATAGATACATGGTTCTTAATAAGCCTGGGTAGTATATCCATTATGTATTGGACTGCAATCTTCATGACCAGTAGTTCAAAAGCACCAGCTGTTCCAAGGGAGAAAGGCAGGACTTTCTATTCCCATAAAGACTCACAGTCTCAAAAACCAGAAGGGCAGCTCTACCCTGTCCTATAGGGTCTCTTTAGATGGCCGCCACTCAACAGCAATGAGTGAGTGAATGTAAGCAAGATGGTTACTATACTCTCAGTGTAGTACTGCAATAAGTATTCCAAAGTTTTTTTGACAATGACTGTGAATCCATTATTCTTAATCTTTATTTCCAGTGCAGTCGATCATATTATTTGCTTCAAAATGGCCCATACTCATCCATTTCAGCCCAAGAATGCCAAAGATAGATATGTTGAAATGTTTAATTACACTTTTCACACTTTCCAATTTTTCTATATTCATATTTCCCATTCTTCATTCAAGTAATTCATATTTATAGTTGTTTTTCTGCCTTTTAAATTGTGCCACGTCAGCACATGAGGTCCTGAACGGTTAGTCTGATGCATACCATTAGGGGAGATTCTGATCAGAGGAGGCTGCTCTTCCTGCATTGGATTTTGAGTCCCTTCCCCCTAAGGGGCTCCTCCTGCAGTGCTCACGGAGACAGTGCCTTGCTGTCCTTTGTGAGGCGTCCATTCATCAATTGTTTAAGGAGGTGACTGGGTTCTTCTTAGACTCTCTTTGTTTAGAAACTGCTGATGCCTATCTCTCTCTCGGGTTATTCTGCTAATTTCAAATACCAGGGGAATAGCTCTAGCCTCACAGTAGAATGCCTGCTACTACAGGTGACAGATTGACAAGGGAGTAGTATAATCTCACTGTATTCTCTATTTTGTGACCGCTGACTTACTGGACAAAGAACATCCTTTCAGCATTTGGTTTAGATATTTAAGTCAATCATGAATACTCTACAGATAATACAGAAGATATAATTTTCCTCATAGTGGAATTTATAACACACCACTATTGATGAATTAGAAGGCACAGGTAACATTGGAACCAAAATCTGCTCTAAATTTTTAAATGCATGCCTATTTCTTTTAGAACTCATAGAGAAAAACTACATTTTACCCTCTTACTCTGCTTCTATACAACAATGCCATTCTCTTTCCTCAGGACATTTTATTCTTTGGATTAAGAAAATATATTCACATTTGTTTTAGGCAGCATGGCTTTATAATTTGTGTAATATAAGAATAAGTAAACTTAATTAATCTAAAATAAAAGCATAAAATATGATCATATAACCTGAAAGGATGCAAATTTAAACATGATTTATCTAAAAGTTTCATAGTAAATATCTATCAACATTGCTCATAGGCATATTATGCTAATAATTTAGACATATATTTCCTTATATTTGTATTTACTTTAATGACCATGATAATCTCAAACATTCTTTATTTTTATTATTTTTTAGAAACATCAACAATCAATTGGTTAATTAAATGCACGATGCCTAAAATTACATTTTTTAAATGAGTATATAAAATATTTTAATTCCTGACATATTTTAGGGGTTAAATTTAATATATTTCATTTATAATGTCTACAAATTTTGTTTTATTAAAATGTAGTAAAATTTTTAAGGCATGCATACTTACCTGGCAGGGGAGACACCATGATCACAAAGGTGGTTTCCCGGGGCGAGGCTCACCCATTGCGCTCCGGATGTGCTGACCCCTGAGATTTCCTCAACTGTGGGAAACTCGACTGCATAATTTGTGGTAGTGGGGGACTGTGTTCGTGCTATCCCCTGTAAAAAACAAAATTCTAAGGCATGGACAACATCCTAGGTGTTTGTTAAGTATATGTCATTCTTCTAACGATGGCTTCTGTATCTTCCCTGATACAGTTTTCTGCAATATGTAAAGTCTATGATGTTAACTACAATATTAAAATGAAATCTACATGCTTGTTGAGGTGGGAGTACCAATGAAATATTATATACGCAAGGATTACCTTATATATTATATATTTCAGATGTTTTACATATACCAGATATTTTACACATATCAATTTATTTAACCCTAATTCATAATAATCCTAGCATCTCTATTTCATGGATAAACACTTGGAAACTTGAGGATGCATAATTATTCATGCTCCAGCCAATTTTGTCACCTAATTTCCTCCACAACAGACAAATAACTATACAACTTCAAAATTTCTAAGATCCCTTTGATAATGGATAATATATCTCTATGCATCCCAATTTATGGTTGGCCAATTCTCTGCAGTTTTTGTGTTTTCTAAGTCTGATGATGCACTAATTTATTCTGTAAACTCTCATAAATAAGAAAGTACATCTATAACTCCTATAAATTATTAATACTGTTTAAGGAATGGACCAATAAATTCTGGTAGTAGTTAGATACTGAATATTAAATCAATGCTCTTTTCTTTCACATATGGATTAAAATTTCTGCAGGTGTATTTTCATACTCCCTCTGAATCCACATGTCACTGGCAATAAGCCAAAGATATATACGATGTGATTGTGTGGACAGACAGATGACTCCATTCAGACAACTGTGAAAACATTGAACAGTAACATAAAATAATGCCTCTACATTATATATGGGCAATGAAATCGGTATATGGTACAATGTGGTGAATTAAAAGAAAGTTTAAATAAATGGATAGTTTGCTCTTGGAGAAAATGTGGTATAAAATGAAGAAATACGTAATATGTAATAAAACTCATGGGAATCTTTTATTATTTTAACGAACCATTGACTACTTGAAAGATCAAATAAATTCTGTATGCTGCTAGAGTGAACAAGTGCATCACATCTGATGACCTAGCCCTAGCGTGATTGGGAGAGGCTAATAGAGGACAATAATGATGTTTAACAAAAAAAATCATCTGAAAAATTCAGAATTACAAGACAAATAAGAAAATATGGACAGTATTAGTGATTCACGATGGAATCATTGCCTTCCGTGTAGCTTGTGACCTCAGTGTAATTCCCAGCTAGAGGACCCTATGCACTGCTCTCCCTCACCCATCAGTGGAGGCTTGTTTGTCGCTGTGATGCTGGGCAGGCTTCAGTGAATTTTCCCAACTATGAAAAAAAAATGACCTGGTGATCTATTTCTGATAATTAGTAAGTGAAAAATCAGGTGTATCACAACAGATTATTATTCGATATAATGCTAGATTAGTCCTGATGTGAAAGTGTCCTATGGATTCAAACACATGAGTCTATATTTAATGAGAAATTATTGTTTTGGTCCAATTCAAAGGTTCTTTTCTAAAGTAAACAACAATTTAATTTTTAACTTTTCTCTTCTTGAGCAAAACACATCACTATTCCAAGATATTGACACATCTTTCTCTATTCTCTTATATCTGTGACAAAAAACCATTGCCATAGACTCACTTCTGACTCACAGCTATCCGATAGAACAGAATAGCAGTACTCTTACTGGGATACAAAGCCTCATCTTTCTCTCACAGTGAAACTGGTGGTTTTGAACTGCTGACCTTGTAGTTTGCAGCCCGACATATAGCTACCATGCCAACAGGACTCCTTTTTGTCTATCACAATTTCTCTCGTTTTTCAATAGATAGCTGTATTCTCTCTCTTCCTTCCTTTCTTTCTTTTTTTAAATTTCAGAATACTTTATTGTTCTCATGTAGAACTTGTACATGGTAAAAAGAAGCAATCATGTAAAAAGGACAAGTGAATACTGTGTGGTTTAAAATCAGGAAAGGTATGCATCAGTGTGCATCTGTTCATGATACCTGTTCAATCTTTATACTGACTAAGTTATCCACGGAGCTGGATTATATGAAGAAGAGTGTGGCATCAGGATTGGAGGAAGGCTAAACAGTCTGTGATACGCAGATGATACAACCTTGCCTGCTGCAAACAAGGAAGACCCGAAGCACTTGCTAATGAAGATCAAAGACTACAATCTTAAGCATGGCTTGCAAATCAATGCAAGGAAAGCCACGATACTCACCATCATAATCAAGGTAGTATGCGTTCTACGTCAGCCGGCAAGGAGCTTTATGCTGCTCCTTCAACTATTTTTTTCCATTAGTTTTATTTTCCAAGTTACATCTCTGAAATAAATACATAGGCATTTTAGCCAAATTATACTTATGCATGGTGGCTATTTCTCAAATATTGTACTATCCATTGGGGGTGCGGGGGAAGAGAGTGTCAGGAATGGCTCTCAGTCTTTTATTATTATTAAAAGGTCATTTTACTGGCAGCTCTTACAGCTCTTTTTCATAACAATTCATACTTCAATTGTATCGAGCATATGTGCACATACGTCGCCATCATTATTTTTGAGACATTTGCTTTCTTTTGAGCCCTTGGTATCACCTCCTCTCTGTGTCCTCCCCGCCAAACCCCTTGATAAATATTAAATTATTATTATTTGCATATCTTACACCGACCAGTGTCTCCTTTACCCCATGGTTTCTGTTGTCCGTGGCCCTGGAGGCGGGATGTGTGGTTATTTGCCCATCATTGCAATGGGTTTCCCTTTCCACCCCTCATCTTCCTATCTTCCCCCTACTCTTCTGATATCACTACTCCATTCCTGTTCCTGAAATCTGCCTGTCGTGAGCTCTTGCCTCTTATCTGTCCCTGTGTATGTGCTCCAGTTAGCCCATAGGGAAAGGCATGACTAGGGACATGACAGTGGGGGTGAGGAAGCCTCGAGGAAAGAGAAGAATATTGTGTGTTTTGTCAGTCCTTTACTGCATCCTGGTTGATGCAACTCTTCATTGTTACCCTTCTGTGAGGGGATTTCAATTGTCTAAAGATGGACTTGGGGTCTCTGCTCTGACCCCCTTCATTCTCTTCAAATGTTTTTTGTTTGTTTGCTTGTTTGTTTGGGGTGCCTGATGCCTGTTCCCTGGTCCCAAAAGCACTTCATAATTCCCCAGGCTGATGTGCTCCTTCCATCTGGGCTTGTTGCTTCTATGCTAGATGGCCTCTTGTTTAACTTCAAGTCTTTAAGACTTTTTGATAGCCTGGCACCAGCCAGTTACATCACCTCATTTGCTTATGCACCCATTATTTCTTCAGCAGTATGTATTGTTTGTCGATATATGCCAATCGGTTGGTTTTGACTCATCGTGACCCAGGTTCAATTCAACATATACTGCCACGTCCATTGCCATTCTTATAATGGGTTACTTCAGTCCATCATTGTAACTACCATGTCAATCCATCTCCTGGAGATTTTTCCCCTCTTTTATTGACCCTCTGATTTATCAACCATAATGATTTCTAGGGTATTTTGCATGATATCATATCCAAGAAGTATGAAATGAAGTCTCACATTTCCCCCCCCTTTTGAACCATTATGGTTGTACTTCAAAATAGATTTGTTTGTTCTTCCGGGATTTCATGGTACTTTGGATATACTTGTCAAACTCATAATCCAAATGCATCAATTATTCTCTCTTCTTCTTTATTTATTATTTATCTTTCATATTAGACAATGAAAATGCATGGCTTAAACCAGGTGCATATTAGTCATAAACATGACATCATTGTCCTTAAGCACTTAAAGTACTTTGCAGGAGACAGGCCCAATGCACTGCATTGTGTTCTTGACTGCTGCTTCTCTGATCATTGATTATATCATTATTCTAAAGGTTAAAATATTGGAAACAAAGATTTTAGCAATATTAGATTTCTTACATAAGCAACAATAATAGCTACTTTTATTTTTTATTTAATTTTTATATTTACTACTATCATAACATTAATAACTACATTTTATGTACTAGTAGCACATGCCAAACATTTTTTTAAAATGTTCCTCATGTACAAAATATCACATCATAGTAACCATCCTATAAATGAATATTGTTTACGTTAAAGGATGTCTCAACATACACATGTCAATTGATAAGGCAGATTTATAACTTCTATGCTTTAAAATGTTTATCAATTGAGAGCATCCAATAGGATAGAATAATTTTCTATGCTTTGAAGATATTTTTAAGTATAAAGTGATAAAGTATCTATTTACATTGATAAATGGGATAGAATTCAACTTTCAAGATATATTAGTATATGAACCAGAACGGAAATATGCAAAGATATTCCTAGAGAGGGAATAATATCTTATTTTCTTATTTACATCTACTTATTCATCAACATGTCTAGCATCAATTTATAATATTGAAATAATACTAATTGGAGAGGTAAGTAATCAGTATTTTGTATTATGGAATCTAAATTGCTGATATTCCTATGTAAGGAAAACAAGTAGTGGAAACTAAAGAAGAGCAACCATGTAGATCAGCATAAAAAGAAGCTTCAGAGTGAAGTTTCTTAAGGTTAGGGAGGGTAGATGAATGGATACAAATAATAATAATATATAATATAACAATTAGGGCTGGGGGGGTAAAGTGGGTGAGGAAAGGGATGAAGGGGAGCTGATGTCAAAGAGTTCAAGAAGAAAAAAAAGTATTGAAATAGATGACGGAAACATCTGTTCCATTATGTTTGATCTAATTGAAAGATGGATTGTTACAATATCTGTAAGAGCTCCCCATAGAGCAATTTTTAAAATATAGTAGAATTATAAGACTCGAAGGAAACATAAAGGACCATGATGTGAGCCCCTTTAGGATGCCCAAACTGGCATTTTGTCATAGTTGAAATTGGAAGTGCAAATTTTTTCAAGGAGGGTTTAGATGGAAATATCACTTTCACATGGGTGTTGTCTTAGATGGCAGATCACACACACAGACACACACACAAGTGCATTCACTTCTTAATATTTTTATTCAACAAAAATTTATATTATTTTGTAGCAATCATTTTTAAAATTTTAACTCTTACTCTCAGATTTAAAAGCCCAGGGTATTCTTTAAAAGCATTAAGCAATTAACTTATCTGTTTCTTCTTTCTTTTGTTTCCTCTTTCTTCTGATGCCTTTCCATGTAGTGTAATTTCTGGTTTTATCCTTCTCTTATACCCCCTCCTTTTCCCTGTTTTCCTTCGCCTTCTTCCTCTCTCCTTCCTCCTTCTTTGTGGGATAAGAAATTGTACCATCGACACAATGAGGTGTCGATAAGATCAGGCATCAGGCACCAAAGACACAGACCAAAATATCATAATGTGAATGAGGAGGGTAGTGTGGTGTTGAGGCACAAAGCCAACCTGTAAGCAATTGGACATCCCTTATAGAAGGTCGTGGGGAGAAAATGAGCCAGTCAGGTTCAGTGTAGCACTGATGAAACATACAGCTTTCCTCTGGTTCTTTAATACTTACCGCCTACCCCCCACTATTATGATTCTAATTCTGCCTTATAAATGTAGCTAGACCAGAGCATGTACAGATAAGAGCTGGAAACAAAGGGAATATAGGACAGATAATCTCCTCGGGACCAATATTGAGAGTAGCCATACCAGGAGGGTAAGGGAAAGGTTGGGGAAGAAAGGGGGACCCAATCACAATGACCTACCTAAAACCCACTCCCAAGGGGATGGGCAACAGACAAGGAGGTGGGGAAGACATCGGACAGTGCAAGATATGAAAAAATAATTATTTGTAAATTATCAAGGGTTCATGAGGAAGAAAGGGAGAGAATGGGGAAAAACTGAGGATCTAAAACCAAGAGCTCAAGTAGAATGAAAATGCTTTGAAAATGATGGCAGCATATATATAAATGTGCTTGAGACAATGGATTGTAATAAGAGTTGTATGAGCCCCCAATAAAATATTTTTAATGCAGCAACATTATTATGGGTTAATTTTCTGATGCACATTCATTTTCAATAAAGGTGCTAAAAATCCAAGTTTTTTAAAATGTGCAGTAATTCAAGGAATCGCATTAGATGTGTTTGCCAGAGAGTCACAGTTTTCTATGAAATATATACTTGCAATCTCTAGGGAAACCATCACTGTAAGATAAACACTAAATCCTAATTATTAACTGACCCTTTTTCTAAATTAATGTAAAAATATCACAAATGCGTCTGAGCACAAGGATTTTATTTTATTTGATGTGACCGTTAGCACCCATGGAGGCAGTAGTCACGAAACCAAATGGCATATTGCATTTATCAATCTGTTGTGAAAGATCCATTAAAAGTATTAAAAGCAAATATCTCACATTGAGAACTCAGCTATGTTTGGGGAAGCTGGACAGTGAGTAAAGAGTACTAATGAGAAATCTGTACCTCTGAATTATGGTGTTGACAAATAATATTGAATATCCCATCGGCTTCCAGAAAAAAAATGAGTAAATCTCTCTTGGAAGAAGTACAACCTTGATACATAGAAGGGAAGGCATGGATCCTTTACCTCACATGTGTTGTGCATATTATCAGGAGGGACCAGCCCCTGCAATAGACATCCGTCTTTGCAAAGTGGAAAATCAAAGAAAGAGAGGAGAGCCCTCAGTGAGATGGTATTGACACAGTGCCTACAGCAATGAGCTCAAACAAAGCAAGCCTCAGGCGGATGCCATGCATTTTTCTGTTGCTCGTCATATTGCTACGTCATGAAGACAGCTAGTGGGAACCAACGAACAGCAACCACGTAGAGCGGCAAAAAAAGAAACTTCAGACTGAGCTGTGTTGGATTGGTAAATATTGAGGATGTTGGATAGACCCATGGAGCATATTGCAAATGTGCATTTTAAAAAGAAGACGTCTTACTGAGTGAGTATCCCTATGAAGGGCTTACGTTAGTTGAAGGGAAACAGCTGTAGCACAGCCAGGAACACCGTTCAAGCTAGATGCCGGAGAGGGCTTCTCAAGGTATGTACTTTCTTTTAAACATTTTTTATTTATTATTAACTGGGATTACATATATTCTTATCATTCCATAGTTCAATCACTCAAAACACTGTTTTACACTTGCTACCACAGTTTCCAAAGATTATTTTTCTTCCTGGATTTCTCAACATCATCATCCTTTTAGCCCCCCCCCACCACCACCTCCTACTGTACCCCCCTCTCCCTATGAAAAACCTATTCTAATTGCTGCCCCAATATGTTCATCAATCCTGGGTTTGGATTATTGCAAACAGAAAGACATATAACACAAATTTGGAATCCTCGATCACAAGACAGTTCTGAGATAACCCCTAATATGAACAAACATACAGAAAATTTTGAAAAGCAGATCAGGTCCAGCGTGCATCAGAGGAAGAATCAACCGACAGGGTTTTAACTGTTCGAGTCAGGTCTGCCCGTTTCATCATCTACACTCCTCTCTCCAGCACATTCCAGTAGCCACTTTCCTCCATCCCTCAATTACGAATAGAGAGAGATCACCAGAGGGCAATTCCTATGTAGTTCCCTCAAATGTATCTTGGGATCTCTCTGCCATCCATAGCCTTCCACAAACCAGATTCTCACAATTTAGGCTCTGTTAATCAATCCTTCCTTCCACTACAATCCTTTGTGACTGATGATGGTGTGATTCTTCCATGGGGATTTATTTGAGATCTCTCTTAGATGGCTGCTGGTTTGGACACAAGCCTTGAAGACCCCAAAAGGCTACTTTATCTGGTAGTTGGGCTCCATCTAATTTCTTCATCACATTTAACTATGACACCCTATCTTCTGTGTTCCTTCGCTGAGGGCCAGCATGGAGCAGGGTCATGACGTAAGAACTAATTGTTCTTAAATTGAAGCTAGGATTTAGTTCGAGCTCAAAACCCATTCCTGGGTCTAAGTTTCTGTTGTTGTTGTTTATTTGTTTTTAATCCACCTTTGGCTCCCTTTCCAAACACCCTTGTTAATTTATGGTAGGGAGTCTTATTGATCACCCCCCTGGATAAAATATTGTTTTTATTAGTCCTTGGTACTAATTTTTTAAAGCGCTGATGGGAAAAGGATTTGGGGCCAATGTAGGCTAATGCCATATCAACATACCTGAATTATACATGTACAGAATCAAACCATTCATGGCTGGATACTATGTAAACAAATAAGGAGGTTATCTGTGAGGTAAATTTACAATAATAATCACAATAATAATCACTAAGGATGTACATTACAAATTTTCCAGAATAGGATATCTCTTAATACAACATATAGGACATTGATGTAGCAAGACCATGTGTGGCTGCCTGCCAACACTTCAACAATCTTTGCACAGCTGCTTCCACTTCCTCAGGCACCATGTAGTTTCCAACTTAAGTCCTCAGGTCACAAGTGTGTTTGGGGTAGAGTCCAGTTCACCCAGTGGAGTTTCCTCATGGGATTTCACTGATGCAGTCTCTGGAGCATGCTGTGCATTTTGGAGATCCAGAATTCAGTTTCTTAGCATTCCAAGGCACCCAGCCTGTGTCCCTAGGATGCACCCAGTGACCTCAGTCCATGTGGCCCATTGGATATGTACCACCAAACATGCCCTCCACCCTCTCTTGCCTAGGTACCCCAAAACATTTTCAGTCATTTCCCCCCAGAAATGGAGGTCAGTCTTTCCCCTTTCCTACCAACAGAAGTGTTTTGTGCTCCCCAAATGTGTTTGGTGCTCCTAACTTGTTTTACCCCTCAGTGTCCCTCATCCCTCTGACAGGGCGGTCTACCTCTCCAAAGGAAACCACATCATAGATTTCCATGGTAGACACTCTGTAGACAACATCCCCTTCCTCTCCCATGACCATTTCATCCTGGCTGAAGTGAAGCAGCCTCCAGCAAGTCGAACTGATGGTGTACAGTTCATTGGCACCAGTCAGATGTTCAACCAGGCTCTCTGGTGCCGCTGGCCAGCAGACGGGATGCCCTACAACCCTAAGCTCATGCCCATTCTGTTGCTTGTCCCTACTGCAGTGCCCTTACAGTGTTTGTCCTTTTGTGATTGACTAACTTCAATCAGCATAATGTCTTCCAGATCTCTCCACATCGTAAGGTGTTTCATAGTTCCAATGCTATTTTTTTGAGATGCGTAGTATTCCATTGTGTTTATATACCAGTGTCTATTTATAAAATCTCCTACTAACAGGAATTTAGGCTGTTTCCAGCTTCTTGTTAATGTGAACTGTGCTGAGATGAGTATGGGGGAGCATACATCTGTTATGACCTCTTTCTTATTTCTTTTGGGTATAAGCTGGGTGATATGGTATTTCAATTGCCACTTATTTTAAGAATTGCCATATCACCTTCCACAGTGGCTATATGTATATACAAGCCCACCAGCAGTGGATAAAAGTACCAATCTTTCACCACACCCTCTCCAGCATTTGTTGTTCTCAATTTGTTAAAATTGCGCTACTGTTGCTAATGTCATATAGATCCTGGCTGAATGCAATGAATACCAGAGAGGAGCTTACCTATGTTGCATTGCATATACAAAAAAGATTTACAGTGCAGAGTACATAGCATATTGTTGATGAAATTGGAAAGAATGGCAATTCCAGAACACAAAAGTTGCTTATAGAGAACCTCGCATAGAGCATGAGACAGTCTTCAAGCAGAACAAGGGGAGACTGAATGATATAAAACAGGATGAAGGGGATGACTGTTGGGGTTGAATCCTTTCACCAAATTAATTTAATTTCTATACTGAGTGTGTTAGTCTGGGTAGACTAGAGAAGCAAATTCATAGAGACTCATATGTGATAAAGAGGTTTTTACATACAAGAGCAGTTAAATATTGAGGAAACATTCTAGCTCAGTTCAGATCAAGTCCATAAATCCAATATTAGCCCATATATCTGATACCAATCTATGAAGTCTTCTTTAAACCCACAAAACACATGCAATAATGCCGAATGCAGGGTGATCACAGGCCAGTGGGTAGAAAGTCTTTGGATCCCAGTGGTAGTGTAAGCATCTCAGCACTGGCAGAGGTCTCCATGTGACTTCTCTAGCACCCAGGGCTGCATCAGGATAGGACCTCCGGGTTGTCACACAGGAAGTCATCAGAGAGAGACAGTGTCTTCTGCTTCCAAGAAGGAATTTCCCAGAATTCTCAGGAGAAGACAATGCCCACACAGAGGCCTCATTGGCCAGGATCTGATTGACAGGCTAGACTCCACCCCTACCCTCTTAATCCTCAAATGGACAAATGATTATAGAACTACCACACTGAGCAAATATTCTGAGAACACTGCATCAAGATTCAGGAATACTAACTAATAGCCTATGCCTTGTAGGTAATACAACTTTGCTCGCTGAAAATTGAGAGTATGAAGCATTTCCTGATGAAGATGAAAGACCACAGGTTTCAATATGGACGACACCTCAACATAAAGAAAATAGAAGTTATCATTACTAGACCAATATTAATATTGTGGTAAATGGAGACAATATTGAAATCATTAAGTTTTGGATTTTAATTGTGTCTACAATCAATTTCCATGGATCCAGTAGTGAAGAAATCAAACAATCTTTTACATTGGACATATCTGCTGAAAAAACACACAAACTTTTCACAAGTGTTCAAAAGCAAACATGTCATTTTGAGAACTGTGGTAAACCAATTCCTAGTCCCAATATTTTCAAACATCACATATCCTGTGAAAGCTGGATATTTAATATGGAAGATCATAGCATAATTGACACCAAGGGATTATTGTTATTGTCATTGAACACTAAATACTGCAGACTTCCCAAAGAACCACCTCTCAGAAGAAACAGCCAGAACCTTAGGGGAGAAGATGGTGAGACTTGATGAGACTTCCTTCCCTTACTTGGGACATGTTACCAGAATGGGCTGGTCCCAAGGAAAGGACAGCATGCTTGCTAATCAGTGAAAAATTGATTGTGGTGATGATTGTATGACTCTTCTTAATAGGACTTAGCCACTGAATTTTATCATATCTGAATTATATACCAATAAATGTGTTATAAATAAAATAAAGTAGAAGCAAAGTCATACACCACACACACACACACACACACACACACAAAGATAAGAAAAAGACAAGTCCCTCAACATATAATAACAATTGTTTGAGCATATTAATTTTTAGGATGGAGTAGAATGAGGCAATGTTTCATCTCATCATAAAGAGAATTGCTCTGAGTTGAATGGAGTCAACTTGTTTGCACTTAAAAAAAAAAACAGAAAAAGTAGTAGCACAAGATCAGCACATAGTAAAACATTAATTATAGGTTAATTGGTGTTTTAATTAGTAATATATTTCTTCCACTCATTAGCATAGCATGTTAATATCATTGTGCTTAATTTAATAATAGAAAATAAAGTCCAATCTGGGCTTCAATGATTCTATTGATATCAGTTATAGCTAAGTTTTTAAAATGTGTAGTTTTATAATAAAAAAATAGCATAAACTCTTGTTTCCTGGCAATATAGTAGTCAAAATAATCATGCATCAGTCAGTTTTTCATCCCCTTTTTGGTTTATGAGTTACTGTAAGGCAGTGAGCTATATCACTGATAATTTAAATCACTCATGGTGGATGGGGTTCAGAGCATCTTCAGACTCAGCCAGACTAGGAAGAAAAGCCTACTTATCTACTTTCAAAAATTAGTGAAACCTTATGGATTATTAGAAAACATTGTCTAATTTGTATCTTTTAATTTGTGTCCATCAAGAGGAATCTGTTGCTGAACGAGAACATCATGTTCATGAATCAAAGGACTGGTAAGGACAAGGTACACTTTAAGAGTTAGAGACTGACATGATAGTTCCAAACTACAAACTTGACCACGGTTGTCAGAGTCATACAGAAGGAGACAATGCTTTCTTTTGTTGCAGATAGATTTGCCCTGAGTCAGAATTAACTCGACATCAGCCATCTATCAATTTCGTGGCAAGGACATATTTTCCAGTGGGTCTGCACTGTGTTCACGTCCACCTGCTTGGTGGTATAAGGCTAAACTATATGTCCATTTTTTACCATAATTTTACGCCCATGGTTTTTATATGTATATATTCAAGATAGTTTATCTTTAAAACATGAAGATATGATGATGCATTTGTTGGAACTCAATAGGGATAAGATCATAATAATACCCTTAAGGACGATTTACCTAAAGTTCCCAGAGTATATCCTGTGAAGAAGGACTAGAACTTGAAAATAAGGGCCATTTATTTTAAAGTCATATCACAGTTTGTCAGAAAACATAGCATCTTTTCCTATATCTTTTTTTAGATAAATACCACATGTGTTTAAGATCTTTCTTCTCTAAAACTGTCCTGCAGCAGCAATTCACATTATGAACCTACGACAACAATTTTGTTCCAACGCCCGAAAGAAAGATGTTGGCAGGTTTCTTTAATAAGTTTATTTTAATCTTCGACAGATAGACCAAGGGGCCCCGGTCATGCAGTGGTTAAAGGGCTTGGTTGTAAACCACCGATTGTTAAGTCAGAAACCACAAGTCACTCTGCAGGGGGAAGAGGTAGCAGTGTGCTTTGGTAAGGATGACAGGCACGAACACCTAGGGCTGTCTGTCCTGGAGGGTCACAGTGAGTTGGAATCTCCATGGCAATGCTTCTAGTTTGGGGTCAAAGGGGTCATTGGAAAAGTGGTGTTTCTATCGCTAGAGAGATGTCTCTTGTAACATGCCAACTGCTCTGTCTGCTCATGGGAAAACCTCTATTTTCCCTCTGAAAATGCAAACGCATTTGGAGATTTCTTGATTGACTTGTGCAGTTATTTGGTTCTGCATCAAATAACCAATGGAAAAAGCAGGCAGGCATTCTGAACTGCCAATCTTCACCTCTGAGGTGAAATCACAGTCAACAGAAGGATCCTGTAGAAAAGAGTGAGTGGCATTGAGCAAAGGGGCACCAGATGTACGCCTGCATTTTTGACATTATTCTCGCATACTGCCAGCAAGTCTAAATTAAAACCAAAAGTCTGTGAGTTCCAATGATTAATAAAGATATTTAAGTTTCAAGGCAAAGTCCCAGAAGAGATTGGTTCTGCAGCGTGTTCGGATGCCTTTATTATTTGCATCATCTCATTTATTTTTGCTTAAACGTCTTTGGATGTCACTGTAGGCACTACCTTATAAAATGCAAGCCCATTTTTCATATGTGGTGTGCTGCACAGCCCCCAGGAGAGCGTTGAAAGTTGGTGTTCCATAAATATCCTTTATGCCAATCGGTGTTTTTGTGTATAACACAGGCAAAATATAACCACCTGAAATATATTGAGATTTATACATAATTAAGTAATATGATGAATTTGTTATTCCTCTAAATCATTTCAGATATAGTGTATGAGAGCTTTCTTTAATACATTATATCTGAAATGTTAATGCCTACTTTTATGGATTGAATTTTGTCCCCCACCCCCAAAATATGTTTGACCTTAACTTCTGTGACCTGTGAACATGACCTAATTTGGAAACAGGCACTGAAAATGCTATCAGTTAACATGAGCAGGGAGAGTCCTAATCCCATCTATACCTACCTAATCCTGTATAAACAAAGAACGGATTAGAAGAAGAACTAACCAATGGAAGATGGCCCATGTAACTGAGGAGACAAATTAAGTACAAGCCAAGGAAGATGAAAAATAAGGGAAGAGGAAGAAGAGGGGCACACCAGAAAGGAGAGAAGAAGGCATGGGAAAATGTCTCTCTCAGAACCCTCAGAAGAAATCAATATGACCAATACTCTGCTTTGGACTTCCAGTCTTAAAAATTCTGGGTATAATACTTTTTTTTCTTTAAAGTCACTCAATTTGTGGCATTTTTTGGGGGGGCAGTTTTAGGAATATAAGCCTAGAATATTCTGAAGTTGAAGATATAAGATACTAATGACCATGTCAATGTTAAAATTACCTATAAATGGCAGTAAGGGATCCAAGCTCATTGTTAACCACATTCTCTGAGTAAACAATATTATACATATTGCACTGGTCTCAGAGAAAATATTTCTATGTAACCTAACAATATCTTTCCGCTTTCTGAAAAAAAATGCTTTTATTGGCAGTTTGCTTTACATCAAAAGCCAGTGAACACTTTTTTTTCTTGTAAAGTGTCACATCATCAGTATTCTAAATCTTAGTGACCATGGGTTGTTGTTAGTTGCCATGGTGTCGGTTCTGATTCCTATCAATCCTACGTGTATGGAGCTGATCCATAGGGATTTCAGAGCTGTGGCCTTTCCGAAGTAGATCACCAGGCCCGTCTTGTGGAAGGGCTTGCACCACTACCCTTGTGGCTTGTCGTTTGAGCCACCAGGAGAGCCAGATAGATTTTGGCAAGAGTTTGATCTCTGCCACTGCAACGCAAATTCAGCAAGAGGCAATGTGTAAGTGAATAAGAGTGGAAATATTCTTATTTGAATCTTCTTTATTTACTTATTTTTCGGCACAAAATAGAAAAATCCCTTCTTTGCTATGAATACACACCAGGCAGAGGGCTAAAGTCACCCACAGATTGTAGTTTGCTGAGCTCTGCTTTTGTAAGTCACTCACGACAAACTACAAAGTGGACAGTGTCTGTATTTATAATTGCAGTAAATAAAGAGAAGCTATAATGGTATTAATATGCTTCCTAGAACGATGCATTCATATGAATGACAGGTGAAAGCAGTGTTTTTCTGACTTAATTTCCACATCCAGAACACGGAAGAATACTGCCTAGATTTTTTTTTCTCTGCTTCTCTGAAGTCTTCGAAAATGAGAAAGGCAAAGCGACCTTCAGTTTTAGTCCTTTCAATAGTTGCCTTCTCTTTGCCAGTAACAATGTGTTCGGTCTGCTCTGAAAGGGCCTGCATTATATAAGTGGGGAATATCTTTTGATGAAATAATTTCTGTTCATGATGAAGCATTTCTCACTCTTCGAAGATGAAATAAGCCAAATAAAACATACACATATATTCGCCTGCATGAAACCAATATCCCTGCACTTGTTGTAACTTGCCTATTGTTTATTCTTCAAAGCATATTTTCAGAGGTGAAAGATATAGATTTGGAAAAATCCTATTTTTCATATTTCACTTTCACTAAGATGCCTTTTGAAATGACTGTTCCTACCCGCACTGGCTGTCCTAGACAGATGCGAAGCAACCGTCCAAAGAGGAAAATGGCAAGGGGTGGTTACACAGGAGGGAGGAAAATCACCCTCCTGACCTGGCTCAGGCTGAGTCCTGTGTAGCTGAGGTCAGATATGCCTCTCTCTCTTCCACCCACCCCTCCCAAGGCACACTCTTGGCATCTCAGCTAGATTCTATACTTTCTTACACCTGCCACACAGAGCTCATAGATGATGCGTATGATTATGGGGTTCACTACAACATTTTTAGGTTGCATGAAATGCTCAGGATACAGTTGTTCAGTCAGGAAAGTCTCTGTTGTGCCTGCAAGGAGGATTATCTCTGGCCTTCAACCACTGTGCTGTGCCTCTCCTGTGCCCTGGTAATTTTATAAAACGCTTTTAAGTTTGCTAATGAATGCCCGAAGGGCATCCTTTCCCCTAGAAGCTTCAACCAGGAGGCACCCAGTTCCAGTTATGTGGGTCAGAAAACTAGCTCCTCCAATCAAGGGCATTCCACTCTACAATCCAGTTTCCTGTCAAAAAGCGCTCAGGTCTTTGGTCTGGGAATTCCGCTGGTGTGGCTCAGCTCTGGCTTCCAGTTAAGTTGTTGTTGCTCTTCAGTCTCTCCTCTAACATCAAAGCTGTCTCCTAGCTCAGCAAGGTTTGAAGTGCAGGGATCTTGGGGCCCAAAGTATTTCGTCTACTCCTGGCTCTTTTCTCTTGATGGTATAGAAGTCCCCCTTTCCGATTTCCAATATGGCTGATTTTATCCACAGATGGATTGCCATCGATCATAATTGACCCTGTGAACGCTGACTCATAACTGGCTCATATAGTCCAGGTAGTATTTCTCCTCACCTTCTTACACAAACCCATGAAGAAATTGAAAATCTATTGGTGAGAATTACAAAAATATATGACTAGTTGATCCATATAAAATAATTCATTGCATTGCAAAAAACCATGGCATAAACTTAAGACCAGAAACTTATAATAACAAATTACTAATTTGCTTTCTCGACTGTTGCTGAGAGTTGCTGTAAGTTGACTGAAGACTTCAACACAAAGGATATCTTGTTTTATTTTTAGTTCTTTACCATCTGGAAAGAAAATAATCCAGTGAAAGAAAATCTATTTTGTTCTCCAATCCTGGAGTTAGCTAAGCAGATGTTTGGCCATATTATATTTAACGTGGTTATTCATTCACACAAGCAATAATCAAATCCAAGATATTATAAAAATTTATCATAAGAATTTTGAATCTCTTCCCTAAAACTCCTTTGATTCCTAATCCATTTTTATTTTCTCAACACAAACCAGGAATCTGAGTATTAGAATATTATTGGTTAATCATATTTCTTTTGTAGGTCTATTTGAAAATGTAATTATTATAAGACTAAAATTATTATCACTTTCTTTAATATATAAAATGTACAGCATATCTAAGAAAGCTTATTCATATCTAATAGGATTAATACTTTCCACAATTCCATTGTGTTCAGTTTATGTTTGCCCCAAAACATTTTTTAAAAATTATTCTTGAAAAAATA
The DNA here is from genome assembly GCF_050624435.1 of Tenrec ecaudatus. Lineage (NCBI taxonomy): Eukaryota > Metazoa > Chordata > Mammalia > Afrosoricida > Tenrecidae > Tenrec > Tenrec ecaudatus. The sequence continues at coordinate 21,551,348 of NC_134543.1, forward strand.
TATATATGTTTGTATTACAAATGAGGCAAAAACATGTATTCCAAGAATGGGCAAAAAGTATTTTCATTAAAAGAAACTTTGCCAAGTGTTCTCATGGTCATGATGGACTTCAGGATACAGAAAAGAAGAAAAAAAGGCCACAATTAGGGTTTTTAATTCAACATATTCATTCTAGTAAAATTCTGAATGGAGAATGGGCTATAATTAAATTACTAATTTCTTTGGCAGTGGGGGAGGGGTGGGCTGGGAATAGAAGTCAGTTAGCACTTTCCGGATGTTGTTAGGTGCTGTGGGGGTTGATTCTGACTCGTAGTGACCCTATGCAGAGCATCAGTCCTCCCATCCTCACAGTTCCTATTTTTAAGTCCATTGTTACAGACACCCTGCTCATCCATCTCCTTGAAGGTCTTCCTCATTTTTGCTTATCTTCTACTTTAGCAAACATGATATTATTTTTCAGGAACTGATCTCTCCTGATAATTGTCCAAAGTATATAAAATGTAGGCTAGCCATTCTTGGGTTCCCTTTACCTAGTTGTTTATTGAAAATATGACTATTAGGAAAACTTGGCAATCACATTATTCTTTGTTGCACCCTTAGGGAAGTAATTTTGATGGCAAGTAGCACACCTATATCTAAAGAAAGTGGCCAAATCCCTGACACAATGCCATAAATCTGGCCCAGGACTCAGATACAGAGATTATTGCATACTAGCCTAATTGATGAGAGAAAGATGAGGTTTTCTACTCCCATAATGATTTACAGTCTCAGAAATCCACAAGGGTATTCTATGCTGTCCTATTGGCTGACTGTGAGTTGGAATCAACTTGATGGCAGTGAGAGCCTAATTGATGGGTTACTGGGGAGAGTAAAGTCTTCTGAAAGGATAAGGTATTATTAGAGTTCCATTTTCACAAAATACTCCAAACATTTTACTTTACTCATTAGTCAGTTTTCCTCCTCATCCACTTCCTTATTTCTAGTTGTATCTACACTTGGATGCAATTGTTCAGGTCTTGTCTTTAGACGGAACCCTATGGCTGAAGTCTGGACCGTGGAGTGTGAATGAACCATTTTGGTGTGTGCAACTTTCTGGCCGGGACTATGAAACATCCTTTTTGAGATTTATGTCTCGCTCTATCTCTTTTTCTGCTGTTTTCATCTATTACTTGATGATGAGACCCTTGGTGATCTGTAAGCAAGCACACATTAAATATGGTAAGACCTTTGGGGATATATTAATGTGCTCTCTTTTACTTCTTTGCAATGGTGACACAGAAACTCAAGGAAAAACTCATGATTGAAGGGCTTATTAATGAAGTTAGAAAGTTCTAATGGCAGTAATAAATGCTCAGGGTAGTTGTTTACCAGGACATATTATAAAGTTTCAGGTCTGCTATTAAATGTCCAAAGAGGTAGTCTCGGCCAGGGTTCAGCAATTCCAATTTCCCCATTGAAGTGCCCAGAGTCACCCACTCCAGTAAGCTTCAGCCCAAAGGCACTTAGCCCCACTTCTGTGAGTCAGAAAGTCTAAATTCTCAATTAAGTGTGCAGAGACACTCCACTCTGCAAGCCAGCCTCCTGCACATATGCACTCAGTGTAACTTGCTCGGTGGGTTGGGATGCCCACCATTCTCTTCCATGCCCGGCTCCCGGTGCTGCTGTGCTCCATCTGGTGGGAGTTGGAGTCTTCGGATAGAAGAGCCACATTCAATAAGTCACTGCCCTTGCACCATCATTTTGATATCCCAAATAATTTCATGGAGTAGGGCTTTGCTTTTTCCTCATTCCATCACAGTTGCACTGTCATTTTGAGCAAGAAAAAATAAAATATATTACATCAAGTGATCTGCATTTGAGATTTACCCTTTTTTATAATAGAGAGAGGTATTATTCTAAGACATTCAGAGCCTTATACCCAGTTACTGGACCCGCTCTATGCTGACTATTGATAGAAGATACATAGTCTCTGAGATGTTTCTCCCATAGTAAAAGAAATAGGAATATCTTTTCACAAGATATTATTGTAGACATTAAATAAAATACTATATGTAAAATACTTAACAATGCCTAGCATAATGAAGGTGCTCAAATGGTTTCATTTCTTTCCAGTAAAGAAAACAAATCTACTTAGTTCTTTTTATTTACTACAAAAGTTGTTCTCATCATTTCCTTACTGAAAGGTTTACTAATTAAAATATGATTTTATCTTTATTTTGGTATTTCAGTATCACCAAATAGATGCATTACCAAATCAAATTCTTTTTCTACCTATAACTCTCAAAATTAATGAAAGCTCTTTGATTGACACTAGTTGTATAATTATATTTTTATTTATAATCAAAGTGAATGAACATTTCCTTTCTCTATTTTTACATGAATTATTCCCCTCAAATATTAACAATTTTTAACCATAAATAGAAATGTTGATTTTGCGCTATCTTTTTGCTTCAAATTTGTTGATGTTGGGTTTGGTTAAAAGGATAGCAACACTCTGGCTAAGAAAGATAACTGAACAGTCAACAATTCACACTGAATGAAGAATTGACATTAAGTAAATAAATTGATTCAATACCAGTCTTGGAGGTACAAAGATACTTCGAGCTGTGGCTTTCTTGTGAGTAAGAGAGATGGAATGAACAGTGAAGCCAGGGACAGCAAAGAAGGAGGGCAAATATAGCACATATTGCAACCTGTTATGATGCGGTAATTCTGCAGAGGATTTACCATATGTTCATACCATACAATCCATTTTTCAGAAAATGATTTTCAAAGTAGAGCGAATGAGTGAATTGACTTATGATCTGTTTACAAAAACTGTCATACAAAAAATGAGAAAGCACTTCCAAATACTGTCTCTTCAACAACAACAAAAACAAAACACTAGGAAAACCAAATTAGCAATTTATCACAGTTTGTTAATCCCTGTGAATATGAACTCACAATCAGTAATTCTAAATGATACCGCAGATTAGTAAAGGTCACATTCAAAAGTTGACATTTTTTTCTGTAGGTAGTAAAGTCAAAGATGTGATTCCACATTACAGTCTTCTCTGGGGGTGTGGATCATTCATCAGAAAGGAGAGATATTAAGAAGTCTGTTGCAATTGCTTAGCAATTAATACTCAATTAAAAAGGATAAAACCCTGACTTGTATTACAAATGGTTGATAGTACTATTATGTAGATAGAATTTATAGAAAAAGGAGGCACTTTCAGAGGAAAAGTGACTATAGAAGCAAATGTTGAATGCACAGATCATACACACTCAGGTAACTGTTTTAGAGGCAGTTCTAGAACTCAGGTAAATAATCTCGCCAAGAGATGTAGTGGGCATCTCAAAGTCCCTATGTGATGTTGGTCCATTTATTCATTCAACAAAATAGAATGTTTACTATGATCTAGGTAGATACACTATTAGGTGAGATGGGCTAGGTTGTGGCTTTCTAAGTTTTCATGTCAGATAAATAATTTTTTAAACATAAAGCTGTCCTAACAGTGCAGTGGTTCTGCACTTAACGAATAGAAAGTTTGGTTGCTTAAATACAGCTGCTGCTCCATGAAAAAAAGTTGCAGTAGTCTGCTTTTGTAAAAAAATTGCATTTTTAGAAATGTGATGGTACAGTTCTATTCTGATTTAAAAGATCACTATGGGTCAGCATTGACTTAACAGCAGTGAATTTTTAATGTGTTAAATATAAAATTAATCCATACATCCAGTCTCAGAAACCCACAGGAGCAGATCTTCTTTGTCCTACTGGGATGCCTAGAGTCCGTGTTGACTCCATGGCAGAGAGTTGGATTTGGGTTTGGGTTTAGAAACTGACTGGAAAATAGACGATGAATTGCTCATATATAAGTTCAGGTTAAATTTGAAGAAAATTAAAACAAGTCCATAAGAGTCAAAATACAGTCTTCAGTATAACACACCTGAATTTCAACACCATCTGAAAAACAGATTGGTTGCATGGGACCCTGGTGCCAGAAGACCTGATGAACTGGGGGAGATGATCAGGAAAATCATGATGAAGAAAACATAAGGTCATTCAAACACCAATAAGATCAAAGTGAATGACAGTAGAGACTTTGACATTTGACCTTAATAGGAGAGTGGTTAAAGCAAATACAATGCATTATAAAGTCAAAAGCTCTACAGAAAATTTCTAAGGGAAGTTTGAGAAGACAAATTGAAATATTATAATGAAAAGTTGACAGCCCCTAGAGTTAGAAAAGCACAACACAACAACAACAACAAAAAACATGCTTAGCAAACTAAGAGGGAAGGAAAGAGAAAGAACACATCCTGGCTCACCAACCCTGGAGGATGATATTTCTGCTCAGAGCAATAAATTCACAGAGACGACATTAGGCTTGGCCCCACCATGAGACACGGCATCCCCTCAGTGACCCGTAGCACTATGGGGAACAGCATCTGGCCCCATCACACCAGGGCCAAACATGATGGTCATGTTTGTATGGGGGGAAAAGAGGGAATAATTGCATGGTTTAAAATCAGGAAGGATGTTAGTCAAGATTGTATCTTCTCACCATATATATTCCATCTGAATGTTGAGAAAGTAATCAGAGAAGCTGGAATGTATGAAGAATAATGTGGTGTCAAAATTGGGGGCTTACTAACAACCTGAGATCTGCAGATCACACAAGCTCGCTTGCTGAAAGGCGGAAGCACTTGCTGCTGAAGATCAAGGGTTGCTGCATTTTGTATGGTTTTCCAATGAATGTAAATAAGCCAACATCCTCACACCTGGGACAATAAATAACATCATTATACGCGTAAAAAGAATGAAGGTGTCAAGGAATTATTCCATCCTGCTTAGAGCCACATCCATTTTCACGGAAGCAGCAGTAGAGAGATCAGGAGATACGTTGCACAGGACCTCTTTAAAATATTCAGAAGCAAAGTTGTTACTCTGAGACCAAGGTACTCCTGTTCCAAGTGATGTGTTTTTCATTGTCTCTTTAAAGCTGGAAAATGAATAATGAAGAGTGAAGAATATTTGAATTATGATGCCAGTGTAGACTATTGAAAGCACCTAAGATTGCCAAAAGAATAAGCAAATTTGTTTTGGAAGAAGTACATCCAGCATGCTCCTTAGAAGCACAGATGGCATGATTTCCCCTCACATACGTTGGACATATTGCTAGGGGAGACCCATGCCTGGAAAAGGAGCTCATGCTTTAGAATAGCGGTTCTCAACCTACGGGTCGCGACCCCTTTGGGGTTCGAATGACCCTTCCTCAGGAGTTGCCCAATTCATAACATTAGCAAAATTAAAGTAATGACATAGCAACAAAAATAATTTTATGGTTGGGAGCATTCGGAAGGTTGAGGACCACTGCTTCAGAATGTAGAGGGATAGCCAAAAAGAAGACCCTCAGGAGACTGACACAGCGGCTCTACCAATATGTTCAAAAGAAAGTAAAAATATGAACTGGCCCAAGACAGGGAAGTGTGTCCTTCTGCTCTACCATGGGTCACTGTGAGTCAGACCAAGTGGAAGGCACTTAAGGACAGTCGCCACAGTAACGTGGGAAGAAGAGCCATCTTAACACATTCTATTCTGTCACAAAATCCTACTCCGAAAATTTACATTGATTCTGATTATTTCCCTAGTACAAATAAGTTTGCAGTAAGTAATCAAGTAGGTATAAATGTATGCCTTCCCGGAGACAAAGTCTCTGGGTCAAAAGTATCTTTATTTTTAATTCATATCTATTTCCAAATTGTTCCCTAAAGAGATCACACTAATTTATACTTTCATCAACTGGGAACACGAATTGTGGGGTTTTCATCAAAATAGTGCCTTCTTCCACTTCTTTTTCTTTTAAAAAGGAAAAAGGCATTGTATTATTTAAATTTTCATTTTTTAAATTACACGTGCTGGTTAACATTTTCTAATCTATTTCCATATCATTTATATTTCATTTCCTAGGGACAGCATCTTCATGCACTTTCCCCATTTTTTCTTTGAATTTTGGTTCTGTCTTAGTGCTTCATAAACATTTTTAAAATATCAGACTTCTCAAGGGTCTTGCAATTGTTTAGCTTGTTCTAAAAATCGAAGCTTTTCACAAGGTGAAAATGAAGTACATTTTCCTTTTATGGCTTCTCCATTCAGTGTTTTGTGCAATAATGACTTTCCCACTTCACTATTATTATTAAAAAACCTTCTCCCAAGTATAATTTTAAAACTTGAGTCCCATTTATTTGAAGAGACAATAAACCTGCAAATTTCTTTTTCGTAGCCTATATTCAAATGAAGAAGCTGATACTGAGAAATTGATAAATTTGCTTTGGGTCACCGGCTTTTAATTTACTGAACCACAATGTGAATGGAAACTTCAGTACAGATCATTTGGGAAGTTAACTTAAGGTTTTAAAAAATCTACAATTGTCACTATGGATGTTCTTGCCCTTCCCTTTTGGGAAGCATCTGAGTTCCTTGATGCCATGAGACTTTCTCCTTTGCGGAACACAGTAACCCACTATAGAAAGACAGCTATGAAAGTTTCAACCAAATAACCAGGACAGATGCTTGCTTCTGTTTTGAGAGACTATTTCAAAAATTAAAGGCCTACTAATGTATCCATTATGTAATTCGATATGTTTTGAGTACTTTTGTGAATCAGAAAAATATATAAACCACAGATAGATGAATTGATTTGGGGCTTTCACTTAATCATAGCCTAATTAAAGAGCCAGTACTTCTAATGATGCAGCTCTACTTGATATTTGCCCTCATGAAGAGACCACGGAATACATTGGTGCAACAGTGAAGTGTAGTGAAGAACTCAGATGGTGCTCTGCTAGTAGAAAGAGAAGTGTCTGCAGTCTTAAAAGTTTGTGTTTACAGAACCAGTGATATGTTCCAGGAAAAAAATAGCCAATGTCGATTGTAAAAATCTCCAAGTGTACTAACATTTCACATGAAACCTGCCCTTGTTTGCTGTGGGGGCTGGGGAAAAGCTTCAGTTTTAGGTTTTATTTTTTTCAATATTAAAATTTCCATTCTTGAATATTGGTACCTCATGTGATTCGTGGATGAAAAAACAAACCAGGTGGGGGTGTGTCTTACAGTGAGCCCGCGAATCGCGTCTGTCAGTGCCTGTGTAGATACGAACATTCGTCCTTATCTAGTTTTTGAGTGCATGCTATCTTTTTCTTTCTTTTGAGGCCTTTGCAAGCAAACTTTTGTTTCTATTTAAATTCTAAATTTGATAATAAATTATTTCAGATCTATATAATTTGGATACTTTTTTTCAGGTGAGGGACAGAAAGGGTCACTAGACGTTCTTTCCAGTGAGAAGTTGACCTGGCTTGTTAACTTAGAGAAGTGGCTCGACCGGGATGAGAACAATCGATGGCGCTGGCCACTGCTGGGTTTTGGATGCACTTTTTCTTGTGGTTGCGAGGGATTTTTGGAAAAGAATAAAAAATTACTGTAAATGTGTATGATTTTACTGAATCCGTTACTGCTAAGCTGCACACAGCAGCGTTTACAGAGCAGTTGGACCTTTATTCCCCATTTGATTTGATTCAGAATCACTTTGCTTCGTTTTCCAGAAATGCTGCCCTTCGGGGTTTTGGTCGTAGAAATACATCTCAAGGTGTCTTACCTCCAAAAAAAAAAAAAAAGTTTGTGCTTAAAGAAGCAGACATTTAAGTGACAGCTAAATTCATACAGAGGAAGCACAATGGCCTGTGTGATCCAATGATTATAAATAATAAAATCCAAAACCAATGGAAGGAACGGTATTAGAATTTAAATTCTGAGCCTCCAGTTTATAGAAGGAAGAGAGTGACCCCCACCCAAATCCATTCACAGGGTGCCCACATGGATTAAGCTTCTTATGAATACCCTCTGACCATTGACCAGGGATGTGAGTAATGTGGTTATCAGAGGACATTGGAAAGTGGACTAATGCAGATGTATTTAGGATAAAATTTAACATCATATCATTCATTCTCCCTTTTGACCCATTTTAAACTCGTTCTGTTTTTTTTATTATTTTCATCTTTCTTTTGATTGAGGTTATTCACTGTTTCATTTTGTTAATGTGACTGAAATTTGGGAGTTTGATATTGGTATGTTTCTCTTGATATGACACCCATCATTGGTAAAGCTGTGGAGACAGTAACTGCTCTATAAGTGTCTTAGGGTTATGGCAAGGGATGTTGGGAAGAAATGAGGAGCTACTAGGGATGAGCACAAGAAAGAAGAAAATGTTCTAAACTTGATTGCGGTGATGACCGCACAACTTATAACGAGATGAGTAAACCAGTGGATTGTGTGATATGTGAATTATATGTCAATACAACTTTAAAAAGAACAGTACAGATAAGTGGAAAGCAAGTTTGGAACATTTTTATGTGTCAGGTTATCTAAAGCATTTTTCATTAGAAAATAAGGTGGAAAATTCCTTTTTACTCGGGGATCTTTTAAAAAAAATTATAATGTGCATTATCTTTCCCATTTGTCTAATATTTTCTCATTTTCCTTTCTTTTTCTTGTAAAATAAGAAAAAAATCTTTTTAGCATTTGTCTTTTATATCTCATTCCATCCTAAATTAAATTGTGATTTTATAATTCATATTAATTTTGCTATTCTACAGCATTTATGTATTGGATCCTGTAATAGGCTTTCCATATTCACCACCAAGGCTGAGTTACTTATTCACTTAGATGGAGGTGAGGTGATTTGATAGCTCTAAGCTTAATCACTCTAGTTGTCAGCTAAATCTTAGATCATTATATAATCCAAAATCTAATGACTCCTTGGTGTCATAGCATAGGTTTACTTGTCCCCTGTTGGTATCAAGTGGATCAGATTCTGAAAGATCTCCCTATGTCCAGAATTAAGTAAGGAAATGGCGAGGCCTTAAGTTCAACACTCTTCATGCCTAGCCAACTCCTACCTTCCTACCTCTAATATATTTTTCTGAAAATCTCTCCCTGATTAACTTCTTATATACACATATTTGAAATGTTTAAAAAGGCAACTGTGTTACTTTGAGAAATAAACTTGCCTGGCCCATATAATGATACTTTCAATTGTATCATATGCATCTGAAAATTAGACGATGAACTGGACCGACAGTTCCAGGGGAGTAGTGGTGTTAACAAACCCAGGGACAAGGGAACAACAAGTGATCCAAATCAGTGGTGAGGAGGGTGTAGGAGGCCTCATAGGGCGTGATCAAGGGTAATGTAACCAAGAGGAATTACTGAAACCCAAATGAAGACTGAGCAAGATAGTGGGACAAGAGGAAATTCAAAGGAAATAGAGGAAATAGCTAGGAGGCAAAGGGCATTTATAGAGGTCTAAATAAAGGCATGTACATATGTAAATATATTTATATATGAGGATGGGGAAATAAATCTATGAGTATATATTTATAGGTTTATTATTAAGGTAGCAGATGGACATTGGGCCTCCACTCAAGGATTCCCTTAATGCAAAAATACTTTGTTCTATTAAATTGGCATTCTATAATGATGACCTTCCTGACACAATCGCTGAAGACAAAGAGGGTGCATAAGGAAATGTGGTGAAGCACGCTAATGGCACCTGGCTATCAAAAGATATAGTGTCTGTGGTCTTAAAAGCTTGAAGGTAAACAAGCAGCCATCTAACGCAAAAGCAAAAAAGCCCACATGGAAGAAGCACACCAGCCTGCATGTTCATGAGGTGTCGAAGGAATCAGTTATCAGGCATCAAAGAACAAAAAATCATATCAGTGTGTGCTCACCTCCCTGATATGATTGCTGAAGACAAATGGGTACATAAGCAAATGTAGCGAAGAAAGCTGACGATGCCTGGCTATAAAAAGATATAACATCTGGGGTCTTAAAGTCTTGAAGGTAAACAAGCAAGTGGCCATCTAGCTCAGAAGCAACAAAACCCACATGGAAGAAGCACACCAGCCTGTGCGATCACAAGGTGTCAAAGGGATCAGGTATCAGGCATCATCAGAACAAAAAAATCATATAATTGTGAATGAGGGGGGAATGTGTATTGGAGACCCAAAGTCCATTTGTAAGCCACTGGACATCAACGTACAGAAGGGAATCGGGGAGGAGACAAGCCAGTCAGGGTGCGATGTAGCATCGATGAAACATACAACTTTCTTCTAGTTCCTAAATGCTTCCTCCCCCTTGCCCCCCACCCCCCTCTCATGATCCCAATAGTACCTTACAAATCTGGCACTGGTACCGATAGGAATTGGAAACACAGGGAATCCAGAGCAGATGATCCCTTCAGGACAAGTGGTGTGAGTGGTGATACTAAGAGGGTTGAGGGAGGGTGGGTTGGAAAGGGGGAACTGATTACAAGGATCTACATATAATTTCCTACCTGGGGGATGGACAACAGAAAAGTGGGTGAAGGGAGATGTCGGAGATGGCAAGATATGAAAAAATGATTATTTGTAAATTATCAAGGGTCCATGAGGGAGGGGGGAGGGGGGAAGGAGGGGAAAAATGAGGACCTGATACCAGGGGCTTAAGTGGAGAGCAAATGTTTTGAGAATGATGAGGGCAATGAATGTACAAATGTGCTTTATACAATTGATGTATGTATGGATTGTGATAAGAGTTCTATGAGCCTCTAATAAAATGATTTTTTAAAAGGTACACCACAGAAAAAAATGATACATCTGAATTATCATGTTGGTGAAGAATATTGGATATATCAAGGACTTCCATAGAACAAAACAAACCTGTCTTGAAAGAAGTATAGCCAGAATGTCTCAGAATTCAGCATGGTGAGTCTTCACTCCACATTCTTTCTCTTGTCGTTGTCTGGAGGGGCAAGTTTCCTGGGTAAGGGAATTGTGTTAGGCGGAATTCTCTAGAGAAGCAAAACTAGTGAGTCTTGAATGTGTATGTATATAGAAAGATATTTACATCACACAGTAGTAGAAGTTGTAAGTCCAATCCAGTTCAGGTCCGAAGTAAGGGAGTGGCTTCTCCTGACTCTTAGAGCTGTAGGGGGTGATGATCAGAAAAAAGGAAAATGAAGCCGGAAGACCACTGGCTGCTGAATGCAGAGATTAATGAATTCGAGGCCTGATTTCTGCTGATGGCGTATAAGTTCCACAGCAATATACAAGGAGGGCACCAAATCAGATGAAGGGCCCGATCCAGCAGGAGAAGTAAGTTAACACATGCACATTTTCACTATGTACTAACAGTAGGCCACATCCTGAATGAAATCTCCTTCAATTGCATCAAGACTGTGATCATATTATGAAGGTAGCATTCCACCCTCTTCCCAAGTGACTATATCTGGGAAAGGAGGTGATGGAAAGGCTCCCTATCAGCAGCTAACACCGGGCCAGGGACTGGCTATGCAACAGACTATCAAAAGCTCACATGTAAGTTCAGGTTAAAGCTGGAAGATTTAAAACAAATTCATGAGAGCCAAACTTTGGCTTTGAATCTATCACACCTGGATTTCAAGAATCTCTCAAGAACAAACCTGTTGTATTGGACACTAAGGAAAGAAGCCTTGGTGAGCTGTGGGAAGACCGTAAGAACATCATTCATGAAGAAAACAAATGTTTATTAAAAAGACAGGAGAGAAAGTGGTTGTCATCCACATCACCCGACACCAAAGGGGATGTCAGTAAAGACTGTGAAACTTGCTCTCAATAATAGCGTAGCTAAAGCAAATGGAAGAAAGGATGAAGTCAAATGGCTAAATAGAAAGATTCCAGGAGTGGTTTGAGAAGACCAAGTCCAATATTATAAGGAAATATGCACAGCCCTAGAATTAGTAAACCAAAGAGCAAAGAAGAAAGAGAAAATAAACATGATCGGTATATCTTAAATGGAAAGAACTTAAGTCCTTAAGTTGCAATATTAAAATATTATATGGGAAAATATTGAATGATACAGGAAGTAACAAAATAAAATGAGTACAGAATCACAGTATTGTCCCATTTCAGGAGGTAGCATAGGAGCAAGAACCAATGGTGCCGAAGGAAGAAGTTCGAAGTGCCCTTAAGTATTACCCAAAAACAAGGCCTCAGGGACTGATGGACATCAGCTGCAATGCTGCACCAAGCTGATGAAAACTGGAAACACTTGTCTATGCCAAGGAATGTGCAAGATGGTGACTTGGCTTACTGACAGCAAGCATTCATATGTATAGCCATTCCAAAGAAAGGTGACCCAGTAGAATAATACCATGGATATGACAGGCCAGCAAAGTTTCACTGAATCATCCAACAGGGGCAGCAGTCCATTGACAGGGAGCCACCAGAATTTGAGGCATGATTCAGAAGAGGGCACCCAAATGAAACAAAATTCACTGCCAATGAGTCAATGCCAACACACAGCAGCCATATAGGACCCAGTAGAAGGGCCCCTGTGAATTTCAGTGACTATGGCTGTTATAAGAAGTAGACATGTCCATCTTTCTCCTGAGGAGTGGCCGGTGGTTTAGCACTGAGGACCTTGGTAGTCGTATCCCAGTGCATAACTACTACACAAAGGCCCCTACACAAGGATAGAATCAAGAGATACTATCATTGCTAATAAAAGGTGCATTTTCACTAAATTCAGAAAATACCAAAAATAGGTTTACTTGCATAGTATTGGCTATGTCAAGGCATTTGATTGTGTGAACCATAACAAACTGTGGGTAACCTTGGGAAGAATGATAATTCCAAAACATTTCATTGTGCTTCTGTGGAACTTGTCCATAAATCACAAGGAAGTAGTCAGAATCAAACAAAGGAATGCTGTGTGATATGGAATCAGGAAAGGTGGGCATCAGGGTTGCATCCTTTCACCATACTTATTCAATCTGAATGCAAGGAAAGAATGAGATAAACTGGATTATATGAAGACGAATGTGGTGTCAGGATTGGGGGAAGACATATGAATGGCCTGTGATATGCTGATAATACAATATGACTTGCTGAAAGGGAAGAGGATTTGAAGCCATCAGTGTTCAATATCAAGGATTGCCGTTCTCAGAATTAATTATGACTCAATGTAAAGAAGACAAAAATCCTAACAAATGGAACAATAGATAATTTCATGATAAATGGAGAAAAATGTTGAAGTTGTTAAGGATCTTTTCTTGCTTGAATCCACAATCAATGCTCATGGAGATAGCAATCAAAAAGATCAGAAGGCACATTGTCTTATGTATATCTGCTGCACAAGACTTCTTTAGAATATTGAATAATAAAGATGTTACTTTGAGGACTAATGTGTGTCTGACCCAAATCATGGTGTTTTCCATTGTTACATATGCCTCTGAAAGTGGAATGTTTAACAAGGAATATCAAAGAAGAACCAATGCATTTGAATTATGGTATTTGAGAAGAATACTGACAGTATCATTGCTGCTAAAATGACAGACCTATCTACCTTAAAACCAGTATAGTCAGAGTGTTCCTTAGAGATAAGGATGGCAACACTTTTAACATACTTTGAACATATTGTCAGGAGAAACGATTTCCTAGAGAAGGACATCAGATTTAGTAAAATGAAGGGGCAGCGAAAAAGAGGAGGGCCCTCCAGGAGATGAACTGACAAATTGGTGCAACAATGGTCTCGGTCATAGGAACAATTGTCAAGAGAGCTCAGGGCAGTTGTGCATAAGGTGCCATGGCTCAGACTGGACTCAATGGCACCTAATAAAATCAACATGCATTCCCATCCCCAAAGTGCTTGGATGCTTCACAGAAGATCCCATCATGGACCTGACCACATTTTGTTAGATCATATCATAGGAAAAACCTGGCCTACCCAAAACTCACTGCCATACCAATCCTATAGCACAAGGTAGAATTGCCCCTGTGAGTTTCTGAGACTATAGCTGTTTGTTTACTGCACTAGAAAGTCCTGTTTATCTACCTTTAAGGCAATGGTAGTTTCCAAATGTTGAGCTTGCAGAGCACAACCCAAGGCACAATAATGATGCCACCAGAGCTCTGTAGCCTTCCCAAGCTGATGTAAGACCTCCCCAACACAAACTTCATTCTTGGCAAAGGAGAGAACCAATAAAAAGATGGTCTTCATTTGGACTCAGTGATACAGAGAAATGGCAACCATTTTGTAGATGTTGTAGGATTGGGCACTTTTTGTCTGTGGTAGATAGGGTCATTATGAGTTGGATCCAACCCAATGGCACATAAGACCAACAACAGTAACACACCTTGACTCATGGTCAATTTCTCTAGCCTTAGTCCATGAGACTCCCATTGCTAAGATGCCAGAGAAGCTCTTACTACAGACATTCCCTTTGTGTTTTGTTTCCAACCTTTGCATGAACAGCCTCATATCTGCCATTTTTAATGTCTGTATTGGAAACAAATTAATATCTCTTGATTTTTAGAAGTTTTCAGGAAAAGGAAGAAGTTAGGTTCCAAAATTAATAAATTAATTTTGTTTTATTTTTCACTGATTCAGCCAAAGCTATTGAAATTGTTTGCAATGCTTCCATTGGAAAAAACAAACAAACAACTGAGCAGTAAGCCATGTGATCTTAATCCTTCCTGTAAATTTTTATTTGTAAATTATTATGATTAATTTAGAAACCAAAACTAGAACTTGAAAGTGAGGAAAAGTAAGCAACAACTGTAATTTATGAAATGAAGTCATCCAAAATTGTTTCAGTGCATATTCTTCTCAAGTTGCATAATTAAGAGTTAGTCAAAATCTAACCAAGTAGACTTACTATATCTCTAACTCTGATATTTTCAAGAGATGTCTTAATAATGATAAAACTATTTTAGAAATAATTAGTTGAGTCATATTATTTGGGGCTACAGAAAATAGAAAAACAACTTTTAAAAAATCTCAAACCTACTAGGTGGTTTATTTTTCACACTAAATTTATCTAAATGTACAAACTTAATGACTATTCATTTCATTATTTTGAAAAATGATTCTCATATCTTTCAGTGTGTTGAGTAATCTTTCATAAATAGGGGTAAGTGAGATCCTTAGTCAATTCTTGTAAGTGTGAACTCAACTCCAGATTGGATGAATGGTGTATGTTTTTTATGTTAGAGGAGATATATTAATAAATCATGAGCTACCATGTTCTATCACTGTAATAAAATATATCCATTAAGTCTTAACAGTGTTGGGTACGTAGTATTACTAACTGCATGTAATAAAAAAACAATTAAGAGATCTAACAATGCATTGCATTAGGCAAATTTGGTGCAAACCTCTGTAAAGTTTTAAAAGATAAAGATAACAGTTTCAAGACTTTCTATCACACCATCTACAGGAAAAACAAGACAATGGATATGAAAGACATAGGAAAATTGACATCTATGAGGTATAGTATTGATGGAGAATATTAAAAGCAAGGAGGCTTCAAGAATGAAAATTTACCCCCCAAAGTTTTCTGTTCCATGAAAAATGAAATTAAAGGACAAGGAATTCTTATCCTTGGGTCAAATGA
The DNA here is from genome assembly GCF_050624435.1 of Tenrec ecaudatus. Lineage (NCBI taxonomy): Eukaryota > Metazoa > Chordata > Mammalia > Afrosoricida > Tenrecidae > Tenrec > Tenrec ecaudatus. The sequence continues at coordinate 21,566,803 of NC_134543.1, forward strand.
GATTGAAAATACAACATAACAAAATCTTTGGTACTCAACAAATGCAGCACTCAGAGGGCAATTAATACCAATTAACACACATCTGAAAACAAGAAACAGTCACTGCTTTAACTCAATGTCTCCCACAATTAGAAAAAGCACAGAAAAATAAATGTACAGTCACCAGAAGAATAGGAATAATAAATAATACAGAAGAAAGAAAAGGAAGAAAACAATGAAAAGTATCAACAAATCTAAAAGTAATTTCTCTGACAAACCACAGGCAAATCTAACAAAGGAAAAGGAGAAGATGCAAAGAACACAACAAATGAGAACTGAAATGGGCAATGACAGAACAGAAGTAAGTGAAAAAAGAAAGATTAATGACAGAGTACTCTGAAGGATGAGAATTCCATAACACTTCCCTGTGCTTATGCTGGACCTTTACATGAACTGAGAGGCAGTAAATTGAGCAGAACAAGTGGTTTAAAATCACGAAGGAAGTGCATCCAGGTTGTATCGCTTCATCCAATGTATTCAATCTGCAATCTGTGCAGATAATAGGAAAAGATAGACTACATGAAGACTGTGTCATTAGGATTGGAGGAAGGTACATAAACAACTTGTGATAGGCAGATGGTACAATCTTGTTTGATAAAATTCAAGAGGACATGAGACACTTGCTAATAAAGACCAAGGAAAACAAGCTTTAAAACAGGTTACAACTCAATTTAAGGAAAACAGAAGCCCTCACCACAGAACAATAGATAACATCTTGATAAATGAGGTGGGGGGCGGGGGGGATTGAAGTGGTCAAGGTTTTCCCTCTTGCTGCATAATACCTCTTTGAAGCGATGACAATTAAGATTGTCACTTTGTGGCCTAAGGTGCACTGGACTTAAGCCATGATATTTTCAATCACCATTTATCATCTGAAAGTTCATCATTGAAAAGAAAAACTGAAAAAGAATTGAAGCATTTGAATTATGGCCCGGGTGAAGAAAGTGCCAGTGATGGCTGGTAGAAGAAAAACACCTCTCATGGGAAACATACAGTTAGCGTGCTCCTTAGCAATGAAGATGGCAAGATTTCTCATGGACCTTGACATATCTCAGGAGAGAGAGGCCCTGGTAAAGTAGAGGGCTAAGAGACAGAGAGTAAGACCCTGGAATGATAGATTAATACAGAGGATGCGACAAGGGGCTCACCAGTAACAATAATGAAGATGGCTGGCCTGGGCGTTGTTTCATTATGTTGTACACAGGAACTGACTTGAGAGCACTTCATAACAGCCTCATGAAGAACTACACTCCAACGAATTTGAAGGTAACAGAAGAATTTCTAGGAACATTACTTCTTAACCATTTTACAACAACAACAAATCTTGGTGCCATCAAGTCAATGCTGACTCGTAGCAACATAATGTGGTTTTCTGAGACCAGAACTGTCAATGGGAGCAGCAAACCTAGTCTTTCTCCAGCTGAACTGCTGGTGGTTTCAAACTGCAGACTATGTGCATCACAGCCTAACTCATAACCACTACACCACCAGGGCTCCTCCATACACAACATAAATAGAAAATTTAAGCAGATCCATAACAAAAAAGACACTGATCAGGTCATTCAAAAATTTCCAACAACAGCAAGGAAACCATTGATATCCAATCATTCTTCTAAACATTTATAGAAAAAATGGTACTGATTCTGTACACAGGATCCGAGAGCATAGAAAAAGATGGAACACCTTTCAAATACATTTTATGAAACAAATCAAAACCAGACAGAAATATCAGTAAAAGAAAATTACAGACCAATGTATCTCAGGAACGTAGATGCAAACATTTTCAATAAAATCCTAGCAAATAAAATCCAAAACATATTGTTACAAACAATATATAATGACCTAGTAGGATTCACCCCAGGCATGCTAGAATGGTAGAACAATAGAAAACAATAAACTTAAATCACCATATAAAGAAAAGTAAGAAGATAATTACTATAAAAGAAGAACCTCAAACTTCCCATTATTGAAACCTACTATGCAAACATACTACTTAAAAAAGTCTGGCACTGGTGTAATGACAGACACATAGGTCACTGGAACATCATTGAGGGCAGCTGGTGGCGACCAGGGACCAAAGCACATGGAGTGTGAAAAGTATAGATTCTTTAACAAATGGTGCTTGGAAAACCGGAGATTCATTCATTAGTTAAAAAATGAAAATAGGCCTCAAGTGTACTCCATATACAGGGACAGTTTATCACAGTAAAATAAATATTTTTAAGAGGAGTCAGGAGGAGAAAGGGAGGGGAGGAACACTGGTGGCTAGAGGATAGACACATGTTAACTAGCATGAAGGAGAAGAAAATATAAAATAAGAGGAAGATCAGTGAAAAATGAGAGAGGTTTGGAAGATAGGAAGAAGAGTAGAAGCGTGAAAGGCAAGAGTGATCAATATCATTATAAACACAGCCCTGCAAGAATTGTTATCTGCAAGTAGAGACGTGGATAGACACGTAGGCTTCAAGGGTGTCATTGGATGAATTGGAATATATCTGTGTGTGTATGCATACATATATATGTGCATGTGTGTGTATGCCCACACACTCTTATATAAGTTTGACAGAGGATTTTTAATATGGATATTTAGGTGTGCTATGAAAGATATCCATGCATGTTTTGGAAAATAAAGTGAGAAAAATTATCACAACTTGGACATAATGAAACACCTAAATAAATGAGTGGTCCTGGGAATCAGGATCATACTCATAGGGAATACCAAGATCAGTGGACATAACACAGTACATACACACACACACATACACACACACACACACAACCAGAACAATGTTCTACAATGTATGTACCTGATGGGTAACAAATGGTGCCTTAAAAGCTCATGAGCAGTCATTTGAGTTATAACTATTTCTCTCTTACTATCTGGATGAAAGAGGAGCACAGAACATCAAAGATACATGGAAAAATTAGTCCAATGGACAAATGAACCACAAAAGCATCATTTTCCATAATCCTGAGACTAGAAGATCTAGATGATACCCAGCTACCATTACCACCTCTTCCAAAAAGGATTTTGGATGGAATGGAAGAATAATGTAAAACAAAATTCAAATTAATAATAAAATATAAGCTTACTCATCAAATAGAGACTATGGCCTTCAATCAACTCTCAGATCTGGAAATAAATTCACTTTCATCCCTCCATTTTCAGTCAGACAATAGATCAACAAGAAATAAATTAACACTTAGGTGGCATGCATATCTTAGAATTTTCAATAATTTGAGATTAAAAGAGTGTCTCTTGCCAGAGGACAAATTTCAAAACGGTTAATAAATAAGAATGGGAACAGTAAAAAATAGGGATTACGTGAGATAAGTGATTCTATATTGTGGGGACTACAATCAACATTATGAAACACAATGTATAAGAGTTTTTGAATGGAAAATTTCTTTGCCCTATAAACCTTTGGCCAACTCAGAATAAAAGTGTTTTGATTAAAAAGAAAATGATTTTCCATGAACTCTTTACCATCCCGTCATATACCATTCACTTACTGAGAACCAACAAATTTGTTCAGGAAGACATACTTCACAATACTCCTTAGAAGCAAGGCTGGTGAATCCATGGAGAGAGACATCATGATTGGTAAAGTGAAGAGTGAGATAGAAAGAGGAAAACCCACAATGGGTATATTAACATAATGGGATTACATTAGAAACAATGATAAACATGGTACAGAACCAGTAATTTGTTCGGTTTTAATATGACCTACTAATATGATTTACTATGAGCAAAATCAACTCCACGGGCCTAAAAACAAGAAACACATTAAAATTCACTACACTGTCTCTTCTGTCTATGATTTCAACTATTATTCAAATTTGCAACAATCACTAAAGTTAGTGATGAAGAAATGTAAGAATTCTACCAATTTCTTTCGTGTAAAATTGTACAAATATGCAATCAGGATACATTGACAATTACCAATTATAGGAATGGGGAGTTGCAACAAAAAGGTATAATCAGTAGCTGGCAACTATACTTGGGGTTTAGTACTCAACCTGGAGATATCATGATCATTTTTTCGAGATCAATAACTTCTTAGTGGCAAAGACCCCTTTTCCGCATCATAAACAGCAAATATACAGCTGGCTTTGCCAAGTGCATTACACAGGCTCTATTTGACCATATATGGGAAAAGAAAATGAAGGAACTCAATATCATCAGTCAAAACAAGGCTAATGACCTACTGCAGGCCGGATCATCAATTGCGCCTGCGTAAATTTGGGTTGAAGCCTTGGGAACCCACAGGCGCACTTCTCCTCTGTCTTGTAGGTAACTAGGAATCAGACTTGGCTCCATGGCAGGGGGTTGGTTCGAATTGAATTATGGCCATAATACTGACCAATGTAAGACCCCTCAAGATAAGATGGGAGGAATAGGCAGTTCTGGTGCCAACAAAGATTTAGTTAGCATTCAACTCTTTCAGGAGGTAATGCTTGATGGTGTTAAATAAAAAGTAGTCTAAGTGGGACTGAAGCTATTAGTGAAAAACAAGACCAGAAATTGATAAAATATCAATTGAAATATGTCAGCTGTAAATGATCTATATTTGTGTCCATTCTAATAAGACAACCCAGCATATTATATAAATTATTGAGCAGCATTGCATGCAAATAAAATTTTATTGATGATAATTTCTAAATGGAAGCAATAGTGCATTGACAGGAGCCACCAGAAAAATCATATTCAGAAGAAAATGACATATCGCTGCTCATGTCAGATGGATCTTAACTCAAAGCACAGAGTACCAGAAAAATGTTTAATTTTTGTGTTTTATTGACTATGCAAAAGCATTTATCTGTGTGGATCATAATCACCTATGAATAGCATTGAGAAAAATGGGAGATCCAGACAACTTATTGTGCTACTTCAACACCTGTGCACAAATCAAGAGACAGCCATTCAAACAGAATAAGAGACTACTGAGTACTTTAAAATTAGGAAATGTAAGTGTCGATATTATATAGCTCACCATACTCAATCAATCTGTATTGTATGCAAATGATTAGAGAAGCTGGATTTTATGAAGAAGAATGTAGAATCAGGAAGTCTTGCTTATATGGTTAGCATCATTCAGCTTTCTTTTCTTATAAAAGAGATCATTTCTATGGACCCTATGCTACTTTCTATTTACTTAGGATAAGGAACCATGAAACAAATTGTTTTCACTGATTATTACAATTGTTTTGCTATATATTTTAAAGAAGGGACTCGACAAAATTGATATTTTGATTTATTACATAAATATGCTTGAGGACTAACCTATCGTATGCAAAATTTTATTCTAGATACAATAACTAAATCAGTCCAATTTCTTCATGGGATTGTATTGTATTCTGAAAGAAAGAAAATTAAGAAAATAATTTTTGAGTGACGTTGCTCTAAAGAAATGTTTCATATGATAGAGCTGATCCTCAAGAAGTTGCACTGGAAGGTAGTAAAGGACAGTTAAGGGTTAACTTTTAAGACCAGGGATAAAAGAATGCTTCCTGAAAGCCTAGGCAACAAAACCTGGGGAGTATACCTTCACAATACAATCAGCCCCATGGGACCAAAGAGCAGCATTTGCCCAGGGATGAAATTCAGAGGAAGGAAGCGATTTGAAAGGAGGACAAATGTAAATGTTAAATATAGGGAGAAAGCCCGAAGAATGGGATTGCAATCAATATCACAAATCACAATTTGCTTAAATTGCTGAATAGATATCCAATTTTCGCTGTAGGGTTTCAGCCAAATTATGATAAAAAGTTAAAAATAAATGAATAAATAAATGGATTACTGTTCAAAAATGATAAGTGAGTTGGAAAATTGGAAATGAGGAAAAAGTGCATTGAGCATTAGAGAGAGAAACAGGGTGTGAAGCAAATTCAAATGCCCTTTGACGCTGGTCTCAGGGAGAACGAGTGACTGAGGCAATCCCTGCCATTGAGCACCAAAATGGTGAGCAGGTAAACGTTCCTGTAAAACATATTAAAATGTAAAAGAAGAAACAAGAGATGGAGGGATGGAAGATAAATGAAAACAAAGAATCGACAGCTAGTCAACCATTTCAGGAAATAGCATATGCGTATGACAAAGAACTAATAGTACTGAAGAGATAGATGGAATTATGGTGCTGGCAAAGATTATCGTATATACCCCAAACTATCAGAATAATGAGCAAATCTAACTTGGAAGAAATCCAACCAAAACTTTCCTTAGAAGGAAGGATAGATTGTTGTTCTTTGGATTAGTCTAGGTACTATAGAGAAACAAATCCACAGAAACTCATGTATAAGTTTTATATAAAGGGTAAATACACATCATGAAAACATCCTAACCCAATGCTTCCCAAGCCGACAAGTACAACATTAAGCCATATGTCCAACACCAATCCACAAAGTCCTCCTCCATCTCACAAGACACACACTATGACGCTAACTACAGGAGGAAAGCTGAATCAATCAGTGAACATGTAAGAATCTCAGCTCTGGCAGGGGTCTCCACATGGCTACACCAGCACCCAGGGCTGCATCAGGATAGGTCCATGTGGCTTCTCATTGGGGATATCTTGTAGGAAGTGAGCCTTGCCACCTTAAGCAGGGAACCGGCTAAGGCAGCTGAACACTGGTCTGACCATCAAAAAGCAAGAGACCCAAGAACTTGAAAGGTGAGGCTCACTGAGCCATTTATCTCTCCATCCTCCAATTAACCCCACATGTGTTTATTGGTAGGTTGGTAAAATAAACTTTAAATATCTCATTCTTGTACATTGTTATCAGAAGGGGAAAATTCCCTGCAGAAAAACAACATGTTCATTAAATAGAGGGCTGGTAAAAAAAAACAAGAAGACCCTTAAGAAGACAGACTGACATAGTGGCTGCTAAACTAGCTGACACCATAGCAACTACTGTGAAGATGGCACAGAAGAGGGTAATGGTTTGTTCAAACCAGAAATAGCATGGTTTGTGTCAGGTGCACCTTAATCCTCAAAATGATGTCTTTGCTCTTTAACACTTCAAATTGATCTCATGCAGAAGTTTTTGTCAATGCATTATGTGTGCTTGGTGGTTGGAGACATTACATATATACACTTATGATTATATTTTAATACATGTAAGCATATAATAAAACACACAGCTCATAAAAAATGAATCCAAAAATGAAGAAAAATTTAATAAAGTTGACATTTATCTTTTGCAGTATTAATTCCCTGGTGGCAGTTAGCTCTGGGAATTAAATGGTGTTTGTAGCCATAAAGTAATGAGAGCTGTCCAGTCTCTGAAAGGATTGTGTTTATCATTTGCAGCCATCAACCACCTTGAAGAAGTTTTTAATATCTTCCTTTGCTTGGCATGATGATGCAATGTAGAGAGTTTCATTTTAGATTTTTTGAGCCTGGCTCTGCGTTGAATGAAAAAGTGACAAAATGCATTCAGTAATTAATCAATGCAAAGGTGATTAATTAAGTAAATCTGCAAGGCGCCTAAGGTAGGCAAAAAAGATTTGTTTAAATGATTCAAGGAGCCTGATTCTGGTTGGTTTCCAATTTTCCCTTCTGCATAGTGAACCCGCATGCTTCCTGAATAATAGGAGGTTATAAGAATAAAAATATCCTCACATGTAGCAGTACAGAAGCGGAACAATTGGATACGTTATCATCTTCTCTGGTAATATTCTGGGTGGGAAACTTCATCACTTAACGGAAAAAGCATTTTGATGGATTAATGTAGTGGGGTTTAAGGGAAATATTCTGATCATTGCAAAATCAGTGAAGATGAAAAATGTGAGTAGGTAATTGAATAGGAAACATTTATATGGCATTGAAGCTGTGCTAGCAAAAAATTATTATTAAAGTAACCTTTTATTTAATATATCACCACCTATAAGATGGACTTTGTAAAATTTCAGCTTGGAAGGACTTCCTTTTAAATAGGGCTATATTTTGGCAACTCTTTACTAAAGGATTTTGTAACTGAAGCTGAGCATAGTTTAGGGTTTACAAATTAAATTGGGCTGCAGGGACCACATAGGCAAGCATTTTGTAGTATAAAGACTTTCCAATTAATCACAGATATGGTCACTATATAACCTTCCTTATGACCGGGACCCACCTCAATAATTTTTATGTTATGTTTTATGTAGTATCATTTAAAGAAGGAAGAAAAAACTCTAAAAAGATAACCAGAGACTGTACATAAAATTATGTAATACTAATCATAAACGACAGTCCTTTGGACATTAAAAATGAACAATCCTTTTCATATCAATTTTTTCACTTTAATTGCTGTCAGGAATTAGTAAAGTCATTCATCCCATCAGTAAGACGTCCAAGGGATGGGACCACATAGGATAAGGAGTCGAGCTCTCTGAACCTCTCCTATTTCTCTACAAGCTTCTGAGTCTTTTGAAGGTACAGGAATTGTCACATCTTTTCTTATATAGTTTCTAGTGGTTATTTTTATGTGAAGTAATTATTGTGGAGGTTTAACTTTCTGCTAGGTACCTGGCAGTAGGGATATTGAGCACTGCTGTCTCAATTTGTCAAGTTAATCAGACCACCGCTGTTCAAATGCTTACATTGAAGAAAGGAGAGAGCCTCAGTTTATTGATCTGTGCTCCTACCCACCAGTCCAGCCCTCGCTACCTTCCATTACTATTAAACAGAGAATGGTCCTCAGATATTCAACCATCATTGGAAACACTTTGGTCACATTATTCATCTTTTTATGAAATTCTATTTTGCCATTACCCTTTAAAATATGTGTGCCACTGCTTCTCCTTACAGCACAATAATCTCAAGTTTTCTTCTTCAACCAATTAAAATTCAGTTGAAGTATTAAATATTAAACTTGCTTACTGGTTGGAGAGAAACAGGTACGACTCCAAGGACTATGATCTCAGTCATCTTTCAGGTCCGAAATGGAGCCCATTCCTGTGAGTGAACTCGTAGCCACTTAAGATCAGAGGCTACAGCATCTACCTAAGGACAAAGGCCAGAGGGTTAGGAACTGACACATAGGGAGAAAAAGGAAACTGAAAGGATTCCTTAGATGAGATGAAACCAATTGTGTTAGAAAGTGCAACGATTCAGGACCCGAGCCTGGGGTGAGAGGGTGGGGGAGCGCGTGGTACACCTAGGTGGTGCTACACCTGGATTGGCCCAATCAAGGTCAGGTGGGCTTAATTCGGCCAACGGGGGCAGCCAGCACCTTCAACCATGCTTCCCAGCAGAAGGCCCCAAAATGCCAGAACTGGGAGACTACTCTCTCTTTCCAGATGCTACACTGCCTTCCACTGAACCATGCTGTCGTCTCCCTCCCTCCTCCGCTCCCTCTCCCCTTCCCTCTCCCTCTCCCCTCAAGTCTCCATGTTTGTGGGGGTACAGTTCTGTGTTCAGTTTACTGTAAAACCAGATCACAAACCAGGCATAGGTATGAATTTCTTTCTCATGTTAAGCCATGAATCGAAGTATTTCCCACCCGAGGAATCTAACGATTGTATATATAAGTTGTTCGTTGTGAAACTGATGAGCTGCTCAGCATACCTTCACTGAATTCATAATAAAAAGGTTTTACATGTTTCTGATTTTGAATATATTTCCTAGTTGTCCTCCAGGGTTGTTGGGTGGATTCCCCCTCACGGTGACCCCACAGGACACTGTGAAACCACCCATACGGGTTTTTTAGTATTTTGGGCTGTCAGAATTGACTCAGTGAAGGGACTGGTTTGGGGTGGGGGTGTTTTGTTTTTGGAAACACAAAGCTCCACCTCTCCTCCTCCAAGCTACAGGGTGGGTTTAACCTGCCAGATAACTCTTCAAAACTGATGCCATCACGTCCTTGCTGACTGATAGTGACGCCCGCCCCTCCGCCCCATGGGTTTTTGAGACTGTAGCTGTTTGCCGGAACAGAAATCCCAGTCTCCTCTCCGACACCCCTCACCCTCCTCTCTCTCAGAGATGGTGGTGGTGGCTTTAACCGCCAGCCACGAGGATGCAGCTCAAGGCATCACCACTACATCACCAGAACTCTGAACTGACCAAGATGACATATACTGTAAAGAAGATGTGAATGGGGCAAAGCTCGACAATGATTCAGGAGTAAAGGCGCATTTGCAAAACATTGTTTTGCTTGCGACCAATTAGAACAAGACCTCTGTTACAGAAAACTCATCAGGACACTACCTCGAGGCAAAGAAACCAGAAAAGAGTTTATCACAGCAAGGCTCTGTTGCGAGCCTAATTGCAGAGCCTCTGGACCCAAGGGGACAGGTTTCTGTTGCTGACCTCTCCAACCGATGGTCCAGACCAGAGCGTGAAGCTCGGAGTCTGTAGGAGAGGAAACAGCAGAGTCTGGGGAAAGGCCCAGAGTTTTCCATGCCCTATAATGAAACCATGAACTCCGAAAGAATGCAATCTACAGGCTAACAGAGAGCACATGGCAGGAGGTAGACTCATCTAACAAAATCAAAACAAACTAAACCAGGCCCGATCACAGAGAAAAAGTGAGGTTTTATTTTGTTTTCCTTAGAATCAATGCTTACTTGCTAGTATTCTAAGATCTTTTCTTCCCATTTATTTTTCTTTTCTTTCTTTGATAGCTCCCATATGACACTACCTCATCAAGTGATAGTTATAGGAATTGTTTTGACATCAATGTCTGACTAGTAATTACAGTCATGACCTGCCTATATTTTATTCTATAAATTACATGGAAAGAATGTGAAGTATTTTTGAAGGAAAATGACATATATCCATAGATGCTGTCACACCTGGCTCCCAGGTGATGGTCCACAGTGGAACTAGCAAGCTCTGGACCCGTGTGGTTTGCTAGGGTACGGAGATAGAGAAGCCTCAATTACACACCCATGCACACAGCAGCAGCAAATACTTAAGCTACAAGTTCATTGAAGCATTGAGCCCCTTCAAAAGCAATGAACTCTTAAGGGTTAAGAGGGTCCCTGAGCAAAGGAGATACTTCTCGTTTTTATAAGGCACTTTCAAGGGGAAGGGGTGCCAGGGGGCAGAAGCAAATTTCTAATTCATTTCTCCATTCATTCTTGGGTCTCATTCATCACCTGTTATCAGTTTTATCTGAGCTGCTGCTCTGGGTCAGCAAGTCTGAGAAATCATCTTCGAGTGTAGTCCTGTGCCAGAATTTTACTGGGCCTAGGTTTCAAGGTTAAGGTGTTTTCCAAGCCAATTCTCATCGAGTGCTTTGTTCATCACTTGTTTCACATGGCCCTTTGCTCATTGCTTTAGCAGACAGGCAGAAGTCACTGTTCTGTGCCTGACATATACTAACTGGCAAGTTGGGAGCCCCGTCTGTCTGCCATCCATGGGGTATCTAGCAGTTACAGATGCATGTGCTTTGCCAGGGCCCAGAGCTATTTTGTGCACACACTCATAAGCACATAGCAGCAAAGAGTTAAGCCACGGTTTTATTAACGCACAAAACCACTTCAGAAGAAATGAAGTGGGATCTTCTGGAGAAGTGGGAAGGACACTTTAAGGACAGATAAGATCCACTTTGCTTCAGAGGTGAAGCGAATCCTCCCTCTCCAGTTGAGAGGGGACCTTGACTCTGAGAACACTTCTGGGTTTCAAATGGCACTTTAAGGGGAGGGAACTGCTGCTGCACAGATGGGGAAGCAACTTTCTAATTAGTTGCTCAGTTTGTCCTTGAATCTCTAAATTTAATCTCAGCCCCCGGGTCAGCATGCTTTTGAATTTATCTTTGAGAACAGGCCTGTGTTCGAATATTCACTAGGAACTGGCTTCACCTGTTAAAGTGTTTACCAAGACAGTTCTTAGAGTCCTTTGTACACAAAGTTTCCTCACTGGGCCCTTTGTATCTTACCTGAGCAGCCAGGTCCCGGCCAGGAGCACAGATGTGCACTGTTATGGCCTCGAGAAGGTTCTGACTCACACCAACACTCCGCTCAGTAGAACTAACACTGCTCTCTCTCTCCTGTGCGTCCTCACAATTGCTTTCATGCATGAGATCATTCTTGCAGCCACCGTCTCAGTCCATCATGTCCTGGGTCTTTCCTTTCCCCCCCCCTCCACTTTACTAAGCATGACGTGCTCCTCCAGGCCTGATCTCTCCTGAGAGCATGCTCAAACCATGGGAGATGAGAACTCACTAGCCTTGATTATAAGCAGTATTCTGGTTGTACTTGATTCTAAGAGAGATTTATTTATTCTTACGTCTAGCCAAGGGACATTCCAAATCTTTGCCAAAATCGTAATCCACTAATATTGGTTCTTCTTTGATATTCTTGACTCACATTTTGGCATTCATGCGAGGTGATTGAAAATGCTATGATTCCGTCAGACACAGGTTGATCTTGAAAGCGACATCTTGGCTTTTATAATAAACACTTGGCAGCAAATCTGCCCAATGAAAAAAGTCTTTAATTTTTCTTATTGCTATTAACATGATTATTGATTGTGTATGCAAGAAAAATGTAAATCCTTGAAAATATTGGCATTTTTCCTCATTTATCACGATCTTACTTAGTGGTCCTTTCGGGAGGTTTTTGTTTGTTTGTATTTTATGTGAAGGCATAACCAACACTGAAGGCTGTACTCATCTCCATCGGCAAGTGCTTCAAGGCCTTTTCGCTTTCAGCAATTAGAGTGTGTCATCTGCATATAGCAAGTTATTATAAGTTTTCATCTAATCCTGATACTACTTTCTTCTGCATCTACGCCAGTTTCTCACTTTATTTTCTCAGCAAATAAAGATAATAATTATGGTAAAATGATCCAAATTTATGCAGTATTTTCCTGATATTAAAATTGTCTTTACTATTTGAATCAAATTGATTGTGGTTCCATTTACGGGTTCCGCATGAGCAATTGATTGTTCTGGAATCCTCTTTCCTCAAAAAGTCATAATTTGTTATGATCAACCTAGTCAAATGCCTTTCTGTTGTCAATGAAGCACCAGGAAAGATATCAATTCTATTCTCTGCTTTCAACTAAAATTCATTAGATATCATTAATGATAACCCTAATTCTATGTCCTATTCTAAATTAGGCTTAAATATTTAACAGTCTCTGTCAGTGCACTACTGCAGCCCTCTTTAGATTAATCTTCAGCATAATTTTCCTGCATGTTTTATTAATGATATTATTTAATTATCACTAAATTTTATTGGATCATCTTTCATTGGAATAATCATGTATATGGATCTCTTCCAATTGGTTGGCAAATTGCTATCTTCTTACTGTCTTGGAAGTGTTGTATCATTTGAAGGATATGTCAATTGTTATTTCATCACTTTCTGGAATCTGGTTTTGAGTTGAAGGCATTGACATAAGTTAAAAGAAATTTTAAAATCAGTGTGTTGGGGAATGAGTCTTCTGGAATAATCTGGCCTATAACATAGGTTATGTGATTCAAGCTCTTTTAACTGGAAGAACAAGTCTCCATTCCAGTTGCAGGTATTGTTAACTGAGCTCTGCTCTTCGGACGTGTAAAGGGAAACAGTGGCAGTTTGTTGGTTCATTGTGAATCTTTCTGGAATTGCAAGATCGGAACAAAAGGCCAGCAGAGTGCAGGATGCCTTCGCCACATGCTGCCGGCCAGTGCGGTACCAACTCGTTGAGCATCAACCAATTATTGTGGGTACAGTGACTGTGCATTTTTTGTTTTGTGTTTGGAGGGTTTTTTGCATAGTTCAATTTTGGTCCATAGAATCCTTCAATATTGCAAGTCGAGGCTGCAACATTTTCTTCAGTGCATTTAGCTTGAGAACGCCCTAGTGCAGTCTTTCTTTTGAGTTTTCTAATTCCAGGGCTTTGCATACTTGTCCTAATCATGTACTGTGTTTTCATGAGCTACCTTTTGGGGTCTTATATTCAGCATGCTTACATCATTATTTCCTCCATTAGCTTTACCTGCTCTCCATTCAAGAGCAAGTTTTAGAGTCTGTTTTGGTCTCTTCTTTCTGTTTTGGTCTCTTCTTTCTTTCCTGTATTTTTAATGACCGTTTGCTTTCTTGTATGATGTCTATGATCTTATCCCAAAACTTATCTGGCCTTCAGTCATTAATGTACAATGCATCAAATCTAATTAGAGAAGGTCTCTAAGTTTGTTTGTATTTTGACTCTTTCGACTTGATTTTGCTTTCTTTAGCTTCAACTTTGAACTTGCATTTAAACAATTGTTGGAGACAGTAAGTAGTTGGTCTTACTCTGATTTAGGATCCTGAGATTCTCAACAGCCCAAATATGTAGTCAACTTTATTCCTGAAAATTCCATTTGCAATGTAGAGTCACAATTTATGTTTTTGAAAAAATCTGTTTTCACTGACTTGGTAATCAGGCTTACAAAATATATCTCATGATCTGCAATATCATTTTTAAATCATTTAATTAGGGCTCATACAGCTCTTATCACAGTCAACACAAACATCAATTGTGTAAAGCACACTTGTACATTCGTTGCCCTCATCATTCTCAAAACTCTCCTTTTCTGCTTGGACTCCTGGAGTCAGATCCTTATTTTTCTATACCCCCTCCCTCCCCACTCCCTCATGAACCCTTGATAATTTATAAATTATTATTTTATCATATCTTACACTGCCTGGCATCTCCCTTCACCCACTTTTCTGTTGCCCATCCCCCAGGGAGGAGGTTATATGTAGATCCTTGTAATTGGTTCCCCCTTTCTACCTCCCCCCCACCCGTGTACCCTCTTATCTCCTGGTATTGTCACTCTCACCACTGGTCCTAAGGGGTTCATCTGTCCTAGATTCCCTGTGTTTCCAGTTCCCATCTGCACTGCTGTGCATCCTCTGGTCTAACTGGGTTTGCATGGTAGGATTGGGATCATGATAGTGGAGGGAGGAAGCATTTAAGAACTAGAGGAAGGTTGTGAGTTTCATCAATACTACACTGCACCCTGAGTGATTCATCTCCTCCCAACTACCCCTCTGCAAGGGATGTCCAGTTGTCTACAGATGGGCATAGGGTACCCATCACGCGCTCCCCTCATTCACGATGATCTGATTCCCCCCTCTTTGGTCTTTGATACCTGGTCCCCTACACCCTTCTTGATCACACATGCTGGTGTGCTTCTTCCATGTGGGCTTTGTTGCTTCTGTGCTAGATAGCTACTTATTTACTTTCAAGCCTTTAAGTCCCCAGACACTATATCTCTCAATAGCCGAGCACCATCAGCTTTCACCACACTTACTTATACACACATTCGTCTTCAGCATTTATATGGGGAAGGAGACACTATATCTCTCAATAGCCGAGCACCATCAGCCTTCACCACACTTACTTATACACACATTCATCTTCAGCATTTATATGGGGAAGGTGATCACACAATGATGGTTTTTGCTCTTTGGTGTCTGCTATCTGATCCCTTCAACAACTCGTGGCAACACGAGCTTGTGTACTTCTTCCCTGTGGGCTTTGTTGTTTCTGAGCTACCTGGCCACTTGTTTACCTTCAAGTCTTTAAGACCCCAGATGCTGTATCTTTTGATAGGCAGGCACCATCATCTTTCTTCACCATGTTTGCTTATGCACACGTTTGTCTTCAGCGGTCATATCAGGAAGGTGGGTGTCATAGAATGACCATTTAGCTGAGCAAAGTGCTCTTGTATTAATGGAATGCATGCGAGGAGGCCCAATGTCCATCTGCTACCCTACTAATAAACCTATAAATATATGCACCTAGATCTATTTCCCTCTTAATAATAAATATATTTACATATGTACACATCTGTATTTAGGCCTCTATGTATGCCCTTTGCCTCCTACGCCTTTCCTCTATTTCTTTATGCTTTCCCCGTGTCCCACCCACTAACATGTTCAGCCTTCATTCTGATTTCAATAATTCTTCTCGGTTAGACATTTTTCAGCTATTGATGCTTCTTTTCCTTCCAAGGTTCATAATCCAAAATCCAGTCACTGTCAAGGTATCTTGATTGCATTTGGGATAGTTACATATTGTTGAGTCAACTTGAAGATACAGAAATTAAGGGATGGATATTAGATTGTCAGTGAATTCACAGCCTGACGGTACCTCCTGGTGGGCATGGCCTTCTCACAGGGAGGATCCTAGGAGCTTCCTTCTCTCTCTGCTTCAACTTCCTGTTGGCAACCCATACAGTTGAGACCTGGCACAGCTCTGGAGATGCATTCACCACCATTGGAACCATGAGACGTTGTACCCACTAGTCTGCTTTCTGCACCATTGCATGGGTGCTGAATGAGGCTGAAGAGGCACTTATGGACTTGATCTGGACTGGTTTGAGATGTTTTCTTGATATATAATTACTTCTTGATATAAAGCTCTTTCTTATACATATATGGATGTCTCTGGATTTGTTTCTCTAATCAACCCAGCCTAATACAGTGTGTTTGGACAAGTTCAGACTGCACAGAAGTTGTAATCTGTAGATTCTACATTTTTGGCACAAACTTTTTGTGCATCAATTTGAATAATAATTTCATTGGCCTTTCTTGTATGCACGTGAGTGTTGCACAATCACTCATACTTCTGTACATGAAGATACATTTTGAAATGACCTTTTTAATGAGGAATATGACAGTTCTTTGTGATTCGTGTTTTAGTAGACCATAGGATTTTCTATTGGGAACCACCTAATACCAGCCCATGTCAGTTTACTAATGCCTAGATCAATCTGCAAGTGTTTCATTTAATTTTTTTATTTTCAATTTTATTATAATCCTTTGCAAATTTTGATTAACAATGCATGTTTGCAGCTGTTTCTTCTAATTTAGAGTTGTGCTATATCAGCCGAAGAAAGCCCACAAATCTTTCCACCAGATCATTCAGAGTGACTCTCATTTGAGCAGGTACCTTGTCCTCATTATGTTTTGAGTGCTTTCCAAAATCATCTTCTGGGCCCACATCAGCCAATATTCCATTCCTGTCTATAAGGCTGTAACTGACTAATTCTTTTTCTTCATGAGTTGAGTGTCATGTTCTTATGTCCAATCTTAGTCTAAAAGCTTTATTGAAATATGTCCACCATGCATATCATTGCTGATATTTAAAATCTTAGTGGCATAGATTCCAGCTCTGAGAAACATACAAACCAATATAGTTTGATGGAAGGAGAGGCAAGGTGTGAGGATATAATACATTTAAATTTGTAAACTGAAAACTATGAGACACTATTTAATGACACAGAGCACATAATGTTTACAAAATAAATGAAAACATTAATTCAATTTTATTTAAAGAATATAAATCTTCAAGTCAAGATTACCTAACAACTACAACAACATTATACAATTCATAACTTTAATGAAAACTAGCTAATATTTTACAGTAAGCTGTGAACAGAACTGCTGAAAATTTTTAAACAAAATATAAACTTCATGAGGGCAGAAATTAACAGTGTTATGTTCATTGTTTTATTCTGTATGTTTTGTCTAATTCCTAGTGTATAGTAAGTGTTCAATAAATATGATTTTAATAAATGACTAAAACAAAGATGTTTATTTATGTACTAATTTTTTGTTAATCATCAGTTCTAAGGCTTTATAAAAATATTTTCTTTCTCTTTAATGCAATCTATTTAACTCATTATTTCCTTAGGGATTATATGATAAAGAATTGTTTCTTAAGAATATGCATAAATAATAGCAATTAAAGTTTTATTTCCTCAGTTTCATCTAAATGATCATCAGAGATGGTTCTTTAATCAAGGGAATTTCATTACCAGTATATAAGCAATGATTCAATGAGGACGTTACTTATCAAAGGAACTCTCCCCAATCCCTTTTAAATCATACTTGTCTGATAAGAAAGTGATTATAAATAAGTGTGTCTAGCACAATATATAATAGGCATTGAGCTATGTAAGAGTTCTTCATTCTTTTACATCATTATCCCTCGAAATCCTAAGTTTAGAACAAAATTAAACCATCTAATTTCTTCTTGAGGAAATAAAGTAGAAGAGTTTCAGTTTCATCTAAAGGCATAGAGTTGGTTAAGAAACAACAGAGACTCCAAGTTCACATATATACTTCCAGAATGTGAGTGACTTGTGGTAGAGCATCAAATGCTTACAGAATAAAGTATAATATGAATGAATATTCTTTATATTAAGGTGGAATTTTGAGACATTCTAGGAAGGAGTCAACTCAACCTGTCAGAATTATTTGGTATAATTTACACTCCAATTATACTAAAGTGATTTGTTACCAAATATACAAAACCATCATAATTATTTCCCCTTGAGTGCAATTAGTTAAATCTGTACAATGCATCTGTGTATTTTAAAGTAGTATAAAGGTAGATGTGATATGTTATCCATGTTACTCGTATTGAAGCTTACCATTACAAGACATTCTACGCATTGGTTTCTTGGACCACTGAAGCTGGCCTCCTAGATTCCTGATTCAGCTGCTTTGCCTTAGGCCATTATATTCAGAGAGTTGTTGGATGCCTCTGGGGAAAGTGCCACGCGTTGCTATCTGTCACTGCTGCTGTGAACAATTTGAATTTTTAAAAAGTAAGTTCTGAATGATTTTACTCTTGTTCATAATAGTGACCTGTGGTAATTCTCTTACGACCTAAATGTAGAAGATGGTCAAGACATTGCTTTATTTCTAGGGCAGGAGTATAATTTGGCATTATATTAAAAATAAGGAATTTGAAGATTGGGAAAGTAAAATTTATTCAAGTAAAATTCATGAATAAAAATAAGTCTATGATTTGCTTCTCTGAGGATATTTGTCTATTAAAAGATTTTTTTTAAGTCTGTCAGTTACTAAAAATACATAGACCCATGGGTCAGGATAGAAAACCCAGAAATAAGAGAATCTGCCTACGGGCATCTGGTTTTTGACACAGGCCAAAACAACAACAAACAGGAAAAACAACACCCTCTTCAACAAATAGTTAGGTCTCTATCTGCATAAGAATGAAACAGGATGCACAACTTGCCCCATGCACAAAGACAAACTGAAGATGGATTAGAGACCTGAATGTGAACTTCAGAGCTATAAAGACCTTCAGTGAGGAAATTGGAATAAAGTTATGAGCCCTATTACAGGACATACAGAGACTACCAAATATCATAAAGGAACAACACACAGTGGAAGACAAAATAGATGTCTGTAACTTATAAAAATCAAAATATTGATGCACATCAAAAGACTTCATCTAAAGAATAGAATGAGAAACTATAGATTGGAGAAAATCTTCAGCAATGACACTGCAGATTACTAAAATCCATAGAATTCTGAAACGTCTCAATAAGAAAAAAACAAAGTATCCAATTAAAAGCTGTGCAAAGGAATTCACAAGGGATGTTACTTGAAGAAATGCTTATGTTCAATAGTCATCCAGGAAATCAAATTTCTCACGATGATAGCCCAGTTCAAAAAAAGCAAAGAACAGCAAATGGTGGAGAAAGTGCAGAGAGAGTGTAAATCTTATACATTGCTGGTGGACTTCTAATTATGTACAGCCATTGTTGAAATAAATATGGCATTACCTAAAACTACTGAAAATAGAAATATCATATGACCCAGCAATACCTTTGCTGGACATATTTCCCAACGAAATAAGAGACAGAACACAAACAGATAAATGCTCTCCCACATTCATTTCAATACAGTTCACAATAGCAAGAATATGGAAATAGCCCAAATGTCTACATGCATCCAATGAAATAGCATGCATCCCTAAGACAGTGATGAAATAATGACACACCTCATGACATGGATGGACCTGGAAACCATTACGCTGAGTGAAGTTAGTCAATCATAAAATAACAAATATTGCATAAAACCAATGCTATAAATATATATACCGAGAGGAAGACAGACTTCTGCTCTCAGGTTATGTAATGGTTTAATCCAGTCTCCCAAGCAACAAGGTGGAGAGCTGGCCTCGTGCTCATGACCACGTGTCCCTCTTTTATATGTGCACCTTAAAAACAACTTCCACAGAGCAGACCTTATTTCAGCTAGGGCCAGTTTTTCCAGGCAAGAGGAGAAAGAGAAGACCATTCCATTTCTGCCATACAACATTGTGCTGAGGTCACCCCAAATCAACAGATACTCCTATATGGACCTTATTGGAAATTCAAATCAAGACAGGTGGAGTGGGGCATTGCGCCTTATTGGTGGAGCACCCTCCCTTCCAGAAAAAAAAAATACAAAACAAAAAAACTGCTTACCAATTTATATAGAACCCAAGGGGGAGAATATGGCCAGTATTATGTTCCTATTTGGACATTTTTTTATCTAGTGTCTATCCAGCCCTGGGTGATCCAGCCTGTGTGCTATAGACTATTGGACTTAAGGCGGTCTTTTTGAGGTATACAACCTCCTTTGTAGTCCACACTAGAGGACTAGATGTGCAAAACATCTAAGTGAACAGGGCTTTACTTCAAACTCATCTTTAATACTTAAAATTAAGGTTGAAACTGCCTAGTGTGAGAAGCAGATGACTGCTATCCCAAGGGTATAAAACTGGTAATTGGACATTAGTTTGGATCTCTTGGCTTGAGTGTACCCAATGAATGGTGGCTCGTGACTAACATATACATACTATTTTAATGCTCTCCTTGCTTTTTTAAGACATACCATATTTACTCAAATATATAGCCGATCTGAGTATAAGCCGAGGTACCTAATTATTACCTGGGAAAACAGAAAAACTGATTGACTCGAGTATAAGCTTAGGGTGGGAAATGCAGGATATGAATTAACACAGAGACCAGAGGGGAGAGACGGAGCACAGCCAAAGACACATCCTTACCAGTTCAGCTGCCGGCATAAATGAATCACTACAGGTGCTTCTGCAAATTGGATCCATCCACGGCATAGGACGGCTCTGATTGGTTAGATGTGAGTAAATAAACATTCAAAGCTCTGCAGTGTCAGAGGGGCTTTGAATGAACAGTGGAGGAATGGCAATCACCCACAAGATGTTACATCTCGCTGGAGTACCACTGACCCATGAATAAGCCGAACTCCAGTTTTTCAGCATATTTTTTTGTGCTGAAACACTCGGCTTATACATGAGTATGTATGGTATATTAGCCTAGTAAGCATGATTCTGCCACTGTGAATGAATATCATGGAACGTTCTGCCCTTTCACCAACTCCCATTGTTTGTGTAAATATTTTCCAGTCACTTAAGAGTTTAACCTATACAAGTCAATGATTTCTGTAACTTGGTTCACTGGTGGCCAATACTTGTATAATTTCCTTTCTCAACAGTGTTTTAAATTCTATACCATTGGTTAAATTAATGACACTATGAATAGTATTGCCTTATGCCCCAGGGGACTAATTGATAATGTCTTCTAACATAAAATGGCAATGAATGAAGACTCTAAGGTGAAGCAGACATATATATAAATCATAGGTATATGGATTTGGGGTTCAAAGTTAATTTCAGCTCCAATGAAAGACCAATTAGTTCTAATGACACGGCTTTGTTCGATCTCATAAAGAGATCACTGAAATAATGGGTGCTAAAGCAAAATAAGACTAAGTAACTAGATGGAGCCAAGCTATCAGGAATAATAGTGTCTGGGGTCTCAAAAGCTTGTCTTCAAACAAAAAAGCCTTCTAAGTGAAGCATCACTTCATTCCAAATAGAAGACACACACCAGCCAGTGTGATCCAAGGATTGTAAATAATAAAATCCAAATCCAATGGAGGGAATGATATCAAATGTTAAATTGTCAACACCTGGTTTACAATCCCAACTCATGGTGGATGATCACGGAAGCCCAACATTCATTTGGAGGGGCCACACATGGATTGAGCCTCTGATGAATAGCCTCTGACCAGTCTAGGGATGAGAATAACTTTGTTGTTGGACAGAGAGCAGGGCAAAGTCAATTATGACGGGTACATTCAGGGGAAAATGTAATGCCTTATCATTTCATATCTTTTTTGACCCATTTTAAAGTTGTTTCTATTTTTAAAATGTCCTGATTTCTTTTTAATTGAAGTTTTTATAAGTTTTATCTAGTCATAGTTGTTAGTTTTGTGTGAATGATTCCTGTTTGTGTTTTGCATGATTTTTCTGTATATGAATCACAAGATGGGTAACTCGAAAAGATAGTAACTGGATTGCATGAGAGGATGTGGGGGAAACGGGAAAGTTTAAAGCAATGAGTAAGAGTAAGAAATGTTCTGAAATTGAATGTGGTGTTGATTTCACAACTCTTCTGAATGTGATGGCATGATTAAATTGCTTGCTCTGTGAAGTATACGACAATAAAATTGTTTATTAAAAGACATTCATCAGTCACAGATACTATGTATCATTTTCATATATTGTACCTCCCACCTCATGAACCACATATCTATATGTGATATTGCAAAGAAAATCTTTTTTTGGCTGTGCAACAACCTAAAAATAATGAGTTTTAATCAGAAAAGGGCCCTTGTGTGGAGAGTGAATGGGTTTAGCTGCTATTTACAATGGTGAAGTCCAAATCAAACCCAAATGTGCTCCAGAGGAAAACTTGGAGATCTGTTTCTCAAAATGTATCCGTTGAAAATCACATGGAGCACGGCCTCATTGCAATCCACATGGAAGCACCATGCGTTGGAATTGACTGGACAGCAACTGCTTGATTGGAGTCAGGAAGGGCAAATATTTTTAATTCATTTTTCCTTGTCATTGCATCTTATCCTCTGGAACGTGTGATAAGTAGGTAGCAATGATTATGGGTCTTGTTTATAAGATTACTTCTACAAGAATAAAAACTGACCTAAACATGCACAAATATCTATTTTATATCATTAGAATGTATGTTAGAGACCCAGAGAAGCAGCTGATATTAATAATTGTGATTTCTTCTTCATAACCAATTTGAGTTGGCAGAAAAATAACATAAAACCACATTGATCCAGAAGGTACTATGGGTGCCCCATAGGTTCCTTAATCAAAATGATTTCATAGGGAAATAAAGGTAAAGGAAGGTTTATGTAATTTTAATGAATTTTTCCTCTTCATTTTTTTAGTTCAAATAGAAATAAAAGTGTACATTACATATTTGTAGCATATTAGGGGTCAACTTTTGTTTTGTTGTAGTTAACAATGGTCATGAGATAAATGATATTTCTTCTTTCTTGACTTGAGCTTCTTATCTTGAATTATAACAAATATGTGGGTACAGATTGAGGAAAATTTTCATAGAGAATCATAGAATAAAAAATCACAGATGACCCCCAAACTCTCTATGCTTGCAAGTGTCTGCCCCACAGTCTGACAGGAGGAATGCGATTATCCCCGAGTCTGAATGTGATAGCTCCTGTCTCTGAGTGCCTGGAGTGGGTAAGTATGTATATTGTGCTATGGGTTTTCAGTGGTCAATTTTCTCTTCCATTTCATTCCATTTCTAGAATGCTCAATAACACCAGGATGATCGATAGCCCTACACAGCAAACGGATCATTGAAAATGTTAAGCATCAGCAATAAGGTAACCATCTGAAGATTGTAGCAAGCTAGTAGTAAAATAAAAAATAAATGTAAAAACCCTGTCATAAAAACATTCGTGTTGCAGCCCATTGATCCAGTCGATGTGTGGAGCATTCTGCCTCAGCAGTGTTAATCTGCTCACATGTTTCCCAGAGCTCACTCTGAGAAGCAAAATCAAAAAGTCCTGGAAGCTGCGGTCCGAATATATGTTCATAATATTTTCCATTTGTTTAGAGCCGTTAAGAAAAGTGAAATCGCTTAAATAATTATTGCTGGGTTAAGAAAATTGTTGATATGTATGAAGATCAATCTTTAAATTTTACTCACGGGGAATACCTTCAGGATATTATTTTTTAAATCATTTTATTAGGGCTCATACATCTCTTTTCACAATCCATACATGCATCAATTGTGTCCAGCACATTTGTACATATGTTGCCATCATCAGTCTCAAAACACCAGCTTTCTACTTCAGCCCTTGGTATCAGCTCCTCATTTTTCCCCTCCCTTCTCACTTCTCCCTCCCTCATTAACCCTTGATAATTTATAAATTATTATTGTTTTATAATATCTTACACCATCCGACATCTCCTCACCCACTTCTCCGCTGTCCGTCCCCCAGGGAGGAGGTTATATGTAGACCTTGGCATCTGTTCCCCTTTCTCCCTCACCTTCCCTCCACCCTCCTGGTATCACCAATCTCAATATGGTCCTGAGGGGTTCATCTGTCCTGGATTCCCTGTATTTCCAGTTCCTATCTGTGCCAGTGTACATCCTCCAGGCCAGCTGGATTTGTAAGGTAGAAGTGGGATCATGATAGTGGGATACTATTTTATTCAGTGCCTTCCTTTTTAGTCAGTTCTAAAGAATTGGTCCCTAGATCATCAAGAACAGTGCTTTACAAAATGCAATCTCAGTACTTACAACAATAACTTCTTCTGGAAGTATGTTAAAAATATATACTATCGGAACATAGTCCTACTGATTCTGGGGGCCAACCAGCAAACTATACTCTCATAAATCTTCCAGATGATTCTGATTCATACTAACATTTAAGTAGCAATGTTCAAGAATATGCCTTATTCACCAAAAGAGGAGCTGAGTTTTATTTTCATCTTATAGATTATCAGGAGGAATCAGACTCCAGTTCATTTCCTATTTATTAGTAAACTTTAAATTGACCCTACAGAAAAGGGATACTTGGAAACATAGCTGGCTGATTTAAATGTGAACACTTATACATCCAAAATATGACAGGTAGTCTTGTCTCTAGTTCTAAAATGTCATTTAATGTTGTGACTGGTGCCTATGTTAGTTACTTTATAAGACTAAGTTGTTCTTACTGGGGACTCAACAATAATGGTCAAAAGGACAATGAAGTCTCTCATTTAATTATTGCTGGTTAGTGCTACATTGTGTGGATGCATAGGGACTCTGGTTACTCTGAAGGATATGGCACTAACATGAAGAAACACATAATACTTTCCCTCATTTGTCAGTGGTAAAATCTCATTCACCTGGTTACATCTACTGTAAACAGAGTGAAGTCATAGTTTATGACTAATTTAACCATAACATTCTTAAAATGTAAATACATGTGCTAGAAGTTATGACTTGAACTGGACAAAGATCGGTCTCTGTAACATTTGAAAACAAACGATTTATATAAGGTATATATTAGAACCCATCTAGATGATTACTAATAAAACCTAGTTCTATAAAGTTTGATAATCCTATATAATGCAATATCTTTACCAAATTCATATTTTTAAACATTTTCATAAGAAAGAGAAAATTATTGAATAAACACTATAAGATATTATTTCATTAATACACAGCAATCCCAATCATGTAAAAATGAGCACAATGAAAGAAATTTACTAATTTCACTTCTTTCTATTAAGAAGTATATCATTTAACTCTGATAATGTATAAGGAATTATACTAAAGTTTGGAGTCATAACAATCAAGAAAATACAACTATGGATTAACAGGGTATGTGATATTTCAGTACTTCCTGGTAGGGAATAAACAAAATGGTTTGAAATCCAGATGGAAAAATTAAATGAGATTAATTATGTCTTTACCCCTGCTTGCTGTTGGTTTCTTTTTCTTTTCTATAGTATGCCCTACTTTTGTATTTCATAATAGTTCATTTTCTCCTTATGAAAGGAAAGTGCAAAGTTCCATTAAAATTACTGCATTAACTGTTGAGATTAAAATGTATATGACAGCGTCTTCTAAATTTATATTTCTACTTTCTATGATGGTTTAGCCTAAGACTTATTCTACTGGCTTCAAATGCTTAAATGGTTACTTTGGTTTTAATGGCTGAGCGGAAAGCATAAAATGTTATGCTACAGGGAAAGGAGAAATACTACATCTCAAGTGGCTGCACATAAGCCAGCTTGGTTAAACAAGATGACATAGAGGAGGCTACGGTCTTCCTGCTTCGTCTGTCCAGAGGTCCACATCTCTATGCATATGAAAGCGAACATGCTCTAATGTGGAGAAGAGATGGCGAAACATAGAATGGACAATAAACACATGTGGGGTTAATTGAAGGGCAGAGAGATAAATGGCTCAGGGAGCCTCACCTTTCTAGTTCTTGAGTCTCTTACTTTGTGATGGTCGGACCAGGGTGCAACTGCCTTTGGCACTTCCCTACTTGAGCTAGCAAGGCTCACATCCTGCAAGACATCCCTGAGGAGAAATCACATGGACTTACCCTGATGTAGCCCCAGGTGCTGAAGCACCCTTGTGGAGACCCCCGCCAGCACTGAGAAGCTTACACGCTCACTGATTTGGCTTTCCTCCTGCAATCAGAGTCATAGTGTGTGTTTTGTGAGATGGAGGAGAAATTTGTGGAATAGTTTTGGACATATGGGTTAATGTTGGACTTGGGGGCTTTGGCAACACTGTGTTGAGATGTTTCTTGATGTATACTTACTCTTTATATAAAACTCTCTTATACATATGAGTTTCTGTGGATTTGTTTCTCTAATGTACCCAGACTAACACACCATATATACTCAAGTATAAGCCCACCCAAATATCAGGGAAGACACCTAATTTTACCACAAAATTGCATTGAAAAATGTGCAGAAAAGCTCAGCTTATACACAAGTATATGCAGTATAGACCTGTATTTTGGTTTTTTTTTTTAATAAATTTTGAGCAAGCAGTTTGACTTTCAGAGAATTAAGGCCAGTGAGCAAATACAACATTTACTTGTGTGACCACCTGGGTCTACTCAATCAGTTGAAGTTGGGAAGATACAGCAGAAACATTTGACATGTTCCTTTGTCATTCATTGACTGTAAATTGAGGGCAAGAATAAGAGATAAAGAGAAGCAGGTAGCTGGGAGGGAGTGGAAGTGCAGGAAGAGACAGCACAGGGAGGTATCTGGGATTCTGAAATTATAAGCTGTTTCTCACAGCTCTCATCCAAACTTATGACTACTCCTTAGAGACCTCATCCTTGATTGCTCGGGATAAGTTTACCAGAGTTCAATATGACAAAGTTGTTTGACACTGTGTTAGTTCAGGTTGACCAGAAAAACAAATTCAGACAATCATATGTGTGTAAGGGAGAGCATTATATCAAAGAGCAATTGTATATCAAGAAAACATCCCTGCCCAGTCCATAAATTCATAACATCCCAAATCAAGGCCATAAGTCTAATATTACCCCCTATGTCTGACACTTGTCTATAAATTCCTCTTCAGACTCATGAAGCACATGCAATAATGGTGAATGTAGGAAGATCACAGGCTGGTGGGTAAGGAGTCCTCTGGATTCATTGGCAGTAAAAGAATCTCTGTGCTGGTGATGATCTATGAGGCTCCTCAACAGAAAGATGAAGCAGGGAGAGAGAGAAAGATCCCCATAATCCTCATGAGAAGGCTAAGCCTAGAAGGAGACATCATCAGTATGTTACCTGATTGACAGGCTAGAGTCTAACCCTTCATTCTTAATGCCCTCAGGTTGACACAAGATTATGTAACTAACACAGAACACCCCTGGTCAACTTGACACTTTTACACAACTCTTTAGCCATAGATACTTTTTAAACAAAACCATAATCGTATTTGTACCTAACAGGATGAAATTAAAATGCATATAACTCAGATTGTGTCAGTCTCATTTAAGCATAATATTCTACAGGTGAACTAAACAAAAATATTCAATACCTAACAATTGCAGGTATGTAAATATGAATACCTATACCATAATCCTATAATTATATCTATTTATCCACCCACCTAGGAAAGTTTGTAAGCCAGATACTTCATGCCATTATCCCCCCAATTTGGGATATCCAATTTCTATACTGCCCACTTATATCAACTGAATGATCTGAAGAGACAAGCATGTTCTTTGAGATGAAGAATCTTTAATCCAGTTGGCACCTTCTGTGTCTGCATCCATAATCAAAGTTAAATCAAGAGAGGCTCTCTATAAAGTCAGCAGCAATATGCACCAATTCCCAGGCTAAAAAATCTTATCTCCATCCTGTCAGGTTCTGGTTAACTCAATGTATGCCACCTCACTAAACTCACCAGGGAGCTCATTGGTTGCCTCACTTTATGACCATAGGTTTCCTTTTGACCATGAGTCCCATCACAAATTCTCAACAACCCTACCCCCCTTAGGCTAGGGGTCATGAACTTCAGACCAGTCTTGTCTTCTCCTTTAATTCCTGTGTACCAGGCTCAGTGGCCAGACACAACAAGTCTCTTTATTGCATTTTCCCCACTTCCTTTCAATGAGTGGATCCAGGTGGTCACCTAGCAAGCATTTTGGGTTTTCCACAGGATCCCTTTAATGTTCAGTCCTAGAGAGGAGTATTTCTTCATGGCTCCAGATTTTTGCAGCTTTAGACACAAACCACCAGTTCAAAATTCAAAAATCCAAAGGGTTCCTTTGGTTGTTTTTTTACCCCTTCAGTCTGTCAACAGCCCCCTTAACAAATCTCTTCAAATTCAATTGACTGAGCACAGAAGACACTGAGTGGAGCTCATCTTTTCAAAACCTTTCATGTAGGCGTGTTCTACACCCCTTTAAAGATCCACTTTAATGTCTAAGGCTAGTAGGCTTAAAAAACTTTCTATTTTTACTAATAGTCAATTCCATTAAACATTATATCAATAACAATAGACAGAAGAAATAAGTGTATACCTAGTAAACCAGATCCTAAACTCAATTCTTAAAAGAGTCAAGTTGAATTCTTATCTAGCTTATCTTAATCTGTTTCTAAACACTTCTGTTGATACAAAATATGACCTTAAGTCTCTGACTCTACCAAGCCAGGGCAGTGTGTACTGTGGACCATTTCAACCTTGTGTCAACCATTTTGACTAAGCAGCATGGTCTCAGAGAAGTTCCAGGGGTCTTTTCATCCCCTGACTTCAATTTTACATGTATTACATTCATTCCTGCAATTCAAACAGAATTAACCAAAGACAACTTCTAGAAATCAAAACCTTCACTTCCCATGTCTCTTCCAGAAAACAATGGAGTAAACACTGTGGCCTTATCTGACCTCTGACTATCCAAAGAAAAACTACCATAAGGCAGAGATCAAATAGGCGTTCCCTCCCTATTTTCATGATTTGTTTCGCTACTACCCAAGATTCCATAATGTATTATTCTAGGTTGACTAGAAAAACAAATACAGTGATCCTTATATGTGTATAAAGGAGAGCTTTATGTCAAAGAGCAATTGTATATCAAGAAAACATCACAGCCCAGTCCAGATCAAGTTCATAAGTCTGTTATTAGTCCATATTTCCATAGTGCAAATTCCTCTTCAGACTCATGCAACTCATGCAATAATGCCAAATGCAGAAATATCACAGGCTGGTGAATGAAAAGTCATGTGGATCCAGTGGCAATGGAAGAATCTTATCACTTGCAAAGGTCTCTGTGTGGCTCCTCAACAGGCTGGTGTAGCAGAAAGAGATGAAGTTCCCCAGCTCCTCATGAGAAGGCCATGCCCAGAAGAAGGCACCATCAGGCTGGGACCTGATTGACAGGCTAGACTCCACCCCTTTATGCTTAATAGCCTTACATTGACAGGAGATTGTGCAACTTCCACAGACATTGTGAGCTGATGCAGATTGCTACACTTTGATGGCTTTCTCTCCAGTAAATTTTGCCTATGGGTGTAGATGCTCTCAGTTCTAACCAGAGCAGGATATTCTTTAGAATAAAATAATGCTTGTTGCTTCAAAGTACTTATTTATTTATGGCAAGCAATTTAAGCAGTGACTATCTAAAACAGTGTTTGGAGAGATAAAGGCATGATCTAGGTGGCTTGCACTTTTTTTGTTGTTGTGGCGGCCTCAAACTCAGGGAGGCAAGGGAACATTTCTACCAAATCATTTTCTATTTTCCTGAGGGATCTGGCAAAGAAGGGTAGAGGAAAGATTCTGGCATAAATGTATAACTCAAGTACAAGTGATGCTTATTAACAGGGTTCATTGTGCCTTCTATAACAGAAAACACAAAAGAGTGGATAAGGCTGAGGGACTGTGGAAGTACAGAGGTTGAACCTGAAGTCCCTTAAAAGGTTTGTTCTGCTGATACTTGAATAATCTTCTCTAAAACTTTTATCAAAGGTTTGAAAAGAGTGAAGCAAGGTGACTTTTGCATAAATTAACCAGATGGATACTTTCAGCAGACCTGATTGGTTGATACCTGATTAATCTCATTCTGAGGACTCTTTACCATCTCAAAAGTGTCACTGCCACAGAATTCATTCTGACTGATTGACCCTATATGAAAGAGTAGAAATCCCCTTCTGGGCTCACAAGGCTGTACATCTTTATGGGAATATAAAACATCCTTTTTCCAACAGAAAGGCTGATGGGTTTGAACTGCTAACTTTAAGGTCAGCAGCCTAATACACACTCCACTGCGCTGTCAGGGCTCCCACTTTACCCTACTGAAAACCTAATTGTTAATGATTGTCTTGGACTGGTCATATGATTGAGAGGAGAATTTTTCCTCCAATCTTGAAAGCACCATTGTTAGAAAAGCCAGGGGCTGGCAGGAAGTACAATGCATCACTTTTTAATGGCTAGTATCTCCGTGGTTTTTTATCTCCAACCTTAGGGGACAATGCAAATGAGGTGCCTGTGGACTATGAAGGGTACTGTACCAGAAATGTATGGCACAGTTTTGGGTGTGAGACTTTGCCTATAAGATTTGTATAACTTTAATAAAGGAATTGGTCAATGTTGCCTTTCTACTGGACTTAAACTCAGCCATCCCAGAGATGGACAGGGAGACCTCACTCCCACTAAGAAGGAAGAGCAAAGAGTTGAATGTGTCTTCTACCAAGCTCCCTGTGAAGAATTCTGCCTAGTTTCAGGAAACAGAGAAGGGAAGAGCCCAAGAAAGCAGATTACCGTGAAAGCAAAGTCATTGAAAATTAGGCCGAGGGAAATTATCCAAGAAGGAAATGACTTTTTATCTTTAGATTATGTAGGGATTTTTCTTATACAATAACAGCAGGGGAAATTAAATATGTGGTTCAAGAGAAGATCAGAGAGTGAAGAATAGAAGGGCACCCACATTGGAGTATGCCTTTTATCTCAATGAAATCAGCTTACCCAATAGGGTTTATTATTTAAAGAGAGAATAAATAGCTTTCTCTAGGAGTAGGAAGATATAGTTTCATAAAATTAGAGAGGACTATTTCATGGTGAATTCTTCTGGCTGTTCAACAAAATTCAGATGTTCTGTTTCAATCAGAACAACAATGGCATGAAACTTTACATTAACAGTGACAGCCCAGTTCAATAAAACAGAAAATAGCAAACACTGGAGAGGCAGTGGAGAGATTGGAACCCCTCATGCTCTGCTGGTATGACTATAAATATATGCAACCAGTATGGAAAGTAATATGATCTACCTCAAATAACTGGATATAGAAAACTCTTACTGTTGTTAGGTGCCGTCCAGTAGCTCTGACCCATAGCAACCCTGTGCACTACAGACCAAAACACTGTATAGTCCTCAAAACTGTTTTTACGCCTCATCCCATTGTTGCAGCCACTGTGCTCATCCATCTCACTGGGGGTGGGAGGTGGGGGGCTCTCTCTTCTTTGCTGCCCCTCCATTATATCAAGCATGAGTCCTTCTCCAGAAACTGGTCTCCCCTGATCACATGTCCAAAGTATGTAAGACGAAGTCTTGCCATCCTTGCCTCTAAGGATCACTCTGGTCTTACTTCTTCCGATGCAGGTGGGTTTGTCCTTTAGCAGTCCAAGGTACAGCATCACAGTTCAAATGCATCCCTTCTTCTCCGGTCACCCTCAGGCAATGTCCAACTTTCACATGCATCTGGTGCTACAGAGAATGTCATGGCTTAGTCCGGGCACATTTTACTTCTCAAAGTAACAACCTTGCTCATCAATACTCTAAACAAAACACCTGTGATCCAGAAATTCCTCTTCTGAGTGTACATTCCAAAGAAGTGAGTCTGCACTCAGTGCAGCTCACAATAAGAACAAGACAGAAACCACATAATTGCCCATCCGTAGAAGACTGGATAAAGAAACTTTACATCACTAAGAAATAATGAGAACATCACGAAGCATGGACGGACCTGGAGACCATATACTAAGTGAAAATAAATTATAAAATGGCGGACTAAACCTAAAAGTGCCACACACGACAGATTTCCGGTTTGAGTGTAGGGTGGTGTGATCCTCCCAGTAGTTTTAAAGAGTCTCGGTGACAGCAACGGCGGATTATACATGGTAAATAAGTAAATTACATAAAACCCCCAATGAATTATACATGGATAGAACATTTTTAGACCAGAAGTTTTAGAGTTAGTGGCTAAAATAAATGAGCTGGAAGACTAGAAATGATCAAATGAGGGTAAAACGAAAACAAATGAGGTTAAGGGATGACAAAGCCTGGAATAATCAGAATAGATAAATAGGTGGAATTGAGGCACATATTTTTTGAAGTCAAGGAGGTCGCCGTACTGAAAGTTCCTTGCCACCCAACATCAAGGATAAAAGCCTTGCAAAAGTGAGTCACTCTTGCTTCACGATCACCAACTGGAACCATAGAGTAATCGGACACAGACATGTGTCTTCATTCCAGTTACTAATCTCCTCCCCTGTGGGCGTTTCCATGGCAGGGCATTTACAATTTGGTAATTCTGAGGGAAAGCCATTAAATCACGTTTCAGGGTTGCTCAATTTATGTTTTTCTTCCTCTACTTTTAATAATTTAGTTGAAAACATTTAAATGATCACTTCATTGCAACACATGCAGCGATGTATTCAGAGAGTGCTTTCTTTTTCTTGCTAGGAAATAAAAACCTTTATTTCACATTTGCATTTTCCCCAAATCTGTTTGCTGTAAAAATCAGAAGCTAAGCACAAACCCAGCCTGTTGCTTCTTCCTGAGAACATTAATTGTCTCCAATCATTGTTAGCGCATCTGTTTCACATTTTGACAAGTGCACTTATCTTCTTTTTTCCTTCATATTCCTCTGGCAAAAATAATGAATAAATGACAGGGGGGATGACAAATGTGTTGATAATCAAGATGAAACACAAATGAAGTGGAAGAGGCTGTATTTCTTTGCAGAGCTGTAAATTGCTTTCTTTTCTTGTGCATCGACACGCTTGACTTAGAAACTAAAAATACCACCACATGGGAAACTTAAGAGAATTGCTCAAACAGAAATTATTTTTCTCCAGTGAAATAAACACACAGAATTTCTTTCTGACATCATATATCATGCTTGCCTCAAAATTGGGTTATGTCTAGGAAGAGTATATTGTTTAGTGGTACGAGAAAGAGACGTTAATACATTTATTTGCATTTGAGCATAATTGTTCGATTTCTGATGGAATTTGGGAGTGCCCATTTGGCCAGTCGCTGGAAAAGGATATTATGTTTGGTACAGAGGAAAAAGAAAGGCCTTCAATTCACACGGTGACTGCGACATTTATGTAGCTGGTGATAGACTTGGCAGTGCTTCTTTCTTTTGCAGAGATGGTTGTTATGAGTCAGAGCTGACGACCACACCCAAAAACAGCAGCTGAGGAAAGCAAATGATCCTTGACTCCAAAGGCAGCAATCTTAATGAGCAAAAGCCCCAGAGTTCGTGTCAAGAGGTTATCATTTCACTTCTGAACTCATTCCTTTGAGGTCCTTACACTCTGATTTTCTGGATCATTGTTGATCGGAATCTAAAGACAAAATTAAATTAATGAAAGGTTTTTAGACTAGCAGTCCAAAATGGATGCTCCTTTGATTAAGATCTGCAGAAATGTTAGTCTTGTGTTTTTTTTAACGTTTACTTTGAGGAAGAATTTCCCCTCTTCAGCTCGTCATTCTGCTACCACACCTTATTTCAGTGCCTGCCTACTGTCACCTAGCTGAAGTTTTCAGACAGGCAGGCTAGCTGATAGGGCAGTTTCCCGAAGTCTCATTGCATTCCATTTGGGAAACCTAAATTCAATCCTTAGCCACCACGCCTCATGCACACTCACAGCCCATCTTGCAGTGGAGAGTTTCGTGTTGCTCTGGTGCTAACCTGTTCAAATGTGGCTTCCAGACCAATCAGTTTAGGGAATGAGGACTGGAGATCTGTTTCCAAACAACCAGCTCATGGAAACCCTGGAGTTGTGCACAGAGTCAGGAGCTGACTCAGGGACTGCGGACACCATCAAGTGACTAGATCCGGGGAGGGTAAACTGTGGCTTTAATGTTGCTTGCGACTCTGGCATGGGTACGGGGCTCTCAAATAACACTAAAAACCGTTAAGGATATTATTCAGAAAATGTTGATTTTATTTGTTTTAATAATACATTTATGACTCTTGGCTAATTTTTAAATTGTTATGAGGGACAGGATTGGCTCTTCTATCTCAAAACTTTGACAACCCCTGGACTAGATGAACTCTCTCCTTTCACAAGAGCTGAAATATCCCATGTGTCTTATGTCTGTCTTTATTTACAACTGTAATAATCTGATCATTTTATGATCTTGACTACTAAATTTGGAATAAGAGTGAATTTAGAATCTACAGATCTATACACATTTGTGAAAGCTGTCACTCACTGAGAAGTTCTTTTGTAGTGGAAATAGAAAACAAAACAAAAAAGTAAAGGAATAAAAGAAACAAATGAATGACATTTTCTTGATTACAAGACAGATAAATGTATTGGCATTAACGTATCAATCATAGTCTATGCTTTATTTTTCATAGCCCCTTTCTATACTGTAACTTTAGTCAGGGATTGAAGAACCCCATAACTGTAGACCTCTGTGATGGAGTGGAATTTCTTAATATACCTCTTCTCTCCATGCCTCTGTAACATCCATCAAATAGTTGGGTGGGACTATTTGAATAGGGCATGTGTAGACTGATAATAGAAGGGACTGGTCAACTTTCATTACTACTGAACAGGCTATAAGGATGACTCATCTTTACAGCAGGAACATTGAGAAAATTCCCAGTCATCTAAAGAACATGTTTGAGATCTGAAGTGACAGAGGCTGAAACCTGAGGCACCATAGATGGTGCCACCAGGACTATGGCATAGAACAAAGGATCCAGGCCATGACAAGGAAACCATGAGACAGAACAGAGAAGCAGGGCCAAGACTATGGCACGGATAGGCAGGCCTTTGGGTTCACAGAGGCACTGGCTACAGGATCACCTTGCTGAGAGGACTTGATTGCTGGTTGAGACAAGGGCTGTATCCTTACTATTTCCTGATCCTGATTTGAGGTAAGGAGTACTGGTGGTGTAGTAATTGCACGTTGGGCTACTCACCACAGGATCAGCAGTGAAAAACCACCAGCCACTCAGTGGGAGAAAGTTGGGCTTTTTAATCCCATAACAAGTTACAGTCGGGGAAACTCATAGAGGTAGTTCTGCCCTCTCCTCTAGGGTCACTCCCATAGTAGCTAGTAACTTCCCTTATAAGATCCATAATTGTGAATGTTGTCTACGAGTTCTGTGTGGCCATTCCAACACATGATTAAACCCAGCACAGATGTAGAGAATCGTGGAAGGACCATTGATGTCAGACTATATAAAGAAGTATGCCTGACCTCTGCTTCATGGCAATAGGGAAGCAAAAGAAGGTCAGATAAGGGACCCTCCAATGGCCTTTACTGCAAACTCTTTACAGCTAGTTTAAGGAAACATTGGCTCTTCCTTTGCATTTGACATTCAAAGGATGTGCATGCAAACTTATTTTATGATTGGATTTGCATGAGCTTGCCAGACTGAATGCAAAAACCATTGGTTTAAACATGTTTACCTTTTTATATGCATATATATATATATTTTAAATCATCTTTAAAAAATCATCTTATTGAGGGCTCTTACAGCTCTTGTAACAAGCCATATGTCATTTGTATGGAGCACACTTGTACATATGTTGCTATCATTATTTTCTACACGTTTATTTTCTATTGAGTCCTTGATATCAGCTACTCTAACCCCACTTCCCCACCTCATGGCCCCTGAATAAATTATAAATCATTATTTTTTATATATTACACCAACTCCTATCTCCCTTCACCCATGGTTTCTGTTATTCACCTCTCTGGGGTGGGAGGTGCAGTTATGTGTCCATCATCACGATCGGTTCCCCCTTCTTCCCATCCCCTCCCCACCTTACCCCTCCCTTTCTGGTATCGCTATCACCATTCCTGTTCCTGGATTCCATGTGTCCTGAGCTTTTATATCTTATTCATACCTGTGCACACTCTCTGGTCTAGCTGCAGTGAAAGGCAGTACTGGGGTGAGGAAGCCTAAAGTAACCAGAGGAATATTGTGAGTTTCATGGATGCTTAACTGCACCTTGCTTGACTCATCCCTTCCCTATGATCCCTCTGTGAGGAGATATTCCATTGTTTATAGATGGGTTTTGGGTCTCTGCTCTGACATTCCTTGTTCTCAATAATATGGTTTTTGTTTGTTTGTCTGACTGGTTTGGGTCTTCTGATGCTTGTTACCTGACCCCGACAACATCTTATGGTCGCACAGGCTGGTGTGTTTCTTCCATGTGGGTTTGTTTCTTCTCTGCTACATAGCCACTTGTTTATCTTCAAGCCCTTAAGACCCCAGACATTATATCTTTTGATAGTCAGGCACCATCTGCTTTCTTCACTACATTTGCTTATGCACCCATTTTGTCTTCAGCAATTGTGCCCAGAGGGTGAGCATCACAGAATGCCAGGTTGTTAGAATAAAGTGTTCTATTGAGAGAGGGTATGAGCAGTGTATTGCCATATAAATGTATGTATATGGGCCAATATTTCTGTTATGAATTAATGTATTAACATATGTACATACCTATGCTTATACCTATATCCAGATCTTTGCTTCCTAGCTTGTTCCTTTGTTTGCTTCCACCTTCCTACTGCACCAACATCACCCTCGCCCTACTTCAACCTCTTAATCCTTCCTCTCAACTAAGTTACTGTTGCTCTAACAACCCCAGGATCTCTAAGTCCTTGTTGTTGATTTTAATTCCCTAGTTGTTCCCAACCTGTGGTGTTGTTTTCTCACTACTTCCTTCCTCCACCTCCTTCTCCCCACAGTATCTCCAGGAGCGTTGGTCTGGTTGCTTTTCTTGGAGCTTGTTTCCCAGGCCTATCTTATATACGTAGGGAACCCAACAATGACAGACATGAAACAGAACTTTTTTCAAACAAACGTTGAAAAAAAAGAAATCAAAACAAAGAAACAAAGCATTCATAATTCCAGGTCTGTCTGCTGACATTTATGACTGTCGTCCCACTGGTCCTGGGGGAACTCTGAGAACAGCCCTGCCTAGCCTGAAGTCTATTTTCGGGATTCTTGAGTGGCTTTCTGTCTTTTCTTTCTCCCATTGATGTTCTGGTATGTCCCCTTCTTATTTTGCCCCTCTGCTGGTATGGAGGGTATTTAGAATGAATTAACTCCCTGACCCAAGTCCTCAGTATTGTCCTCTGTTGTGGTATGCTCCATCCAATAAAGGGACAACATGTCTTGAAGCTTTTGTTGGCTGACAGTCCTCTCTGTCCCTTAGCAGCTCCAGCAGGGACTTCTTCTTCCAGACATGGTGTGCCAATATGGGGTCTAGACCACCCCTTTCTCTTTTTCCTTCTTGGTTTGCTTCCATGTGGGTGTGGCATGCCTCAGTGCCTCACCACTACCTGTTGGCTCAGTGTTGTCTTCTGCAGTGCATGAGTCTAGGGAGGGGTCATTTGGCTCTGATTGGAGCCGACCCTATACCCAATATTTTCATACATTTCTCCACGTGGCTACATTACTCTCAAGGTTTGTTTTACTGTGGTGGAGCCTGCATTCACTCTCCCAATTATGTGGAGACATAACCAGTGCTCTCCCTCCAGATGGGTTAGAGCCCTGCTCCCCTCATGCCATCTTCTCCCTCCGGCCCATTTTCTCCCCCCCCCCTTCATCATCTTGCTCCTTACTTGTGTTGGAATAACATGTACCTTCTTGGGTTCGGTCCGACCTCCTCCTGGCAGCCTGTACCTCAACCACTGTAGTAGCTTTCTTCTATACCTACGGTGCTGATTGTTGTTACCTCAGAGGGCTCATGTTGGACTTGTCCTTCTGTGATTGGCTAACTTCGCTTAGCATAATCTCCTCTAACTCTTACCATGAAACCATGTGTTTCATGTGATCATCAGTTCTTTTCAGTGATGCTTAATACTCCATTGTGTGTATGTGCCAGAGTTTACTAATCCACTCACCTATAAATGGAATAATAAACATTGGAGTGCAGATTACCAGTTGTGCTTTATTTCTTACCTCTTCTGGGTATATACCCAATAGAGGCATAGCTAGGCCATAAGGTAGCTTAATTTCCATTTGATTTAAATATCATCAGATCACTTTCCACAGAGGCTTTAGGTATCTACAAGACCACCAGCAGTGGAGGAGAGTTCCTATCTTGCCACATCCCTCCAACATTGTTGCTCTCTGATTTTCATTGTTGTTTTAATTTGCATTTCTCTGATGGCAAATGATCAGGAGCATTTTCTCATACATTTATTGGCCATTCGGGTCTCCTTCCTTGTGAAACTCCTTTTCAGGTCTTTGCCCACTTCCTCAGGGGGGTAACTGCTTTCCTCTTTTTGCAGGCTAGGAGGGTATTGTAGATTTTCATAATAAGTCCTGTTGGGTCATTGCTAAAAATCCTCCCCCAGTCTATGGGTTCTCTTACTACAGTGAAGTCTTTCAATGTACACAGGTATTTTATCCTCAGTATATCACACTTGTTGATTTTGGGTTCACCTGTGTGTATACCCTTCCCTATTGCAGTAGCCTATGTATTCCCTAAGCCAAGGTTCTCACATTAGTCCCAAGTCATTTGTTGATGGCCTTGATAGTATGGGGTTTATTAGCATGTCCTATGAGCACTTGGGGAAAATACATAACACGAGTCCTTGCTGGGTATATACAATCTAGTCGTTTACACAAGAATGGGAAACAAAAGTATAATGTGAAACAGAAAAAGTGTTCATAGGAGAAAAATATAATCACATGTTCTTAACGGGAATGATGGATTGTTTCACAAAGTAGATTTTGTTCAATTATAATCTGTCAAGAATGGGAGAAGGTAGCTTGCTCATTTACCATTGACATCCGATTGATTCTGAGTTATGGGTTAGACTCCTTTATTGATGGCAAGCAGCAGCAGTCAATGAAGATGGAGGATTGGCAAGATAGGCTAACCTTAGAAATAGATTTTTTTTCCTATGCTATGAATTAAATGGGGTCAGTCATTCTTATCTGTGTTGTTCACCATTGCAACCCAACCAATTAGAACATGTCCTTGTAGCATCATGTGTAGTCAGTAGCTGTGCATGGAAGCTCTTCTTCAAGGTCATGCTCCCCTATCAATTCTCTTGTATATCCTTCTAACACAGTCTCATCTTCAAACTAGTATATAGCTCATCACATTGAACAAGGAGACCCAAACCACAGAGACATATAATGGAGAAATTTTCCTTTCTGGTATTTCACAGTCTGGAAATTAGCATCTCTGTGTTGGTGTCATGCTGCAGCTATTCTCAAAAAATATAGTTCACCTCTGGGTCCAAGGCAGTCATTCAGTTGTCTCCTTTTGCTAGCAAGTGAAGAAAATGAGAGACTGCAAAGAACAAAAGCTTTCCTTTTAAATATTCGACCTGACATTTCACACATCATTTGTGGTCACAGCTCATTAGCCAACAATTAGCTCTGTGTTGAGATATTAGATATCTCAGTGCTTTTAGATAGTATGGTGACTAGGAAATATAGTTTCTAAGTGAATAGTCATGTTCCCAGAGAATTCTATGTAGAGGTGGTTTTATTGCTATAATTGGGAAGTGCAAGTAATTCTGAGAAATATCACACTCTCAAAATCAAAATATTTTCATATGTATTTCTTTTGCAGTTGTTCCAAATTGCCACCTACTGAGTTTTGCACCTACCTGACAGATAGTTCAATCCTGTTTATTAGTTTATTCTCTACTACATTTAAAGAGCAGACTTTATCAGCGACCACTCTGGCTTTCATTTCCTTTAATCTGATCTATGTTCAGAATTCCCAAGCTTCAATCCCCGTGTGTGTTAGATGAAGTTGTCTAGAGAACCAAATCAGTCACACCCATCGATGCACAAGAAAGAATTCTATAACAAGAAGTAGTGGTACATCAAGAAGGTATCCCAGCCCAGCCCAACTGGAGTCCAAGGGAAAGATGCCAGCCCCAAACCTCTTCAGAATCATGTAGTTTCGAGTTATGACACAGGGAGGTGAACTGAGAGACAGAGAGATCACAGGCTGGCAAGTGCGCAGTGCCTGAATCCAAGGTTAATGAGTGCACAACGGGGCATTGCCAGTTCCCAGCGTTGAAGGCCCACAAGATGCTGTCCCTGGAGACAGACACAGAATCCAAACAGGAAGGAACAGGACAGAGAGGTTCCCGGTGTCTCTCTTATAAGAAAGGGTACAGCCCAATTGAGGCATCACCAAGTTGTGAACTGATTGACGGGTTGGATTCAAGCCCAACACTCTCATTCAGGTAGAAGTTTACAAAAAAAATCTTAGCACCATGCTTACTATTTAGCACTATCCCTATATACTCCAACTCCAACTCGACATCTCCAATTCTATATATAATTCATATTTTAAACCTAACTTGGTTATAGGGAACTATTGATTCCTAGTCTGTGCCTAATCCCCCATGCCTTTTTCAACATGAATAAAATTTCTTCCTGTATACTAAGTTTCTCAGATCGATTCGTGAAGATTCACTCTTGGTTCCATTCTTTCACACAAATTTCAGGATTGTGATAAGAGTTGTACAAGCCCCCAATAAAATGATTTTTTTAAAGAAAGAAAATGGAAAAAACAAGCTTATTTAGCAATTATATCCTGAATCTAACCATCCATCTCATTTGTTTTGATTATAATCTAAACCACCTTTTCTTTCCAATAAATAAATTGCATTTGTCGGAACCCTTGTTCCCCCCCTCCCCCGCCCCCGCCAATTCCTAACCCCTCCCACATAGACATAGATTTTCAGAAAAAATCTTTTGAAAGTTTAAATCATTATATTATTTTCTTTTATTTGAAAAGATACCTGTTTCTCCATTACCCAAATGGGAAGTGCTATTCAACATATTTATCACCTGATTTGGCAAAAGCACAAGCCAGTCACATTAAGATCAGATGAGATCGTGGATGAAAGAGCCTTGGGCTGTGTGGGGATCATGGAATGAGGCTTGGGGAGAAGGAGAGGGACTCAAGTTATGAGATGGGTCATCAAAGTAGTCATTTGGGGACTTGCTGTGTACATACCAACCAAACACAAGACGTATTTCAAAAC
Source organism: Tenrec ecaudatus (assembly GCF_050624435.1). Lineage (NCBI taxonomy): Eukaryota > Metazoa > Chordata > Mammalia > Afrosoricida > Tenrecidae > Tenrec > Tenrec ecaudatus. The sequence continues at coordinate 21,608,186 of NC_134543.1, forward strand.
TTTAACAGTTTAAAGTTGGCATCTACTCAATATCTCTGAAAGATCTACATCAAAATTTTACTTGCATGCGTTGTCAATGATCTTGCTCTATAATTTGTGCCTTCTGTGGGATCACCTATTTTTGGAGTGGTTACAGGGGCCAGGTAGCTGTCATCCAAATTTCTTACCATTGACAAGTGGGTGAATCCAGTGTTTCAACAAATCTCTGAAACATTCCATTAGCATTCCATCAATTCTTGGGGTCTTGTTTTGGACTAATGTCTTCAGGGAAGCCAAAACTACAGCTACAGGGTCCTTTAGCCTCAAGGATGGCAAGACTTTATCTCACATGCTTTGAGCATGTTGTCAGGAGTGGTCAGTCTCTGAAGAAGTACATGCTTGGTAAGGACATCATGCAGTGAAAAATAAGACAGCCTTGAACAAGGTGAATTGATTACAATGATGGATTGAAATACAGCAACATTTGTGAGGATGGTGCACGACTGTTGTTGTATAGGCATTTCATTCTGTTGTATAGGCGTCTCTATTGGTTGGAACTGGCTTCATGGAAAGTAACAACTAGTATACCTATAATAATGTCCTTTTCTTTGAAGACTTTTCAGAACTTACTCTCTTTTTCTCCCTTCACCTTGATATCTATGCACTCTTATGAAATGAATGCCACTAAGGGTCATGTTATTTCCTGCCCCAAACATATGACGTTTATTTCATTACCAGGTACTTGCATAGCTATTCCTCCTGTTTCAAAATCTCTTTCTTCTTATTTGCATGTGGTCTTTTACTTGTCATCACAAAATACCTCCTCTCAGAGATAATGCCGTTCTGGATATGATACTGCTACCCCACTTCAGCCTCTCGTGTGCCCTTCATACAATGTAGAATTGACCACCACCTAATTTTCTTGTTTATTTTTTATATACTGACTTTAGTTACGGATTTATCTTCTCCCACTGCAATGTATGTTCTTTGAGAATCACCTGGCTGAGTACATATTCCCTACTATTTAATTGTTGTCCCTGTGTGGAAACTTCCCGCTGCCAGTGCAAAGTTGGCGGGGTAAGTCCACCCAGAGGTGCCTCAGAAAAAAGACCATCATTCAGCATCAACAGGATGACAACTGGTAATCTGGTAAAAACGGTTTAAACCTACCTCCCAAAGGTAAATTCCCAACCAGGACATGTGATTGTATATATTGATCAGGAAGAAATCTGAATGAATAGATACTGACCTCAAATCATCTCTTTCTCTTCTGATGCTGCCTGTTCTGTTTCATCTGCAGTCTTTTCTACTCATCTGCAGTTTTTTCTACTCTTGATTTTGCCTACTAAGACAACAGATTTCTGAAGTTCATTTTAAGTATTTCTTGATCAGTTAGAAGTAATAAGATGATTTACCATATTCATTTCTCAACCAGAATTTGTAGATCTCCTCAAAATTTATTTATTTGGGAATCATTTAGTGAATTGAACCCGGAATCATGCACTCTGCGAGATGCTGGAGATGCAGCGCTGAACAGCCAGTGGTCTCTGCTTCAGGAGTTCATCATACAGAGGGGGGAACAGAACTCTCAGCAGATCACTTCAAAACAGCATTGGTAGTATCTCTGTTCAAATAATGTTTAAGATTGAGGTGAAATTATTTGGTATGAATCTTTTATCCATAGTCTTTGTCATTTCTGTTCAATGACTGGGTAAGAACATGTCAAAGTGTAGAGGATCCTAACCCAACAATTGGTTAGTTTTACCATTCTCCTTTGGACAGATTGAGCTGTCTCAGAAGCAGGAATGGAGAATCCCATAGCCATTGAGAAAGAAGAGTTGTAAACTGAGTTCATGTGAAATCCTTACATGAAATGAGAAACACAGGGCTTTCTATTTCCATAAAGAATTACACTCTGAGAAACTCACAGGAGTTCCACCTTGTCCTTCAGGGTTGTTTTGAGTGGTCATCAACGCAATGGTATGGAGAGTAAGTGAGAGACAAAACCAGCAGAGACATGACAGGTTGCAGCATGAATCTGACTTGTTGACTTCTCAGTCCATGAAACAGAGTTGCAAGCCTCCTGCAGGAGACTGACTTGCAAAATGGGGTGCACTTTGAACATTTCTCAGCGTTAAAAGAAGCTTATAACACTTACGTGAGCAGCAGAGAGGCCACAGGCTTCAGGGCTGAGACACTGGGGACTACCGAGAGCGGTGCCTTCTCAGGCACAGCTGAAGAGAAATCCCGCTGCACAGAAATGAACTATCTTCTTGGTTTACCCTGACGTCTGACCTGTTTCCTTCCCTAAAAAACCCTCTCATTGGGAGTTCTATGTGTGTGTTGCAATGGATTATTGAACCCGGGAGATAACTGGCATGTGTAGGATGTACGGTTGGCGTTAGAAGAGGAAAAGGAAAGTTGGAGGGTGCGGGCATGTCTGGCCTCTGTCTCATCTCATCCAGGGCAGTTGTGGAGTTGGTTTATCGCTTTCCCTTTTGTACTCAGAGAAGGTCAAATGTGATCCCAAGCCATTAAAGGTTCTGGTTGAAACATGGATGAATGTATTTAAAAGAGTCTCATGATTTTCAAAAATCACAGGTCACCTCTTAGGTGGGGAATGTCAAAAGCAACAGCTAAAATGTATTTCTCAAATTCATTCTTAGCTGGACAGGTAACAGAGAGAAATGTGTAAAGGTGATCAATATTTCCCAGAAAGTTTTAAAAACATTTCTCTGTTAGAGTAAAAATTTTTAAATGATACAAATGGAAACCAATCACATTTCCAGGGCTTACTAATTTAAATTCTTCTAAAGATACTTCACTTTCAATTCAATTTTGTGAAGAAAAAAAATGAGTTAGGCATCAGTAGGACTTTACCCTTCATCTATGTCAGCCTCTACTTTTCATCAGTAATATACTTATTGACCTTTTGTTGCCAACATCAACTCTAACAGTCTTATTTGAAAGACATATGTCCTTTAAACTTATTGCAAAGACAAGGCATAAGATTGGACTTAATTCTCCTGACTCCAATTTTCTCATCAAGAGCAGCGTTCCTTTGTGCGGCAATGAGAGCTTTGTGCTAGAGGGGAAACAAGTAACTATAGGAATTGGACCCCCTAGAATCATCTGCTTCAATAATTTATCATTCTGCCCTTTGTGAATTATGATAGGCCTGTGCTCTGTCACAGCCACCTTGCTACTTTTGTTTTATATGCCCTTGCTGATTTTCACATGATCCCTTCCCTACCACAATTTTCAAATATACCAGTTAGCAAAGGTAGCTAAATATGCATAGAAATGCTTGTCATAAATTAATGTGGGGGGCAAAACTCCTGTTTGACCCGATGTTATTTTGGTTTTATTTAAGTTGAATTATCACTTTTTTAATAAAGCTGGCAAGCTATTGGTATATTTTTGCTCTCCTTTCAAGTGAATATTATATATGTGAAGGGTGCCAAATTACACATTATTATCAGCACAGATTTAAGCTCTTTATTTAGGTCACGATACAAATATAGCATTAATAGCAACCGGGAATTATGTAAACATTTTGCTAAATAATGTTAATGGATCAAAGATCTTTACTATAGTCCTTGGCAAATATTTCAATGACTTCATTAATTTATGTAATAATATCTGCAAAGAAAAAACTATATATCGAAATGAAGTCATATTCCTTGGAACAAAACTTAAGATTTCATTGTTTCCTTTCAATTCCTAACAGTGGGTTTGACCACAGCAAAGAAACCTGGGGTCTGCATATGACCCAAACCTAAGCCAATTAGGGCATCTATCCCTTTGGGTAAATGGAGGCTTCTGATCATCTTGGGCCAAAACTTTTGTGAAATTATTGCGAAAGGAAATTTCCCCATCTTCAGGGCACTGAAACTTTGAGAATGGCACTGAAGTGTCACAGGATGCCTATTTCTAAACATGGGAGAGCTGGAGTAAACACGGAGTCAATCAAAGGAATCAGAAGAATGAACAATTGCCCCTAAAGTGACATGTATGCTTATAAAAATGCACACAACATTTATTTTAAAATATAATTCCTATTCTCACTATGGTTATTAAAGACCTCACATTTATTCAATGGGAAAATATAATGCTCCAAAAGTATCTCTTTAGAAATAAAACCATTAAAAGTAAACTTAGAACTAAAAACACATGTTGAATGACTGTTAGTCTGGGTAGACTAGAGAGATAAATCCAGGGAGACTCATATGTGTATAGGAGAGAGCTTTATATACAAGAACAATTGAATATTTAGAAAATATCCCACCCCAGTCCAGATCAAGTCCATAGGTCTGATATTAGCACATATGTACAATACCAATCTATAAAGTTCTCTTCAGACACACAACAAAATGCAATGAAGCCAAATGCAGGAAAATCATAGGCCAGTGGGTGGGAAGTCTTGTGGATCCATTGGCATTGTAAGTATGTCAGCGCTGGCAGAGGTCTCCTCATAGCTTCTCTTGGTACCAAGACTCTGGCTACATCAGAGTAGGTCCATGTGGCTTCTCCTCAGAGATGTCTCTCGGGGAGTATGTCCTACCTCTAGTGAGCTATTTATTCCTTAGTGCTTCCAAATAAGGTCATCAAGCTACGACCTCATTGACAGGCTAGACTCCGCCTCTTCACTCTGAATCCTACTACCAAAATGACCAACTGGATAATGCATGTTATATCCACACATTTGAAGAACAACTTGAGAAACTCTTACATAACATAAAAGAAATGAAAAATAAAGGACCAAGCAATGTAACAAAAACATGAACAAAAGTCTTACACTGGATGTTCACAAATGAAAATATTCAAATGATTGATGATATGTGAGAACATACTCAACATCATCACTTACCAAGAAGACTGCCACAAGAAGGTAACATTTGACATCCACTAGGGGCTAGGATTAAACAAAAATTAGTATTGCTAAGTATTAGCACACAAAAAATCATAGTAACTACCATACACATCTGAAAGGTATATAAAATGTGTCAATCTTTTTGACAGCCTGCTTGGGGATCTTTTCTGAACCTACATGCCTACTCTACATGCCTACTCCACGTTCCTAGTCTACATGCCTACTCTATGTGCCTACTCCACGTGCCTATTCCACGTGCCTACTCTACGTGCCTACTCCCATGTTCCTACTCTACGTACCTACTCTACATGCCTACTCTACATGCCTACTCTACATGCCTACTCTACGTGCCTACTCCATGTGCCTACTCTACATGCCTACTCTACATGTCTACTCTACGTGCCTACTCTACGTGCCTACTCGACATGCCTACTCGACATGCCTACTCGACATGCTTACTCCACGTGCCTACTCCATGTGCCTACTCTACATGCCTACTCTACGTGCCTACTCTACGTGCCTACTCGACATGCCTACTCGACATGCCTACTCGACATGCTTATTCCACGTGCCTACTCCATGTGCCTACTCTACATGCCTACTCTACGTGCCTACTCTGACTCAGAAATCATACTGAGGTTTATTCTGAAGGGTATTGATTTGGGAACAATCTGATATTCAGTTCAAGCATTTAGCATCTGTGCAATATCTTGAAGATCATGAGTTTCTTCAATGGAACATAATTTCTATCATCCATAATGCTACTTCATAAAACTTTCAGTGTTCATAAAAAAGTTAATTAAAGCATTTGTAGTAACTGCCATAGGAATGTGCTTAGTGATTCAAATTTTCAAATGAGTACTTCTGTATAGGCTTTTTCATCACTTTATCCTGTTTCTGTCAATGATCAGAACAGAAACATGCATGTACGTTGTATTGACTATCTTTCAATATTTGAAGGAGATGAGAAGCATTTTGTTCTAATGGTGGGTTAGCAGTCTGAAAATTCTTACTATGTTGAATGTATTATGATTTCTGTGTCTTTTAAAATGTATTCTGTGTTTTTCATGAACTGCTCAGATTTCCCCTAAGTAAATCATATCCCCCTTAAAATTTGCTCTTTGAGGAGACTTTCCTTAATCCAAAAGCTTAATTTGAATTATAACGCTATTGTCTCTTGATAGCAACTCTTACACCATCATTATAGACCATGGTGCATTGTGTTACAGTTGTTCCTTTAATTATCTGCACTGGGTGTTTCTGCATGCCACTCGGATTACTAGGGTGTTTACTTGTGCTGCTAAGACGTTTAGAAAGAGGTTTACTTGTATTTTCCTGACTGTGTCGCAGGATTTGACTGTGTAGATCATAATGAATTTGAATCACCTTGAGAAGAATAGGAAAAGGAATTTCAGAATACGTGGGTGCTGACTAAGTAATGGCATGTGATCTTCATGGTCAGCAGCTCAAAGCCACCAGCAGCTCGGCGGGATAAAGACTGGACCTTCTATTTCCATCAAAAGTTACAGTCTTGAGTCAGAATTGACTCAATGGCAGCAAATTAGGTTTTCGCTTAGTATACATATTTATTCATTCTGTATGCTTAGCAAATAATCAGGGAAGCTGGATTGCACGAAGAGTGCAGCACCAGACTGCAGGAAAGCTTTTTAACAACATTGACATGCAGAGGACAGAACATTGTTTGCTGAAGGTAAGGAGGACTTCATGCACTTGCTCATCAATGTCAAGGATTTCAGCCTTCAGTATGGATTAGATTCAATGTAAAGAAAACAAAAATCCTCACAAGTCAACCAATAGATAACATCATGTTAAATGGAGAAGGGATTGAGATTGTCAAGGATTTCATCATGTTTGGGTCAATGCTCATGGTAACAGCAGCAATAAAAGAAACAACAAATTGCACTAGGTAATTTTGCTGCATAAAACTTCATTTAAAGCACTAAAAAGTATGGTATTACTTTGAGAATTAAAGAGTGCCTGATCCAAGTTATGACACTTTTAATCATCTCATATGTGTGTGAAATTTGGACCTTAACTAAAAAAGAATAAAGAGTCCATGCATTTGAATTATGGTGTTGGTAAAACTATTGAAATTACCATACACTGCTAATAGACAAATACAGATGTCTTAAAAGAAGTAAAGTTAGAATCTTCCATAGAAGCAAGAGCGCAGGTCTACTCTTGTGTACTTGGGAAACATTATTCGGAGAGATAAGTCCCTGGAGAAGGCCATCACGCTTGGTAAAGTGAATGAGGCAGCCAAAAAGAGGAAGGCCTTCTAAGAGATGGATTGCAACAATCGGCTCAAACATAAGAACAATTGTAAGGATGGCACAAGATTCGGAGATATTTTATTCTATTGGCCACAGGGTCCTCTGAGTCTGAACCAAATGGACAGCGTCAAAGCACAGTAGGGTGGAGAAGCCATTTGATGGGGAAACCATTTGCTCTAGTTAAGTTCCAGAGTGCTTGATCTCACCCATGTGAATCAATAAAAATTAATCTGGAAGCTTAGTTCAATTCTTTTCCTGTAGTCTTAGTTTATTGCATTATATATTTAATTAGTTCTTCTACCAAGGGATAGACCTAGGATGTACCTTAGAATATTTCAAATCCATTTGTCTCTAGTTCCAGTCTAGCTTTTCCATATTATTACTATGAAATTTTAAGTGTAGGATATATTTAATCCTTATTTAAGTATGGATATAGAACCGTGTTTAAACTACTGGACTATAATTACTATTGTTCCACTTTCTTTAGTAAAATTGTATGCCAAAGCAGCTACACATGAGCTATTTTGAATCTTCTTCATTTTCCCTCACATTTCCATGTTTCAGTATGATATGCTTTTTATTCTGCCTGAAGAATTTCCTGTATAATTTTGTTTGGGGTTTCACTGGCAAAGATTTTCCATATTTTGCATATTTCTTGAAAATGTTCATGTTTTGCTCCCACTTTGAAGGAACTTTTCACTGAGCACATAAATTTAAATCGACAGATTGATTCTTCACTGTCCCTCAGCACAATGAATATGTTCTTCCATTGTTTCTTGGCAATCATCATTTCTTATGAGGAGTCACTTTTCAGTTTTATATTGATTCCCTGAGCACTTCTAAGATTTTATCTTCAGGTTTGTCTTTTAGAAATAATTAAGAATGTTCCTTGGATTGATCTTCTTTTTATTTGTTTCTGATTGAAATTTGTAGAATTTTCAGAATTTGTGACTAGGTGCCTTACATGTCTATTATCTTTTTATTTGTTTGTTCATTTACTTATTTTTAACTTTAGTTTATCTTTGTTTATTTGTTTGTACAACTTTTTGTACATCAGGTGGGAGTTACATTTCAGGGCACCAACTTTGCATTCAACGGTTTTGACTAATAATCTCCCCAATAGTTACCCTCCACTCAAACCTTGATTTCTCTATCCCCTGTTGTGGGTTATTATAATCCAAATCTCACTCAAGTTAAGAACTATCACTGTCTAGCCCATTGCTTTATCCTCCCTCCTTTTACTTTCCCCTACTTGACAGTTAGGGGGTGGGGCACATGATAAAGATGAAGGCCTGTGTGTGTGTGTGTGTGTGTGAGAGAGAGAGAGAGACTTGTTTTGCTTCTCTAGGTAACCCAGTCTAACACAATCCTAAAAGCTATAGTGTGATTTTTGGTAGCAAGTGCCTCAATCCCTGTTGATTTTCAGTAAGAAGATCCTGTCACCTGCATGTAGCAAGATGTTAATGAGGCTTTCTTCTGTTCTGATTCTACCTTCTTCTTATACACCACTATTTTTAGATTATTTGCTAAGTATACAGATTGAATAAGACAGAGAAGGATACAATATTGATGAAGAAATGTCCTAATTTTAAACTATGCAGTATACCTTGTTCTGTTTAAAATACAATGATTGACTCTTGGTCTGTGTGCAGGTTCCACAAGAGAGCGCCAATTCCAGTGCTTCTCGATGCTGCCCGTATTGGTCATTTAAGTTTAATCACACCTTGCCAACATCAATACAACAAAAATAAATATCATTCTGTTATTCTACATTTTCAGTTAAAAGATTCATCTGAGGTCAGCAATAATATCCATCCTTCTATATTCTCTTCAGAATCTGACTTGAATTTTTGGCTGTTTCTTGTCTATGTACTGTGACTGTAATCACTTTTGGATTATATTTAGTAACATTTTACTTATATGTGGTATTAAAGATATTATTTGGTGTTTTCCTCTTTTGTTGGGTTATGTTTATTTGAATTTAGCACAGAAATGGGTTGTTTTTGTCCAGTCATTGGATCAGGTACCTGTCTTTCGAAATTATTTTGGCATAGATTAGTGAGCGCATCCAGTGATTCCTCTGCTTTCTGAAACATTTCATTTGGTGTTCTGTCAATTCTGGATGCAGATTGTATCCATGCAGTCCTGTACTTCTTGACTGTGATCTTCCCAATTCATGTTTCACCTTTCTTTGTTAAGCGGACCCTGGCTTACATTGGATTTATGGATTTGAGTTGTATTTTGGTGGGATGCATTCATAAAATAAGATTACATCTTGATATAAAGCTCTGTCTTATACATATATGAGTCACTGGATTTGTTCCTCTGGAAAACCCATCCTGATACACATGTCTTTATGATTGACTCTATTTGAGGTGACAGCTCTTCCCGAACTACAGACTTTTGAATATCTTCCAACTGAATGGCTCATCATTTTGCATTGTATCAGACAATGTTGTACTGCTGTTTATACAGTTTTTAGTAGTTAGTACATCATAAGTGAATTGCCTTTTCCTTATTCCTAATCTATAAATTTGGAAGATCTACTGAAAACTGAAACTTGCTCTTCATGGGTGACCCAGCTGGTATTTGAAATACTAGAGGTATAGAGACATGCAAGCCGCCACAGTATAATGAGGTGGCAGGTGAACGTTGTATCCAGAGTTTATTATTATTTTAATAATTTATTGCTTTTTATTGAATTATTATATCAAAATTTATCTAGCCATTTAATCTATGATAGATATTTGGTTACTTATACTTTGGGATCTTATGAATAAATGTATTATTAACAACCTTACTTAAGGTTACTTGTGAATATTAAACACTCATTGTTGATAAATACATACTTAAATCAATCCACACATTTAATGGTAAAGCAATACATGTATACTCATTGCATTAAAGAAATTAAAAATTATAATTAAAGATACCACTAATTATTTATTATTGGAAGTTCAAATCTATACAATTGGATAAAATTATCTATTGAAATATTCAAATAGAAAGGCAAACATTATCCTTACCAGTAACAGAATTGCTCATTAATGAACACAATCTCAAAATTCAAGATTATTTACCTGTGTGTGAGGTCACAGGGAGCCCTGAAAGCAGAGTGATTGTGCTTTGAGCTCCCAAGTGCAAGTCAGATGTTCCCAAACGCTAACTGCTCGCTGGAAAAGCATGAGAGCTTCCCTTCCCGTGAAGTGTTACAGTTTCAGAAGCCAAGCAGGGGAATGCTACATTCTGTTATAAGCTTGGAATCCATCCAATGTGAGTCAGTTTGGTTTGCTATGTGTGAAACCACATAAAAATGCAAGATTAGGGTTTTAAGATCAAGAAAAGGAAAGGTTAGTGCTTAGGTATCATTGTGAAGCTGGGAGCAAAACACTGGGCTGATAACTGCAAGGTTAGTCGTTCAAATCCAATGGCTGTTTCAGGAGAAATATGAGTCTATTTGCTCCTATTAAAGTACAGTCTTAGAAACCCTAAGAGGCAAGTTTGCCCTGTCCTATAGGGTCCACGTGAGTCAGAATTAACTCAAGGGCAGAGACAAAGTATTAATGTGATGATAAACACATATAAGATGGCCAACTGATTTCAATGGTTTTGAGAAGAGAGTAAAGTTTTGCCTCTCAACAACTAGCAAAAAGAATTACAATTAAATATATATCAAGGCCAAACTATATCAAGTGTTCAGTATACTTTCGTTAACGAAACTTGTGCTTTTAATTCATTTTTTTAAATTCAGTTTTCTAACATTCTTATTAAATCCTGCCTAAATCATTAAAGTAATATTAGGTACATAGCATGTAACCCATAATTGTTTTCAGAACTTGAATTTGAATTAGTAGTTAGGTTAATGGACTGTAACTACTTCATTCACCTGCTTGGAAACAGGAAATATTATTCCCCTATGCCCATGACCCCTTTAGTTTTCTGGATGGTTGGAGATGAGAGAGAAAAATATAAACATTTTCTTTGGGCAAGGTTTTCTCAATTTTCCTGTTTGGGGAAAATAAAGTATGAGTTTTAATTAAGTTTGTGGCATTGCCATCTGTGAGCATCTGGAGTTTCATTCTGCTACAATGTTAAAGCGGGTGCACTGATTCCAATTCCTGCAAGTATGAATACAGACTGAAGATTAAAGTAACAACAAATAGCTAGTTTTTTTTTGTTTTTCTTAAGGTTACTTGGCATTCAATATCTAGGTCCTCAAAAGTGTTGGCTTAACCCTTCAAAGGCAAATATATACCATTACATCCACAGGAATATTAAATCAACTCATTCGTTTTTCTTAGATATGATAATTATTAGTTTTTATCTATTCAGCTAATCACTTTTAATATACAATTGTTGAGATAATTATTCACCTAATTGATTAACAAAATACATCTTTGTTTTACTTGCATATATATTCAGAATATTACTATATAAAATAATTCTATTGTACTTTCTGATATTTTTGCACAGAAGTTTAAGAGGCAAAAGGGAATTATATTTTCAAGTGGAACAAATAAAATGATACCTCAGTTTTTATTTTTTAAGCCAGTAAAAATCATAATGCTGTAGTGAAAAATCATGTCTGCTGTTACTAAATCATTCAAAGTGTTGTGTTATTGAAATTATGTTATTAAAATTGTATTGCTAGTTGTAATTTAATCTTTTATGAATGATTTCTTTATGTGCTTGTAAATGTATTGATTTTAGACTTATTAATTATCATTAATGTCAAAAATTATGAACAAATGCTCCAATATCTGCAACTCAAGACAATATGATATTACGGAAAACAATAATCATTTGCTGTAAATCCTAGTCCCAGTGTAATTCCAGTATATTCCACTCAGGTTTAGTTACATACTTTGTTGTTACCATACTGTAAACAAGTAGATTTCTGTTGTATAAGGAGTCATTTTTATTAAAATCATCTTACAACACTTTCTTGATTTTTATATTTTCATTGAAGAGCAGGTCAAAAATTAATGGTACAAAATCATACATATGTTTATTAAATAAAATGATGGAATATGAAGCTATTGCTTCTCAGTGTATAACCTATTTAGGTGTATACTTGTACACTCTGAAGATAGAATTTTCCATCTTTCATATGACTTCCAGAAGAATTCTGTCCTCTTTCACATACCCCCTGTCAAAATGGCAGTGTGAAGGAACAAGGTCAGGGTTGTGGGGTTGATGGGATACAATTTCCCACTCTTATTTTTCTAAGACAGGTGCACTATTGTGATGAGAAGAAACTCCTCCAAACAAAATTCTAGCCTTTTTCTCACCAATGCAGTTTTCTAATATTTTTTAAACTGAATGATTAGCCCTTATGATTATTCCATGTCTTCTGAGGAAAATCTATCAATGGTATCCCTTGTGAATCCCCAGAAGCCACCACCATACCTTCTGAGCAGACCTCGGTCTCTAATATAACTTGATTAACAGAACCCCCACATAAACCATTGTTTCGATTAGACCTTTTGTTTGCTTGTTTCAATTAAATTTATAAATAAAATAAATTACACAACCGACACTACCCCATTAATTGATGATGCACAGTTACAGAATATGACAGAGAGGAATAGAATGTCAATATATTTACTGAGGCTAAGATCAAGTGCCAGGAATTACAGCAAGAACCATGTATAAATTCTCCTAGCGAAGGGGATGTAAAATGATAGTGAGGTCTGGAAGAACTCTGGGTAAAGAGTCCTTAAGATCACTTGGTCTGGGGGGCTTTTATTTTTAAGGCACACTAATGAGACTAAGACAAGTATGCCTGAGGCAATTTGCCTGCAGCCATCCATTGATTACAGAGACATGTTTAAACATCTTTTGTTTGGAAAAAAAATCTGTCCATGTTTGAAAGAGAACCCTCATTGTAACACTCCATGACTTACTCACCTCTGTGTATGTCAGGTATCTATTTCCGTGTATCAACGAAATATCTAACATGGCTTTTTTTTAGTCTCTAACTTCTACCAATAAAATCTTTCCCTGAAATTGTCTACTAGTAAGGTATAGAAAGATAAAGAGTTATTTCACTCATGAGTAAACAGAAACAGGATTCCCCTGAGTATCATCCTGCTATGCAGAAAATGAGCCATTGAGAAGCAGGGGGAGGATCTCATTACTAGCAACAGCCTGGAGGAGAGCATGTATTCTGGACCCAAGGTCCCTGTGCTATGAACCCTCTGGATCCAGATGACAGCTACAACATCAGAGGAGCAGCAGCAGAAACCAGAGCCAGAGTATGGACCTTCTAATTGGCTTATAAAGCCGTGGAATAAGTAAAGCTGAGTGCTTTTGTGCAGGAGGCTGGCTTGCAGAGTGGGGTTCCTCTGGGCACATAATTGGGAAGGTTGAGCTTGCTGGCCATGGATATGAAACTGAGTACCTTTGGCTTAAGGCTTACTGGGGTTGGGTGCCTGTGGGCACTTAATTCAGTAAACTGGGCTTGCTGATCGATGGATGTGGAACTGAGTGGAGTGCCTGTTGGATGGACCTTTACAGGGGATGGTATGCCTCTTTGGGTGTTTATCACCAGATTTTAAAAGAATTTAGTGAAATGTTCAACCCTGAGCCTTTCTCACTAGCATTAAAATTTATTAACTCCTTTAATAAAGCCCTTAATTGTGAATTTCTCCTGTGAGTTTTGTGTGGCCATTGCAATGCATATTAGAATCCAGAGGTAAAAAATAGAGCACATGAAGACTACACAAAATCCTCTACACCTTTCATCTCATATAAAATGCATACAATATAGTTCATGACTTATGATGTACACTTTGATTACTTGTCATGCACTGGCATCCAGTACTGAAATTAAGAAGCAGAACATTAGAAGGGCATTGTGCTCTTCCTTTCTAGTTTAGAGACACACACACATACCTTCTCCCTCAAGAGTGTCCTTTTTGTTTTTACTTTTGAAAGCTTAGATTACTCATTGTGCATTATATCAATGAAGTTGGAAGTGTGTCTTATTTAGGATCTAGCTTCTTTTGTTTAGCATTATATCTGTAAGGTTTCTTTCATAGTGTTGGGTGTAGTGGTAGTTGTTATTTAATTACTGTATGTGATCCTATTTTTAGACATAGCAAGCCTTATCCTTTTTATTCTTGAGTCTGTGGACATATAGTTATGCCCTACTCCAGGACATTTCTTCAAGCAATCGTCGTAGACATTTTTTGTTGACTTAGTCTCTGGATATTGGGGCAGGATTTTCCCACAGAGTCCTAGAGCGTAATAAGCGTATTCCATCATAAAGAAGAGAAAAGGACAGGCCATTTTTCATAATTTTCAGTTTACACAACTAACTCATATTTTTTTTGCCGAGAGTGTTAAAATACAGAATAGAATAAGTATATTATAATAAAGGAAAAGATATCACTTCCCAATCTACCATCAAAGTTTACTTAGAAGTAACCTCATTTTAAGCCACTGACAAAAAGACATATTCATCTATTCAAGCATAGAGCTGAATACAGAATTTCTCTGCATTGATTTTTTTTCTTTAACCAAGAGTTCCCAAGATTATGAACTATTGGCTGCTGTCATGCCCCTGCTGTCCTTTTCATAATCTTATGGTTTTTGTTGCTTAAATCATAGTCTCTATAGGTGCGAGTGTAGGATTGAAAAGAGAAAAGGTGGTTTTTCTTGACAAATCTTAGCACATAATAAACATATTTTAAAAACTTTTTTGGGAAAACTATAACCCTTGAAAAGTAAATCCAAGAAATACACACAATCATGAACAGTAAGGTAAAATAAACATCCTCTTTCACAAAACAGAGTATAAACAATTCATTTTAAATGGACATCAATAGAGCCTGAAAGTAAATGACAATGAACCCTCCACGCCTTGGTATGAATCACTTTCTTACATCTGGAAATAATTTCAAAAAATATGTAATCATAAACTTTTATTGAATTGAGAAGTTCATAGTAAGCATGAAAGTAGAATGCAGAGTAGCTCTCAGTTAATAAATAGACTTACATGGTGTGACTTGCTCCTCAAAAGGATTTTGCAGAAATATATGGTATTCACCTTGAGTCACTAATTGTTTTGACACATTTTAGGGTTTTTTTTTCCTCCTGGATTCTGCACTTTTAATTTTGTAACGTACTCCTTTTCATTATAAAAAGTTGATAATGACTTCCTTTCTATCAGCTTTTCACTTGCAAAAAAATGATTTCAAAGTTTAGTATTTTTATTCACAATGCATATTGACTGGCAATTTCTTTTATCAAAACTAAAAAGAAGGAAGAATTGGTTTTAAGACTCTCACAGGCTAAATTCCCAAGTCTTTTAAATGACTAATGGGTAGGTTGGAAAAATTTTACAGAAGGAATCAATTCCTTAATTATGTTTATATCTTACCATACATAACATAAAGTGGATTATTTTATAAAAGGGTCAATTATTATATTGGTTTTATTTTTTTCCATTGCTTCCCAAAATTTTAATTTTATTTTAATATTCTTGGTCTGGATTTAGCACAATATTTTGATTGACTATATCATTTGTATAGCTTGACTATCTGGGAGCTTTGGGTGTCACTGGCTTATTGTTCTTGGTTGGTTATTAAGTAAACACCCTTGGTTTGCATTGGAGACAAATAGGAGTATTCATCATAGTCAGCCAATATTCGTGTACATCAGGATGTCCCTGTACATGTCCTAATGATGACACCTTCCTTTTGGAACATATACCTCTACGTTAAATGATTACAGTAGTTAGATAATTTTATCTCCATTTGAAGATGTATAAAAATGTGGGGCTGGAATCCAACCTGTCAATCAGGTTACAGCTTGAGGATGCCTCCTGGAGGGAGGGGCCTTCTTTGAATAAAAGAACTGAGAACCTCCCTTCGCCTCCCCACCCTTCCCTGCCTGCCTGCCTGCCTGCACTCTGTCACTGACCCTGAGAGGTGCTGAAGCCTTGCCATATTTGCATCAACCTTGGATCCAAACGACTGCGTACCCTTGGCCAATGATCGTCTGCGTCATTCTGCATCTGCATAAGGCTGCGTGAGTTTAAAGAGGGGTTTATGGGCTAGTGTAAGACATATGGAGTTGAGTCTCTGGGACACTTTCTGGGATTTCACTGGGACACTTTCGTGATATATAATTATTTCTTGGAATATGGCCTCTCTTATACATATAAGCATCACTGAATTTGTTTCTCTTATCAACCTGGCCTAACATGTGATGATCTAAAGAGTAAATTAAAAGACACCCAAATGAGACAGCATTTAAATAAAAAGGCATAGAAGAGAAGCTTAAGGGAGCAAAATGGTATTGTTTAACTAACCCACTATCTCATAATCTTTAGTGCACAATTATAATCGAAGATAGGTAGTAAAACTTTTATATACATTTCATTACTCCCTGCAAATCATGTCTTCCTTTAATCTAGTTCCTGTAATAAGACCAGAATTTTCGCAACATAACAGACAAGACTGTTGCCACCAACCTTATTTAAATTAAAATTGCATATTATCAAACATATTATTTTTACATACTTTGGTAGGTAAAATATCTATTCTATCTACTTTAAAGAATGAAACAATAAGTAATAGGAAACTCTTAGAAGTGCTCAGTAATCTTTGGACAAGTATTCTTGATCCTAAGCCTGCAGGCTCTTTCATGGAATCTATTACTTTTTTCTAATGTAAAAGTATTTACCTTTATTTAAAATTTTTATTTTTTTATTTATTTTAAGTCATTTCATTAGGGGCTCATTCAACTCTTATCACAATCCATACATACATCAATTGTGTAAAGCACATTTGTACATTCATTGGCCTCATCATTCGCAAAACATTTGCTCTCCACTTAAGCCCCTGGCATCAGGTCCTCATTTTTCCCCTCCCTCCCTACTCCCCACTACCTCATGAACCCTTGATAATTTATAAATTATTATTTTGTCATATGTTGCCCTGTCCTAAGTCTCCTTTCTCCCCTTTTCTGTTACCCATCCCCCATGGAGGAGGTCACATGTAAGAGGATGTCCAATGGCCTACAACTGGTCTTTGGTTCTCCACTCCGCATTCCTCCCCTCATTCACTATGGGAAGATTTTTTGTTTTTAAGATTCCTGATACATGATCCCTTCGACACCACGTGATCGCACAGGCTGGTGTGCTTCTTCCATGTGGGCTTTGTGGCTTCTGAGCTAGATGGCCACTTGTTTACCTTCAAGCCTTTAAGACCCCAGACACTATATCTTTTGATAGCTGCCACCATCAGCTTTCTTCACCACATTTGCTTATACACCCACTTTGTCTTCAGCGGCTGTGTAGGGAAGGTGAGCATCATAGAATGCCAATTTAATAGAAAAAAGTATTCCTGCCTTGAGGGACTACTTGGCTGGAAGCCTAATGTCCTTCTGCTACCTTAATATTAAACCTATAAATATATGCACATAGATCTATTCCCCCAACCTCATATATAAATATATTTGCATATGGGCATGCCTTTATTTAGACCTCTATAAATGCCCTTTGCCTCCTAGTTCTTTCCTCTATTTCCTTTGACTTTCCTCTTGTCCCATTATCATGCTCAGTCTTCAGAGGAATTACTGAAACCCAAAGGAATCTGTTACATTTGTGATTGCTGGACCACAGGATAAATGGTTAGAGGTGTGTCTGTGTGTGTGTGTTTGTGAGTGATATTTTAAGATATATTTAGGAAACCTAGTACATGCCAGCCATCTATAACTTGTCATTATTAAGAACAAGAATTGTTTGATTACAATTCTCTCTTGAGAGAGTAAATATTAATTTGAAGCCTTTCTTCACATTTTTAATATTTTCTATTGTAGGATTTCTACCTGGTGGTATCATCCTCTTCTAGTGGCCTTGTAATAGGTTAATAACACTAAGAAATATGTCATTACAATAACCAGCTTATAATTATCATTATTTAACAGTATAAATTACAAGAATACATAAATCAATTAATGTAAAATTATAACTACTCTACTTCTTACCTTTTGGGGGAAAAAGATACTCACAGTTTACTCTTTCTCTCCTAACAATAAATATATTTTTCTCCGATATGCTTTTATCATCCTTAGTGACTGAGTAAATGGCAAGGGGCCCACCTCTGACCTATCTCAGCTACAGAAGGGAGAAGAAGGCTCCAACTCCACAGCAGTCTTAGGCCAGCTGCCTGCCACAAGGCAGAGGCCCGACATGCCTCCATCACTTTACTTAATTTATTCCCATACCAATAGCGCCTGCCATGAAATTCTACTTTTCTCCTAGGTTAGATAATTCATTGAAATGGCTGTGATGAGCTCACAGACAATGCTCACAATTAAGGGGTTTCCTCATAGAAATTAGCATGTTCCCACAAGCCAGGATCCGAAAATAAAATCAGGGGTACATTCATTAGTTCACAGCAATGTCTAACCTCAGAACACAGGCAAGTCTCACTTTCTGGTCCTCAGCCTCTGTCCCTTGACTTCTGTTTCCACTGGCCAGGAGGCCTTGCAACCGCTGGTCCTCACGGTCGCATAGTCTTTGTCCTGCTCTTCGGCTCCGTCTCCCAGCCTTGTTGCCTTGGCCTCTGGACCTAGCATGGTGTGGTCTCAGGGGGCGCTGCTCTCTGCTGCTTCTATTGCTTCAGGCAGAGATTGGGGGCATACTCTGCTAGAGACTCTTCTAACTTGAATTTTTTCTTCTTGCTTCTAAGATTCTTGATTTGTAAAACTAGGGGAATGGAAAACTGGCCAATCCCCGAGTTAGTGTCCTCTCCACCTTATGTGCAGGATCCTCCCAATGATTTGGTTGGAATTAGAGAAAGTGATAAAAACTCCAAAACCAAACTCACTGCCATTGAGTCAATTCCAACGCAGTGCTGATTGTATAGGACCAGGTCTAACTTCTAGTAAGGATTGCTGAGCCTGTAACTCTTTACTAAAGAAGAAAGCCTCCTCTTTCTCCGGCAGAACAGCTGGTAATTTCAAAATGACAACCTTGCTGTCTGCAGCGTAACGTCCTGGGGGTTCCCAGAGAAATGAGTGGAAGGGTAACGTTAAGGAACTTCACTTCACCACAGTGACTGATCAAGACTTCTTAGCAAATGTTGTCTGTCTCCGAATAGAACCATAATCTCTAAGATATTTGATGACTGAATTTTTTTAAAGTAGATTGCTAGAACTTTCTTCCAAAGTGCTGGTGGGGCCTTGAGAGTTCAGGTTTTTGGATTAACAGGCAAGTGTGTTACCTCTTGGCACCACCTGGTATTTCTTTATGGGATGATAAGAGAACTGCTGTTGGACGGAAACAGACTCCGGTCAAAATTCCTCTTGAGCAATCTTCTTCATCTTTTTGAGGCTTAGTTTTACTTGACAAACAAGAATACTAAGTACTTATGGGTAGTAATTAAAAAGTTATTAGAAAAATAAAGGGTAAACAATGTCTAAAGAAAAATCTACAAAATGCGATTGCTAACACTCTTACATAGTAGATATTTTTTCTCAATTGATTTTCATCTCCAAATGGGTTCATTGTTGCTTGTTATTGTTTTTAGGTGAAAAGTCAATCTGACTTAGCAATACATTGCACAATAGAACAAAAGTGTCCCCAAGTCTGCACCACCCTCCGATCATGGCTCTATCTGAGCCCTCTGTTGTAACATGCATGTCCCTCTACTTTGTTGAGACTCTCCTTCTTCCCTGACCATCCACTTTACCGCCACCAGCTAACACACCCAACGTACCTGAGATGAAGTACCAGCCTCCTTATTTCTAAGACATATTCTGGCTGCACCTCTCCCTAGGCAGATCCGTGCAGTCTTGTGACAGTTCTAGGTGCTTTACGTATTATTTGCCAGCAACGTGATTCAGAGATATCCATTCTTCTTCTGTCTTCCTTATTCACTGTGTAGCTGTCCCATGTATATGAGGTGATTGAAAATGCCATGGTTGAATCAGACACACCTTCATTTTCAAAGTGCTTTTTTAACAGACTGAAGAGGTCTTTCATACCAGATTTTCCCAATATAATATGCCATTTCATTATTGATTGCTGTTCCCATGGGTAGTGGCTGTGGATCCAAGTAAAATATGATCCATGTATAATTAAATATTTTATTTAGCTATTATGATGTTGCTTAATTGCCTTTTTAGGGAAATCATTCTTTATGTACAATGTAATCCATACTGTAGGTTTTAGTTTTGAATATTCATCAGTAATTTATTCAAATCCTCCTCACTTTCAGCACACAAGTTGTCATCTGCCAATCATAGGTTGTTAAGGAGTCTTCTTCCAATCCTAATCCTGTGTCCTTCATCTAATCCACTTTATCCAGTTATGCTCAGGATACAGACAACATAATGTACAATGCTGATAACCATTCCTAATTTTAAACCATACAATATTTCCATGTTCTTTTCAAATGTCTGCCTCATGGTCTATGTTCATGAACATAATAACATTCTTAGAAATGTTAGCCATAATTTGTAATTTATCCACAAAATTGAATACCTTTTTAGAGCTAATAAAATAAAAGTAAGCATGTTTATGGTAATCCATGCTTTCAGCCAAGATCCATCTAACATCCGCAATGCTATCCCATGTTCCACGTTCCCTTCTGAATCTGACTTGACTATCAGGAAGTCCCTTTTGCTGTCCTGTGATAGCCATCCTATAATTGTACACGTTAGGTAGTCCAGTAAATCTGGCCTCCAATATCACCGCCCCTTTAAAGCCTTTCTGAACCTTCAAACTTTCCAGTAAACTGGTATCACTTCTATGCTTTTTTTGTATATAAAAACGCCCTTAGTTTTTATCACATGTGTTTCTCTTAATCTTACAATCCAGATCCACTCCTCACCAAAAGTTATGTATGTCCTACACATATAAGTAGGATCCTACTTGTAAACAGATGTTTTCCTTAGTTATGCTAAAGAGATAATTCTGGAGTAGGGTAGATCAAAAACATTTTCCCCTTTGAGTTGTGCATTATAAAAAATCACAACACATACACAAACAAAAGATACCTACAGGAGAAAGACAGATACCCAGTCAAGCTCTGTCTGCTAGCAACATCATTCATAAAATGCTAATGTTATGAAGAGCTAAAAAACATAACTTTCTCCCCCTGGAAACAACAAAGGGAGATACTTCCCTTTAATCTAACACCCTGTGTTAGTCTGGGTACTTGAGAGAAATAAATCCACAGAAACATATGTATAAGAGAGAGTTTAATATAAAGGTTAAGTGCACATCAAGAAAACATCCCAGCCCAGTGCTGCCCAAGCCCACAAGTCCAACATTAACCCATATCTCTGACATCAATCCACAAAGTCCTCCTCTATCTCACAAAGCACACACTATGACGCCAACTGCAGGAGGAAAGCCGAGTCAGTGAATGTGCAAACATCTCAACACTGGCAGGGGTATCAACACAGCTGCTCCAGCACCCAGGGCTGCTTCGGGGTATGTCCGTGCAGCTTCTCCTCAGGGATGTCTTGCAGAAAGTGAGCCTTGTCAGCTGAAGCAGGGAACTGGCTAAGGCATCTGCACCCTGAACCAACCATCACATAGTAAGAGACTGAGAACTAGAAAGGCAAGGCTCACCGAGCCATTTACCTCTCCACCCTTCAATTAACTCCACATGTGTTTATTGGCCAGGTTGGCACAATAAATTTTATCTCACACCCTGTATCCAAACTCCTAGCATTCTGCTTGTACTTATTCCAAGACAAATGTGTTTGTTCTTCTGGCACTCCAACATACTTTCAATATGCTTTGTTAACACTTTAATTCAAACACATTAATTCATTTCCAGTCCTCTTTTATATTGTTCAACTTTCATAGGCATATGAGGTGACTGAAAATACCATGACTTGGGTCATGTATACCTTTGCTCCTCACAGTGATATCCCTGATCTGAAACAGTAGGTCCTGTGCAGCAGATGTGCTCTAATATAAAATATTACTTGATTTTTTGACTGCTGCTTCCATGAACACTGATGTCTCCTTAAATGCACTTTGATCTTTTCTCTCTTTCGTGTCTTTTTAATAACATTTTGTTTTCTTCATGTCTAATGTTCTTGATGTCATCCCACAGCTCATCAATCTTCTGTCATGTTCAGTACATAAAACCTGTTCCCAAATTGTTCTCCAAATTCAATTGGGATATACTCAAGGGTCTATGTTGATTTGTTTTAATTTTATTTAATTTCAACCTGAACTTACATATGAGAAATAATAGTCTGTTCCACAGTCAACAGGGCTTCATTTTGGCTGCTGCTGTTAAGTTGCCCCTTTATGTCTTCTGATCGAGGTTGAAATTTGATTCCTTTAGAATCATCTGCAAGGGGTTCATGTGTAATGTTGTCATGTATGTTATTGGAAAAAGGTGTTTGCAATGAAGTAGTTTTTAATCTGGACAAATTGTATCTTGATAGCACAAACTTTATTTCTTTCACAAAGGCCATATTTTCCAAACACCATTACTTCCTGTTTGTTTTCAAATTTACATCCAAACACCATTATTTACCAATGTTTCTTGATTGTATATTTGATTATTTTCAGATTGAAAACATTGCTTGAATTCTTCAAATTTTTAGTCCCTCACAGTTGAGTGGTATATACATTTGAATAGTAGTCACATTAATGAATGGAACTCTTGTAGGGTTAGAGATACGGTCCTGTCTCAGACAATGTTGTACTTCAAGACAGATCTCGGAGTGCCATTTCTGATGTTGAAGATGACACCATTCCTTTTGGGTTTGTCATTTCTGGCTTATGAAACCACATTATTTCTAATGTAAGATAGCCAATATCAGTCCACTTCAGTTCACCAATGCCTAAGGTATTGATCTTTATGTGATCCATTTCAACTTTGATAATTTCTTGTTTCCTCGGTTTATACTTTATATTTTCCCCATTTCCATTAATGAATGTTTCCATTGTCTCTTCTCTTTTTGAGACATACCTCATCATCAAATAAAGATCCCAACAGCATAACTCCATCCACATCATTACTGTTGACTTTGTTTGAAGAGGTAGCTCTTCCTTGGTTATATTTTGAGTACCTCCCACCCTGATGGGCTCATCTCCTGGCCTTAAACTGACAATGTTCAACTCTTTTTTGATTAGATATTCAGTTTCTAAGCCCTCCGAAGTGGACAGTTTATTCCTTCTGTGTAGTTTATCCTTAATTTAGAAGCACCTCTGAAACTTGCTCACCATGGGTGACCTTGTTGGTATATGAAGTACCAGTGACACAGCTTCCATAATTACAGAGAAAGACCAGAAAACACAGTGTGACACGCTGAGAGAAAAGCAGTGGAAATGCACCTAAACCATCTAATATTGAAGTAACGGCAATGCTGATAGTTTGGGGAGATGAGAGAAAATCTGTGGTTTCCATTTTTGCTTCTGAAGACCACCAGCATCCCTTGGTTTCAAGCCACATCAGTCCAATCTTGACTGTCATATTGCCTTCTTTGCTGTCAATGTTTTTAGTTTGCTGTCAAGCCAATTCTCACTCGTGGAGACCCCTGTGCCGGGAATGCAGCTACTCTGTAGTGTTTCCAAGGCTGAAAATTTCAAGAGTAGATCATTCGGTCTCTCTTCTGAGACAACGCTGGATGGATAAGAACTACCAACCTTTCAACCCATAGTGGGTTGCATCGGCTTTTCCTTTATTGTAGTAAAATATCCCTCAACCTTCCCTTAATACGGACACTTGTGGTTATATTTAGGAGGCACCAGAACAATCCATGATAATCCTTTCTCTCAAAACCCTTCACTGAATCACATCCAAAAAGACATTTTGCTATCAAATTAAACATTCATGGGTTTCCAAAAGATTAGGTCCTGGACATCTCAGTGGACCATTTTTTTCAACCTACTACAGTGAGTGTGACATTGATTCATGGAAAAGACCAGCTCAGTTGTAATGAATAACTCACAAGTACTGCTTCTTGAATCCTCACAATTGGAACGATAGGTAACATTATGATTAACAGAGTAAAGATGGAAGCTGTCAAGGATTTCTTCTTGCATGGATCAATGTTCAATGCTCATAAAAGCAGCAATCAATCGGTCAGATGTCTCATTGTATCAGGGAAATCTGCTGTATAGGATCTCTTAAAAGCAAGGCTGTTACTCAAGGACTGAGGTGCAATTTTAAGCAAACACCTTGACCAGCCTACCTCCTACAGGTGCCCCTAGCCAAAGCACTGATATTTTCAATTACCTCATATGCATGTGAACATTGGACATCGAATAAGGAAGACTGAAGAACAATACATGCATTTGAATTATGCTGATGCAGAATATTGCAAGTACCACAGAGGTCCACAATGATAAATCTACTTTGGAAGAAGTACAACGAGAATGCTTCTTAGTGGCAAGACTTCATGTGGCATACTTTGGACATGATTGCAGGAGCGGTGACCAGTCCCTGGAAAAGGAAATCATCCTTAGTGAAGTGGAGGGGGGGTTAGAAAAGAGAAAGAGCCTCGAAGAGACGGTTTGAAACCTTGGCTGCAACTATGGGCTCAAACGTAAGAACAATTTTGACGATGGCACAGGACTGGGCAGCGTTTTGTTCTGTTATGCTTAGGTAAGACTATGACACCTAATATTGAGGTGACTTGATGTCACCTAGCAGCAACAATGATTACTTCATAGTCCACTTCGCTTATTTCTCATGTCCTGTAATTCCTGGTGTGCAGGTTGGTTTCAGATCCTGCTGGGTTTCAACTTAAATACTTGTGGAGAAACTAATGTATAGAGGATGCTGTGAACATTGTGTGGTACCCTTTTAAAGGGCATGTGCTCTCAGACTTTTCTATCTTTAAAAATACTGATTTTTTGTAATGGGGTTAAGGTGGTCATGGAGAGATTTCACTGTAAAATGTATATTCTTTCTTTGGCAATTTTCATATAAGCTATTAGATTATATGTTGACACTCTGTGGTCATTCTCTCCCTGAACATTCTACCTAATAATATTTAGAAACTATTGGTGACCCTACTGTTTCTCTGTTCCCTCTTTTTTCCTCTTTTGAACATCCATTAAAAAGTTGATAACTCACTCTTTCTTCCTCTGTAAAAGGAGTTCAATGAGGGCAATGATTGTCTTTTGATGCTGTTCTAGAGTCATCTTTGGAAAGCACTTTTCTTTGAACTCTAATAGGAGTAAAATGGAGAAAATTCTGATGATTTCAGGGATCCTGTAACAAGAATGGTGTTTTAAGGAGCTTTGAAGCTATTACCATTTCATATAACCTACAGTGATTTCAAGAAACAGTCTACTGGAACAGGCCCATAAGGAGCGATGACATCATAGACATTTCAAATGGAAGCTGCACTGTTTTCATCTGTTCTTTGAATTATGGAAAAGAGGTCACCACATCCTTTTGAAAAGTTACAGTATGTTGATACTATAATTTACATTGGCTTGAATGAAGCTGTCGGAATGTGGAAGGGTATCCCAGTAGGGGTTATCAGAGTCGTGCTTTTTAAAGACGCTACTGACTCGAGATGCAGTTCAGTATGAGCATATGATCATGATCACCTTTCCGTTTGATTCCAATTCTCAAAAATAAATCATATAATTTTCCCAGCAGGGAACTGATTGATATCCCTGGAAGTTTTATTTGACTGAGATCTGGGTGTGATTTTCTAGTGTGCTGATCCCTAAAAGCTCCCTCAGAGAAGATGATTAAAAAACTGTTGCAAAAAGTGAGTCAGTATGCCAAGGATGATCTGAATAAAGAGGCTGACCAGCTGTTTCCTGTCTCTGATGAATACTAAGTGGATAAAGAAAATAAAAGTTAGGATCAGGACTTTAAGTTAGATAGCATTTACTTCCTGACAGATGTAGGACCAAAACACATTCTATTTTTTTCTGAATATGGTCATGAATGAGTCATAACTAGATCTTCAAATGTGCTGGAATAAGATGGATGGTAAGATTGATTCTATTGAGTTGAAGCATTTGGGAATTTTCGACAGAGCAGAATGCCTACGAGTACATAGTCTACACTGCTATTTACTCCAGAGAGTAAAAGTGTGCGTGTGTGTGTGTGGTGTGTGTGTGTGTGTGAGTGTGTGTGTGTGTGTGTGTGTTTTCCTTTGTGGGGAGGGGATGCATTTGCTCTTCTCTCAGTATAGGAGAACCAGTAGTTAGCAGTGTAAGACTGACAGCATTAGAAATATCTGAAGATAAAATCTTCACTGAGAGAAGTAATGTTACAAATTTTTCGAGGACATAGAGTTCTGGAAGTAAAGTCGATCCATTTAAGGTAGAAGTGGGTACTTTGGGGACAGGAAAGATAGTGTGTCATTGTCCTTGAGTACCTCAATGCCCCTGGTGCCAGCTTGCATCAAGCCTGCATCTGTCTCCCGCACAGCTTCATCATCTGAAACTCTTCCTCTCTCAAATTCACGTTGGAAAGTTGTGCACATCTGGGAAGGCTGAATGCAAAGCTAGGAAAAGTGTCCTGTTAAAGGATCCACTGTGAAATGGTGGGAGGAGACGCAGAGAACCCCGCTCCATTGCTGGGCTCTCATCCAAAAGCCCTATGCACGTAGGACTGTGCTGTATTTCTCCTTCCATCAACACTGGGCTCTCAGTTCAACACTTAGCAAAATCAGCTGAGGAACTCATTCAACTACATTCTGAGGTCTCACCCCAACTTACTCAAATTTATCTTTAGCTACTGTCCTTGCAAATAGCAGCACAAAATGGAACCACTTTATTAACTGCCCTCAAAATCACGTGTAATAATAGCTGATGTATACAAGTATGTCCTCCCAGGGTACTGATGGGAAGGGCAAGTCAGGAGAGGGTAAAGGTAGCAAACATCTCTGGGGCAGCACAAATGCATGGCTGTTGGTAGGAACAGTGAGAGTACTAACCTCCAGGTGGATGGAAGAATGATTGAAAATGCTTCTGGAGGTCCTAGTTGGGGGAAGAGTTGCCAGTGGTCCTCACTGGGCTTCTAGGCACATCCTCGAGACCCAGACCAGGTGCTGTGGGAATACTTGGGAATTAAATCCTGGATCTTCAAAGTACACAGCAAGCTCCAGAGGGTGCATCATTGAGATCCGATGCGTAAACTCCACTGGATTAATGGGGCTTTACCTCTGACACTCCTGTAACCTCAGGACTTAAGACTGGCACATCATGGAGTCTGAGGAAGTGGAAGACAACTGCACTGAGGTGGTGGAACAATCTGTAGGCAGACAATTATGGTCTTTCTACATCAATGTCCTATATGCTGTAGTAAAAGATATGTTATTACGGCAAACCTGTGACTGACAAGCTCAGTGAATATTATTGCAACCGTTTCCACTGGGAACCATCTCCCATTGTTCATGTAAACAGGGTCAAGCCACAAAGGACTGATTCTGTACAGGTGAATGATTCAGATACTTTGACATGGAGTTAGCCTAAGTCGGCCCAATATCCATCTCTCAACAGTGCTTTAAAAATTAGTACCAGGGGCTAATCAAAGACAATATTAATGGAAATCTTTATGCCTTGAGATCAATAAGACCCTCTGCCATAAGTTAACAAGGAGATCTCTAAGGAAAACCAAAGGCATGTAAGAAAACATAGATCCAGGAATGGATTTGGGGCATGCACTAAATCCTACCTCCAATTTAAGAACAATTATTTTTTACATTATGGACCTACTTAAAAGTCACCTTCAATAAGGTGCACAAAAGATATGGGTGCTATAGAAAAGTGTGGTGAAGAAATTAGATGGTGCCCAGTTATCAGATAATATAGCTTCCAGTGTCTTAAAGATGTGTTTCCAAACAAGCTGCCATCTAAGTGTGATGTCAACTAAGTCCACTTGGAAGAAACACATCAGTGAGCAAAGGATTGTAAATCATATAATACAAAACCAAAGGATGAAATAGCATTGAAGCCTAAATTGTAAAAAATTGGTTTGCAGAGGCTCTGGATGACAGTGGGAACCCAAGATACATTCGTGGAATCTATATAAGAAATAAGCCTCCAGTTATCTCCCTCGATCCACAATGGAAGCATAGTTACCAAGCAGAATGCATAAAGATATGACTATAGAAGCTCGAAATGATAAATTTGACTTGAATGGATAAAACCTTGTCAACTGACTGCACTTTTGGTGCATGTTGGAACTAATATTTTCTGTCTTTTTGTTTGTTTGTACTTATTGGGGCTTATCTTGGATGTAGTTATTGAGGGAAACCTTCTTGCCCTTTTGTTACATGTTTTCCTATTTTTCAGCATATGAAACCCAGGACTGATGAACGTAGAGGGACAGCAAGTAGAAGAAGGGTTCCTGGGGTGTGTGTGGGAAAAGAGAGCTGATGCCAAGAAGGAAAAGAACATTTTGAAAGTGGGAGCAATTGTGATTGAACTATGGAACAATCTAATTAAATCTACATTAGCTTCCAATAAAACAGTTCTGGAAAAGTGCGTAACTAAAGTAAAAGCCAGCCTGCCCCGCTTCACTTGAAGAGGAAAAAAGTTATGGCATGCGCAGAATAGAATCGCATGACTGTGTGGCTTGAGACCCTTTGTTTTGATGGTTTTAAATGTGCAGAAATTCCTTTTTTAAAAAAAACTTGGGTTATAATGAGTATATCATACAATTTATTAGTTCAATCATATCTGGAAGGGTTGCACAATGTTACAATCAACTTTTGAACTTTTCTTCTTTTACCCATTTATGTTGATTCTCTACTTCTCCTACCCTCCCTTTCCAGGACCACATCCAATCAATAATAGTGCTACTGCTTTCATAAATCCACTCATCCTGATTTCCCTATAAATACAGATATCAAACAAAAATATCAGCACTTCCTTTACCATTTTATTCATTAAAATAACACATACATTTGTTCAAAATGCTAAGAGGTAATAAATGGCTCCACGAAGACAGTGATAATTGTTGTCTCCACCATTCATGCAATTACTTGGGAAAGGTGCAAAAAAATGACAATAAACAACAGCACAGCCCTTGCTGGCCAGTTGATTGATGGAACTGGAAACTCATAGGACTCCTCGAGGACTGAGCAGAATTGGATAGAACTGGGTTTCCAAGGTTGTGCTTTTCCTAAAAGCAGACTGGCACATTTCTCACTCATGGAACTGGAGGTGTGTGTGGAGGAACGTGGACCTTTCAGGTTCCAGCCAAGCACATTGCCTACTGTGTCGCCCGGGTTTTTCAGAAATCAATACCACAACGAGTTATTAATCACACAGTGATTGAAGGTCCCTGGGGGGGGGGGGTGAGGATTACAAATAACTCACGCTTAACTACTAACCAAAAGGTTTTGTTTGAACCACCAACCAGTGTTGTGAGAGAAAGGCCTGAGGATCTGTGTTTGCCTAGATTGCAGTGAAGAAGACCCTATGCAAACACTCTACACTAGAACATATGGAATTGCCTTGAGTAGGAGTTGATGCAGTGGTACAGGGTGTAGATTTTTTTCAAATGATATGGAAAAGGAACACAGCAGACCAAAATCTTGTTACATGAGAATCTACTTCAACCTGATCTATAGGGGGCATGGCGGGGAGATGTTTGAGTAACATGCATTTTATTTATTTAATATACCTTCTATAAATATTTCTATAAACCTTGACTGTCTGCATGGCACATTCAATAACTAGCTTCTCAGTCCTTCAAGATCAGTGCTATCCAAAGAATGTTATGGGAAAATGAAAACATTCCACACATCTGCACAACCTACTATGAGAATTTCTGACCTATTTGACATGTGAAATGTGACTAGCGTGTCTAAGGAAGTCTTTTTTCTTTCATCTCATATAACACATTTAAATAGCTGCAGCTAACCAGTGACTACCAAACGGATCATCCTTGAAGACTACTCTCTAGTGATCTAAGAGCAATAAGTATCTTTGCAGTAAATGACATGAATACATAGAGGTTATTAAGAAACTGAAAAACTTGGGCAGCAGATGGAGACCTGAGAAGGCAGAAAGCCAACTTTTAGCTCCTGCCCAACACATTTCCAGCTCTGCGTATTGTAACCTTCTGTTTCCTTGCTATGTTGTTCACTTTTTGTTTGAATCTCTCCAACATATTTCTGCCAAGATCAGTGCTCTCTCTTGCCAATTTGTCTGTCTCTCTGCTTTCTTGCCTCCAGATCTTATTTATCACCCCCGCCCACCAAATGGAAAATATCTTTTCTTTGCCTTTGAACTTATTCACCAGTATTGTATCTATCCCCTTTTGTCTACAATACACACACTTACATATTCACTCCCTACATTTTCTTCTCAAATGCTCTTGGGAGCCTGCAGTCAAATCAGGTTATTATATATGATTGACTATTAGCCATATTAACAATACTTTGTATTAGTAAACATGCTCAATGTTTAAAACAATCCCATCTATCGTTTAAACAACCACGTGAAGTTTATAGGGTGAGTTAGTCAATATTGCATATTTATATGTTTGTTTGTTGCATCCCTTTCATAAGAATGTACATTTATCTAGAGTATTGATCTATTCACTCGCGGTTTTTTTCTTCCTAGTATAGTGCCTGGCCTAGCATAGATTTTCACTAAATACCTACTGGGGAAATAAACCATGAAAGTCTGTCTGTTTGCCTTTTAGCACAGAGCTTGGTACAGCGAATCTTCCATGCTTTCTCTAAGTAGAGAATTATTGTCAAAGAAGTTTGTATTCTAAACTCTGCACTCTCTGTCAGCAGTTTTATGGGACTTAGAGACTAAGCATCCCAGCATGAAATCTCCTCTGAATAGTGAACTAGAATAGTGTGACTGGGACACGAACGATTATTAATTTCTATTCATATGGTGTTGATCAGATATGATGGCTAATCCTCAGAGTGGTGATGGAGGAAGGCTCAAAGAACGCAGGATTGACAGGCGCTGATGCAAGCACTGTGTGCATTATGCCTTGGTAGATTGAATTTATATCAAATATGTTTTTGTTATCTTTAGAAATTCCTGGAAGCATGCTCTATCGAAACAATTTTAGTTACATACATTCAAAAAAGAGTATTGAAACAATAAGAAAAACACGAACATGAGAAACAATGTTTATATTTTAAGGGGTGGATGTTAGTGTTATACAGCACCGGGTACACAGCTATATCATTCTCCATACGTTTAATCCGTTGATTGAAAAATAATAAATTGAGTCCTTTGATCTGTGCTAAAATTTGCACTTGGTATCACTTCGTGATGATTCAGTCAAGCATTTGTGAGACAGGTCATGCAAAAGCGATCAGGAGTCTCAGAACAGTAAAGCCAAGATCACGGGGAAACTTTCCCTGTGCTGTGGGCCCTGCTATCCATCACGACCATGGACAGACAGGAGATGGCCTGTAATAGAAACTGGTTAATTTCTTTAGAGATATCTCATTAGACCCGCCCTTCCTGAGCTGGTTCTTCATTAAAATGTGATAAATGAATTCTGCCATTGCCAATTCCAGCCTGTCCTTTCCTTTAATGAAATGAAGCTGTGTCGTGCTGGCCGGCTCTCGGGACCCTGATCATTATTCATGGGATGCTGGCAGTGTGCTGCTCTTACCCAGCCCGTGGGTGCTCCGCAGGCACTGGAGACGGGACCTTCAAAGGCCTGGAAGGTTCTGAGTAGATCGTTATTTTCATGTTGCTCAAAGGTTAAAAAAAAAAAAATCTCAGTGATCCCCACCGCGCCCCTGTTTACTACTTTTTCCTGTATTTTTTGTTTCCCACTCTAGATAATTGCATATGTGCAGGAGTGAGAGTGGATGTCAGATTGGCACTTGTACTTCCGGATTTTAAATATGAATCACTTACTGATTTTCAATATAAATATATAAATATAAAGCAGGTATTTAAATGTAAAATCAACATGTACTTGTCTTAAATATAAATTTAAAATATTACTTATGAATTTAAATGTGAATACATGTTCATCACTGTGATTAAGCTTAATATTGTCTTGAGGTCAGAATAATTATTTTTAAATGATATGTTTTTAGGTAGTGCTGTACTTTAAATGATGGTTTTCCTGCTCAAACATTAGTTGTGAGACATAGATATATATAGTGTATGGCCCCAAATATCTTTTTCCCAAACAAAGTTTCTGATATCGCTAACTGCCTGAGCTACCTTTTACCGCTCCTATTTCCTTTGACTCAACATTATGTTTTAGTTCTTTTTAATATATTTACTAGTCTCTGTAATAGAACAAATAAATGTATTGTCATTACAGTGAAATCTTCAGTCTGCCTACTGTTCTTCATTTCTTCTGCCTTAAATTAATGCAGAGCTAAAGCTATTTTTGTCAAATGATATGACACTAATCATATTACAACATAAATGGCTATCATCTCAAAATTCTGCCTTCATAAATCTGCTGATTTTCTTGTTGTTTTTCTTGTGGTGGTTGTTTGCTTTAATTGTCAAGGAGCCAACCTTTTATTAAAGTAAAATTACATTTACTTATTTATTTATAAGAAACTTGAAACAAAATCCAATACCATGGAGTCAATTCCAAGTGATGGATACCCCATACAGAGTGTCTGAGAGGAAATCTTGACTGGAGTACACAGCCTCATCTCTCTCCCATAAAGCTGCAGGTGGGTTTGAACCATTTACCATGTAGCGCACTGCCCAATGTCCCACCCACAATGCCACCAAAGCCCCACATATATGTTATCAAAATATGTTTGCCTGTTTTGATGTTGTGGTTTTGTTTCTGAGTGTTTCATTTCTTTGGAGAATTTTCCAAGGATGCATGTTCTGATCATAAACATATATCTCACCAGCTCCCTTTGCACATTTCGCGATACAGTGTCGGATTCAATCCCAAGGCATTAACAGTTTTAGATGTCTGGAAGACATTGGGAGAGATGGAAAAACTCCAGAATTTAGAAATTTACCACTCAGCAGACATATATATTTGTGAAATAATATTCTGTTATACTTTATGTGATGCTTATGTACTAGAGAGTTCATCATCTCTCTAGATTTTTTATTTGTTTTTATTTCTGACTGAGAAGACTGTGGATGGCTAAAATTTTATTAGGGAGAAAAACTGAGCCCTATACAATTAACAGAGAGAAATATGGGGCTTTCTACTCTCATAAAGAGTTACAGCCTCAGAAAAAATCTCAGGGGCAATTCTATTTTGTACTATAGAGCCTCTATGAGTTGGCATTAATTCCAAGGCAGTGAGTGAGTGAATGATATGGTTAAAAAAATCAATAAAGCCTTTGTATAAGAAAATTTCAAATTCATTATAATTTCTTAACCTTTATACCAAAGCTTGGAATGAATAGCGATTGATATTTCTAAAATGTGTATTCAAACATTCCAACCAAATCCAAACTCACTGCCATTTAGTATACTCTAATACCAAGCAATCTAATAGGGCAGAGAGTAAAACAGTCCCATGGGGCTCGGAGCCTATAAATCTTTTTTTTAAATCATTTTATTGGGGCTCATACAACTCTATGACAATCATACATACATCAATTATGTAAAGCACACTTATACATTCTCTGCCCTCATCATTCTCAAAATTCGCTTTCTGCTTGGGTTCCTGGAATCAGCTCCTCACTTTCCTTTTTTCCCTCCCCCTCCCTCCTCGTTCCCCCTCCCTCATCAACCCTTAATAATTTATAAATTGTTATTTTATACACTCCCTGGCATCTCCCTTCACCCACTTTTCTGTTGCCCATCACCCAGAGAAGAGGTTATATGTAGATCCTGTGATCAGTTCCCCATTTCTACCCCCCCCTCTTCCATCCCAGTATCGCCACCCTCAATGTTGGTCCTGAGGGGTTCATCTGTCCTAGATTCCCTGTGTTTTCCGTTCCCATCGGTACCTCTGTGCATCCTCTGGTCTAACCAGGTTTGCAAGGTAGAATTGCGATCATGATAGTTGTGGGGACGAAGCATTTAAGAGCTAGAGGAAGGTTGTGTTTCATTATTGCTACCCTGAACCCTGAGTGACTCATCTCCTCCCAATGACCCCTCTGCAAGGGATGTCCAGTTGTCTACAGATGGGCATTGGGTCCCCATCACGCACTTCCCTCATTCACAATGATATCATTTTTCCCTCGCCTTTGGTGCTTGAAACCTTGTCCCCTCGGCCCTTCATGATCACACATGTTGGTGAGCTGCTTCCATGTGGGTTTTGTTGTTTCTGGGCTAGATGGCCGCTTGTTTGCTTTCAAGCCTTTAATATCCCAGACGCTCAATCTCTCGATAGCTGGGCACCATCAGCCTTCTTCACCATACTTACTTATGCACAAATTCATCTTCAGCATTTATGTGGGGAAGGTGATCACACAATGATGGTTTTTGTTCTTTGGTGTCTGCTACCTGATCCCTTCAACACCTCATGTTCACACAGGGTTGTGTACTTCTTCTTTGTGAGCTTTGTTGCTTCCAAGTTAGATGGCTGCTTGCTTGTCTTCAAGCCTTTAAGGCCCCAGACACTATATCTTTTGATAGCTGGGCACAGTTTTCTTCACCACTTTTGCGTATGCACATGTCTGTCTTCAGCAATCATGCCGGGAAGGTGGGTATCATGAAATTACTGTTTAACTGAGCAAGGTGCTCTTGTATTAAGGGGATGTGTGCAAGGAGGTCCATTGTCCACTTGCTACCCTACTACTAAACCTATAAATATATGCACATAGGTCTGTTTCCCCATAATCGTAAGTATATTTACATAGGTACATGTCTCTATTTAGGCTTCTATGTATATCCTTTGCCTCCTACCCTTTTCCTCTATTTCCTACACTTTCCTCCTGTCCCACTACCATGTTCAGCCTTCATTCTGGTTTCAGTAATTCCTGTCAGGTACCTTAGCCTTGATCACTCCCTAACCAGACCTCCCAACCCCTCCCTGACACTGGTTTTGAACCACTCATTGTTCCTTTGTTCCTCGGTTGGCCAACACCTCCTCCCTTTCCCTACCTGCCACACTCTCATGTCCCTCTGGGACCATTGGTCCCGTTATTTTCTTCTCATATTGTGTGATCAGCCAATCTTATCTAGGTGGACCTGCAGGTATAGTAATATGTGCATAAAATTGGGGATGGCTTTGACAGCACCAAAGTGTCACATAAGAACATGGCAACGATGACAGCAACACCAACAAGATAACAAACAAAAAATTCACTGACATACAAAATTTTAAAGAAAAAAAACAACAAAAGACAGGAAAAAAGGGGAAGAAAAAAAAAAGAAAAGCCTGTTAGTAGTTCAAGGTCTGTTTGTTCAACTTAGTAGTTTGTTAGTAGTTTATTATTAGTTCAAGGTCATTTTCCAGATGAGTCTGATGGGGTGCCATGTCCTGCCCTAATGTCCATCCTTTATACTCCCCGGGGACCTCCTTGCTCTGCTTCCTCTGCCAATCCATTGCATGCTTCCAGTGTTTTGCCTCAGTTTGGTGGGGGCAGCTCGGTCGCACATCCCACATTGTGTCTCCGGTGCTGTCTCGTGTAGGGCCATGGGTCAGTGCAGGATGTTGCATCTGGCTGTGAGGCCGGATATATGGTCTTCTCTGTACATTGGGCCCTCTGAGCCAGGCTATCATCCTCTGAGCTTGGTGGGCCCAGGTGTGCTCCGCTCTGTTCTTTCTCCTCCCTTTGCTTCAGCTTCCTTCTGGGTATGATGTGGTAGGTCAGTTCCTTTCCCACATCAGACAATCTATTTTCATTTTCTGTGGTACTCCCTACAATTGTAGGAGTCGGGCTAATTCTGGTTAGGGCTGGCATATAGTCCAGTCGCTTTGTGGATTCCTCCATGCGTTACATTGCCCTCCTGATTTGTCATGCCATGGTGGGGTCCGTATGCATGCTCCAGTTCTGTGGGGATACAACCAATACTCTCCCCCTGGGAGAGTTAGTGCCCTGTTCCCTCCATGCTATCAACTCAGTTTCTCCCCACTCCAATTCTCCCTCCACCTGCCCCTCTTCCCCTTCTTTATGTGTACTTACTTCAGGGGACTCATGTAATACCTGTCCTTTTGAGTTTGGCCTGCCTCGCTTAACATGATTCCTTCCAGTCTGTCATTGTGCCAGTACCGCATTGTTTGGACCACTGTAGGTGTGTAATAGGCATTAAAATCGGGTCAGGTAAGTCCTCCAACTCTGTCCTTCTTCGTGAGCTCTCTGCTAATTCTGGTTTCTTCCCTCTCCATATGAAATTGGTTGTCAGTTTTTCCAATTATTTGAAGAAGGTTGATGATTTTTGAATTGGTATAGCATTGAACTTGTAAAGCGCTCTAGATAGGACTGTCATCTTTACTATGTTAAGCCTTCTAATCCATGAGCAGGGGGTGTTCTTCCATTTGTGGATGTTGCTTTTGGTTTCCTGTAGTAGGGGCTTATAGTTTTCCTTGTACAGGTCTTTAGTATTTTTTGTTAAATATATTCCTAGATATTTCAATTTGTTCTTAGCTACTGTGAAGGGTACTGCCTTCTTAATCCCCTCTTCCATGGCCCTGTCTGATGTGTATAGAAAACCTACCGACTTCTGTTTACTGATCTTGTATCCTGCCACTCTTCCATATTTCTCTATCGCTGTAAGTACTCCTATTGTGGAGCTTTTGGGGGTTTCCAATGTACAGGATCATGTCGTCTGCAAATAGTGATAGTTTCACCTCTCCCCTCCCATTCAGATCCCTTTGATGTCCTTCTGCTGTCTTTTGTTGTTAGCCAGAACCTCCAAAATGATATTGAATAGAAGTGGGGACAGGGGGCATCCTTGTCTTTACCCTTTTTCAGTGGGATTGTTTTTGTCTTTTCTCCACTGATTATGATGTTGGCCATTGGTCTTTGACCATTGGTCTTTCATAGAGATAACTTGTATAAGCTTGAGGAACTTACCTTCCAATCCTATCTTCATGAGTTTCTTGATTATGAATGAGTGTTGGATGTTGTCAAATGTTTTTTTCTGCATCTCTAGATATTATCATATGGTTTTATCCTTTTTCTTCTCGATGTGGTGTATAATATTGATGGATTTTGGATGTTAAACCATCCATGCATCCCTGGGATGAACCCTACCTGGTCATGGTGTATAATATGTTTTATATACTTTTGTATTCTATTGGCCAATATTTTGTTAAGGATTTTTGCATCTGTGTTCATTAGAAATATTGGTCTGTAATTCTCTATACCTGTGGGGCCTTTGCCCTGTTTGGGTATCAAAGTAATGCTGGATTCGTAAAATGAGTTTGGGAATTTGCCATCCTCTTCTATGTTATGGAATACTTTGTGGAGGATTGGTGTCAACTCTTCCCAGAATGGTTGGTAGAATCTGCTGTGAAGCCTTGGGGCTTTTTTTGTTGGTAGGATTTTGATGACCCTCTCTATTTCTTCTTTCACTATGGGCTTGTTGAGGTTCTTGATCTCTGTCTGAGATAATCTAGGGAGAGACTGTTTTTCCGAATATTTATCCATGTCTTCCATGTTTCTGAATTCATTAGAATACAGACCTCCATGGTACTTTGTGATTATCCTTTTAATCTCCTTGGGATGTGTTGTTATTGCCCCTGATTCATCCCTCATTCTGGCTATTGATGTTTGCTCCTTTCTATCCTTGGTAAGCTTTGCCATTGGACTGTCAATTTTGTTAATTCTTTCGTGGAACCAGCTTTTAGCTGCATTTATCTTTTGCATTATTCTCTTGTCTTCCCACTGATTTATCTCTGTCCTGGTTTTTATTGTTTCTTTTCTCTTGCTATTGGAGGGGTTGTTCTGCTGACTCTGTTCTAGTTGTTGGAGGTTTTGTGTTAATGTGTGTGTCATACGCCTCTCTTCTTTTTTCATATATGCATTTAAAGATATCAAGCTACCTCTGATAACTGCCTTCACAGTGTTCCATAAGTTTTGATACATTGTATTCTCATTCTCGTTAGTTTCTAGAAACTTTCTAATGTCCTCTCTAATCTGGGCCTATACCCATCCAAGTCGCAGGAGATCGTTGTTAATCCTCCAATTTTTTGCCCTTGCTTTTCTGGACATCCTCTTATTAATCCCCAGCTTTATGGCATGGCAATCTGAGAAAGATGTCTAGAGAATATCTATGAGTTTGAATTTACTCAGGCTGGACTTGTGTCCCAACCTGTGGCCTATTCTTGAAAAAGATCCATGTGGACTTTAGAAGAATGTGAAATCCTTTGTATTTGGATGGAAAGCTCCATGAATGTCTATCAGGCTCTGTTGCCTTAGTACATAGTTTAGATCTATGACCTCTTTGATGGGCTTCTTTCCTATTGATTTGTCCTTCCCTGGCAGCAGAGTATTAAAGTCATCTCCTATGATTGTTGAGTCCGTGATTTCTTTTTCATCTTTTTAATAGTTTGTTTGATGAAATTCACCGCACCATTATTAAGAGCATAAATATTCAATATGCTAAGTGCTTCTTGGTTTACTAAACCTTTGAGCATTATGTAATGTCCCTCTTTGACTCTTTTTATGGTTTGGATCTTGAGGTACATGTTGTTGGAGAGTAAGATAGCCACGCCTGCCTTTTTTGAGTTACAATTTGATTGTTAAACTTTCTGCCAACCTTTTAGTCTTATTCTTGTCTGTGAGCTTAAGACGTGTCTCTTTCAGGCAACAGATTGATGGATTATATTTTCTGAGGCAGTCCTCAAGCCTTTTTTCTTTTAATGTACAAATTGAGTCCAATAGAATTCAGAATTATTATCACTATCTGTGGATTCATATTTGTCATACCCTGTTTTGTGGTTTGGGTCTTTACCTATCTCACTTCATATCAGTGTGCTGTGTTTGAATGGAGAGATTCTATCTTGACTTCTATATACATAGTTTTCCCCCTACTTTTCCCTCCAAGTTGTAGTGATGCCTGATAGAAGGCAGATGTGTTTGAGGCCTCGCTGCCATGGGGCATAGTGCTGATCTGGGCTCCGGAGCC
The DNA here is from genome assembly GCF_050624435.1 of Tenrec ecaudatus. Lineage (NCBI taxonomy): Eukaryota > Metazoa > Chordata > Mammalia > Afrosoricida > Tenrecidae > Tenrec > Tenrec ecaudatus. The sequence continues at coordinate 21,647,253 of NC_134543.1, forward strand.
GGGCTATATGGGAAGGAAATGCTCTTCAGATCAGCAAGCCCTCCCAGGTCCCTGCAGGCCTGTAGAGTTATGTCTGTGGGAAGAGGCTACACAGCCAGGAGCAGCCCCACAAGGGCGAGCCACCTGCACGGGCTATAAAGGCTGGGACCGCACAGGATGCTGTGGGAGACACAGGCTGCAGTGCACGCCTCTTATGCCAGCTGGGAAGGGCTGGGGCAGGCTTAGAAGCTGGCACTGGGGACCCTGCAGGGCACCACAGTGGTGAGAGCCGGCGGGAGCACACAGACGGCTCCAGTGGGGACCGCAAAACTGTGTCCTAGGCTCACTAGCAGGTGGGGACCCTTATTGCTTGAGTCACTGGCCCTGTGAGCATCGCAGGCTCCTCAGCGATGTGATCCGAGCCAGATCAGACAGTGGTGGCTCTGGTGGGACACAGAGGGCAATGGCGCCTGACCCCAACTTGGGAGGTATGTGTCATGGCAGGCTCAGAGGTCTGAGCCACCAGCCACTGGAATCCCCGGAGCGCACCTGGGAGGGCAAAGCCACTCTGGCAGGAGTGCAAAGCCCCCTGTCACTCAGCTCCCAGTAGGCAGGGGCGCCCACTGTTAGGCCAGGCACTGTCAGCGTTGGAAGGGGTGCCTGCGGCAGGTAGGTCCAGTGCCTTTGGCCACAGGCAGAGGTCTCTGTGGTGATGCAGGCCAGCCTGAAGTGGCTCAGGCGGAGATGCAGTGTCCGGGATAGAGGTGGGATGGGCTCCAGCTGCAGGCTGGAGCAGGCGGGAAGTGCACAACACAGGTTCCCGGGCTGCTAGTGGAGTGGGAGCTAATCTGACAGGGACAGGCAGCCAGGCAAACGGGTGTGGGTGGAGGGATCCCAGGAAGCAATGTGGGTGGATGGTCCCCCATGGGTGTCGCCCAGCCCTCCCCCACCCCCCTAGCCTGCAGGTCAGGTACCCGGGCCTTGGATGAATGGAGGGAGAGATGTGGGCCCAATGGCAGATCACTGACATATGGGGAGAGGGTACTGCGGGAAAGCAAAGCTTCTCTCCTAGTGGGGTCCCACGATTTGGCAGCTACTGTAGGGGTCCTGCCACCATTGGGCGTGTCTTGGAAGAGCTGGCAAGCAACTCTGGGTTTGGGGTCCCGGTCTGGGGATAGTTGGTTTATAACGAGTCGCGGCTGCGTGGGCAGCAGCCTACTGACCCTAGATGTCCATGAATCGGGACCTGGATACAGAAGCCCCTGCTCAGGACAAATGCATGGGGATGGGGTGGGGTGCTGTCCTGCGGGGATATTTCACTCACCAGACTCCTACCACTCGGCTACCTGGACACCAAACCCGCCTTTTCGAAAGAGCTCTCAGAGTATGCAGGTCCCCTGGTCCGCCATCTTCCTAGAAGTCTTGCCTATAAATCTTCATAAGCCTAGAAAGACTTAGCCTACGTTACTCAAGTGGCTGATGGTTTCAAACATCAAATACATTTTATTTTTGTGCAGTATTATTTAATATGTTTATTAATATTTAAAACATTCTTATAACAATCTGTTTTGTGTGACTCTTAAATTATTCTTATTTAAATATTAACTAATAAAATAATAAATTACCTTTTAGTATGCCCTTTTTTATACTTAGAGTGATAATTAGGACAGTGAACCTCTTGTTAAATTATTTGGATCTCACCACTGTGCAGAAACCCTTCTGAGCAATTTGAATGTGCAACAGGGACACCATGAGTCAGAATTGGCTTGCTGGTGGGTGGTCTTTTGAGTACATGATGTGAATGCTTTCTAGTGGACAGCTCGGTGTGCCATCTGAACAGCCCCAGTGGCATTGAAAAAGAAAAGGCCTGTGTATCAGTTTGGATTAACCCGAGGGGAAGTCTAGAGAGCAGGAGTTCTATGCCAGTTTCAATGGAGCTGCCAAGAGGTGGAGTAGACTCAATGCCATCTAACAACAGAATTCTCAGAAATAGAGTTATAGGATTTTGCTCTTAATTTCTGTTCGTCCAGAAGCTCTGCTGAAGCTGTTCACCATGAATGACCCTACTGGTATTTAAAATACTGATGACCGAACATCCAGCCCCACAGTAGCACACAAATCACCACGGAACATCCACCTGACAGAAGGATGGTGGAATTCATATTAAGGCGAATGCTAACCATAAAATTACTGAGTTCTTAGGAGTGAACACTAACCACAGTGCTAGCAATTTTGTATGCATTTATATAGTTTCATCTGACTATAAAGAGCACCCTCAAGCTAAGGCAGTGTGGATTATGTGACTTGCTCAAGATCACACACAGCAAGAATCAGCTTCCTGGCCCGTCTCTCTGTTGCCAGAAACCAATCTCTGGACCATGTTATTCTGCATATCGTGCCATTTGATTTCTTTTCCGACTTCATCTGCTAACCTCCTGCCTAAAGATCCTGGGTTGCTCCAGCTACCCCCTAATAAGCAGTGAGGCTTCACTACTCCCCAGCAAGAGAGAGTTTTTTAGTTCAAAATGCATCTGCATTTTGAAAGAATCTCTGGTAACACTTTGGTCTTTAAAACTCAAGTGCTGACAAGCGTGTTTGCTACCCTCCACAGCTGGCTTAGCTGGGAACTGATGATGGTTCAAACTGCAGGACCAACATCTCTGCTCGGTTTTGTAGTTTTGTGGGGAGGGCAGCGTCTGCTGGCTGAGCGCATGTCTACAGAGGGAAAAAAACTGAATATGTCTTTTTAAAAAATCAGCAATTCAGGCACAAGATAAATGAAAAGACCTTAGCACAAGAAGGTCGCCTCAAGATTAGAATGTATACAGCCAACTGAAAAACGTCCATATATTGTATGAAAAGTTCTTTGCATGGAAATGGTCATAATCCAAGCTCTCTCCAAAATGAGCATCAGTGATTATGGGTTGAGTGTTTGAGAGATAGTGATACCAAAGGAGCCGTGAATCAGGCCTATGAGACTGCTTGTCCCTCTGATGCTCACATCTCTCACATGACATAGAAAAGGCTTTCGCTCTGTCTAAAACTTGGGGGTCTAGAGATTTAGGATTGTCCCCAATGAATCTGAGCCTGCTAGAGTCAAAACCAAACCATTCTAGTCCAGAACACCCTCCTTTCCCTCCTCCTTCAGCCTGTGGTTTGGTGGACAGTCTGGATAACTGTGAGCTTTGACATAAAAGGCTGCTCAGTGTATTTTATTAATCCCTAGATGAGTCTTTATTTTGATCTTTACAAAAATTCCAAATATATATATTCTTCTAGACTTCCTTTCACCAGAGAAGAATTTCTGTTGGTCCCAGTGGGAATGCTCCCTGTTATTTATAACGTTTCTTTAACCAGTGAGAATAGATACTATGGTGAAATGCTTCTGTTTTTCTCCAACCTTGACTGTTTCTTTATTCTGTGTTTCCTGTGTGCTCTCCACTTCCGTTATTGCTGTTGTTAATTGCCCACAAGTTGGTCCCGGAACTCCTGAACACCGCTGCACAATGGAATGATACACTGCCTGGTCCTGTGTCATTCCCATGATCCATCAAAACTCTGGTTTCCATATTGTTTTCAGTAGCTGATTTTTGATCAGTACTTTGGCAGTTCTTTTTATTAAGGACCCTCTGAGTGAACTCAACCTTCGAACTTTTCAGTTTAGTAATCATGTGTGTTATCCATGGGCACTGCTCATTGACTCCCCCATTTTCACTACAGACCATTTGATTTTTGCCTGTCTTAAATTCTTCACTATAGAGCAGCAGTTCTCAGCCTGTGGGTCATGACCCCTTGGGGTCGAACAACCCTTTCACAGAGGTCACCAATTCATAACAGTAGGAAAATGATAGTCATGAAGTAGCAATGAAAATCATTTTATGGTTGGGGGATCACCAAACCATGAGGAACTGTATTAACGGGTTGTGGCATTAGGAAGGTTAAAAACCACTGCTATAAGACTATTTGTTTCTTGCCTATGTTTTAAACTCATATATTTTGTTTAGTTGTGTACAGCCTGCCTTCTGAATAATAATATCACAACACTGAGTTTTTTTGTTACTTTATCAGTGTATTCTAGAATTTATCATATTATCTGACACAAACTAGGCTCCATAAATATTTGCTGAATAAAAAGTATTAATTGATAAATAAACATGAACTGGGACTATTTCGTAAAATGGGGACACTAATATAGCATAAATTGTTATAGGAAATATATGCTGAGAAATTTGCATATTTTTCTATTGTTATTGATAGGGGATATTGAGTTGGTTCAGTCCCATAGCATTCCTGTGTACAACAGAACAAAGCACTATCTAATCTGGCACGATCCTCACTCTCATTGTTACAGTTGAGACCACTGGTGTAGTCACAGTGTCAATCCTTCATTGTGGGTTGTCTTGGGCTGGGTTCTTTAGACAAGCAAAACCAACAAAGCTGGTTTGTATCTAGAAAATGGTGTATATTAAACAAAATAGTTGTAAAAAGAGCAAGCCCAAATCTGCAAGTCCCAAGCCCATGGGTCAGTTCTTAGGCTGGAGGGTTCTCCTGACTCATGTAGTTGTGAGAGCTGATGAACTTAAGATCAGCAGGATGATTACAAAGTAGAGGTTACAAACCAAATGAATATAAAATCAGCAGGTCAGGCGGCATGGTGCTGAGACTCTTGGAATCAGCAGACAGTATGGCAGGCCATTGGCTCAAGTCCAAAAAACTAGATGTCAATGAGCTGGATGCAAGGTTCATATCCAGCACAAAGTAATCAAACTTTTCCAGTGTCCACTTATATTTGGAGCAAGCCACACCTGCAAGATAATTTTCTTTCATTTGAAAGTATTAGACCTGGGATTTAAGTTAGCATGTGGCATCCCACTCTAATTTTCTTAAAACTGATCGGCTGTTCATAACAAGTCCTATTATGTAGCTGATAACAATGTATGAGGTCACAGGAGATTGCTAGTTCTTAATCACTGTGGGAACCTGACCCAGCCAAGTAGATACAAGACCTAACTATCACAAAGGTCTCCTCTTTTTTAATGGTCATTAATTTTAACAAGCATGATGCCCTTCGTTAGGAACTTGTCCATCCCTATAATGTACGAAGTACACATGACCAAGTCTCACTATCTTTACTCCCAGTGAGCATTCTGGTTGTGCTATGTGTATTCTTCTGCTAGTGCAAGTCATCGTCATTATTCTTTGCCTATAATGCACAACATAAAAATAAGTGTTGTAAATACGAGAGCATTATTTTGAAAGAAGCCTTAACTGTTCTTTATTTCAACATCTAGCACAGCAGACTTTGACTTTTGTCACCCCTGCAACATGGTACAAGGAAGGCAAGAGCATTGCAGGATAAATAATATTGTCAAACATTATATTTATTCTTCACAACTACACTCACAGGTAATTACTTTGACTCAAGCTTTAATATTTAATATGAGAAAAGCTGAGGTTAAGAGCAATTTATTTGTGGAACATTCCACAAATGACAAATGGCAGACCTGATCCCTACTCTTAATGCTGACCATGAGATTACCCCCAAACCCCATCATTTTTGTTATCCTCTATTTCGTTACAGGATCAGAAAAGCAGACTTTGTTATTTATGAACTATGAGAGATATTTTGTGGTGATACTTTGTCAGCCTGCAAGAAAGTGTTCAGCCTACATTTCCATTTCAAGGTTAATTTATGCACTGGCATTTGCGGCCACATTGTTCTTGTGGGGGAAGGCAAATTGGCTCAATACATCATGCAGGAAGCTGGACTTCCTTTAACAGCTGAGTCCATGACTTGTCACATTTTCAAACTCCTCTTATGTCCTGAGGAGGATTGGGTGAGCATTCCATGTAACATTATGGAGAGAATTGCTATGGCTGAAATATCACAAAACTCCAGTTTACTCAAGGATGATACCGACTTTCTCTAATGTGATACCAAACAGAAAACTACTAACCTCACCAATTTGGGTAAATAAAAGACCTAAATGTCACATTTTAAAGACTTTGGCGTGCGAGTAGAAATGGCAATGACTCTTTGTGGAGACATGTTGCAGCTATTAGCCTTGTGAGAAATGGTGTCTCCCATAATCACCGTCACATTTACAGTATTCGTGTGAAAGGGAAAATGGGTCATTTTTATTCAATAATGCTTTTAATTCTATTTCACAAGACCATCTGTCCAAAATGCTAGGTCAGGGGCATCTGACTTCGTAAGTAGGAGAATCACTGTCAACAGCGGCAGGCCAACATTGATGCCTCTGAGGCAGTGGTCAGGCAGGCATCTTCTCTTTGTCCTTTCTACCAACCATGCCTCCCATGGTGTTCTCTGCTTCTTTTGCCATTCATTGCAGTGGCGACATAGAACTTACAGACAGTATCTAACAATTATGGGGTTTCTTAGGTCCGTGACAGGTTATCACTCAGGATCAGAAAGGCTTTCCTCACAATTAATTGATCAGGACAACCTCTTCTCACCCATTCCCACAGGCAGGACTCGCTGATTTGACTTCTTGATCCTTGGCCCCATAGGCCTTTGGGCTAGCTGTGCGTGGGGTTTGCAAAGGCACGTTTCACAAGGCTCTCTGGCCCCGCCAGGAGCCCCGGTGGCATATTGATTACACGGTGGGCTGCAATCTGCTGAGTAAGGATCATGAAACCACCAACCTTTCCTCAGGAGGAAACTGAGGCTGTCCCTCCTGCAAAGCATGATGTGCTAGCAAACCCCTGGAGTTCTTCTCCCCTGCCCTTCAGAGTCGCTGTGAGTGGGAATCGTGGCCCTGTGGCAATGAGTTTGAGCTCTGACAGGAAGTGCCCTAAGTCTTCCTTCATTGTGAGCAGGCCCCCCAATGAAGGCACTCCAATTTTTTGCTCCATGGCCAGGAAACCCACTCCACCACCTCCTGTTTGCCTCTCATTCTGATTGTCCTTGATTCTGCTTCCACTGCCTCTGCTTCTGCTGTTTCTCTGCCCTCGCTGGGCGCCACATCTTGCCACCTTCAGTGTCGCAGCTCTCTGTCTCTTGCTTCTAAGCTGTTCCCAGTGCAGAGAACCCAGGTTCAGAAGACATGTTCCACCCACACCTCCTTTTACTGGTGGCAGCGGTTCCCTTATTCCACCTCTGCGATGGGTTATTTTAAGCTTCTCAGAGTGACAAAACCGAACAATTCCCTCGTTAGGACTTTCTATATCTTACGTGCATGGTCCCATTCCTGCAGGTTTCTGCATACCTTATTGACATTAATGGCAAACTGTCCAAGCTGCTTGGTGGAGCAGAGAACCTTATTTGAATAACTTCACCCCTGTCAATTGGTGGACATTACAAGCTACAAAAGCCATACAAAAGTAATCCATGCCAACCCACAATCGCTCATGTAACATTTCGGGTCGTTCTTCTCATTATTCCCACTTACAGGAAGATCAATCCATGCAATAAATAAATGAAAGCAGTGAACTGCTTTGTTTGAATTTATTTCGTAAGGTATTGTTCCTTGAAATACATAAAGTAAATAGCAGTTGTATTCATATTTATGGTTAGTGATAATAAGAGCGTGGCTCCCACCAAATTTTTCAAAGTAAGTAATAAGCTTAAATCAAGGTCATGGTAAGGAATTTCATGAGACAGAAAAATGAAAACCATAAATTTAGTTCACTGTTCCCTAAGATTATAAAAGTACTATTTTATAATATTGTGATTGACTATAACTCCAGAAAGGAAGCCTTGTCTTTCTTGTTGATGCGACATGACTGTTGGTCCTGGCTGAAGTGGGTGAACCCATAGGCGACTGTAATCAAAGTTAGTAAATCTTTACTAGCTGGTGGTCAGGGGCGTGCATATAGTGGGAGGCTTTTATACGATGCTATAAACAAGGAAGAGGTGACAGGAGGCAGCACACTGAAAGGAGGAAGAGGGGACTTGGATACAACGTGTAAGGGGCAGGTGGCGAGTCAATGTATGAAGGAAAGGGTGCCTTGGAGCAGGGGTTTAGCCACATTTATCAGCAATTTCAAAAATAAATGACAGGATCCAGCAGTTCCTGAAAACAGCAGTTATGAGAGGAATTACAGTAGTTGCAAAATGGCCATACTTGGGTCAGACTAATTAATACAATAGAGTTACACTGGGGTTAATTGTGATGGGTTGCTACAGTGACGATCCCAGTTCACCTCCAATCTACTAAGAGGGTAGCCGTGACAAGCTTACATTCTCAAGGGGGAAACTATTAGTTGTGTTGACTACCCCACTAATAGTTTCCACCTTGAGAATTTCAGCTTGTTACTGATCAATAAAGGGGTGCCCTTCTACCACCCTGGTTCCAGTGGCCCAAGGATTAGCAGACCAAAAACTTTCCCTCTAATCCTAGTTCCGTCTGTATTCACTTCATCCTAATGACTTTGAACATGGCACAGAAAGTGCTCACTACGTTGTGATGAAATAACGTGAACTCAAAACCGCCTTCTAATCATGGGACGGTTCCTGAATGGTACACATGGGTAAAAGGGAGCCTGATGGTTCCAATCTACCCAGAAGTTCTGTGGAAGAATGCTATGACATGATCCTTTCAAAACCCACAGTCACCAAAAGGCGTGGGGAGCACAGGACTCCTCTGAGACACTCAGGGATCCCAGGAGTGAATGCTCATGATGACAACTTTTTTTAAAATATAGATTTGTCTTTTAGGGATTGAGAATTTGAAGAAATTATTTCAACAAATAAGCTGTTACATGCTTTTTTGTTTTTACCAGTCCTTAGAAGAGGTGCTAAATAAAATAGTGACTACTTCTATTTGATTTGCATTTTCCCAGCACAGTCTCAGCGCTGTTTTTATTGTGATATCTTGTCATCAAAAATGTGAAAAAAAAAACTATGGCCATATGTTCTCTTCATCTTCATCATATTAGCACTAGCTACTCAGCCTACAGTTGAATTCATGATTGGCTTATTTTTAGTTTAAATCATACCAGATATGCAATGGTGTTCATTTTATCTGTTTCCTAAATTGACTTGGGAGGGGATTGCAATGTCAATATATAAGAGGTTTTAGAGGACTTACTTAAATATGGGTTAAAGACCACTGCTAGGATTCAGGATTTCAAGAAATTGGCAAGGTTACTTCCCCTGCCAAAGAGATTGTGACCTTATTCGCCTAAACTGAATTTCCCTTAAAAATAAAATATTTTGAAAGAGAAGAAAAAGCAGTAACTGCCAGTCTTCTATATTTGCATTTATCAAATCAAATTATCTCATTGGAGATAACATCATAATAGAATACTGTCAGAGGATTCCTGTCTCTTGCCTGGAAAAGAATGGCTCCCCTGTGAGGGAGCAACGGGAAGCAAGCCTCTGATGAGGCTCCAGTGCGCTGACGTTATGTCTCAGGGTGAAACTACTGGGGACTTAAAGGGCTTCATCATCTGGAAGTTTTCTCCAGAATGACTGTGGGAATTTAGGTGTGCAACCTGCAATGCCCAGTGCTGAATCCCCAAGCGCAGGTAAACGATTTACACAAAACATGACAGATATGGGATAGAGCAAATATTACTGTAAAAATCCCATCCAAACCACAAACACCAGCAGCCAAGGCAGCCTGTGGAGAAGAAAAGAAGCATCCTGTAGTCCCCCGGATGCAATGCCTTCAGATGTTAGTGCTTCTGCCCGGCAAGAAATCTGCATCAACCCTGTTACATAGTGGCTTTAGTGTTACCCTGACATGTAGTGGAATGTTTCTTGTTCATACATGTCCTGGTTGAGGTAGAATACCAGGAGAACGCTGTCATCTTGTCATCCTCACAGGCTCCAAAATCGGCTGCCTGCTTTAGCTCCTGTGCTTATTGGCCAAGTGACACTTGGCACAGTGCTGTCCCTTCCTGGAGAGGCAGGTTTCTTCCCAGTAGCAGAGGGCTCATCTCTATTTTATCTGTTCTCCTCGCTTGTTTGTAGGCCTAAATGAATCAGATCATGTGTATTGTTTTACTTGGTTGTAATTTTTTATTAAAGACTTTTATTGGGGCCTCTTACATCTCTCACAATCCATACATTCATCCATTGTGTCAAGCGCATTTGCACATATGTTGCCATCATCATTTTCAAAGCATTTCCTTTCTACTTGAGCCTTGATATCAGCTCCTCCCTTCCCCCTCCCCTCCCCCTCCCTCATGAATGTTTGATAAGTTATAGATTATTATTTTCATATCTTACATCGTCCTCTGTCACCACCTTTCTGTTGTTTACCCCCCTGGGAGGGGGTTATATTTGATCAATTCCTCCTTTCTCCCCACAGCTTCCCCTTATTATCCTGGTATCTCTCATTGTTGGCCCTGAGCGGTTTGTCTGTCCTGGATTCCCTGTGTTGCGGGCTCTGATCTCTAGCAGTGTGCATGTTCTGGTTTAGCCCTATTCGTAAGGTAGAGTTGAGGTCCCACTGGGGAGATGAAGCATTAAAAAATACAAGAAAGTTGTCTGTTTCATCCGTGCTATACTGAACCCTGACTGACTCCTCTTTTCCTTGTGACCCTTTTGTAAGGGGTGGCCAATTGTCTAGAGATGGGCTTTGGGTCTCCACTCCACACCCCTCCCCCTATTCACGTTGGTACAATTCTCCTCTGAACCTATGGAAATAAATCATCAAATCTTTCTCCCACAAAACTGTTGAGTTGGTAGGCATCCTATATTTTGTTAGCAGACAAGTTAAGTATTTAACGTGCTGCATAATCAGAACACTGTCAAAACTGAGTAACCTCAAAAAAACAAATGGCAACCACAATAACGAATCACTCTGACTTACAGGGACCTTGCAGGGCAGAGGAAGCACCACCCGATAGAATTGCTAAGGACACAATATTTGTGGGAGGTGGCAGTCACCATTTTTCCCCCTCAGAACAGATAGGTGTTTGAACTGCCCATCTTTCAGTTAGCGTCCAAACTTTTTTAACAATTGTACTGCCAATTTACAAGAGCAACAGCCATAAAACTAGAGACAATACATCGTCTTCAACAGCCGAGAACCTGAGGGGCAGAGGATAGGGCTGCCGTCGCTGTGTAACAAATGGCACAAAAGCATTCCCCTAAAACATCTTTGATGTCCGTGCTCATAGTACTGCCATTTAGGAGTCCGGGTGGGTTCCACCAGCTTGAGCCTATCTCATGTTCTGGGAAAACTGATTACAAATTGAAATTAGATTGTCTGTAGTGGAAGCACTGGGTCTTTCTTTGTTGACTGTCAGTTGGGGCCACTCTGTTCTCAGAGGACATCAGCACTCTTTCCTCTTCAAAGCCAGCAACACCATGGAGCAAACCTCCTGTGATGCACTGGGGCTTTGTCTTCACCATCTACCATCAGCCTGAGAAAATGCTCTGATTTTTAAAAATCCACGTAAGATTAGATCTACCTAAATAACTGCCTTCTGCCATCTACCGTAACATAATTCAAAGTGAGAGCGCATCAGTCACAGGTTTTGTCCATACTCAATGGGGAAACTTATTGCTGGATTCTTGGCATCCACGTGAATCTGTTCTAAGGAAAAGTGAATGGAATGAGAACCTTGGGAAAACAAAAGAATAAAACAGGTGTAGCTCTGAGGAAAAAATATATAAATTGCCTTCCTTGTCCTTTCCCTTTCTTGCTTCCTACTGGCCCCAATTCTAATGTTCTCTCACTCTCACCCTATGCCGGTCCATAGGGAAAGACCTATTTCAGTTATGTCTATCAAAGCATGCCTGTAAGTCAAAATGTTAATAACAAATTGATGGTTATTTATATCTCTATATCTCAAATCATTCATTGACATTTTCTCTATATTTAAAACCTAACACTTGTGTATAAATGAGAGGAGTTTATGGGAAACAGAGCACCTTTGGGTAACCTGAAATTTTACCTCCCCCAAACAGTCACCCAGTGGCTTATCTGTCCAGCGACATTCAAATACAAACTGGTTTCCAGGCTTCTTTCCAAAGTTCCCAGTCACGTGAGCTTGTCTTTTCCACTGAAATATATTAAGTTGAAACATTTGGTGGAGTATCAAGTATACTTTTAATTGCTTCTAAGAGTTCTCAACCACTCTGACACAAATGTCAGGCTGTACTAGAAGAGGCACAGAGCTAAGGCTACAGGACTAACGTTTAGGAAAAATGGACCTTTTGTGACTCCCAGACTCACTATTCTCAGCTGTGAGCTCATTCCAACATTAGAGTCCTAGAATTCATCACTTTCCAAATGCTAAAATAAAATCAGGGAAATGTCATCAAGTTGTTAACCATCATTATCTATTAAAGTAGCACTACTGAAGACAGGAAAATCACCTAATAAAGCCATCTTTCTTCTTTATATCACCTAGAACTGTCAAGATTCCAATCAATTCTTATGGACCAAACTTAAAGCCAATGACCTGCATATCACACACTGAAAACCCTTCTTTTCTCAGCAAGCAACCAACACCAGGCTTGTGAGTTAGGATGGGAGAATGTCAAGGTTAGGTGTTTCTCAAAGTGTTTGATGTCTAACTTTCAGGTTTGAACCATGTGAGATATCTATTTATTGATCAGCAAATACAAATTTCTGTTTCTGAAAATAAAACTAAAAAACTAGATTTTAGGAAGTGAAGAAAAGCTCCCCGGGAAAGGACAGAAATGAATATTAGGCAAAAGTCTTGCTAAAGAGAATCATTCTAGTGAGAGGGGTTAAACCTGTAGACAACCTCCAAAGTATCCCAAATTTAAGCAGTTGCATCTCTAGAATTCTTTTCCTTCGGGTCTCAGCTTATTGATCTAAAATGTGTGTGTGATATCTTCTACAGGATTAAACTGAAATTAAAACTATTGATATGTAAAATAACTAGAAAATTTAGAGAAGTCAGAATATTTATTATTAATAATATTTTATGCTATGTTCACACATTCATTCAAGAAATATTTAGTGATCAGCTATTGTCTATAAGCCTGAAATAGCTACTATAAATTTGATAGCTTGCAAGAATGAGGTGGGCTTTATTTGAAAGGCATCTGTAGTCTAGTGTGAAGAAAGAAAAGAAAACAATTGCAAGCATTATATGTTATGGGGAGTACAGAGTTTAACAGATGTGCAAAATGTGGCACTTTCTAATACGAGTCTACTAAGTTTGTTATTCAAGAAAGCCACCCCGAAGATATTAAACCAACTTTCAATCTGAATGATAAGGAACGTAAGCAAAAGGGAGAAGGGAACCACTTCAAGGCGGCAGGCACTGAGTATGTAAAGAAAGTCTCCAGGGATGGAAATCATGGTGCTTTCTGTTGCTTGACAGCAATTCTGAATGGATGGACCATGATGCTGAACGAGACTAAGTAAAAAGAGTTTCTGCTGTCCCTACGTAAAGGACCCCTGGTGACACATTAGTAAAGGGCTTAACTTCTGACCCAAAGGTCAATAGTTCTACCTCACAAGTTGTTCCACACAAGAAATTTTGTCATTCTTTTCTATAACAATAACAGATGAGAAAGCAAGTCAAGTCTGCCCTACACAGTCACTGCGAGTCAGCATTGACTCGATGGCAAGGGCTCTTTCAGAGTCCCCTTTCAGCATATTCCTTGAAATTTCAGATGGGCCAGAACTGGGGGCAGCAGATCTGAATCGCTGACGTCTTAATGTTAAGGCTATCTCCAGAAGATGATAATTGCAAACCACACGCCTGTGTGGAAGCAATGTGATGATGTGTTTGGCTATTTGGAAAATGTGAAGGACCTAGGAACATGTAAAAAACAATCAAAGAGGGAAAGCAAATAAGTTTATTACTTTAAAAAAAGGTAAGGTTCAGACATGGCTAGTGGAAGTTAACTCACACTCAGACAAGATGTACCTGCTGTTTTTGCTCATCACCAGGTGTTCTGTTCCCCTCCTTCCTTCTAGTAAACTCACACTTATACCTGGCCCCTCACTTCAATACCCCGTCTTCTCAAACATTCCCCAGCTCCATCGAACAGAATTACGTAATCACTAGTCCACTTTGTGGTAGGAGCAAACACTGAGCCTTAGTTGAGGGACTATCCTATTGCCCTGATTTATTTTTCATCAATATGCCTTCCTACATGCTAGAATGCATTCTCTCCAATAGACCTCAGTAGGATTGCTCAATCAGGATTCCATGGTACTTAAGAAAGAATCGTGTCCTTGTTGCTAGATGCGGTCAGGTCAGCTCTGATTCACACTGACTCCATGTAGAACAGAGGAAACATCTGTCTGGTTCCGTGCCATCCTTGCAATTGTCCTTTCAACTGAGTCCACAGTTGCAGCCACTGTGTCAATCTCTCTTGTGGAGGGCCTTCTTACTTTTCGCTGTCCCTGTACTTAGTAAGCATAATGTCCTTCTCCAAGAACTGGTCTCTCCTGACAAGTCCAAAGTACACGAAGCCAAGTCTTGTCATTCTTGCTTCTTAGGAGCCTCTTGGTTCTACTACTGCCGAGGGAAACATATTTAGTTTTTGTAGTCCATGGCACATTTAATATTCAGCATCGCACGAGCTCAAATGCATTTTTTCTTTTTCAGTCTTCTTTCCCCCCCTACATACAACTTAATATTTTGATTATATTAAGAAAAGTTGTGCATGCATCGCCACAACAATTTCAGAACAATTTCATCTCCTACTCAGTGTTGTTAACTTCCAATTTTTACCCATCCTCTCCTCTCATGGCCTTCCATAATTCATAATCCAGTCATTGTCTCTATATATTTACCTATCTTAGTGCCAAAATATTTAATATATAGAAAATCTTTTAAAAAACACAATTAGGAAGCAAGCACGCAAACAGACTCAAAAACAATAACTACGGAAAACAGAAAAACCTCCGTAAAAAAAAAAGACAGTAGAAAATACTAAAAACTAAAGCAACCACAATAATGAGTCAAAAGAGCTAAAATGGTGAGGCATTGCATTATAGCTAATTACATCCGCCATATAAGACCTTTAAATTCCAGGGTAGTCTCGGATTTTAAAATATTCTGGGCTAGTCTCACCCCTGGACTATGCTCAGAGTGGTTTCCTCAGAAGCTTAATTCATGTGCAGACCCTGAAAATGACTTTAGGGCTTCCACTCTTATCCAGGGCTTTATGAAATTGAGTGGTTTTCATAATATAAATTCTGATACCATTCCCTCCTTCTGATTTGCATTTTGTTACTACAGCTCTTAAATCTCACAAGGTGGTATGCTTCTTCCACGTGGATTCAGTTGACACACCTCACTTAAAAGCGCTGTGTGTTAAGGCAAGACTTTAAGGCTCAGATGCTATTCTTTCTGATAGCCTGAACCATATGATTTCTTCCCCAAATTTTGATAGAGCCCTCAAATCTCCAGTGACATCTGCCTTCTTTATTCAATGGCCAGCTTTCACATGCATATAAGGCAACTGAAAATACCATGCCTGGGGTCAGGTGTATCTTTTTCCTTAAAGTAATGTCCTTGTCTTTCAATAACTCAAAGAAGTCTCGTTAAGCAGTGTAGCATATTTATACAATGCAATGCATCAGTTGACCTCTTGATTGTTGCTTCCGTGAGTTTTGATTGTAGAGGAAAGAAAGGTGAAATCCTTGACAACCTCAAACTTTTCTGAGCTTATCATGATGTTCCCTACTGATCCAGTTGTGGAGCCCTGGTGGCATAGTGGTTGCACATTGGGCTGCTAACCTCAAGGTAAGCAGTTCTAAACCACCAGCCACTCCTCAGGAGAAATACAACTCTTTCTATTCCCATAAAGATTTACTGACTGAAATTCCTGAGGGCAATCTACTCTGTCCTATGGAGATGCTATGGTGCATCAACTTGATGGCAGTGAGTTTGGTTTGGTTATATTGAGTTGTCATCCTACTGAAGGCTGCATTCCTTGATCCTTATCGACAAGTACTTCAAATCCTCCACACTTCTAGAGAACAAATTTGAATTATCTGCGTATCTCAGGTTGTTCATAAGCCTTACTCCAATCCCGATACTATATCCTTTTGCATATAACTCAGCTACTCTGATGATTTTTTCAGAATTGACTGTGTGGTTAGAGGATACAAGCGAGATGTACATCTTTCCTGATTTTCAACCATGGAACATTTTCTTGTTCTGTTTGCACAGCTGTGTTGATCCATGTACAGGTTCCCCGAGAGCATAATGAAGCGCTCTAGAATTCCCATTCTTTTCAAGAAGTGTTTGTCATGAGCCACACAGTCGAGTGGTTTGGCCTAGTCAAGGAAACAGGTACACATCATTCTGGTAGTGTCTATTTTCAGCCAGGATCCCCCTGACATTAGCAAAGATATCCCTTGTTCCAGTATTGCTTCTGAATACAGTCTGAACCTCTGGAGGTTCCCTGTGAATGTACTGCTGAAATCCTTGTTGGGTGATCTTCATCTAAATGTGACTTGCATGTGATGTTAAGAATATTCTTCTATAATTTGAGGATTATACTGGGTCACCTTTCATTGAAACGTATATATGGATCGCTACTTGGCAGTTGGCCAAGTAGCTTTCTTCTTAATTTCTTGGGATAGATGAGAGAGGGCTTCCAGTGAAATGTTCCAGCGTTGAAACACTTCAATTGGTATTCCATCAGTCCTGGACCCTTGTTTTGGCTAATGCTTTCAGTGCAGCTTGGACTTCTTCCTTCATTATCGTTGGCTCTTGTTCATATGCTATCTCTTGCAGTGGTTGAATGCCTACTAGTTCTGTGTGGTACCATGAATGTGTATTCTTTTCATCCGTTCATGATTCCTGTATCATTTCATACTTTATCCATTGAATCTTTCAATATTGAAACTGGAGGCTTAATTTTTTTCCTTTGTTCCTTCAGTTTAAGATATGTTGAATGTGTACTTCCTTCCTGATTTTCTACTCTAGGTCACTGTACACACATATTTCATTTTAATATTTTGCTTTGTCTTCTGAAGCTACCATTGGAAACTCATTTGATGATGGGGTACAAGTCAAAGTAAAGAGAAACAGCCGCAAACATCAATTAATAATTTAACTTGGAATGTACTTAGTGTAAATCTAGGCCAACTGGAAGTTGTAAAAATGAAATAGAATACCTAAATATTAACATTCTAGGGCTTAGTGAGCTGAAAGTCACTGGTAAGAAAGAATAGAGTCTTTGAATTTTCATCATGTATAAATTTGTAGTATATGGTACGTATGTCATTGAGCAAAGTGGCATTAGAAAGATTGTGGAAACCTTGCAAAAAGTCTATAACTATTGCATGAATTTTATTTAAAATATATTTTTAAGTTAATGTTTGATATATTAAGCACAATTACTCATAGAAAAAGTGCCATATGAGAAATTACCAATTAAGGCACTAGAATGTTAGTTTGCTGAAAAAAAAACACTAAAAGATTTACTAAAAATAATCTCACTATAATTCTACAATTTTGAGGGGGGGTTGGATCCAGACTGGATTACAACAGGAAATCTCAGGGATAATTCATATGCAATCCTCTTCCAAACATTATAAAGAAAGATCCCAACTTTTCCATAAAGCAGTATGAACAAGTTTAATTTTTCTCTTTATCTATTTTGACTGGTTTGCAGGATAGAGTGAATGCATTTCTGAATCAAAAATTAGGCTACAAGTCACTCTTGACTAGATATGAAGTAGTTCAGCATTTAAGAGGACGTTTTGAAATGGCCCATGTGTTCAAGAAGGCTGAGCAGTGAGAACTTGAAAAGGGGAAGTGTATTATCTAGTAGAAACGATTCGATTTGTAGTTGCATAGTGGTTATGTGTTCGGACACCAGTTCTAAACTACCAGCAGCTTTGCTGAAGAAAGACTTTCTCTCTGTGAAGAGTTTCCATCTCAAATTCCTAGGTAGTCTACTCTAACCCATGGAGGGAGCACTAGGACTTGGCATCAACACAGGAGGAGCAACTTAATTTTGTGGGTTTTTTTGTTTGTTTGGGGAAAACGTGTTTGTTTATGAAGAAGAAATTTCTATTGAGAATTGTGAAAGTTTGATGAAAGGTGGACCACAGTGTGGGAATGAGAGCTGTCATTCCCAGTAGCAGGGTTGGCATTTCAGGTGTGGATACTCAGACCTCTAAGCCTTTGGCAAGAATTATCACTCCAGCAGATTCCTCTTGCTTTTCACAGGGTTGCTATGAGTTAATCAACAGCACCTCAAAACAATTATTTTGTTACTTAAATGTATCCATTTCATTTTTTTAGAAATAGCATAGCAAGTAATTACTTTGTGGTAGAATATTGTGACAGAATGATTATGCTAAGAGGGTTTGTACCAGAAAATTAATATTACAATTCTAATCTGGATCTTAAAGAAACCACACTGCCAAAGGTTTTGCTTGACAAAAATTGTCTGAAAATATATGTAAACAATGCTCATTTCGAGTGAGATGCACATCCAAGCCTTAACATTTCAGCTTTGATGAAAATCCCTTAGTCTATCACAATAGAATTTAAATAGCCAAATATTGCTCTCTCTCCCTTGGACTGTGATGCATATTCAATAGTGATTGCTGAAATTGAATAAGAGGTAAGCTGACAATGCTATGTGAACAGCACACAGATTTTTCCTTGAAAACAGATTTTATGGTTAAGTAAAATATTTTCAAAGTGTCAACACTCATTACTTCACAGCTTCTCCTAACTACAAGTTACCAGGAGCCATGGCGCTACCATTTGCTACTTTATTTTTCCATATTAAGTAACTTTTAAAGTGATGAGGTGATTCTATCAAGAAAAGTATTTTTATTAGAAAGTGGTTTCTCTGCACTAGTAGAAGGAGGCAAGTTTTAGAAAACTTTTTCAGACTTGAAAGAGCTCCCTCTTTGGTGATTTGTGTGTAGTATTCAAATTATGGTTGCTGACTTTTTGAGAGGCCCCAGCCAGCTCTTCCCTCCTGCCTAGTCTAACCTTCCTCTTCCTTCAGTCCTGTTATCCCCATCCACTGTGATTTTGATTTCCCTCCCAGAGCACTTGTCCCCAGTGGGAAGTCCTGTACTGGCAGCCAACAGGAGAGTTCAAAGGGATGAGAATGATCGAGATTACTTACTCAGTTCTTTTAGCGCAGGCTCCTTTGACGTACCAGTAACGGATGTCAAAACCTTCCTGTTAATGTAGCTCTTCTAAAGTCAGCCTACCCCACTGGTCCTCTACATTTTCTCTGGCAGTATAGTCTTAGTGTGCACATGTATTGTCTCAACCCCCTATACATGGAAGTCTTTGGAGCTACCTTGCCATCTAATTTGTCTTAAATATACTCCACCGTTGGGGTTTTTGGTATGCATTTTTGTTCAGTTTTCATATCTAGCTGTCTGTCTGTTGAAAATCTGTGTTCTGATTTTTATTATCCTTCCCAAATCCTCTAATTGCTTCCATTTTCTTCTCCTATTAGTCATGCTAATCAGAAAACTAGTGTGATGTTCTAATAAATGAAATAGAGAGTAAAATAATAAAGGTCTTATCATGCTTAGTTTCTTTTAAAACAGTTCCAACATCTACCCTTCTTTCTACAGACTATAAGAACATGCTTGACTGGGCCAAAGCTGCATTTTAAATTCCACTAAGTTTATTTCAATTTAGTCATGTCAAAGTTGCTCTCATCAAAGACTTCGGACTCCTATTTTCTCCTTGGGAATGCATCGATGGTCCATGACATCTGAAGGTCTCTATTCCAGTCCAATTGCTCATCTAGTCAATGCATTATGTGGCAGAGTTGAACTACATTCCATGAACTTTTCAATGCTGGGACCTTTCAGAAGCAGAATTCCAGGCCTTTATATTAAGGGTCTATTGGGAGGTTGATGGAGGCCTGGTAGCAATTAAAAACTAGCAGTTAATACTCAGGAGAAGACTCAGTTTTCTACTCCAGTAAAGAACTACAACCTCAGAAGCTCACAGGGACAATTCTATCCTGTCCTATAGGGCTGATGTGAGTCATCTTTGACTCAGTAGAAGTAGGTAGCTGTATCAGCCCTGAAATAGGGGGTTGCACATTGGGTTGCCACAAGGCCAGCAGTTGGAACACACCCACCCTGTGCTTGAGGAAGATGAGGTTTTCTTCTGGTATAACCATGTTATAGCCTTTGCAAGCCAGCGGAGTGGTTCTCTCTGTCCAATAGGGTCATTGTGAGTCACAATTGATTCAATGACATTGAATTTTTTTCGTAAATAGGTGTGAACCACAAGCCTTTCCATTACCAGTCAAGTGTTTGAAAGTTTTGTCTTGCATTGTGCTTTATTTGAAGGTGAGATTTCAGAACTTGGTTCAAATAATACCTCTGATCCTTCTGAAACAATCAGTCCCTCCTCTTACTCTCTCCATAGTAGTTGTTGTGAGCAGTAATCACGTGCTTGAATATTGCTAGACTTATTTATTGTCTAGTTGTTTCATTAAAGTAGAAAAAAAATTGTATTTCCCCAATCTTATTTTCATTCCAAGAACAAAGCCTGACTCATATAGGGTTCAATAAATAAATAATGTGTTGATTTAATATAGTGAATAAATGATTATTAAATTATAGCTTGCTTAATTATCCTAATCTCTCAATGAAATCCTTATGGACCAAATAGTGTTCCTCCTACAGCATAATGAAAACTTGTCCAGTTTTATCCTCAGTTCCCCTCCTCTTAGTGTTTCAAATTGACCTTCCTTGGATGAGGCTCTAATATGGGACCACAGGAAAGCTTAACAAAATCTGTGATAACTGGCGTTCCATGGGGGGGAATAAAACTGGGCTGCCCTCAGAATTTGCTGAAGAGATGTCAACTCCATTTGCTACTTCACAAATCATTGTGAAGGATAATTGGATTTCACTGCTCTTCAAACAAGGTGACACAAAGAAAGATGAAACTGCTTTCCAGAGAAGGGCTTTTTCGTAGCCAAACAGCCGAGAATGGTTCCTCTGGAAGTCATGATCAGATTAAGAAATCAAAGCTACAGTGAATCACAATATAAAAGCAGAGTGCAGAAAGAATGTGAGACATCTCCTTTGCCCAGACCCAAAGCAAAAGGGGACATTGGGGTTGGGGATAGGGGCTATACCTACCTCTATCTGTCAAGTATAACATATATGTAACTATATAGACAATAGAGCCACTTTCTACTTCATTACAACATCTGTTCCCAAAAAATGCATATGAAAATAGGTGCCTGAAACACTAAATGAAAATATATGTATTTATAAGGAAGTGGATGATAAAAGTTGAGGCTTGTATCTAAGAATGTTTATCAGTATAATAAAATACTTCCTTCTCCTGGGAGGTAGCCCCCAAATTCTTGTTCCTAGCAAGCCAGCAGGTGTAAACGACTTCTTAAAAAGGCGAAGATGCTCACCCCGGACAGCTATCTAGGTATCCAGGTGCTCCTGTGGCACTGTTTTTTCCAATGGTTGAGGACATCAACCTAACCCCAAACACCCCTGCTATTTCTGTGAGGATGCAATTGTGTAGTCATTCACAATCATTGTTCGATTACTTTTTCAAACATCACTATGGAAAATGATTTGAAAATGGAGTGGGAAGAGAGAAACCATACACATATTGAGCACACAGTAAACCATCTGTTACATTAATTAACTATAGTTATTGCTATTATGAATAGGAAACATGATGATTATTTAAAATATGCATGCGTATTTATGTTATGAAACAACTTGATTTCTACAGTGGGCCTGCAGATAAACTACCAATGAGCTCTCACATTTATTTTTGCTATGCACATTAGGAACCAGTTCCCCAAAGCATGAATCAAATATTCTGTAACCTTCAATAAACCACGATTTATAGCAGAAAGGCTTTAGATTTGTCTTCTCCAGAGGAGGCCATGTTTGGAGACATTTGGAGGTGCACTGGGAGGAGCTGAGGAGAGCTCATCAGGACGTAGTGCGTAGGGGTCTGGAGCTCTGCTAACTATCTTGCAGTGCACAGAGCAGTTCTTCCATGATGAACAAGGACACGTTCCAAAATGTTCATAGTGATCAGGTTGAGAAACTCTAAACTTAACGCAATACATCGATAGTATTATTTTATTTAAAAGAATAAAAGCCCGAAGTTTGAAGGCCTCAGAGTGTCAAGCAACAAACTTTAACAGTCACAGTAAATTTGCAGTGAAAAAAAAAGACTTAGAAATGTACAACTTGGCACCCTTTATCTCCAGAGAAGTTTTCCACATTCCTATGCCAAATGCAATTACCATATCCCCTGATTGTTAATTAGACTGGCACCACCTTCAAGTCATCTCCAGATGGAACCTTAAATGGTAGCTCATTTCCAGGCTAAATTTTTAATTTTATAAGTTCATATTAAAAGATTCAAAGACATGATGTTATTTGTTAATGCATTCACTGTGAGAATGAGCCCAACCCTGCCACGTGTCAGGAACGGCATCTGGAAGAACAAGACTGGGCTCCTAGACCCCCTGTTAAAAGCATCCACCCTCAAGGAAAGTGCATTTCGGGTAGAAACTCCCATAGCTTTGGCAGGAGGCTGTGTCTGAGAGGGATTTAACCTTCCTCCCCTTGCCCACCAGTCATTTTCTGCAAGAGACGAAAACCTTGATGGGAAACTAGAAGCCCTTCATTTTGACCCTGTATTTCTAATTAGTAAGGTAATTATGATCCGACTCAGAACCACTGAGCCTCCATTTATAGATTTGGAAAATGATTAGTGATAATGCTTTATTTTGTTTTTTATTTTAATCTCTTCTTTAGTAAGACACTTTAAGGATTTAAGCA
Organism: Tenrec ecaudatus; assembly: GCF_050624435.1. Lineage (NCBI taxonomy): Eukaryota > Metazoa > Chordata > Mammalia > Afrosoricida > Tenrecidae > Tenrec > Tenrec ecaudatus. The sequence goes on from NC_134543.1 coordinate 21,669,935, forward strand.
GTTTGGACTTTTCCCTTAACATGAACATATTCAATATTCACATTTTTAGGGACGCCTTTAAAGTGATGTATGAACTCTCTAGGAATTAGCGGATCATCCATTTTTGGTTTCTGTATTCAACCAGACTCTTATATGCTCATCGATTTTAAGAAACTGTTTGTTAAAGTAGTCTGGTTACTGACTATTTGCAGGAAGAGACCCACAGAGAAGTGTCAGAAAAATGCTTTTGAGCCGAGACAGAGATAGTTTATCTATGCTCTGATGTCAAATACCAACTCATAAAATCATCATTCCCGATTCTATCTTCTTAACCTTTTCAACTCCAATGGAAATTGTGTTTTCAGTATTAGTATAAATAGAATTGTTTATGATGTTTTAAAGTATTTAATTTGAAGAATATAAACTAAGGCAGACACAAACAAACACCCCCTCCCCCAACCCAAACCCACTGCCTCGGAGTCGGTTCTGACGCAGGAATGTTGTAAGACAGTCTAAGTGCATCTGTGCGTTTCTGAGGCTGTGCCTCTTTACAGGAGCAGGAAGCCTCATGCTTCTCACTGTGTGCCTGGTGCTTTTGAACTGCTGACCTTGGGGTCCAAACCCAAACATGTGGTTCAGACCCAACTAACAACAACATGTGACAAGCAATTGCACACTTGGACAACAATCAGTGTTGTGGTGGTTATGAGTGGACTTGCTAACATAAAGGTCAGTTGTTTGAAAACACCAGCCTCTGTGAGCCTTTGCTCTAATAAAGACATCCGCAGGGGCAGTTCTACCTCTGAGACTTTACTCCCATAAAGAAACCCACAGCGGCAGTCCTACCCTGTTCTAAAGGGTCTCTATGAGTCAGTGTCCATCGTCTCCAGGGCATGCATTTGAGTTTGACACCAGTGGCATTGAAGGAAGAGATGGCTGCCAGCATGGTTGAGACAAGGCACTGGGGACAAGATAATGATACCCTTAACATTTCATAACATTTTAGCATTCCTAATAACCCTATCATTATGAGTAGTGTCTCTTAGTTCTGTGTTTTTATTTCAATGAATTCAAAAACCCAGTAGAGAAGCAGAGTGCTGCTGAAAGGGAAGCATGGCTGATGGTCAGAATAGGGGAAAGGAGGATGGAGGGCAGAGCCCTGTGTGATCTTGGCATTATGGCAATCAGCCTTGGACTAGTATGGAGTTGAATTCTCCTTCCCACTAGAAGCCGGAAGAAGCCAGCAGTGGTCCCCACTTGGTAAAGCAGAAGATCAGTGAAAAGGAGGAAGACCCTCCAAAAGATGAACTGGCACCATGGGTGCAACACTGGACTTGAGCATAACAGTGGTTATGAGGGTGAGGCAGGGCTGGGCAGTGTTTCATTCTACTGTAAATAAGGTCTCTATGAAACACACTAAACTCAATGGCAAGTAACAACCGCAGCATGGAAACAAAGGAAAAAATAAAACAAGCTTCAGAATATAATCATCCACGAACTATACTTATACAATCAACACAACAATTAAAATATGACCTGAACTAATAGGTAAGAATTAGTATTGTTCTGAAATCTAGAATATACATAAAAGAACATAAGAATATTGTAACATGTGCCCTCCAGCTGCAGTAATATTTTCAGTTACTCTGGATCAATTTAAACTTATGTTCTCTCTACAGAGGCAGTAGGTTTATTGATTTAAACTAATTATCTTTAAAAAATAAATGTGAGCTAATTGTCTACAATATGTACTAGAAGTTCTTAGTGTATTCTTAAAGATTATACTTCGCTATAGTCTTTTGTTAACTTGATTTAAAATTAACTTTTCCCCTAAATTTCTGTCTTTTATGTTCCATCTACGTAGCCTCTATTTTTTCAGAAAAAATGTGAAGAAAATATTAACAAATAAATGGTACAGAAATCATTTCTAAAATCTGCTTCCAATCATCTCAAAGAACACAGTATTCTCTATATAGCATATTTTCTCAATGGCCTTTGGTGAATGATCACAAATCCTGCTATGCTACAAAGAAATCAATGAGTTTGCAAGGTTTTTCTGTAAAAAGTCAGAGTAAATACATTTGGCTTTATGTATCACATAGGTTCTCTGTCATATATTGATTTTCAAAATAAGTCTTTTAAAGAATAGAAATATTTTTAGCAGATACTATCTTAAAGCCAAACCCCTGACTGTGGCTTGATAGCCTGGTGTGAACCACAGAATTAAGTCCAGTTAAAAGACAAGGTGACCCACAGTATGATGAAGTATTCATTTCTTATTCCTCAGATTGCAATGCAGACCTTTATTGACCAACTCTCCTGATTTTCTCAGGATTCAGAATATTCTCAGAATATGGCATTTTCATGTGAAATCCAGGGAAAACCCTGACCATCTTGGAAAGAGATCACACTCATACATTTTTCAACTATGATAAATAAACATAAAGTAAGGAATTAAAATTTAATTTTATGATTTGACCTTTTTGACCTTATAGAGAAAGTTGGTGGAAAGGACTGGGGATAGGTTGCATGGTGTTTCACAAAGTTGGTGAAGTTGGATTCAAGTAATCACAGCAAGCTAGGATTGGACTCAATGGTATAGTCCCTGGTTGTTGAAGTCTTTCCTTGCCCATGATTAGTAAAAGTTGAAAGAATAAGAAGTAGAGAAGTCATGTACGAATTAAGTCAAGAGATACCAAATAGGTCAAGTTAAGCCTGGAATGCTACTACACAAGGACTTACTTAGGAAACAGCTTGTTATTCCCATTTAAATTTGTCAATAAGCAAGAAAGGCTGTGTGATCCTCTCAACCTTGTCTCCCAGTGCTGCTCATTTCTCTTGTTTCTTCAGTCTCCCTTGTGGTTTCCTCCCTCCCTCGGTTCTGTTATTGGCAATATATCAATAAGCACCCATTTGAGTTTGGGCTGTTGAAGCAGTAAAGCAGGTGATATGAGACTCTAATTCAGGACAGAAATAAAGATCACTTGCCCCTTAGTTTGTAGCAAATAAACTGTTGGTCCCAGACACAGGGAGGATGATTGAACAGTGCCAAATAGAGACACAGACACGGGGGGGAAGGTGTTGGTGTTGTCAGATGTTATCACGTGGCTTTCAGAACAAAATAATACCTTATTCTGTACCATCTTCCCAATCTTTGCGCATTTGGGCTCATTGTTGTAACCATCCTCAATCCATCTTGTTGAAGGTTTTCCTCCTGTTTTTTCTTCTATCATTTAGAAAGCATGAAGTCCCTCTCCAGGAACTGGTCTCTCCTGCGAACTTATCTATGTTCTTGCCATCCTCGCTTCTAAGGAGCATTCTAGCTCTTTTAAAACAGAGCCTCCTGGCAGTACATGGTAACTTCAATGGTCTTCAGCAGCGCTTTCATTCGATTCTCCCTGGTCTCCCTCTACCATACAGATTAGACAGCTGACAACGCCGTGACTTGGGCCAGGCAGACCTCCCTTCTCAAAGGAACATCTTTGCTATTGAACACTTCACAGAGGTCTTTGCAGCAGATTTGCCCAGTGTCATGCATTGTTTCATTTCTTGACTACTACGTCCAGGGGAGCTGACTGTCGCGCCAGATGAAATAAAATCCTCGACAATTTCATTATTTTCTCCACTGCTCCTCATCTGTCGAACTGGACCACTTGTTAGGCTGTTTGTTTTTTTAGGATCAAGTGTCATCCATACCGAAACTGCTGTCTCAGATCGGCACCAGTAAGCCCTTCAAGTCCTCTTTGCTTTCAGCGAGGTTTTTTTCATTTGCATATTATTTACAATGAATGATTATTACTCTAACTCTGAAGCTTCATTCTTCTGCATACAGTTACATTCTCAGATTATTCACTCATCATATATATTAAACATGTGGTAAATACATCATCTGGTGTCATTTGAGGATTAGCCCTGTAGAGGTGGAGTCTAGCCTGTCAATCAGGAGATAGCCAATGAAGCCTCTGTGTGGGCATGACCTTCTCCTGAGAATTCTGGGAACTCCTATATTTCCTCTTTAGAGGTGAGAGAGTCTCTCTCTCTCACTCCCTCTCCCTCTCCCTCTCCCTCTCCCTCTCCCTCTCCCTCTCCCTCTCCCTCTCCCTCTCCCTCTCCCTCTCTCTCTCTTTCTCCCTCTCTTTGCCCCTCCCCCTCCCTCTCGGACAAGGCTGACTCCTTGTGAGACATCCCTGAGGAGAAACCTCATGGACCTACCCTGAAGCAGCCCTGGGTGCTGGAGAAGCCATGAGGAGCCTGTCAGCTCTGAGATGCTTACACCACCACTCCATCCATAAAACTTCCCACCCACTAGCCTGAGATATTTCTGCAATTGGCATTATTGCATGTGTTTCAATAGTCAGAAGAGGACTTATAGATTGTTATCCGACATATAGGCTAATAGTGGACTTATGAACTTGATCTAGACGGGGTAGGATGTTTTCTCAATATTCAATTGCTCTTATATATAAATCTTTTTTTCTGATACACATATGCGTATTTATGAATTTGCTTCTCTAGTCTACCCAGAGTGAAACAAAATACATATCAAGAAAGGGTACAACATAATGCGAACAGTTCCTGATTTTAAGCAATGGGGTGTGCCCTTGGTTTATGCACAGGTTCTGCATAAGTACAATTAAGTATACTTAATTTCCATTCTTCATAATGTTATTCATAATTTGTTATGATTCACTCAGCCTAATGTCTTTGCATAGTTAATGAAATGTAGATACATATCTCTTTGATATTCTCCACTTTTAACACAGATCCATCTAACTTCACAAATGACACTTCTCCTTACAGGTTCTTTCCTGTACCCAGCTGGAATGCGTGGGTGTTATATGCTGCAGTCATTTAAAGCAATTTGTCTTCAGCAAAGTTTGATTGCCACATGATATTGAGAGCCTACCTTTCCTTAGGAAACATCAAACACTTTACTTGCATGCACATCTTGACACCATCTCCTCAAGAGGAATGCCAGTGCCCATTGCACAGCGAGAAGAATTAATTATTCCCCCTAAAATCAGATCTCAGAAAAATGCTAATTCTGGGATCACAGTTTGTTCCTTTGAATTCCAAAGCAGTCACTGTAGAGGACCACAGGAAAGAAAAGGAAGCCAAGGCAGGGGGATTCGACTGGAGGGTCCATTAATAGAGGCGATGTTAGACACGGGGAGGATCATAGCAAAGAGCAAGAAAGAATAGCGCTAAATATCATGGGACAGAGTTCTGAAGGTAGAATCAAAACATGATGATAGCTTATTAAAAATGTGAAGAAAGAATGGTAGAAAAGCCAGTCGTCAAATAGCACATTTTATAAAAAACAAAAACAAAACTCTGTCAAACTAGGGCATGAGGCTCTTGTTGCCCGTCACACCTGGTACATGAAAAATGTATCAACACAGCTCAGAACTGAGGAAATGCATCTGTGGGACAGGGAAGCTTCCTGTTGGTTTCTAGCCTACATTCAGCACTTGCTCTGCCAACTCCCCGTGTGGCAGTGGGATGCCTCAGTGTGAAGCAGCAGGCACATCCTGGGAAACCAGCAGAGGCCAGCCCAGGGGGCCAGTCACATTGGAGGACCTCTCAGGGGGCCTGTCCTCTCTTGAGAGCTTCCTGTCAAGAATGGTTGCCTTGGTGTGGAGCACATGCATTGGTCTCTCTAGGATCTGGCACCTGGGGAAGAGCCATTCCCCAGCCAGCTTGCATTGCTTCCTGCTAAAAATATTACCAGAGCCAAAGAGAAGGAGGAAGGAGACGATTTCGATTTCCTCACACTGAGAGTCCAGAGTGACCCAGATTAACAACCAGCACTCTCTAGGAAGCAGGCCTCGCTCCTGCAGTTCACAGATTTCCACAGTGTTTAATACTCCCACCAAAGCCAATTCTAAGCTATCCACATGAGTTCAAACTCTTTACAAAATTACTGGAATGTTAGCAATGAAACATGGGTAGGTGCCAGCTCCAGTGTATCCCCGATTTAGAGCCTTGCCAAAGGCAGAGAAATGCGGGGGTGCGGGGGGGATGTAACTCTGAACTGTCCCGTTTATGTGTATAGCATTGCATGACACTTATAAACCAAGAAAACCGAACTCACTGCTATTGAGCGGATGCCAACTCATAGTGAGCCTGTAGGACAGGGTAGAATGGGCGTGGAGTTTTCAAGGCTTAACTCTTTACAGAAGTAGAAAGCCCATTCTCCTTCAGGGCGACTGGTGGCTTCAAACTGCTCACTTTGCCGCTAGCATCCCAGTTTGTAACCACTACGCCAGCAGGGCTTCAATATGTAACACATACACAGGGCATTAGGAGAGCATTACAGTTTCCCTACTCTCTTCTTCCCTTCTCCTTTGCCAATAGATGTGTGTCCATGAAGCTTCACATCTCTTCTATAGGCACAAGATTTTTGAGTCTGAAATCCCACTAAGAATTCACTTTTAAATTAGTATTTGCCCTATAAGAACTCAATTCATAGCTGCCTATAGAGTGAGTGAGTGAGTGAGTGAGTGAGTGAGTGAGTGAGTGAGTGAGTGAATGAGTGAGTGAGTCACTGAGTCAGTGAGAGAGTAAGTGAGTGAGTTACTAAGTCAGTGAGAGAGTGAGTCAGTGGAGTGTGAGTGAGTCACTGAGTGAGTGAGTGAGTGAGTGAGTGAGTGAGTGAGTCACTGAATGAGTCAGTGAGTCAGTGAGAGAGTGAGTCACTGAGTGAGTGGGTGAGTGAGTGAGTGCGTCACTGAGTGAGTGAGTGAGCCAGTGAGAGAGTGATTGAGTGAGTGAGTAAGTGAGTGAGTCACTAAGTCAGTTAGAGAGTGAGTCAGTGGAGAGTGAGTGAGTCACTGAGTGAGTGAGTGAGTGAGTGAGTGAGTCACTGAGTCAGTGAGAGAGTGAGTGAGTCACTGAGTGAGTGGGTGAGTGAGTGAGTGAGTCAGTGAGAGAGTGAGTGAGTCACTGAGTGAGTGAGTGAGCCACTGAGTGAGGGAGTGAGTCAGTGAGATAGTGAGTGAGTCACTGAGTCAGTGAGTGAGTGAGTCAGTGGTGAGTGAGTCAGTGAGTGAGTGAGTCAGTGAGTTAGTGAGTCAGTGAGTGAGCCACTGAGTGAGGGAGTGAGTCAGTGAGATAGTGAGTGAGTCACTGAGTCAGTGAGTGAGTGAGTCAGTGGTGAGTGAGTCAGTGAGTGAGTGAGTCACTGAGTCAGTGAGAGAGTGTGATTCCTCTTACTTCTTTCTTTTTCGTCCCTCCCTGCCAAAGTTCATGAAAAAAGAAATTGCACTAAAGAGCGCTGTGGATTATCACTTCTCAGACTCTCCTGTGAAGAGAGTTATGGAGTTAGGATTAGGTTCTAGAGCCACATCACAGAGTATCCTAATGGGATCCATATAGATCCTATTTTTTCTAGCTTCAAGCTGAGATGTGGACAGTGGACGTGAACGTCATTTTACGAGGCAATCTATTCTTTCAATAAAATATACCTGGAAGGCAGATTCCTAGGCTAATTTAACATTTTGTGAGAACACTGAGGAAGCATACCACATCCAGGCAAAGAATGGCTCCTAAAGGTTTTTGAATGCAAACCAATTGATAAACAAGGAAACCGAGCAATCAAGTGACATACTCAGTTTTTTTTACAAACATGTCTAATTCTTCTTTCATGTCTCAGTTCAATCATCAACTCCTTAGAGACCATCACACACACAGATATACACAAAGTTGCTTATCTTCCTAGAAAATATCACTATATAAAATTACCTTTGATGGTAATTTTTTTCATTTAAATTATGTTATAATCTAATGAAACTGGGTGGTACAAATAGTCAATGAGTTGGAATGCCAACCAAAATGTTGGAAGTTCAAAGACACTCAGAAACTCTTTGGTAGGGGTGGGGGGGGGACGGAGAGCTTGATGACATCCCAAATTCCAACCATTGATAATCCTATGAGCCTAGTTCTACTTTAACACGCATGGGGTCACCATAAATTAGAATTGACTTTCAGGCATTTGGATGTTTTAATCTACTACAGTGGTGACTATTTCTGTCTTGTTTACTTCAGCACCCCAATTCCTATCTAAATGTCAGGCAAATGTACACTCTTAATAAATATTTGTTAAGTAAGAGAATGAAAAACATGGCATACCATTACTACTCTAGACTATTTCTTATGAATTGTTATTTTTACCTTATAATATACTTTCCCAGTTGAGCCTAGTCCAAAGTAATGGCCACTGAAATTGAAAATGTCTGCAAAACTGAGAAATACAAGAATAACAATTTTTTAAATGCCATTGATCCCTTGAAAATTTCTATTTCTTTTCTGCTACATGGTATTCTTTATTTTAAGAGAGGCAATCTTGTACAAATCAGGTTTAGTGCCTCTCAGGACATTCTTTCTTACTGTTTGTCCCAGGTGACTTATTCTTCTTTCTAAAAGTTTTGAGAGTAGACCATCAGGAGGTCATTCAAAAGGGACCTCAAAAACAATTAAAAAGAAAGAAAAGAAAAGAACTAAAGAAAGTGAAATCCCCCAGATAGAGTACTAGGCATAATATAAAGCACCTAACTATATTGTCATCAATTAATTCATCATAGCCTGAGTAAGATAAACGTTGGTTAAATCTTCAATTGCAATGAAATAACTTTTATATTATTTTTCAACCAAGTAGTATTTCCAAATAGTACTAAAATGTGCAGATAGCTAAGAAGATTATTTATTGGGGTACACATATTTGTGAGGGTTGATTTTGTGATCTACTTATTTACTTTGGGTAGCGAGTTCCTCTCCCTAAGAGAGGCTACTTTCCCCCTTCCAAATAAGCAATTTGGGGCATATCCTTTAGACTTTCTTTTTTCTAAATACATATTGCCTCTATTAATTTTTCCTTTATTAACTTACTCTGATTTCTAAAAGTTTTGAGAGTGTGCCATCAAGAGGCCATTGAAAAGATATCTTCTCAAAAAGAAAGAAAAGCAAGGAAATTTATACTGGACCTATGATAATATTAATATTTTCATCAGAGAAAAATAAGTAAAGCATATATGTATAGAAAAAGAAATATATTTATATGCAATACAAATATATTTACATAAAGATTTATAGAAATATATAAATTTATACAGCAATACATTTGCCCTTTCATTAATTTGTGTAACTGTCACTACTCTCTGCTTCCAGTTTTCTCATCACCCATAACATATCTTTGTTACCTATCCTATAATCTTATAACCTTCCTATGGCATCCCTCCCTACTAGCCCTGGAAACAAGTACTCTGCCAGCCATGACCTTCATCTTATTCGCCTGATCAATGTGAAGGATCCTTCATTATTACAGGCCAGAAATAGAAGGAGAAAATGAAAGTGATTCACTCTTCTATTTACAATCAATTAACATTTATTTTTATTTAAAATTTAATCCATCTAAAAAGTAACTCCTTTTCCCTCTTACACATGGATACTGCAAGACCCCTCCTTAGAAATGTATCAACACAAATGATTAGATTTATTCCATGAGTAGGAGAAAGTGATTTTTGTTTCATGTTACCTTCTTATTCATTTCCAAAGTGAATCATTTTCTCTCCTCAAAATGAGAGGTAAAAGGTCTTTGAGGGATATATATAGATAGATAGAGATATATATATAAATATGGTTTTCTCTTTTGCTTTCCTAAAAGCATTGTCTGCTGCTTTTAGAAATGTGGAATGAGAATCCTCAGGGGTCATTTAGAAGAGAGTGAATAGATGCTTCTTTATTTTTGTAGACACAAAGTCTGTACAGCTAATGGGCTTCAGGTGTGAGTCACTAAGTATATTTTCACTAATTAATTAGGTATTTGACCTAGTTACAGAAAAGCATCAGAAAGACACAGATCATTGCTAACTTGGTATGTAGTTTTCTGGGTGAGATCTCCAAAGTCTAGGTTGAGAAAGAGCTGTCAGAGGGCTTACAAGTTGGCTTCTCTACAGTCTAAAATGTCCCCATGACTTGTGTGCAATGGTCAATAGTTTTTAATAAAAATAGCGATGATTGAAACAGGAATGGGTTGTGGTAGAAGTAATAGATGTGAGAAAGACTTGGGACTTTGACAAGCACAGCGACTGTCTTGATTCTTTATGCTGCATATGTAAAAGAGGGTGACCATAGTCCAATAGAGTAGTTACTGGGAATAGCAAATGAGAAGCATGAGAGCACCTGTCGCAAAGTTAATGATCAATAAATAGTATCAATAAATAATTATCAATAAATCCCTTCCTCTTGCTCAAAATCTAACTTAGGAGAAAGCAAAGGTATGGCATCAAAAAGCTTGCCTCTCACTGTAGTACGCACAAGTCATTAACTGGAGACCCTACTAGGGACCTGCTTCCCCGCAGGGAAATGCCATTGATTTAGGCAAGCACTCTGGGCTTCATGTTTTACTACTTACGTTCTGAAAACCTCAATAATATTTTTTAATGACCCTTATTTTCATATTTCACTGGATCCCAACACTGTGCAGCCTGCTGTGACTGAGAAAAGAAAGCTAAGATTCAGCAAGGTTGTTTGTTCAGGCTCACACAACTACTGTGTGTGGAATAAGGATGTCCTCACAACATTGGCTTCTCCAGAGAAAGGGCACCTTTATTCATGCCCAATTAAACACGTTACACATTACACACTTCTTATGGGGAAAAAGTAACACGTTCCAGAAAGAAAATTTTCCATATGGAGACTCATCATTATTGGTAATTTTTAATAATACTTGGAGTTAACTTCAGCAAGTTTGATAGTTACATCATCTGTTGTCAGTTTCAGATTGAGACTTAAGAGTGAAGGGGTGGAGTTTAGCCTGTTAATCAGGTCGCAGGTTGAGAACCTCATTTGGAGGTGCTAAGGAGATAAATAGCTCACTGGAAGCGGAAGACACACTCACTCACTGTGAGAAATCACATGGAGCTATGCTGATGCAGCCAGAGTCATGGGCTGGAGGAGTCACGTGGAGACCCCTGACAGCACTGAGATGCTTCTACTACCACTGGATCCACACGACTTTGCACGCACTGGTCTGTGATATTCCTGCATTCAGCATTATTGCATGGCTATGTAGGTCTAAAAAGGAATTTATGGACTAGTATTGGACATATGGGCTAATATTGGACCTATGGACTTGATCTGGACTGGGTTAGGGTGTTTTCTCAATATTCAATTGCTCTTGTATATAAAGCTCTTTCTTTTACACATATGAGTGTCTATGAGTTTGTTTCTCTAGTCATCCAGGGCTAACACAGCTATTTAAAACAAACCAAAGAAATGTGTATATTTTATTTCTAATGAATTTTTCTGAGAAATGAAAAACTCGTCTACGTCTCTCCTACCAGACACGGACTCGGCTAGGTCTCTCCATACCACCATCTATGGACAGAGATGAAACAATTACAGTAAGAGGAAATTAAATAACTTTAAGAAATGCAAAATCATCATAAAATTAGCTTAATAGCTTCCCCCCCACACACACAGAATGATAACTACTTATTTTGTGCTTTCTGATAAATGTGAAATGTTGCCTAAAGGTATTCATAAACAAATCAAAGGAGATTGGCTAAACTTTACAGAAAATACATGATAAAATATTATGATCCCATTTAAAAATGATGTTGAAAAATATTTAAAGTATTGAAAACAATATAACATAAAAATTAAATATCGAGGCCCAGATGCATATATGCAGTGAGGTTGCCATAAGTGCTCTTTGCTATATCTTACTAATCAACGCCCTTTCTGGAAAAATAAATGCATTCCTGGACTTCTTGTGTTTTGTTGGCGTCATGCAAGTAGTGTGAGCACGTAATTGCCAATTAAAAACCTTTTAAGACTCATTTTTCTTAATCGTAATATAGTAACTGTCAAATGTCTGAATTTATGGCTGCACCATCTGCTCAGGTCCAAGAATAATTTTTATTAGTAAAAACGTCTAAACTCCCTCAAATCAAAGAGGTTATCTTTATAAATTAATTAAACCATACACACATATTGACTGCGTGCCAGACATTAACCAAGGAACTCTGTATACCAACTAACACATACTCAGTGATTCTTAAAACACTACATTCTAGTGGAGTAAAATAAACAACAAACAAAAAGCAATAAATATATAATATATCTGCATATTATAAATATACAGAAACAATACTTCCCTAATGCAACAGATCTTAGATTGGTTGCAATGGGTTTTCATGTTGCTTCTATTTATAAATAGGAGGTTTAGATAAGGTAAAGATTTGGGGGCAGCCTCGAGCATGCTCAAGAGAATCTATAATTATGCGAGCATCTACATAAAATAGAAATGATACTTTCATTAATGAAAATTATTACTCTATTTTTCTAAACTAATTTCCATATAGTCAGGATTAAAAAGTGATCTGGATTTCTGCATGCTCAAGTTAATGTGTGTATTAGGAAAGTTTACACCTGGGCTAAATAAAGTATATATACGACAAATGGAGAATTCCTTTTTAGTTGCTGGCAAATTCTGTTTCACAGTGTGAGAAATTAATTATTTAAATCTAGGTCATCTTTGTATAGGTAAGCAATTACTGTTAAACTCCTAAGACAATATGACTCTTATTGCCAAAAAACAGGACCCGACAGATGAACTACAATGTATGTATGCCCAGTCGCATCCTAGAACCTTAACCAACTTGCATAACATCATAATCCCCTTGTCACTATCACAAAGATCAGAACTTTCAATCAGTTCAAATGGTTCCCACATAGCTGATGCAGCAAAAGCAGAATACATGCAAACTTTAAGAATGTGGGTGTACCAGAATGAAAACCGGAATAGAAAAAGTAAGTGCCAAATCTCTGGAATGAGCCCCTAAGAAGTGTGGGCCTAGTGCCACTTCCCACAAGCCATCTGCAGGAACTGTCTCTTCCAATCCTGCCCGTCAACACACCTGCTGCTCTTGTTTTCTAAGAGGGGGATGAAGTTTGTCAAAGCATATTGGCCCATCACTTTACCAGCTCTGGTTACCATCCCAGTCTTACTTTGTCACGCATGAGTGAACTAAGTACAACTCTTCGGAAGCCTGGACAGGATGCTCCTGCAGCCAAGCTGAACCTGGAACAGATGTTTACAAAATACACTTCCAATCAGTTGCAACTGAGTTGACAGTACAAGAACCCACAGACTGTTAAAAGCAAAAGCTTAGCCATGACCTGTGGCTTATACTATGAGTATAGGAATACAATCATGCATGTTACAGAAGGATATGTTCTGAAACAGGATGTTCAGTGATTTGGACTCGGTACAGACATGCCATAAATTTTCCACCTCCACATGGTTTAATAACCTTTTGCTTCCACTTCCAAATATAAATTTCTCTTTTTCTATCTTTTGTTCCTATCACTAGCAGTGGTTTTGGTGTACGGGAGCGGGGGGGCATGATACACTTTGTGGTAAAACTTTTTAAAGAAAATTAAACAGAGGTAATACTCATGATACAAGTAAACACAAAATTGTATACTGTTGCATATGAATAAAAATATTTCTGTTCTACAGCTGGTGTTTTGAACTGTAGAATGCATGGATCATAGCCCAATGTATAACCGCTTTGCTACCAGAACTGAATGTATGATAATAATCACACAAAGTGCAGTAGGGAGTTATATGGAATGATTTTATTGCATGCAGAATGATAATACTGTTTGAGGATAAATTGTAATGCATTTTAGCTAAGTACATAGTGGATTCTGACTAATAATGCCTCCTAATATTAGTGAGTAGAACTTCTCCATAGGGATTTTTGTCCATATTCTTTACCCCCAAAAAAGATCACCATGTCTATATATTAAAGTGTAGGAAAATCAAAATACTATAATTTAGATTAAGGTATAATTAAAACAAAGAAGATAAGTAGGCCATAAAATAATTGATAAATTTAAAAGTGGCCAGGAAATAGGTACAAAATTAGACAAATAGAAAACAAATAACATGATAGTAGGCTTAAATTAAGTATATTTGTAATTAAATTGTGTGAATAGACTAGTTCAACTACTACAAGCTTTTATAAAATGGTAAAACAAAGCAAAATAAAATCGAGATTAATAACCTTTTATTGCAAAATTTATAATAAGTATAATGACATAAGTACAATATTATGTAATAGAAATACACCAATTAAAAGAAACTAATTGTGGTTTTATGAATTTAAGGCAAAGAATACTAAAGAGAAGAGATTCTTTGACGATTAAGAGATATGTTTCCTCTTGGTAAAATAGTAAATTAGTCCAGAAGATTAAGATATAAAACATTTGGATTAAACCATTTTTCAAAATACAAAAGTAATATTTGATAGAAATAAGGAAAATACACATAATAATAACTGTAGGAGGAAATTTTAATATTTTCTACTCAAATATGTTAGAAATAATCACAAGCCATTATGAATATAGAATATTTTACTAACCTTACTAACCAACTCAATTCAACTGGTTTATTGAACATAATATGAAAAATAACAAAATATATATTCTCCTCAAGCACATAAAAATATTTACCAAGACTATTATATTATATGTTAGGCTCAAAGAAACTACCAACAAATGAAGTACTGAATAAATATGTAGCACATTGTTTGACTATTTAGGAGTTAAATCAAATAGGAAATCAATGATAGAAAGGTAGCAAAAACTTCCCAATTTATTGTAAGTGAAGTAATGAGTAATAAAATGATAATTTAAAAAATGAAACAAGAAAAAAATGAGTTGAACTGTTCCTTTACAAAAGAACTTGTCAAATGGCTAAAAATCACTATAAAATGCACCCAGTAAAATCATTAATCGAGACTACACATTAAAATCACCACTTCTATTAGAGTGATTACAACTCAAAAGAGTGACAATATCCAGTTAGGGAACTCTCGTATATTGCTGAAGTGCAGCAAACCAGCAGTATTTTCCAAAGCCTTTGCATTCTCAGATATGCATCCAATAGAAACTAATGTATTGGATTATGAAAAGACATACATGGAGTCCTCCTAAGAGCTTCATTCAAACACCTCAAAGCTGAAACATCGCACGAGTTTACAATGTTTGTAAACACATATTATAAACATTGTAAACACATATTAAAAATTGAATCAATAAATAAGCTGAGGTTAACAGAAATGTATTACCTATTAACAAAACAGAATAAAACTACTGCAATTTTCAAGAAGCTAGCTTCATCTTATAGTCATTGCATTGAACAAAAGACACCTGAGGATCACTTAGAAGATATTTTCATGTGTATGAATCTTAACAAGAAGCCTGGTAAACCTATGGCAAGAAAAATCAGAGCAGTAGTGCAGTCATGGCAATATTGAAAGTGATTAGGAAACTTCTTTGGCGTTTGCAAATCTTGAACTTAAAAGAGTAAAGCTAGTGTGCACATCATATTAAGTATTCAGTGATCCAAATGCCTAAAAGACATATACTTATGTTCTTTCCTGTATATAAGCTTTACCTCATTAAATAAATTAATTGATCATTTGCAAGTAGATTTTTACACATTCCTATGTCTACCCTTTGACCATGGTTGGTTTGCTAATGGAATTCTGTCTGCCCCTCTCTGTGAGGTTAGCTATCATCTGTGACCCACCCAAGCAAAAACACTAACCTTACCACAAATGTAACATTTGACTTGTCTAAATAGCTTCATCACCATTAACTAAGTGAAAAGTGTCAACAGAAATTATGTCAGACATATTTTCTAAATATCACTAAAGTCCCTGAGCAGTACATAAAATCCTCCACTATTTTTTCAATTCATGCCCTCAACTATTGAGTCAAAGGTTAGAAGTTTGAGTCAGCCAAAGAAATTTTGCTTTTGCTATTGCTAGATGCCATTGAGTCAATTCCAATTCATAGGCCACCCTGTGTACTACAGAACAAAATACAGCCTGGTCCTGGACCATCTTCACAATTAAATGTTTGAGTGCGTTGTTGTAACCAATATCGTCAACTCTCCTCATTGAGGTACTTTATCAGGCGTGATGTTCTTTCCAGGGACTGGTCACTCAACATGTCCAAGTTCCATGAGGTGAAGTCTTGCTCTCCTAACATCCATGAAATGTTCTGGCTTAAATCTTTCAAGATAGTTTTTCTTGGTCTTATAGTCATCAAGGAATGGAATTTCATTTTGCCTCCAATTTCATTTTGTGGTATTCAGAATTATAAGTTTGCATATTGACTCTAATTTATTTAGACCTCTGTTAGAGCGCCAATGAAGATCACCTATAAGAGGCTTCTGTTTTTTACTCTTAGAAAGGATCCTACCACATTGTTTTGGGGACAGAATTCAATGACTTCTTTGGGAAAATATTAGACTTGCTATATGACTCAGACAGGAGTCTAAAATCAAGTTTCAAATCAGAAAACTTGACGTTTAACATATTCATTTTGCAAAGGAGTCTTCTTCAACTCTTAAGTAATAAAAGGGAATGTGTACGCAATTGTCAAGAGTTTTTCTGTTCCCTAACTGCCTAGGATAGTTTGACCGCAAGGTTCATATCAACTATAGGTGTTGGCTATGATCAGTTAACTCCAGGCTCATGGCGACCTCATGCACAACTGAATATAGAATCGCCTGGTCCCGCTTCTACCTGTGACCATTAGAGATCCACAGCGTTTTCCCCGAATCGACTGTACTCTAGAAGTGTAAGCCTTATAATGGATACATGAAATACATTGTCTGGAAATTGAAC
This sequence comes from Tenrec ecaudatus, assembly GCF_050624435.1. Classification (NCBI taxonomy): domain Eukaryota; kingdom Metazoa; phylum Chordata; class Mammalia; order Afrosoricida; family Tenrecidae; genus Tenrec; species Tenrec ecaudatus. The sequence continues at coordinate 21,686,623 of NC_134543.1, forward strand.
CAGGTGTCCCACATTAAAAACGTGAATTCATTACTAAACCGCCAATTTATCCACACAGGCTCTTATTTCCAGGGGGCAGGAAAGGAAGACCAAGGAAGGGTATATTTGCCCCATGCAATATTTCATACCTCTAAATATTCTTGTAAAATATCTTATCCATTTTTAAAAATTATTCAGGCAAGTGTAATATATAATAGTGTTAAATTCATCATCTGTTATTTTAGTTCATATTCATATCTATATTAAAAGTATAATATTATTTACTTGATCATTAAATAATTTTACATAACTAAAATGAAGCTACATTGATAGAAAAGGTGATAAGATAAGATGAGTAGGAACACACCAAATTAATTTAGGTCTCACTACACGAGTGTGGATTGAGTGCGGATTGTAACTCAATGTAAAAAAACAAAAATCCTCAATTAGATGAACACACAACATTATGATAAACAGAAAAAAGATTAAAGTTGCCAAGGACTTAATTCTGCTTGGAACACTGTGGAGGCTTGGAAAGCAGCAGGGACGTAATTGAAGGATGCGCTGCGCTGGGCAATCGGCTGCAGCACACGTTTCTAAGGTGCTGAAGAACCAAGGTGTCACCGTGAAGACTAAGCTGAGCCTTACCTCAGCCATGGGAACTTCAGTTGCTTAACATGCCTGTGAAATTTGTACAGTTAAAAAAAGAAGGATCCACGAGAAAGGGATTCGCTTGAATTATAGTGTGGGGGAAGAATATTGAAAGTATAAGTGGCCAGAAATTTACACAAGTCCATCTTGGAAGAAATAAAGCCAAAATGCTCCTTAGAAGCAATAGTGAAATGAACTTGTCTCCTGTACATGTTAGCATATAAAATTAGCACATTGACACTTACTTCTAACTGCCCTTCACCCAAATCTCCATGTTTCACAGTCATATAATATATTACTATTACTCTGTAATTTAGCATCATTGAACTTTAAATTCATTATTCTCTTCTATGTCCAGTAGCAATGCATTTTCCCAAGCTCTTTAACATATTCCTTTTTCAAATTCCTTACTGTGAATTAGGTGAAGGTTCATTGAGAACCTCTTCAGTTTGACATTCAACCAGGAGCACACATTTTGTTGCGTCTCATTCATAGTAAGCGCGCTGTAAAACACACTTCCTTCCTTTCTAACACTAATCACTGCTTAGTTTAAAACCAGTTTTAATACAATATGATTCACATTTCATACAATTCAGCAGTTCAAACATATTCCGAAGAGTTGTACAATCATTACTGCAAACAATTTGAGAACATTTCCTTTTTTCTTGTACTCCTTATGATTAGCTCCCCATTGCCCCTCCACCTCCCCCCAAGAAACCATTCATCCGGGACAATCTATCAACAATAGCAAAGGAAACCCTCAGTGGAAAAAAATGGAAAGTATTCAAAACTGTAACAAATTTTAAATGGGTCAGAGAGAGATCACATGATAAGGTACTAAATTTTAATTGCACCTGCATCTAACTGCATCTCCAATAGTCTGCTTTCCAATGTCATCTGCATTACATCAAGGTTCTTCACATCCCTGTTATCTTAAACAGATGGCTGTTCTAGCACGGATGAGTTCAGGTCCAGGCATGAGTGTAACTAAGGACCATAGTCTAGTCAAATAAAGACTGGGGAAACTCTCTTTATCCTAGTCTTGAATTGAAACATTTCTAAACTGTTGTAAAACAGTCTACATGAACAGAATGAACAGAAACCAAAGATTGCTCTAAGTAGCCAGTAAAAAATACCCACAGGTTGAGCTGTGCTATTTGTGGTGATGAAACAGTAATTTTTATTCCATTGCTTTTTAAAAATTATTATTTTTGCTTCTGGTTTATCCTGGAATTATTATGCCTTATTTTTTTCAAGCTACTCTTTGAAAAGAATGTCATTGGAGAGAAACATTGAAAGTGTCAAGGACTGCCAGAAGAAATAACAAATCTGTCTTGGGGAACAGCCGCCCAAATGCTCCTTAGAAATGAGGATAGAGCGCGTTGGCTCATGTACCTTGGACATGATATGAGGAGAGACAAGTCCCTAGAAGCCAGCATTATGCTTGGTAAAGAAGAAAGTTAATGAACAAAAGGGAAACATGTAAGGAGATGGTTTGGCACACTTGCTACCTGAGACTCAAATATAACTATTTTGAAGATGTTACAGGAGTAAGCAGTGGTACCTTCTCTTGTATAAAAGATCCCTATGAATTGAGGTGAACTCACAGCACTTAACATGTCTTAAACAGGGTGCAATGTTAAGCTAGCATACTCCTAAAATTATTTACCATTTAATTTTCTCAGGGCATAATAGAGTGTTACGTTAGTTGTATGTAGTGTTGTGCGTTTGAACTAACTGGAAAGCACTGAGCAAGAATAACAAGTGCATATTATAGAATCTTCTGCTCTCCTAAAATATCCTATAACTCATGTCTTACATTTTCTCCCAAAGGTGTGAGTATGAATATTTTACCGATGGATCATTACCAAAAAGAAACACAGATGTTTACCAGTGAGGCATCATTTAACATTTAACAAATAATTATAACAAATTTGCAGAAAAATAAATCAATATGTGATGTGACATGATTTATTGTATATGTATTTGGCTTCTTGGGCACAACAGAGGAAGAAATTCTATGTGGCAGATGTTAAGATGTTACCTATCCACAGTCTCCCCCATAAACATTATTCTACAGTGGCCAACCTCCAAATATTGTCGCCGACCTTTTTTGTGTGAGGGCTTCCTGCTGTATCTGGAGCCAGCTCTGTTACCTGCCTCGCAGGCTATAGGATTTAGGACCACCATCCATCTGTCATTTGTCATACCACAAGTGTGTTCATGCTCTTGCTAAGTTGAAACCTGAGCCACTGGCATTTCAAATACCAGACGGGCACCCATGATGATAGGTTTTCAGTGGACCTTTCAGACTAAGACCTGGATATCCACTTTTGAAAATTTTACACGAAAAATCCTATGGAACTTGATGATTGATTTCAAGTTAGTGCTGGAAGATGATTCGACTGGGTTGTTCAGCAGTCAAAATATGTACAATGGTTTCAACAATGGACCCAAATATGACAATAGTCCTATGCATGGCACAGAATCAGTTAACGTTTTGTCTGGTGCACCTGGCTTCATTGTGAGTCTATGATAACTCCATGGCAACTAATAACAACAACAAGGTTGACGACATTATTGATTCTAAAAGTAGCCCTCAGGTTAAAGGTCATAGGTGCTACTATTCACAACTGATCTTCAAAAACTATGGAAATAATAATTAAAAGATCATGAATATTTTCTGCCAATTCTTAAATTCCCTCTTCCTATATATCCCACTGCTTATGGCCCCTCGTTAAATATATTCCCCCCCCCCCAGATTCTTTTTAAATCCCACAGTTGAATTAAACTTTAATTGTTCATCTTAGTACCTATTTGATAATTCTCCACTTAGTAGTCTATTTTCTTTACTTAAAAAAAAAACTTCTTATTCCCCTACAGGTGTTCCCTTACCTCCCTGTGCATCTAAATCCAATATAATTAGTTTGTTATAACCATTTTGAAATCATGAATGTAAAGCTTACCTATTTTAAGAACTAGTCATCCATGAACAGAGCGTTTCCTGCTGATGGAGCCCTAGCTATTGGAATGTTTTATTTTAATGTCATTTAATTCTTAAGCAGCAAGATATAGAGACCATAAGTATTAATAACAAGTTTTTATTGGCCTTATATATACAAATGCTTGATTAGTATCAACTTATTTAATCTTATAATAATTCTAGATTTTAATGTTGCTCTGTGCTGTCCATTCGTACTCATAGCAACCCTATAAAACAGAAGAGATGCGGGACTATAGGACGCCAAAAGCTATAATCCACGTGGAGACAGGTTGTGGAGCAGCTGATAGATTTGAAGCACATACCTTTGGGTTAGCTCAGAACTACTGTATCACCAAAACTCTTTTCATCCTGTGCTTGTTACTGTTACATGCCCTTGAGTCTGTTCCCCTTCATGGCGACCCTATTCCAATGTAACGAAACCCTGCTCAGTGTTGTCCTACATTCATAATGACTACTGATTTGAGCTCATTTTTGTAGCCATTCTTGTCCATCCATCTCACTGAGGTTTCTCCTCTATTACTACGACCTGATTTTACCAACAGGATGACCTTTCCAGGACTTGTTTTTTTCTGATAATCGCCAGAAGTTCATTAGATGAAGTTCCATCATTTTCCCTTCTAAGGAACATTCTGACTGTACTTCTTCCAAGATATATCTGTTTGTACTTCTGGTAATTGATAGCATGTTTAATAGTTTTCACCAACACCATAATTAAAATGAATCAACTTCTCCACCATCTTCTTTATTCATTATCCAACTTTCACATGCCTGAGGTGATTGAAAATACCACACTGGAAGGAGGAGCGCACTTTAATGAGGTCTCACGCAGCAGATACTGCAATATACTGTTCGAGTTCTTGATTTCCTAGATCATTCACATACTTATTAGTTTATTTGGATTATACACATATTTTTGTGTTTTCCTCTCCCTTAATAACACCCCATTTTAAATCCAAGATTGCTTCTGTTTTCTGTCTATACAAAAATTATGGTGGTGTGCTCAATCAGTCTCTCACTCTCATTCTCCTACTCGCTCTCCCCTTTATTTTCTTCTTATAAACAAACACATAAGTACCTTCAGTTCGTAAGCATATTACATTATCATTTTGCATTTAGAAAAGAAAATTTAATTTAAGTCACACTCAAGTATTGAAATCAAAAGCTATATCTCTATAGGGCCATTTACAGGTTGAGCCTCAGCTGCAGCTTACAGAATGACACATTTGTCTCATTTAAAGGGATTTCATACATCAGTGACCAACTATTATAGCAAACAGGATATCTTTCTGAGAGTCCTGTACAAATACAGCCTGGTCTGATCAATAGGCAAAGACAATTTGAGGGGCATCTCTAGGCACCTCCTAATAGGCATTGGCCGCAGCAATAATTACTTGGTGGTTTGTGCTTTAAATATGCATGACTTGGGACCCACTCTGAAATTCAGATGAATAACACCAACATTGCAATAAACAGGAGCGCACAATAACCATATCCCTTTCACTTGCGAAACACATTTATCAAAACCTGGCAACACATCACCCCCAATTGAATAAACAAAACGAAGATCAGTATCTTTTCCTCAGGGGTCTTCTTTCCTTCCAGCTAGAAACTGTCGAGGCTGACACCGTTCTTTCACAGCGGCGAGAGCCCGCAGCCTCACTCAGCATTTCTGCGCTCAGGGGATGGATGCGTTGGCTTTTTCTCTTTTCTTTTTTTGGTCAAGGAACAAACAGTCATCCCGAGACAGCCCAGGGCTCCGTACCTTCCTTCACATCTCCTTGGAGAGGTTCTCTGTCTGTAGGCTGGGCTGCCAGCTTTCTGAGGGTCCAGCCAAGTTGAAAATCATCCCCAGTTGAATTATATTATGCAGGCAAATTTGCTTCTATAATCGCCTCAGGGAGAAGGCAAGCTCCACGAGGAAAGGAGGCAGCATTTTCACTTGGCGCATTTCTCGGGGTAGTTCAAATGCAGCTCCCTCCAAATATTACTAGATTTTACCTGGCGCGTTCCCTTGGAAGCTCTGAGACTGAGTTGAGATGTCATCTCTCCCATGAAGACTCTGACCGCTGGGAGCTCTTCTCACTGATTTTCAGCCACTGTTCCTCGTTGCTCTTACCTCCCTGCATGCTAATTTTCTGATTAGAGTTCCCTTTTGATTGCTGTGAAATATATATAGCAGCCATCTCCTCCCTTCTTAGATGGACTCCTTGATATATATATCTGGTCAGATGAATAGATGCATAGTTTAAAGAATGGTGATACCAGGGACTATCTGGGAGAAATCATAGATGGGTCAGTTGAATCAGTTTATTGCTACTTTTCTATAAAGTTATTGGAATCATGTGGTTGATATGTTTCTAAATCTCTATGATTCTGTAGAAAATTATTACAATGTTAAAAAAATTAACTCCATCGTGCATCATTTATTTTTGGATAGCCTGAAGGTGCAGGATTTATCACCCCTCTCCAAACCCCTACCAGCGCTCAGTTGCTGTCACGTCAATTCTTAAGACAACCCCCATGCGCTTCAGAATAAAACTGAGCTCTGCAGGCTGCTTTAAAGGCTGTGAGTTTTGGAAGTAGATTGCCAGGCTTTGTTGCAGAGGTGAGTCTGGCTGTTTCAAAGTATTATCCTTTTGGTTAAAAGCCAAGTAAGCACATTACCCATTTTCACTGTCCCTTCAAGCCTCCGTGGCTTTGAACATTATGTTCCAGTCTCCCCTCTACCCAGAAATGGGGCAGAGCAGGTCTGCAGGAAGAGCCCACAGTGACCTGTGGTTTGTGTGCTTGTTTGCCATCAAGCATGTCCTATTCTTAAAGGAAGGCATTTGTAGTTGTAAATTAAGAATAAAAATAGAAATAGGAAAACCCCAACTGCCTGTGAACGTTATCTTCTTTGATTGGTAGGAGGGAGCAGTGTGTCTCAGTATTCTAACAAACGGTGCCGTGTCCTATGACTATCAAATGGTTAAAACACAGGTGAAGCTATTCACTATTGAGATCAGTAAGGAAACACAAGTAAGCCTTTGCTTACACTGTTTATGGCCTAATCCACTCCAGCACCGTGACAGACGATATCAGAGGAAGACAGAGGTCAATGGCTATGAAAACAAAAGCTATTTTCCCCCCTCCCACTCCACCCCACGCACACATGCACTTGAACTCTGTGTGCTCAATTCCCAACGACGACACTCAGTTGTTTCCTGTGTGGAGTTAGCAGAGCCTGGAAGCAACCTGCAAAGAATAATTGAGAAAAACCCTCCTGTTCATGTTGGATGAGAACTCCTTGTGGAAGGACCCTGAGAAAGGAAGGTGGCACTGAACCTGCAGGCTTGGCGCAGCCTGGGGATCGGTAATGAGGGAGGACGAGTGAAGGGGGCTAAAAGCAGAACGCGGGATCATCCAGAGACAGAGCCCTGAGGCACTTATATTATTGGCATTACAAGATTATATTAAGTTTTTGGAGAGGTGGAAAAACTGGAACTTAATATCTGTGTCTGCCTGGCTGTCTCTGCTCTCCAGCAGCTGCCTGAGGTTCATTCCCCCTGTGGATCCTCCTAGACACACAGCAGCTGGGCCATGACTGAGACTCGAAAAGCCCTGGTCAGTAACAAGCAGAGCCTCAAAATACGCTACAGATACGCCTTCCTTGTACCCAATCTCAACCGTGGGGGCCCTACTGACACACTGATTGGGCCTGGGGCTGTGAACTGGAAGACTGGCAGTTCAACCCCACCAGCTGATGTGTGGAAGAAAGATGAGGCAGTCTGCATCTATAAAGATTACAACCTTAGAAACCCAAGGGGGCATTTCTCCTCTGTCCTATGGGGTCACTTTTAGTTTGTATTGACTTGAAGCAGTAAGGGCTCTGGCTATATATTTTCTTTTATTTCTTAATTTCTACCTTGGAAATAAAGTATTTTAAGTACACAAAGTACACATGGTCACAATACAAATTTCACAAGGACAATAAAAAAGACCCAACAATGCAAATGATTTATGAATCTTAAAATAAATATTTATAATGAGAAAATATTCCAGATGTGTCCTTGAAAAAGGGGGGAAATAGAATTTTATTTATAAGAAAAAATATGTGACTAAATCACTTACCAGTCTGCCCTATTTTTATAGAATTATCATTTCAGTTAACAATTTTTAAAAATATATAAAAAAGAGCTTAAGGATATCTTGACCATCTTATAAACATATCTTCAGGAACATGTATATTAAACAATAATCATTCAAATATGATGATTAAAGATTATGGAATGAAGATAAAACATTTAGTTTTACTTTGTGTATTATATTTAACTTATATTTATATAACATTTTTAGTGATTTCCTAATATGAAAACACAGTATTTTCTCACTCACATTGCAATTCCTTGAAATCCTGCTTTTGTTTAAGTTTATCTCAATTCATAGAGACCCTATGTGACAGAAATGAACTTCCCAATAGAGGTTCCAATGGTGTAATCTATAGAGAAACATACTGCAATATAATTATTTGGAAGAGTGGATGGAGTTTTGGTTGATAGTCAGGTACTTAATTAATGTGCCACTATAATTTGTTCTGAAATCATCCCAGTTTTATTCATTTCACTTTTATTATATAGTCCCTATGTATAGCCACACAGAGTGTTGCCAATCTAAAGGGTTAATGTAAGGCTAAACTCCAGTCCCCAACTAAAGAATTTCATCTTATACTTGACGACATTTTTAATAACGTAGCCCTATATATGTAGGGAAAATATAGACAGCATAGCCTTTTCTTTTTTTAAAAATTATCACTGAGGGCAACGTAAACATACGGAGCAACTCATGAACAGAGTGGGTTAAAGGGTCTGCCCCAATCAGAGCCAAACTGACCCCCCTCCCTTGAAGCCTGTGCTAGAGGGAACAACACTGAACCTATAGGGTGGAGAGAGGGGCCGGCATCCCATACCCCTACAGAAGCAAACCAAGAAGCAAAAAGAGAGAGCGAGGGACTGGACCCCATGTTTGCACACCAAGCCAGGAGGACGACGTCCATGAACAGAGATGCTAAGGTACAGAGAGGACTGTAGGGCAGACAACAGCTTGAGACATGATGTCCCCTGGCTGAAGCATACTGTGACAGAGGACAATACTAGGGACACATGGCGGGGAATGAGTCCAGTCTGAATCCCCCACTATGGGGAGAACTAAGAAAGAAACATAACAGATCAGCAATGGGAGCAAAGCAAAGCCACAAAACCCCTGAGGAACCCCCAAAATAGCCTTTAGGTTAGGAGGGGCAGTTCCTGGAACTCCCCCAAGACCAGTGGGGAGATAATCATAAAGGTCAGTGGACAGACCTGGAATTATGTATGCGTTTTCTTTCTTTATTTTTTTAACTAGTTATTATTTTTTCTCTTCTTATTCAAACTTTTTTTTTCTTTTAGATTTGTCTCCATTATTGTTGGCTTGCCCACCTATATAAGATATTCATGGGAAGAAAGCCTGAGAAAAACGCAACAGGACCAATTGTTCAGGGGAGACTTGAGGAGAGGAGGAGGCAGGGGCAGGGAGCAGTGACAAACAAAGCTGTAGACAGGGAACAGCTAAGGAATTAAACCACCAGCGAGGAGGACATACAGATCCTGAGGGTGTTGAAGCAATAGCAATTTAGCTGAGAGGAATTACAAAGAAGCAGAAGGGTGAGCATGATGGTGGGACAATATAGCCTTTTTATTGTGCTGAAGAATCCTTCATTTGTATTCCTCATCTGCCATTTTGAACATGTTTGAACTTGGGCACATCACAAAGTCTTGCACAGCCGGTATCCATTTCTATCAGGTAGAGGTAATAAGGAACCTACCTCATGAAGTTATTGTCAAAATTGAATGAAATAATTCATATATATCTAGTACTTAGCCTACTGTTTTAAAATAATAAGTGATCAATCAATGATACTGTTTTTATTGTATTTTGTTATTGTTTTGAAAATATACACAGCCAAGCAATTCCACCATTTCTATATTTATGATTGAGTGACATACAATATCCTTCAAGTTGTGCAAGGATTCCTTCTAGATCACTCCTTATCCATTAACATAAACTATGTCCCTAAGGATCTTATCTCAGATTTGGAGTTGCTATTATCACTTTGATCCCCTATGGCTGGTTCTTAAAATATCTACTTAAAGGCAGTCAGATTTTACTAATTAAACTAAACTACTCTTTGGTCATAAAAACATTTTAGGAATATTTTTTTATTTGAGTTTTACAGATTATATCCGAGAAGTTATTTCAGGGGTTCATCCAACCTGATGCCTCCAAAATGCTTGAAATCCATGAGAACATGACATTCTGTCCATCCACTTCCTTTTTTGGATCAGGATTCTTCTGTGTAATTCCTGCTCAAAATGGTCACTAATGGTAACAGGGTCACATCCAGATCTAGTTTAACGGCGCAACAGACTGCTATTCGTGGAAGCAATATGCACCACATCCTACATCCTGGTTAGCCTTCTTCCTCTATTGTTTCAGGAGAAACAAACAAATGAACGAACAAACAAACACACTGCAATCTAGTCGTCACACACACACACACACACACACACTACCTGTTTTACACACACACTACCTGTTTACAGAAGTAGGAATCTCCTTTCTCCTGCAGAGTGGCTGGTGGTTTCAATCTGCCTACCTTGTGGATCACAGCCCAATGAATAACCAGAATGCCCCCTGGGCTCCTTCAGGAGGATAGAGAGCAATGCTCACTCCCTTTGGCTGGTTGCTTGCAAGCTTTTAGGACCTCAGGTATTGCAACAACTAGGAAGTAAAATAGAAATAGTACACCTGTAATTACACCAATTAACTCGAATGCCCCATGAAACCATGATCCTAAATCGACAAAGTGAAAAAAGCAAATTGGAACATCCTCTGATAGACTTGGGGCAATTGACCATTGTTCCTCTGGTTTGCACTAGGGTGGGAAAGAATAACAAGTCCCTGTGCTTTCTGTCTGTCTTTGTGGTGGGTCCAGATTGAGTGAGGGATTATATAGAAGAAAAAGAAAAAAAAAAGCAAATCGTATGAGTTGTTTTGGTTATACAACACCTCACTGTGACTGAGTCAATACTGCACTCACGGCGACACTCACAGGATAGGCGAGACCTGTCCCTGTGAGTTGTGGACACTCACTGTTTAGAGGGGTAGAATGCCCCATCTTTCTCCTTTTTGCTTATGTAGATATCACAACCTTTGCCAATGCAACTTTTTACGGTTTGTACATCTTATCGACTAAGAACAGACTACATGGGAGGATTAGACTGTCTACTTCTGAAGAAGTAGCCACTGAAAACCAGATGGACAGAATGGAAAGTGTCAGATATTGAAAACCGCATGAACAAGAAGAGCCATTGTGACGATGTGAAGACAGCCCAGTGCCGACCGTGTCTCAGTCTGTTGTGCATAGGTTCATTCGCTGTGAGTCAAACCGACTGCCCGGCACTTAGCAACAGCAGCACACCTTACTGTTAGAAAGTTTTAAGAAAACCTTATAGAAACCTTCCCTTAAACAATGCAATTTTTTGGTGACCATTAATCTTCCTCCTTGCCCCTAATGTACTTTGACTCCTTACCTTTGCCTTTAATCGACTTTTTATATAATGAGGTCACACAATACATGTTTTTGTGCAACTGATTATTTTTACTTAGCATCATGTCAGCAAGCCCATTCATATTACAATATGCATATTACGATTTATTTTCTCCTATTGGCTGAGTAGTATTCAAATATATTATTTTTGTTTATCTATTTGTCTGTTGATGGTCAAGTACTAGGTTTCCAAATTTTGGCTATCATGAATGGTGCTACAATGAACATTGGTATACATGTCTCTGCTTTCCAGTATTTGGGGTAAAAAGCTGAGAGTGGAGTTGCTAGAGCATGTATTAGTTCTAATTTAGCATTTTATTTGTTCATTTGTTTTTTTTCTGTTTTTGAAGCACCACCATATTGTTTTCCACCATGGCTGAAAAATTTTCCATTCCCATCAATGAATAAGAATTCCAATTTCCTCACATTCTTGCCAACATTTGCTATTTTCCAGATTTTAGTTCTATATGGGGAGAAAGATGAGGCTTTCTATTTCAATAAAGCCTTACGGTCTCAGAAACCCGGAGGGGCAGTTCTGTTCCCTTCTAATGAGGTCCCGATGAGTTGGGATAAACTCTATGGCAGTGAGGTTGTTTATTTTATGTTATATGTAGTTCCGTTTTAATTTTTATCTTAAACACCCTACTCCAGCTTTGATTATACAAAATAATATACAACTATAATAATCAAAACTACTGTTACAACAGCAGATATATAGACTAATGGAATAAAATTGAGGGTCTATAAATAAAGACAGAAATCTATGGCCACCTTATTTTTAAGATGGGTGCTAATCCAGTGTTGGAAAAAGAATAGTCTCTTCAAAACATGGTGTTGGAGAAGCTGGAATTCCACCTGTAGCACAATTGAAACAGGATCATCCATTACACCACACACACACAAAAGAACGGCACATTAAAAGTGCACACCTAAATATGCAAATTAAAACTAAGGAATTCTTAGGAGAAAATATGCTGGGGAAATGCAGTTAGGTATAGGTTTAAAAATGGATTACCTAATAAAAGCTCCACCCCAGGACTCACCCAACTTCTATGAGAGAAGATTCTAATAAAATTGGGCCACTGGATATAATTAACTAACAATACTAAATGATGTGAAGTAAACAAAGCCCTAATTTTCTAGCGATGCATATCATATGCCTTTGTTTTGTGCCATCAAATCAAATCTGAAATCCTCAAAACATGATTGTGTTCAATCCGAACCAGTCATGCTATAGTACCACCTTACTAAAGTTAATACCTGACAATTAAGAACCTAAACTCAATCTTGGTGAGCTAATTTATACATAAATTTACTTCTGTTCTCTCCTCTGTAGTATATTTTTAACTACCACAACATCTTATTCAGGTTAAGGCTTTTGAATTAATCTTACTACATTCAGAGAGCACCCTACATGGCTTGTGTATGTATGAATATGTATTAATTCTGTTTATTTTGTTTTAAATTTAGTTAATACATTATCTCCACCTGTTTTCACAAAACGATATTTGCTTCACTAGGTACAAAAGGTAGAAATAGTTATTGGTACACTTTTAAAAATTCAAATATATATCTGAACTCTCACCTTTTGAAATGGTCTTTCAGGGATAAATGTAACACCAGATGTGTTCATGGGTTTCCAATCTGAAAAATAAAGAATTCTTATCTTGAAGCAATGACAGATTAAAGCCATCTTGCCAGCAAGTTCTAAGAATAAAAGCAGCGGTAAAGGAAGGCTTGAACATGAACATTGAGAAATATCTATATTTTTATCTGGTTGTGTTCAAGGACTTATTCCATAACTGTATTTTCTACTTAAGATTGAATTCATCAATGTCATTCTTTCCACAGTGACAGGTTGATGGAAAAACAAGAAAGAAGCTAAAAATAATGTACCAGAAAGATATTAAAAGACCAGAGTGAAAGTACATGGAGGGAATGATGAGGTGACCAAAGGCAAGATGACCTTGTGAAAACAGATCAGACTTGAGAGTCAGGAGGCCTATATTTTAGCATTGTTTCCACAGCCAACACTCAGTGTGATCTGCAATCAGTCATAGAATCACTTTGGAATAAATTCCCAAATGTTTGAATAAAAAGGAGGAATTAGGTTGCATGGAACAGTGTTTCTAGAGCTCAAAATTGATTATTAGTTTATTTCAAGAACATGGGAGGAAGATAGGACAAGGGTGCAAACGTGGAGATTTAGAGCATTCTTAAAACCTCATAAAAAATATCTCACCTTCAACTCAACTCAAAACTTACTGCCATCAAGTTGATCCCATCTCATAGTGACCTTATAGGGCAGTGTTGAAATGTTCCTTTGGGTTTCTGATACTGCACATTTTTAAGAGAGTAGAACCGGTGATTCAGAACTGCTGATCTTGCAGTTGGCAGACCACTATGTTCCAGAGTTTCTCTTCTCACCCTAGGGACTACATTTCACAGAACCCCTCAGAAATTCCTGAAAATCTCAAGTTCACAGGACCTAAAAAGTTTGCCATGCATGCTGGAGGCTGAACAAACTGACCCAGCCATATTGGCCCCCAGGTCATGATTTCTTCCTCTGAGGAGCTCCTAAATAAAATCCCCTATGATGCTTTCTGTGTTAGGCAGGGTTGGCTAGAGAAGAAAGAGCTTTATATCATGAGGTCATTGTATAGCAAGAAGGCATCCCAGCCGTTTAACTTAAGTCCATATGTCTGATATTAGTGCATAATTCAGCTACTAGTTCATAGTTCATAAGTCCTTCTTCAAACTCACAAAGCCACATGGAGAATGTAGGAACACCCCAGCCATTGAGTGAAAAGTCTTGTGGATCCAATGGTGGTAGAAGCAGCACAGGGCTGTGGCATGTCTCTGTGGTGGTTCCTCCACAGGAAGATGACGCAGAGAGTGATGGAGGTTCCCAGCATCTGACTTATGAGAAGGTCACATCCACAAGGAGGCAGCATCAGGCTGTGACCTGATGGACAGGCTAGACTCTACTCCTCCACTTTTATATCTTCAAGTTGACATAAAATTATGTAAGTACCACATTTTCCAGAAGTAAATCTTTCTCTTGATAGTATAAGAATCTAATTCCAGTAGAAAGAATAAAAGGGAAAATGATATCCTAATTTAGCAAATAATTTATTAAGAAAAAAACTGTAATGAATGAGTGAACTAGAGAAAACATGTTCACAGACCTATTTCCATATTTCTTTTCTTAGTATTAATCATTTCAATATGAATTTGTTTGGTATCAAAGAAAGTAGAAATGGAAGAGTCTCTTGATCTTGAAACACACTATGGTGCTTTCCCATTTAGGAAGAAAGAGAATAGAAATGGTGATCGTAATCTTAGATTTCTAAGGAACATACATTGTTAAGCTCTCAGCTGCTAACTACATTGGAAGTTCAAGTCCATTGAAGTGATTCTGCAGGTGAAGCCTTGGGCATCTACTGGGAAGATGACAGCTGGGAAACATAGGGGGACAGTCATCTCCCAGGTAGGTTGGATATGAATTGAAAATGGCTCACCAGAACTTAAACAATAACAATATTCTAAAACATCGATGTGCCTCGCCTCTCCCCAGATATGTATCATATATATCAGTATATAAAAATATATGATAATCTGCACTTGACAATATCTTCCCTTCTCAAGTCATCCTAGAAGGAATCCCTTTGTACTTGGCCTTCCCTGATTCTATGGCCTTCCTTACACTGCCAAAGTCTAACACTTAACATCTATTACGGGCAAAGGTTGTGGGAAAGAAAATAGATGCAGAACAACCACTAGAAAAATATTCTCCTCTTTGAAAAGTCCCCAGACTCCATTCAGACTACATTGAGCGCTTTGCCTTTCAAATTCCACAAAGGCTGCCTTTTGTTTTCAGATCTTCAGGGAGGCCTTGTAATTTGCAGTGTCAAGGGCACAGCATAATCTGTGTTCCGCAAGCAACACAGCTCATCAGCATTAATTATTGCTCTGCCAGGCTTGTAAACAAATGTAATGAGAACTCTTCTACCAGGCCCTAGTCAAGTTGCCTCTTGTTTGCCTGCTCATTCCCAGCCTCCTTGCCTGTCTTTTCTCCCATTCACTGTTGCCTTCCCACCCTTTTGAGTCATTCTGGTTTCTCTTATTTTTCCCTTCTCCCTGTGCAGGCACATCTGCCATCCTAACTTCAGCTGAAGTCTCTGTAATGATGAATTCTGACTATCCATTTTCAGAGTTAACCTTTTCGCGTACATTCCAAACTTTCAGCTGCAACTGCTTTGTCTTAGGCTGGGTTCACCGAGATGTAACACCATTGACATATGTGTAATGTACATAGAAAAATTTATATCAAGCAAATGGCTAACACAGTTGTAGAAGGAGACAAGTCCAACAGGCAGGTTCTAAGTCTGTGTGTCAGTTGTTCAGCTGGAGGTTTCTCTTGACACAAAACCCATCACAAGTTTATTGAATGTCACCCAAGCCATCATTTCCAAAACTGATCAACGCTCTTCCTCTACCATCAACTCAATACCTACTTTTCCCTAATTGGTCCCAGCCCCAGTCAATGTCTCCATACTCCGCCTAAACTTAATACAAAAAGAAACCCTTGGACTTATCCTTGACTCTTGTTTCTGAATGATCCTATCCCACCAAAAACAGTCATTGGACCACCTCAGACCTTCTCTGGAATTGTTTCTCCTTAACAATCATCGACCCATGTATGCTTCTATATTCTTGACTGGATGATATCTAGACCCATAAGTCTCCTTCTCATGGTTACCTCTGTCTCACAAAACAGAGTTATTTCTCTAAACAGTATATATTTTATTTCTTTGTTTTCTGGGTATTTTTGTGTGTGTGGTAAATGTATATACTTCTCATGTGGCAAAATATGCCTTATAAAAACTGAATGTCTCGACATTTTTTGTGCAATCAGAACAGGGTTGTTTTAATAAACATGTGCTTATAACATGTGTTTGCTTCCTATTGCTCCCAATACAAGCTCAAACTAGTTACAGTAACATTCAACATGAATGACCCTAGCCTATGTCCTAGACATTATCTCCTGCTGTTTTATCCACAAACTTTACAATCCGAACACATTGAAATGTGAACTTTGCTTCATGCCAGTGCCTTTAACGTTAAAGCTTCTGTCATGTTGCGGCACTGAATAAATTCTTCTGGAATCGATGAATTCGTTGTTTACTGCAGCATGCCTTGAAAAGTCTCTTCCTGGCTCCCTACTTCCCATTAAAGATACTATTCTACTTTGACTCGTCTTCTTCTCTCCTGAGGTTGGTTAATAATTACTATGCTTTCTTCAAAAGCTAGACGACATTCCATCTTTTAAGTCCCTGCGTACATTCTGACAGCAGGCTGGCTGCAGAACAGCGTGCCCTACGGACATTATCAGCGCTGAAGAAACTTTTTTGACTTTGATCAAGCAGGGCTGAGGCCAACAGGCTTACACGGCTGAAGTTGAGGATGAGTGAATGGCATGCCTTTTCCCATGAGTGAGAAGAGATGCTGTGAGCAAAAGAACTACAGCCTTAATGTTTCTTAGCCTGGCGTTTAACACATTACCATCCCTAAGAAAACTTCATAATCATGAGTATTATCTGTGAATTATGAGTGATCATTATAATGGATTATTGAATTCGGCAAAGCAAGAGACTGTCAAGGTAGGGACAGCTGATGTTCAAGTAGGGTGAAAGAAGATGTCCAAATAGTATCTAGGAAGTTGGAGGATGGAGGCATGTCTCACCTCTGCCTTGAGCTGATGTGGAGTTGGATCATCCTCCCCGCTCGTGCAGCCAGAGGAGGTCAGACTTGACTTTCATGCCATTTCAGCAGACTCCTTGTGCAAACATTTGACACCTAAGTGATGATGTACAAAGAATATCCTCATCCGACTGTGATAAAGCTGACACTGTAAGACTTTCTAATGGCCTTTTTAATGGGAAACACAGGCCACAGAGATTAAAGAGCCCAGCTCTTCAGGATTGTCTCATGTGTTTGCTTTACTACAAGATAAACTCCTCTTATACAAACTCTGAGAAGACATTGACTGACATCAAATTGTTCGCTATTCTCTGAAACATTTATATTAACTACAATGTATGTTTAAGTCCACCGGTAGTGTTCAGCTTCGATCAATAAACTGTATTCCTCGGGTTCCACTTGTCATGACTTCTTTATTCCTGCATTCTTTTTAAATGACCTTATCATCTGGACTTGAAGAAGCTAGAAATAATAAACGCATCTCTGGAACGAGTTCTTTACTCATGCAAAAAACAATTTTATAAAATATCCTAAACTAGTCAATGTAAAAGTCCCTGGACAATCCAGAAGGAAGTTTTAAGAAAATCTCTTCTCAAAGGAGCTGAAACGGGAAAGAAATTGGAATTGTCCTAACAGGTATTAGTTACAAGGTATCAGGCTACTTATTTTCAGCATGTCCTTACTTAGTTCTTCTCCATAATGCCTTGAGAAAATTGTATGGAGGAAAATTTAGTAAGCAGACATAATCTGCAAATGATCAGATATACTCAGATGCTGATCTGGGAATTGAAACAGTAACTAACTGAATCACAAAAATCTACTTTATTTTGCTACCCATAGAGTGTGCTATTGAACTTTGGGATAGCCTGGATTTATAAAAATGGGGTTAGAAGTTTATTTTTTTAAGAGAATGCTAAAATATATGAAAGTTCTTTTCTTCCCCTTCTCGTTCATTTTAAATCAAATCATGCACTAGTGCAGCATTTCTCAACCTGTGGGTCGTGACCCCTGGGTTCACAGGACCCTTTCAGAGGGGTTGACCAATTCTTCTCAGTAGCAAAATCACAGTGATGAAGTAGCAATGAAGATAATTTTATGATTGGGAGGTTATCACACATGACAAACTGTATTAAAGGGTCGCGGCATTGGAAAGGTCAAGAACCACTGCACTAGGGAGTCCATTGACATTGCCCTTGGCTCATGATGCTGTAAGTAGACATGGCAAGGCTGTTGGCAAAGTTCCCATCTGACTTGTCTCCACAGCAGATCCTGAATGGAGTCAGGGCAGTGTTTCTGGTCGGGTCATAACAATATAATTTACTGCACATTAGGCTTTTCAGATCATCCTGATTTTTCATGCTGAGGGGCTTCCAAAGTCACAATAGAAGCTAATTCTGTGCTGAAGAACAACAATATCAAATATAGTGTGAAGGCATGTGCCAGTTTGAATATGGAATTGATGTTACACAACAAACATGAGGCTTCTTTTAAAAATTGTGGGTTCATCACAGTCAGGGTCATAGGTGATGAAGAAGTCTAAAAAGGAAGAGGAAAATCGAAAGCAATCACATGCCGAGGCCAAGAATAGGACCTCTCACCAAACAGTGCAACTGAAAGCTCTCAGTAGCAGATGAAGGAACACTTTGGAATTATTTAAAACGAATTGATCATAGGAAATTAAGTAAAGATACCTGTAAGCCAAGATTGAGGAAATGTTTAGCAATTGTGATTCCTTTGGTCTGAGGAACATTTTCTCCTGAGAATGTTTCCAATACTGGGTCCCATACAAGCATCTCTCTCCAATAGCATCCTATTTGAGAAGTACTGAATTTCAGATTACGTTAGACTTTAAAAATAGAATTTTATTCATTCTGATCATTAAACACCTTGAACTTTAATCTCATTTTGTAAATCAAACAGTACTTTGAGGCTAAACCAACAACAACAAAAGGGGTGTAATTAGCTTTGTTGGGTCAAGACCATTTAATCAACCTAGAACTTTATTTTATAAAATAATCTATTTTGACATGATTTTAATCATAAAAGACATTACAAGAGTAACCCAAAGAACCCTTGTTTACCTTCATTCAGCTGACCCAGATGTTAAAGTTTTGCCAAATTTATTTCTTCGTGAAAAATATCCCAGGTCTCTCCAGGATAAAGGAGAATATATAGACACTTCACGTAACTCTCAGATTAGAAACTCAAAATTGTCTCAACACTGTAACTCAAGACACAGAGAGCTTTCAAATTTGGCCAAGTGTCCCAGCAGTCTGGACAATATCTTTTTCCCATTATAATCTAATTTCTGGTCACTGAGAATTGTCTTGCTATCAATCTCAAGGACCTGACAGATTTAGAGCGATTAAATAATTTAGATCTGCCCAATGTTTTCTCAGACTCTTCAGAGAGAAGACATAGATATGATACTGTGCTCTCTACTTTTCTTAGGGTAGCACATCATGGGAGGCAGAAGGTTGACCCTCAACGCTACCACTGACATGATCGAAACGTAAGTAGGTGACATTTCCTCAAGGTCTTTCCATACTCCAAAATGTTTTTCCCCTTTGCAATGGGTAGAATTTTATTTAAAAAAAACACAACAACATCTTCTTAGGCTATTTCAGCATATAGTCCCTCATTCATCTTCATGGGCCACTCTTTTTTTTAATGATTTCTCAATAATTAATATGAGAAATTAATTTCTCAACTTGTCAACTGGATAAATACCCATGATTGCTACTAGTTTGTGATTTGTCAATTCCATCACCATCTTCACATGTATAATCACAAAACCAAACTCACTACCATTGAGTCAATTCCAACTTCAAGCAGCCTCATGGGACAGGGTAGAACTTCCCTCTGGGTTTGACACTATCTAGAACTCTTTACCGTAGTAGAAAGCCTCCTCTTTCTTCCTTACAAATGACAGCTGACATCACATCACAAGGAAGGAACTAATATACTCATCAATGTGTCTATTTATATCAATAGAGATACAACCATTATTTTATAATCTGTATTCCACAGAAATTTTGTATTTCCTCCCCTATGAAAATTTGAAGGGTTAAGATTCCAATACATTCAAATTTAACCTAATCCACTCTTCACTTTTTATAAGTAACTTATGTGTCGTATGTATTGACATTTACCCACACTTTTTCTCTTTCCTTCCATTTTTTTAATGAAGTGAGAAAAACCCATATAATCAGACATAAGGAGAGAAAAATGACAATTTTATTAGTATAAAACCAGACTCGCTAGCACAAATTAAATGCCTGGTCACGGTTAAGACTTTCTGATACTTTCACTCTTTTAACCCTGGCCACTGAGAACTGTTAGCCTCTCTATAATCACCAGTTAGAGCCTGACCTGTACGTTTGTTATACAGAAACAGAGAGAAAACAAGTCTTCAGCAGTCAGGCTAGTCCGACAACAAGATAACCTAGAAAGTTCGCTTTCAGCAAACAACTTAAGTGCAATGCCTGGACTTCTCCCATGTTTAAATCTCTGTTTGTGGTGTGAACAATTCAAAGATATAGAGATTTACTTGCAAATGTACATATGCATATGTATGTATGTGTATACGCACAGACACACACACACACATGAGTGGTGGCCCCTAAAATCTGGAATTCTTTTTTTCAAAGCTATGTATATAATTTTTTTTACAAAATTACTCTATCACCTTCAAATTGCTCTCCATTACACTTAATACATTTGTCAAATCTGTGATTCCATTCTTGGAAATATTTTTCAAACTCATCTGTTTAGATGGTTGACGGCCACTCCTTCGTTTTTCTTCACCTCTTCTACGCTGCCCTTTCATGTCCCTATCCATTCAAGGAAACAAAAAGAAGTCACACGGAGCGAGGCCAAGTGAGTAAGGTCCATGGAGAAAGAGAGGCATGCTGCTTTTGCCAAACTGACACACTGAGATGGCTACGTGAGCAGGCGCATTGTTGTGGTGGCAAAACCAGTTCCCCGTCTGCCACAAGTCAGGCCTTTTTGTCATACACTCTTACACAATCTTTTCAGAACCTCTAAATAGAAAGCTTGATTAACAATCTGACCTGGTGGAACTAACTCTAGATGCACTATACTCCTCAGATCCAAAAAAACAAATGAGCATACGTTTTATGTATGTACGCTCATATAAATAGATAGTATATGTGTGTGTATGTATGTGTGTGTGAATGACGTTCCTGACTACAAAGAGCACACTTTCAAAAACACTGCACTCAAAACAACTGCCTTCTCTAGCAAATGGATATTTCACTGCAATTGTATGACAACCCTGTAATCCTCCACTATATTTGGCTTCTTTGCACACTGTTGCAATTAATATAAATCAATAGCCAAATACTGATTAAAATTATATTTGTTTAAAAATACTTTTTCAATTATCATCCTGGAGTACAGAATTGAGGTTGCTTAATTGAGAAAACGAGTCTGCTCTGCATGTTCATTGCAAGATGTTGTGTTGTTTAGCATGTAATGGAGGCAGTTATATCTTACATCTGTTCCCAATCTTTTGGAGCAATTTGCATCTTCTGCCTGCTGTCATGCTTGGGGTCAGAACATGTACTTGCAGATCAACCCTGCTGTTTGTTAGGTATGTTTAGTGTTACCACCTGATTTATGGCACCAAGAGTGAGGTTTTGAGTCAACAAGCATCCTGTTAGGATTTTATAGGTATCTGCTATTCTGTCTACATTTAAATTAGATCGTAAGCTTTTCAGGGTGTACACCAGGTCATCACTTCTTAATGACTTGTGAAACTCCATGCACACATGCCATACTTTTTCTTGTGGAATATTTATGACAAGTGTACTAGGACAAGCCAGAGTTCTTGCACTCTCATAGAACTGCACCTAGATAAATTACAGTAGCCACCTATTTTGAAATACGTTCTCTAGAGAAAAGCTAAGATTCAATGCAACTTCCTCCTTACCTTAAACTTTTTTTTGTTTGTTTGGTGGCTTGTTTTTAAAAATCGCAGAAACGACTTAGTGGAATTTAAATCTATGGACACACATGCACACAAAAGCACGATCTTAATTTAAGAGTAAATTAACTTGAGAGTTAGCATTCAGCTTAGGCTCAAATGTAATTGAATTTAAGTTTTGCCATTTTATAGCTAACTGATCTAGGACATCTCTAAGTCGTACTCATTTGAACCATGGCACAAAAGTGATATCTGTCTTGTAGGGATGTTTACTAAAAGAAATGGTAAACCTACAGCCACCAAGTTCATTCTGACTCACACACCCTATGAGGCCGAGGAGAACTGCCTGTTTGGGTTTCCAAGACTGCAAGTCTTCATGGAAGCAGACAATTTCATCTTCCTCCGACAGACTGACTGGTGGGTTTGTCTGCTGACCTTACTGTAAACCGCCCAGGCCATGAGCCAGTACACCACCAGGACTCTGATAGAGATGCTATGAAAATTAAATAAAACCTGACAGTTAGTTTTCATTCTATAATTACTAGCGGGTATAGTAGCAGATGGATCTAAGGAAAGGACTGGAGTAACTATAGAATGTATGGTAAATATTGGCAGCGAGGAAAGTTAAGGAGAGTTGGGGATGTCAGAGTTCAATTGGTCTAATAATAATATAGGTTCTTGAAACAATCCTCGAATATGATTCCATTACATTAAAATCTAAATAATTTTATATTCTGAGATGAAAGAAAGGCTGTTCTGACAGAAGATTATAATCTAAGAAGCCTGTTTGTTTTTGTATGCCATTGAGTGGATTAAAGTTTATAGCAACACTGTAGAACTGTTCCACATTATTTCCTACTCTTTAATTTCCTACTCTGTCCATCTGGGATTTCCTCCCAGAAAGCCACTTCATGGATTCGAACCATGGAAACAGGGAACTGAAAACTCCTAAGTGAGCACTCATTGTGTTAGTCTGGGTAGACTAGAGAAATAAATTCATAAACATTCAATGTGTATTAATGATAATTTTATATAAAGGGTAATTGTACATTAAGAAAGCATCCAAACCCAGGCCAGTCCAAGCCCATAAGTCCAATATTAACCCATATATCTGATATCAAACTATAAAGGCTCTTCTGACTCACAAAACATATGAAATGATGCCAAAGACTAGTGGGTGCAAAGTCTTTTGGATCCAGTGGTAGTAGAAGCATCTCAGCACTGGCAGGGGTCTCCAAGTGTCTCCTCCAGTTCCCAGGCCACAGGGTCTATCAGCATAGTGCCACGTTTCTTGTCAGTAGAACGTCTCTCAGGGAGTGTGCACTGTCAGTAAAGAGTCTCCAAGGGACTGAGCAGAGAGTAGAAATCCGGGAATTCACAGAATTCTCAGGAGAAAGCCATAACCACGCAAACACCTCATTGGTTATATCATGATTGACAGGTCAGACTCCATCCCTTCACTCACAATCCTCTCACATTGACACCAGATTATGTAACTACCACAATGTTTATTTGGCATTGATCAGAGTAGGGTATCCAGACCTATTGGCAGAAGGATTTCAATCTCCTTGGTAGTTAGTTAGTCACAGGATATGGGTACATCTGCATTCAAAAGGAGCAGAGTGCCTGAGTGTCCAGAGATTTCCCCTTGCTCAAATGCCATGTTCATCAAACATGGTTCTGATGAAAAGTTGACTGTCCCTCACCATTGTTAAAGGAAGAATAACCAACTCTCTTAAAGAGAATTAGTTCTAATTAACAAATTGGTCTTTAATATATACATCAAACTTTTGTGAATTGAGTAGTCAATTTCAGCAAAACGTTTAAACTCTTTGTGCCCTGATCAATCAGGGTTTCAACGTCTGAGCAGCTTGCATCGTTGTCAGTTGCCGAAGAAGCAGTTGAATACATGGCCTCCGTACGTGGAATGGAATAAACGTTGTCTGGTCAAATGCTGTAGACACTATCCACTGTTGGTATTTGAGTCCATTGTTAGAAACATTGGGTCATTCCTTGTCATTGATATTTCCCTTTGTTTCTGCTGACTTTTTTTTTAAGCATTGTATTAAGGGCTCATACAACTCTTATCACAATCCATACATATACATATATCAATTGTATAAAGCACATCTGCACATTCCCTACCCCAATCATTCTCAAAGCATTTGCTGACTTTATTTCTGTCTTCTCTAGTTCATGGGAGTATCTTAAAAGAAGAATAATGGAAGAACACACCAACCTGTGTGATCGCGTGGTCCCGAAGGGATCAGTTATCAGGCATCAAAGAACAAAAAATCGTATCATTGGCTGCACACCTCCATGATACGATCGCCGAAGACAAACGGGTGCATAAGCAAATGTGGCGAAGAAAGCTGATGGTGCCCGGCTATCGAAAGAAATAGTGTCTGGGGTCTTAAAGGCTTGAAGGTGAACAAGCGGCCATCTAGCTCAGAAGCAATAAATCCCACATGGAAGAAGCACACCAGCTGGTGCGATCACAAGGTGCCAAAGGGACCAGGTATGAGGCATCATGCAAAAGAAAAAAAGAATTATATATATATATATATATATATATATATATATATATATATATATATATATATATATATATATATATATATATATATATATATATATACCATAGTGAATGAAGGGGGAAGTGCAGTGTGGAGACCCGAGGCCCAAATGTCGACCACTGGAGATCCCTTCATAGAGGAGTTTAGGAGAGGAGATGGGTCAGTCAGGGTGTGAGGTAGTACCGATGAAGAACACAGCTTTCCCCCAGATCCTGGATGCTTCCTCCCCCCAACTACCATGATCTGAATTCTACCTTGCAGGACTGGATAGGGCAGAGATTGTACACTGGTGCATATGGGAGCTGGAGGCACAGGGAACCCAGGGTGGACGATACTTTCAGGACCAGAGGTGTGAGGGGTGAGGCTGGGAGAGTGGAGGGTGAGTGGGTTGGAAAGGGGGAACTGATTACAAGGATCCACATGTGACCTCCTCCTAGGGAGATGGACAGCAGAGAAGGGGGGGAAGGGAGACTCTGGATAGGGAAAGATATGACAAAATAACAATCTGTGGATTATCAAGGGCTCATAAGGGAGGGGGGAGTGGGGAGGGAGGGAAAAAAAAGAGGACCTGATGCGGAGGGCTTAAGTGGAGAGCAAATGCTTTGAGAGTGATTAGGGCAAAGAATGTGCTTTATACAATTGATGTATGTATATGTGTGGATTGTGATAAGAGTTGTATGAGCCCCTAATTAAATGTTTTTTAAAAAAAGAAGAATCTAAAATATCATAATGATGACAGGTATCTTCACATCTACGATTCCTCTGTGACCATTTTTTAGCATAGCTGTTTGGAACCCCACTTAACTCTTAACAGAATCCAAACATAAAAAGACAGAAAATCCTTCTTAAATCCAACAAATCATATACTCTGGACAATGACCTCTAGATAAATGCATACATAATTGCAATGCATTTCCTTTATGCATAATAAAATATATATCGATTGTATATTATAGCCTTGGCATAGAAAAATACAAAGGAAAAAATAAGTCAGAGGACAATTTCAACGTATGAGTAGAAATTAGAAACATGTAAGTTAAATTAGACTGTGTTGCTATTTATATCTTTTTTAATCTTTCAGATGTGAATTTGTAAATAAACACTACACTTGGGATTAACATTAATAAACTTAATAAAGGTTTAGTGTAGACTTTCATTTTAGTCTTTTATCCAATGAAATAATTTGTCCTGCTTTTATTTTGAAAAGGTTTTCTATTTGTCAATACTTGAAATAAAGTATTTTAATTTGTTTTATTTGTTAAAGTAGTTAGGGTTGTATTACAAAATCACTTTAATTGGAGGTAAATACCATTTTCTCTGACATAGTATGATAATTTCCGTACTGATGACTTCAAAATTACAGGATCATGGCTTTATGTACAAGCTACATGAACAACCTCAAATGTCTGCTTAAAAGCAACACATTCTGTGGATTGCCTCAAAATCCAATTTCCTATGATCTACAAGCTTTATAATGTATGGTCATGATATGCTTCAGAGAAAACAGTAGTATTTCTGGAAGATTAAATAAAAATATTTCCAGCTAAACATCTCAGGGAATTCCCTCTTGTTGAAAAGGAAGCTTATGGTGATTTTGAAAAGAGTCTGTGTGTACCGAAGTAAGTGCAAATACTCACTAATCTCTTTTTATTTTGTCTTCGTTTCCTGAGAACTGTGGTACTAAGTACAGAATTTTCAGACTGTGTGCTTACAAGAGTTATTTCCACTCAAGAGTCCTTATGAGACATTGTTTGGACGAAGAGGGTTTCTTTTGAATTTAAATAAGGCTGGACTCAAATTACATTAGCGGGAATGAGGTTGGGTACATGGTGTGGAGAGGTATGATGCTTTTATTTCATGTTTATTTTGGCCCCAGGCAGCCCTGTTGGTTCAGTGGGTAGTTAACTGTGAAGTCTTTGATGGTTCAATCCCCCTTGCTGTTCCAGGGAAGAAAGATGAGGCTGTCTGCTGTAATAAAGATACACAGCTTTGATACCAAAAGGAAGAGTTCTACTTCTTCCTCTAGAGTTGCTTTGAGTTTTGGCAGGGGTTGAATTTTGGCCACAGGATACCTAGATATCATAGATGCAGAAACAAAATGCATATTGCATATTTCTCTGTCAGTGGTTTCTTCCCAATTCTATCACACCACCCCACACGGGGATGTTAAGTATGACTTACGGTACATTCTTGTATCTGTAGGCCTGTATCCCATATAGTAAAGATATTTTCTTGAACACTAATTGTGATTATATATATGAAGTGGCAAAATAGAAATAAAACATTTAAAATGTGATCTGTTTGTATAAATGCAATTTAATAATTTAGTGTGTACTGCTTCCATTTCTGTGTCATTTCCATGCAGTGCAATAATTCAGCATATAATTATACATGTGTCAGTTCAGTTTACATAAGTTTTATGTGATTATACCACTAAAAATATGCTCAGATGGTCATGTACACACCATTTTGATAGGTTATTGTTCTTGTAGCAAGGCCACCTGCTCCCAAATTTTAAAAATTGTGACATTTTTTGTTGTGCTACCATCAGGAGAAAGCAAACGTTCTATAAAAGGAAACCAAAGGGAAATAAATATAGGCAAAGAGAAATACAGAAAACTAAAGTTATTATACTCCAAGTGAAAATTGTCAAGTAATTTAATCATAGAAAGAATATATTCTGGTTAAGCATAAAAACCAGCCCAAACACACCACTGCCAGGGTGTCTTTTCCAACTGATATCAAGCCTGTAGGACAGAGCAGAACTGCTCCCGAAGCTTTCCAAGACTGTAAATCCTTATGGGAGCCGATAGCCACGGGTTTTTCCCACTGAGCAGCTGGTAGATTGGAATTGCTGGTTTTGAGGTTAGTGGCACACAGATAGCGCCCTGTGTCACCTGGGCTCCTTGTGAAATTAATGCATGTCAATTTGGAAATGAAAGATTGTTTAGTAAATAGCATTGGGGAAATCAGATCAGTATATGGAAAACCTTAAAATTAGATTCCATCCACATATTATATCAAAAATTACATTCAAAAGACCACCAAGGCCATAAATGTGGAATGGTTATTCACAAAAATTACTCAAAATAAAGTCCTTAATGACTTTTTGCTCATCAAAATACTATCTTCAATTCTGGATGCCCAAACTGCTGTTTTGACATGGTGTAAATTGCTCATCTGAGACCTTTCCCAAAATAAAACAGCTTAAAAAATATAATATGACTCAGATAGATGCATACACAAGAGTCATTACTATTGGTTTGGAGACAATATCTGTTCGGAGATTACAGAGAGCCAGAGGACTTCAAAGTCACTACAAGTTCAATATGTAACCTTCAAAAAGACATTGAGTTCCCACTTTGTGAGTAAATATTGCTTGTCCTCAGAGAATTTACAGAAGAAAGGGTGAGGTGACAGGATGAAGGAGTCGATTTCTTTGTTTTAATCATGAAAATTGTGCTAAGTGCTGAAAGGATAAAAAGAGAGAGAGAATTAAGTTTGATTCAATTGAGGGCCTTTGGAATACTGTTTATAGTTCTGAGGATGAAGTATATAAAAAGTCAGATTTCAGAGGAAAAGCACTCAATGTTTTGAGTAATCACATTCCCATGCAGTACAATAATTCAGCATATAATTATACATGTGTCAGTTCAAAAAAATAACAATAAATATTCAAGGAATTTAAGGAGGGTCAGCATAGCTGAAGCAGAATAAACAAGAAAGCTTACCTTTAATTTAGAAAAGAGCCACATGCTTGATGTTTGCACTTTGTTAGGTAAGTCACAGATCCTGGATTCCCTTGTCAAATCTAACACAAACCTATTCTGTGACCCATTTTTCATAAGTTCATTCTATATATTTTTAAAAAGGAATGTACATATGTGCCTGGAGATTTACATAAGATAGGTTAACGTTTGTATTTTTTTAGAGTAAAAATTTAAAAATAAAATCTAGAAGTTTAACAATAGAGTAGTGGTCAAAAGTAGAGCCCATCTGTGTGGTAGGGTATTATTTAATTAAGTATCAAAATAAAGATGCAACAACCGGTACATGTGAGAATAAGGTCTCCCCGTCCTAGCCTTGCTCCATCACACTCGCCTCTTCCGGCTCGCGTTGACTTCCACAACTGAAAGCAACTGGAACAGCAGCTGATAAAGTTCCAGGAGGACAGCAAAACTGCTCATCCATAGTGTGTAATTGAAGAGTGCGGAATTCTTCTTCGGGGACGGGTAAGTGAGATGGTAATGACGCCTTCAGAAGGTGTCCCGATCTAGATGGTGGATATGTTGAGGAACAAGAGCTTCACCTTTTAGTACTTCTGTTTAATAAAGATTTCCATGATCATTTAGCTTTACTTTCAAATTACCCTCACACATACCTGTGTGTGTCTGTGTGTCCTTTACCATCTAGAAATCCCATTAGACTGATATTAGAAGTTATCTGGCTAATACAAAATGTAGTGATACCATCAGGTGCTCACCAAAACAGACAAATATTTTAAAGAAAAACATGACATATAGGTAAAGAGTAACACATGTAGTCCATGTAATACATTCCAATTGACATGTGGATAGTGTAATCTGTTAAAGTTTAAAACCAAGTTAAATTTTCTTTAAATGTTTGTTATGTCCATCAAGAGTAGTCTTTCTCAGAGTGTACTTCCCAGAAACATCAGCACCTCCAGAGATTTATTTGAAATGTAAAGTATTTGAGGCCCAACCCAGACCCATTGAATTAGGTGTGTTCTAATAAGCTGGGAAAGGGTTCTTGATATATGCTCATATTAAAAATAAACGGTGTACAAAAGTATTACCATGTCTATACCTTGTTTTGCTTCCAGCACCAAGAGATAGTTAGCAACAGTTAGCTGAGAAGGTTACGAAGGGTCAGGTTATTCGAAGAAGTAATAAAAACAAGAGGCGATTTGATTAAAGTTCAGACTAAAGTTAACTTCCAGTCCATGCCTGTATTTTGATTGGCACTGACACTGACCTTTTGGAATGTGGAGGCTCTTGGCACAAGTGTTTTTAATCTAATACAGATTTTTGACCTCATCCTTGACAGAAGGTTGGCATTTTTGATACACAAAGATGGGGCTATTTGACCTTTTTGCATTACAATGAATGTCATGATTGGCAGACGTTGGCCTCTCTTTTGAAGAGGTGTGTCACCTGGCATACTTGAAGTATATAAAGAGACATCATCTTATCCCCCATACCCTGAGCATGACAGGTTGGCCCATCTGGTGAAATCTGTGTTTGAGATTCTGTCGTTTTGATGAGTCTATAGATGGCTATCAACTTGCTGTTGGTGACAGACAGTGTGTAGGCTGGAGACTGTCATTCTGTTGTCCTTAGTTTGTGCTGATACTCTGTTTGCAGCCTAGACATTTCCTGCAGCAGAAGTGAGAGTAGATTGTAACATTGCATGGAGGTCACCTTAAGATGCTTCACCTGGAACTAGGTAGACCATTTTGCCCTCCTGGCATCCTGAGCCAGGAGACAATGCCAGTCTCCAAACTCATTGCCATGGACTCTGTTCTGACTCAGTGGTCCCACAGGAAAAAGTACAATTTCCACATTGGGTTTCCCAAGGGATTGATCTGTATTGGATCAGAAAGCCTCATCTTTCTCCTGTGGCTGGATATTTCAAACTGCTGATTTTGTGATGAGCAATCTATTACACCTATTTAGAGGCCATACAAGGGATAATTATTTTTCTCTTTTGAAATTAAATCTTATCGGCCTAAATATAATTTGGGTTTTTTTGTCTTTGTGTGTGTGTGTGTTTCAATCTTACCTACACTAACTTGTTGCACCTAAATAACAACAATAATGATAAAATAAAATCATTCCTTTCTTAGACAAGCATCATGCAACGTGCATAGAGACCAAGTAATGATGACAAAAGAATGCTTTCCCTCAAGGAATTTGCAATCAGTTTGGTGAAAACGTGCACATAAATTCATTTCTGAAAATGTAGTTGTTACTCAACCCAGTTGATGATTGTCCTGAGCTGCTCCAGTTTAGAGTGCAAACTTGTAATTTGTCCAACTAGGGCAATTCATAAACGTTGCACTGGTTAACGCAGAACACATCTTCTGCTGACTGTAGCCCTGGTTTCTGGCATTCAGAATAGTACTATGGAGACATGACAAGGCTAGCCCATGGTGTGGAGGAAGGAAAGCAAGACTGTTGAAAAGAACATGTATAGACAGGAGAAAATAGAGCAGCGCCCTCCATATTTCATCTCGGTATGATGTCCTCTCATAACACATTTTCAGCACCGAAAAAAATTCTTTTTAGGCAAGGCAATTATCAAATGAGACTATATGCTCAATTTTCATTTTTATCATGGGAGTATATGTGTTTAAGAATATTATTTGATGAAGTAGTTAGCCTCAAAACATACAACTATCAACAAATAAAAATATTCTAGCTGGACCTAGATATCCAGACTTTTATCATGGATATAGTGTAGATTCGTTTCCAGATTATCATGAACATAGTTTAGATTCAGGTATGTCATCTCAAGAGTTTTCAGTAAAGCAAATATCATAATTGTCTATTTTTTCATAACAAAAAATGAGAGCTCTCAGCATTAACTCTGTCCTAATTGCTAACAGAAAATTTGAACATTAAGGGGAAAATAGCATTCTAGTTGTTGCTTGATCTCAAAGTCCCCATGTATATTAACATAGGATCCTAGGAGTTGCCCCAGAAAAAAGTGAGGGAAGAAAGCACAAGAAATAAAATGAAAGCATGAATGCTATATGGTTTATAGTTCTTCAGCGTGGTTATTTTTTTTAATTTTAATAAATCTTTTTATTGGGGCTCATACAACTCTTATCACAATCCATACATACATCAATTGAGCAAAGCACCCATATACATTCATTGCATTCGTCATTCTCAAAATTCGCTTTCCACTTGGGTTCCTGGAATCAGCTCAGTTTCCTTTTTTTCCCCCTCCCTCTCCCTCCCTGCTCCCCCCATCCCCCTGATCCCTTAATAGTTTATAAATAATTATTTTATCTTATCTTACACTGCCCGGCGTCGCCCCTCACCCACCTTCCCATTGCCCATCTCCCAGAGAGGAGGTTACACATAGATTTCCAAGATCGGTTCTCCCTTTCTATATCCCCTTCCCTCCCAGTGTTGCCAATCCCACTGCTGGCCCTGAGGGGTTCATCGTCCTAGATTCCCTGTGTTTCCAGATCCCTACTACACCGCTGTACATCCTCTGGTATAACCAGGTCCATAAGGTAGAATTGGGGTCATGATACTTGGGAAGGGAGGAAGTGCTCAAGAACTAGAGGAAGGTTTTGGGTTGCATTGTTGCTACACTGAACCCTGAGTGACTCATCTCCTCCCCACGACCCCTCTGCAAGGGATGCCCAGCTGTCTACAGATGGGCATTGGGTCCCCATCACGCACTCCCCATCACACACTCCCCCTCATTCACGGTGCATATATTTATAGGTTCAGTAGTAGGGTAGCAGACAGACATTGGGCCTCCTCACACATACTCCCCCAATACAATAGCACCTCGCCCAGCTAAATGGTCATTGCATGATACCCACCTTCCTGACATGATCACTGAAGACAGATGTGTGTGTAAGTAAACGTGGTGAAGAAAGCTGATGGTGCCCGGCTATCAAAAAGATATAGCATCTGGGGTCTTAACGGCTTGAAGTCAAACAAGCGGCCATCTAGCTCAGAAGCAACAAAGTCCACAGAGAACAAGCACACAGCCTAAGCGAATACAAGGTGTTGAATGGACCAGGTAGCAGACACCAAGTAACAAAACCAATCATTGTGTGATCACCTTCCTCACATAAACGCTGAAGACAAAGGTGTGCATAAGCAAGTGTGGTGAAGAAGGCTGATGGTGCCAGGCTACTGAGAGATATAACGTCTGAGGACTTAAAGACTTGAAAGCAAACAAGCGGCCATCTAGCCCAGAAGCAACAAAGCCCACACGGAAGCAGCACACCAACATGGGTGATCGTGAAAGGAAGAGGAGACCAGGTCTCAAACAACAAAGGCGAGGGGTGGGGGGAATCACAATAGCTTGATTCTTATGAGACTTACTGGGAAGCTTTCATGGATCCAGAATCACAGGGAAGACTCCATATCACAATGTTTGTGCCAGAACCCAGGCTTCAGGGACTATTGTAGAGTCAACTTTGTGAACAGTATATGCTCTAAGTGTACTTACTACACACAAGATTTCGAACCACAGCATGATGGAGAGCTTCAAAGAGACAAAGAGATCTAAGGCAGGTTTAGTGTTCACTGATTATGAGGGGTCAGCATTATTTCCTGTTATATTGGTGCTTTCTGCATGGAAAATATTTAGCAAAATGTGGGAAAGAAAAAGGCTTTTCCCCAGCTTTGTCTCACCCAAATATATGCCAAACCTAAGAGGCTGTGTGCTAGCACATAGTGTGAGGTCAGATGCTTGGAGATATTCTAAAGGCATCAGCCATCTAGAGCAATCAGACTACTGTCTGGTCCACTATAGGTGGGGCTCAACCCCTACTAATAAGGGTAGTATGTAATTGTTTCTCTAGAGAGTTCAGAACAGGACAATGGTTGGACATTCGAGGTTAGGGTGCCATCCTGAATCTAGGATCCACCCACATCTTGTCACACATGTATCCCTAATCCCTCCTCTCCCTATTGTGTATACATCCCTAAATCATCCCCTTCCCATTGC
This sequence comes from Tenrec ecaudatus, assembly GCF_050624435.1. NCBI lineage: Eukaryota > Metazoa > Chordata > Mammalia > Afrosoricida > Tenrecidae > Tenrec > Tenrec ecaudatus. Next base: position 21,719,892 of record NC_134543.1, read on the forward strand.
TGTATGGCCTATGGTACACCCTCTTCCTGTGACATATGTCATTACCAGTAATCAGGGGATGTGCACACCCCCAAGTATATAGAAGCCTGGGTTAGTCTCTCTCTCCTCCTGTTCTCCTTCCCTCTTCCTCCTTCCCTTTCCCTCTCCTCCTATCTCCTCCTTCTGCACCTCCATGTGGTCCAGCAAGAGAGGTTGAGATGAGCATGCTACCATCAAACATGTCTGACTATTTTACTCTCTGTCCTATCTCTCTTATTCTCTGTGACTTTACTATAATCTTATTTACTATCACTATGTATGTGTCTGCCGGACCCATGATTATTTGTTCAGGGCTGGCACCCTGACAGCAAAATAACAATTTTCATTTCAGTTATAAAACCAGGCACCAAACACTTGTTTGTTAGGCCATTGAGAGTTTTAATCAACTGGCATCTCTAAGTTTCTTTCTGTCAGTCCTTTCTCTATACAAGAGACTGCCAAAGTAATGTTGCCATAAACCCAAAACAAGCCTGGACAAACCCACTGTCACCAACAGCTCAACCATAGTATTTTCATCCATGCAAAAAACTGAATGACTTTTTAATACTGAAGGATAATTGAACTCTTTACAATCACTTCATTTTTTTAGTCAAATAAATAAGCATAGTGCTTATGGTATAGCAAGTATTGTTCATTTTCTGTTGTTGGGGGCTATAAATCAAATGCCAATCTGTAGAAACTTTATGTATAATAGAGCCATGTCCAATCCTGTTGCATTTGGGGGCAGGAATATAAGAGGGAACTTTAAAAATAGCCATCAATGATGCTGTCAGTTATCTAGTGTGATAGATAGGTTTGTTGTGCCAAAATGGCCAATGAACACATGTGACATTAATTGAAGGGTGGAGAGATCAATGGCTTGGTGAGCCTCACTTTTCTCTCTCTTACTCTGTGATCATCGGACCAGTGTAAGACTACCTTACTTGTTCTTTGCCTTCATTTGCAAGCTACACTGCCTGTGGGACACCTAACCCGTGGACTGTGTTGCTGTACCTTGATGTTCCTTCAAGTCTTGCTTCGCCACACTACTAGAAGGTACATCTCTTGAGCTGGGGACTGTTGGACCCTGTCATCTGGCCAACTGTTGGTGACCTGCCTTGCTGTTTGCTGCCTGTGGCCAGATAGCCTGAATTGCTCCACGGAGGACTACCCAGCAGCCCCCAAGACTTGAAGACTGCCAGTGTACTAGTTGTCTCAGGGAAGTGAGTTGCACTGAGCCATTTGTACTGCTCTATAGAGTAACTGTTTATTCCTTATGTTATCCATCTATATAAATATATATATAATTATTAGTGTCCTGGTTTTGTTTCTCTAGAGAACCCTGTCTAACACATCTGACATATTGAATTGCTATTAGGTTCTTAGGCAAAAGAACAAACTCAGCCTGTTTGTGAATTTTTTTTCTACTTTACTATTTTTTGTAACCAGATAAACTGTGTCAGGGACAATGCATATACAAAAATGAATGTATAACTCTAAATATATTTCCACATATTGAGGTTTTCAGAAAACAATTATCTTGCCTTACATCTGGGTATGTGGTCTCAGGTTCACCTAAATTTCAGGGTTTGAGGGGATCAATTAAATTTCTAAAATGCTAAATGACTTGCTCAATATTGAGCATAGTAATAAAAAAACTATAACAAAGAATGTGAGATTTTGACCTAGAATTGAATTTCCTGATAATCTAAATACTCAGATGGATTATTTTTATTATTATTGAAATTACAACCATTTCTAATTCAAATGACTCATGTACTTTATTATGTAAAATTTTCCCCAAAGACTGATCAAATCTGTTTTATCTGTGTTTTTCCCAGGCTTCACCTTCATTAACTGGAAGGAAGAAAACAAAGCCCACTTACAATGTTACTTACAATGTTACAATGTTACCGGGTCATGCTAAGACCCATCCTTGACAGATATCTTTCTTATGAATTATATGTATTGTAAATAAGTAGTACATGCCAGCCCAAGGATTTCATCTATTTTTAATTAATGAATTGCACCACTTAGCTTCTTTTACACTTAAGTGAGCTACATAAAAAAACACTTGTGATTGTCACAGATGTCCCACCTCTTAACTCAAATCCTGCCCCAAACCATGTTCACATTCACCACCAACAGATTAATAGTGTGTAACAGTAAGTGATACTGTAATTATCTGATAATAGTTAGATTGAAATATAGTCCTCTGTGCTACCATTAAGAGACTTGTGTGCTTTCAATAATAGTTTTTGCTTTATTTTCTGTTTCCTAATGAGCAATTAAAGAGCTCTGGAGGCCCAGTGTGTGAATACTCAGCGGCTTATCATCAGGTCAGTGTCCAAAATCACCAGGAGCGCTGCGGGAGAAAGATACAGCAATTTACTTTGGTAAAGGTTGCAGTCTTGGAGACAATGGCACAGTTCTTCTCTGTCCTAAGGGATGTCTGTGAGGGAGAATTAATTGAGTGGCATGGGGTTTAATGGACAACACTGACATCATATTTTGATTCTGAAGTAAATAAATGCCATGTATTTAAGTTCCTTTCCACTTTTCTTTATGTGGCTTCCACTGTAAGAATCAATTTTCCAAGGAAACAGTTTTGTGAGTAGATCGACAGAGCAGGAAAGGATACACATTTTAAGCTACAGTTAAAAACATGCTAATAACAAGAAATTCAAATACCTATATAATTGGAAAAGCCTGAAATTTGGGGACAGAATTTACAGAAAAATGAAAAATAATAGTCTCCAGGAAGTGCCTTGATTAGTTAAGAATGCTGTGAACAAACACACCACACTGATATGATGGGAGAAAGGAAAGCAACACAGAAGGTGTGAGATGACAACTATGAATCCACAGATCATGATAATAACTCTGACTACTAATGGCCTCAATCCATCCATTAAAAGACAAAGGCTGGCAGGCTGACTGAGAAAGCACGACCCATCAATCTATTGCCTGCAAGAGACACATGTTATGCTCACAGACAAAAATAATTTAAGAATAAAAGGCTGGCAGAAAATATACCAGGAAAACTACAACTGAAAAAAAAACAGGGGTTGCAATCCTAATCTCAGACAAAATTGACCTCAAGGTGTAAACCAAAAGGAAAGACAAGGAGGAGCACTGTGTAATGCTGAGAGGATCAGTAAACAAGGAACCAGTGAGCATAAATATATACTCACCTAATGAGGGACACTTGGAATTTGTCAAATAATTCAAAAGATGAAAAAAGAAATCACAGATTCAACAATCATAGTTGGTAACTTTAGTATACCATTATCAGAGAAAGATAGATCACTGGGAAAGAAGCTCAGCAAGAAGGCTATGGAGCTAAACACTACAATTAAGTAACGGGACCTGATAGACATATATAGAGATTTCCATCCAAATGCAAAAAAAATCTCATTCTTTTCAAGTGAGCATTGCTCATTTTCAAAACAACATCACCTGCTAAGACACAAGTAAAGCCTAAAGCCTGAGTAAATTCAAACACCTAGATATTACTCAGATGTCTTTCTTGGATAACCACACCATAAAGCTGGGGATCAATAAAGGACTACTAGGAAAACCCTTGAGGATAGCCCAAATCAGAAAATGAGAGGGCAGGAAATGTTGCAGGGGATGTGACAAGATATGATCTCTCCTCCACTGCTGGTGGTCTTATAGATACGTGAAGCCTCTGTGGAAAGTGTTTTTAACAATATTTAAAGCAAATGGAAATTGAGCTACCTTATGACCCAGCTATCCCACTACTGGGCAAATACCTATAAGAGGTAATAAATAAGCCACAACCAGTTGCTTCTACTCCAATGTTTACTGCCGCACAAATCACAATTCCAAAAATTGAAAACAACCTAAATTTCCATCACTAGATGAGTAGATTAGAAAACTCTGGCACATACACACAATGGAGCACTACATATCACTAAAAATAAACACTGATGATCACAGGAAGCATGTCCTTTCGTGGTAAGAGTTAGAGGAAATTATGCTAAGTGAGGTCAGACAATCACAAAAGGACAGATGCGACATGAGTCCTGTGAGGTAAGTATAATCGGCACACTAAGCATGGAAGAAAGGCCACTTATCTCATACTGTATGGATTGGGGTACAGGCAGTTAGTGGAGGTCAGACTAAGCCCAAGGAAGTACATGTTATTCCAACACATAGAAAGGGAAATAGAGGACGGGTGGGAAAAGAGGAAGATGATGGTAAGGGGGGGGCAGGGCACTCGCCAATCCAGAGGGGAGAATATTGGTTATGCCTCCACTGAATTGGGAGTGTGCATCCAGACCCCACCACGGCTCTCCAAACCTCGAGAGCAATGTAAACATATGGAGAAATGCATAAAAGTGGGCTACATGACTGGCCCCAATTAGAGTCAAACTGACTCCCTCCCTAGAAGTAAGTGCTACAGAGAACAACATTACACCTACAGGTTAGGGAGAGAGACTGGCATGCCACACTCACATGGAAGCGAATCAAGAGGTAAAAAGAGAAAGGAACAGTCTAGACCCTGCATTGACACACCAAGTGGAAGATGTCCATGGATGGAATTGCTTTCGCACAGAGAGGACTATAGGGCCTACACAGCTCAAGACAAATTGTCCCCTTACTAAAGGATAGCATCACAGAGGACATTACTGGGGATACATGGTTGGGAGTTAGTCTTGTCTGAACCCCACACAGTGGGGTGAACCAAGAAGGTAACATAAAAGATCAGAACCAGGACCAAAGCAAAGCCACAAAGCCCCTAAAGAGTCCCCCAAATAGACTTCAGGCTAAGAAAGACAGCTCCCAGGATTTCCCCAAACCAGTGGGAGATGGTCGTAAAAATCAGTGGACAGACCTGGAATTATGAAGGTTTTTTCTTTTTTTTCTTCCTTTCAATCCTTTGTTTCCTTTTTGTCTGGTCTCTGTTATTGTTGATTTGCCTACTTTAGTTGTAAGATAGGCAGGGGAAGCAAGCTCGAGGAGAAAGCAACAGTATCAATGGTCCCAGAGAAGGAGGAGTGGGAAGGGAGCAGTGAGCAAAGAGTGCCATAGACAGTGAACAACTAGGGAATTCAAATCAACAACAAGGAGGAAGTAGAGACCCTGTGAATATTGGAGCAACAGCAATGTAGCTGAGAGGAATTACTAAGAGGCGGAAGTAGAGCAAGCATTATGGTGCGGCAGGAAGAAGGTAAAAGGAAACAGAGGAACGATCTAAGAAGTAAAGCTATGGATAGAGGTGGACATATGTAAATACATTAATTCATAAAAATAGAGGTATTGGCCTAGGTACATATAGTTATATGGCAATACATTGAGGTAGTGGATGGACTTTGGGACTCTATTCATACCCTCCCTTAATGCAAGAGCACTTTTCTCTAAAAACTGGTATTCTGTGATGCTCACCCTCCCAGCACAATCGCTGAAGACAAAATGAGTACAAAGAAAATGTGGTGAAGAAAGTGGATGGTGCCTGGCTATTAAAAGATACTGTCTGGGTTCCTAACGGATTGAAATTAAGCAAGTGGCACTCTTGCAGAGAAGCAACAAGCCCACATGGAGGAAACACACCAGCCTATGTCATCATGAGGTGTCCTTGGAACCAGGTAACAGGTATCAGAAGACCTAAAACAAACTAACAAACAAACAAAAAACATACTGTTAAGAATGAGGGGGTTGGGAGCAGAGACCCAAAGCATATCTGTAGACAATGGGACATCCCCTCACAGAAGGGTCATAGGGAAGGGATGAGTCAACCAGGGTGCAGTAAAGCACTGATGAAACACAAAATAATCCCCTGGTTCCTTGAGGCTTCCTCACCCTCACTGCCATGACCCCAGTACGGCCTTTCACCATGGGTTAGACCAGAGCATGTGCACAGGTACAGATAAGAGGTAAGTTCACGACAAGTGGAATCGAGGAACAGGAATGGGAGTAGCAATACCAGATGGATAGGAGGAAGGTGGTGGGAGAAGAGGAGGAAGGGGAAACTATTGCAATGATGGACACATAAATATACCAACTCTACTCCGCCCCATGGGATGAACAACAGAAACCTTGGGAGAAGGGAGACAATGATTTGGTTTAAGATATAGAAATAATAAAAACTTATAACTTATCAAGGGATCATGAGGGTGGGTTGGGGGAAGGGAGGGGCAAAAGAGAGCTGATACCAAGGTCTCAATAGAAAGTAAATTTCTAGAAAATAATGATGGCAACATAAGTACAAATATGCTTGATGAAATTGATGTATGGATGGTTGTAAGAGTTGTAAGAGTCCCCAATAAAATGATCCTTTATTTTAAGAAAATAATGGTGTGAAGGTCATACCTGATCTACTCTGACTACATAAGTGAAAAGGAGAATTAAGTCTAAGGTTGATTCCTATAAACCAGAGATTAAATAAACTATACTCCTCAAACCTTACCACCTTTAACCAATTGTCCCCCTCACACAGGTCTCTACTTCTCTGCTGAGTTCAATAATTTGTTGGAATGGCCACATTCAGACATTGTGAGATAATTACACAAGTTCACAGGGTATAAATCCAGATTGAAACATTTCTAGCCTTTTGTTTTAGCTTTTTATTATGAAGTAGGTAAAGGTTAACAGAGAAAAACAGTTTCCTATTCCAAACCAGAAAGACTCATCTTTTTTTTTAATGATTTTGAGTTTTGTTGACCCCTTACTCCCATTTTATCAAGGACCTTCTAACATGATTCCTTTCAGAGCCCTTGGCAGTCATAGTAGTCGGGCACCATCTAGTTCTTATTTGCTCACCAGGATGAAGTTTGTGTGATACATTAGGCCTTTGGAAAAATTATTTTCATGCACTTTTTATTTTCTTCAGTCTTTTTTGTCTGGACACGAAGAGACCAATAATTTCACTTTATATGGTCACTCACAAGCTTTTAAAATCTTTGTCACTACTCAGGTTACCAGCTGGAGTAATGGTTGTACATTGGACTGCAACTGCAAGGTTAGCAGTTTGAAACCATGAACCACTCCAAGGGAGAAAGATGAGGCTTTCTACTCCTATAGAGTTATACCCTCGAAAATCCACAGAGGCAGTTCTACCCTGTCCTATAGGGTCACCATGAATCCAGTCAACTTCATGACAGTGAATATTAGTGAGTCACTACCGAGCAGGGTAGGATGTAGGATGCTGTCTTTGTGGACTATTATGCCAATGTACCTTGATTGGTACCTGAGAACATATTAAAAACATCTTTAACATAATATAGTAAAATAATGTATTGATGTATGTTGCAAAACAGTGCCCATTTGTTATTAGGAAGTTCCTCAAAATTTGAACACAATAGGTTTTATAGGGCCTTCTTTATAACTACGGATCATGCATAGATTGAATATTCATAACCTGAACATTGCCTGAATTTTTGAGAAAGAAATACCACCCTAAGCTCACCCCAAACTTATTGATTTCAGATCAACACAAATAACTCTTGCTTTTAGGTGCTGTCTAGTCAGCTCTGACCCACATTTACTATATTCACAACAGAAGGAAAAATCATCCTGTATCATCCTATGCCCAGCCCATTGATGAAGCCACAAAAGGAAAGAAAAAATAAAAGCAGAATGAATTTTTATAAACATGATGCCAGTGAAGATCTATTGTTGAGAAATTAAATGCCATCCCTTCCTCCACATAGCTACTGGGCACACCTAGAACTACAACAAACTTGTGAGAAAAAAAGTTAAAAATAAAACATTAATATTGGTTAAAGGCAGTGGATGTAGGTACATTATTGTGAAGGTCTAAGTCCTGTTCTGAGAACAAGAGAGCACTACATGCTTTACGATCAGAAAAGTATCCTTCCCCCAAACATTTTCAATGTGGGCGCTGAGCACATCATCAGAGAAGCTGGACTGCAGGAAGAAGAATACAGCATCAGAACTGGAGAAAGGCTTATAAATAAACTCAGATATGCAGATGACATATCCTTGCTTGCTGAAAGTGAGGGAGACTTAAAGCACTTATTGATGACAGTCAAGGAGCGCAGTCTTCAGTAGTCATGATGATTATTCAATGTAAAGAACACCCAGATCCTAGCAACCGGGACAATAGGTAACATCATGCTCAATGGAGAAAACATTGAATTTGGTCTTTGTTTTGATTTGATGCTCAGTCAGTGCTGATGGAAGCAGCGGTCAAAGCGTGAAACAGTGTATTGCATTGGGCATATGTTGAAACGCAAGCAGGTTACTTTGAGGACTAAGGTGCACCAGAAACAAGCCATCAGATTCAACTGCCCAAGACACATTTGAAATTGGGGCTTTGAATATAGGAGATGGAAGAAGAATCCATGTGTCTGCATTATGGTGCTGGCAAAGAATATTGGAAGTACCATGGACTGTTGAAAGGACATACCCGCCTGTCTTGGAAGAAGTTCAGCCCAAGAACTCCTTAAAGGCAACTTTGTTGTACATAGTTCTGGTACGTTGTCGAGAGAGACCAGTCTCTGGAGAAGGACATCACGTTTGGTAAAGTAGAGGAGCAAAACAAAGAGGAAGACCTTCAATGAGATGGACTCACACCGTGGCTCCCACAATGGACGTAAGCAAAGGAAGAGTCGTGAGCACGGCACAGGACGTGGCAGTGTTCCGCCTGCTGTGGGTCGTGTCACCGTGGACCCGAGCCTCCTCAATGGCACCCAACAGCCACCACCTAAGCACCTGCGCATTGAAACGCCTATCCACAGACTCCGGGAAGTACTTCCTCACATGGAGAACCTAGTTCAGTAAACCTTGCAGAAAGAAAAGAGTCGAAGAAAAGGAAGTTCAAAAGTAAGTTTGCTCCCAAAAATTGAAAGAGAAAAACAAAATTGGACTTTCCATAAACTTCCTTGCCAAGTACGTCTCTGCCCAAAAAAGAGCAGAGAAGAGAACCAACTGCCAGGAATGTCTAAGGAATTCTCACCATGTGAAAAAAAGAAAAACTAGGAAAAAGGTTATTGCTTCTACAGCACCTTTCAGCATGGCCACATTTGACACTCCTTCTATCAAGAGGGAGGAACCCTGGTGGACCAGTGGTTTATGCATAAGGCTGATAATACAAGTGAGAAATAGGAGGTTTCTGCTCCTCTACAAATGTACAGCCTGGGCCTCAGCCCTGCAGTGTTTGTATACAGTAGCTTTTTCCCTGTGCCCCTTTTGAATTTTTTTCCTTTTTATAAACTTACCTCAGCGGACACATGTTGTACTTGTCCTTTTGTGCTTGGCTTACTTCACTTAGCATAATTTCCTCCGGCGATATGCCTCATGCGTCCATCACTGCTTTTAAGCGTTGCATAGTACTCCATTGTATGTATGTACCATAGTTTTTTAATCCATTCATCTTTTGATGGAAATCTGAGTTGTTTCAAACTCCTTGCGATTGTGAACTGTGCCGCAATGAACATTGGAGCACAGATGTCTGGCCATGGTTTATTTCTGAGCTCTTCTGGGTATATGCCCCGTAAGGGGATTCCTGGCTAGTATGACCACCAGGCCAGGAGCATGATATCACCACTCCAAACAGCCAATGCACAGAGTGGACCATTTGGCTGATCCCACTATGAGACAAGACGTACCTTGCTGACACATGGCCCTACAGGGGACAACACTGCAGACTCAGTGTCAAGATTGGCTGGGACTGTCCTCGCGACAACAAGGCAAAACACTAAAGACATGCTTCAGAGCAATGTGGGGAGCAGAGCAGGGAGTTTCCGAAGAACTGCGAAGGACAGATTCTGAGGCCAGAGCATGGCACCACACCAGACTTGACTGGAGGACATGCCTAGAGTTCAAAAATCAGACCTTGATCTATTTACAGGTTGTTCTTTCTGTTTAAAATTTTTTCTTTTTCTCTTTTTTAAAATTAATTTATTCTTTTATGGGTCATTGGTTTTCTTTTTTTGTTACCATCGTTGTGTTCTCATTCGTTGCTTTGTCTTGCTATGCCTTGTCTTTTGGTGCATATTATTATCTCTACAGATCTATCTTGATAAGATAGGTTGGATGAACAGTCTGGAGGAGAAAACAACGAGATCGATGGTTCCAGGGGGACATGGGAGAGGGGGAGGCGAGGGTAAGGAGGTGGTTTTGACCAATCCAGGGACAGGGGAGCAACAAGTGATCCAAAAATTGTGGCAAGGATTATGTGAGAGGCCTGGTAGGGATTCAGCAAGTGCAATGTAATCGAGAGAAATTACTGAAAGCCAAATGAATGCCGAGGATGATAGTGGAACAAGAGGAAAGTGAATGGAAATAAGGAAAGAACTAGGAGACAAAGGGTACTTATAGAGGCCTAAATCCAGGCATGTACATATGTAAGCAAATTTAAATAGGATGGTGGGGAAATATATCTACATTTGAACATGTGTTCTATTAAATTGGCATTCCATGAAGCACACCTTGCCAACACAATTGCTGAAGACATAGTTGTGCATAAGCAAATGTGGTGAAGAAAGCTGATGATGCCCAGTTATCAAAAGATATAGTATCTGGGGTCTTAAAGGTTTGCAGGTAAACAAGCAGCCATCTAGCTCAGAAGCATCAATGTCCACATGGAAGAAGCACACTAGCCTGTGTGACCACTAGGTGTAGAAGGGACCAGGTATCAGACATCAGTGAACAAAAATTCATATCAGTGGGTGCCCACCTTCCTGATATGATTACTGAAGACAAATGTATGCATAAGCAAATGTGGTGAAAAAAGCTGGTGGTGCCTTGCTATCAAAAGATATAGCACCTAGGACCTTAACGGCTTGAAGATAAACAAGCAGTCACCTAGTTAAGAAGCAACAAAGCCTCCATGGAAGAAGCACACCAGCCTGTGTGACCACGAGGTGTCAAAGGGATCAGGTATCAGGCATCAAATAACAAAAAAAATTTATCTTGAAAATGAGGATGAGTGGAGACCCAAAGAGTAGAGACCCAAAGCCCATTGGTAGGCAACTGGACATCCCCTTACTGAAGGGTTTCGGGGAGGAGATGAGCCAGTCAGGATGCAGGGTAGCAACAATGAAGCATACAACTTTCCTCTAGTTCCTAAATGCTTCCTCCCCCACTATCATGATCCCAATTCTACCATACAAATCTGGCTAGACCAGAGGATGTATGTTGGTACAGATAGGAACTGGAAACTCAGGGAATCCAGGACAGATGACTCCTTCAGGACCAGTGGTGAGAGTGGCGATACATGGAGGTTGGAGGGAGGGTGGGACTGAAAGAGGGAACCGATTACAAGGATCTACATATAACCTCCTCCCTGGGACATGGTCGACAGAAAAGTGGGTGAAGGGAGACGTCAGACAGTGTAAGACATGAAAAAATAATAATAATTTATGAATTAGGAAGGATTCATGATGGAGGGGGTTGCAGGGAGAAGGGGGAAAATGAGGAACTGATATTAAGTTCTCAAGTAGAAAGAAATATTTTGACAATGATGCTGGCAACAAATGTACAAATGTGCTTGACATAATGGATGTATGTATGGATTGTAATGAGAATTGTATGAGCCCCCAATAACAACATTTAAAAGAAACAGAAACAATATAGCCTAGGGAATCCCAGCGGGGGAGCCTTTTGATGCCCCCCTGTAGGGCTGCCTTTGGGTGGGTCTATCAAGGTGTAGAGTTTAGGCTTCTTCTCCTTTAATGAGTCTTCATGACTCTTAAATTAATTAGTCATTCCGTTTCAATGATAGAAAGTAATGAAAGGGAGGCTGGGCGACTTCCCAGGCTACATCCAAACACACCATATAGCTTTCACCATATTCTATTGGAAAACTCTCTCCAAGGGATGCAATCTGTCATGTAAAGAGTCTGATGACCCTGAAGGATAATTTAGTAAATCATGCAGGATTCTGATAATTTTTCTGATAAGAGAACTGAACACAGAAGTTCAGAGAACTTTCTGACTCACAAGAACACAGAAAGTATTGTGTCCTTGGGACATGGAAACCTCATATTGAGGACCCCTCCATGCCTCGCTCTATGCGTTTCTTTATGTCCGTCCTCTTTGAAAACAATAATTCTGTAATCATACCTAGGATAGAGTTCTACGAGTTGTTTCAGTTATCAAACCTCAGTGAGCAGTGAGAACCAGCAGGTCAAGAAGTGAGAGTATCGTGTGGACGTGCAAGCTTGCAACTGTCATCCTGAATCCGTGACCAAGGAGCAGGAGATTGGGACAGGCTTCTGCAAATTCTGGACTTTGAAGGACTTCTAACTTGTGAGCTGTAACCTCGCTTAAGGTGGCGAGGCTCAGACAAGTGATGTTTGGGCAGCTTGTCTGAACGTGAGCAGCTTCCTAATTTCTAAACCCCGATTCCGCTCAGATGACTAAGATGAGAAAGAAAGGGACACGCGGCACACACACCGCGCACTGCCTTTATCAAGGCCAGCCGACTGGTGCACCCCAGTGAATTTTGTGGAATGTAAATTTTAACCGTGCATCCACCTATGACAGGCAAGGCACTGCATTCTTTCGGTCCTCTTTGCAGCTACCACCCAAACAATATTTTCATTATAAAACCTGCTTAAAGCAAAGCCCGGGTGGTCATTTGACACTGATGTCCAATTATATGTGGTGAAGGATAAGGTTGCTTAAAGGAGAGAAAGCATGATGTCAGAACACAGACGGATTCAATGTCTGGGACTCTGAGTTCACTGAAGCATCAATTCCTAGACCTGCAATCAGACCATCTTTTTAGTGGATGATTCTGACGGTTTCTCTGGTCATGGGCATGTTGCACATTAGTCTGTTAGAACTCCAATTGTTGAGTCTGCAATCAAGCAATCTGTTTTTTAGTGACTGGTTCTGATTTTTTCTCGGGCTACGGACATGTTTTATATTAGGCTGTCAAAACTATGAACCATGAGCACAACACAGAGAATAAATATGACTTTGTTTCCTTTTAGTGCCATTCATTATACCTTTTCAACTACTAATAATTTTAGACAAATCACAAATTGAGCTGAATGTGAGTTGATTACATTCAGGGAAATACTAGTCTAAAACACAAAGCATTAGCGCTACCCCAGTCTTTGTAGCGCTTTAGAAAATAGTTATTTGTAATAATAGATATGTAGGAATTTCTTAGGTTATGAATGAGACATGTTCCTAAGTGTGTGTCTAAGTTGAATTGTAGGTAAATCAGAATATATGCATATAGCTTTTATTTAGCCCTCCATTAGGCTAGATCTTCAGAGTAAGTCATTATGTTTCAACTCCTTAGAGAGAATTTGCATTTCTACTTGAGATATATTGAATCAGAAGCTGCACTGTAAAAAGCTCCCGGTGTCCAATGAATCACAATCTACGCTTTAAGATCCCTTTGTATACTTATCATGTTCATATAAATTCTAATTCAATTCAGCTGAGGTGGAAATGCATATTCACAGCAGGATAAAGTGGATTGAACTGATTTTGAAGGTCTGAGTTATTACAAGAAAAGATTCAAAGCCTTTTTCATTATTTAAAAGCTGCAGCCGGTGAAGGTGGTTGTGATGACAAATACGTTGTGAACAGGTCATGGTTCAATCATTTCAAAGTGAGGACAGATTTACATAACATTAAAGCGCATGTATGATTTCTGCATAAGTTAGATGTCTGTAATATAAGGACCTACTGTAATGGCAATAAAACTATTCAAAAATAATTTTACCATATCCAACTGTCTATAATTTCAAAATACTACAACCAAGTCTCTGTACTATAAAGTATAGTTACAAAATTTGAAGTATTTTCATATTATGGAGAAAGGGTGGTCCACTAAAGGCATGGGGACCTCTATGAGTTATTTGCATGGTTCTGATAAGAAAATAATATTTTAGCCAGTGTGTGTTTAAAAGATAACCTAAAAAGGTAAATCTATAAAACATTTTAACTCGACTCATTTGTGGGCTACCTGCTGTTCAGAATAATAAAAGTATTAAAAGAGAAAAATGGATAAGCATCTTTTAAAGAAAACTATACTTTAAGAGTTTAGGAATGAATTATTAAAAATATTATAAATACTGATAAATCTGAAAGTTGAGAACAATATAAATATATCAGATGATTGACACAGTGGTTGCACCAATGGGCCGAATATCACACTTGTGAGCATGTTGCACCCCTGGGCAGTGTATCACTCTCGAATCCACAGCATCACTCTGAACAGAACCTGCTGGACAGTGACCTAGAAACAACTTCAAATGCATCAGAGGAGGCTCATGAGAATGATAGACTAGCCAGAATTCTAGAAACATTAGTAAATAAATATGAATAAAAATTGAAATAATGCATGTTAGAACTGCCTGTCATCACAGTCAGTCATATGCACGGACACAAACACATCCAGGCTAGAACAGGCCCTTCATCTAAATATGAATCATCTAAATCTGTGGTGATATATGAGGAATCTAGGTATTGTGGTGGAAGTGGGATACTATTACCTATGATATTAAGACATGCTATTAACTGGCAACTTAAAAAAAATCTAAGATGTCAGTAAAAATATGCAATATACTAGCTCAGGGCAAACAAACCCTTCAGTGAGATGTAAAAGGCAGCCAGCTAACAATACTTCATTCGAATGAGACTCTAGAATTTAATGAAATTCAACTCACCTCTTAATTAGGTCACATCAGTATAAATGCATGCAAATTTATGGGCTTTCAATGAAGTTGGCAGTAAAGAAAGTCGAATAGATCATTTGTAGAAGCAGCATGATGGTGTACAAAGAAACCCTTTGGGAAAGCATTCCTAGTACCCCAGCCACGCTTTCACTTGGACCTGATGCTGGAGCAATGACCAGAATAAAAGTAAGACAATGATGAAGGTGATGGTGATGATGCTGTTGGGTTGTTTTTTTTTTCACAGAAAATTAAGTCACAGAAAAGTAACACGGCTACATTAAGCAACTCTTGCTTAAATAGACATATTCTTTCTGAAATTTATTGTCACGTTATTTGACATTTATATGATAAAAATAGTTTTCTTATAAATATCCTTATGTTTTGTTTTTAATAAATGCTTGCACATATGTTTATCACATCTATGAAGTGATATTGTAATATTGCTTATCAGAAACCCCCCTCTCACCGCCTTCCCTCTACTCCTCTATTGGCAGAGAAAACAATATGCACAAAGTCTCACGGTGTAATTGTTGGTGTCTTCCTGTGAGGAGGAAAGAAGAGAAAAAAAATCAAAGGCAAATGGAAAAAATTAGTCCGAAAACTAATGGACCATGTGAAATTCAATTTCTTACAACCTTGAGACACGAAGATTGAGATGACGTCTAGTTACCACTACCAGCCACTCAGAAAGGAATCCGATTCAAAGGTCCTAGATAGAGTGGGAGAAAAATACAAAACCATAAAATGTCCCAGGCATATTGGTTCAAAAGAAACTGATAGAACCCCTGAGCCTAAAGCTCTAGTCACTTTCCATCCTAAAACTTTGCTTACTCCTGTGGTTCAATTTTCAAACAATAGGCGTATAAGGTGGATATGGAAGCCCTGGTGCTACTGGAGCCATGGCAGGGTTGTAGTTAAGCGGGGGGCTGGGATCTACATGGTGAACAGTTCGGCAGGAGAAAAAGTGGGATTTTTGTACCCATAAACAATGACTGTCCTGAAAACCTCCAAGGGTGGCTCACTGAGTCAGCACTGACTGGATGACAGTGAGTATAAAGTGAATAAGTCACCAGGGGGGCAAGAATCTTCAGATCTGTCCACCTATCAAGGTCAAAGGGCAGCCTTTACCAAGAACTAAGTTCAAATTTTAAAAATACGGAGAAATTAAAGGGGAAACATGGGGTGGAAGAGGTAAGAGTGATATCACATTGTGGGAATTGCAGTTAATGACATGAAACAAAATGTGTATGAATCAATAGAAAATGGATTTTCTCTGTAAAGACTCACCCAAGTAAAAAATAAAAAGTGAAATGTAAATAAATCCCTAAGCTCCCTGAGAAATGGAAAGGAAAGCTGTACATGGTGAGCAAGGAAAAAAGATAGGTGGGGGTTAGTTTTGGAAATTGAATAGGGGCGGTTGTCTAGAAAAGAGGTCCGCACATTGTAGTGTGAGAGCCATATGCACCGCTGAAGTAAAATTGACAATGAAAATAAAACTATCATAGTTTTTAATAAAATGTTAAGAACATTATGCAGATTATAGTTATTTAATTTGTTTATAAAATATATTTATAGATCTAGGATAAATTTTAGGCTGTTTGGATGGGCAGGATTGGCTCCTCCATCTCAAAAGTTGGCCAACCCCTGATCTAGAACATTAGACGGCATGTTAAATTAAGGACATGCGATTGTAATTGTAGCATAAGTCACCTAGGACTTTTACAAACAAGAAAAGTTTAAATTAGTTTACACTTAGAATGAGCCTCCTGACTGCTGAATTATTTATATACAATTTGTAGAAACCAAGTTAGAAAAGTAATATATTAATCCGGACAGAGCTAAAGTTAATGCAAAAGTAGATGTGGTCAAAGTGCTTGAATTTGATGGTAGAGTAAGAGTTGCAAAAGAATGCTTTGTCATTTCTCCTTATTGTGTCAATCTGTCTTTGATGCTGATTTAAAAATCTTTGCTAACTAAATAATCAAGCATCTGAGAGAGAAAAAAAGGGCAATAGTTGCCATGGACAAAGTTCATTAGGAAGTAAGGGAAAGGAAAGTGAGGAGTGGAAAATGTAAACACTGGGAGACATCCAAGCCACGAAACAAAATGTATATGACCTGTTGAATAGAAACCTGATTTGCTGTGTAAACCGTCACCCAATCCACAACACAAAGTAAAATAATAACCAACAATTAGATCTCTAATTATGTTATTCAGAACTGATACTTATTACTGTCTATGTCAAACTCCTTATGACTATTTGTCCCCACAATAATCATGTGTTCTTCTGAGCATGATGTTTTATTTTTTACCTGCATTTCCCAGGTTGTTGATTAAACACAATAGTCTAAAGCATAAGAATAAAACTAGCATCAAACACTTAAAATTATTCAGTTACTGCAGAATGAAAATTCCAAGGAAACTACAAAGTAATTCACCAAGTAAAGGAAGGAAAGGGGTTGTTTCATTAAGTAGACAGCAATGTAGGGTACACACCAGGCCCATGTTGTTCAGCAAGTAAACTCAGGCTCTTGTTTCCTTTGAAACTACAAGTTAGAGAAATACTCAAAAAATGCATGGTCAGAAAACATCTGTCTAAAGCTCTAACTAGTGTTGAAAAATCAAAGCAGCTTCTCTGTACCAAAGTGACCCAAATAGCTTAGATCCTCCAAGCAAGAATGGGATGTTCCTTTCTCACCGCATCATCTCAAAGAACAAAGCTTATCATAATCTGTGATTTTAGATGCTTCTTGAGAGCAGGTAACATTGTTCTAAAGAGTGAAAAGAGTTTTGCGAGCATTCCAGTGTGGACTTTACCATTCTAAAAAACACTGCCATCGAGTAGATTCCTACTCGGAAAGACCTTCTGTAGGGTTGCTGAGATCAGAGGAGCTAGCCTCGCCTTTCTCCAGAGAAGTGACTAGTGGGTTTGAACTGCTAACTTTAAGGTTAGCAGTCTAACTCTTAACAGACAGGATTATCAGGGCTCCTAATGTGTGTAATAAAGCTCTAAAACTCACTGCCATAGTCTATTCTGATTTATAGAAACCCTGCAAGACAGTAGAACTGGCCCTGTGGGTTTCCAAGACTAAATCTTTAAGGAAGCAGAAAACCTCACCTTTCTCCTGAAGAGAGGCTGTTGGTTTCCAACTGTTGACTTTGTGGGTAGTAGCACATTGAGTGAACCACTTCCATGTGATTTTAATGGTCTTTGTGTTTTCTTTCTGGGAGTACAGGGGTACCATATATATATATATATATAATTTAGAAATACCTCACATGTGGTAGGAAAGAGTACGCTATGCTAAGAAGGTAAAAAATGTGGGCTGGATCACTGGACTCATGGGCTTGCTCCACTTATCCATGAGCTACTGCATACATGGTCAGAATGTAACCACTGAGCAGTCCCATACGTGTAACTTTTTCCAGATATCCCCAAAGAAGGTCCTCATATTTATATACTCTGTAACTCCTGGAAATATTCTTAACAATGCACAAACTGTGTGTGTCTACTGAACCCAAATATCCAGGCCTCTAGTTTGGAATCTTGACTCCTGGGCTGCTATAATAACTTACCAGAAACTTGCAGGCTTTAAACAGCGGAAATGTTTTCTTTCACAGTTTCTGGAGGCCAGGAGTCCAAATTCAAGGTCAGTGTTTCTTCTAAAAGTATCAGGCAATATCTGATCCCTATGGCTCTAAACTTTAGGTGGCCAAAAACACCCCTTGGCTTTGGCTTAGCTTTTCGCCATGATGTCATGTAGCTTCCTCCTGGGAAGGCCTTCTCCTCTATGTATCTGTGTCAAAACTCCTTCAGCCTTTTCCATATCACTACCCATGTGATTGCAATGGGGCACCCATGAACACAACAGCATCAGCTCCCTCTCTCCAGATTCTTAACCTGACCCTATAGTTTACCATATAAGGTAAGATTCACTGTTTTGCCATCAACATTTCACAAATTATAGGCCTTAAAGTGTTGGGCATATCCTTCAACTCATGACATATACTCCCTTATAGATTAAAAATATAATTATTAAGCTCCTTATAGTTTATTGAATATTTATTAATGAAATGATAGTATTGATCTTTCTCCCCTTATCGATTTGCCAAGAATATGCTTGAGCTTGCTCATATATACATATAGATCTCAAAAAGAATCACTATGGTTAGGTTAATAATTTAGTTACTTAGTTTGAAAATGAGTATATATAATTCACAAAAGGCAATTAGCCAGATTAAGAAAGGCCCCGAGAGGCAGTGATGGGTGTGTTTCTGGTTCACAGCACTAGCCCTGAGCTGATGGTTTGTAAGCAGTGGAGCAACACTAGTTATTTGCTGCTTCCTCACCTCTATATTTAACGTAGAATCAGCAAAGGCTCTTGACAGGTCCTGGGTTTTTTGTTTCGTTCGGTTTTCCTCTGGGCCCAGAGTTGCAAGAGCAGCCGCTCTCTGGATTCTCCTGCCCTTGTGGCGAGGAAAAAGACAGGAGCAATCCCAGAGCAAGGATTCTAAACCTCCCAAGTAGCACGCGTCACTTCTTACATTGCCCCATTGTGTAAGGTGACAACAGGCAAGACAGGGCGCTGAGTGGAGCTGCTGGCAATTATATGATCCTACCACAAGGAGATATGGAATAATAGCTCACTCAGCCTCATCTGGCTCCAAGCTCTGTCATAGCAGGGGTGCATTGGCTATAGTGAAATGTTCTAATATAACTCTGTGCATAAGTATGTTTGCCATTTAATGTATTCTGATAAACTAATAGTTGCCCTAAATATCTCATTTACAACAAGTATGCTACATTAAATTTCAGGAGAAAAATTTACATTAAGCTCCATATATTGGCCTACCCAGGCAATGCTTGCGTTAGGATGAGATCCTGTCCTAAGTGTGTCTATATGAATTTGTAGGAAAGTCAGACAAGATGTACATGGAGGGCTGGTGGTGCAGCAGGTTACAAGGTGGGCTGCCTACCACATGGCAGCTAACAATAACGGTGAAAGGAAAGGTTCTTTGATGATTTTCAAGCTGCCTGTGCCGAAACTGAAGGTGATTTTGATGAAGAATTTGTTGGGAGAAGAGTCAGTTCAATTGTTTCAAAGTGAAGGCCAATTTCCACTCCATTAAAGGAGTTGTCAATCAGATGGTGGACTCTCCTCACTCAATTTACTCACCATTCAAAAGTACTAAGCTGGTGGGCATGTTTTTTCACTGTTTTATTTTGTTATTTTATTCTTCTATGTTTAATTTTATCTTCAGGTCATATATTTTTATGTGGAGTAATAAACTCATGAAAGGAAAAAAAAGAAAATTACTTAAAAGAATCCCATAAAAGTTAGGCCATTAACTAAGGAATGCCAGTGTGGCAGGTTATACTTTTAATGATGGAAGGCATGATTAAAAAAATAATTCAAGTATATAACACACCAGCAAAAATCTATTTCTCTCTGTGACCAATTTCCCAGAGATCAATAAATATTCACTAGGCACCTGTGGCTATCCACTGCCCAAGTTCATTAAACTCCTAAGTATCAGAAATGCCACAGCAGGCTTCCTTAATGGAGAAGCTTTCTCTAAGCATCTACCACGTAGCACAGCAGGTGATGTTAGACCAGGTAAGAATTAAGTAGAACAAATTGCAAAACACACTATTAATCCCCACTGACCATGATCTCCTGGTTAACAAAGAAAGACAAATGAGACTAAGTGTTCTTTCACGCCAGTGCAATATTTCTAGCTAAGTTGCCTGTTTGCTTCAGACATAACATTAATCCTTCCACATACAAAAATCAGAGGGGGGTGGGATACCGTGAGCCTTTCAGTGTCAGTGAATAAACAATTTGCTTTCCCAGGGGATATTTTCCTTGAGTACATTTTGAAGGAGATGGGCAATGGAATTAATCATATAATTGCTTTATATATAAATGCAATGCTTCGACCAATTCTGGGATACTGTCACAATCGCATGGAGGAGGAAGCATTAAATATAGAAACTCAGGTACTCACAAAGAAGGCACAGCGATGTTACTACGTGGAAGTCTGTAAGAGAAAGACTGGAGAGCTGTAGCGTTTAGGTTCATGATGGGCCAAGGGTTTGATATGGCACAATCTTGGGTTGCAGTAATGCAAATATACCTGAAGCCAAACTCACTGTCATTGATTTGATGCTGACTCACAGGTTATAAGACAGGTAGAACTGCCCCCTGTTAGTCTCCAAGACTGTATCTCTTTCCCAGAGTAGAAAGAACCATCTGTCTACCAAATGCAAATACAGATACCGCAATAAGGGAGAGTATAACATGGATCTTCTCTAGAAAATCAGAGAATACCTGGAGTATAATGCTTCATTCTGACATGATAATCTAAAATACATCTTATATACATGTATTTATAGAGGCGTTCTGGTGTCATAAAGGGTTATATGTTGGGCTGCTAAACTCAGAGTGATCCTTTGGAAATCACTAGCCATGTTGCAAGTAGGTGAGACTTTCTACTCTAAGATTTATAGTCTAAGAAAGCCACAGGGTCAATTCTCCGTTGTAGAGAATCACTATAAGTTGGAATCAACATGATGGAAGTTGAGAGGGACAGATGATATATATATCTATATATATATATATATAGATAGATAGATAGATAGATAAATAGAGAGGGAACCTAGATTCTAGGTCCCAGAAGGAAAGGAGGAGAGGTAGAGAATCTAAACCATGGTATATTATTTCACTCAAAAAAGCAAGCATCAAACAATCAAATTAATTAAAACATTAAGCAGTGAGATCATCACAACTCCAGATATTTAGTGAAAATCTAAATCACCTCTCCCCTCCCCTCTACACACACACACACACACATCTGCCGACTTCTGAAGAATACAAGAGAAAGAATCTGTCATTGGCTGAAATATTAAACTAGAGGACTTTGGGAGTCTTTTCCAATAGTCATCTACACTAAATCAGGGCTGACGTCCCCACTAAACTTTACAGGCCACAGAACATTCTTAAATGTAGCTGTGCGGAGGCCATGATGGTTACAGCAGCAAGATGCCATCGCACAGAGGAGGAGAGCATTGGCGTGCCTCTCTCACACTCATCAGTGACTTGCACTTCACAGGTGTTTCTGCAAAGAATACAATGCTCCCATTCAGTTATAGCCCAGAGTCAGAAAAGGATTAGAAAACCCTATCAGAATTCTGAATTATGTGTACAATGACATGTTGCTTTTTTTCCCCTTTAGTCAACTGCTTTCATTATTTCAATCTGTAACTCAGTCATACAAAGGGGGCCAGTGCAGGTAGACTATGTTCCTCCATATGGAAGTTTATTCACAAAAAGCTTAGTCAAATTACTTAAAGCACTAGGCAACATTAAGAGGACAGTTTCGTTAGGGAATCAGAAACTCACACACATTAATTTTACATATGTCCTTGACATTATTCATTGTCTTTTTATCCAAGTGTCACCAGATTTCCAGCATAGGCCCTGCTTCAGCTCTTCTAAGGTTTTGTAGTTGGTCCTACATTTACTTGCCCCGTTCCCTGCTTCACTTTTAACGCTTTCAGTGGTAAAATCTGAGTGGCTCATTATTAATGACGCTGTATACTTAGGTTGCCCAGTCCGTTCAATGTCCCCCTCTTATTAATCCCCCATGTGACACCGTAGAATGGCTCCAACCCATTAAGGGAGTATGACACCAGGTCATTGTCCAACACACCCATCACTGGGCAAACTCAAATGGTCAAATTTATTAGGGTTACCAGCAGAGTGCTTAACCACTGTACCACCAGGGTTCTTTCTTCTCCTTAACCGATTCTCATTTCTAGGATCTACTTTTATAAATTGCGTTCCTCGCCTGTCATACTTTGATAATACAATTCATAAAAGGAGAGAACTCATCATCTCTAAGAAGGTCCAGTAACTCTGTGGGTTAGGAGCTACATGAATTGTTGAGCAATTCAGACAACTAGGCACTTCCCAAGAGAAAGATGAGGCTATCTTGTCCCAGGAGGATTTACAGAAAACCTAGGTAGAGGCCACTATTATTCAGGATTGACACCATGGCATTGGATTAATTGTTACTAACAAATTTTTGCTAGCGTTCTCATTTCGGTTTCTGTCTGTCTTCAATTAATGATTCTGTTAAATGTTCCCTGGCTTTGAAAACCAGACAGAGTATTTCCTTTTGGGTCTTTCAGTCTCATACTTGGACAAAATCCTCCAGTATTGTTCATGTTGCATACACTTTATTATACTGGAGCCTCGTGAAACCCTCATTGTATACTTGAGAAAGCTAAAAACTGGACGAGCTGGCTCTTGCTTCAGGTAGGAGCACATTATGTTTTGTCTGGAATTAGTCTGACTCCATCCACTCTGAGGATCAATAAAGATACACATAAAAATGAGAAATCAACATGAATTAAACAATTTTTAAGAAGTTCTTCAGAAGGGGATTTAATACAGACTTTTCTCTCCAGTATGTGATTATTTTAAAAATCAAAAGAAGAAGCAGGAATTACTCATTTCAAACCTGGATGATTTAAGATTAATTTACTTGAATTAAAAAAGAATGGTTATGGTGTTTTTATATATATAGAACTGCCTTGCCCAAACCAAATGGGAAAATAGTGAAGGGAAAACATAATCAGAATTAACTAAGGGCCATGCGGCTGTTGTTAGTAGGTGCCCACCAATTGTTTCAAACCCATAGAAAGTGTGGTAGTTAGAGTTTATGCCAACTTGTCCTTATGGAGGGGTGGAGTGGAACCTGTAAATCAGCTCACAGTCATCATGATGATCTCTCTTTGGGGTATGAATTCTTGCTTCCAAGATATGGGATGCCCAACCCTGAGAACTGTCAGTGCCCTGGGGCTAAGTGAGTCTAAGGAGGACTCTGGCAAGCATCAGCTCTGTGCACTTAAGTTGGACTGGGCCTTCTTTATATAATATCCCTTCTTGATATATGTGTTACTCTGGGTAGATGAGAGAAACAAATCCAGGGAAACTCAGATGAGTATAAGAGGGAATTTTATATAGAGAGTAATTGTATATTAAGAAAGCATCTCAACCCAGTCCAGTCCATGCCCTTAAATCCGATATTGGCCCATATGTCTGATACCAAGCTATAAAGTCCTCTTGAGACTCATGAAACACATGCAATGATGGCAAATGCAGGACAATCACAGGCCAGTGGTTAGAACATCTTTGATTACAGTGGTGTTGAAACATTTCAGCCCTGGCAGGGGTCTTTACATGGCTTCTCCAGCTTCAGGGATCTGGTTTCATCAGGGTAGATCTATGTGGCTTCTCCAGCTCTGGGCACTAGTGCAGTTCCATGAGTCTTGTCAGCTGCTATGTCTCTCTGGGAGTCAGCAGAGAGAAGGAAAGTCTCCCGCCTCCAAAGAGGAAAAACCATATTTCCCAAAATCCTCAGGAGGCTATGCCCACACAGAGGACCCATTGGCTATGACCCGATTGACAGACTAGACTCCACCCCTTCACCCTTAATCCTCTCAAGTCCCAAATTGACACCACATTATGTAACTACCACAACATACAACTTTTTCTTATACATATATGTGTCACTGATTTTGTTTCTCTAAGCAACCCACCTTAACACAGAGAGTCTCTTTAAAGGAAAGAAACGTTGCACTAGTCCACACTGTCCTCATAATTGTCGCTCTATGTGAACCTATTGTTGTGTAATCACTATGTTGAAAATGTCTTAATCAGTGGGCTCCTCTTTTTCACTGATCCTCTACTTTCTTCAACATGGTGTAATTCTGTAGGTACGAGTCTCTTGGTTGAATGCAAGTACCTCCTGGCTTCTAAGCAGCAATCTGGCTATATTTCCCTGAAGGTAGACTTAATCATTCTTTGGGAAGTTCATGGTATATAGTATTTGACAACACTATAATTCAACTGCATTGATTGGTCTTCACTTTCCTAATTGTTCTCCAACTTTCCCATCCACGTGAGATGATTGAAAATACTACAGAATGGGTCAGGCGCACTTTTGTCTTCACATTGAAATCTGGATTTTTAAGACTTTAAAATGTTTTTTGCTTAATATCTGCCGAATGCAATATGTAGGTCAATTTTTGCTGGCTATTCTTATAATATCCAGGTCCTCCACTGTCCTGGGTTTAAAAATGGTTTTGCTTGAAATTCTAGAATATAATACCTCGGGATTCCCTGGAATGTCTCCTTCATGATTTGGTTCACTTCACAACACTTGATGTTTTACCACGCACACGCTCCTTCTCTAGGAACTCCCCCATCCCACCCCCAATCCTTACCTCCTTTCAAAAATATGCTCTCTTCATTGCTAAGGAGCATTGTGACCGAATGTCTTCTGGAAATCCATGGTATATTCAATATTATTTGTCAAACTATCATCCAAGTGAATCAATTCTTGTTCAGTGTTCCTTTTTCATTGTCCAGGATCCACACACATATGAGAGTATTGGAAAACCATGACTTGTGTTGGACACACTTTAGTTGTCAAGTCGCATCTTTGTTTTTTTAGCATGTTAGAGATCTTTTGTAATAGAATTCCATAATGCAAGATGTCTTTTGATTTCTTGGATGCTGCTTTTATTATGTAAAAATAAAGATAAACTGGTGAAAATATACAACTTTGATATACACTTTTCTGGTTTTTAAACTGCTCTCATATCTTCTTCTGTTCAAACAACTACTTATAAGTCTATGGATATGTTCTACATGAGCAATATTAAGTAGGCTGTACATCTATTTGGAATATTATCCTGAATTTTATGACTCACCTAACAGAATATCTTTTCAGTCAATAAAACATAAGTAAACAAATTTATGATATGCTTTGTATTCATCAAGATCTATCTTACATCAACACTGTTTTACATCATCTTGCAAATCAAGCTTGATAGTTTTCTTTCAATATACCACTGCAATTGTTCTTTAATTATCTTCAATGAAATTATACTTGCATGTTGTTCTTCCTCATATGGTTTTTTGATTCAAAATGACTGGTACAAGTCCATTTCAGTTCACTCATTAGTGAGCCCAGGATACCTATATTCATTCAACTGTTCCATTTCAATTTTGAGAATTTCCAATTTTCCTAGATTCATAGTGTATATTTTATGTTCTGACTATTAATAAATGTTTGCCACCGTTTTGCCTCATTTTGAATCATGCCGCAGCAGCAAGTGAATGTTTTCAATGTTTTGCTCCCTATTGTTGATCTCAACTGTACTTCGAGGTGGCAGCCCTTCCCTCTTCATATTTTTAGTGTCTTTTAGCATTATATCAGGCAGTGCTCCATTGATCTGCGAACAAGTTTCACTGGTTTTCTCTCATCCCAGAGGGAGATTAGGCTCTTTTTCTCAATCTGACTCAATCTGGAAGTTGCACTGAAACCATGGGTTACTGTCCTAGCCCAGTGACAGCATCAGAGGAACCCATGATAGGGAAAACTAACAAATGGATATTTTGTCACACAGAGATTTTTATTCTCTGATTGCCTGACACTCACTGTGGCTTAGAATTAGTGCTGCAAAAGAACTAAAATTGATATTCCAAATTATGAATGAAATAATGAAAATTAGTGATCAGTAACTTTACTCTCACACAACTACATGATTATATCAATATACCTAGGTAAAAATTCAGTTTTGTTTGAAAACCAAAAATTACCAATAAAACAATAAATATTACCCAAAGATCAATTGCTAGTGATTACTGTTGTGTCTTCTTCCTACACTCCAAAGTCCTGGAGTTTTGGTAAAATATTATTAGGTTGGAGTCCCATTGCAGTGCTGCTTAGGGGTTCTAGAATATAAACAATAACTAATATTCCCTTGGATGTGATCAGTGCAATTATAATGATAAAATAGTTGAGGCTTTTGCAAATTTAAATTTAGTCAATCTTGCTATTACTATCAAACATCAGCCTTAATTTCAGCCTCAACAAATATTGAACCACAATAGTTTGTGCAGAAACATCTAATATATTGGCCTTAACCAATCTATCTGCACCACTTTTTTATACTAGGCATTAAGGTCACAAACAAAGGGGAACTTCTGTGTCTGCTGTCTGGATGGTTCTTGATTGTATGTGACTAACAAAATTTCTAGAAGTCTTATTACTGTGGCATTAAATAAATAAAACTAAGAAATACTCTGGAACATTTTCAGTAAATTCTAAGTTACTAAGCATTATTCCAAATCCCTAATAGCATCTTATGTATTTCCAATTAATGGCTGTAACTCACCTCTCACCTGACCAAAAATGTAAGCTCAAAATTGAGTAGAAAGTTCCCCGTACTATCAGATGTTATCATGTAATGATTAAAATTTCAGTCAGATGTTACTGAGGATAGCAGAACTTACGTCATTGCATAATTGTTCATTAAGATCCCTCTGTAAGGTGTCTTCATAGATACGAGGCATTTTAGCAATATTTCTGCCACTGAATTTGGAATTTCTTCCAAGAATTAGCCAATATTGAATAGCTATTTGAACTCATATGCTAGTCCTTTACAGTCCTTTCTTTTGAAAACATTACACTTTCCTCCTTTACCATTGCTATTGTAAAACATTAAAAACAATATGTTGTCATAAGTCTTCAGATTTTACATCTGATTAAGGGTCTTCAAATTTACCTGAGGATTTTTTTTTTTCTTTTTTAAAAATAATTTTATCCGGGGCTCTTACAGCTCTTATAACAATACATACATCAATTGTATCAAGCCTATTTGTATATAAGTTTCCATCATTATTTTCTAAGCATTTACTCTCCATTTGAGACCTTGGTATCAGCTCCTCTTTTTACCACCTCTCCACCCTCAGGAACACTTGATAAATTATAAATTATTATTATTTTCATATATTACACCAACCGCTATCTCCCTTCCCCTGCAGTTTCTGTATGTTTAGCTGGAGGTGCAAATGGATTGTGCTCAACTATTGGCCAAACTATTGGCAATTGTAACGTATCCCGTGGCAGCATGGAAACAAGGTCTGGCAGTCAATTTCCGTAAAGCTTCATGAAGCCGTTTGATTTGGTCAGACATGGGACACCATGATTTTGATTGGACTCTATCGCAACAGGTTTTGTTTGGTTGGTTTGACCTCAGCTGACATGATTGCAGAAATACTGATTGACACATTTCCTACTTACTTGTATTCACAGTCCCACCAACATGAGAAGAATTAATGCACGTTATTAGCATCTTTTTACATTCAAGCTTGAATCGAGACTTTGTATCTTTGAAAACTTTGCTCTACATTCCTTTACATTATTCCACACTAAAAGGTCACCATTGGGGTTTGAAATGTGCTATGGCTTTGTTCATGGAAACAATAACAAAGAGCATTCACAGGTGGTCTTTGGATTGTTAAAGAGAGTATATTAAAAAGAGATCATTTTTCCACAAAAACATTAATAGCTTTCTGAAATAATATTTCTCAAATCCCCATCCCCAAGCTGAGCATGGCAACCCTTACCAGAAGAAGCTGTATTGTTTTATCTTCATAAATCATCATTTACCAGATCATACGGCATGTACAAATAATCAACACAAGATGAATGTGAAGGTTTGATCTCACTCATCTGCAATTTTCTTCTGGGTAATTAACTGAAACTGAATGTTCACTTCATGCCTTTTCACCTAGCACCTACAATAACGGATGCATGCAAGGAAAGAGCACCCATGTGCTCATAGAGATCATCTCTGTAATCTCAACAACTAAATCACAAAGATGGAAACTAACTACCAAATCACATATAGTAGCGATAGGATTCAACTTTGCTCATTTTTTACAGATTATTTTTAGTCTCAATAATTATATCTGATTTTTGTTTTCCTCCATGAAACCAAGCAACGATCAATCTACTTTTCTTTTTAGGAACTAATGCTCAATACAATGGCAGAAACTAAACTGGACATTCCTTCCAAGTTGAATTCCATTCTTTCTGTAGGAGCCATAGTGGTACAGCCATGAAGCACAGATCTGTTAACTCAAAGGTTGGTGGTTTGAACCCACCAGCTGCTCAGTAGGAATCGGATGTGATAGTCTGCTTCCATAAAATTAGTCTTGGAAACCCTAGTTCTACTCTATCCTCTAGTGTTGCTATAAGTTGGAACTTACCCAATGGAAAATGATGTGGTTTCGAGGGGTGTTTTTGGTTATTTTTCTATTCTTTCTCATTTTGGTTTACATTCACCTCTAACACATGATATATTCACGATTCAGTGCAAGCAGTGCCAAAACTCTAATGGTCCAGATTGTGAGTATTCTGGGCTTTGGGTCACATATTGTCACACTACTTAGTGCTGCAGTCTCATAAAAGAAATCATTCAAAAATAATAAGGAATGAATATTGCTGTGATCAATACAATAGAATGTGGAAAGACAGGCAGCAGACTAGATTTGTCCCTTGAGCATAGTGACACGTGGTACCACAAAGTGAATCCCTCTGCTTTGTATGCGTGCACCCGGCATTTGGATATTCACACAGTAATTCACTAATTGAGCTTGGGGTATGGGGGCAGGGCATGCATGTGGTTGCCTGTCCTTACTCACTCTTTCAGGGACCCCCCCCAAGAATATCTTAAATAACAAAGGACCTACACCACTAATTATATTAATCATTGTATGTAGAACATTTTATGTAAATATTTAATGACTATATCATTAGTGATAGATTTCACATAAGCACATAGATTTTATGGGCTACTTTAATTCCCAGAGCCAAATCATCTTACCTACACCATTGACCATTTATTTTATTTTCTAGGGAGGCAAACATTTGAGACTCCCTGCTTCTGACTTTGATTTCCCATTTCCAAGAAGATTATGATTATTAAGAAGTAGCCATGTATTTTAAGTCCTAATCTAGCTTAATACCTATATCACCTTTGCTTTGGCTGTCTTGTCACAGACGGAATCTTTTGTGGAGCATGCCTAGTCAACTCTATGTAAGTCACCAAACTCACTGCCATCAAGTTGATTCTCACTCAAACCTGTCCCTTTAGGTTTCTGAGGCTGTACATATTTACATAGAAAGCATCCTATGCCTCCCAAGAAGCGCCTGGTTTAATTGAACAATTGACCTTGCAATTAGCAACCCAATTCATAAGTCACTACGCCACCAGGGTTCCTTTCTTAGGCTCACAAATGGCTAAATCTACTCACTCGTTTAAAAAAGGGAGGACATTTTACTTGTTTTGGTTGATCTAGTCCATTCTCTTTGTCTTCTTCGATAATATTTAAGTCATACGAGAAATATGTTTCTCTTTCCCAAGGAATCTTCTAAAGAACTCTGTCTATGTTATATACCACGTGTGGTGCAAGTAATGCTACTGTAATAATAAACTTTCATATCTGTGCGTATGCACCTAGGATTACTTGCCTCAACTGAAGATAAGGGGAGGTAAAAAGAGGAAATCTCACAGAGGTTTCGTTTATTGGTTGTTGGTTTTTCTCATCAGATAGTTTACCAATTAAAAACATACTGTCCTAATAAACTGGGTGGTAAAAGAAACAAGAAACTGAAGAATGTATGACTTTGCTATTAGATGCTATTGAGTTGGTTCTCATTCACGTACCCTATGGACAACAGAACGAAACACCGGCTCGAAGCACATCGTTCTCACAACTATTGTAATGTATAAGCACATTATTGCAGCCCTTGTATCAATCCATCTCATTTAGAGATATCCTCTTTTTCATTGGCCCTTCGTTTTGCCAAGTATAGACGACCTTTCCCCGGGACTGATCTCTCCTTAAAGGAGTCCTGGTGATGCTGTTAGTTAAATCGTAGGCTGCTAAAGTCAAGGTAGGCAATTCAAACCCACCAGTCACTCTGTAGAGCAGTGGTCCTCAACCTTCCTAATGTCACAACCCTTTAATACAGTTCCTCATGTTGTGGTGCCAACCCAACCATAAAATTATTTTTGTTGCCACTTCATAACTATAATTTTGCTACTGTTAAGAAGTGGGTGACCCCTGTGACAGGGTCGTTCAACCCCTAAAGGGGTCGCGACCCACAGGTTGAGAAGAGCCGCAGAGGAAAGATGAGGCTATTTTCCCCATTGAAGTGTTATAGACTTAGAAATCCTTAAAACAGGTTGGCTTTTAGGCAGAACTGACTCAATGACAGGGGGTTTGAATCCCTCCGATGTCCAAAGCAAGTAAAATGAGGTCTCACCATCCCCACTTCTAAATGGCATGCCCGCCGCACGTCTCCTTGGATAGACTTACTTGTTCTCTTGGAAGTCCACACCATGTTCAAGATTTTACACCAACACAGCATTGGAGATCATTAAAAGTGTCATGTTACTAGGAGCTCAACGTAATACCTTTAGACGTTAACACTTTACTTATTAAAGTATCGTATTGTGAATTGGGTGGGGAGGTTACATTTCGGATAATCAATTTTGTACTCAACAGCTCATGTACTTATCACACTTCTCAAATGCTTACCTTAACCTTTGCTTCGTTGAATATTTTTTAAAGCAGATTTGCCAATGTAATATGTACTTTGATTTCTTGACTGATGTGTCCATGGCCATTGATTGGGGATGCAAGTAAAATGAAATGCTAAAAGTTCAATATTTGTTCTGTTTATCATGAGGTTTATTGGCCAATTTGTGGGAATTAAACAAATTATTATATTCATAAGTGTCCTGGTTTTGTTTCTCTAGAGAACCCTGCCTAACACATGTAGTTTGTAGCATCACAGCAAGGCAAAAGCCGCCACATTTAACAAACAGATGGGTGAGGAGAAGCACGTATCGTACAAAGTAAATTTCGAAGTCAAAGATGTGCCTACGCATGGCAAGAACAGACTAAAACAAAGAAAATAATTTTTAAAAGTCATATTTGAAACACTCCCTACTAGAGAAAAGAAATGAGAGTGGCTTTAACAGAAGTACCACACATTGATGGTTCTAAAGATGATATGTTGATTTCGTCAAAGAGCACCAAGGTTAGGGGAAAGCTCTTTCTCTCTCTGTAAGCTATAGGGGAAGCTGCAGCTTTTATAAACCAGGCCAGCCTTGGTTCCTTACAGTTCCCACGTGTCCTCGCTGTTCTCCCCACTTGTGCTCCTCTCTTGACGAATCTGATATTTTGTTCGCTCAGAAGTGACTAGACCTAAGATGCACCTCAGTTGATATAACCTCATTAACAAAAGCAAAAATGGCCCAAACTAGATTATATCCAATGGTAACATTCATTCATCCATATCCATAAGGCGATTCTGTCCCAGAGGGACCCTATAGGACAGAGGAGAACTGTGTCTGGGAAACTGTGAGGGAGCAGAAAGCTTTGGTTTCCCTCTTCAGAGCAAGTCATGGGTTCTAAGCGCTGACCTTATTGTCAGCAGCTTAATGCATAACCCGCTGGGACCCCTGCATTCCTGTAGCCAAGTCCCAACAGTATAAATTTTGGGATTCCAGTATTTCTTTTAGGAGGACACATTTTAATCCATAACAATAACAAATGGGACTAAAGGATGATAAAACAAAAGTAAATAAATCAAGAACTAAATATATAAAACATAGTAGTCCATTGACAGACCAATAAGTGTGTGCCAGAAACTGAAGAATGTAATTAAATTCAATCCTCTGCAGCTGAGATAAAAAATTAACATGTAAATAAAAGAAAAGAAACTTGAACAAATAAAGCTATGCTTCATTTATTGAGATGGTTCACTAATTAATCGAGTAATAAATTTGTTTGCTTTCTTATGAATTTGTAGAAAGATATTACTATTGTTACTGATAATTAAATGGAGACTAGTTATTTTAGTCATGATGGCATATCACTACTAGCTGTTAGTTGAAACAAACCTACCACCGGGACTGCCGACGAGAAAAACAATTAAGAACCACCGGAGCCATCAAGAGGCTGGGTGCATACGGAATATAAATGGACTACAAAGATTTACAAGCAAACGACTCCACAGAGGGCATCTAGTGACACATAAACCACCAGAGTTTGGCCTTTAAGTGCTTTCTAATTTTTACCAGAACTCTGGGATAGAATTAAGTCTATGTAAATTACTGCAAAACATCTATTTTGTGTTATAATTTGGAGCTCTGACACTGTGTGAGAGCTTTTTTTTTATACTGAAACATTTCAAACAACTGAAGCATTAATTATTGAAGGAGTCATGCTAGGAATTATTAGACTCGTCCCAGTGCACCAACTGTAGGGCTGTGGATGGTACAGCTGTTATTCGGGCCAGAATCCCATGGCTTCAATAGACGTTGTGCTGGAATAAGAGCCACAGAGAAAACCACCACATAATGGTTGTTCCCTAACTGGATTTATTTAATTGTAGCCAACAGCCTCCAGGAAATGGCATATTAGAGTGTCTCCAAAGTAACAAGCCATCATCTTTCCAATAGTAAATGTTTGTCTTGATTATGCCCAGTTAAAGGACTATAGACACAGAAAATTTATAAAAAGAACACGGATGAATAGGAAAATACAAGAAAGAAAGCACAACACCATTGCAGCTAATATAGTAACCTGACTTTGTTGGAGCTGGCCAATTATACTCAGAAATGCTTATAGAAATTTCTGGTTAGAAATATCAGCTTATGGTGATCATAACGGGATTGATGGATCCAGCCACTTACCTATTGGATTTTCCTTGTTATTAGAACAAAGATCTGATTCTTAACATAGTCTACTTGGCCCTCTACATGTATGCACTCGTTATACCAGTTTTGACATCTTCAAGAAACTTAAAATGTATTCTTTTATTCTTTGAGTTTGGAGGATACAAAAGAAGTCCGAAAGGGCAAAATCAATGCTCTCTGGTGAATAGGGTAAGGTAGCCCAACTGACTCCTCATCAGACATCCTACTTTAGAAGAATGAATCAGATTACCGCCATTGGGATAAAAATCCTGCTGTGGAAGTTCTCAGTCCTCTCTCTAACCAAAACAGTTTTTAAATTTCTAAAACATTTTCTAAGCCCTCATGAAGGTTTTAGATCACTGGAGAAAAATCTATCCCACTACCCCTTTGGAATTCCCAAAAAATGTTTGCTATATCTTTCTAAGCTGACCTCTATGATTTGACAATAATTAACAAAACAGCTGCAATAAGAAGGCATTAATTTGACTGGAGCTTTGAGAAAGATACCTTAATTAGACTGAGACAAGTCTCTTACTAAGAGTGTATCCTTCAGCCATTCAATGCTTCCAGAGACATGTTCAAACTTTATTTTTTTAAGTCCATTAATGTAAAATTAAAAGCCAGAATATTTTCTGGTTTATCCTCATTTTGGAACAGCAGCAGTTCAAGTGAAAATCTATTTTAAATAACTGCAAGTCACACATAGAAAAATGGAAAAGAAGTAAATATTAATTATACATCTTAAGGATTAAGCCATCATGCCAAAAATAACTACTTGGCATTTAACCATTTCTAGAGAAGGAAATATGATCAAAGACCAAGCTGAAGAACTTCAAGCTCCACTGGAGATATTAGTGAAAAACAAGCCTCTGGGAAGTGATGGAATAGTAATTAAAATGTTTCAACAAGCTGCTGAAGAACTAGAAACATATAGTGGTCTAGGCCAACAAATTTAGAAGATGGTTGTCAGGCCAAAAGAATGGAAGAGATCCATATTTCTACCCTTTGCAAAGAAAGATGATCCCAAATAATTTGTAATTTATAGAACAATAGCACAGGCAAATAAAATTTTGCTGAAGATAATCTGACGGTTGTAGAAGTACATTGACAGGAAGCTCCCAACATTTCAGACTAGATTCAGAAGGGGATGTGGAATGAAGAATATCATTACTAGTGTCAGATGGAGCTTGCTTGAAAGCAGAGGATACAAGTAAAATGCTTACTTGCCTTTATTCACTATATTAAGGCAACTGATTGTGTGGATTATAACAAATTATGGATTGCCTAGGGAAGAGTGGGAATTCCAGAATACTTCATTGTGTTATATGGAATATGTACCTGAAAGAAAGGGTAGTTGTATTAACAGAACAAGGGTATACTGTGTGGTTTAAAAACAAGAAAGGTATGCAACAGATCTGTATCCTCTTAACATGCTTTTTCAATCTATATGCTGAGCAAATGATCAGAGAAGGTCGAAGAAGAATTCAGTATCAGGATTGGAAGAAGGTTTATTAGCAACCTGTGATGGGCAGATGACACAGCTTTGCTTCCTGGGAGGGAAGAGTGCCGGAGGACCTTACTAATGAAGATCAAGGGCCATAACCATTCATATGGATTACAATTCTATGTAAAAAAAAGACCAGAATCCTGAAAATTGAACAAATAGCTAACACTTCGATAAAATTGAAATTTTCAAAGATTTAATCTTGCTTGGATCCATTCACAATCAATGTTCATGGAATCAATAATCAAGAAATCAAACAACACCTTGCATTGGTGTGATAGTTTATTGTGCCAATCTGGTTTTGTCTCTCTAGAGAACCCTGTCCAACACAATTGGGCAAATCCACTGCCAAACACCTCTTTCAAATGCTGAAGAGAAGGAATACTACTTTGAGGACTACTGTGTGCCTGACCCGAACCACAGTATTTTCCATTGACCCGAACCACAGTATTTTCCATTGACTCATGTGTGTGTGGAAGTTGAAACTTCTGTACAGAAGACAAAAGAATTCATGCATTTGAATTACAGCGCTGGAAAAATATTGAAGATACCACGGGCTAACTAAAGAACAAACACATCTGTCTTGGAAAAAGTATAGCCAAATTGCTCGGTACAAGTGACAATGATGTGGTTTAAGTATTTTGGACATATTACCAGGAGAGACTAGCAGCTGGAAAATTACATC
The DNA here is from genome assembly GCF_050624435.1 of Tenrec ecaudatus. Taxonomy (NCBI): domain Eukaryota; kingdom Metazoa; phylum Chordata; class Mammalia; order Afrosoricida; family Tenrecidae; genus Tenrec; species Tenrec ecaudatus. The sequence continues at coordinate 21,755,366 of NC_134543.1, forward strand.
ATAGGTGGTAAAGTAGAAGGACAGTGAAACAGCGGACACAATGGCTGTGTCCATGTGGTCAAACATAAAAATAATTGCGAAGATGGTACAAGACTGGACAATATTTTGTTCTGTTTTACATAGAGTTGCTATGAGTTGGAGCTAACTCAATGGCACCTAGTGATAACTGATGTAAATGTTCTCTCAAATGCACACACCTCATGTACACACATAGACACATCATACATGTTAACAGTAACCATCTGCCCATCTATCTATTCTTTGACATATAAACAGAAGGGCTCTTCAGAATTGGAAACAAGATTGGCCATTGCTTCTTGATACTTCCTCTGCTACTTACTTTGAGAAGTGTTGTGATTAAGAGCCGAGATCTAGATATAGATAATGAGATTCATAGCAAGACCAGCTGTATGACTTAAGGAAATTATTTCTTTCGAAAAATTATAAATTCACATTTTGATATTGCAGTAAATTTAAATGAAGTACTATTACATAAATACATAGGATAATATCTGGTATACATTAAGTGTTATGCTTTGTAAGTATCATCGTTATGTTTGCACCCTACCAAACAGATGTTTATTTCTTGTCTCTTCCTGTTTTAGAACTCATGCTAATTCTGGAACACTTAATTGTGCTCATGAAGAGACTGTAGATAGACTAACAGATTGTTGTTCCAACAAATAAGAGGCTATTGCATGGTTTAAAAGTAGGGAAAGTGTATAGTACCAAGGTGTTCAGTGTGTATGCTGAGCATATGATCCAATAAGCTGTATTGGTGGAAGATTAACAACAATTCTTGATGTGAAACTTACGCAACATTGCTTGCTGAAACTTAAAAGTCTTTGAAGGACTTATTGAAAAGGATAAGAGACTACATTTTCAGTAAAATGTATACCTCAACATAAGGAAAACAAAAGTCGACATATGTGGAGCAGTAATAAACATCACAATACACACAATTTAAAGCTATTGAGACTTTTATTTTAATTAGATCCACAACCAATGTCCAGGAAAGCAGTAGTTTAGGAATCAAATGATATCGTTACATTGGGCAAATCTGCTGCACAAGACCTCGTTACAATGTTACAGAGCAAATATGTCACTGTGAGAGCTAAGATGGGCCTGAGCTGAGCCACCATACTTTCAATCACTTCATCCCCATGCGAAAATTAGACCACGAACAAGGAAAACCAAATGAAAGGTATTGTTGTTTTTGAATGATGGTGTTTCGAAAGAATACTGAAGGTCATCGTGGACTTCAAAGAGAAGGAACAAATCTGTCTGGAAAGACAACCAGAATGCTATTAGGAGGGATGGACCTTGGGTATGTTATGAGGAGGGACAGGCCCTTGGTAAAATAGACAAATGGAGAAAAAACTGAAGAACCGTAAGGATAAGGGCTGACAGTAGTTCCAACAGTGGACTCAAACATGAGCACATTTCGGAGGATGCGCAGAACAGTGCTTTTCTGCTTCTGATTGTACGAAGGGCGGCTGCGATTCCCAGCGGACTTCATAGCCCTTAACAACAAAACCACGACTGTGAGCTGGAATCGAGGGCCATGAATTGGGGGTGAAATGAGTAAGTTCTCAATTAATAAAAACGTTGTTGGTTTAAAACTGCTCTCTGAGGCTGCAGAGAAAGATGGGGCCAAACCAAGGGAACCCTTTGGGAACAGTTCGACTGAGTCACATTAGATCACAATAAGTCCAATTGACCAAATAGCACACAGCAGTCTATGATATCAAGGAATACATTTTTGAAGCAAATAAGGCTTCAAATGAAATGGGGTAATATGCCTCATTTCTTAAAAAATACTAATACACCCTGTTTATTAGTAGGAAAACTTAATAATAAAAGGTGTTAAATCTCTTGATTATCTACATATTCAATGCAATTAAATCCAAATCTATGCACACAGCAGCATCTTCTCAATTATTCAAAACTGGGGCATATTCATACGTACATGAATATGAAATGCGCACACAAATCATAGGAGACTCATATACTAGAATACTACATCTCAATGAGAACGGAACTGGATTAGTGAAGCATGTCAAACATCAATTTGACCAAAAAGTGGTAAGTGAAAGAAGTGAAACACACTTAGGGTATGGTTGCATTAAAACAAGGCAACCTTTGAGAAGCAGGTGAAGCTAAAGTTTAGCATTCATGGGTGCATGCTTGAGAAACTCAGTGGCAAGGAAAACAATAAGGACAGGTCCCAGCTGCTCTGATTTTGACTGTGAGTCATAGCGCCCCCGTGTGTGTCAGAGTAAAATGGAGTGCCACAGGATTTTGAATGGCTGAGTTCTCCAGAAATCCTCATCTAGCTTCTGAGGTGCCTCTGGGTGGAATCAAACTTCAATCTTTCAGTTAGGATCTGAGCATGTTAACCATTAATATCATCCAGGAATTCCTTATGCTTACACAGAGAAATGAAAGGTATGTGTGTGATATACAACAATAGTGTATATTATGTTTGGGGATGATTCAATGAGCTCTTCATTTTGGTTTTTTAAGGTTCCTGTGTGTTTTATATTGCTGGATAAAAATGCTTTTTACAACCAGAACTGGGAATCAGATTCAGCGGAAGGGGAATGAGAATGGATACAAGTAGAATTAGCAATAGTAGAGTTTCTTGGTTTTTGCTTCATGTTAGATCCTAATTAGCAATTCACGTGGACGCATATTTGGTGCCAGAAAGGTCCTGCACGTTAACTTCTGGCTTGCTCTAGGAAAACTGGAAGTCCAGAGGACATGATAGAATGGCCTGCTTCCCCAAGTCGGTGCCTGCGGAGTCTGCAGAGGCAGATGTTTCTGAGAAACCAGGTCTTACTGTGATAGCATCAGCTTCCTGTATGCAAGACTGAGCATTTGGAATGATTGGTCTACATGGCTTGTAAACTCCATGGAAGCTAAGAAGAGCTGAATCAATGATCCAAAAACATAATGTCTGGAATGTATTGAAGCCTGCCTTGCCTGCTGCAGCCAATTGATGGCCCAATGCTGCTGTATCCATATGGTTTTGTTAATACATTTGCCATTAGCTAATTATTGGGATGCTCTTAGTGGTAGTGCTAAAGATTTTATGAGAAACAAGATTTTGTCGAAATCTTACCTGACCCAAAGTGGCAGTTATTAAATGAATAGTTTGCAACTTTTGAAACAGTCTGAGAACATGGCAAAAAATAAACTCTCTCAGGTCTTATGCACCACGACGGCCAAATGCTTATTCTAATCAGCTCAAGACGATTTTCCTTTAATTAGGAATGTTCTCAATTTATAGCCCTTTACTGCCAATTGAATGGAGGTACCCTTCACGGAGGCCAATAGCGTCCTGACTTTCCTGCAATTTAACCCGTGTCTATTCCACCTTGCAGACTTGTTTAAGGATCACAGTTCACGTGACGCTCTTTGGAAACATGGCAACTGAATCTCCATGCACATAATCACAATCCTTTAAAAAATGAAATTTCAAAAAATCTAGCAAGTAACTGATACAGTGGCAATGGACTAGACTAAAAAGGAAAAAGTAAATCTACTGATTTTTCTTGATATTTGTTTCTTGGAGTCATGCAAACCAAACTTTTCATTAATGTGCATCACCCAGGCCGCTTGAATGTGTATGCCTGCTGTCTTTAAGTGCTTTGATTGGATGAAATATGATTGCCATTGAAGTAAGGTACTTTGTACCTGCTGCTTGGTGGCTTAAAAATATCACATTAATATGCATTTGTAAGTAATTGGATCTTTCTTTTGCTTAATGATACTATAGTCCAAAATCATTTGTCTCCCTTTTAATAAATGACAGCAGGCCTCTTCCACTAATTAAAATGATGAACTCTGAGAAAGGGCCAAAGGCTCCACTGGTATCGGGGCTAATGAAGAGGAAATAGTGTGGTTTTGAGTGTTGTTATTGTTAACGGTAGTTAAGCAGGATGCAGTTCTATGGACAACAAAACGAAACTTTGCCGGGTCAGCACTTTCGGAATCCTAGCTTCAGTCTCTGGCTGTAGCCATCGCGACAATGCATCTAGTCAATGGCCTTCCTCTTTTTTGCTGTTTAAAGGTGAAATTATCAAAATATAATTTTTAATACATAGCAGCTTTCATTTGGAGCCCAATAAACTTGGGACATGGCAGGATATTACACACAGACACATATATATGCAAACACACAAGGAGGCTTCAAAAGTTCATGAAAAATGTTGATAAGGTTTTAATTCCATTTTCATGAACTTTTCGAAGCCTTCCTCTATACACACATTATATACATAGTCCCATATGTAGATATATGTACATATGCATATAATAAAATTATTGCTATTGAGGTTTGAACAGAAGCGCGAGCGATGCAGTAGGTCACACACTGGGCTGCTACCCTTCCCACTCCGGAATCAAACCTACGTCTGCTCCAAGGGAGCAAGAAGAGGCTGGCTGCTCCCGCAACTGTTTACAGTCTTGACAGTTCTACTCCATCTGGAAACTTGCTGTGAGTTGGAATCCACTGGATAGCACTGTTTAGTTTTTGTTTAGTAGGTTTCGATTCATTATAAGTCACTCCAAAGCTAAGCACACTTAACCATCTCTCTGTCATTTGTGGACTGGGTGTCCTACTTCTGTAAACAGTCTCAGAAACCCACAAGGGAGCTATGAGTCGACACTGACTTTTGGGGTGATGGTCTTCTGAGTAACATGTATCTTAATCTGATCAAGTTGTCTTCAAAAAAGAAAAAGTTCAATGAAAACAGTGGCCTCATCGACTGGGCCAGTTGATTCAAAGCAGAGAAGTCAGTTTGAATGGAAAGGTTATGACCATTGTTCTTTCGTCTTATGAAAGGGTTACTTGAGAGACTTTTTGAAGAACATGGGGATAAAGATGAGGGATGATTAGAGAAGGTTTTTTTTTAATCTAACTGAACATTGCATTGGTAAAAAGAAGTCAGAAAGGATGCAGGTAAATAACAATGTATCTGCTCCTTGTTCAAGGTTAGTATGGATTGTCCGATAAAAATCCTGATGAGAAATTTTACCTTGTCAACTCAATGTGCCGATCCTGTTACCAAGGAATATTTAAAAGGTTCCATTTGAATCCCTTCAGTATGTGCAAACTGAAGTTTTAATGTCAATAGGAGAGGGCAGAATTCTTCAGGGAGGGATTCACAAACCAAACCCAGTACCACTGAGTCCGTTATCACACATACCGATCCTCTGTATAGAGAGTTTCCAAGAATATAAGCTGTATGGGAGCAGATAGCCCCATTCTTCCCGAATGGAGCTAGCTCCTGGTGGCTTTTAAACGCCTGCCTTGGGACGAGTAGTCCCATCCTCACTGACAGTGCAACAAGGAGTCCATGGAATAAATAAACACACACACCCATATATATACACACACACACATTCAATTGATATATACACAAATATAAATAGCTGTCTAATTCAGTCAGGTATGATAATGTATTAAGGTTTTAATTTCACCTTATTCTCCCTGTATTTATGCCACTCTCTCTCAACTGACAACAAAAATCACATACCCACACAATTCTTAACACAATGAAAAAACCCAAATTAAAAATAAGTGGCCAAATACTTGGACTACCTTGACTCAGAGATTTTGTTTAGGTTTGATAATATGAGCAGCTGACTGGTGAGTTCAGAAATCAAATTAAGAAAATAGTATTAATAAATCTCCCATTTATTAATAAATTATTTGAAATTTGGGAGTAAAATATTTTGGTTAAGAAATTAAAAGATGTACAGAAAATGAAGAGACCTTTTGAAATGTGTATACCACATTTCACCAACATTGCCATAGAAATGCGGTGAGAACATTGTTTATTTAAATAAAATTTTACTCTAAACCCAGACTCAAATAAATTAGCTACCATTAAGTTAATTCATAGGGACACTATAGGACAGAGTAGAACTGCCTTGTTGGCTATAAATATTTATAGGAGCAAACATAGTTCACATTTTTAAGAATAGTGGGTGAGTTCAAACTGCTGGCCTTGTGATTAGAAAGCCAGCATTGATAGAAACCCAACAAACAATACCCCAAATGCCAAACTCACTGGCCTTGAGTCTATTCCAAATTCTAGCAAAACGCTAGGCAATTCTATAGGAAATAGCTTCCCCTGAGACACTAGTTATTTATTTATTGACATCTAATTCATATATCATATAATTAGTTCAATTATATTAAAAAGAATTAAAAAGAAAAGGGAGACATCGGTCAGTGTAAGACATGAAAAAATAATAATAATTTATAAATTATAAAGGGTTCATGAGGGAGGGAGGGTGGGGAAAAATAAGGAGATGATACCAAGGGCTCAAGTAGAAAGCAAAATTTCGAGAATGAGGATGGCAACAAGTGTACACATTGCTTGATGCAATGGATGGGTAGATTGTGATAAGAGCTGTATGAGCTCCCAATAAAATGATTTTTTTTAATTGTGTGACCATCACCACCATTAATTTTAGACCGTTTTCTTATTTCATGTACACATTTCCCGACAACCTCCCCTGCCATATCGCTAAGATTCGGTTACTGTCGCTACAGATTTATTTATCATGGATTTCATCGAGGAACCCTGGTGGCGTAATGGTTACATGTTGGGGTGCTGGCCTCAGGTGAGTAATTAGAAACCATCAGATGCTCCACAGAAGAAAGATGAATTTTCTACTCCCATAAAGAGTTACAATCTTATAACCTCAGTTCTGCCAAGCCCTATAGAGAAAAACATACAAAATGAAAAGAAAGGCAATGAACAAATCATAACGAAAAAAAAAATAAAACCAAGAAAAACCTCAAAAGAAAAGGAGGAAAAAATTAGAACAAATTTAAAATGGGTCAAATGATACTTTTTTTTCATTTTTAAATCTTAAATTTTAAATGATAAATTTTAACATAACTCCAAAAGGCAAACCAAATTCACTACCATCTGGTGGATGATGATTCATAATGACCCTGTCGGAGGGGGTAGGACTGATCCTGTGAGCATCCTAGACAGTAACTCTTTAAGGGCCCGGAAAGCCTCATCTTTCTCCTGAGTAGAGGCTGATGGTTTCAAACTGCTGACCTTATGATTAGCAGGTCAATGTGTAACCACTATGCCACCAAGGCTCCTTTATCCAATGATTTGGACTGGCTCTTCATATGCTATTAATGAGACTTACACTCAAAAAACTCATTGTCATTGAGTCAATTCTGATTCACTGAGAGCCCATAAAACAAAGTATCACTGCCCCAGTGGATTTCCAAGACTGTCATTCTATGGGAGTGGAAAGTCTCATGTTTCCCCCATAGAGTTGCTGGTGGTTTCAAACTGTTGACCTTCCAGTTAGCAGCCCACAGTGTATTAAATATGTAAGTCATGGAAATTTTACAACAGAAAATAAATCTTAAAAATATGATGAAGTAAAATTAGAGATGAGAAAATTTGTATCAAAGATTATTTTATAGTTAATCTAGTGCTATTAGTTATTAAAATAGCTGGTCCTTACACCTAAGTTGATAGTCAGAATTTAAATGAGTTTAGATATTTTAACTGTTAAATTTGAAGTGTCTCAGGAAAAACAAAGATGCAAATTACATGGCTAGAGGAATATCTGAAGTTCTAGCTATGATTTTGCGAAAGAAATTAGCATTCAGTTTCCTGTTGGTCTACCAAAGAACTATTTGTAATATAATAAATGATATTGTTGTATTTATATGAATGCACAATCTGAGATTTTTCAGTTTTGTCACTGAGGCACATGAGAAGCACTTTCTGATGCTGCCTTTATTTAATTGCCTCATGAAATTCTTTCCTTCATTCAAACACTTAGGGTAATAATTTTGTTGGTTATTTCAGATAATTTGTATAATATTTTTTGAATGCCTCTGTTCTACATCCAATTTCATTGTCCCTATAGCTCACTTATGTGTAAGTTGAGGGAAATTACATGGGCCACTGTACTGAAGTGTTCTTTTAAACCTTGACTTTTTATAAAACAAAAAACAATTTGTGTTGTCTAAATAACACTTTTGCATCAATCAATGGTCCAGAACCTCGAACAATCATTTTGCTCTGGGTATTGTTCAGTTTTGAATTCAGATTGTTTCAGGAAGTAGATTCTAAATATCAGACAGGATCTATATTTAGAGTAAATCAATGATCATTTAATTGTTCTAATTAAATTAAAGATCCAGAAAAGAGTAGGTTTAGTAAGAGTACTCAAATTTCAGATGGACTCAGGCTTACTCCTTGACCCAATCTCTCTAATGCTTGAGTATTCCTTCATGTGGCTCACTTTGCATGTAATTCCTAGGTTAACACTCTAGAAAGTTCCCAACCTTGAGATGGTAAGGATTTAAGATGGTGCCTCTAACTTCGTGGTTCTAAAAATTTAATATGATAAATAGAGATCTATATGAACTAATAAAAGATAACAACTAGCATTCTTATAATAAAGGGAAACAAATTAAAGTCAATAAAAAAGAAAGTAATTTTCCCAAAATATAATTGATAATATGATGTTGAAAATTCTCAGACACTATGGATCAAAAGGAAAGAATGAATAACTACTTCAGAATACAAGTACCTGGTATATTTAGGGTGATGGGCTAAGGAATTTAAAGAGCCCTTGTGGTGAAATGTGTGCTGGGCTGCTAACCCAAGTTTGGCAGTTCAAAACCACTACACCAACTGTTCCTCCGGAGAAACGTGATATTTTCCCCCCTTAAAGATATACAGCCTTATAAACCCACAGGGAACAGGCTGAATTTCATTTTGTAACAAGCTCCTCTTTCTGCACTACTGTGACACTGTGTTCGGGAGCTCGAAAACAAAGGTACTTGACCAAATCAAAGTGACTGTTCTGAGCCAATATTCAGACTCCATTTTATCTTGTTAACCCAGGCTAATTTCTTCTATGATCAGTTTACCCATAGCACAGAGTTAAAACCTGTGACCAAGAAACTGTTTTATCTTTCAGCTAACAGAATGTCTCAATCCCAGTAGACTTAAATGAATCAGGAAGACTTTTCCCTGCAACCATCAAACCCTTCAAAATCCCAAAAGACCAAACTCACTCTCATCCAGTCTATGCCAACTCATAGTAACTGTAGAGGTTGGACAGATTTAAATAACCCCAGAACTGTTTTTAATATGCTTAAGGGAGAATCTTGTCACAAGATTCTTATCAGAAGTCCCCTTCTGCAGTCCTAAAAAGAACAATTTAGCTGGTTTTAGCTATGTATTTACATATTCAGACTAATTAATACTAATTGTTCAAATCAGTCACTGTAACGCTCTTCACCTTGAGTTGTTCAGCCGAGTGAGCTCACAACTTCCAGTCCTAGAATTGTAAACTAGCTCCTGACCCGTTTCCTGGAGACAGCCACTGTTTAGATTCTTAATCTGTGTAGACTAGCACCTCCTGACTCTTTCTCAGGCTTTCAATAACCTCTTTGTTTCTCTTACCAGTGTCTGGGAGTTTTACCTGGGGCAGATCTAATCCAACAGCCTCATGTAAAAACCCTGTAGGGTAAAATTTAGGCTCTTTTAATAGTTGAAAGAAATAATTAAATACTCAAACTGGGGGAAAATATTATTTGTCAGCATAAAGTAGTTATGATCATAAAAAGGTATCCCTTGTATGTGTGCATTGAGGGGGGGGGGGGAAATTATCCTAAATACACACAAACATACCAAAGAGGAAATTCTTAGGGAAGGGGATAGAGAAAGCTTTTGTTCTATGTAATTCCTAAGTCAAAATATATGCGTTAATCTAACTCACTGAGGCTCTGAAATTTTAAGGGGAAAACCCACAAATATTAAAACAGAGGGAATTAGAGCTATTAATTTTCTTTTAAAGTAACTATTTTCGTAAAGCATAATTAAAATAAATAAATAATAAATACAGCTGAGTTTTAGAGAAGAAATACTTTTGAGAGGTATACAAAATTCCCTTCCAGCCCCAATTATTGCTAAAGTCTCCTAATGCTCTTCCTGTTAGATGTTCAAAAACGTGGTTGTCAGTATAACAACAAAATAGTGTTGACCACGTTAGGGAAGCTGCCTTGTAGAAGAAAACATCCCAGGAATATCAACAACAGGCACACATAAATAGCTGAAACTACTTGGTTGTATAAGCATAGTAATTTCAGAAGATTTGCCACCAATCAGTGATCACAATCACATTGTATTGATAGTACTTTTTGCTTGACATAAGAAAAACTGCGCTGAATACTATTAGGGAGCTGAATACATTGATGCTTTAGAAAATATAGCAGACTAAAAATCAAACTCATTTGAAGATTATGCCTATATCAGCCAAGAGGTGGCTAGGAAGTGAACATCATATGAGTACCATAGCAATATTAGCAAATCCAATTTCACTCCTCTTTCCTAGGCAGTCTTGATAGCCAGCTCTGGTGAGATTTATTCTCTCCTGTTTACATTTCTTTAATTTTTACTTAATCTATAAGGATATAATTTACAACTTGACAATAAACTATTTCTTTAGCTAGCCAATTATATATTTCTCTCATTTCTTTCTTTCCAGCAAAGATTCCAGCTTTTTAATAAGACTGAGTTTTTTAATTTAATTGAAATCTCCCATTCCTCTAAAAGGATCATTACACATTCAAATCAACTTAACATCAATGGGTATTGCTACTAGTACAGCATAGTTAATATTACTCCACTGATTAACTTTGGGAAAGGGACACAGAGTCAATGGGAACCTAATATAACTGGCTGCTCACCACAAGGTCAACGATTTGAAACTGCCAGTCACTGAGTCACTCTTTCTCCGTAAACCAGTTACAGACTCAGAGTCCCACTAGGGCAGTTCTAAAGAGTCTCTGTGAGTTGGACTTGCCTCAGTAGCAGTAACTTTTGAATTTTTAAAATAAGTGAAATCAGTAACGAGCTAAAATGGAAAACCAATCATTAAATATGTGGCACAGACATAATAGTAAGCATAGGGTTACTGTTAGCTGCCTTCAACTTGGTTCCTGATTCATCACAAAGCAGAGTCATCACTCTTATGTCAGTGGAGGCTTGGGTTTTGCTATGATGTTGAATAGGTTTCAGTAGAACTTTACAACTAATATAATCCAGAGCGGGGTGGGGGAGGGGAGACATAACGATCTAAAGAAGATGACTGTTGTTAGTTAAAATCAAATTGATTCTGACTCATGAAGCCCCATTGTGTTACAGAGAACAGCTTCATAGGCTTCCTTGGCTGCGGTGGTTATACTTCAGACTACTAATCCCAAGGTCAGCAGTTCAAAACCACAAGCTACTCCCTGGGAGAAAGAGGAAATTTTCTACTCCCATAAAGAGTTAGAGTCTAGGAAACACAGAGGGGCAGTTCTACCCTGTCTTATAAGGTCGCTATGAGTCAGAATGGACTCCATGGTGGTGAGTTTGGTTTGGGTTTAATTTTAGAAGCAGATCACCAGGTCTTTTCTTCAGCGTTACACGTGGGTGGGTTCAAATTATGAGCCTCTATGTTGGCAGTTCAGCACAAACCATTTGTGCCACCTGAAAACAAGCAAACAAACAAAACTCACTGCCACGGAGTTCAATCCAACTCATCATGGCCCTATAGGATAGAGGAGAGCTGCCCCTATGAACCCCAAAACTGTGACTTTTTAGGGGAAAGAAAACCTCACGTTGCTCCAGAAAAGTGGCTGGTAGTTTCAAACTGCTGACTTTGCAAGGGCAGCTCAACACATAACTTATTATGTTTAGAGGCTTTGCACTACCTCCAAGACCAAACAGAAACCCATTACCGCTGAGTCAGGATTAAGTCATAGGGACTCCATAGGACAGTGCAGAGCTGCCCTTGTGAGTTTCCAAGACTATCACTCTTTATCAGAGTAAAAGCCTCATCTTTTTCTCAAGGAGAAGCTAGTCATTTCGAACCGCTGATCTTTTGGTTACCAGTTCAACACATAAACACTGTACCACCTACTGCCCTTTAATGACTGTGAAGTCTCAGGCAGGAGGAACTAAATTATCAAGAATTCTTTGTATCTAGGTGAGGACTATGTGAAGGATTATAACCTTTGTGATAGAAAGAATGCTGGAGGTCACACGAGAGAATATTGTAAACATTAGAAATATTCTTAATTGCAAATACCATTTTATAACAATTTAAATAGGGACTGTTCAGATGGATCTCATCAAAGGAAACATACAAGAATCCTATAAACTACATGTGTGGAGGAAATTTGATATCATTGGCTAAAACAAGGCCAGGGGCTTATTATAGAATAGACTATCAATTGTCCTTATCTAGATTCAGGTTGAAGCTGAAGAAAATTAAGATAAATCCATAAAAGACTAAGTTCAAGTGTGACCATATCTGCAGTAAGTGGGGTGCGGGACCTCCTCTGAGTTCCTTATTGCCAAAAGGTAGGGATCAGACATCATCCATACTCCATCTCTGTTTATTCTCTGTGACACCATCCACTGCTCCACAGAACTCTACTTCCATTCTGAGTTCAATAGACAATATTTACAGTCTATGGGGGTTATTAGGCAAATTGGGAGAAAGATAAGGCTAGATGCATTTGAATTATGATGCTAGCAAAAATCTTGAAAGTACCATGGACTGCCTGAAGAACAAATATGTCTTCTTGTTATATGCCTTCCAGTTGGTTCAGACTCAGCAATCTATGTACAGCAGAGTGAAACACTACCCCGTCCTCCACCATCGTCACAATTGTGCTTATGTTTGAGCCAATGTGGCGGCCACTCTATCAACTCATCTCATCACGGGACTTCCTTTTTTTTTCTCCTTTTACTCCATGTCCGCAAGCATGAGGTGCTTCTCCAGGGCTGGTCTTTCCTAGTCACCTGTCCAGAGTACTTGAAAGGAAGTTTTTCCATCTTTTCTTTTAAGAATCATTCTGTCTGAATTTCCTCCAAGACAGACTTGTTTGTCCTTTTGGCAGTCCATGATACTTTCAAGATTCTTAACCAACATCATCATCCAAATGCATCAATTTTTCTTCAGTGTTCCTTTGTTAATTTACAACTTTCACATGCACAGGAGGTGATTGTAATACTATGGTTTGGGTCAGGTGCCCCTTAGTCCTCAAAGGAAAACATTTGCTTTTCAACACTTTAAAGAGCCTTGTGCAGATTTATCGGCTGCATAAATCTTCCTTTGAGAAAAGAACCAAAACGATCCTTTATCCAAGGACAGTGAGACTACATCTCACAGATTTTGAACAATTTATGAAGACAGCCATTGTTGGAAAAGTACATTATACTTGGTATAGGGCCAGTGAAGAAGAGAGAGACATCAGTGAGATGGATTGACATGGTGTCTGTATAAATGGGCTCAAACATGACAATTTGGGGATGTGGAAAATTTTTGTTCTGTTGTACATATACGACTTCCGAGTCTGAACTGACTTGACACCACCTAACAATACAGAAGCCAGTATGAGTATGTAACTAACTGTGAATAATTGGAGGAATCAATACGTGGGGTATGAAAGGTAAATATTGAGTGATTTCTCCAGCTTATTTTCTTATCTGATTAGAATATATTAATGCCCAAGAAGACATGGGGACCCATCTGGAAAAGACAGTGGCTTAGGAAGCAGAACTTTCCCCTCTGTTAATCAGCTCTCTCTGTTTCAGATTCTTGTAAGATAGAAAGTTCCGTTATGTTAAATCACAGAGTTTTGGAGCTATGTCTCTTATAGGAGTTGTTACATTAATGTAAGGAGCCACTGACTTTGTCCATGGTGGCTTACTTTAATTTTAGACATAAATCAGTTAATATTTGGCCATTTGGCACCATTTGCAAATGGAGTTTTCAGATGTAAGAATAGCATTGTGCCATGACATCTACGATTAGCAAGATTTCAGTAACCCCCTACGACTAATTAAGAATGGTTGTTCATATCCTATGCTGGGTTTATAGCTTTTTCACTTTCAAACCTCATTCCCATTCATTGACACTTAGCTCTACAGCCTAGGAGTCCAGATCACATCGAGGATTGACTTCAGCGGGTCCCAACACTGTCTGTTTTCTATTGAGCTTTGGCTAACTGGAAGCACCGGAATGAAGTTGGAGGAAGAATGTGAGATTGGGGTATACATTTCCTAGTACTTTCTTCCTAGATGATCAAAAGTTAGAAGTCAACAAACACTGCTGAGCACAGTCCTGCTATAGATATACTCTCTCTGCCAGCCAGCATCCAGTCTCTGTCACTGCCTTATAGTCTCAGGGCGATTGAGATTCTATGCTACTACCCGCAAGGTGTTTACCGGTACTTGTTTATTTCTATTGACCATAGCATTATCATGTGAACCTTGGCAAATTTAGTAAAATCTGCAGAAGTCAGAACCTGTTAAAAACAGAGACATTTCAGAGAAGGAAAACTCAAACAGTTTTTTATTAATAGAGAGTGATAGAAAATTGGAAAATTACACATTGTCAAAGGTGCAAAGCCTAGGAGATGCAGAAAACCAAGGCAGCCTAGTCAAGTGCGGTCTCTGACAGGCATTATTAAAGTCTCCTCAATTACCTTTGTAAGTGGACTACTTTTATGGTTGAGAATCTATAAACCTTGAAGAATGTCTAAACTGCTATAGGATTTAAGCCTTTAATAGACAGTAAAAGGTCCTGGTATTCACACTGATTGCCTTAGCAAGAATAAGACTCTCTAGATTTCCATTAATACTGAATTTCTATGAATCTTTGAGAAATTGTGAAATACTATGAGTTCACCTGATTGCTTTGCCTTTATGAGAAACAGGAGACAGAATTCAACCCAGATCCAGAAATTATATGATGTCTCAACAAACACCAATAAAACACTGAGTAAGTATTCATTCCTAGTTAGACTCATTTTAAGAATAAAAATTAAAACATAAAGCATCCCGTTTAAAAAATCATAATCCCATGGAACATGCATTAGAATTAGAACCCTGAAACAAGAATCCAAATGTATAATAAAGGACCTACCAAATATGAAAGTCACTATTTGAACTACTTTAAAACATTGAAAAGTGTTCCTACAACATAATAAGAGATGCTTGTGATTCAGAGATCTGCCTGCCTCCTGCCATGGTAGTCTCGATTGCTTCATATGTGTGTGAATTTTAACACTGAGTAAGGAAGATCAAAGAACTGATGCATTTGAATTGTGAATACTGAAAGTTCATGGACTGCTGAAAGGACAAACATATCTATTTTAGAAGAAGTATGGCCGGGGTGCTCCTTAGAGGCAAGAATGGCAAGACTGTGTCTTACATACTTTGGACATATGGTCAGGAGAAGCCTGTCTCGGATGAAGGCCGTCATGCTGTGTACAGCAGTGAAGCAGGGAAAGACAAGAAGGCCCCCGAGCAGATGGATTGACACAGTGACTACAATAGAGCCAAGCACAGGAAGGGCCTAAGGATGGCACAGCATTTGCTTCTATTATGCATAGTTTGGTATGGGCCAGAACTGACTCAATGGCACCTATTACAAAGAAGAACATGATTCAGAATATGTTCCACATCAACAGGTTCATCGGTTTGATTTGCTGTTGAATCCCCATATAGGAGTCCCTGCGTGGTACAATAAATGCACTTGACTGCTAACTGAAAGACTGGAAATTCCAATATAACCAAGAGGGTCTCAGAAGAAAGACCTGGGAATCTATTTATGGAAAATCATTAAATATCTGCCATTGAAAATATTATAGAACACAGTTCTAGCCTCACACATATTGGGACACTTTGACTTGAAATCAGTTACACAGCAAATCATTAACAGGACCCCAAATAACTGAATAAACAAACACACTGCCATTGAGTCAATTCCTTCTTGAGTTACACTGTGCTGCTACCCAGAAGGTCAGTAGTTCAAATCTGAAAGGCGCTCTGCACAGAGGATAAGCCTTTCTGCTCCAGTAAAGATGCACAGCGTGGTCCACTCTACAGGATGCTACACAATGAGTAGCATCCACAACTAGAAGACATAAACCTGGGTATAGACCACATGCGTACATGCATAGCCATATTTAAGCCCATTGAGGTACTAACATGGCAACCATCTGTGCCCTCCTCTGTTTACACAAAGATAAAGGAGAATGGAACTTCACACCAGTCACAAAGCAAAGGGCAGACATGATCCACCCTCCATCCTGCTTTATCCTACTCTGATAATGACCCTCTTTCCCAGCACACCTTACTTCTCTGATGGGTTTGATGACCAATTGCACTGTCCACCTGCCCCTAACAGACACTACTCACAAGTATGGGACTTACTTGAGTAGCTAATGGGTCACAAATGTTAAGGAGGCAATTGTTTGGTCTTTTCTCAGTCATGCTGACAGGGCGGCTCTCTCTGGCCCTTGGTCGCTCAGTCATATGCCCCTCGGGTTCTGCCAATTCCATGCACCGGAAAGCCAACCCGCCACTTTATCTCGTGGTCTCACTGCTGCTGCTTTCCTGCTCTGTCTCATGGTCTCCAGGCTGGAGCATCTGTGGCTTTTAGTGCTTCTGCCACTTCAGACAGGGGTCTCTCATGTGCTCTGCTGGTGGGTCTCTGTCGTGGTGTCAGTATTCTCTCTCTTCCTGCTTCTGACATAGCTCATTCACATACTCAGGGGAATAGCAGAATTGAGCAATCCCCTCTGTTAATATTTCATACACGCTATTTTCCTGACTCCAAACAACCATTTTATGGAACTGCAAGAACATGGAGAAAAGAGCTATTCGAAGTAATTTTACTTCACCACATCTATCATCTATATTTATACATGGAAAACTACAATAAAAGTGCTAAAACCAGAATCCATATAAGGCAGAAACCTACCAGAGAATGAAAACTCAAATATTTTCCACTAAGAGAGAGTGGTAGAAAAATTAGGGCTGCACCTTGTCGAAGGTAGAAAACCTGTGTGATCCAGAAAAACAAGGCGGTCCTATTGAATTTCAGCTTCCATGGATTTAACTACAAACACACACACGCAATGCATATGTATGTGATGCATATATGTTAAGCATATATATGTAAACAATGTATATCTAGCAAGTGTATAGATACACAGTTAAATCTATTAAAGTGGTATGCATTAATATATATACATGTATATATTTACATGTATTATAGATATAAATCTGTATGTATATACATAGGTACATATATATACAGCATATACACATATATAGATACAACATATATATATATATATATATATAGTTACCATATATGCTTGAGTATAAGCCAACCAGTTATATCAGCTGAGGCACCTAATTTTACCAAAAAAACGGCATTAAAAGTGTGCTGAAAACCTCGAATTACACATGAGTATAGAAGGTGTACATATAATTTTTCCCTATTGCAATATATTATGTAAATTAATTCTACTCTCAGAGGAACACCAAGTTGGTAAAAAAAAAACTGAAAAACATCTGTAAAATGCTATTTTTCTACCTGCGACCAATAAGTATTATGCAAAAAGTACAGCTAGTTAGTTTACATGCATATTGTTGTTGTTGGAATGGAAAAACATATTTTTCAAAGCTTCCTATATTCATTTATATTATTTTTGAAGCAAACATAAAATTGAGACTCAAAATAGATATGCTGTACCTCTTTTTTTTCATAAGCATTGAATAGCATCCAAGCTTCATCTTTAACTTAAAACATGGAGACTGTAATGAAAATGTCACACGGGTTGCTGGGATGCATTATTAAAATCTAAAATATAAATCAAAAGAGGTAGGGATATTGCCGTAGAATGTACTGGCTATAAGCTTTGTCTCATATTACTCATCAAAATTGAAAAAGTCATATTATTCTCATAGGAAAGTCAGAAGGTTTGAGATGACTTAATGTAGTTATTTTAACTCACAAAGCCATTGTGTAGAAGCGAACAGTTTAAATACCCACTTACCGTGGAGGCTAGAACTGAATGCAGGTAGTTAAAGAGCAATAATGAAGCAATGAGATGACGTGAGGGTTTGGGAAGTAGTTCGCGTTTACATATCATTTCACTGGGCCTTTTCCAACGCACAGATGTTAGGGTCACCATCACTAGGTTGAAATCAATGAGCAGACAGAGGTCGTACTTGGTGGATCAATCTTTTGTGAGGGTAAGAGAATAATAAAAACCAACTGGAAAAGCAGGGCATAACATTGCTACATATTATTCCATACGCATCTCCTAGACACAGTCTTGGTATGAACAAAAGACCATATAGAAAAATGTAAGTGATCGGGCCAGGAATTCTTAAGCCATAAGACCAAATTAAATAAAACTATTGTACAATTACCCATTGAATACTCTGGAGTAACATTCATGGATAATGGAATCTGATTTCAAAAATATTTTAAATCAAGTCAGTGACCTAAATAAAAGTAAAGGATAAAAATGTAATGGATAACAAATACCTTTTCAACATATTAATGTTTCCTGCACAATTACCATAGAAGACATAATGAAATAGCTGTTTGCACAGGTATGTGCATCTATGGAATCTGAACAGCGCAGACAACTTGTCGGATTGCTACATAAAAGGGTAACTGTTTTAAGTCCGCCCAGAGCCACTTTGGGAAAAAAATCTGATGAGCCACTCCTAAAAATCTTTGAAAGTCCTATGGAGCATCATCATGACTAGATGCATCCATACAAAAGGATATATGTTTACATATTTTTAAAATCATTTTATTGGAGCTCATACAATTCTTATCACAACCCATACATACATCCATTGTTTCAAGCACATATGTGCATTTGCTGCCATCATCATTCTCAAAATATTTGCCTTCTACTTGAGCCCTTAATATCGGCTGCTCATTTTCCCCCTCCCACCCCATTCCCTCCTACCTCGTGAACCCTTCATCATTCATAAATTATTATTATTTTGTCATATGTTACACTGTTCGACATCTCCCCCGCCCTCTTCTTTGCTGTCCCTCCCCCAGGGAGAAGGCTATACGTAGATTCTTCTAACCAGTTTCCCCTTTCTACCCCACATTCCCTCCACCCCCCAGGCACTGCCACTACATATTTTATGTTGTATATACACACAAAATAACAACAGCAGCAACAACAGAACCCACACCCCCATCAAATCCATGCTGACTCAGAGCAACCACACAAACAAGAGGCAAACATTCCTGAGGCCAGCACGATCTTCACGATTGCGGTCATGTTGGAGCACATTGTGTCCATCCATCCATGCCCACAAAGATCTTCCTCTTTGCTACTGACCTACTTTATCAAACATGGTGTCATTTTCCAGGGACTGGTCTCTTGATAACACATTCCAAACACATGAAACGAAGTCTCGTCACTCTACATTTCTCTGGAGAATCTTGGTTGTACTTCTTGCAAGACAGATGTGTTTGTCTTTCTGGCAGTGCACGATGCTTTCAATATTCTTAGCCAGAACTATATTTCAAATGCATCAATTCTTCTTTGCTCTGCCTTTTCAATGTCCAACTTTCACATGTATATAAAGTGATTGAAAATACGAATGGCTTGGCACAGGAATGCCTTAGAACTCAAAGTAATACCCTTGTTCTTCACCACTTTAAAGAGGTCTTGGGTGACAGATTTACCTAATGCAAGGGGTCACTTGATGTTTTTTACTGCTGTTTCCATGAGCAATGATAGTGGATCCAAGTAAAATTAAATCCTTGACAATTTCCTACTCCTGGGAAAAGCTCTTCAGATATTACAATTTCCCCTCAGAAAATATCTATCCCAGGGGAGAATAATGATTCTGACACTGAGAGATCTGACCCACAAAAGGAGAATTTAAAATGAAACAAGAGGAGAGAGGCACATTGAGAAACTACATCACGCTAATCACTACACAGTAACCTTTGCCATGAAACATTTTATGTGGCTTTCCCAACTCTTATGTAAAACTAATGAGATGATTCTCACTATTAGATGTAGTCGCTAAGTCTGATAGAGAGAAATGAACATTTTCCCAGTTTCAGGACTTACAATTAACTAGCTGGAACAGAATTGGAGCAGACCTGGACTCCGAGCACTATACATTCCCCTTCATCATACTGGTGATGAGAGACTTGAACAAACGATTCACCTTAACATGAGACTAAAAGTAGAATAATCTTGAAAGGTTTCTTTTTCCCAGTTGTAATGTATGGTCATATGAAGACATAAAATTGACCACAATTAGAAACTCAACTGGGTAGTCCTGTTGAAACACGAAATAAAACAAAGGAAGAGTAGTGGACAAATGTTTGACGTTATATTTAGCCTGTCATGTTTCAATATTTCTATTCTCTCTCTCTCTCTCTCTCTCTCTCTCTCACACACACACACACACACACACACACACACACATTAGAAATTGTTTTAGGCTATTCCTCATCATTTATTTCTAGATCATACCAACATTTCTCAGTTGGTCTTCTAATCATAGTGTTAATCCTTTTACTACGTCATTTTTGGGTGGACTTTATGGTATTATTTCCTACATTAAGTACAAATATTCTTCTGCTAACTCTCACCCCAGGAGTCCCATCACCGCGATGGTGAAATCCACCTCGTCTCCTCTCTAATCCAAACATTCAAATTCTTTTGATATATTCCCCATGATAGAATAATAGAAAATAATGTTTATTTGTTTAAATCAACCACATTTTAAAATATCCCTTGGGCTTATTTCTCCTTGTTGTAATTGCGTGTACACACCAGAGACATAAGGTTCCCATGTTTTATTGTTAGGTCATACTTATTAGTGGTAGTTTCATCTGCTCTCGGAACATTTCATTTGGGCCCTTTTCCCTTTCACTGTCCTCTCCGTTTACATTCCTAATGTATTATTCCACAGAGCATAAAGTGTACCGGCTGATTGGCTTATTTTTTTTATATTTACCATCCCACACCTAGCACCTCCCTGCCAAGGGTGACAGCTCTGTGAAAGGCTGTGCTCTTATCTAAGAGCAATATGAACACGAATGTACTTTCACTGAAAGAGTAATAAAATAGCATATTTTTATTCCAGGTCAAAGTCTCTTCAGAGGTACATACCATTGTAATATGGACAAATTTTAAGTATGTATTTTGGGTTTTAGAGACAATTGAAAGATAAAATACCCCATAACTCTAAAAAGCGATATAGCATTTTATAAATGATATGAGTTCATATGTGCATTCGCTATTGATAGGTATATGATGCATTGTTTCTTCAATTCACACCAAAGTGAAATGAATACACAAATAAAAAGAATTTTTGTCCTAGAATAACCCAAACGACGATACTGTTCTAAAATTATGATGGAATAGAGATTTTCTTTTTAAAATTAAATCTTTCCTTTCAAAATTTTAGATAGAATAATGCTCAAAATAATTCCATTTAGTTGAACTAAAAGATTATTCTGTTTCTATTGCCATTTTTATTTGATTTTGAATTGGGCACATTTTCATTAATTTTTTGTTATGACTTTTATTATCTCCTTTTTTGATATAATCAAACAAATGCCAGTCGGAATACTGAACTTGATAATGCTCCTGACCCCACTTACATAGTCTATTTTGACTTCTCCCTGATTAAATCTATACTTAAAGATAGGCTTTCCATGATGAAAAACCATAAACTAACACAGTTCAACCATTTTTATTTGAAGTCAAATAGTCTCAAAACCAAAAGACCCATTAAAGTTTATATGATCCCAAGAAGATGTCAACAGTTTGGATGTATGTTTTGTACAACCACTAGAAAATAACATTTAAAATTATAGCTGAGACCCAAAGAGGGGCAAAATTAAACACTAAAAAAGTAACTGGTAAGACAAAAAATAATTATGAAGGGTTTATGAGGTATGGGGGAGTGAGGAGGGAGGGGGGAAAAGAGCAGCCAATATTAAGGGTTCAAGTAGAAGGCAAATGTTTTGAGAATGATGATGGCAACAATGTACATAGGTGCTTGACACAATGGATGTATGTATGGATTGTGATGAGCCCCCAATAAAATGATTTTTAAAAATTGGCAATAGAGACAAAAACATACCAGACAAAAGAAACAAATACCAGAGGGTAAAGTTGAAAGTCAACCATAGCATATGTTACATTAAATACAACTGATCAGAACACTTTAATTAAACACCAGGCATGATACACAGCATCATTATACAACAAAATTATAAACTGTACACAGGACAGACACACTTTAAAGGTTAAATTCCAAATGGACTAAAAATAAAATCACATTTTAAAGATATATCTTTCTAATAGTAATCATAAGTAAGTTGCTTGACTATATTATTATAAGTATACTTCAGAATGAGGACAAGTAACAAGGGTGAAGTATTTTATATATGTATGTACACACAAGTACAAATTTATATCCTAATAGACATACACTATTTACCTATCAGCGATGAATTGACACACTGGCTGTAGTAACAGGCACAAGGATAGCAACCGCTGTGAGAATGGCACAGGAACCGGCACCATTTATTCTGTTGAACATAGGGTCCCCATGAGTCAGAACTGATGTGGCGGCACCGAACAACAACACAGTTGTAGGTAGGAGCATTTGATTTGTTTTAAATTATTATAGTAGGAAAAAAAATGAAGGATATGCAGATGATGTTCTAAATTTTATCCTCAAAAGGTAAAAAGCTAAAATAAATGAAAGATGTTAAAGGAGATACGTAATAAATATCCCAGTGGAAACTAAATAGAAACTATAAATAATAAATAAAAGTCGCAAAACCAAATATTGACTTTTTACGTGAGTTATAGAAAATCCAAATCAAAAATGTTGGGAATAAAGGAAAAAGAAGAAAGAAAATATATCACTTCAGAAAATACAGATAATAAGAGGATACATGAGAATTTATAAAGATAGAAAGAGAAGTAGGTAGCTAGCTAGCTACATAGTAAATAAATTGAATCCATTGCCAATATCCCTCAAAGGGAAATCCAGAGCCATATAACTTCCATGGGGAATCCCATCAAACTTTTAAGATAGAAATAATACTATCTCTTAGAAAAGTCTTTTAAAATACAAAAGAATATGGGTTGTTTCCTATTTCATTGCATGAGGTTTAGCAAAGATATGAGAGAACAAATTAATAGTCAAATAAGTGCAGAATTACTTTAATATAAAAATCATGATGTAGACTTTACACAAAGAAGTACATGTACTTATGATTATGATACAAGAAAAGGATATTCTCACTACATTTTTCAGTAAACCAATAAAAGTCCTATCTAGTGCATAAAATAGAAAACTAAATAAAATGCATATAAAAAGTCTATATATATATAAATATATTTTTAAATTCTACATATACTAGACTTGCTTGCATTAAAAAATCTACTGTGTTTAGTAGGTGGTGTTAGCTTGGGTTCTCAATAGAGAAGCAAAACCAGTGAGACTTCTTTATGAGCATGTTTAGAATGAGATTTATATCAAGAAGTAGCTTACCTGGCTGTAGCAGTAGGTAAAGATAATCTGGTTTAAGTCGTTTGGTCAGAAATGAGCTAGACATTCCACTGACTTATATAACTGTGAGCGTGGACAAACAGAAAGCAGGAGCGCCACAGTCTGGTGACGTAGAGGTAAATGAATCCAAAGTTGCTCTAATAAATCCAAGATGGATAATTCGTTGACAACTTCTGGGATCATCACACTAGACAACAGGATATCAGCAACCCAGGTGCAAGATCCAGACTCAGCAGAAGGCAGAGGGGCAAAGAGGCTCTGATCTGCTTAGGGTCTCTCTTTATACCAGAGACCGTACCCCTACAAGGTGTACCACGCTGAGACCCGATTGATAGGCTCAGCCCCTCCCCAACCTTCATCCAAGAATGTCTAGCTGACTTAATATCTAATCGTCACAAAGGTGAACTCATAAAGGTCACAGTGTACATGGGAAAAATAAAGTATGTCTATATATTAGTAACACAAATTTGAAGAAAGTAAACTACTATCTAAAACCTATAAAATAATTGTAAATATATTTAACTTAATATATAAAAGATGTCATTGAAAATCACAAATATTGCTTAGAGAAAATAAATTATCCTACTGAAATTTCAGATTCATGGTCATGATGCCCATTTCCCCAAACTGATCGTTAGATTTGCTGCCGTCGCCGTCACCGTTCTAGCAGAGTGGAAACTCAGCTGAAAGGAGCTAAATGAAGCTCTCCAGTAGTCAGAGGGACCGAAAGAACAGCCTGGCACGCAAACTCTGCCATTCCGTGGCTTTCCACGCAGAACGATGCTGTAGGACAGAGAGCTGCCTTTCCCAGGGCCCTAGGCTCTAACTTGTTACGGAAGTCAACTGCCACTTCTTTCTCTCCTGGAGCTGCTGCTGGGTATTTCAAACAGCTGAACTTGAGGTTAGTATCCTAACTTCTGACCTACTATGTCCCCAGGGCTCACTAAGAAAAAGGAAGGAAGAAGAGAAAGAGAAATCCATTCAAGCCAGAGGATCTAGCATGAAAAAAGAATGAGATCACCAGGACAGAGTACCAGGCAACAGGTATCTGGAGATGATGACTGTGTTGGTCTGCGTTGACTGGAGCAACAAATTCATAGACACTCATATGTGTATAAGAAAGAGCTTTATATACAAGAGCAATTGAATATTGAGAAAACATCCCGGCCCAGTGCAGGTCAAGTCTAAAAGTCTGATACTAGCCCATATTTCTGATGCCACTCTATAAAGTCCTCTTCAGACTCATGAAACACATCCAATGATGCCAAATTCAGGAAGATAACAGGCCAGTGGGGAGAAGGTCTTGTAGATCCAGTGGCAGGAGAAGCATCTCAGCACTGGCAGGGGTTCCATGTGGCTCCTTCAGCTCCAGAGGTCTAGCGTAGATTCAGGTGTCTTCTCCACAGCAATGCCTTGCAAGGAGTGTGCTTGTGTCCTGCTTCCAGTGAGCTATTTATCTCATTAGAGCCTCCAAATGAGGTCATCAAGCTGTGACTTGATTGACAGGCTGAACTCCAATCCTTCACTCATAGGTCTCAAATTGACAACAGATTATGTAGCTACCACAATGACAAAGAAACTAGAATGTGGCAGATCATGGAAGGCTTTGTGTACTATACGAACCAGCTTAGACATATCCTACATAAGAACAGTGAACATATTTCCGGGTTTGTTTGGAACCATCAGGATTTACAGCTGGAATTCAACCACAAATATTAATAGCAACACCAATTATTTTCAGAAGTATAACAATTCACTAAGATAGGGAGATTGGTAAGTGCCATTTAAATAATTTTAAATATTTTGTTAAAATGACCAAATTTCTGTTTTATATATAATTCTCTTGGCTAAATTTGAAAGATGCATTTCAAAGGATAGTAAGAGACTAGAAGACCATAGAGAAACTCAGTACAGCAGCCCAGTACAGGATGGTGACTGTAAACATGCAGTGGTAATGAGGTTGGTAAGAAGGGGATCAGTTTTGGAGATAGTTGGTAGAGAAAGGCAGAATGGAAGTAAACAATTATTTTTAAACAATGAGACACTAAAAACTCCTACATGTTTCTAGGTAGAAAAAAAGGAGTGCAAAGGAGATAGAGAGGAATGAGAGAGGAGAAAATGTTCATTTAGGGCAACACCCACAAACGAAGCGACATTTCAGATATTGGGTGTCAAGTGGTCCAATTTTCACCAAAGGTCAATGCACCTCATATACAGCCATGTGCACCTCATATGAGGCCAACGCACCTCATATGCACCTGTCCCTCAAAGGTGGTTTCATATATTACTATGATGAGCAAGTATCAGAAGAACTTTCACACTAAAATGAACTAGGAGAACTCTAGTGATCATCTTCAAACACTGAACCCATGAAAATCCTATTTGATCACATTGGTCCAGTCCACATCCAACAGTAGGAATGGCTCAGGATCTGCTAGCTTGTTGTTCCATAATGCATTTGGTTGCCATGATTCTAGGGTAAACTTGACAGCAGCTAAGAACACAACAGTGATGTTTAGGGAAAGTAATCAAGATAGAAATAATACCGAGCATAAGCAAAGGGGCCCAATCAAGTAAGAAAGGCATCCATCACAGGTGGAAGATAGAAAGAACTAGAATGTTTACAAAAACTGAGTAGTGTGTGGATGGAAAATCAAGGTAAAGAAGGACCGAGTCAATAGAGGAATAGTTAAGCAATGGCCCACATCCTGAGATGTTTCTTAGACCACTTGTTGAACCTTAGCCTGTAGAAACAAAGAATCAGCAGAAATTGATAGGGAAGGCAGTAAAATGACTGGTTCAGTATTTTACAATACTCCACTGGGCCTTGGCATAATGTGCATATCAATATTTTATACAAGACTGTGTCCCAAAGCACCAATTGGTGGGGAAACTGATCACCTAACACTACTGTAGTAAACATGTTTTTGTTCAGAACAAAACCCCTGTCCCATTTAAAATGTGGTCCATGTGAAATATTTCATATAATCATGTGTGCGTCCTGATTTATAAATCAGGAGGCAGCTCCTGATTAAGAATTAGGAATTCAGCTTCCAAGACCTTAAGGTCTGACTTGTACAGACCGGGGGATATCAAAAGCCTCAGGGCTTAGAAACAGTAAAGGGGAGTGGTGAGAAGTTTGGGTAGGGTCAAATATAGGTTGGCCTTGGAACAGGATTAATTTGAGAGGTTAACATGAAGAGGTGTGAAAAGAACCTGTTATATAAATATCTTGTTTCAGGTCGGGACTCTGGGGAATCTCTTTCAGTTGTCTCCTTATCTGAAACCCCAGACCAAAGACCTCAATTCTATTTCCATCAAGTCAATTCAGATTTGTAGAGACCTACAGGACACAGCAGATCTGCCTCACAGAGTTTCCAAGATTATAAATAAAATTTTATAGAAGCAGCGAACCACATATTTTTCCCACAGAGTGACGTGTGGATTTAAACCACCAACCTTTTAGTTAGTAGCTCAGTACTTTAAAGATGACAACGCCAGGGCTGCTATTCTTACTCTGGAGGCATAAATACACTGATGAGATGGGAAGAAGACATGTAGCTATGCCTGGGCAGCACTTGCTAAAACAGCATGTGGGAAAGATGCAGCCACTGTATAACTAGTTCTTCTTGCCAAAAGAGAGCATGAGAATTCAAGAAAGCTTAATCCTGGTGTTGGCTGCTAACTGCTAGGTTACATGTTTGAACCCACTGACCACGTATGTTTCGGGGAAACATGAGACTCTCTGTTCCCATACAGATTTACACTCTCACCAATTCTAAGAAGGGCTGCTAGGAGACAGAATTGACAAGATGGCAGAGCATTTTGAGGCTGGGTATCTGAAAAAGAACTCATTAGTGGAACAGATGATTAAGCATTATACTATCCACCACAAACTAGTTTGAACCTACCCAGGGGTCCCTCAGAAGACACACCTGATAGTGGCTTCAAAAATGTCACAGTACTGTGGAATCATCCCACAAGGGATCCCTGTAAGTCAGAAGGAACTATCTGGTGACAACCAATAGCCTGCCAATCATGCAATTTTAGTTTACTGGAGACAATAGAACTGTCATCCAATAAACTGTCCAATAAATTGTCATCCAACAAATTGTCCAGGTTGTCCAATAAGCTGTGAAAGTAATCCTTTATGGTAGCAGTACCTGTAAGGAGCTGGGTAGTCCTTTCTCAAAATTGGTGTCTCCCTACAGCCTGAGAATGTGTACTTATTTGGATATAGAATTTTTGCTAATGTTAGTTAAAGATGAGACCATACACTTAATACCCTAAATCCATGTCTTCTGTACTTATATAAAAGCCTTGTGAAGACTCAGGAAAATAGCCCACCAGACTGAAGTGGAGAGCCTACAAGCAAGGAACTGCAACCGTGGTAACAAGTGAGGTAAGAGCAATGGGACAGATTCACGCTCAGAGCATCCAGGAAGAACCACATGGTATACACCTTGTTCATGGCCTCCAGAAGTGTGATACAGTGAATGCTTGTTCTCTCAAGCCACCCAGTTTATCCTAATTTACTCTAGGAAAATCATAGCATGACTTAATCAGATAGGAAGTATGTAAAATAGAGATTTGCAGTTTTCCTTAAAGATGTGAACTTTCTCCTTCTGAATTGAGTAAATTCATTATTTATTCAATTCTGATGCCACCATAAGCATCTTCTCTCTCTCTCTCTCTCTCTCTCTCTCTCTCTCTCTCTCTCTCTCTCTCTCTCTCTCTCTCTCTCTCTCCCCCTGTCCCTCTATCTCTCCTCTAAAGATTATAATATATCTGGTTATAATATATCTGGTAGAACTTCCAAATTTAGGAGATAGCATGAGAAGGAAAGTACTAACATGTTGAATTTCCTTTGGCACTTTTTTTTGAGATCCTTTATCTTATTTTATTCCTTGATCATTTTATTAGGGGCTCATACAACTCTTATCACAATCCATACATACATCAATTGTGTAAAGCACATCTGTACATTCATTGCCCTCATCATTCTCAAAACATTTGCTCTCCACTTGGCATCAACTCCTCATTTTCCCCCTCCCTCCCCAATTCCCCCACCCTCATGAACCCTTGATAATTTATAAATTATTATTTTGTCACATCCTACACTGGCTGACATCTCCCTTCACCCACTCTTCTGTTGTCCATCCCCCTGGGAGGAGGTTTATGCAGTTTCCCCTTTCAACCACACCCTACCTCCATCCTCCCAGTATCATCACCCTCACAACTGGTCCCGAAGGGATCATCCGTCCTGGATTCCCTGTGTTTCCAGTTCCTATCTGTACCAGTGTACATCCTCTGCTCTAGCCAGATTTGTAAGGTAGAATTGGGCTCAAGATAGTGGGGGTGGGTGGGTGGAGGAAGCATTTAGAAACTAGAAGGAAGTTGTATGTTTCATCATTTCTATACTGCACCCTGACTGGTTCATTTCCTCCCCATGACCCTTTTGTAAGGGGATGTCCAGTTGCCTACAGTTGGGCTTTGGGTCGCCACTCCGCACTCCCCCTCATTCACAGTGATAGGATTTTTTTGTTGTTGTTGTTCTTTGATGCCTGATACTTAATCCCTTCAACACCTTGTGATCACACAGGCACCTAATGGTGTGGAAATTCCCCTAACCAAAAGAGATTCTTTCCTTGCACCTTTATAGTTGCTAGGAATCTGGAAGACAATATGCATTCTACTCTCTGGGGTCTGTCAGAAAGGAAAACAAAAGGAGTTCCATTTTGTCTAAGATGAAAGGAATCAGTTACCTGAAAGCATGAATCAACCTAATATTCACAACTATGAGAGAGAACTCTGAAACAACTCTTTTAAGAAGAAAAGCAAAACAATGCTAAGCCATTTAATTTATTGTCAAACACTAGTCACTGACAAAGCAAAAGCAACCCAGTGTATATTCTTTATCTTTTGCACATTTTATCCAATTTCATAATGGATGACACTTTGCTGAGTCAAGTCCAACTCAAGATTTCAAAGAGTAAGACATCCATGACATCCCCAGTGTATTAGTCTGGGTAATTTAGAGAAACAAATCCATAGAAACTCATGTATAAGAGAGAGTTTTCTATAAAGGTTAAGTGTGCATCAAGAAAACATCCCAACCCAGTGCTGCCCAAGCCCACAAGTCCAACATTAACCCATTAACTCATATGTACAAAACCAATCCACAAAGTCCTCCTCTATCTCACAAAACAGATGCAATGATGCCTACTGCGGAGGAAAGTCGAGTTAGTGAATGTGTAAGCATCTCAGCGCTGGCAAGGATCTCCACACAGGTGCTCCAGCACCCAGGGCTGCATCGGGGAAGGTCCATGTGGCTTCTCCTCAGGGGTGTCTTGCAGGAAGTGAGCCTTGCCAGCTGAAGCAGGGAACCAGCTAAGTCAGCTGCACCCTGGTGCGACCATCAGAAAGCAAGAGACCCAAGAACTAGAAAGGCGAGGCTCAACAAGCCATTTATCCCTGCACCCTTCAATTAACCCCACTTGTGTTTATTAGCCAGGTTGGCACAATAAACTAACTACCTCACCCAGCAAGGCAATTCCAGTCTAATTGATTTCATTTTAGCCATTGAATTTTAGGTTGAAAGCATTTTTTAAAGGCATTTCTATGGAGTAAAGTAACTTACCTTTACTAGCAGATTCTCATTACCTCTAGTATACTCCTTTGGACCACCCTAAAGTGTTCAGCTCTTCCTTGATGTTTACATCCTTTCAATGACTTGCATTTCTTTAATAAAACCTACAGGAGGACAAAACCTGCCTTGCTATGTTAGCATATTTAACCTCTGGGTAATGTCTGCTTTCATATAATTATGCACAGATTTCATATTTATACAAATATTTTGTGCCTGCAGGGGGTGTAAAATGTAACTTTCTCATGAATATTCAGCAGTGCCATTTCTTCCGGTAAGACACAAACATCTTTCTTTGTGGATTCTAAACACTAGGATGTTGATATATATTTTCCCCTTCATGCTTTGTTTGCATAAAACTGATGAGATTCAGGGCCTGCCAAAGCAGACATTTATTTTCTCAGGTATCACAATATTCTAAGGCCTTCAGCCAAATAACTCAAAAGTGCTTTGCAGATTCAAATCTCCATATTATATAGTTGCTTCTTATATACATAAATCTAGGGAACAAAATAAGATGATAAATTTTAAAGACTGGCTTAGCGTTATGGTGGGAAAGAGGCTAGTAGGGACAAGGTGCTTTTATTCTTCTTGTGGCGTGACTTCTTGCAAGACAATCTTTTTCATGCTCAGATTTTAAATTCCATCAGTAAAGGGAAAGGCAAGTGAAAAACTTTGGGAAAGAAACTTGTAAAAACCCTTTAAAGTAAGTGATCCACTTATATAATAGGATTGTTCACATAAAACATACATTTTTGTGTTCATAATAAGGTTTTTAGCTTGCAGTATGCTAGACAATATTCTAGAATCTTGGAATACACTAGAGCAAAAGACATCCAACAGAGGAGACCCCTGTTATAATAAAGTTTACATTCTAAATGGGAAAAGATAGACTATAAATTAAATATGACCAAGCAAATAAAAAAAGCAAATGGGTTAATGAATGAATATTTTAAGTAATAGTACGTTCTATGAAGATGATGATCTTATAAAACTTCTAACCTCACATTGATATATTTGTCACAGGTTAAGTTAAATAAGATTAGAAAAAAGAGAGAGAGACATACACTCGTTGTGCTAGCCCTGGTTGATGAGAGAAACAAATCCAGGGACACTCAAATGTGTGTAAGAGAGAGTTTTATATCAAAGAGCAATTGCATATTGAGAAAACAGCCCAGCCCAGTCCAGATCAAGTCCATAGGTCTATTATTAGCAAGTACATCCAACACTAGTCTATCAAGTCCTCTTCAGACTCACACAGCACATGCAATGATGGTGGATGCGGGAAGATCACAGGCCGATGGGTGAAAAGTCTTGGGGATCCAGTGGCAGTGGAAGAATCTCAGCACTGGCTAGGCTCTCCATGCAGCTCCTCTTTTTGACTACGGGCCCCCTCACAAATTCTCAACAACTCTAGCCCCCTTAGCCAGCCAACTGGCTCCAATCTTTCTTCTAGTACCTGTGAACCAGGTCCATGAATATCCTCAGTGGCCAACCTCAATCTGCCTCTTTATGGCTGCATTTCTCCCACTTTCAATCAACAAGTGGATCGAGATAGTCACCTAGCAAGCTTTTCATGCCGCCTGTGGGCTTCCTTTAATGTTCGGTCCTAAAGAGGAGAGTTTCTTCATGGTTGTCCTCCCCCAACATGGCTCCAAATTTTTCCGGCTTGGGTGCAAACCACTAGTTCAAATACCAAAGGACAAAGTGTTCCTTTTTTCTTCTTCAGTCTGCCAACAGCACCCTAGGCAAGTCTCCTCTTCAAATGCAAATTTCCTGAGCACTCATGTATATGTATTTACACACATACAGGTGTCCTGGTGGTACAGTGGTTATGTGCTAGACTGCACTCTGCTAGGTCCATGATTCAAAACCACCAGTCCCTCCACAGAAGAAAAATGGGTCTTTCTACAATACTGACAATTCACAGGAACAGTTCTACCCTGTCCTATGGGATCACAATAAGTCCGCATCTACCCAACGGCTATGAGTTTTTATAAATACTTATATGAACATACACATATTTGGGCTATATGAGATTAAAATATCCATGCATGTGCATTTTTGTTCTATCAGGCTATTGTTTTAAAAGTCTGTAGTTCAAGTATTATTAATAAAGGTTAGGGAAAAGACTACCAGAAGGTAGACCTCTTGCCTCAAGTGATGCAGCCAATATGTAACTGGGTTTTAAATTCTGTGTGTATTTCCATATTCTACCATTAGTTCCTCTCACTACACAAATCCTGGTCTCAAGGGGAAATATCATTGTGCCCTCATCTGGTGTGACAATTCTCAGGAAAGTGAACTGGAAAAAGTGAAGATGAATTTGTAAGGTCAAGATTTGCTTGGAAGATTCTGGATTCAACATTTTGGGGGCATAAGAGATTTAACCTCGGGAGAGAATATTAGCCAGTTAAATGAGAAAGGTTTATGGTGAAATAGAAATCATTTACAAAGGATAATAATAATCTTCCCTAGAATAAAGTAGTAGGAAAAAAAATCTTTCTACTGTCTTCTCCCAACATCAGATGAGAACGTCCCAAATGGGATGCTTTAGGTGCTGAGATCAGAGGAAAAGGTTTCACTAGGAAGTGTTCATACTTTCTAATAGGCTAGCTAGTCAGTGCAAATAAAATGTGAGGCTGAGCCTAGATGAAAGGGCTGTGGCTTTTCCTTAAGAGTTTGTGGTTTTTGTGCATCAGGGAAGGATGCCCAGGATGTGAGAAGAGCACCTTGAGGTGATTTTAATCTGGTGACAATAAGGACAGATAAGCCAGTTATCACTGAACCAATTCTGACTCTGGGGTATCCATGTCTCTCAGAGATGAGCTGTTCTCCAAGGGTTTCGATGGCTGAGGTTTTTGAGGCTGACCACCAGCCCTTTCTTCGAAGGTGCCTCTTATAGACCGTTCTGATTAGCAGACAATCACATGAGCTGTTTTAACTCCTCAGAGAGTCCAAGTTCAAGGAAAGTCAGAACAGCAACCTGTGACCTTCAGACCATTGTGACTCATGACAAGCAATGCGTGGTAAAGTATAACTGCTCCATGGTGGCTTCGGGGCTGCACTTCTCATGGCATCAGTCAGCCTCGTCTTCTTTTTCTCCCTTTGAGCCAGTGGGGGTTCCAAGTGCCCACTGATCACAAACCACTTGGGCCATAAGTACAAAGTCAATAAACCCCAAACCCAATGCCTTTGAGTTAATTGTGAATCATAGAAACCCTGCAAGATAAAACAGAATCTCTCTATCAGGTCTCCAAGTCTATAATCGTTTAGGAAGCAGGCCGCCGTATCTGTGTCCTCAGAGTAGCCGGTGAGTTGAACCATTGACCTTTCAGTTAGCAACCCCATTTTGACCATTGCATCATTAGAATGCCTTTAGTATAAAAAATGGGACCTAGAATATTCCCCCACAGTTTTGCAATGCATTTGGGAACGCCTTCAGAGGTTTCTCTGGGCCCTTGGCTCTCTAGGGTGCACCAGTTACAATGAGGATTCTAGACCATGTATGAGGGAAATAAATACTGCCACCCCTCATCTGAACCCTAACCCCCTTGAGTGGCAGCGCGGTTGTTGTGTGTAATATCTGCACATACATCCCTTACTCTTAGTATTTCATAAAACAGGACTCGGATTTGCTAGTAAATACTTGGGGAAATATACCAAGCCATCCATTTTACACTGACTGGGGCTCCTTCCTGTGGTTAAGGCCCCTATGTTCTGTGTGCACTAGGAAGTCCTGTTGGGAGGCGTTTAGAACTTCCCCGGCTGCCTCACGTTGCTTCTTCTTGGATAACAACCGTGCCCTTCTGCTACTGTTTCAGAGGTCTCTTTCTTTTCTTCTCTTCCAAAATGGCAAAGTCAATATTGAACTTTCCACCTGGAAAATGCCTCTCCAGCATTCTGAGATCGAGGGATTTCAGTTTTCTTCATCTTATCAGAGTCTTTATCCAATCTCATGAAAAATCCTATAAGGTTACAAATAACTTTAAATTAATTCCTGTACAAGGTCTCTGTAGGCTATTCAAACCCTTTAAAATGTGGAACCACTCAGAGAATGGACTAGCTGACTCACCGGAGATGGTTTTTCCATCTTTATGAGCAAGGATATGTGAGAACATTAAAACACTGCCTAGCTGGTTTTTTTTAAAAGTTATAATGGTATATAGAACATGTCAATCTACTCACTGCCATGAGTCAACACTGACTCATACCAACCCCCTGTGGTTTTCAGAGACGGCAACTCTTGAAGGGAGTAGAGAGCCCAGTCTTTCTCCCGTGGAGCTGCTGGTGGTTTCACACTGCCAACCTTGTAGACCGCAGCTCAGTACATAACCACTGCACCAGTCTAGCTTCAGCTACTTGCTTTCAGGGAGCACCAAGAAGGACAAATTCATGTAGCAAGAACACAGGACATTAGATCTAAGAGCTACAAAGAAAACAGGTCACTCTGTTGGAAGGTGATGAGGTGATGACACAAAATGGGTATTTGGTTTTTGTTGTCGTTTGAACTAATTTAAATTTATCAAAACTCTTGTGGACATTTTGTAGTCTCAAATATGGAATACTTTTCCTAAAATCTTGAAATCAATATAGTAGGGAGCTAGAAGTTAATTGTTGGTGATGGTGTTGTTAGGTACCGTGGAGTCAGTTATGACCCATTGCTACCCTATATACACAGAATGAAACAATGCATGGTCCTGTGCCATGCGTATAATTATTTCTATGTGTGAGCCCATTGTTTCAAGCCACGGTATCAATCCTTCTTGTTTAGTGCCTTCTATTTTTTAGATGCTTCTCCACATTACCAAGCATGAAATCCACTTCCAGAGACTGGTGTCTCCTAGAAAATGTAAGGAGAAACAGCTGCAGACATCTTCTAACTACTGGAACTTGGAATGGGCAAAATGTGAATCTAGGAAAATTGTAAGTCATCAAAAATGAAATGGAATGCATACAATTGATATTGTTGGCATTAGTGAGCTGAAGTGGTTACTTTGCATGACCCTACTGACATTGGAAATACTAGTGACAAAGCTTCCTTGATATGGCTTCCAGTGTCACAGTAACACACAAGCCACCACAGCATGACAAACTGACAGACACGTGGTGGACAAGTTAATTGAATGATCTACAAAAGCAAACCTGATTTTGAAATGATGTTCAACTGAATATGCTTAACTTTTACATGAACAATGTAAAGAATTAAAATGCTACAAAAATGAAAATAAAAACAAAAAACACCCACCAGCAGAGGTGGGGCTAGGTAGAATCATGCCCCATAAAGGAAACACAGTGACACAGTGGTGAGAAGTTTGTCTTCCACTGAAAATCAATAATTTGAACCCTGCTGCTGCTCCATTGGAAGAATTGCAGCCTTGGCATAACTCTGCTCTGTCCTAGACAGGTGCTATGGGTCTTTTCTAAAAGAGGAACTCCAGATTTTACTTCTGAGGGGGTTCTGTGTGGGCTTGAGTCTCTAACCTTTTTGTTAGAGATATGCATTCAAACCACCTAGGGACTCGTGTAAAAGAACATGAAAATGAATTCTCTCTGTCATGCTGACTCTAGTCCTTACTTCTACCAATTAAGTTATAAAAAAGCTAATTAGCAAGCCAGGACTAACTTATTCTCTTTCATCCAGAATATATGTACTGAGAAATCAACAGTAAATGCAATCAACCATCAAAACCTCTTCTGCAAGGAAGCCCAAATTCCACCTCACAAATCCATTCTGGAAGCAGCAGGTCATCAAACAATCCGGTCATCTGGACATTCTAAAAGACTGCAGTCAGGACTGAATCGCTGGGATCTAATTTATAGTGATTATAAGGAGCTCTGGTGATACCATGGGACACACGTCGGGCTGATAACCTCAAGGTTAGAGATTCAAGTCCACCAGCCACTCTGCTGTAGATAGATGAAGCCGACTGCTCTTGAAGAGATTCGAAGCCTCACAAATTCTTAAGGAGCTTTTTTACTCTGTCCTAAAGAGCTGCTATGAGTAAAAACAGAGCCCATGGTAAAGAATTTTGTTTTGTGATTTAAATAAAATATTTAATCTTGAAAAGTATCAAGCTGGGTCAAACAGAATGATGGCCCAAAAGGCTTCCTATGCCATAAAGAAGTGTCTTGACCACGGCCACAAGATAGGAGTCTATTTTTGTCTTGCATAGTTATAACACAGACACCATCGGCGATGTGTTCTGTCAACAAAGTCTCCAGATCTAGATTTTTCCAGATCACCTCTTTATCTTTCCAAAGTGGTAGCCTTTATATTCAGAGCTCAAGATTACAATATCCATGGGCCAAGCAGACAAATAGATTTGTTTGAACCTGATTACAAAACAAGTTTCATTGAAGACACAGTTTCAGTGGTGGCATTCAACAGGTTTGCAGCAATTCAGCAGAATCGTACCTAACTGTGCGCAGAGTTCAGCAAACCAGTTGTTGAAACGGCACTAGTAATCAGTGTTCTCTCAGGTGGGTGGCAGGGCAGACACACAATGCAGAAATCCTGAATTTCATTCCTTACTTTTTTAACTTTCATCTGCCCAACATCTTATTCTAAATGCATGTTGTAATGTTCATTCTGTCCATAGGTATAAAAATTAGATGGAACTATGCCAGCAATATTTAATCATTTCATGAAACTCATTATACTTTTGAAGAAATACATTGTATTCCCTTGTGTTTGTTACTTCAGTAACAAAACATACAACGTAAAGAGAAAAAGTGCCAAACAACCAGAGGGTTCTAGGCTGTCATTCATTTCAGTTCGTGGTTTGTCCCAAATCCCCATGACTGGTTATGAATGAAGTATGTGATTCCTGAAAGTTTCCCAAGAGCTAAACATGTTGTCAGGACAATTTCTGTATCAACGAGAGTGGAAAGGTTTTTTTTTCTTCTCAAAGATTAATATAATATATTCAGAGAAGAGAAGCCACCAGTGTCTAATATATCAAACACAATGACTATTGTTGAAATGGCCTATCTCTAAAGGAATAGAATTCTACTTCTATAATTAAAAATGGTTAAGGATAAATCACACAGCTGATAATGCTTGGGAAAAAGTGGAGAATATTGCAAGTGAGGACTCTAATCAAGAAGCGATATTGAAGTATCTTAAATAATAGGTTTTTTTCAGATAGGATTTAATATTTTTCATTAAATCTTTCTTATAAGAAAATCCAATTTTGTGTACTTATTTTATTCTTCTTATTTAGGCATTAACTGTGTGACATATTAAACTACCTTTCAGTATGCCTTTTTATATATATACTTAAATTGGTCATTAGAACAGTGAAGCAGTCGTTAAATTATTTGAATCCCACCACTGCGTAGGTTCATTTCAATTTGCCTCTACATGTCTCTAACTCCTGGTACCAAAGCTTCACAAAGGATGTTATTTTCAAGGAAAATAAAAAGGCAAGCCCGGACATGAAGGCATATTCCAAACTTTGGCTCACATCCATTTGCTAACATCCTATCAAAAAAGCCCCATGGCCAACCTTAAGCAAAAACAAATGTATTATTCTCACAAAGATCTGGGAAAGAATGAGTATTTTTTAGCAATAATCCAATGTGAAATAGAAGCTACTGGTTCTCTTCAGCCCACAATTTTCAGCAAACTTCCTCTTCTGTCACCTCATTTATTTGCGATGTGTACTCTAA
Source organism: Tenrec ecaudatus (assembly GCF_050624435.1). Lineage (NCBI taxonomy): Eukaryota > Metazoa > Chordata > Mammalia > Afrosoricida > Tenrecidae > Tenrec > Tenrec ecaudatus. The sequence continues at coordinate 21,793,139 of NC_134543.1, forward strand.
GCCATGTGATCGGTCGTCTGTTCATTCACTGATGCTCCTTGAAATGATGCCCCAGCTGTGAATCTGTGCCTCCTCTTGCCTATAGCTTAAATAAAACTGTTTATTTCTTAAAAGCTACAAGCTTCCACACAGAGCAAAGCGACTATTTCTAAGCATTAGAGAACTATATGCTTTGTGAAGTAAAACTTAGAGGAGGGAATTAATTTAACAGAAGCTGAAGGACTTTGAACTCAAAACTTCTACTTAGTTAGAACTTTTCTCTTATGGTTTCTTTTGTGATTGTAATAAATAATGCCAAGCAACCATAATTCTAATTGAAGTGAAATGTTCAAGAACTCCAATGACCCATACATTAGTTATTTTAAATTTAGGCCAAACTTATATATCGCTAAGATGAGTCAGTCTGCTTCTATGCAGATTTACAGCCTTCAAAATCCTATAGGGTCATTATTAGTCAGAATTTACTCAGCAGCAGTGTATGCAATGGGTAATATCAGAGACTGGAATAACAAAAGAGTCTATCTGATTCAGCATCACATACTTTTGTTAAAATACTGTCCTTATTCAAATGCATTTTCAGTAATGTATGTTGACAATTTATTTTCTAATATCTAGAAGTTGAGTATATCTCAAACAACCATGTTTCAAATATCATAGACATAATTATTAGTAATATCTCCTATGGTGAATAACTACTTGATAATAATGTTAAAGAATCCCTTACTTCTTAATCCACTGATAACTTTATCATTTATTTCTATGCCAGTTTATACCAGGTACTCACATCTCTCTAACCAACATAAATATTTTCACTGTCAAGGAAGAGACTCTTTTTTGAAAAGAGTTATAATATCTTACCTTATCACTATATAAACATGGGCTTAGACTATGGTCATGGGACTATCAAATAATGGTCAGAAGAGAATCCAAAGTGGAATAATTAATTAGGACATCCAGAACTTAGCTGGTAGCCCAAAGGTCAGAAGTTGGTAACCACCAGCCACTCTATAAGAGAAAGATGAGGCTGCCTGCTTCCATAAAGATATCCTACTTTAGAAAGCCTATGACATCGTTATGCTCAGTTCTATAGGGTTACAATGAGTTGGAATGGACTTAGTAGCAGAGTGTTTGGGACACACACACACACACAATTCCTCCATTCACACTACCACAGTGATCCTGCAGTCAACTGACTCCCAGAGACCCAATATCCCTGATCTCTTGACTGCTGTTTTCATAAATGTTAATTGTGGATTCCAGTGAAATGAAATCCCTGATAAATTCAATATTTTTCCATTCAATGTGATATTATGTATAGTAAGGTTGTGAGGATTTCTGTTTTCATTTTTTGTTGAATTCTAATCCATACTGAACGTGTTTCATTTTCATCAATAAGTGCTTCACATCTTCTTTACCTTCAGCAAGCAAAGCTGTGTCATCTGTGTGAGACTTTTTCCAGTCCTGATGCGATGTCCTTTATATGAGCCAGTTTCTCAGGTAATGTAATGAATATACAGACCGACTAAATATAGTAAGATCACTCTAATGCACTGTCCTCAGTTTATACCATGTAGTACCTCCTTGTCCTCTTCAATTTACTGTCTTCTGTTCTGTGCACAGATTTTGTTGTAGTACAATGATTTGTTATGGAATTCTCATTCTTTGTATGGCTATTCATTATTTGTAGAGATCCACAAAGCCATATGTATTTGCATAGTCAATAAAGCACAAGTAAACCTCTTCCTGATATTTTCTACTTAGAACCAAGATCCATTTGACATAAAAAATGTTATCCCTCCTTCCACATCCTCTTCTGAGTGCAGCCTGAATTTCTGACAGCTTTCTGATGAAGTACTGATACAACCAGTTCATTAAAATTATCTTCAGCAAACTTTATTTTTATGTGAGATTCATAACATCAATTAATCATTTCTGCATTCTGATGGACAAGTGTTCTTGCAATGGGCACAGATCTGAATCCCTTACTAGTTAGGAAACTGTCATCCAAAAGTCTTGATGTAGATGTGTGAGCACCCCATGACTGCATAAGTTCATTGAAACATCTCAATTGGTACACTGGCAATTTAAGGGGACCTTGATTTTCCCAATGTCTTCAGTATAGGACTTCTTTTTTAATCTCACCATCTGTTGGTCAAATGATACCACCTGAAATGGTTGATTGTCAACCAATTCTTTATAATACATTGGCTTTATATATTCTTTTCATTTTTGTTTTTGTCCACAGAATTCTTCAGTGTTGAAACATGAAACTTGCATTTTTTCCCATTTCTTTGAGCTTGATAAATGCATGGTTCTCTGCTTCCAGTACATTTCTTTATAATAGTTTATTTTGTCATCCTGAGTAACTCTTTGAAATCTTCTATTAAGCTTTTTTGCTCCATTAGCTTTGGCTCCTCTGTTTCCAAAAGAATATTACAGTCTCTCCTGACATCTATTTAAAAAATACTTTTAATGAGGGTTCTTTCATCTCTCATCACAATCCATACATTCATCCAGTGTGCCGCCATCATCATTGTCAAACATTCTCTTCCCACTTAAGCCCCTGATATCAACTACCCATTTCTTCCTCCTCCCGACCCACTCTCCTTCGTGAACCCTTTATAAGTTCCAGATTATTATTTTCATATCTTAAATCGTCCTCCATCACCCCTAACTCACTTTTCTGTTATTCATCCCCCTGGGAGGGGGTTCTAGGTTGATCCTTGTGAACGATTCCCCCCTTTTCCCCCCACCATCCCCTAATCCTTCTGGTATCTCTACTCTCATTGTTGGCTTTGAGGGGTTTATCTATCCTGGATTTCCTGTGTTGCAGGCTCTTATCGGTAGCAGTGTGCATGCTCTGGTCTAATCCTATTTGTAAGGTAGAATTGAGGTCATGATAGTGGGGTGAAGGAAGCACCAAAGAACTAGAGGAAGGCTCATGGGTAAAGGATAGGGGTCATCTCTTCCCTGTGACCCCTCTGTGAGGGGATGTCCAAATGTCTAGAGATGGGCATTAGGTCTCCACTCTATGCATCCCTCCCCGCCATTGAACTTGGGTATGGTTTTGTTCTGGGTTTTAGATGCCTGATACCTGATCTTATCAACACCTCATGCTGGTGTGCTTATTCTATGTGGGTTTTGTTGCTTTGCGCTACCCTGTTTCCCGGAAAATAAAACCTACTTACAGTTTTGCCTCTCACTTAAATGTAAAGCATCCCCGAAAATAAGACCTCCTGAAAATAAGGCCCCCCGAAGCTATCGTAACTCTGGACTCTGCACCGTAGTGGCAGGTGCCAGTGCCGCCTTGCAGCTCACTGTTGGCTACAGTGCAGCTGGAGCAGACAGGTGTGAGGTCTCTTTTAATAAAACAATAAATGATAAATGTGTACTGTATTCTTCTTAATGGAAAAGTAAGACATCCCCTGAAAATAGACCTACTGCACTTTGGGAGCAAAAATTAATATAAGACACTGTATTATTTTCAGGGAGACAGGGTAGATGACCTCTTGTTTATCTTTAAGCCTTTAAGACCCCAGACACTATATCTTTGATAGTCGGGCACCATCAGCTTCCTTCACCACATTTGCTTATGCACCCATTTGTCTTCATTGATTGTGTTGGGAAGGTGAACATAACAGAATGGCAGATTGTTAGAACTAAGTGTTCTTGTGTTGAGGAAATACTTGAGCTGAGGCCCAATGTCCACCTGTAACCTTAATTCTGAACATACAGTTATGAGTACATAGTTCTATTCCCCTCTCATTATAGATGTATTTACATATGTACATGCCTATATTTAGGCCTCTATAAATGTTCTTTACCTCCTGGTTCTTTTACTTTCCTCTTTTCCCACCATCATGCTCAGCCTTCATTAGGGTATAGCAATTCCTCACTGCTACATTTCCTTTGATTAAGCCCCACTAGGCATCCTATGACCTTCCTTCCATTGATTATAGTTCACTTGTTGTTCCTTTGTCCCTGGGTTGGTTACCCACTCCCCCCACCTTCCTTTCCCGCACCTTTTCTCCCATATCACCCCAGTACCATTGGCCCCATTCTTTTCATCTCTGAATTATTTATCCCACCTATCTTATTTAGATAGACATGCAGATACATTATTAATAAGTGCAAAAACCTGGAAAAGCCAAATAAAACAACAAAGGAAGCCAAAACCAATAAAACAGTAACAACAAAAACAAAATAACAATAACAAAAAGGAATATAATAATCCTACAGAACTTGCCAACAACAATCATCATTATGGGGTTTAGTAGTTGACAGGCTATATTCATATTCCTAACTGCTCAGCAAACAGTTCTTGGGAGGCAGTGGGTCGGGGAGAGGCAACCTCCTCCAAGACATGCCTCAGGATCAGCCTCTTGACCTCTCCCATGTTCATGCAATGTGACACAGCTCTTTTAGCACTGTCTATAAACACCCAAGAGGCATACTATTCTGCCATCAGCCTCAGCTTGAAGACATTCAGTTCTAGCTGTAGGTCAGAAAACCTAACTCCCCCAATTAAGTGCCTATAGACACCCTACTCCCCAAGTGGTCTTCCTGCCCAAAGTCATTTAGCTTTACTTGCTCTTGGGTGGGAATCCTATCGTTCTGGCTCATGCTATATGACTCCTGGTTCTGCTTCCTCTTCGTTTTTACTGCACCTCTTGTGTCACAGGTCTCACACTTCTAGCGCCGCGCAGATATCTCAAGGTCTAAAGGCTGAGCTAAGATGATTACTCTTCTTTCTTGATTGTAGCAATAATTGAATCCTTCTTGACTCTGAGACAGCTCATTTAAATCCAGTGAATGGCAAACGAACCAATATCCTTGTCAGATTTCGTATCTAACTTAAAATGGTCTCAGATCAGAATCCCTAATAGATTCTTCCCTGCAGGAATGACTAGAACAGATTTCTTTAGGTCTCCATAATATTTAGGGACCAGCAGAAGTTTCCATTCAGTTGGGGAACTTGAAATTCTGCTGGGTAACTTTTCTTGCAAGGGACACAAATGTGAATCCCTTTATTAGAATTTTATACCAACTCCATCCACATCTACTATATTCATCCCATTTCTTTATAACAATCTAAAATATCTCTGTCCTGCTAAGGTCGCTTCTTTCTCAATTGTTTCTTCCTATCCTCCAATGATTTACTCTTCTGTTTCTTGCATCTATAAAACTTATACAGGGAAACCATGCCAACAAATCTGACACTCCATGCAAATTGTTGCTTTGTTTCCAGGTACTCTATTTGCGTAATCCCACCCAGTCATTTGTTGATAGTTACAAAGACTGTCTAAAACAGCCATATCATGTAAATCGCCACACCATATAATTGAACCAATTAGAGTTTACAAGAATACATCATTATAATCACCTTCATCTATGACATGTGCAGTTCTTAAATCATTAAAAAAGCTGGAGCTTTTTCTTACACTAAACCAACCACTGTTATTGAGTTGATTCCAACGCATAGTGAACCACTCATATAGGGTCTGTGAATATTTATGGGATGGAGAGCCCAGTCTTTCTCCCTCACAATGACTGCTGGGTTTGAACCATAGACCTTGCATTTAGAAGCCTAATGCTGAGGAAAGAGCACCACCTAGTGCTGCTTCTTGTACTAAAGCCTAGATTCCTAAACTTGGCTGATCACTGGAATCACTGGGAATCTTGTGAAATACAGATGCCTGGCTCTATTTGCGACCTAATGAATATGACTCCATAGGGGAAGTGCCCAGGGATCTGTGGTTTCACAAGAGCCCCAGATATTCCCAGTGATCAATCACATTTGGGAACCTAGGCACTAAGGCAAAGGATGTATAAGAACCATACAGAGTGGTGTAGCCTGACCTACAAGTTCTAAAAGACACATTGAGGAAAGGAGCTCCTTCAGACCCCAAGAACCGCCTGTCTTTTCAGTGTTCCGTGGCGCTAAGCGAGCATGTAGTCAGAGCTTAAATCGAGAGAGTAGAACTAAAGATGCTACCAGAAATTATCTTTAAGGACAAAAAGAAGGCGTCTCGGGCTTCTTTGTCCTTCTTTGTGATGTCTATTGAGAATTTAAAGGTGCTGACTGGATGTTCAGAAAGAAGTATGAATCATGAATAACTTTGAGAAAAGAGACAGAATTTAGAAGATTGGAGAACGAAAGCTTGCTTACGACCCCGAGGACTATGGAACTATCATGTCCCCTCTAAGCACCTACCTCCAGGTTTATTTTACACACTATTTTTTGTTGCTCTGACATCATTATGCTGAGTTGACCTGCCACATGCAGCCGAAGGTGATCCTCAAACTAAACTCCTTGTGGAAATTGTGTAGAAGGGATCACTCAGGTAGTGGTTCTGGGACAGAGGTGGTATTATCTCCCTAGAAGTATTTGAAAATATATGAGCAATATTTTTGGTCATCACAACTGGAAGAAAGTCACTGATGGCATCTGATAATGGACAGAGAAAGGCCTGGAACGTTACTAGATATCATGCAATGAATAAGAGAGACTCCCCACATCTGATGATCCAGACTAAACATCAATAGTATCGAGGTAGAGAAACTGCATTTAACCAATTTCTACTAGGTCCTCACCCACATAGACTCACACATGTGCATGAGAGACTGAGCAATTGGTCTGGATATAAATTCAATTTGTTTATTTGTTTTTCTTGGCATAGCAGAATTTAAAGCTACTAATGTTGTAAAGGGTATATTTTCCCCACAAGGGTTTTTAACTTTGATCTTACTGATGATCAACAGACAACAGTGTAAAGGGTAGCTTGGAAATTAGAGCAACCAGATATAACCCAATCTCCCTTTATTGTGTTCTATCTATAGCTGAAGAAATCTGCTATCGTGGGAGGTGATGTAACACATATTCAATTATTTTCTGTGCACTTTGTTAAGGCATTAAAATATTTTTCTATTCTTTTTTATTTAAAAAAAGAGCAAAAGGCTTTCAACATAGGACATGTAGAAATTATTACAATGGAGTCAAGGGAAGAAAATTACAATCATCCAAAATCCCAAGAGACCCAGAAAAAAATTAAATCAATAGTGTATATGCTTCCAGATATTGTTTTCCTGTGAGCATCTATTACATTAGTACAAAAATGAGATCATGCTGCACGTACTGTTTATAATCAGCCTATCTTTCCCACTTAAGATGATCCCACACTTCATATAACAATAATTATCCATCTATCGCGTATTTTCCAAAGTTCAGACTGATTTTTTTAAAGGGGGAAAAATGTTGTGTCACATTTCTAAATGGCAGTGAGGTTTGTCCTCTCTTGTGGGGGTGGTCAGCTTCCCGATGACCATGGATCATTTCCCTTTGCAATATCAAGCAACACATTAACAAGCAAGACCACTTTTAATAGCAACCTTTCCCCCCCACCCCCATCCCCACCCTCAAACACGTACTTTCAGGAGTATGTACAGAGACATACACAAGTAAGAGGAAAATATTGAATGTTTCCTGTTTAACACATTCCCTGGGGAAGCCTGTTCAAAGACACATCTCAAAATATATACACAAGGCCCCACATCGAGAAAAGCCTTCCCCGTTTACCGCAAGCTTAAAGTGGCTAGGAAGCAATGAGAATTGCTTGAGAGAGGAGCTGCCTTAACCCAGAGAAACAGGAGTTTAGGTATATAATTGGCACTTACCACATGAAATTCTTTTGAAAGAAAAGAAAATCATAAGGTGGGAAATGTGCAATTTTGTGAATTCACATAATCTTTCAAAATATTTTGCATGGACTTGGCAGGGGAAGATAATTGTGGTGTAAGGGAACTTCACCTACTCTCTTGGCCACAGGGCCTGAGTGGGGGTCCTGGTTTGCCTTCTGTGACCAGCAAGAACGAGTCACTCTCTGTGTTCAACGAATAAAGTGCTTGACATATAGTGGGTGGATGCATGGATTGTGATGAGTTGTAGGAGCCCCCAATAAAATATATTTTTTTAAAGAAAACCTTAAGAAGACACACACACACACACACACAGAAAGAGCAAAGGCCGGTACCCTGGCAAGAATTTACTCTTGTTTTAATTAAGTAAGGGGAAAATCAAGCTTTCTCATAAGTGAATCATTTTTGTTTCTTTTAAAAGACATTAAAATATATTTCCCCAAATGCTTATGACAAATCCAGGGAAGCGTAACCACGTGGAAAAAGGAATGAATCTTGGTTTCCCTTTCGGTGAATGCCTCTGGACCTCTGTCTATGACATCAGAGTAAAACCAAACTAAACCCAAACTCACTACTATGGAGTCACTTCGGACTCATAGTCAGTCTACAGGACAAAGTAGAACTGCTCCTGTGGGTTTCTGAGACTGCAGTTCCTTATGGGAGCAGAAAAGCCTCCTCTTTCTCCTGAGGAGAGGCTGGTGGGTTTTGAACTGCGGACCTGGAAGTTAGCAGCCCATTGTGTAACCCCTACGTCACTGTGGCTCGCATCAGAGTGAAATTTATATAGCAGATGATTAGTTCTATATTCATCAGTTCACAAGCATTTTTGCTACAATGCATTTGTTAAAACATATTCTTTTAAACTCGTTGATGCACTTTCACCCTATCTGTGTGACCTCTTTCCATTTTTCCTTCTTTCCTAACATTTTGTATTACTATTACTATTATTATTATTATTATTATTCAGCATTGAGAATAATATTACTATTATTATTATTATTCAGCATTGAGAAACCATTTTGAATTCTCCTGTAATTAAGATTTCTGAGATATTTAAATTGACATGACGCTCACAGGCTCTTGCAGGTAATATTTTGAATCTTGAGGAGATTAGTGCCCAAAAGGTCACATTTAAGTTAAGAAACAGTTTTATTAAATTATATGTAATATTTTGCCTTGGGCATTGGGTTTTTTGTGAAGAATTCAGTCTGTTGTGGGAGGGAACCATCAAGGTCAAACTAAAAGCTATGTTTTGGGGCAAATGGTCATTGTAAAGATATTGACCCAAGGCTTTTTCTATGGCAAGTTCTTTAAGATGGAGTCTAAAAATTTTGAGGGGATTTCTCATTTGGGGAACTTTTTGACTCCCCAGTTGAAATGTTATCCCACATTAACTCAGGTAGAATTCTCCAGTGAGGATTAGTACAGAAATTATTATCCTATCACAATAATGAGTAATAACTTGGACTCATCCTCAAGAGAAGGAGGTACCTTTATCCTTCCCTAAAGCGTTACAGACTTGAAAACCCATGGAGGCAGTTCTACCTGTCCGAATACTTTGGATTCAACTTGATGGCAGTGAATTGGTTGGTGTGGACTGTGGAGTAAGCTTTGGACTGCTAACCACGAGGTTCGTGATTCAAACTCATCCATGTCTCCTTGGAGGAAGGTGAGGCTATATCCTCTGGTGAAGATTTAGTCTCAGGATGGCCTATATAGGGTTTCTAGAAGTTGGAATTCACTCCGTGGGTTTGGTTTGGTACTTTTGAAAATCTGGAACTGGTGTTTGATTCCTCATGGATTTGGCTATTTTACTTTACATATTTTAAGCAGTATGATTTCACTGTAGCAAACGCTAACTGTGACTAGAACCGCTTTTAAGTACTGAGGCCCTTTGGAGAATCACTGAACCTGAGGTGACTGTCGAAGAACAAAATACACACAATGCCAAGTGACCTTGAGTCCCCTCATACACGTCTGTTCGCACCTTCCCTTCAATATTCCATAATTTCGAGTGTATCTGTTCTTTGGCTTTCCCTTTGAGCCACTTGCACATCATCTTGGCTGCCTATATTACTTAATCAATTACGTAAAATCCTTTAACCTGTGCTTGTTGTGAAGTTCAATTGCTCTTTCAGCCTAGTCTTTTTAACACCCACCAAAAGGATGTGTTAGAGCTTGCAAATAAGAGGATGTGGAACTCTGAGCAGGGGACGAGTCAGTTCTGCCATCCTATGATTATATAATGATCCTTCTCAGAAGCAGGAATGGAGGGAGATCGCTCAATCATAAAGAAAAGGTGCAACAGCGGAGCACATCATGAAGACCCGGATGTGCCCAGGCAGAGCGATCGAGTCAGCGACGCCAAGGGAATTCGTATGAGTGGTGGGTTACCTGGCCCATGGAAGGGGTAATGGCAAGCGCCTTTGGACAGGAGGCTGGCCCACAGAATGGAGTGCTCTTGAACATTTTTCGGAGGTTAAAGGAATGTTGTAACATCTGCTTGAGCAGGACCAAGGCCGAAGGGCCATGTGGCTGAGGACAGAGGAGCAGAGTGAGGTATGCTTCTGGGTAAAACTCATGGACAGAACTAAGAGAGCTTTGTAGCACTTTCCCAAGTAGAGCAGAGGACACGGGGTCATGCGGCAGAGAGGGAAAGGACGGGAGAGGATTGCCCGTAGGCGTGATTATGAGTATATTTTAAGTTTGATGTGGCCATTGCAACAGATGATCAAGCACAGCAAAGAAGCACAAAGACAGTAACTGCAATGGTACAGAAGGTTGCTGAGGGTGCTTATCTGACCTCTGCCTCATGGGAATCAACCTTGGAGTGATGTTTGTCATCCTCCTCTTTGGGGAGATCAGAGGTCAAATGGATGCCCCATGCCTTTTTTGTGGTCCTCATTTTAAATCTGTCAATCATGACTTTATATTTTAAAGTGTCTTTTAACACAACCAAGAGCCTTTCAATAAATATTGAAAGCCTCTCCTACCTTAGCTACATAGAAAGGAACATCCCTCCCACCCCCAAAAAATCCCTGCTGCTGCTTTGTCAGTTAAACTAAAACAACTTTATGATGGACTTCCCCCAAGGAATGCGCAAATGGAAACAAAGGAACGTTTAACAAATGGAAACAAAGGAAAGTGACACCATCTTTTCAGCAGGGAAGCTCTGCCCATTAGCAGACTCCTGAAAGGCTCTGGGGAGCTGGACTTAGCTCTAATGACAGATCACTTATTCGTAAGGCCAGCTGTTGGACTGCCAACCACAAGGTCAGCCGTTTGAAACCATCAGCCACCTTGCAAGACAAAGATGAGGCTTCCCATTTCTGTCAAGAGCTACTGTCTCAGAAACCCACACAAGCTCTTCTACACTGTCCTGCAAGGTTGCTATGAGTCATAATCAACTTGATGGCAGTGAGTTTGGTTTGGTTTGGAGTCCATAAAGGGAAGGGTCTCAGGAGACCCAAACAAGGATCTCAAGAGACCCAAACGGTACAAATTCTATCCCCTTGTCATGTGTCACTTCATTAACGGAAATGCCACGGCACACACAAACTTTCTAAGCCACCACGCCAATGTAAAATTAAAAATGCTAAACCTTTATTTCACCGCTGGAAATTTATTTTTAACACCCTATGTGCTAATAATAAACAGCCCCTCTCTGGTGAAAATTTCTATAAAAGAGTGCTGTTACCACCTCAGAAGGTGTTGATTTCTAATTGAAATGCTTTGTGTGGTGTGCTGGTTAACCACCTCTGAAGTGAGGATTCCTAAATAGGGTAAGGTCGATGCCAACTTACCCAAGAGTGTAAATTAGAGTTCACGGGCATACACAAACACAAAGCACATTGTTGATGCTGAAATCATCCCCAAATCAACTCCAAGAAGGCAATAAGGCCTCAGTGTTAGAAAGAACCAATTCCCTGAAACTCATAGCAATTTTAATGCATTCATTTCCCTATATACTCTTTTATCATCTAGTTATTAAATAATTCTTTATCAAAATATCGTTTACGCTGTTGGCAGATGATGTCTAGTCAGTTTGGATTCTAAGAGAACCTATGTATAGCAGAATGAAATACTGCCTAGCCCTGCACTATTCTCACTATTGCTCCTATGTTTGCGACCACGGTGGCAGATATGTGTCAGTCCATCTCATGGCAAGTCTTGCTCTTTTTCATTGACCCTCAGAATCGCTAAGCATGATGCCCTACTCCAGGAATTCAGTCCTCTCAACCACGTGTCTAATGTACGTGGGATCAAGTATCACCGCCTTGATTCTAAGGAGCATTCTAACTGAACTGTCTCCTTGGCTTCCATTCATGTTGCAGCAAATAAGGGTAGGCCCTTCTTTTGATTCTGTTGTGTGACTGCTCTTCCACTGTTAACTGCTCTCAGAATCATGTTGGGTGTACTTAGCTAAACCAGGGTAATCTCATTGGAAGTGGGACTAGTCCTATCATCCTTGGTAAAGTACAGGGTCAGCAAGCAAAAGTTGATCACTCAAAAAGATGAATGAACACATTGATTACAACAATGAGCTCAAACATAGGAAAAGTTATGAGAAGCGAAGGCCGAATAGAGCAGTTTTTCATCGGGTTATACATGGGATCACATTATTTGGAACATAACAACAAAAAACCCATTGGTGAGTTCATCTTAAAGCCAACTGAATAGCTAGGTTAATTTCAGCTGTATCCTCAATCCCCCTTCGCTAGGTAATGTAGCATACACGAGTGCGAGCATACGAACATTGCTGGGCCTGCCCACCTAGCTTTCCTTTTCCTCACAACTAGTCATAAGGAAAATAAGTTTAGACAAAGCTCAGGAACTCTCACAAACTACCAAAGGCAGTGTACATTAGTATAAGCATTATGAAAGACAGCTGAATCCATCCTGGAATGTGAAAGTGCTCACCGTTCATCGTCCCCTCACTAGATGTAGAATCTAGAGAAACTCAAACAGAGTGGACACTTTTACTGGACACCACTGTCCTCTCCATCCTTTTTAATAGCAGAAATTACAGTGAGCTAATGTTATAACAAGAGAAAGGATGCCTTTTGGTGTACTCATATAACAAAACTCTGCTAGCCGCCGCTGCTGTCAGGTGCCGTGGAGTGGATTCCCACTTGCGGTGGCCTTAAGTACACAGAATGAAACACTGCCTCGTCCTGTGCCATCCTCACAATTGTTCTTATTTGTGAGCTTCCTGTTGCAGTAATTGTATCAATCCATTTTGTCGGGGGCCTTCCTCTGTAAGCAAGCAAAGTGTCCTTTCCCAGGGACTGGACTCTCCTGACAACACGGTCAGCATATGGGAGATAAAGTTTCCTCATCCTTGCCTCTGGCTGGACTTGTTCCAAAGTATTTTTATTTGTCCTTTTGGAAGTCCACGGAACTTTCAATATTCTTTGCCAACATCACCAGTCAAATGCATTGATTGTTCTTTATTCGATGTCCAACTTTCAAAGCATATGAGGCCACTGAAAATACCATGGCTTGGACCATATTCACCTTAATCTTCAAAATAGCCTCCTTGCTCGTCAACACTTCAAAAAGTTCTCATGCAGCAGATTTACCCAAGGCAAAGTGGCATTCAATCCCTTCACTTCTGCTTCCAGGAGCATTGATTGTGGATCCAAGCAAGACGAATCCTTATGGCATTCTATGATAATTTCAATATTCTTTCTTCGCCAGAACCATGTTTCAAATGTATCAATTTTCTTCAGGTCCACAGCCACATACCAATATGGATATGTTTCATAAACAGAAGATAAATTAATAAAACATGAAAATTTAAATAACTAAATTTTACATGCTCAGAATTATCTTATATATTTTTTGTTTATGCAACATGTAGGGCTTATAAGGAAAATAACATAAATTTACAAATATAAAATGAAGTACGCAAGTGAAGACCTATTTAGACTGAGTGAAAAATGAAACTAATTACCAGAGTCACTTTCTTTAGAGTTCTCTATGGGCACTTAGCAGGAATGCTTACACCAAGATAGTTCCTGATTGCGACTTAGCTTCCCCTCTTCACAGATCATTCTGTGGGAATGTTCAGAGAGTCGAGTTGCCGTGGGCAACTCCGAAACCTCCCTCCATTGGCTTCAGGAACAACAAATTCACCTCCTTAACTACAGGCGATGTAGGAACACGACATATTTTTAATTGTAGCTGTCGTATGTCATTTCTTTAAAAGAAATAAGCACAAACCATCCAGATAATTCCCCCTACAACAGATTCACATTTTTCCCTTCATCACAGACCTGACAAGTGAGGCTCAACAGTTTTCACCCATTCACTCACTACCTTTTCAGTAAACCAGTACCTGCTCGGTGATAATTTTTCCCAAGCACCCAAGTTGCTGATTTATCTCTCTGCTTACTTACTCTTTCAACAGGCAGAAAGCTCTAGCCCACCAGTCACTCTCTGGGAATAAGAAGCGACAATCTGCTTCCCTAAAAAGTACTCACCTTGTAGGACAATTCTAGCCTGTCTTATTAAAGGACTGTAATCAACTTCATGGTTATTGATATGATCCATATGGCTATTTAAGCTAAAATAGTATGTTATTTATCTGAAATTAAAATTTTACTGTTCATCCTACATTTTGCCTGCCAAGCCCAAGAATGGCATCACAGGAAAAATGATAATTTAACCCTTTCATTGTCTAAATGTTCAACCTCTAAGGTTTCTTGGGAAGCTGCTGCCCCAGCGATAGGACATGCTACCACCTTTTGGGAACCCTTAAAATGTGTGAATATAAGGAAATGGTTCTTTTCCCACCAGTGCTATCAAGAGAGTCCACGTGCGACATGTGGATACTATATAATTACATCAAAATCAATGTCACTTAAAACAAGTTTTCCCCTAGATTTCAATATTTCTTCCATTACTGAAAACACATGGTACAAACAGAAAGTTCAAAGCAAAGATTAATTTGGTCCAGAAAGGGTTCACTATAAATGCTTGGAAAATGTGATCTCTTTCTGAAAGGACAGCAAATAGTAAGAGCTGATATTGAGAATTTAGTTGTAATTTCATTGAGATTAAAGTGTGTGAAAATATCACATTAGACTGTAGTGAAAAAAAAACATGTAAGGATCTGTATCGATTACAACTAAATAAACCTGCAAGGATCTGTATAGATTATAAACAAACAAATAAATAAATAAACATGTAAGGATCTGTATAGATTATAAATAGAGGTGTAGGTATCGTGTGGATCAAGTATAATTGTATCGAGAGAACAGACATGAGCTAGCATTTCTGAAGGACGGATGGAGGGCTTCTTAATGTCTTTAGCACCAGAGTTCTGGGGATGTGTGTTTGCATGTGTGATCAGTGCATTGTAGAATGTTAGTACACAGTGAACTCTCTGAGGGCAGGACCACCGGCAGTCTTTCTTTATAAAAAATACATAATCATGAGTTACTATATAGCATATTAATGCACATAGGAGCTATTCATTAACTTCAAATGGATCTTTTTCAAATGAATTATTAACTGGATTAATACTTTGGAAGCAAACAAAAAAAACTGGCTTATATCCTTTTGAAGCATCTTGTCTTGAAAAAGCCCCTCCCATAACACTGAGTAATGTCTACAGGGTTGGGCTCAGAGAGGAAACCAAAGCAAAAGTGAGTAGCTTCACTTAGTTGTTTTAAACAAGAAACAATACAGAAAAAGTACTCTGCTTTTTACTTCCTATTTTGTGTTTTAGTGACCTATAGGATATTTGTTTTTATTCAATGAATTTGATGGAAAGCACTTTTCTTCAAAAATGCAGATGTTGGACTTTTGGCAACTCAGCCTTAACTTGCCCTGTGGTAGGTTGCCATTAAAAAAGAAACTGGTTTTTAAAAATAAATCTTCACCCCAGTGGAAGGATTTATTGCTTCAATAAAAATAAAGGCCCCCAAGGTTCACCAAGTCCACTCTACCGAAGAAAGAGAAAGTAAAGCTTAGAGATTTTCCTGTATTATATGACTAGGTCATTTGACAACAGTGGGAGGGGTAGCGACTATCTTGAGATATTAAAGGAAGTTCAGCCTGTGGCAGAATGTAGATGATACACATTTGGATTGTTAAAATATAAAATAAACATCACTTTGGAAGGAAAAAAGGAATTTGATTCCGTTTAACTCTATGAGTTCTTAGCTGGGTGTTTCAATTGCTCTAGGAAATCGCTTTTTAAAATAGCTTCTCTGGGAAATATTAGTTTCTGATTGTTGCTGAAACAAAAACCACAAATGTAATGTCAACAAAATATAAGTTTATGATCTTACAATTCTAGATGTTGGAAGTTTCACACAGGTCTCCTTGGGCTAAAATCAAGGTGAGGGAAGGAAAGATACTTCCTTGTGGATTCTCTCAGGGGAAATCTGTCCTCTCTGCCTTTCTAGTTTCTAGAAGCCACTTGTGTTCTTGGTGATGATCCTCTCAAGCATCTTAAAGTCCATGTGAGTCCCTGCCATCTTTCTCACTTCTTCCACACTCCTTCTCTCAAAAGACTTTGACTATATGGGGTCCACCCAAGAGGAGCTCTGGGGTCATAGTGAGATATTTGTTGGGATGCTAACTACTAGGTCAGCTGTTCAAAACCATCAGGAAAAGATGAGATTTTCTATTCCTGTAAATAACTTGTGTCAATCTGCTTCCACAAAAACGATGGCACTGATAAGATAGTTCAAGGAGCCCTAGTGGTAGAATGGTTACACAGTGAGCTGGTAGCCACAAGGTTGGCAGTTCAAACCTACCAGCCTCTCCTCAGACCAATGAGGCTTTCATCTCTCCAAAAATGTTGCCTTTTTGGAAAATCACACAGGCAGTTCTATCCTATCCTACAAGGTGACTATGTATCATAATAGACTCCATGGCAGTGAGGAAGTGAGGGCCCATAATGATAAGAAAGAACAATTCCCCATCTCAAGATCTTTTCTTTCAATCACATCAAGAAAGACTCTTTGTCATACAGATTAATGCATTCTACATACTCAGTTGTGAATTTATTCCTGGGTCATTTTACTGCCTACCACATTTAGGCAACATCTTTAAAAATGTTATATTATATGCATATGTATGTATTCCATAGTAATCAGATTCATAAGGAAGCTGTTCATAGTGAGACTTTCTAGGTATGAATAATCAATTTATGGTGAATTTATGTTCTCTCTGCTTCATGTCACCTCAGCAGTAATAAAAATTGTCATTATTATTTAGGCAATGCCATTTTCATTTACTCAGAGGTCAAGAGAGAAGACATTTTAGCTATTTTATAGATCTTAGGCTATTTAAAAGTCACCAAGACTAAGACCTTTATTATACTCATAAAATATATTTCACATAAATATGGACAAGGAAAGGTTTGTAGTGGAGAAGAGGATGTTTTATCTGGACTGGGTGTGACCAGCACTTTTCATGAAAAAGGGGGACAAAGTAGCAGCATTTCAGAGCCACAAGAGAGACAAGATAAGCCAATCACATGGCTGAAATGAAATGGGACATCGTTGAAATCATTGAAGCAGCATTACATAGGGATGAGGTCTGAGCATAATAATTAAACTTGACAGGGTCTGTGGTTCAGAGTGGCACGTACTCGATAAGAAACAGAATGTTTGGACTGCAGATGGCTGGTTAGTTGGGAGGGAAAGAATGTGGGAGACACTGGATCAGTGGAGAGAGATCGGTGAATAAGTCAGGTAAGTCCATAGTAATAGAATGCCAGGTATAGAGCACTGTCAGTCTTTAATAGTTATTAAATTTTTTGATTAGATAACTAATGATGATGGCCTTTGGATCCATGGAAATGCCAAGGCTCTTGCCTGGTGGAGTTCCCAGCACTCAGGTAAGAATTTGGAAATGTGCTCATAAAAAGAACGCACATGACAAGAGGAGATGAGTGTGAAGGTATAGGTAACACAGAAGGGAGGGTAACGGCCATGCTGTTCATCTGGAATTTAACACAGCAGAATCATCTCAGAAGAAAAACAATTACAACATGAAAAGCATATAGTTAATGATTTCACAAAAGACCATTGAAGCTGGTGAATTGATACTGAAAGAGACCAACTGTTAGGAAGGGCTCAGATCTTCACAAAGAGGACTCTGTCCTTGAAGTATGCTTAGTTGAAGCACTCCGTAGAGATCCTTCTGAAGAATCAGAGGGGACTGGAAAAGGTTGACCAAAGGCAGGAGGAGAAAATGTGAGATAATAGAGACATAATCTGACATAAAACAACAAAAGTGAGGGTTTGTTTTGCTTCCATTTTAAAAGTTCATGAGCAACAGAGAGAATTGGAACAAGTGAAGGGATAAAGGTTTTGAGTCTCTTTGAAGTTGAAGGAACTTGAACATGCTTTTGTATGAGAAGCTCTGTTAGTAGACTAATATAAATGTATTCAGGCTTCAATCCCACAAAACTCAACTGAGGAAAGGCTGCATTCAGCCTCATCAGAAATCACAGCAGATTGCAACAGAAATTAAAGCTAGGAGTGCAGGACCTCAGTTCTAGACAGTCACTATAATCAACAATCTGTATGTATGTCACAAACTTTCTGGGTTGTTCATCTTGTATGTGCCCTTGCCTTGTTGGATTGTTTAATTTCGTCATTAGATAAACAGTATTTGAATAATGTTCATTGTCAAAAAAAGCTAAGCAATGCAAAAGCTTTATAACATTTCCACATACTCCCAACCCCCCCAATCCTATCATCCTCTTTAAAGCATTTTCCTTTCAAATAATTTCCTATTTTCAAATAACATTTCAAGGTATTCAATGTATGAGAAATATATAGGATTATTTTTAAATATTAAATTATTTTATTGAGGGATTTTACAGATATTATAACAATCCATAAATCAATTGTACCAAGCAAACTTGTACATATGCCGTCATCATCATTTTCAAAACACTATCTTTTTACTGGAGCCCTTTGATACCAGCTCCTCTTTTTTACCTCCCTCCCCCACCCTACTACCCTCATGGGTCCTTAATACATTATATATTTGTTCACATTTTACACCCACCACTGTACCCCTTTACCCACATTTCTGTTATTTGACCCCCTCGAGGAGGGTTATACATCCATCATTGCTATCAGTCACCCTTACTCGGCTCCCCCACCCCCTCTCCATATACCCTCATGGAATCATTACTCCTCTTATTGTTTCTGACAAGTTTACCTGTCCTGGATCCTGTGTGCCCACAGCTCTGTACCAAGGTACATGCTCCCTCCCATCTAGTCATGGTAGTGGGGGAGCCCTCAAGAACTAGCGTACTATTGTGTGCTTTACCAGTGCTATGCTGCCCCCTGAATGAATTGTCCCTTCTGTGTGTCCCTTAGGTAAGGGAATGTCCAATTATCACCAGATGGGCTTTGGGTCTTCAATCCATGACCACTTTCCTTCATATAGACAGGGTCTTCTGATCCCTGTTCCCACTGACACCTAGTGATCACACAGGCTTGTGTGCTTCATCCATGTAGACTTTGTTGCTTCCTTGCTAGATGGCTGCTTGTTTAACTTAAATCCTTTAAGACCCCAGATGCTATATATTTTAATAATAATGCACCATCAACTTTCTTTACCACATTTTCTTTCACCCATTTTTTTCTTCAGCAATTGTGTTAGGAAGGTGAGTATCACACAGTACCAGGTTATTAGAACAGTGTGCTTGTATTGAGAGAAGACTTAAGTAGAGGCCCAAAGCTACTTAGGATCATATTCAATGAACTTATATCATGTACATTGCACAGTGACTGTTCTTTTATTAAGCCACTGCTATCAAGTCAATTTCAATTCATGGCAATGCATACTGATTACAGAAACTGTTTGAGCTTATGTACTAGACAAATAGGGAAAGCTGTGTTTTCTTCTATTACATATAGTTTCATGATGAACAAGAACCAGTTTGATAGACCTAATAACAGCAACTAGCTAGAGATGGGGCTGTTCAAACCCATCCTACATCACCCCAGAAGAAAGGTCAGACAATCTATTTCCATAAGATCACCACCAATGAAACCCATATGAAACAGTTTTAGTCTGACACAAATGAGGTTGCCATCAATCAAACTACATTCAAGAGCTGGTTTGAGGGATTTATTTTATTCTAATGTTATGTGGAAGGAAACAGACTTTAAAAGGTGATTAATATAATAAATTCATAGTTAAAAGGTAAATATTATTTCGATAAAATGTATAAACCAAATATAATTTGACCGTAGACGTTTCTGCATCCAAATATAACCTCCTTGCCACAATGTAATAATTCTGCCTCCCTGTGAGGGAGAGCATTGACGTTTTCACTGTTTGACTCCAACAAATCAGATCTGATTCAGTGCAAACCCAGGCACAGCAGAACGAAATCTTGCCCATCCAACTGCCTCCCCACAAGTATGAGGTTTGAGCCCACTGTTGCAACTACTAAGTCATCCCATCTTGTTCCTCTTTTTCACTGATCCTGTTTAACCAAACATAATATTTTTTCCCAGAAAATAATCTCTCCTGATCATATGTCCAAAGTCTGTGAGCTGAAGTCTTACCATCTTCAATGCTAAGGACAATT
This sequence comes from Tenrec ecaudatus, assembly GCF_050624435.1. Taxonomy (NCBI): domain Eukaryota; kingdom Metazoa; phylum Chordata; class Mammalia; order Afrosoricida; family Tenrecidae; genus Tenrec; species Tenrec ecaudatus. The sequence continues at coordinate 21,813,414 of NC_134543.1, forward strand.
CTGGCAGTGTTTCCTCCTTGACAAATTTGCAAGTTCTGGCTGTCTCAAAACAAACTCCCTGTCATTGAGTTGTTTCCCACTCACAGTGAGCCCATAGGCTAGAACTGCCCCCAAAAGTTTCCCAGAGTGTATCTCTTTATGGGAGTTGAAAGCCTCATCTTTCACTTGATGAGACGCTATTGATTGTGCACTGCTGACCTTGTGAGTAGGTGTTCAGGGTGTAACTCACTATACCACGAATGCTCCTTTTGTTCTGGAACTCCAGGCTCATCTCAATATTCTCCCAAACTCCGTCATAAGAAAGCATCAATTCTTCACTCTGCTTTATTCATCTTCTAGATGTTACATGCATATGAGGTGATTGACAGTGTTGTGGTTTGGATAGGCATACCTTATTCCACAAAGTCATATCTTTGTACTTTAACACTTTCAAGATTTTCAAAATTTATTTGTAATTTTCCTCTTGTATTTTTATGATCCATCAGCAAAACATTCACAAATGGTGACTATATATATTATATATAAATTATTGAGATCTCTTACAGCTCTTATAGCATTAAATGTATCAAGCATATTTGTACATAGGTTGCCATCATCATTTTTAAAACATTTTATTTCGACTTACACTCATAAACCCTTGTTAAATTAAAAATTATTCTTATTTTCATATCTTACACCATCCACTGTCTCCCTGCACCCACGTTGCTGTTGTTCATTCCCCAGGGGGGTCACAGGGATGGGGTATACATAGATCATTTCAATTGGTTCCCCTTTTCTTCCTCGTCTCTCCTCCCCACAATCCCCCTACCCTCATGGTATTGCTACTCCCATTACTATTCCTGAGGGGTTTATCTGTTCTGGATCCTGTTTGTCAAGAGTTCTTATCTGTACCAGTGTACAGGCTCCAGGCTAGCCAGATTTGTAAGACAGAATTGGTGTTATGAGAATGGTGGGGAGTATGCTTAGAGATCTAAAGAAATGTGTGTTTTCTCAATGTTATACTGCACACTGGCTAACTCATCCCTTCCTTGTGACCTTTCTGTGAGAATATGTCCAATTGTCTGCAGTTGGGCTATAGGTCTTGTGTTAGTCTGGGCTGACTAGAGAAACAAATTCATCCAACCACATATGTGTATAAAAAAGGGGGTCTTTGTATATAAGAACAATCGAATATTGAGAAAACATCCCAGATCAATCCAGATCAAGTCCTTAACTTTGATATTAGCCCACATGAATGATACCAATGTATAAATTCCTGTTCAGACTCATGAAACACCTGCAATGATGCTAAATGCAAGAAGATAACAGGCCAGTGGGTGGAAAATCTTGTGGATCCAGTGGTGGTATAAGCATCTCAGTGCTAGTGTGGGTCTACATGTGGCTCCTCAAGCTCCCAATCCAGGCAGGACTCTAGTGAAGCTCCATGTGTCTTGTCATCAGGAATACCAAGCAGAGAGTGTAGTGTCTTCCATCTTGAGGGAGGAATACCGGTTCCAAGACTCCTCAGGGAGAATGCCATGCCTACACAAGAGACTCATGGGTGATGGTCTGATTGACAGACTAGACTCTACCCCTTCTCAAGTTGACAGGAGATTAAGTAACTGCCACAGACCACCCCTTGTCAACTTTACGCTTTTAAACAATTCTTTAGCCATGTATAGTTATTAAACAAAACAATAATAAAATAAAATCTGTACTTAACAGGATAAAGCTAGAGTGCATACAATTCAAATATGCCACTCTCATTTAAACAAAACATACTATAAGTGAACAAAACAAAAATATTCTATCCTTATGTGCATACCTATACCATAATCCTATATTCCTATGAAGATATTCTCTAACCTAGAAAGCCAACCACTTCATGCCTTCCCCCCCCCCAATATGGTGTATCCAATTTCTATTCTGTCCACTTATATCAACCCAATGCTCTGAGGAGATGATCATATTCTTTTAGGTGAAGAATCTTGGTTCTAGTTGGAACCTGTGAGTCTCAATCCATAAGGGATGTCAAATCAGGACAGGCCATGCATAAAGTCAGAAGAAATATACACCAGCTCACAGGCTCATAAATCTTCTCTTCACCTGGTGGTTGGGTTCTGGTCAACTCAAGTGGGCTGGCTCACTTAGCCTCACAGGATGTCCACAGGTCACCTTGTCTCTAGGCCAAGGGTCCTTTCACAAACTCTGAACAAGCCTGACTGCTTTGTGAAGGTCATAAACTGCAGACTATTCAACCCGTTCTTCTCTTCTCTAGTCCCTGTGAACCAGGTGCACGGGTATCAGTGTCCAGATTCAACCCATCCCTTTCTTGCTGCGCTTCTCTCACTTCCACTCAACAAGTGAATCCAGGTGGTCACTTAGCAAGCATTTCAGCCTGTACACAGGTTCCCTTGAACGTGGTTCCAGATTTTTTCCAGCCTCTGGCACAAACCATTATTTCAAAATAGAAAAAGCCAAAGAGATCCTTCTTTCTTCAGTCTGTCAACAGTCCCCTAGGCAATTCTCTTGGAATGCAAACATCGTGCGTATTCAAAAGCAGCGTGTGGAGCAGATCTTTTCAAATACTTCTCTGCAGGCTTTTCCGAAACCCACTTAAAGTTCCAGTTTAAATGGCTGAAGACAAGTGGGTTTACAAGCTCTCTATTTTCATACTCCCAATAATCATCGCTATCAATCATTATAAACAGAGTAGAATTAGATCCTAAACTCAATTCTTAAAACAGTCAAGTTCAATCCTGATCTAAAATATTAAAATGATATGAAGTATGGCCTTAGGCCTCTGTTGAATCAAACCATGGTCAGGCTTTCTGTCAGTCTTTTTTGACCCTCTGTCAGCCATTTTCATTAAGTAGCATGGTCTCTGAGAAACTCAAGGGGAAATTTCACCCCCTGAGTTCAAAATATATATTAATCACATACACATTCACCATTTCAAACAGGATCAGTCGAAGACAACAACTAAAGAAAAGAATCAGCATTTCCTAATTTCACCTCTGTTCTGGGCCAGTACCCACTCATTTTAAATTGAAGAGTTATTCATCCTCCAATTATTTGTCCTTTTTTTAAAAATCATCCTTTTGTTGATTTCTAACCTTATGGCATAGTAGTCTAAGAGGGAGGTCTGAATGACCTCTATGTGCTTGAATTTACACAGACTTGACTTGTGTCCCAGAATGTGGTCTATCTTTGAGTATGTGCTAGATGAAATTGAAGAGAATGTGATGATATACATATAGCCACTACTATGATTGTTGAGCCTGTGGTTTCCTTTTTCATCATTTGGAGCAATTGATTGCCAAATTTCACTGGTTTATGGTTTGGCGTGTATATATTTATTGTGCTCACTGGCTCTTGTTCTACTGATCCCTTGAGCAGTATGTAAAGCTTCTCCTTATTTCTTGTTATGGATTGCAAATTGAGATCAATTTTTTCAGAGATTAGGATTATAACCCCTGCTTTTTTTTGAATTGTCATTTGCTTTATATATATATATATATATATATATATATATATATATATATATATATATATATATATAGCAAATACATACATACATACATATATATATAAATATAATTTTTACCTTCCTATGATTCTCAGCGTATTTTTGTCTGCCAGCTTGAGATGTGTCTCTTGTAGACAGGACACCAATGGGTTGTTTTCTAAGCCAGTCCACTAGTCTCTTTTGATGAGTTAGTTTAGACCATTGACAATCAGTGCTATTAAATCCATCTGTGGACTCTGTGAAGTCATATTGTACCTTATGTGCTGAGTGTTTTTTTTTTAACCTCCCTCCTTAACAATTGTGTATGGCAGGCTGGGGAGTGGGGTCTCATTCTTGCCTTCTTTTCACTGTTGAGCCTATATTATCTTGGGGGTTGTTTTCAATGTGTTGACCTCTAGACTGAGTTGCTCTATGTGGTGGTCTCCTATTTATGCTTGCTGATTGTTGTTCCTCTTAGCATAGTGAGTCTCTTTTTTATTTTTTGTTGTTATTTTTAAATCATTTTATTGGGCTTCATACAACTCTTATCACAATCCATACATACATCAATTGTGTAAAGTACATATGTACATTCGTTGCCCTAATCATTCTCAAAACATTTGTTTTCCACTTAAGCCCCTGGCATCAGCTCCTCATTTTCCCCCTACTTCCCTGCTCCCCCTCCCTCATGAAACCTTGATAATTCATACATTATTATTTTGTCATTTCTTACACTGCCCGGCATCTCCCTTCACCCACTTTTCTGTCGTCCATCCCCCAGGCATTAGGTTATATGTTGATCCCTGTAACTACCCTCCCTCCACCCTCTCTTTATCACTACTCTCACCACTAGTCCTGAAGGGGTCATTCGTCCTGGATTCACTGTGTTTCCATTTCCTAACTGTACCAGTATATATCCCCTAGTCTAGCCAAATTTGTAAGGTAGAATTGGGATCATGGTAGTGGGGGGAGGAAGCATTTAGGAACTAGAGGAAAGTTATATGTTTCATTGTTGTTACACTGCACTCTGACTGGCTTGTCTCTTCCCATGACCCTTCAGTAACGGGATGTCCAGTTGCCTACTGATGAGATTTGGGTCCCCACTCTGCACTCCCCCTCATTCCAAATGATATGTTTTTTGTGTTCTTTGATGCCTGATACCTGATCCTTTTGACACCTAATGATCACACAGGCTCGTGTGGTTCTTCAATGTGGGCATTTGCTTCTGAGCTAGATGGCCGCTTGTTTACCTTCAAGCCTTTAAGACCCCAGGCACTGTATCTTTTGATAGCAAGATTCCATCAGCTTTCTTAACCTCATTTACTTATGCACTTATTTGTCTTTGGCGATCATATTGGGGAGGTGAGCACACATGATATGATTGTCTTGTTCTTTGATGCCTGATAACTGATCCCTTCAGCACCTCATGATCACACAGGCTGGTGTGCTTCTTCCATGTGGACTTTGTTACTTCTGAGTTAGATGGCCTCTCGTCTACCTTCAAGTCTTTAATATCCTAGATGCTATATCTTTTGATAGCCGGGCTCTATCAGCTTTCTTCACTGCATTCGCTTATTCACTTGCTTTGTTTTCAGCGTCTGTGTCAGGAAGGTGAGCATCATGGAATGTCTGTTTAATAGAACAAAGTGTTCTTGCATCAAGGGGGTACTTGAGTGGAGGCCCAATGTCCATCTGCTACCTTAATACTAAACCTATAAATATATGCACATAGATCTATTTCCCTATCCTCATATATAAAGGCTTTTCTTTTAACAGATTATTTGAATTTTTCCTTGTCCAGCAAGACTCTTACTTCTCTGTGTATCTTGATAGATCACTTGGAACGGTAGAGGATTATTGGGCTGGTGTTATTCTTTTTGAACTTTCACAAGATATTGCTCTGCTTTCTCCTCTTCTTCAGGGTGTCTGATGATAGGTCTGATTATATTCTTATTTTGGTACCCCCCCCCAGCTACTCTTCTGATTTTCTCTTTCACATCAAAGTTGAATAGTTATTTATTTTATGCCTTAGCAAATACTTCCTGGAATTCAGTCTAGCTATTGTCTTCTCAGAATAGTTGCCTCATCCTCATTTATTAAGCCAGGGAAGTGCTCCTCTCGTAATTCCCTCGCTACTTTTGCAGTTGACATCTTCGTTGTGTCTAGTTCTGGGAATTCAAGTATTGTAATGTGCCTCTTCATAGCAGCATTGTTCGCAGGTTTTCTTCAGCTTCTCTGATTACTTTGAATGTTTTTCCCATTTGCTGAAGTCTGCCTGGTTATCCTAGAAGACATTGCTATGGTTCTCTACTTCTTCTTGTCAGTTGGTGAAGTCTCTTAACTCATTATTTGATTTTGTTACCTTGTTCCATAACTCTTGTATTTCCCTTTGGTACATAGTCTTTTTATCCTTTATTTTTTTCATCCTTTATCTGTAATGTTTCCCTTATATCCTATATGACTCCATATATCATTCTAAAGATTTCTTTGTAATAGATCAAATTCTGCTTCTTCTACATTTTGTTTCTCTTGTTCGTTCGTGAACTGTTTTGGCTGATTGCTGCCGGTTTGGAGGAATTTGGTTCCAGGGAGTCAAAGAACCGTGGGCTTTCGCATTGGGAGACTGGTAAGAATTCTTCTGCAGGCTGTTGCCAAATGCATTGTTGGGTCAGGCTACCATTCTCTCCCATTGGGGTTTCCCTCTCATCTTGGCCTATTAGGATTCCATTGTTTAAAGGGTGGATTGCATGGCCTTCTCTGGGGACACTGGCCAGATAGTCTTGGGCCACAAGGGAGACACTGTGCAGGCCAATCAGGCAAGGACTTGCACAGGCTTGGTGGTAAGCATTTGAGGGAAGTCATCAATGGTGTATTGAGGCAGGCAGTGGGCAGGAGATAATAGTGCCAATCACAGAGGGTTGATGGTGCAACTCCTGGTACAAGGGAGGCCCTCTAGGGGGCTGCATGACCTCAGGTGGCCTTGTGTGGAAGTTGTGGTTCTGGGCCTATATTTTGTAAGAGCTGTGGTCGAGAACCTCTCAGCAGGGTGGTCATGGAACCATGACGGGTCTGTGGAGAAGTCACCAGTCCAGGTTGGGCCAGTGGTGGGGTTTTGGGGCCTGGTTGGACCCTCATAGGAGCTTTAGGGCTAGGTGTGACCCAGTAGGGGATCCAGAGTACCTGGGTGGCCTGGTGGAGGAGCCAAAGGGCCGGGGTTGTCCATTGAGGGAGCAGCAGAGACAGGATGGTACTCTGGGAGAGCCACAGAACTAGAAGCAGCCCAGCAGGAGAATTAGATGAGCTGGGGCAGGCCAGTTGGAGAGCCACAGGTCTGGGGTAGGCTAGTGAGCAGCCAGGAGATTGTGGGTGGCTTGGAAGTGGCATCTCAGGAATGGGGTGATCCTGCGTACGGGTAGCAGAGATGGGTGCAGCTCTACTGGAAGGACCTTGCACTGGAGGCAAACTGGTTCTGGCCACTGTTAACCATCTTTCAAAGACTCATTGTCAAGTTCAAAATTGATAGAACCAGATTTTGGCCTGGACATCAGGTTTTAACCCCTGTTGGCTTATGTCTTGTTATGTTATGTTGTTATGTTATGTTAAAGCTACGTTAATTAATCGGGTGTTTGCTGGTTAATATTCAAAGTTACCCAAAAGAATATAGCTTTGGGTTCAAAGCGTTTAAAACATTTTAATGAGTGTATAGTTTGCCTGAGTATCATATCTGTGCTTCTCTGTCCCCCAGGGAAGGGAAACCAGATTGGCTGAGTGGGTTTAGAGCCCACTGCATTTGAATTCTCCCAACTGCCCTCCTGTGTCACTACTTGCTTTCTCTTGCAAGCTCTATAGGCTATGCTCTGGGTATCTGCATTCTGTCATGGGTAAATATCCTAGGGGCTCTCCAAATTGAGCAAATCATTATCTAATTATCTATCATTACCCATGCTGGCAGTTGAGGAGCTAGCAGAGGAGAAAAGTGGATGGCCAATGTAGTTGTTCTGTTTCTGGCCAGGGAGGGGAGATGCATAGACTGTGAATGCAGAAGCAGGGGGATTTGCAAACAGGGCATTATCCGGTGTGAGTTTGTGGCTAATTTTTGGAGGCTCTCCAGAAGTCTGAGATTATAAGCACCTTTATATATCACTCTGGGGAAATTACTGCACACTGAGGGTCTCAGATCTTGGGCTTAGGAAGGGGTGGTGGATGCTGTCCCAACTTGACCTGGTGAGGGATTAGTGGAGCTCATGGGAAAAAGTGGTAAACTTAGAATGTGCAAGCAAGTCCTTGAATCTCACCATGGATGAAAATTTCAGGGAGAAGTCTGAACCACAGACCCTAAAACACTTGAATTCTATTTCTAGCATCTTGCCTCCCAATATTTTCCTTCTTACCTGTTACTATCCTGATCTAACAACCGGTCACAGGATGGGCGATTCTACCTGGATATTGTCTTGACTCCTCTTCCTCAAAAAGACTCATGCAATAGATTTATCCAGTGAAATACATCATTGATTCCTTGACTGCTAATTCAGTGAACATTGGTTATGGATCCAAGTAAAATAAAATGCTTATCAATATTAATATTTTCTCTATCCAGCATGTTGTTTATGGGTCCTGTTGCAAGGATTTGGGTAATTTTTACTAATAAAAAGGCTCCAAGAATTGACAGGATAACAATTTAAATGTTTCCACAAGCTAATGAAGTCCTAGAAGCACTCACTCCTCTATGCCAGGAAATTTGGAAGACAAACAGCTCCCTGGCTAACTGAATGGAACAGATCTATACTGTAATCCATTTTAAAGAATTGTGACCCAACAGAACTATAGAACCATATCACAAATTTCATATGCAATTAAAATCTTGCTGAAGATCATGCAACAGAAGTTGTAGCACTAAGTTGTCAGAGAGCTGCCAGACATTCAGGCTGGATTCTGAAGAGGACATCTCACTGACAAGTCAATGGTCACTCAGGTTTACCCTACAGGACAGAGTAGAATGACTCCTGTGGTTTCTGAAATTACAGTTATTTACAGGCATATAAAGCCCATCTTTCTCCCAATGAGCAGCTGTTAGTTTCAAACTGATGATCAGGTATCTCCAGGGTTCCTGCCAAGGGAAAATAGGATATCATTGCTGATATGAGATAATTCTTAGATGAAACCAGAGAATACCAGTTAGATGCAAATGAATTGGACTGTGTGGATCACAACTAACTATGAGAGTAATGGGAATTCCAGAACACTTGATTGTGTACATGTGTAGCCTCTACATGAATCAAGAAGCAGTCCAAGGAAATTCTTCATGGTTGAAAAATCAAGAAAGATGTTTGTCAGTGTTGCATCTTTCAACCATACTTCTTTTATTTGTATGCTGAGCAAATAATCAGAGAAGCTGGACTACATGATAAAGAATTCAACATCACCTTTGGTGGAGGCTTATTAACAACTTTCAATATACAGCCAAAAAAACTTATTTGTTGAAAGTGAGGAGGATTTTAAACACTTGATGATGATGATCAAGAATTCAACCCTTTAGTCCACATTCAAACCAAGGTTAAAATAAAACCAACTGAAATCCTCACAACTAGACCAACAGGTAATATCAGATTAATGGAATAAGGATTGACGTTGTCAAGGATTGTGTCTTTCTTGGACCCATAATCAATACTCATGGAAGCGGTAGTCAAGAGATCAAAGAGGCAGCTATACATCTGTTAAATCTGCTGTGCAAGATTTCTGAAAAATGTTGAAAAACAAGGCTGTTATTTTGAGGAATAAGTTTTACTTGACTCAAGCAACCATGGTAGTGTCAGTTGCTTTACAGTCACATGAAAAGTGGACATTGCATAAAGACGATGGAAGAAGAATTGATGCATCTCAATTATAGTGATGGTGAAGAACATTGCAAGTAGCAAAGCCTACCAAAAACAATCAAGTCTGTCTTGATTGAAGAAATAAAGCCAGAGTTCCCCCTAAAAGCAAGGATTAGAGGCTTTGTCTCATATACTTTGGACATGTTATCAAGAAAGACCAGTCCCTTGAAAATGACACCATGCTGGATAACAGAGGGGCAGAGAAAAAACAGGAAGGTGGTTGATACTATGGATTAACGCAGTGTTTGTAATATTGGGATCAAACTTAAGAACATTTGCAAGCATTGAGTAGGACTGGGAGGTTTTGTTGTCTTGTACATAGGGTCATATGATGCTATATTCACTTGTTCACATCTAACAATAACAACTTTAGGTCTTGCAATTATCAGTATAATATTTTACTTTGTCGTCTCATTATTTCTTCCATTTGCTTTAGCTACTCTATGCTTAAGAGCAAGTTCCAGAATATCTTTTAGCATCCATTTTGGTCTTTGCTTCCTTTCCCATGCTTTTTGTTTTGTATTTTTAATCATTTTATTGGGGGCTCATACAACACTTATCACAATCCATACATACATCAATTGTGTCAAGCACATTTGTACATTCATTGCCCCCCTCACCATTCTCAAAACATTTTCTATCCACTTAAGCCCCTGGAATCAGCTCCTCATTTTTCCCCTCCCTGTTCCCCCCTTCCTCACGAACTCTTGATAATTTATAAAAATTTATTTTGTCATATCTTGTCCTGTCCAACATCTCCCTTCACCCACTTTTCTGTTGTCCATCCCCCAGGAAGGTGGTTATATGTAGATTTTTGTAATTGTTTCCCCTTTCTGCCCCACCCTCCCTCCACCCTTCCAGTATTGCGACTCTCACCACTGGTTCTGAAGGGATCATCTGTCCTGGATTCTGTGTGTTTCCAGTTCCTATATGTACCAGTGTACATCCTCTGGTATAGTCAGATATTTAACTTAGAATTGGGATCGTGATAGTGGGGGAAAGAGGAGGAAACATTTAGGAACTAGAGGAAAATTGTGTGTTTCATCATTGCTACATTGTCCCATGGTTTTAATGAACTCCTGCTGTCTTCATGAACAATATGCTTGATGACATCTCACAATTCTTTTGTTATATATAATTCAGTTTACCCTCAAGAAAGTCAAAACAAATCCATAGGACTCAAAGTATGAAATTGAGTATAGTCCACACAAATTTAGAGATTCCATGAATAGATTTCATACCCTGAACTTTAATTGCTGCTGCAATGGGCTCAAGCATAGGGATAATTGTGAGGCTAGAACCAGACTGCACAGTGTAACCTAGTATTGTTCATCAGCTGACTCGATGACATCCAACAGCATTACATCAGAGAATCATTCACTGTTATTCATACAGCTTTCAGTGCTAATCCTGCCGAAGCAGGCAGCCTATTCCTTTTCCCTAATTTGGTTCTTGTCTGGAAAATCTGCCTCCTCCTATTCACCATGTGTGATGCTGCTATAGCAACGCTGTTGGAATAGCTTCCAGGTTAACAGTAAAATGCAAGTCATCAAACAATAACAAACTGACAAATAGGTGGTGAAGGGAGAACTTAAGTTAAAAAAATGTCTACTACTTAGATATTTAAAATGCAAAACCATGGAAAGAGATTTAAAACAACTTTTAAGGAACAACAACCAAAAAAAATCAGTTTAATTTGATTGCAATGCTTGTGACTATTAACATTTACTTATCACCCAAGCTTGTGTTATTGTTGATGGAATTCATATTTCCAGCTAACTCTGATATACATTTTGAAGGATATTTTGATATTACTGGGGATTCTTCAAAATATTAAAAATATTCTCAAGCATCACATTTTGTAATTGTAGTAAGGTGGATATTTTATCAAAAAGACTAATCAAAAGCCAGATTCTTAAAAGCTAGTATGAAATTCTGAAGATTGAATACCTCTAAAAGAGCTACAATTTCATTTTGCAAACTGTTTTTGCACGTAGTCTCAAAGCACTGAACAATAACAATACATTTTCAAACATGACAAGTACAATAAAATCCATTAAAAAAAAGCAGGGGTAAGCAAAAATGGTTTCAGATGTGACTCAAAGGTGACTTGTATAGCTAGAGAAAGGTGAAAAAGCCTGTTTCGTATAAAAGGCAAGAAGAATGCCCAGCACGAAGCTAGTCTGAGAGGCTGCCCAATATTGCCCCTTACCCTCTGATTTTGCCATGTTTGCTAATGGCCTAGTCCAGAATCTTCCATTTTCAACGCCTGCTCCGTTTAGCTCACCCCTCTTTGATTCTGGCAGGAAGGTGCAAGAGTGAAGTGCAGAGTTAGAGACAGTGAGAGCATCTTCGTGAGACATTTATATGCTCAGGGAGACTGAAGTGGGGGGACTATGGACCGTAAGATGCAATCGAAAGATGGAAGTAATTAAAAAGTAATGTTGATTTTCACTGAAAACCTGAGTGAAATAAAATGTAGGTGCGTCCGCTTTTTAACTCAGGTGATGTTTGTGAACTAGAGAACTGCTGAAATATTTACATCTTTAAGTGCATGTAGATGAGTACTCTCCTGCCAGGGTCTCTAGAGAAGAGGAGAATCTGTTGGCAGCATTTGAAAAGAATGTGTTTCCATTTCTAGAGGCTACTCCAGATAACAATTCAGAGGGAAGGAAGTAAGGCAGGAAGAGATGGTACAAGTCATCTCTCCCTTCTCTAAATTGGATAAAAAATACATTTGTCTCAAATGTGTGCTCCTTTGATACAGGGAGATTTCTTTACTGTAATTCATTCATTGTAATAGCAATAATGAAAGTGATGTTGACATTTGCTGCTGTAGAGTTGGTTCCACTCTGACAATCCTCAGTAGCCCTGAACAAAACACCGTTGTTGCAGCTAAATTACTGTTAAAACTTTGGCACTAAGAAATTATTTAGTCTTGTAAGCCTCAATTGAAATAGAAAAAAAATATTGAAATGAATTTAAAATGACCTAACTGCTTATCAAGTCATTTAAGCAATACCTTTGTGAAAAGTTTAAGTATTTAAATGATAACATTTAAGCAAAACAATGGTTAACAAATGCATTGCTTAAAACATTTGGTACTTAAGTGTAACAAATACCTATTTTCTACCTGTTTATTAAATACCATATATACTCAAATATAAGCTGATGTGAGTATAAGCCGAGGTATCTAGTTATTACCTGGGAAGCCAGAAAAACTGATTGACTCGAGTATAAGCCTAGGGTGGAAAATGCAGAAGCTATTGATAAGTTTCAATAATCAAAACAAATGAAAATAAAATTACTAAAAATTGAGACATCAGTGGTGTAATGTATTTAAATATTTATTTTAAATAAAAAATATTAATTAAAGGACAAGTCATTTAACATTAGTAAACCAGCACAGTAAGTGGAAAATAGGTTCACCAAAAACAATAAGGTATCAACAATGATACCTTAAGAGTACTATTCCCTGAGTTCAATCAGCAACCAAGCTAAAATGTAAAGAGTTAAAATCCTTCAAAACTGCATTCCTCATCATCATCCGTATCCCAGTGCAGAGCTTCAGCTGGTGTGAGGTCATCATAGACGCTGTCCTCACTGAGATCGCCGTCATCACCATCACTGCTGTCATTTTCATACAAAGCACAGTCTTCACTGCTGTCTATAGCATTACTAATACTACATTTCTGGAAGGCACGTTGCACCATGTCTTCTGGAATGTCTTCCCATGCATCTCGAACCCACTTTGCTATTAACTCTATGTCAGGTTTCATGAGATTTCCTCCTTTTGTTAGTTGGGCTTGACCAGATGACATCCATTCATGACACATCCTTCACACATGGTCTTTAAAAGGCTTATTCAAAGATACACATCATAGGACGGCTCTGATTGGTTAGATGTGAGTAAACAAACATTTAAAGCCCTGCAGTGTCTGTCAGTGGGGCTTTGAATGAGCAGTTGAGAAAGGGAAATCACCTGCGAGATAATAACGGGCAATGTCCCATTACCTGGGAGGGGGGTGTAGGGTGGGTGGGGGGTGGGGGGTGTTAGTGAGATGTTACACCTTGCTTGGGTACCACTGACCTGTGTATAACCTGAACTCCAGTTTTTCAGCACATTTTTTGTGCTGAAAAACTCGGCTTATATACAGTATATACGGTATATAGATTAGTATTATTTGTATATCTTACCTTTATTGTCATATCCTTGAAAGAAAGGTATGAATCAAATTAACTTTTTCATAATTAAAGTTAGAAGGGTCAAACTTTTTCTCACTTCTCTAAAAAATTGTTTCTCTATTAATGAGTGAGAGATGAAATCATCCTATTTGTGGAGTGAAAGGAATGAAAAATCATCTTTGGTTCATGTCTGAGACTTAAACAGAGTAATCCTCACTTTGGACATTAAAATCGAGCCTTCAGTTGTACTGTAGACAAGTACAAAGATTTCACGGCTGTCACTGTGTCGTACGCCCCTGATTAATGTCATATCTAGTACCATCGGCAAAGTACAATCCCACATTCTGTTTCATAAACTGCCTCCTCTTCTCATGGATTCATCAGACATTCTATCAGAGTTTGCAGTGTATCAAAACAGCCTATACATGAACTTAATCATTCTGACCAATTATCTGTGGCCTTGAGTGAATATCCCTCAGAGACTGAATATAATTGGGTATACAAGTATTTAACATTGACATCCAAACTAAATTTTACCTTTTTCTTTCTATCTCTATTTTCATTCTGAATATTAAATTATCTACAGTGAGAACACCAATTTCTTAGGAGTCTCTTTGTCTCCATTTCCCTTCCCCATCCCTTCCTCCTGTGGAAATATTCCTTACTGATATCTAAATTCTCAAATATTTCCGTTCATGGGATTGTTTCTAACCTTACAGGTAATACAACTGGTAAACCACACCATGTATTTTAATCTGTGGTTTTATAGTACTGTAATAATAGTAAAATTGTTCTACCCAAAGACTCTGTTGGATCATTTCTTATATCAACAATCACATCTCTGCCATCCATGTGTGGCCAGCCTCAGATGTCTAGATTTTGTTTTGCCCAGTGTAGAAAAACTTTTGTTGAGAGCACACCTTTCTGGATAATCTGATTTTAAGTTTTCACTGTCTTTGAACTATTTTACAGCTCTGCAATTTGCAGATGACTGACAGCAGTGCAAAATATTTGTGTGTACAAATGTAAACCAATTTTGCCTGATGGGAGTTTAGTGGGCTTGTTATTCACTTTGTGGGAATGCAAAGTCAGTTTCTCTATTTCTTCATTTATTTGAGTATGGCTTTACCTCATGTGCGTCTGTGTCTCCTTGATTCCTTTGAGTTGGTGGTACCGTCTCCTGGATTTTCTCATCAATGATAAGGTGAAGTACACCTTAGCCATGTGTATTTTGCCAAGCCTGCCCCCTACCTTTTATTTTATTTTTTACATTAACTTTATTATCAGGATTCACAGCCCAGTATTGTGAAACTGGAAGCCATGTATTTTGGAGCATTCAGTGGGAGTATGTTTATTTTCAATTTGATCATATATGTAATAATCAGGAGTGCTAGCAGCACCGTTGCTATGAGTTAGAACCAACCCAAGAGCACCTAGGGGCAACAACAGCACAGCAGCGAGCGGTGAAGCACTTTGCGACTCACAGAAAGGTAGCGATTTGAATTCTCCAGATAAGTCTCCAGCACAAATATAGGGCAGCCTGCTTCCATGACAACCCTGCAATCCCTATAGGCCAGTTCAATTTTCCCATAGGCTGACTCAAAGTCAGAGTCAACTCAATGGCAATAGATTATGAAAACAACCGCCAACTTTTTAAAAAGTATATGCATGTTTTACAAAATGACAATAATTTAAGGCAATCAATTAAAAGTAGTTGAAATGGAAAAGTTAGCAAAATTCAAGGATGAGAATGCAGATTATATTTTTATTCCATTTTCTTTCCTTCTATTGAATGTCCATGACCTGCAATGATTATTTAAAAACAATAACAACAAAAACATTGGTAAATGGAAATATAGGATTATCTTCTGATATACTTTAAATGGCATGCTAGTATAAGAATGTCACTTAATCTGTAACTTTCAAGGAAGTCTTCTATTTGGTACATCTAACACTCCTCTGTCATTGAACTGACTGTGCCGATCCTCTTAGACTTCTGGACACTGTAGCACACAAAAGACCCCATGCCAGGAACTGGGATTTCTAGTATGGACCAGTGTAATTTTCTATTTGAATCTCATTGCTTACTAAATGTGTGCTCCTGGTCCTGTCATTCTTCTGTAGTTCAGGGAGCTCATGTATAAAATTAAATGCAGTAGGAATATTACAAATTTATAGATTTAACACTTAAGTAAGAAAATCGGTCCTATAAAGGACCAAGAAATCAGCCTGTCATATCATGGCTGCTCAATAAGTACTACTATTATTACAGGTAATCCCAATTTATGAAAATTTGGATTATGACAAATCACATATATCATGATTATATGTTCTACGTACAATGTTGTCCCTGATAATTTGCTGGTGTTACCGTTCTTATGCCAACCACCAAAGGCAACTAAGGTCAGGTTTATAAAGATATAGATAACAAAAGGAAATTACAATAAAAACTGAAAAAATAGAAGTATCCATTCATGTCCAAAATTGTTTTCAATGCATAGAATCCCCTTAATGAGTCCTTGTCTTTTTTTAGATTCCATATTATGAGCATTGCCTTTTTGACGTGCTACCAAACGGGCACTTTCATTTAGGTATCTCCTAAACACTAGCATTGCCACCGAAATTCAAAAATAACCCGATGAAAAAAATGCTACATGATGTGATTTTAAGAACAGAAGATTGATCCACCTATATTGCAGGCATAAAATCCAGGAATATGCCATCTAAGACTACGTGTATACAATAGAAGACTACATGTATACAATTGCCAGGTCCTGCACCACCTGCACAAGCACATGACGGCTAAATCCCTTGTTCGAGTCACTGGGCCAATCCATATTCTCAAGGATCTTCCTCTTTGTCACTGACACTCTCTCTACCAAGCACGATGTCATTTCCCAGGAACTTGTCCCTCCTGAGAACATGTACAAAATATAAGAAAGTCTCATCATCCTTGCTTCTAAGGAATACTCTGGCAGGACTTCTTTTAAGATAGATTTGTTCAAAGTCCATATTTACTTTCATTATCCTTCACAAACACTCTAGTGGATCAATTATTCTCTGGTCTGTCTTATTAATTGTCCGGATTTCAAATGCATATCAGAAAATTTAACAGACCATAGCTTAGCTGAGGGTCACCTTAGTTCTCAAAGTGACATTTTTGCGTGTTAACATTTTAAATAAATCTTGTGCAAAAGATTTGCCCAGTGAGATACTTCCTTTACTTCTTGACTTCTACTTCCATGAGCATTGACTGTGGAGGCAAGTACAATGAAACCTTTAGCAATTTCAATCTTATCTTGGTTTATCATTGTCTTGTCTTTTGGTCCACTTGTGAGGGTTATTTTCCCTTATTTTGATCTGTAATTAATACGGAAGGTTGTGTCTTCAATTTCCATCAATAAATGTTTCAAACCTTTTTCATTCACAGCAAGCAAAGTTGTATCATCTGAATATCACAGGCTCTTATTTAATCTTCCTCCAATGCTTACTCCAGGTTCTTGTTTACATAGTACAACTTTGGGGGTGATTTGCTCAGCATAAACATTAAATAAGTATGGCAAGAAGATACAAGTCTGATGTACAATATTCTTGATTTTAAACCTAGAAAAATTCCCTTGTTCTGTCTGAATAGCAGTCCCTTGGTCTATGTTCCATATGAGCACAATTGTTTGCATTAGAATTTCCTTTCTTCACAATGTTTACCCATAGTCTACTATGATCCACACAGTAGAATGCCTTGGTATATAGTAAAAGATAAAACAAAGCAAAACAAAACAAAAACACAAGTAAACATCTTTTTGGTATGACTTTAAGTCTATCCTATCTGAAGTTTGGAATGGGCACAGATATGGCTCTTTTCCAGTCAGTTGGCCAAATAGTTGTCTTCCAAATTTCCTGGCATAGGTGAGTACTTGCATTGCCTCATCAGCGTGCTGAAATACTTCCTTTGGTTGTCCATCAATTCCTGGAGCCTTGTGTTTGACTAAAGCTTTCAGTGCAGCTTGAACTTCTTTCTTCACACTATTATTTCTCCCTCCTCTGCTGTGTCCTCCATTGGGGCTGGCTCTTGATTAGATTAAAAATAGATTATATATACACATATGTATGCACACCATCACTGCTTAAGATGACAGATTATTAGAGAATTCAAGGCATGTATTAGTGCCAGAGACAGGACAACAATGCATGTGATCTTTGCAACGTATGGTGACCCCAGGTGCATTACAGAAGAGTCTACTCTAGCAGGTTTGCAATGGCTGGTTTTGTGCCTGTAGATGGCCAGGCCTTTCCTCTGGGTCACTTCTGGATAGATTTGAACTTTCACTCTTTCTGCTAACAGCTTGTTAACAGTTTTCACACATAACAAAAGGTATCATTAACTTCATGATTTGGGATTACTAACAAATCTACTCTATTTTAGTTACGCCAGTGGTAATAAGAATTCTACATGGTAAATTTCCTTTATACAATCCTGTGGTAAAGTTAACAGTCCTAGTGGCATGAGGGGTTACACTTTGGACTACTAAAAGCCAGGTCAGCAGTTCAAAAGCACCAGCCTCTCTTTCTGAGTAAGATGAGGCTTTCTACTCTTACAAACAGTTTCAGTCTCAGAAATCCAAGGAATAGTTCTGGCTTGTCCTAAAAGGTCATTACATGTCAGAACTGACTTGAGAGCAGTGAGTAGCAAAGTTAAATAAAACAAAATATGGAAAGAATACCAGTTAACCATTTGGAAGATAGTGTGCTTGTATACATGCAATCAGTTACAACTCAGAACGCCACACTGCACATGAATGGCTAGTGTATACATTCAAAGGTGACTCTATACCCCATCTTCCCTTTCTTCTGCACATTTTCCAGGTGCCACTGTGTAATCTTTCTCACAACCAGACACTTACACCTTATGGATTGTGTGTTTAGCCAGCCAACCAGGTTTCCCAGGAACAATCATGTTAGTGTGTCCCCAATGCTCTTGATTCAACCAATGAAGAGGATGGAGAACCCCGAGATGCAATATTTGAAGCTATTCTTGTTTCCCAAAATAATACACTGTAGAGATGAAGAAGATCTTGATCTGTCTTCCTTCCTTAAGTTCCCCTAAAGTTCCAAAAGACGAGGGGAAAAGACTGAGGAGCCAAGGAGAACGGCGATAATGGTCAGTGTATATAGAAATAGATCTAGATTGTTGTTTTTTTAATCTTTTAATTGTACTCTTCTCTCCCTCTCCCCAATGACAGGAGGGAAATGTAGGCCTCCAGACACCTAGACAAAAGCGGCAATCTTAATTAGCCAAATTAAAACAGTAAGACACATCCGATTATCCCTTTTTAGTCTAAACCACCGTCTAAAATGACAACTGATGTGAAAATAATTAAACCAAGACAGACTGGAAAAAGAGGAGAAATAATGTATTTAGATTTTGAAGAGAAGTAATTAGTTTTGGCAGGTTATTTATTTATGTAAATTGAAAAATTAGCTCTACTAGGCGGAGGCGATACATTCAAGTGTCTGTATTTTCAAATGGAGCAACATGAAGCACAAAAGTTACAGTGAACAGGAGCAAGATGAACTTCAAACAAGGAAAGACTCTTTACATTTTCTATGGCCAAGGAAAGACTGGCAAAGAAAAGAGAATTGCAAGGGTCTATCTCAAAATGTAGGTGCCCTGGTGGGGTAGTGCTTATACTCTCCACCAGAGTGCACAGCTGACTGCACGGCACCTAACAACAACAACAACAACAACAACAACAGTCTAGATGAATGCCAGATCTTTTCTTCTACAGAGCTACTGTGACATTTCAACTGTAGGTGTTTGGGTTAGCAACTGAGGAACTTAATCACTGTGCCATCAGGCTCGCTCTCTCTCTCTCTCTCTCTATATATATATATATATATATATATAGAGAGAGAGAGAGAGAGAGCGAATAAAATGCTAGGCTGCATAACAGTATACAGTATACAGAGCAGTTAAGTAGAAACTGTTAAGTAGAAACTGTTCATGTAAACCAAGCCAGCTCAGTCTTCACAAACTTCAGAGCGTGGCACGGCTGACAATGAAATGCTGACTACTTTTCAGGCTTCAGAACTGGGAGAGAATCAATTTCTAAGACAGTTTGTGATGCTTTGTTACGGAAGCGCTTGGAAGCTGTACAGGGGACCAGCTGCCCTGCCATGTGAAATGATTTTTTGTTGTTGTTAAATATCATCTAGATTAGAAGATTCATCATCACAGTCTACTAGAGCGTATTCTTTAAAACATAATGTTAGAAGACATTTTTGACCAATCAATATTTTGTTTTTCATACTGGCAATGGAGAAGTCAGACTCCAAACTTTTGCTTCTTTATCCATAGTGCACACTTTAACTCATGAAAACACATTACACTGTGAATAATTAAGAACTAGAGGTGAAATCAGAGAATATTGGAAAGATGTTTACTTTACTTATGTTGCTTGACTGGGTGAATCACAATGAACTACAGGAAGCCTTGAGAAGAATGGAGATCTATAATACTACATTGTGTCCATTATGCTCATTGTGAAACAATAAATAAACCAGGAGACAGTTATGCCAACAAAATAACAGAACACTACATAGTTTAAAATCATGAAAAGTGCACATCAGGGTTGTATCTTCCTACCATATTTATATTATACTGATCCAATGATCAGAGAAACTGGTTTTATATGAAGAAGAATGCAGTATCGGTTGGAAGAAGGCTTATCAACAACCTATATTATGTAAATGATACAACCCTACTTGCTAAAATGAGGACAAATTGAAGCACTTACCAATGAAGACGAAGGATTGTAGTACTCAGTATAGATTACAGTGTAATGTAAAGAAGATCAAAACTCTCACAAGTGGACCAATAAGTAAAATCATGCCAACCAAGAAAAGATGGAAGTTCTCAAGGATTTCATCCAGCTTGGATCCATAACCAATGCTCAAGGAAGCAGCAGTCACGAGATGAAATGCCGGGCTGCATTGGGTAAATCTGCTGCTCAAGATCTCGTTAAAGTATTGAAGGGCTACGATATTACTTTGTGGACTAAGCTACGCCCGATACAAACATGATATTTTCATTTGCCTCACATGCATGTAAAAGTTGGGCATTAAGTAAGACCAAAGAACTCTGTGTGCATTTTAATTATGGTGCTGGTGAAGAATACTGAAAATACCACAGACTCCCCAAAGAACAAGTAAACTCTGTCTCCGAAGAAGTACAGCCAGAATGCTCCTTAGATGGAAGGATGGAAAGGCTTTCTCTCATACATTTGGACATGTTTTCAGAATAGATTAGTCCCCGGAGAAGAAGAGATCGTGTTTTGCTAAGTCGAGGGGCACCTGAAAAGAGGAAATTCCTGGACAAGATGTGTTGCCACGTTGGCTGCCACACTGGGCTGGGGCATAAGGGCAATTGGGAGCATGTCAGGGGCTTCTGTCATATGAGGGTGGCTAGAAGTCAGAACCTACTTGGACAACACTTCAGACAACACAACAACAGGGCTCAGGGACTGGATTTCAACTATGGCTCTTTCTGACTGACATATGTTGGACACATTTCTTAACCTCTCTCGGCCTCAAGATACTGATGTGCAAAAGGGTGGTGTGTGTGTGTGTGTGTGTGCTGATACTATCTATCTCATAAAGGCCAGGAAGACTAACTGTCATTGGACCAGTTCTAACTCACAGTGCGCCCACGGACGGACAAATTGCTTCTGTGGGTTTTGGCGATTACATGTCTTTACCGGAGTAGAAAGCCTCAGCTTTCTCCCGAAAAGCAGTTGGTGGTTTCACACTGCGGACCTTGCTGTTAGTATCCCAAAAATATGTAACCCACTGTGTCTTAAGGGTCCCTGCCATAAGGACTCTGTGAAGTAATTCAGTTAAAGAGCCTTCTACGGTCCTCAACACATAGTAAGCACTATTGCTTAGTATTTACTATTATTACTGTTACAAGTTTACATTTAGAGAAAGTAGGTATATACTTCTTAAAGGAACATGCTGTGAATATGTGTTACTATTAAAATTGGATACAATCTTTTGGCCTCCTTTCCAGTATTTTATGCAGAGGGTGCTGGAGATGGTCATGTGACAGGAGGGGGCTCTTTCTTTCTCTGAGCCTTGAATCTCTTTGACAGTGCGGGCACAGGCAGCGGCTGAGACCTCACCTGGGTACCTGGGTAGCCATGCGGCGTACTAGATAAATGGCCAGATCCTTCTAGTGTCAGTGAAGTTTTATGGACAGTGGCGATGCCTATTTACATTCTCAATAAACCATTCTACAATTCTATGGATGCCTCTCCATTTGTATTTTTGTGTCAACAGCATGGCTCACAATGACAGGAAAGGGCAGAAGAAACCGTTCAAGTTGCCACAAGCCCACTCTAATAGGGAGTTTATGGATATAGCACTTCTGAACCTTTATTTATCCCTGTATGTAATTTTAAAAAATCCTTCTTTCCAATGAAATAATCTCAGATCCTGTATGTACAACAATCGTTCTTCTCTATTTTTAAAATGTATACCTACGATCAGACATCCCATTACACTGTGCAGCTGTTCTTGAGCAAGTCCAGACATAGTAGTACTTAGCTAAGTACCTAGTCCTGGGTTCTCAACCTTCCTCGTGCCGCGTCCCTTTCATACAGTTCCTTATGTGGTGGTGACCCCAACCATAACATTATTTTCATTGCTACTTCATAACTATAATTTTGCTACTGTTATGAATCATAATGTAAATATCTGAAATGCAGAATGTGTTTTCATTGTTTCAAATTGGACATAATTAAGGCATAGTGATTCATCACAAAAACAATATGTAATTATATAGTGAAATATTTATTTTTAATGACAAATAAATGAAATGTTGTCTTGAAGCATGGTGTCGCATGGCTAACAGTCTTCACACCAGGCACTTATATGTGGGCGTATCTGCATGTGCGGGGACCCGCCTAGAGACGATAAAGGAGTGGTGTCTTGGTTCTTAAGAACGTCAGAAATATGTGTTTTCCGATGGTCTTAGGCGACCCCTGTGAAAGGGTTGTCCGACCCCCAAAGGAGAACTGCTGGTCTAGCCAAAGAAACTGTTTGTTCAAATATTCCTAAGCAACTTAATTTCCCCCCCCCATTTTTCCCTTTATATATCAGGATACTCTCTTTTAAAAGAGGGTTTTTTTGTTAAAATCATAACCTCTTTTAAGATTTCACAGTCATACTAATAAATATCACGTCTCTCTTTTGATTCTGAGCTAGACAGAGACTAATCTTGTAATATATGCCTCATGCCAATGACAGTGATGATGATAATGATAAACTTAATCATGATTAAGTAAAAATTATTGACTGTTTACTATTGGCCAGATGATAGACTATGTTTTGCACTTAATTTTTATTAGCTCCTAGTAATAACTTCAAAAGAAAATATTCTTATCATTATCATTTTATAAATAAGAAATTAATTTGGTTTGGAGAACTGAGATACATTCTGGAAACACAGAGCTATTTTGAGGTGGCTTTCAGACACTGTTGTCTGCCTCTAAATTCCTACTGTTTACCACTATGATACCTTCCATTTCCTCGTATTCATTCCTTCTCATATTTTACTTCTTAGGGCACATAAGTTGTGAATTTCCTAATTTATGTAAAACAAAGTCCACTGACATCAAGTTGATTCTGACTCATAGCTACCATATGGGACAGAGGAGGACAACATCTTGGGGTTTCCCATAGTGTGAATATTGATGGGAACAGAGATTCTCATCTTTCTCCTGTGTCCAGGCTGGAGAATGTGAACTAGCAGCCTTGAACCTTGGGGTTAACAGAATACACTTAATTCACTGTAGCATTAAGATCATAGAATTAATACCACGGCTTCTGTCTTCATGAACATGCTATCTCTTATAATATCTTTTGTAATATCTCTTATAACAGACACTGTGAAAGAAAGAAATATCACTCATCTCTTTCTTTCAGCTTTCAAATAGATAAACAATGCCTTCTTCACTTTAGTATTTTTCTTCTGTTAATAGAAATATTCATAATAAAAAGCCCTAGATTAGTTTGGTGGAAAAATGGGTATGCTGTCACTGTGGAGTCAATTTCAACTCACAGTGAGCCCACGGGACAGAGTAAGAATCCACCTCCTCCTTGGTGTTTCCAAGACAGCTCACAGAGCTGATTGACACATCTTCTTCTTCTCAGAGGGCGGTGACTAACAGTTACTGCTGCACCTCATGACTTCTAAGGAAAAAGTAAACACTCTGCAGGTCACTAAAATGTACTCAGTATTTCAAGTTGTGAGGCCCTGTTCTAGCTCCGGGGAAATGAGAGCTGAGCTAAGGATTAGTGGTGGTGGGCATGGATGTGAAAGGAAATCCAGGGTAGCCTTTACACACTGTTGTCTATGCAGTAATATTAGAAGAGGAGTGGCTTGTATCACAATTTATAAGACCAGACCCTTGAGAACTAAGGCCTTGGGCTTCTCTACTTGTAATAGGTTCTCAGCTGGTTGCAATGGGCATACATTAAAGTTTGAAATATACTGGGATGCAGTAGTTTGGGGGACCTTTCCACCTTGGAGACATGCTTGATTTTTATTCTTTTGTTTCCAAAAGAGAAAGAGAATTTTAAGAATAATTGAGGTACTTAGTAGTGTCTTTATCAAATCTCCCTGGTATTTCAGCCATAAAGAAAGGATTTTTAGTATTTTTAAATCGTGTATTTGTTTTAGAATTGGGTTTCTAAATCCAACACCATTATTTTTAATTTCTAAGATATAGTCACATCTTGTTGCGATACATTTTTAATAATGCTGATTAAGGATATGCCAAAAGTCAACAGTGCATGCATATGGATAATTTATAACATTTGTTTTACAATGACTTAGGTAAGGAACATCAACACACACATACACACACACACACACACACGATTTATCTCCCACAACTTCTGTTTGCAGTCATACTACCTTAATATTTATTATTGTCAAAATAATTGTATACCCCCTTCCCACCGACATGGTCCATTACCTACAAACCTGGAATGAATTTAGCTTTATTACTTTTGACCCCGTGCATGACTGAATACAGTAAGGCACAGGATAATATTTTGTAAACTGGAAATCAGTACATGCTATCTATTAGTGTTATCTTTAATCAGTGTGCACTAAAACTTGAGTAGGATTTCACAAGTTTGAACTTTCTCATCTTCCAAAGCATGGGAAAAAGCAATTGTGAACACCATTCTGTAGGTAACAACTCTTCTCAAGGACAATTGTGTAGCAAACGACCTTAGAAAATATGAGTGTAGTGTCCCGCTCTAAGGTAGAATTATTTGTTTTCTTTCCAGGATAATAAAGATAGTGTCTTTCTTTAGGGCATTGGCTGGGAAGGATTATTAACATCCCTGTATAAGATGAATGGTCTCTGAGCTCCTCAGGCCTCTGATGAGACACGAACACAGCAGAAGTAAGTCACGGGCCTAGGCTCGCCTCCCTGTGGCCCTTGGGGACCTGGTGATGGGGGAGGAGAACTGTTCAAGCATCAAGCTCACATTATCTGAAATGCTCGGGATAATAAAATCCTCTGTCTCTGACTGAGACATCTTGTCTCTTCTGTCAGAATCCATAAAACTGTGGCAGGCTAAATTTTTACCTTATAAATGAAGTAAAATATCAGAACCTTCATAGCTCTAGACAGGCTGTGGATGCCAATTCTTTCATAGGAGTGAGTGTTTGGAAGAAATAATACAATACAAAACAATACAATCTTCAATATAATACAAACATGAATGAAACTGAAGGTAAGAATTTTACTCAGTGTAAAAATATTCTTCACAATTGGACCAATAGACAACATCATGATAAACAGAGAAAAGCATGACAATGTCATGCATTTTAAATGTTACTTGGACTTCTAATCAATGCTTATGAAAGCAGCCATCAAGAAATCGAGTGATATATTGCATGAGACAAATCTGTTAAACTAAACCTCCTTAAAGGGCTACGGATGACTTTGTGAGAGCTAACTGTGATATTTTCGATCGCTCCATATGCATAAGGAAGACCAGAGTAAGAATGAGTATATTTGAGTTGTGTTGTTCAGGAAGACATGCCAGGAAAACAAACAAATGTGTCTTGGAGGAAGCACCATCAGACTGCTCTTTTATAAACCTTTAAAAATGTTAGGAGGACAGATCGATCCCTGGAGGAGGACATTGTGTTTAGTAGAGGCCAGGGAGGAGGAGGAAGATCTTAAATGAGATAGCCTGGCACCTTGGCTGTGAAGATGGGAGAAACGACAATAATAGTGGGAATGGTGCAGGACGGGCAGTATTTCCTTCTGCGATACACAGGCTGACTATGAGTTAGAACCGATTCCATGGCACCTACAGCAAAACACAAGAATTGCCATCTTAAGACCATTCTAAATAATAGCCTTAAAATCTTAGGGGACCCAGTGTGGGGACACCTCTTACCTCTGGCTCCCTAGCCTGACCGCCACAAAGCAGGGTCTGGCATGACTCCATAGTCTGTATCTCTGGCACAAATACTCCCTCTAACAGTGCTCTCTCCTTTCCAGTTCTAGAATTCATTGCAGCGGCCAGACAGAATGCACAGACAACGCTCAAGTCAATGGGACTTTCTATGAAAGTCAACAGGTTTCAATTCTACTGGGAAATGCTAAGGACAGAGTTGTGCAAACAGGACATCTTATCAAATTATTTCAGGGCCAGCAATAAAAGCTCCAAGAACATGCCTCTCTGATTCAAGTGTCAATCTAAGGACACTCAGATCCAGCTCCGATGGACAACAAATAACCCTTCCCAAAGTTACTGCCCAGCAACACCCCACTCCCCAAGCTAACCTCTGAAAGCAGTCAACTTCACTTGCTCTATGTACTAAAAAGTCCACCGTTATGTCTCATGGACTCCCTCCTGGTTCTGCTGGTGCTTCACTCACTCCCCTGTGCCGCAGCTCTCTTCTGGATCAAGCAGCTTCCCTGCACAAGTATCTCAGGTCCATAGGAAGTACTCTGCTCCTGGTTCTCACCAGGAGACAGTTCCACCATCCCACTTCTGAAATGACTCATTTTATTGGAAGCACATTGAACCATATTAAAAAGCAGTCACAACTGAGTCCTATTGTTGTCCACTTCCAATGCCCCCTTCTCTTACCCAGACCCATCAGGAAAAGTTCATATGATGGGAGACAGAGACTATGACTAGAAAGGTCACATTAAATCATGTACTGCATTTCACTCTTTCTCTTTTCTTTTTTCCCTCACTTGCTCTTCTACCCAGCCCCTTATTGCAACTGAATTTTCTGTGCTAGTTAACGTTGGATCTACAGTCCTAATATCTGTCTGCATTAACATGCTCACTGTTCCAGGAACAGCATGTCCCTGAAAATCTCTGCTGGATATAAAACTTTCAAGCATAACTAACATGACAGCCAAATGAATTTCATTTAAATGAACAATACATTTCTTGGCCTTCATGGGTCAAGGTTACCGTGGACGAAACTGCCTTTGTTTACAATCATTTGTCATCAGTCTACAAAAATGTAGTTAGCCTAGAATACCTGTATGTACACAGTGATGCTTTTTTCATTTTAATAGTCTAGTGTATTGGAAGACAAACAAGAAAACTCAGAGCTGGTAGTATATAGTCAGATCAATTGCCTTTGTTCTTTTTCAATTTTTTTAGCATAAATAGAAGATAAAATCAAGGGATGACATTAATAGTTTTTTGAGGATGGGGTGTATTTTTGTTTGTTTGTTTTACACTTAAATGACATTGGGAATGCACGAAGAAGAGGTGAAGCTTACTGAATTGAGGCATGGAGAGCCTCTTTGTGTACTCACCTGGGCTCAGCTCCATATGTTTTGATGGAAACTGTTCTTGACTCAGTGGCTGGGCTTGTTTCACTTGGTCAGGTAAATTAATGACTCTATTGTTGACTTCCAGATGAGGGCTGTTGCTTTCTTTAACTTCCCCTGCCAATGGAGAGTGCTGTTTTATTAATACATTCTGGTGCCTTACATTTCTGACAGGATGAACTAAATGTAGGGAGCAGCAAGCATCAAGTCCATCAGTCCATTGAACTGGCATAACCACAACAACAAAAACAAATTCAGAGCTTTTAATTCCTCCCCTATAAGACAGAGTAGAACTGCCCCATAAGGTTTTCAAAGTGCGGAATCTTTATGGGAGTAGGTTTCAAGCTGAGCTATCTTTCTCTGCAGAGTAGCTAGTGGGTTCAGTCTACCATCTTTGGTTAGCAGGTGAGAACCTCAACCGTTGTCCTTTCAGTGTTCCATCAAATGACATAGGAATAGCATACTGTTACCACCAGCCACTACGTTTCACTCTTTTTCTTCCTTCATTCATTCAAGTGCATCTGGAGCTTCTTCAGTGTACCTAATATTGACCTCTGCTCCGATACTACAGTTCAGAAATGTAATCCAACAAAATGTATTCTGGAAAAGTTAAAGGGATGCTGTAAAACATTTGGCTGGGACAATATAGAGAGAAAACAATTCTTCCTGGGGGAGTTTAGCAAATTAATTTTTAAATTAAATTTGGCAATTAATTTGTTTATTTGGCAATTAATTTGTTTATTAAAGAACAACTGGCAATTTTTGGCAATTAATTTGTTTATTAAGAACAAAATTTGGCAATTAACTTGTTTATTAAAGAACAACTGGGCACTTTTTAAGATGAATAAAAGTGATAAGTGCTTGTTGACTCCCCTCCGTCCTCTCTCCTTCCTCCCCCACTCATATGTCCCCCAGAACCATCAGTACTATTGTATTCTCCTCTGGGTTGTTTATTCTGCCTATCTTATCTAGATAGACATGCAGAGAATAAATAGTTCCAGGTCTGTTTGTTGACCTTGATGAGTATTTTTCCAGTTGAGTCAGTTGGGGTGCCATGCCATGGCCCCAAAGTCAATTTTTGATATTCTTTGGGGGCTTTATGGCTTTTCTCCCCTTGCTGCTCTGTTGTACACCCTGAGTGTTTCACCCAGGTGTGGTGAGGTCAGATCGGGCACACTGCCCACATTGTGCCTCCAGTATTGTCTCCCATAGCACTATGGGTCACTGAGGTACAACGTGTCTGGTGGGGGCGGGGGTGTCCCTGTCCCTATGGTCCACTCTGTGCATTGGCTGCTCTGAGCAGGAATATCATCCTTGGGACTTAGTGGGCCAGGACATGTTCCACAATCTCTCCTTCCCTCTTTGTTTGCTCCTGTGTGCTTTCATTAGATGTGCCCCTCTCCCTGAGCTGTGGTTTCAGTGCTATCCTCTGAAGGGCATTATTTTAGGGGGTGAAGGGGGATGCTTGTATAGCTGGGATTGGGGTTGGCCTCTCAGACCACTCTATTGGTTCACTGTTTCAAAAATCAATGGTCAAGAAAGTATAGAATGCCTGATGGGGCTTGATCAAGGGCAATGTAGTCCAGAGAAATTACTGAAACCCAAATGAAGGTCAAACATGGTAGAGGTAGAGGAAAGTAAAAGGAAATAGAGGAAAGAACTAGGAGGCAAAGGACATTTTTAGAGGTCTAAATACAGGCATGTACATATGTAAATATATATATATATAATGATAGGGAAATCGATCTATATATACATAATTATATGTTAAGTATTAAGGCAACAGATGGACACTGAGCCTATAATCAAGTACTCCCTTGACACAAGAACACTTTGCTCTAATAACCTAGGATTCTCTGATGCTCATCTTCCCGACATGATCACTGAAGATAAAATGGGTACAGAGCAAATGTGGTGAAGAAAGCTGATGTTTCCTGGCTATCAAAAATAAAGTGCCTGGTGTCTTAAAGGCCTGATGATAAACAAGCAGTCATCTATCTGAGAATCAACAAATCTCACATGGAAGAAGCACACCCACCTATATGATCATGAGGTATCGATAGGGTCAGGTGTCAGGATTAAAGACCCAGAGCAAAAAAATTATATTGATGTGAATGAGGGGGAGGACAGAATAGAGACCCAAAGCTCATCTGCTGACATCCCCTTACAGAAGGGTCACAAGGAAGAGATGAGCTAGTCAGGGTGCAGTATAGCACCAACAAGACACAAAACTTTCCTCTAGTTCTTTAATGCTTCCTCCTTCCCCACTATCATGACCCCAATTCTACCTTAAAAATCTTGCTAGACCAGATCATGTGCACTGGTACAGACAAGAGCTGGCAACACAAGGAATCCAGGACAGATACCCCCTCACGACCAGTAATGAGAGCAAAGATACCAGGAGGGTAGGGGGAAGGTGTAGTGGGGGGGAAGGAAGAACTGATCACAATGATTGACATATAACCCCTCTCAAGGGGTGGACAGCAGAAATGTGGGTGAAGGGAGAC
The DNA here is from genome assembly GCF_050624435.1 of Tenrec ecaudatus. Taxonomy (NCBI): domain Eukaryota; kingdom Metazoa; phylum Chordata; class Mammalia; order Afrosoricida; family Tenrecidae; genus Tenrec; species Tenrec ecaudatus. Next base: position 21,843,352 of record NC_134543.1, read on the forward strand.
AGTAATCAGTGTAAGATGTGAAAAAAATGTAATTTATAAATTATCAAGGGTTTATGAGGATAATTTATAAATTATCAAGGGTACAAAATAATAATTTATAAATTATCAAGGGCTCATGAGGGTGGGAGAGAGGGTAGGGGAGGGAGGATAAGCTGATACCAAGGGCTCAAGTAGAAAAAAATGTTTTCAAAATTATGATGGCAAAATATGTACAAGGGCGCTTGACACAATGAATGTATGCATGACTTGTGATAAGATCTTTAAGAGTCCCCGATAAAATTATTTAACAAAAAAGTGATAAGGGCACAATAATTAGAGGAAACATAATAAGGTCTTTCTATCCATGTAAAGACTGTAATATTCAGTTTTACATAACTATAGAATCTTACATAAGGGATATCCCTCCCTCCAAAAACTGGAAAAGAGCTCCAGTAGGCAAAGATTTTGTAGTATGCATTTTTTCCACTAGGGAAAGCACCAACCAACTCCCTCTAAGTTAGTGTACCCAGTGGCATCAACTGGGAAGGTTCTCTCTGGTCAAGGTAAATTTTTTTGTAAAATCAGTTTTGTTGGAACCTTATTTTTTGTGATGGCTGATGTAAGAGAACAGAGTGTGGCTGAAAAATTTTGTTTCCGACTCAGGAAAAATGCCACAGAAATCATTATGATGTTGAACACAGCTTATAAAGATAGTACTACGTGAAAAACTCAAGTATATGAATGGTTTTCTCATTTTAAATGGTGAAATGTCAATTGATGACACCTGATTTTGGACCTCTGTCAACTTCCCAAGGGGATGAAAATGTTGACTTAATCAAGCATTCTATTGAGGGTTCTGAAAATACTGTGTAACCATGTGCAACAAAGAAAGCTTGATTTGTGGCAGATGGAGGACTGATTTTGCCACCATGACAATGTACCTGCCCAAGAGCCATCTCAGTGTGCCAGGTTTTGGCTACTAACAATATGCCTCTCTTTCCCCACACAATCTTACTCACCTGACCTTGTTTCCTATGATTTCTTTTTGTTCCCGAGAATGAAGAGGGACATGAAAGGACAGGTATTTGATGATGAAGAGGTGAAAGAAAAATGAGACAAGGGCCTGTCAGCCATCCAAATGAATTTGAAAAATGTTTCCAAAAATGTCAAATCAAATGCCAAGATTTGATCAATGTGTTAAGAGTAATGGAGAGTACTTTGAAGGTGATAAAGTTGTTTTGAAAAAATATTTAAATACATAGCTTTGCAAAAATATCCATTTTGGGGGAAACACATAAGAGTTGGAATATAATTCTGAAGTCAACTAGCAGTTTTGAAACTGGAAATTTGCTTGCTTACATGTACTTACTAGAATATCATTCCTGTAACCATAGGTTGAGTGTTGGGCAGAGACAAAGAGGTACTTATATAGATTTTCACAACTTAGAAAATAGCTCATTTGAATGCCATATTTAAAAGGGCATCAATAAATAGTCACTGTGATCATAATTAGTTGTTTGACATATGAGAATAGACTCAAATACACTTCCATGTATGGATACCATGTTATTAACTTAGAATCAATAAAAAGAGTATATTGAATGAGAGTAGAGATACGAGTTATTTTTTTTGTCTTGATGTGGAGTATTTGTTGAGTGCATGATACCCCAGGAAACCCATATAAAAGGCAAGGGTAATTGGATAAGTGAGTATAGGTGCAAGAGTGAATTTGAATTTGGAAAAACAGTGTGGATTTTCAAGTCATATGTTAAGCAGTTATAACCATTGGTATAATGATGTACCTTGGGGAAATAACTGGGACTTGGAACAGTGTAGGGCCCAGCAGGATTTCTGCGGAATACAGAGCTATAATGCAAAGGGGGAGGTGGAAGTGGGACAAATTAAAGAGAAAGGCCAGTGGTTTTAAATATCGAAAGGAAATCTGGAATCTAAAAGGAAGGGTCAAAAAGTAGACTAAAAGATGTCCTAACTTATCCTAGTAAGTTACCTTTAACATTTAATGAAAAGAGTTATAGAAGTGTGATGGAGAAAGAAACCAATGCCGAGCTGAGAAGAAAATGGGAGTTGGGAAAGTACAGATATTAAACACTTACAGGGTTATAGGTTTCCACGTGCGTTATGTGAGATTGCACAGACTAACCTACACTATGGGTAAACATGAGGGTCCCAATAGAGTATCTGTGACACTCACTCTATTGTTGTACAATAATCAAGACCATTCCTACCAGAAAAAGATTGGGTAGAGAGTGGGAAGGATGCTATTTATTGTGTGTTCCACATAGCTAAAAGCTTCCTGTTGGGTCATTGATAATATCTCCAAAATACACAGTAATTAGGCAAAGATCCTGGTAGAAAGTCACTCATTAAAAGAAAAGAATATTTATCACTAAATATTAAACTGTTTATCAATATTGGACTTCATTATCTTTAGAAACCATGAATCATTACTTTCTTTGAAATTCTATCACTTGAAGATATGAGAATTATTTTTGCATTATTATTAGTATGCTAAAAGTTTAATTTGTATTTAAAATATTTAAAACTATTTGGGCATACGAAAAAAATAAATGTTTACAGAGGGAGCTTGGAATCTGGGAGTTCCTGATGCCTGTCCTTGGTTTCCTCCCTTACATGCTTCCCTGACTCCCCAGGACCAATCTGCTGCCTCCATTACTTGCTGATGGGTTATTAGTCCCTCTTTTCCTGCTTGCTTCCTTCTTCAACAGGGTACTTTTTGATGCTTAAAGGGTGCCATTGTTTCTTCTTCCAAACACTTAAAGCACATACACTCGAATTTTCATGAGACATGCCATTTGTCTTAGCTACACACAGTAATGAGCAAATTTCAGAGTTTCCTTTGCATTTCCTACTTTCCCTAAAGTGTAGACCCAAAGTACACAAACTGGAAAGTGTGTTGAGACAGAAATGGGAAGACTGTGTTTGGTTGAGTGTTCTTTGTGAGATGGGCAATACGGGTTCTGCTATCATCTTCCAGATTCTGTACCCCATCTCTAAGCATACAGTAATTTAGGGTTCACATGCGGCCATGAACGTTGGGTTGAGAGGTGAATGCTAGTGACAAACACCTCTAGTTCAATATTGCCTCTCTGTCCTTGGAACTGAGATTTGCTTATTCAACCAAGTTTTTCTTGTTGTTTCCTCTCTTCATATAGCTCCTCTTCTGAATAGCTTCTTAAATTCTTGGAAAATTCCAACTCGGAGATTAGGGCCACTAAGGAGTATTAATAATACCTGTTTATGATCTCTCCCCAACTCAGGCAGTTCACTCTAATAACCATTGTAGTTAACATTTATTGAGCTCATGTTTTCTACTAAGTGGTATATTAATTCATTTGACTTACTTAATCTTTCCAAATAACTATATATGACATATTAATAACCATTTTTATAGATGAGAAAATGGAACTTTAGAAGGTGCATAAGTGTGCTAGCTTTACTCAAAAGCAGTCTTTGAACCTGGACTCCACACACACAGGATTCCAGTTCAGACCTCTGAGCAACATCGCGTCATTATGTAAGTGCTGCTCTAGCGAGTTCTACGACTACACCATTGTCCATTGTTCCTGTTGTCTGTAGCACAGGGTACGGCACAAATGCCAACTAGCATTTGTCGATGAACATTTGACCTATGACCAATTCATCATATACTTTGCTATAACATTCACTCATATTTATGAACTTCTAGAGAGTACGTCTGTATTAAAATATATACATTTAGGTTTATCTTACTATGTTTTGTGAAACAAAAAAAAGAAGTAGGTATTTGGCCCTATCTTTTGTAATTTACCAGTTTCTGGTTGGGGACAGGGGCTGGATAAAGCCCTGAAGCTTTCCATCACCAAATCCCCACTACAGATCCCTGAAATACATCAGTGAAGGTCAGACTCTCAGGACACTGAGTTGAGCTGAGAATGGAGGTGGGGCAGCAAGACTACCCCAATATACCTAGCAAACCCCCAAAAAACACTCACCAGGCAATAACTAATCAACTTGTGTTCAAAATTCTATTTTTGACTCCAAGAGGTAGCATACCTAGCCAAACTGTTGACATGTTTAGTTCTAGTGCATGCGTGTATTGTTCATAATTGGAGACTTCCTCAATCAAGTAATCACAGCACCATCAGTGTTCCCAGAATTGTCGAGAGTGCTCCCGAGTACAACTTACTCAAACCTTCCTTTGCTACTTCGCCAAGCCTCATACTTCTCCACCCTACTCTCCCCTGCGAGCCCCATCTACAGACTCCCTTTTCTTCTGTAATGTGGTTGTTTCTACTGATGGTCAGCAACTGTAGGAACTTGGAGCAAGAGAGGGAGCAAAATAAATACAGGCCCTTTATAACCCTCCTCTTTCTCTCTTCTGTATCTACTCCACTGCATTTCTTCAGATACTAGATCTTCTATGTCATCTTATCATTTGCATCCCTTCTCCTCTTCCTCCCTCTTCCCCCTCCAGTCTTTTCTTCTCCCTTGTCCTCTTCTCCATCTCCTCTCCATTTCCCCAAGCCCCCTCTCTCACCTGTGGTCTGTCCTGCTCTCCTTAAGAATTTACACATCTAGTATTGCTTCACATATTCTATTGCCACGGTTGTTGATGATCTATTTAATCAACGTTCTTCAAGATGCCCAATTTGTGATTTATTCATCTCTTTCCTTCTTGAATCTCATTTGACAGAAAAACCAATAGTCCAGAGATATATGTCACTGAGAAAATTAGAACATAAATACTCTGCCCAAAGTTAATACAAGCAGATTGTGGAGGCTTGATAACCCTTATTGTAGTGAGTTGTGGAATTGGCCGAATGTAAGTCAACACCCCTAGAAATTGTGAGATTCTAGATACATGGTCCTGGGCAAAGTAGCCCATGTGGAATCCAGAGATGAGACTTCGATGTATTCTCTTTTCTTAGCCCTAGAGTCTTGTGCTTTATCCCGTCTTACTTTCTGAAACAAAAAACGTCCTCACGTACTTCAAGCCCTGTTACAGTCCCGCATGGAAAGGATACTGACACACCATCTCTTAAGAATACTTCATAGAAATCACATGTCATACACGAGCGCTCTCTTAAGAGCACTCTGGAGAGTCATCCTTGAGAATGTTGTTGCCACAAGGTGAAGGCTTACAGGAGGCTGTTGAGGTGCAAGTAGGAATGTGTGACTTGTTCCATTTTGAGGGACACAAAACATATGAGAGCGAAGGAATTGTCACCATAAATCACCAAGAAGTAGGGAAAATGCTATAAAAATGATGGCCAAGCCATGGCTATTCACTGTCCTCCAGGGTGCAAACTTCAAATTTGCTTTTCAAATTTAGTCATTCCTAATGTATTCTTTGATATGTTTATAATTATTTTGTGATTACATAATCCATACACTTTATATTTAAACAGCTGTTTTCTCTATTCACAGGTATAGCTATTCTACTTCTTTTCCCTCCATGGCTCAGGGGAATGCAGCCAGAAAAGGTGCACACGTTCATCCCGACTTGGCAGTGCTCACCACACACAAGAGCTTGTCGCCACTTACCAGTGTGCTATCTTCACATTTTAATTGGAATGCCTGCTGTCTGCAGCAGTCTTAGGAAAAGAGCATTGAGAGGACGCATGTGTGAGCACCAGGACTCCTTTGAATAGGCTATGTTTTCATTTGGTTGGAGGGTGGGGTTCATGTTGTATTTGTTTCGGCCCTAACAAAGCCGATTGTTAATCAACAGCTGTATTAGTATTGGTCAGGGACTAGATGTCCCTAAATGGTATTTTCAAACAGTTTAGTGGTTCAAAGTATTAATAACCAGTTACCATCTAGAAAAATGGAGGTTATACATCCTTAGGTTTTCTGGAGTTGTGAAACTGGAGTTTACTGCTTGATCACTTAAGACTAAATTTATTACTTCAAAAAATATGATCATAGTAATAGAAAAATCTATGCTTATTAACATTATTTTTATAACAAATATAATTTCCAAATTATAAAATTATTATCTTCAAGTTCAGAATATAATAAATAAAGAGCACTTTATTTAAACCTCATGAAAATGTTTTTTTTAATTTTATCTACATTGTGTAGTGCCATTGAGGCAAAGGGACTTAAGTAGAAACACAGCCCGAGTCAGAGACAGACAAAATTAAAATCCAAGTCATCTAAATCTAAATTATGTCCCATTTTCATACTGTGAGCTTTCTCTTTGCTAACCTGTGCCTCCTTTTCACCTAACTGATCAATTTATATATAATTTCAACATACTTCCAGGAAATGACAAAATTCCTGAATCTTAAAGCTACTACAAGAATGTGCTACTTAAGAATGAAATCAAAGATGTAAGTAACAATCATTTCACTTTCACTCCCACACCAAATTTCCCAGACAATTCAAAAGAAAACTTTTGGTTCAATTCAATACTTGTTCCTTGACATAAAAGAAAACATTGGTTTCATCCTTTAAATGTAGAGAGACATAGTAAAACAAGATCTTGGCCCACAGGGACTGGATATTTGCTGATCGCTGTGTCCAAAGTTCAAATGGCCTCTTAACTACTGCTGTCTCTCCACAGTTAAATGGCTTCACTGAAAAGGATGGCCCATCCAGAGTCACCTATTGCTGACTGTGGCTTCTTAGGATTTTTCCAGGTAAAATGTATCTTTAAAATATATTCTCTCTTATTTTTTTGTAAATGGGTAGTTGTATCTGCTAACTTGCTACTAGAGTATAATCATATTCTACAATTTCTAAGTCTCAGGAGAACTAAAAATCCCAACATGGAAATAGGCTGTCAGCTAAGACACACACACACACACACACACACACACACACACACACACACATGACTGAAGTCAAGGGAAAGCAGAAAAGTTAGGAGGGACTTCTTTAGATTTGCGAGTGATATCTTACACTTTAGAAATCCAGTATGTGTTTAAGCCCATCAATGTTCTATCTGCACTTTTTCTGAGATTAGTGCAAAAACAGGAATGGTGTCTCTCACCATTAAAGGAAACTGGTATTAAAATTGAAAAGGTAGTGTCAGAGAGTAAATGCAATATCATGTGCACTCCTTCAAGGTTGTAGTTACTGAATTTTGAAACAGCCTCTTCTAGAGCAAGAATTGCCTCTGATTGAAAGCATTTTTTTTTCAGAACAAACAATGAAGGAAAATCATGAGGGAAATTTCTAATCAAAATACAAAATACTCCCCCTACCCCCTACAGTTCCTGAGGGGGACTACCATTAGAAATGTGGGTGAAGGGAGACAGCAGCTGGTGCAAGATAAAAAAAAATTTATAATTTAACAAGGGGTCATGAGAGTAGGAGGGAAGGAGGGAGGGGGAAAAGAGGAACTGATACCAAGGGCTCAAATAGAAAATAACTGTTTAGTAAATGATGGTAGCATATGTACAAATATGCTTAATACAATTCATGTATGGATTGTTACAAGACCTGTAAGAGCCCCCAATAAAATATATTAAAAAATTTTAAAAAGCCACGACAATCAGATGAGGAGATGACATCACCAATAAGTGGTAGGAAGGAACACTCTATGGCTTCTGTGAATTAAGGCTGTATTAAGGTCAGCTGCTGAATTTTCCTTCCTGCTTAAAGGTGCCTTCAGACAGCAAAAAATGCTCTTTAGCCTCCAGATCTAACGGCTTTTATTAATTTTCACACTGGAAGATAAAAGTTGACCCCAAATCCAAGAAACAACGGGCACATGCCTTGAATTATAAGGAGTTTAGGGGCATCCATTGGCAAATCACACTTATGATTTTAATAAATAACTGTCACTCTAAAGAATATGGGAGGTCACACACAGAAGACAGAAAAGGGCATCCAGAATTGTGTTTATCTGTTTTCAAAAAATAATACTGAAGATCCATGGCTACTATCCAGGAAAATGTGCATACTGTTTCATTTAACTGTATCTCTCCTCTGGAAAACATTGTTGAAACTCTCAGCAAATGATGATTCAAAGAAGTGTCAGTGGTTCCAAAATACACATCAAGTAGGTGTCCCTGAGTCAGGAAAGTGAGTAGAATCCTTTCTGTACTCCATCGTCCCTTCATTCTATTCCTGATGATGCAATGGTTAAGCACTAGGGTGCAACTCAAAAAATTGGTCTAACATAATACTCTCTAAATGAACAAAACAAAAAATTGTTCTATGTTTAACAACTGCAGCTATGTGAACACCTATATCATAATCTTATAATTCTATGAACAAATTACCTCACTTATGAAAATTTGTGAACCAACTACTTTATGCCTTTATCCTCCCTATTTTGGGTATCAAATTTCTATACTCCCCACTTACATGAACCCAGTGCTCTAAGAAGAAAAGCATTTTCTTTGATATGAGGGATCTTCATTCCAGTTGGAAGCTTGTGAGTCTGAACCCATAAGTGAAGTCAATTCAGGACAGGCCATCCAGAAAGTCCGCAGCAATATGCACCAGCTCATAGGCTCACAAATCTTCTTTTCATCTGGTCAGGTTCTGGCCAACTCAATGTGGGCTGCCTGAGTTAGCCTCACCAGGGACCATTTTGGTTGTTGCACTTTTAGGCCATGGGTATTGTCACTAATTCTCAACAACCCTAGTTCCGTTGGGTTATGTCATGAACTTCAGTCCCTCCAACCTGCTTTTGTCTTCTCCCTATGAACCTGGTCCATGAGTGTCAGTGGCCAGACTTAATACATATCTATATTGCTGCATTTTCCCCACTTCCACTCAATAAGTGATTCGGGTCACCTAGCAAGCTTTTCAGGCTGCTTCAGGCTTCCTTTAATGTGCAGTCCTGGAGAGGAAAGTTTCTTCATGGCTCCAAATTTTTCCAGCCTCAGGCACAAACCACTAGTTCAAAATTCAGACAGCCTAAGTGTTCCTTGTTTTTTTTTTTTTTTTCAGTATGTTAACAGTACACTAGGCAAATCTCTCAAAATTCAAATGTCCTGAGCTCTCAAGACACTGGGTAGGGCTTTTCAGAGCCTCTTCTCAGGCATGTCTTACACCCATTTAAAGACCCAATTTAATGGCTAAAGGCAGGTAGGCTTACAAAATTTCTATTTTTAGTTCCCAATACTAATTTTATAAATCATTATATCAATAACAATAGGCAGAAGAAATCCTAATAGAGCCAGATCCTAAACTCAATTCTTAAAACATTCTAATTCAATCCTTATCTATCTTATCTTACTCCTTATCTATTCCATTTCATTGATACAAAATATGGCCTTAAACCTCTGACTGCATCAAGCCAGGTCAGGGCTGTCTGTCAGCCTTTTTGACCTTCTGTTAGCTATTTTTAATGAGCTACATGGTCTTTGAGGACAAGTTCCAGGGACAATTCTGTCCCCTTAACTAAAAATGTATACTTATCACATTGATTTTTATCATTTTAGACAGGATCATAAAATTCTATGAATCCTATATTCTTTCCATAAAACAATTGAGTAAATTGCATGGCCATATCTGACCACTGGCTAATGAAAGAAGAAAAACTTCCATGAGGCAGAGGTTAAACAAGTATCCACTCTCCATCTTTATGATTTGTTTCTCTAGAACCCCAATCCCAAGGAACCATAATGTGTCAGACTGGGTTGACTAGAGAAACAAATCCAGTCATATGTGTGTAATAGAGATTTCTATCAAAGAGCAATTGTATATTGAGAAAACACCCCATTCTAGTACAGATCAAGTCCATAGTCTGGTATTTGCCCATATGTCCCTTACTAGTCCATAAATTACTCTTTAGACTTACACAGCACATGCAATGATGCTGAATGCAGGAAGATTACAGGCTGGTGGGTGGAATATCTTGTGGATCCAGTGGCAGTGGGAGCATCTGAGCACTGGCATAGTTCTCCCAGTGGCTCCTCCAGCTTTAGGGCTCTGGCTGCCATCAGTGTGATTCCATGTGGCTTGTTAACAGAAATGTGTAACAGAGATTGTGCACCCTGTCTCTAGGGAGGAAGAAAGGAAGTTCCCAGTATCCTCATGAGAAGGCCATTCCCACAAGGAAGCATCAGGTTGTAACCTGACTGACAGACTAGAATCCATCCCTTCACCCTTAATATCCCCATGTTGACACGAGATTCTGTGAATACCACATCATCCAACAACCAAGACTAGACAATTTAAACCACTTCCTGATTCCTCATTGCTGTATGCACCACCAACTTGCAGAAAGTCATCCAATACTGGAGAGTGTGTTTCTTCTTCCTATGTGCTATCTGAAGTGTGTTTCTATCCAGTCACAATGCTGCCATCTTCCATTAATCCATGTCATTTCTTAAATGGGAAATGGAATGTTATGCTAACTTATATCTCCACTCTCTAATTCAATTTACCAGTCACACTGATTATTTTTAGGACATCAAAAGCTATCTTATTCGCCATCCTTTTTATTTTTTTCCCTTCAGAACCTATTCATTTGTTTAGGGAATTTCTTTTCTTTATTGAAAAATAATTTTATTGGGAGCTCTTACAGATATTATGCCAATTCATGGTTGTTTAAAATTGCCACCATAATCATTTACAAAACACTTTCTTTCTTTTTGAACACTTTGACATCAGCTCTTCTTTATTCCTACCCTCCCCAACCCTTACACCCCCATGAGCCCTTAATATATATATATATAATTTTTTCTGTATCTTACACCATCCAATGTATACATCCACTTACAATTCTGTGTTTATTCCCCTCAAGTGAGATTATATAGTCATCACTTCTATCAGTTCTGCCTTTCCCCCACTTCTTCCCCTCTCTTCCCACACCCTCAGGGAATTATTACTCCCATTACTGTTTCTGAGGGGCTTATTTATCTTGGATTTCATGCATTGAATGATCTTAATTATACAAATGAACATAAATAGGTCTAGAAAAATTAGTGAGGTAAAACTATGGCCATAACAGGATGTGTGGGTGGGGGGAGGGGAATATTAAAGAACTAGAGGATAGTTATGTGTTTCACCAGTGCTCTACTGCACCTTGGGTATATCATCCCTTCCATGTGGTCCTTCTGTGAGGGACTGTCCAATTATCTTACAGGTAGGGTTTGTGTCTCCACTTTGTCTATACTGGTCCACATCAATTTGATTGCTTGTTTTTGAACTACTGATACCTAATCCCATCAACACCTCCTGATCAAACAAGTTAGTGTGCTTCTTCCATGGGGGCTTTGTTGCTTCCCTGCTAGATGGCTGCTTGTCTAACTTCAAATCTTTAAGACTCCAGATGCTATATTTTTTAATAGTCAGGCATCATCAGCTTCCTTTACCATAGTGCATATATAGATATCTCTCATATAATTTTAACTTCCTTGTTCTTTCCTCCATTTATTTCTTCTTCCTGCCTGCCCCACTATTATGATCTCCCATCATTTGCCTCTTAGTAATTCCTCTCAGATACATTACAATTGATCAAACACAAATAAGAATGCTAGAGCCTCTCTACCGTCAATTTTAGACCCCTTGTCATTTCCCTGTCCCTGATGTTGTTTGCTAATAGCTCCCCTCCCAAGATCTCCTCCTGTCCCAGGACTCTGCCCACCCTCCCACCCCTCCCTCTGCCCCCTGGAACTGTCTTTCCCAGTGTTGTCTCCTAGGACTGCTTATCCTACCTCTTTTATTTAGATAGACATTTAAAAAAATGAGGGAGAGAGAGAGAGACCGTATAAATAGTTCCAAATCTAAATGCTGGCCTTTAGGAATATCCCCCAACCACTTCAGATGAAGTACCCAGTGCTGCCCCAATTCCTAGGGAACTTGGCTCCTATGGCTGGCTACGGTGCTCCGCACTTGGTTGGCCCATGTGGCAGGTCAGACTGGCCGTACTCCGTGCCCTGTATCTTCGGTGTTGTCCTCTGTAGTACTGTGATTGCAAAGGGGACATCATGTCTAGAGCTGAGGCCGCCCTGCGGTCCCCTCTGTGAACTAGCCGCACCAAGTAGGGACGTCGCCCTCACCTTGGTGCTACAGAATGAGGTGTCCCCTCGCTCTCTCTTTCGAAACCTCTTGGTTGTTCCCATGTGGACGGGGCAGATCAGCCACTCTCCTGGGACTGTATCTTCATTGCTGTCCTTTGTAGCGCTGTCGTCTTAGGAGGGAACATCCTATCTCGTGCTGGGGCTAGCCCTGCTGTTCTCTCTGTTAAGGGCAGCTCCCTGCAGGATTGGCACTCCTGAATAATACCCATGGAGGGTATTGGTGCCCTGCTCTGTTTTATCTCTTCTTTTTATTTTTGATTCCATAGGCATCTTTGGGTTTAGTCTGACCCCTGTCAGAGTATCTGGTCCTCATCTCTGGAACTATGCGTTATGTGCATTCTCCATCTTAAAATATTTTCAATAGTTTTTCTTTAACTTCTGTTTAAATTCCATAATGTAACTTATGGAAAAAAACAACACTGTTTTTCTCTCCTCTAGGCCATCTGTTTTCAGGCACACCCACTTCCCTCCCCTTTGCTTTTTGTTCCAATCATTCTGAGCTCTTTGGGTTGCCTGACCTAATTCCTTTCCTCACTTTGTTCTTCTACAAGGGATATCCACGGGCTCTCTTTTATCTAGGCTGGGCAAGACTCAAGCCATCATCAGTTCCTTTATGAAAATTGTGCTGCTTTTCCCAGAGAGAATAACCACTACACATTCCTTCATGCCTCAAGTTACTTAATACGATTATGTAGATTGACCTTCCCATTTACATAAGCCTTTTTCTCCTAAAATTGCATTCTTTAGTGTCAGAAACAGTCTTCTTAATCTTTTTATTCCCAGGATCTAGAGTTCAGAACCCTCACACAAAAGAGATATTCAAAAATATGTAAATAAATTAGTGAACAATAGAAAAGGACAGTGATCTGATTGGTTGGTGATTAGCAATCATATAGTTAATTCGGTTATCATTTAAAAAATATGTTCCTACATGGCTTGTTTTACCATCATCCACATTCATGCATTTCCAACTTTACTGAACAACCACAAATGCAGGGCAAAGTCAGTCTATTTAAAATCCCCATGGAGTGACAATTCATAAAATGTCATAAAGAGAGGAAACTCTGCAAACACCACAAAGCCATTATGAGAAAATTGTCATGCACTAAATCTGCTCAGGACGGCGGGGTGCTTAACTGATAGTCACATTTGCTTTGGGATATTTGCCTAGAAATGTTCTTTTAATAAATGTACTAAATAAGATGCATAATTTAGCTCCTTCTCTGTGGCCCGTTGGGCAGCTGCCAGCTATAAGCTCCTGATTCCCTCTCCTCTTCCTTCTTCCCTTGATCTCTCTCTGTCTCTCTGGAGTTTGGCTCAGGCCAAGGTTATTTGCTGACGGAGTACAAAAACTCGAATGTAAAAGCCATCACAGTTGTGCCTGATGATTTCATTTCTGCCCCAATGGTTCAATGTCTATCTTCCTTGGAAAAAAACATGGAGAAAGTTTCTTTCTGGGATGATTTTGTCTAACTGTATAACATGCATTCTGGCAGATAGTAAGAAAAAGAACCCTGACCTTTGGGATGCAGGGGTGGGGGGTGTGGGGGGTGTGGGGGGACTTCTCTTAGCCTTTCTTACTTATCACATAGGATTTCAGAAGTTTCTGTTTCCATGCAGAAGAAGCTGTCATGTTCAGTGTTCAAGCTTGCCTTTTCTTGTTCCACATTTCAAGACAGCCTCAAGGAGAATTTAATAAAGAGAGAAGCAGGAAAGCTTGATTTCAGATATATTATCCAAAAAATTATTTGATATTTTCAATCACCTCATATACATGCAACAGTTGTACAAAAGAAGACCGCAGAAGAATTGACATATTTGAAATATCGTGTTGGAAAAAAAACATATGCACAAGAACCAATGGTTCTGAAGGAAGGAATTCAAACTACATTGAAAGCTTTAGCCAAAACAAGGCCTCCGGGATGGATGGAACACCAATAGAAAGGTTTCTGCAAGCCGAGAAAACACTGGAAGCACTCAACTGTCTGTGCCAGGAAATTTGGGAGACAGCTACTTGACCAACTGACTGGAAGAGATCCAAATTTGTGCCCCTTCCAAAGAAAGATGATCCAAAAGAATACTCAAACTATAGAGTATATTTCTGATATCACAAGGAAGTAAAATATTGCTGAAGACCATCCAACAATGATTGTGGCTATACATTAACTGGAAGCTGCTGGAGGCAAAGGCAGGATTCAGAAGAGGATGTGAAATAAGGCATATTATTCCTGATATCGCCTGGATCTGGGCTGAAACCTGAGAATGCCAGAGTAATTTACTTGTATTTCATTGACTCTGCAAAGGCATTCCACTCTATGTGGACTATTATAAACCATGGAGAGCCTTGGGAAGAATGGGAATTCCAGAGCACTTCGTTGTGCTCACATAGATCTTGTACGTGGATCAAGGGACAGTTGTCAGAACAGAACAAGGGAAGAGTGCATGGCTTTAAATCATGAAAGGTTTGCGACAGGGTTGAATACTTTCATTATATCTGTGCATTCTTTATACTGAGAAAATAATCAGAAAAGCTGGCTTATATAAAGAAGAATGTGGCTTATATTGAGAAGAGCTAGCTTATGTAAAGAAGAATATAAAGAAGAATGATTGGAGGGAGGCTTAACTACCTGTAATTTTCAGATGACACAACCTTGATAGCTGTAAGTGAGGAGGGCTTGAAGCACTTGCTGATGAAGACCAAGGATTTCAATTTTCAGCATGGGTTAATGCTCAATATAAAGAAGACAAAATCATCACAACTGGACCAATAGGTAATTAATGAGAAATGGGGGGAAAGGTTGAAGTTGTCAAGGATTTTGTCTTGCTTGGTGCTACAATTAATGCTCATGGAAGCAGCAGTCAGGAGATCCAAAGACTCACTGCATTAGGAAAATCAGCTGCAAAAAACCTCTTTAGAGTATTGAAACTCAAGGATGCTACTTTGAGGATAACGGTGCGCCCAATCCAAGCCACGGAATATGCCTCATATGCATGTGAAAGTTGGACATTGAATAAGGAAGACTAAAGAATATCTTCATTTGAATTAGGGTGCGGGAGAAGGATACTGAGAATACCATGGATTGCTAAAAGGAAAAATCAATCTGTATTAAAAGTGGGGTCAGAGTGCTTCTCACAGGCAAGAATGGCAAGATTTCATCTTAAATATTCTGGACCTATTGTCAGGAGAGACCAGTCCCTGGAGAAGGACATCATGCTTGGTAAAGTGGAGGGCAATGAAAAAGAGGACATTCCACGAGATGGATTGACACTATGACTGCCTCTGTGGGCTCAGGCACTGGCACAATTTTAAGGATGTCACAGGATGGTGTGCTGTGTCTTTCTGTTGTGCGTAGGGTCTCGTGGTTGGGAACGGACTTTACAAGCACAACAACAACTGAGAACATGGACATTACCATGGTCTTCCAGTGAACAAACAAATGTGTTACGGAAAAAGTAAAATCAGAATGGCCCTTGGAATGGAGGATGGTGAAATACAGACAGGTACTGGACCAGTACCTAGAATAATATATCATGCTCGGTAAAGTGGATTGACACAATGATACAGGTGATAAAGCCATAGTTTCAAAAATAACCACCATTTTGATGATGGTGCAGGACTGGGTAGCGCTTCTGTTCTATTGTACATGGATGGGGTCTCTTCTGAGTCTGAGCTGACTTGACAACACATAATAATGGCTAAGGAAACTGATTCATGGTAGCTATGAGATGGCATCATTTTTGTTTGTTTTCCTCTTCAAGTTTTGGAACTGAGATGCAAGGAAAATTCTATTTCCCTCAAAGACCATTTTCTTAATCACAACAGATTTTCTTAGCCATACGTAACCCTAATCCAGTTTTGACAACCAGGAGTACAGAAATAAAGACAGACGCTTCCACCAAAAAAGGGACTGGTGTGAACAGTACCATTTCAGTGACTAGGAGAGTAGGTGTTTCCCTTAGGTTTATAAACATTGAATCTGCAATCCATCTCTCCTCGCTGGATTGCAGCACAGGCTTGCCATGAGTTCTTTTCCAACTGCTAACCTGTGCACTGTGGCCCTGCAGGTTGTCTGCTTATCCCACTGAAAGGCTGGGCGGAGCGAGGCATCTAACAAAATGCAGGCCACTGCTCTGAAGGAGCATTACTCATTTCTGCCTGTTAAATTCAAGACAGCAACCTGCATTTCTCCCACTGGGCTGCTAAGAGGAACTGCAGAGGATAAGGAAACATTAAAGCAGTCAAAATATTGTACTGGATTCTCCCATGTTGTGAAGGGCAGGCCAGTTCTTCTTAGAGAGACCTCAGGGGACAGACACTGCAAAAACACCCTGCAGTGGTCGTAATTTGAAACCTCACTGCTCTATTTCATATGAAGCACAATGGCAGAGCTTTGGTGGCCTTGAACCACAGCCATAGTCTACATTCAGTAGAGAAGAGAGGGAAAGCACGATCATTTCACAATTCTTCTTTGAAAATCAGTTTGTCTCAACACTATAGGCTCTAAAAGTTAGGGACGGGTCAGAATTAAGGAGAATTAACTGAGAGTTTCTTTATAGAAAATATGACTTGTATTCACTAGTGTATCAAAACTTTTCAGAAGCCAATGTGAACTCCATCTATGTTGTAGTGGTTGTTAGGTGCCGTCAAGACTGGCTCCGACACATAGTAACCCTTTATAGAGTACAGGGACACACTGCCCGGCACTGCACCAGCTTCCTAATTGTTCCCATGTGGAAGGAACAATTCCTCTTTCCTGTTGCCCCTCCACTTTACCATGTATGATGTCCTTTGTGCAGAGACTGGTCTTTCTTGGTAACATGTCCAAAATATGTCTCCAATGTTAGCCTCTAAGACAGATTTGTTTCATTCATTTATTGGCAGTATATTTTCATTTCAATGTTCTTCACCAGCCCCATAATTTAAATACCGATTCTTCTTCAGTCTTCCTTGTTCAATGTCCATCTTTCATGTGTATGTGAGGCAATTGAAAGTACCATAGCTTGGGTCAGTCACACCTTAGTTCTCAAAGAAGCACCATGCCTTTCCAAACTTTAGAGTTCATGTGCAAGAGATTTATCCAAGGTAATGAATCCTGTGATCTTTTGATGGCTTCTTCCAAGAGCAATGATTGTGGATTCAGGCAATATGAAATCCTTGACAGCTTCTATCTTTTCCCCATTTCTCATGATGTTACCTGTTGGTTCAGTTGTGAGGATTTTGGGTTCTTTTTTTTTGCATTGAGTTGTAATTCACACTGAAGGCTGCAATCCTTGATCTTTATCAGTAATGCCTGCTCCTTCCATTTTGTTGTTGTTGATAGGTGTCATTGAGTAAGCTTTTATCCCTAGTCACTCTCTGTACAACAGAATAAAACACTGCCCAGTCCTGTGCCATCCTCATAATTGTTCTGTTTGAGGCACTTTTTGCAGATACTCTGTCAATCCATCTAGGTCAGTGGGTCTCAACCTTCCTAAGGCCATGAACCTTTCATACAATTTCTCATGTTCCAGTGACTTCCAAACCACAAAATTATTTTTGTTCCTACTTCATAGCTGTAATTTTGCTACTGTTATGAAACAGGCAACCGCTGTGAAAGGGTTCTTCGACCTCCAAAGGGGTCCTGACCCACAGGTTGAGAACTGCTGATCTACATACATCTGTTCTTCACTGGGGTGAGAACCAAAATTAAAAAAACAAAAGCAAACCCTCATTGCCAGCAAGTTGATACTAACTCATAGCGACCAAATAACAATAGTAGTTTCTTTTTATTTGTCCTGAATTTGACTCAACAAAGACATTTTTGTGTGCCCAACTAAGGTAAGGAAATCTTGTACACCCTCTATCTAACCCCATGGTTTTATAGCACTCACATTGTCCTGATTTTCTCTTTGCTTCTCCAGACAGCAAAGATCCAACATTTGACTCTGCCAGTCACTGAGATTTTCCTTCTGAAGTCTATGTTGGGTTCAGTTGAGTTCTCAAAGTATAGTTCATCTGTAAGAGGCAGGAAGAACATAGTTCTTAACATTTTGATTGAAATTTCAATTTTACAGAAATATTTTTGCATACCAAATTTTTCCCTTTAAAAGTGTACAACTTAATGCATTTCATTGCATTCATAGTATTGTGCAATCATCAAGGCTACTTTTGTTTAGAATAGTTCTCTCATCCAAAGAGAAACCCCATACTTATTACGAGTTACTCTCCAGCTGCCTCTCCTTCTGACTATAAGAAACCAGTAGCACAGTTTCCATCTCTCCGAAGTGCTTCTCCATATTTCACAGAAATGGAATACTATAGTACGTGCCATATTATAACTGGCTTCTTTTAGCATGTATCCAAATTTCATGCTAGTTATATCATGCCTCTGCTACTTCATTACTTTTTATTACTGAATAATATCCCATTGTTTGAAAGCACTACATTTTGCTTGTCCATTCATTCACTGATAGCAATCTGTGTTGGTTCCACTTTGGACCTCCGATGAGAATGCTACCTGAACGTTAGTGTACTAGGTGTTGTATGAACCTCCAGCTTCATTTCTCTGCAGTATACACCTAGGAATTACTAACTCGTGTAGTAACTTATGTTCTATTCTTAGAATTACTGCCATGTGGTTGCTTTATGTTAAATTCATGGAGGGATTACCAAAGGCAACATCTTACAATCCTGACATCAACAATGCTACGCTTGCTTCGACACTTATTATCACACTTACAGGTAAGTGTGAAGTTGTATCGTTGAGGTTTTGATTTGCATTCGCCTAATAATTAATGATGTTGAGCATCTCTTTATGTGAAGCTGAGTGGTTTGTATGGCTTTCCTGAAAAATGTCTTGTGATATACTCTAGTTTGTTTTTAAATTTTAGAACCAATTTAGATTTACAGAAAAATTATGACAATAGTATGGAAAATTCTCATAGAACCGTACCAAATTTTCTCTATTTTAAATCTTATAGTACTATATAGTCCTTTTATTATAATTACTCATCTAAAATAGATACATTATTATTACATTTTTTTCAGATTTTCTTAGTTTTACCGCATGTTTTTTCCTGCTTCAAGATCCTGTAACATTAAGTTTAGTCCCCCTGGCCTCCTAGACTCTGCTCAGTACTGAAAGTTGCTCAGACTTTGTTTGTTTTTGATGAGTTTGATAGAACTATTGATCAGGGATTTGTAGAATCTTCCACAATTGGAATTTGCTTCATGTTTTGTTCATGACTAGATGGGTTATAAAGTTTTGGGAGAAAAAGCACACAGGGAAGTTGCCATCCAAATTTGATCAAGAGTACATACTATTAACAAGTTTTATTACAGTTGACATTTACTCTTGATCACATGACTAAGGAGGCATTTATTAGATTTCTCCACTGTAATATGTTTTTGTTTTGTTTTGTTTTTCCTCTCCTCCCTGGTAGTGTAATGGTTACTGCTAATTGCAATGTAATATCAGATTTATGGACTTCACCTGGACTGGGCTGAAATGTTTTCTCAATATTCAATTGCTCTTGCATATAAAGTTCTTTCTTAAACACATGAGTGTCTATTAATTTCTCTAGTCAATCCAGACTAACTTCCAAATGAACTCTAGAAATCTAAAGAGCATAAACACAATTTTGTTCCACCATTTTTAGAATTCCTCTTGATCTTGCAGAGTAGAAAAATGGGGCCGGGGCATGAGAATTATAAAGATACACGTGGTTGAAGGGAGCTGTTACCTACACCCATCCATCTGAATTAATTGTTCAGCTACAACCGAGTCAGAATAATAACCCGATAATATATTCTTGTGCATTTGAACAAAAATGGGATGCATTGCTTAGAATCATATGACAAAGTTCAGAAATGCATAAAGCATTGCTAACTCTTTAAGTTTCAAGTTTAGTTCACTTGTCAAAAATATAGAATAATTAAAATTCAAATATAAACAGAAAAATTAACAAAAATGTTAATGAACTATGTGGGTTTGTACTGATTCAAAGAATAGATTCAACACTTCTACTATATATTATGTATGAACTCAAGAACTGGTAAAAATAATTCACAGCTATAAAACCTTTTAAGCCTTTTCACCTACAAGGACATCCCAGGGAGAGACTTTAAAAGAAGAAATAGCTCCATTTTATATATTTTTTAAAAACCCACATTGTTGTAAGATTAGCAATAAATCCTGATGCAAAAACCCACAGTGGGTTATCAATAGTTGAAATTTTTTTGTTCTGATCTTACATATTTAGTCTCAATAATAGATATGAATCATGTTTTCTTATATTAAAAAATCTGTGAGGATTTTTTTCCACATGCTTAATCACAAGTGGTTGAAAGATGCTGGGTAAATTTTGTAAAGCAAGCAAGCTTATAGTTTTGCATGAAAATCTATATAAAAGTATTAGAAAGAACTTCCAAAAAAACAAAGCCAGCTCACTGCCTTTGAGTCCATTCTGACTCCTGGTGATCCTGTCGAACCTGGTAGAACTGCCCCTGTGCATATCTGAGACTGTATCTCCTCACAGGAATAGAAAACCTGTCTTCATCCTGATGAGTGGCTGGTGGCTCAAAATTCTGACTTGTAACCAATATACCAACAGAGCCTAATTCGTGTGGAAGTTGTAAATTAAAAAAAGAAAGAAAAACAAAAGCCCTCAAGTGATGCAATAATACTTCCGTGCATCCAAAATGTGCTACACATAATTTACACAAGAAAGGTCAAAATATCTACAGATATTATTACAATAGCCCAGAGCTATCTACACGTAATTTCACATGAATTTCTAGTCTCTCAGAAGCTTTTCTGTTTTAAAGTCACCTCAAATTAGACGCAACACATTGAAGGGGCGGTGAGGTGGTTCCGGCTGGTGCACTAAACGAAACAGCTAACCACGGGTGTGAAAGGCAAGCACGGAGAGACTGCGGCTTTCAGAAGTAGCAAGATAAGATTCTACTATACCAACCTCTCGCTCATTCTCTCTCTCTCTCTCTCTCTCTCTCTCTCTGGACAGAATATACAATGAGTTGCTTGAAAGTCCCAGAGAGTTAAGAGAAACAGGCCTATTCTGGCAGAGATTCCACACTTGGGAGAAAGGAGCTATAAGAAATGAGTACTTATTTTCATGGCTTTTACCCAGGAACTAGACTCAGCTACTAAAATAGCTAGAGTAATGAAACAGGGGTGGAATGCTGTCTTTCTGACCCACAGAAAATAAAACGTAGAATCTTGAGTAAGCATGACCACTCACCCTAGAGAGCTTACCACAGGAGAATAAGACATGGACAAAATCCCCAAATTCTGTCTACCTACAGGTTTAAAGTACAGAGCCTAACCAATTAATTGCCTCCTATAAACAAAACAAGCAAGAATCAATCGCATATAAGCATTGCTAGAAATTTGCCGAAGAGATAATGTTTTCCAACTCCTTCCATGAGGCTAGTCATACCAGATTTAATATCATACAAAGACATTTAAAAGGAAGAAAACAGTAGATTTATATATTGCATGAATACAGATGCAAACATTTTAACACAATTATTAAATACAGTTCACTCATTAAAAGCATCAACAAAATCCAACAGACACTCCTGATAAAATTTTTAGCAAACAAATACACAAGACTTCTTTTAAAAACAAGGATGTTACCACTGAAGAC
The DNA here is from genome assembly GCF_050624435.1 of Tenrec ecaudatus. NCBI lineage: Eukaryota > Metazoa > Chordata > Mammalia > Afrosoricida > Tenrecidae > Tenrec > Tenrec ecaudatus. The sequence continues at coordinate 21,864,990 of NC_134543.1, forward strand.
TAAGGTGCATCTGACCCAAACTACGGCATTTTCAGTTGCATCATATGCGTGTGAAAGTTGGACCTTGGATAAGAGACCAAAGATACATTTGAATTCTGGTGATGGCAGAGAGTATTGAAAGCAACATGTACTGTCAAAAAAGCAAACAAATCTGTCTTGGAAGAAGACAGCCAACATGTTCTGTAGAGGTATGAATGGTTTGGACATGTCAAGAGACCAGGTATGAATGGTTTGGACATGTCAAGAGAAAGACATCATGCTTGACAAGGCAGAGAGGCCATAAAAACAAGAAAGACCCTGACAAGTTGGATTGAAACAGTAATTTGTTTGGTTTTTTAAATCATTTTGTTGGGGTCTCATACAACTCTTTTTCTTTCATACAACTTTTATCACAATGCACACATACATTCATTATCTCAAGCACATTTTCACATTCATTGCCATTATCATTCTCAAAATATTTGCTCTCCGCTTAAGCCCTTGGTATCAGCCCGTCATTTTCCTTCCTCCCTTACAGTTCTCCCCTCACTCATGAACCCTTGATAATTTATAAATTATTAATTTGTCATATATTACACGGTACGACGTCTCCCTTCACTCACTTTTCTGTTGTCCATCCCCCAGGGAGGAGGTTATATGTAGATCCTTGCAATTGGTTCCCCCTTTCCACCCCACCCCACCCTCCTTCCGCCCTCCCGGTATTGCCACTCACACCACTGGTCCTGAAGGGAATATCTGTCCTGGATTCCCTGTGTTTCCAGTTCCTATCTGTACCAGTGTACATCCTCTGGTGTAGCTGGATTTGTAAGGTAGAATTGGGATCATGAGAGTGGGGGGTGGGGGAGGAAGCATTTAGAAACTAGAGAAAAGTTGCATGTTTCGTTGTTGCTACGTATCACGCTGACTCAACACAGTGGTTCTAATAATGGGCTCAAATATGAAAACAACTGTGAGACTGGAACAGGACAGGGAAGGTTTTCATTTCTGTTGTGTACAAGGTGACTGTGAGTCAGAAGGTTCTCAGTGGCCTCTAACAATAATATGAACATATGTGTGTATTATTTTTATATTTAGATATTGATTGATATTTAGACATTTTACATATGTACATATATGTTTACAGAGAGAAAATATACACTGATTTTATATATGATATAATATGTTCAAACAATCACCAGATAGACTATATAATGTTGTCCAACTTTCACATGCATAGGAGGCAACTGAAAATACTATCATTTGGATCAGTTGTACCTTAGTCTTCGAAGGTACTTTAAAGAGTCTTGTGCAATGGATTTCCCCAATGCGATGAGTCTTTTGATATCTTGGCTGCTGCCATGAGCATTAATTTTGGATCCAAGCAAGACAAAAATTTTGATATCATACATCTTTTCTTCAATTATCATGATATTAGCTATTGGTGCCGTTGTGAGGATTTTAGTCTTCTTTATATTTAGCCATAATCCATCCTGCAGGCTGCACTCCTTCATCATCAAGAACTCCTAGTCTTCTTCACTCTCAGTTGTTGTGTCATCTGTGTATGTTGTTGTTGTTAGCTGACCTGTTGCTACCTTATACACGACAGAAGAAAATACTGCAGGCTCTGTGCCATCTCACAGTGGTTCTTCCTCCTGCGTGCATTAATGCAGTCACATGGCAGTCTGTCTCCTTGAGGACCTTTATAGTTTTGCTGCCTTTCCATTTTACCAAACATCATGTCCTTCTCCAGGGACTTGTCTCTCCTGATAATATTTCCAAAGCATATGAGACAAAATCTTGCTATCCTTGACTCTAAGGCCCACTCTGACCTTCGTCCAACACAGATTGGTTTGTCCAGATTAGCGGTCCATGATACTTTCAATATTCTACACCAGCATCAAAATTCAAATGCAACAAATTTTCCTTATTCAGTGTTCTGGCTCAAAAATAGATAGCCTTCCTCCAATCCTGATATCACATTCGTCTATATAACATCCAGTTTCTCTAATTATTGAGTCAGTATACACATTTAATAAGCATGGTGGAGAACTACAAACCTGATGCATCCATTTATTGATTGTTAAACCATGTAGTATTCCTTTGTTCTGTTCCAATAACTGCTTCTTGATCCCTGTACTAGTTCCATAAGGACACAATGAATTGTTCTGGAATTCTCATTCTTCTCAAGGTATTAGTCTATAGTTTGTAATGATCCACACAGTCAAGTACCTTGGCATAGTCAATGAAACATACGCGAACATCTTTCTGATATATCTTCTTTGAGCCAAGATCCATCTGACAGCAGCAATGATATCCCTTGTTCATTCCATGACCTTCTACGAACCCCCTGAGCTTTTGACAGTTCCACGTGGATGGACTGCTGCAACCATTCTTAGATGATCTTGAGCAAAATTTACTTGCTTTTTGTGCTATCCAAAAAAAGTATTTGCTATGAAAAAGTCATTGATCTTGGAAAATCCCATTATGCAATCTCCATTTCCATCACCAAGCTCTAGTCTCCAACTACTGTTTCTTTTTTGTTTGTCTGTTTCCCATTTTTGCACTCCTATTGCCAATCATTATCCACACATCTTAATTTCATGCACGATCCTTTTCTGAGTGAAGCTATTGATCCAATCATTCAATGTTGTCATCACTAGCTTTAGTGATTGGTACAAATATCTGATTAATAGTTGAATTATTCATATTCCCTTGAATGCTAATACATATGCTCCTGTTACAGAAAGAAGTGTACCACAGGATTGATTGTGATGCCCTCTTTGGCAGTGGATGCACTGCATTCCTCTTGGGCTTGTCCTACTGAGCATGGCAAACCAGAAGATTTTCTGATTCCAATTGGCCAATACTAGTCCAGTGGATCTCACTAATACATGGAATGTATATCTTTATATGTTCCATTTCAATTTTGATGACTCCTAACTCGACTGGACCCATACTGTGTACATTCCAAGTTTCAATTGCTAATTGATTTTTGTCGCTGTGTCTTCTCATTTTACATCATGCCCCATCAGCAAACGGAGGTCTTGAAGGCTCTGTGTCATTCACGCCATTGTGGTGAAATCTACTGTGAGAGGGCAGCTCTTTACAGTCATGGTTTAAGTGTCTTCTGACCTGAAGGGGTCCGATACTGTCTCTCATAGCATTTTTCTTTTATCCACCAGGCCTTCAGCAGCTGACAGCATTTACATTTTCTCTATCAGGCTTTCAGCAGCTAATTCCTCTGAAATGAACTACTTCTTCCTTCTTCGTCGTCTGTTCTTAGTTTAGAAGCTCTGCCGAAACCTGTTTACTTTGGGTGGTCCTGCTGGCACTTGAAATACCGGTGACGGAGCTTCTGGCAACACACAAGTCATCACAGTGACAAATCTATGTAGAAATTGACAAACTCTAAAACCCCAAATTAATGCATTCAGTGGAATCCGTCTAATTAAGAATTGCAAGTTCTAGAATGAAATGAGAAACTCTGAGAGCTTGTTTTGGCACTTGGCCCTTGACATGTCGGGCCCCTCTCAGAACCCTGGCACTTTGCTTCTCTCGTGCCAGCCGCCGGGGTGCAATTCTTCCCTTTCCCTCCTTCTCGCGGTTATCCACGCCTCTAACAGAATCCAAAAGGCAAAATACTACAATGTGAACGATTTTATAATTTCTCTTGCTTCTATTTTAATGGAACTTAAACTATAAAGTGTCATGCATATTGTATACCTACACATATGTATGTTTACATTGTTTTATATGTGTGTGTACATGTATATCTTTCTTTCAATTTAAGTAACCCGATAATTTTTCTGGCCTCTGTTACTACAAAGGACAGACTGCCAATTTTCTTGAAAAATAATTGTGAACCTTTAAAATATGAACTACCAACCTCATGTTTTCAATCTTGCAACAATATACAATATGAAAAATACCAGGGAAGAGATGCACTCAGATTTTTAATTTTTGTTCTCAACATAAATTAGGTGATGTATGAAAATGAAAAAACACTCAAGAAATGTGCTTGTAAATTGGGAGATGATACCCAAATAAAATATTTATTGGGGGCTATTCCCATTGGTAATTAAGGTGTAGTGACCTTTTCATTCCATTGCTCATTAAGCTGTAAAGCTCAAGTATTTTGAATGCCACTGTTTTTTTTCTCTCTGATGAAAAGGCTTAGCTATTTAAAAAGATGGACAGGAAAGATAATTTTGTTAACTCAGACAATATAGGATGAACTTATGGGAATGTCAGAAATTGGTGCTAGTCTAACACAAGTCATTCTTTTTGTCAGATTAAAATGCTCAACTAAAAAGACTGACTATGTTGAGTTGAGTTTTTATAAGAATGAAGATTTTCTCAGAAAGAAAATAAACATTAGGGGCGCAATTCTGTTTTGTGTGGGTTTCTTTCAATTGGTTTTAGAAATCTATTCTCTAGGTTTTATCATTTTTAAGAGTTAAGATCAACAAATTAATTTATGTTATTATTAAGAGAAATTAATGAGAAAGTGAGCCACATTGCAGAAATGACTTTATCAGGATTAGGATGACAGAAATTAAAAGGGAAAAAATGCCATCACAACTATCCTGAATCAGTAAGAGCCCTTCTTTAAAGGGGTTAAACTTTCTGAAGCATGTAAACGGCTGAAAGTTGCTGACTCAGGATTCACCCAATATGAATGGGATGGAGGAAGCTGTCATTGAATTGATTCTGACCCAGGGTGACACTATAGGATAGTGTGAAACTACTCCTTGGGTGTTCCAAAACTATAATTCTTTAATGGAAAATATGGCTTCATCTTTCATAATAATGGGGGAATGTCATGTAATAATTAATGGTGATTAAAGTAACACATAAGCAGAATGATCCAAGTGGAATCTTTAAAGCAATTATTAAATTTAGGTAAAAGAGACAAAGGTCTGATTCAGAGGAGGATGTGAAACAAGGAACCTTATTGCTGATGTCACGTGTATCTAGACTGAAAGCAGACAACACCAGAAAGATCTTTACTTGTCTTTTATTGACTATGCAGACATTTAACTGTGTGGATAATAGCAAACTTTCGATAATCCTGAATGAATGAGAATTCCAGAACAGTGTATGGTGCTCATGCAGAACCTGTACGTGGATCCAGAGGCAGATTTTTGTACATAAGAGAGCTTTGAGTAAGTACTGACTAGATGTCCACTATTAACAACAACATGTAAAACATAAAGAATAATCACTTATTTTAAAAACCATACCCATGTGTGTATGATTTTACATGTAGAAATAAGATAGAAGAAATTATATCCCTATAAATTTAAAATGTGAAAATAATTATTAAAATAAATTAAATATTAAGATTTGAAAGAATATATACGAAAACCCTTATTGTTTTTTTGATTCCTGAAATTCCATTAAGCTATACAATATCTGATTTTAAAAATCTAGGGTAATGATAGCATAAAGAAGGAGGTGGAGAAATTAGATGAATTGCCCATAATTTTGGATATGGGTAATCATCAGACTGATGAACTTGAGTTAATTCTCTCTCAGTATGCTTCTCATTTGTGAAATAGAACAGAACCAGGTTAGTCTTCTGGGATTCCTGTCAGTATGACAGTGCATTTGGTTTTATACAAGAGACATTAAGCATTGTATAGAGGCATTTAATATTATAGCAAGTAAATCATTGTTAAAAGAGCATGTGCCTGTTATTCGCTGCCATTTAGTCTGTTCAGAACAATAGAATGAGCGCTTGCTTGGCCATCGGTCATCCTAACAATAACGGCTGTGTATGAACTCATTTGTGCAGCCATTATGTCACTGCATCTCAGGAAAGGTCTTCCTCTTTTCCAGCAATCCTGACCACCAAGAATGATGTCTCTGTCCAGCGACTAGCTCCTCCGGATAGCATGGCCAAATACCAGAGACAAAGTCCCCCACGCTCATTTCCAAAGCGCAAGCCCGTTGCAATGCGAAGGAAATAGGTTGCTTCTTTGCCCTGGCAACGCACGGTACAGTCGGCATTTTTTATTACTATTACAATTCAAATGCATCATATTCCTCATTCGTTGTCCAGTTTTCCAATGCATAAAGATGACTGAAAATTCCATGGCTTGTGTCAGGCAAATCTTAGTCCTCAAAGTGACAGCTTTGCTTTGAAACACTTCGTTGTAAGTTGTCATCAAGTCGCGTTAGACCCATGGTGGCCTTGTGCACAGCAGAATGAAACACTGCATGGTCCTGTACTCTCATCATAATCCTTCCTATGCCTAAGCCCATTGACGAAGCCTCCACACCAATCCATCTCCTTAAGGGCTATACTGTGTCTCCCCCCCCACCACCTCCCATTAACACACATGATGTCCTTCTCCAGCAAACGGTCTCTCCTGACAATAAATAGGTCCAATAGATATAAGATGAAGTCTTGCCATTCTTGTCTCTACAGAGCACTCTGGCCTTATTTCATCCAAGATGAGCAGTTTGTCCTCTTACAGTCTGGCAGTCCCTGGTACTTACAACATGCGTCTACAGTACCACAATGCAAATGCATTGATTCTTCTAAGGTCTTCTTTATTCAATTCTCATCTTTCACATGCATACGGTGCAATGGAGAATGGTATGGCTTGGTTTAGACACACCTTAGTCCTCAATACTAATACTTTAGAGAGGTCTTGTTCAACAGATTTATTTAATGCAATGTGTCTTTGTTCTCCTGATGACTGCTTCCATAAGAATTGATGGTTAAGCAAGCAAAATCTTTGACCACTTCAACCTTTTCTCCATTTTATCATGATGTTATCTATTGATCCAATTGTGAGGATGTGGGTATCCCTTCCCATGAGCTGTAATCTATACTGAAGCCTAAAATCCTTGATGCTCATCAGAAAGTACTACAATTCCTCCTAACTTTCAACAAGCAAGGTTGTGTTATCTGCATATCTCAGGTTATTAGAAAGCCTGCCTCCAAATTTGATGTCATAGTCTTCTTCATATCACCTAGCTTTCCTGATGTTTTCCCAGCATACACATTGACCCAGTATGGTGAGCGAATGCACCCTGACACATGCCTTTCCTGATTTTAACTGTGCAGTATTCCTTTGTTCTGCTCACAGGACTGCTCTTGATACAATACAAGTTCCTCATGAACACAATGAAGTGCTCTGGAATTCCCATTCCTCTCAAGGTTATCCAGTTATTATGATCCACAATCAAATGCCTTTACATAGTCAAAGAAACACATGGAAATATCTTTCTGGTATTCTCTGCTTTGAGTCAAGAATCAGCTGACATCAGCAATGATACCCCTTGTTCCATGACTTCTTCTGAATCTGGTCCTAACTCCTGGCAGTTCCCGGTCAATGTACTGCTGCAATCATTGTTGTATGACCTTCAGCAAAATTTTTCTTGCTTGTGATCTCAGTGATATCATTTTATAGTGTGAACATTCTCTTGGGTTACCTTTCTTTGGAATGAGCAAAAATGTGGCTCTCTTCCAATTAGTCAAGTAGATGTCTCCAGAATATCTGGACATAAGTGATTGAGTGTTCCCAGTGCTTCTTCATCTTACTGAAACATTTCAGTGGGTGTTCCATCAATTCCTGGAGCCTTGTTTGTACCTAATGCAATTTGAACTTCTTCCTTTAGCATCATTGGTTCTTGCTCATATTCTTCCTCCTGAAATGGTAGACTGCCCACTATTTATTTTTGGTACAGTATTGCTGTGTATTCTTTATACATTCTCTTGGTGCTTCCTGCATCAGTCAATATTTTTCCTATAGAATCTCTCAAGTTTGAAATTCAAGGCAAGAAGAAAGAACTTCTCTGCATAATTCAGAGGAAAAAGCTACTGAAAACCTTATGCACAACTTTGAAACACTGTCAAACACTGAAAGCCTAAACAAAGAAAGCAGTTGGTGGAATTAACTGCTGACATTGCGGTCAGAAGCCAAAACATAACCCACTGCACCTCTGGGCTCCATCATGCACATCAGGTATCCAATAAATATATGCTAATTATCAAATAAGCCATTAAATATAAATCATTCATACTCATAGATCTATTCATCAAGTGGGTAATTACTTGATTTGATTTAGGAGGGAAATCTACTTAAAATAATTCTATAGCAGAACAACACCTCTTTACCGAGTTTTTGTTTTCCATGTAGCAGTCTTTGAAAAATTCTGCTTTCATGGTTCCAGTTAGGAAAAAAATCTTCTATCACTCTTCTTTAAAGAATATGTACTCATTTTATAATTGCAACAGCGCATGACGATGCCTAGGGAAGCACTGATGAATTCATTTCTCATAGAAATTTGAAGTCTTAGATGTATGTACCTCAACCAGAGATTAATCAGCACATGAACACAAGCTGTTAGGTCTTACTGATTAATTATGCTGAATGATGGATGCAGGTTTAATCACTTTACCTGATAGATGCAGAGAGGTTGCAAATAATAGTCACCATATCATTTCTCAATAAACTGCTCCATAATCAGCTGATTGTAGAATCTTCAGGAATTTGATGTTCCAGAAAAGCAACAACAGCAAACATTATTCCATATATAAATGTATATGTATATGATGAATGGTGTGTGCGTGTATATATACTATTTTTTCCGGGAACTTTATGATCTGAAAGTCTATCTGTCTCATTTTATACTGAAACAAATGTAATTAAAAAGATAAACATGCCCCCACCACTCCGGGGAGAAACACTATAGGGCATGCTACAGAGCAGCAAGGGGTGCAAAGCAATGGAGTCTCTGGCCAGGGTGTGGCACCCCATAGGACTCAACCAGAAAACTCTCCTTAAGGTCAACAAACAAACTATTTATAGGATTTTATCTTTTTTTTTGTCATTGATTTTTCTTGTTGTTTTGGATGTTTTATTTTCTTTTGTTGTTTTTCTTTTTTCTGTCTTGTTCTTGTGCTTATCATTGTCTCTGCCTGTCTATCTAGATAAGATAGGCAGGATAAACTGTCCGGAATAGAGAACAACAGGACCTACAGTTCTGGGGGGACATGAGAGTGGGGGAGGCCTGGAAAAGGAAAAGGGGTGTCAACAAACCCACAGACAAGGGAAAAACAAGTGATGCAAATTGGTAGTGAGGAGGGCACAGGAGGTCTGCTGGGACTTGACCAAGGGCCATGTAACAGAAAGGAATTACTGAAACCCAAATGAAGGCTGAACATGAGAGTGGGACAAGGGGAAAGTAAAAACGAAATAGAGGAAAGAAATAGAAGGCAAATGACATTTATAGAGGTCTAAATACAGGCATGCATATATGTAAATATATTTATATATAATGATAGGGAAATATATCTATGTACATATATTTATGTTAAGTATTAAGGTAGCAGATGGACATTGAGACTCTATTCAAGTACTCCCTCAATGCAAGAATACTTTGTACAGGTAACCCAGCATTCTGTGATGCTCACCTTTCTGACATGATTGCTGAAAACAAAATAGATGCATAAGCAAATGTGGTGAATAAAGCTGATGATGCCTGGCTAGCATCTGGGGTCTTAAAGGCTTGAAGATAAACAAGTGGCCATCTAGCTGGGAAGCAAAAAAGCCCAGATGGATGAAGCACACCAGCCTGTGTGATCATGAAATATTGATGGGATCATGTATCAGGAATCCAAAACCAGAACAAAATATCATATTGATGTGAATGAGAGGGAGAGTGGAGTGGAGAAAAAGCCCATTGGTAGACAACTGGACATCCCCTTATAGAAGGGTCACAAGGAAGAGATGAGCTGGTCAGGGTGCTGTATAAGGCTGACAAAACATACAACTTTCCTCTAGTTCTTTAATGCTTCCTCCCCTCTACTGTAATGAACCTTACAAATCCGGCTAGACCAGAGTGTGTGCACTGGTACAGATAACATCTCGTAACTCAGGGAATCCAGGACAGATAAAACCTCAGAACCAACAATGAGAGTAGCAATACCAGTCGGGGAAGGGGAAGGTGGGGGTAAAAGGGGGAACTGATCACAATGATCTAAGACAGTGGTTGGTGTAAGATATGAAAAAATATATATAATTCATAAATTCTCAAGGATTCTTGAGGAAAGGAGGGTCAATGAGGGGGAATGAGCTGATATCAAGGGCTCAAGTAGAAAGACAATGTTTTGAAAATGATAATGGCAACAAATGTACAAATGTGTTTGACACAATGGATGTATGTTTGAATTGTGATAAGAGCTGTACAAGCTCCCAATAAAATGATTTTTTAAAAAGATTGAAAGCAAACAAGCGGCCATCTAGCCCAGAAGCAACCGAGCCCACACGGAAGCAGCACACCAACATAGGTGACCATGAAGGACAGAGGAGACCAGGTCTCCAACATCAAAGGTGGGGTGGTGGTGAGAATCACATCACCGTGAAAGAAGGGGAGTGCATGATGGGGACCCAATGCCCACCTGTAGAGAGCTGAACACCCCTTCCAGAGGGGTAATGAGGAGGAGATGGGCCACACAGGGTTCAGTGTAACAACAATGAAACTCAAAACCTTCCTCTAGTTCCTGAACGCTTCCTCCCCTCCAAATCATCATGACCCCAATCCTACCTTGCCTTGCGGACCTGGTTGTACCAGAGGTTGTACAGCGGTGCAGTGGGGATCTGGAGGCACAGGGAATCTAGGACAGACGAACCCTTCAACACCAGCGGTGGGAGAGGCGACACCAGGAGGGAAGGGCATGTAGAAAGGGAGAACCGATTTTGGAGATCTATGTGTAACCTCCTCTCTGGGAGATTGTCAAGGGGGAGGCGGGTGAGGGGAGACACCGGGGAATGTAAGATAAGATATAATAATTATTTATAAACTATCAAGGGACCAGGGGTGGGATCGGGGAGGGAGGGGGATGGGGGAAAAAAAGGGAAACCGAGCTGATTCCAGGAACCCAAGTGGAAGGGAATTATGAGAGTGATGAGTGCAACAAATGTATAAGGGTGCTTTGCTCATTTGATGTATGCACAGATTGTGATAAGAGCCTTATGAGCCCCAATAAAAAGATTAAAAAAAAAAAGAAAGAAAATGATTAGGGCAAAGAATGTACGGATGTGCTTTATACAATTGATGTATGTATATGTATATGTATGGATTGTGATAAGAGTTGTATGAGCCCCTAATAAAATATAAATAAATTTTAAAAAAAAGAGTTGTATGAGCCCCAATAAAATGATTTATTAAAAAAAGAAAAGAAAAGCAGGATTTATAATTGGACCTTTAGTATTGAAAAATATATTATTTCCTTTAGCTAAAAACCCATCAACTTATGTATAAAATTACTTGTCTCAAAGTAAAGAGAAACAAACATAACTAAAAATAACTTCTCTTCCTTTCAAAGGGGAATGCTAGATTGGCTCATATTAAAAAAATGGAAGAGTTAATTGATCATTTTTAAAGTGGGACCAATAAAATGTAATAAATAACAACCCCTCCTACCAAAAATGAAACGATCTCCTCTTTTCCTTTCGGTGCAGTTTGTACTTCTAGTATTCTTCACACCGTGGTGGTTTAGGAGAATAACCTGTGCACATGGGTCCGTCCTACATTAGCAGTAGCAGTGGCCTGGAAAGCAGTGGCCGTCTTCTCGTACTTTACATGTTTTTTTCCAATGCTTAAATAATTCCTTAGGGATAGTAGATGTTCAATTAAATCCAGGCGAATTAAAGTGAACTAATTTATATAGCACTCAGAGGAAAAGGTTCGTCTGTCCAGTTCTGATTTCCTTACCATTTGCCAGTTGCTGACAAGTCAAGCTTAACTCATGGCCAGACATTTAGGAGAGAACAGAGTTTTACAACAAATAGAGTTGAGTGGTAGAGCAGAGTTGTGCTTCACGGGGTTTTCCACGGCTGATTTTTAGGAGTTAAGATTGTCTGATATCACTAGTTTCTTCCCATTGTAAGTAAATTACCTAAAGCCTTAACCTCATTCAGGCTCTGATACCTGCCATTATTGCTCCCCTCTAGTTAGTAGTCAGGGCGTCACCTGTGGAAGCCACAGTACCTGCCAAGGCAGAGTCCCTATTGCCCTATGTAATATTTGTGCAGGTCACTCTGAGCCTTCAACCACACTCTTCCTTCCTTGTCTAACTTTCGGTATTCTGTAAGGTTTGGGGTCTGGCCTGGGAACCTCATTCAATAAATTGAGAGTACATCTGGTGGTGCAGTAGGTTAAACCTCCAGTCCCATCACCAAGGCTGTCTGCTCACATGAGATTTACAGTCTCAAAAAACCTACAGAGCAATTCTACTATGCTATACAGTCACTATGCATCAGAGTCAAGTTGAATACATATACATGTAGATTTATGTATATATATATATTCGTTGGTTTATCTGTGTATGAGCCTAACTTAATGGAACCCTCTACTGAAGTCCATGCTTAATCATGATTTCAAGTGATGACACATATTAGAAACCCCAGATGTTGATGATAGCTCTTAGTTTCATAACGAAACCTAAACTCTTTTCACCATTCACGCTGTGTCTACACTAGCAATGGCAAGGTTCCCACAGTCATCTTTATTGGTCCAAAGTAACCCTTCCTTACATAAGTAAAATCCAACCTGATCCTAACACGTTAAGGACCCCTGCTGGTGCAATGGTTAAGCTTTCTGCTGCTTACAGAAACATTGGTGGTTCAATCCAACCCACAGACTCCATGGTATTAATACATGGGAATATGCTCTCTGAAAGTTCACATCATTAAAAACTCAATGGGACTGTTCTACACTTTCTAGTGGAGTCCCTGTAGCTCAAAATAGACTCCATGACACTGAACAACAGATCATTATTAACATATTTGTGTTAACTGACTTTTCAAAAAATATGTCTTTTCAAAAAATACTAATACTCATATATTTCTGGATGGGACCATTAGAGATTTCTGGTGAGAAAGCTTCCTACCTCATATCTCTTGACTAATATGTATATATATTTTTGTTGTTGTTGTTGGTGGTGGTGGTGGTAATGGTAATATGTATATTTTTAAGTTGAGTAAAAATGTTCAAATGTTCTAACTTGCCAATAAATCCATTATGAGTTTGTTAGAAATATTCGTTCTTAATAGATATATCATGTTGTCTCTTAATAGATATATCATGTTGCCCAGATTTTAATCTTTTCTTCCTCTGATTTTGCTTTCTTCCTCCATAAGTTCAACTTCTGAGGATATCAAAGTTAAGACTAAAGAGTTTATTGAAGATCATTATACAGTCATAATGGTTGCCAAGCATTTTAGCAGGGATCTAACCCAAGGTATGGGAAGGTCGGTGAACATATTGTTGGTTTGAAACTTTTATCAGAAGTATAAGCAGTATTTCTCAGGCTATCTTTGAATGGTGGATCATTAGTAGACGTTTTCAGTTCAAGTATCTGTTGTGTGGTCAGCCTGAGGCTAGGTAATAACACAAATGTGTGTTTTTGTTATTGTTGTTAGGTGGCATCCAGTCAGTTCTGCCCCATAGTGGCCTTATGCAGAACAGAACCCTGCCCAGTATGGCACCCCCTACAGTTATTCCTGTGCCTGAGCCCACTGCTGCAGCCATAGCATCAACCGATGTCCTCGAGGGCCTTCCCCTGCTGTACAGCCCCTCTATCCTGTTCAGTAAGATGTCCTTCTCCAAGGATGAGTCTCTCCTGACAACAGATCTAAAGTATGTAAGACAGTCTTGCCATCCTTGTCTCTAAGGAGCACTCTGGACTTACTTCTTCCAACACAGACCAGTTTGCCCTTTTAGCGTTCCATGGTACTTTTAATATTCAACTCCAGTAAAATAATTCAAGTGTAAATCTTCCCGCAGTAGCTTTTCTTCAATATCAAACTTTCACATGTATATTAGGCAATAGAAAGTACGATGGGTTTAATTAATGATTTGGGTCAGGTGCACATTAGTCCTCAAAGTAATATCATTGCTTCTCAATACCCTGAAGATACCCTATTCAGCAGTTTTACCCAATGCAACTCTTGACTGCTGCTTCCACCAACACTGCAGATCCAAGCAAGACAAAATCCTGGACTGCAACCTGTTCTCCATCCATCATGATGTTACCTGTTGGTCCAGATGTGAGGATTTCCATGTGCTTTACCTTGAGTTATCATCCATATCAAAGGCTGCAAACCTTAATATCCATCAGCCAGTGCTTCAATTCCTCTGTCAATATTGCGACTCGGGGCTAAATTTTCTCTTGAGGTCTTTCACTTTCAAATACACTGACTGCGTTCTTCATTTTGGTTTTCTAATTCTAGTTTTTGCAAATTTCCTTATAATATGTCACTTTGTATTTTTCAAGCTGCCCCTTGAAATTTCCTTTCAACTCTTTGACTTCATCCTTTCTTCCATTTGCTTCAGCTACTCTATGGTTAAGAGTACATTTCAGCATCTTTTCTGACATCGATGCTGATCTTTTTTTTTTTGCTTTCCTATATTTTTCATGACTCTGCTTTCTTCATGAAGGATGGTCTTTATGTCCTCCCACAGCTCATCAGGTCTTCTGCCATTACTGTTCTATGTGACAAATCTGTCCTCGGATGTTCTTGAAATTCTGGTGGGCTAGATTCAAATTCCAATTCTGGCTCATGTCGACGAATTTTTTTTTCTTCAGATTCCACTTCATCTCATGTACTGGTTTTAGGTGCTGACATCAAGCCTTTCCATCATGTCTTCCCCCAGATGTTGATTTGATTTATGTGTTTTCTACCTGGGGAATTCCTTGTGTTTAGTTGCCCTTTTTTGTTGAAAAAAGGTATTTGCAATGGATAAGCCATTGGCCTTGAAAAAATCTATTATGTGATATTCAGCTTCATTTCTTTTTCTTTTTCAATGTGTGGAGGTGACTGACAGTGATGGCTGGAGTAGTCACACTGCTAATTTACCTCCAATGATTCATCTGGCACATCAGAATTATCCTTTTCCTTGATATGAAGAAAAAGACAATGAAATGTGCATTTAGCTCATTTCTATGCCTGAGTCCATGTTATTTACTTCTTCCCATTTCTTCTTTATAAACTGTAGATTTATCTTCTGGTCAACAGCGATAATGCCTGCCTTGTCATTAAGCATGGGAGGATAAGTTAAGTACCTCAAACGGCGTATGATTGGTTAAAGTAAACTAAATGTTAGCTGCCTTCTATTTATTTCCATTTCCTTGACGAAGAGATGGCTGTAGTTAACCCAACAAAAATAAATGATGGACTTAGGGAAACCATCACTTTTATAAATGTGATAAAAATGTAGTGATCCTAGGTCAAGATTCCTACAGAATGAATTAAAATATAGGTAGGAAGCTCTGGGAAATAATAAAATGCAATAAATAAAATAAAAAATGAAGCAGGGGGAAGAAAAAAAGAGATTCAGGAACATGAACATTGTCTTAGAAGTGACCATACTCATTGAATCATGCCATAAGTATCAAAAATTTCATTCTACTTGGATCAACATCAACAACTCTAAAAGCAACAGTAAAAAAAATTACCCTGTGCAAATATGCTATAAATGACCTTCAAAATAAAGGTGCCAAGTTAATTATTAAGGTACACCTGTCTAAAACTATGATGTCTTCAACTGTCTTATGTACATGTGAAAACTGTTGCTTAGTTTGCAGCAGAATGACAAATAGTTTCAATAATAGGTTCAAACATATCAGAGATCATGGAGATTGGGCAGTACTTGGACGCTTTCCTTTTTCTATTATATATAAATTAACTAGGATTCTACAGCAACAAAAAGTTCAGGCCAAGGAGTGAAAGGGGAACGGTGAGTCTTCCTCCCAGCATGGAAGACTTAGCTCTAATGGACTTCAGCCTTTGTATTGATAGACTGAAACTTGTTTTTTATACCAACTCTGATGCTTCAAATAAAAAAAAAACTTCACATATGGTGAGAAGAGCATCTAAAAGCACAACTGTCCCTAATGTTTAGGGACTGGAGTTCAAATGGAGTATCTTTCTCATTATGAGTGAAGTTATGAAAGTATCCATTAAAATATATTTTATCTTTGAACATGCCAATAAACATTGTAAATCTGGGGAAAGTCAGATTTGAATGTGAAAAGCTTGGAAACCTTGGACAGAGAATGATGGTTTGAGTAGAGATCTCTTGCCTCTAGCTTTTGTCAGGTCTTCATGTAGGACACTTGCTCTTTGGGTCATGAAGATAAGCCAATTGTTCACTTAGTCGGCCCTCAGGTGAAAGGACTAAAGGATTGGGTTGCTCAAGCCCCGGTAACTAACTCTGAGCATGTGGTCAAAGACTGAATATCAGATACTCAGAATAAAGTCTTCTGGAAGGTTCGGCAACACCACATGGTGAGGACACTTCTGCAGTCTTTCTAGGTTCTACTTGGAAGAAATCTAACATCGTATCGTCTAAAGCTCAAAACATGCGGCTTGAGCTCCTCTTGCTCAAGCCCAAGGGCAAGGTGCTTAAGGTGATGATTCTGTCAGCTCAAGAGATTATAGGCTGAGCGTAAGTTCAGAAGTCGTAGGTTGTGAAGTGGAAAGAACTTTATCTGATAAAGAGCTATTCATGTGCTGTGAGAGTAAGTTAAGTCATGGGAATTCTTGCGAGATGTTTTACCCTTTGATTTTCTCCATTTCCACCCCTAATTTCTATGTTCATATTGCTTGCTATATGGAATGGATTGGGGTTTTGTTGTTTCACTTAGCAGAATACATATGTGGTTCTTTAGTCTTTCAATAGAAACATTTTTTATTCTATAAATATTTGTATTTGAATGAATGCATTAATGAAAAAAGTTTGTTCATTCTCATGAATAATGCAAGTAATTTTAAATACAGCTATCTTTCTATGCTGGAATTTCTATAATTTTTAGATTCTCATATATTTTTTTCATTTTAATTTTATAAAACCATTTTAATGGGGGCTCATACAATTCTTATCACAATCCATACAGACATCCATTGTGTCAAGAACATATCTACATTTGTTGCCATCATCATTCTCAAAACATTTGTCTTCTATTTGAGCCAATAGAAAATTTTATACTGAGCTTTTATTTGGGTAATCAATCAATCATTTTATGTGAAAAGGCATTAGATTGTTCTCACAAATAATACAGCCCACATAAGACCCTCTGACTAAAACTTCATCTGCAGAAAACAATAAAAGATTTTATAGCTTTAAAATAAAAATGTAAAACTTGTAAAATTGGAACTTTTTCTTTCACTCCCTTACCTGGGGGGAACTCTCCAAAGGAAGAATGTTAAATTAGCTGTCCATCCAGAACTGCTGCATTAAGGAGAGAATTCTGAATGACAGGCAATTTTGTAGAAACTAGAGTTTTCATTATTTAAATTAAGATGCCACTATTCCTAAGATCCTAGTTATTCATGAGTCTAATTGTAGCCATTTGTAGTGGGCAGGGACTTTTAAAACTATCAAACCCACTGAGGGTGGGAACATCCTACACAGGGTGAACACGGAACTAACAACGGGCGTAACTGCACTGTTCAAGGTCCGAGAATGAGAGACTGAACTGCTTCTCTGGTCTCTTTCCTAGCTCCATGGTTTCTCCTCTGGAACGGAGTTTCCACCATAAAGATCAAAGTTTCTTTCTGATTAAATGGAAATAAGGCAAAAGTAAGAAATGGTAGTAAACAAAGAGGGAGAAGACTGGGCAATAGACGCCTCCTCCAGCCTTCGTCTGCCTAGATGGAAGACCATCCTGGTCCAGACACGCACCCCAAACACATCACCTTCTAAAGCCTCTGTAGAATATCAAGCAGTATGCATTTCTCCCCCAAAAACTGGCTGATATCAATACAGAAATAAAAGAAACAGAAAGCTGTTAATAAGAAAAATGCTTTTAAAAATTTAAAATATCAAAAATCAAGTCTCGATTTGGCTTTAATCATCATCCTATCTTCTTATAAATTTCCATTAGGTAAAGAATTCACAGGGCGTACTGGATGATGAGTCAGTCTTTTCTGTTACAGAATTCACTGTCTGCGCTACTCTTTGGGGAAAGAGCTGGGTTAAGTAAGACCAACTGCTTTACATGTTTGATTTGAAGTGGATGCGACAAAGACACCCCAAGGAGGCATCTGCCTTGGGAAGGAGAGCTGGTGCTGCTGAGGAGCAACCTGGAGCAACAGAAATCTGGAAGAAAACGAAGCCGTCCAAAGAACACCATTTTAGGATGGCTTGTCACTTAGGATGCTTGAGGGTAACTCGCGGAAAAAGAACTAAGGCCTTGAAATGTTAAGTTATAGCATGCTGTATAGACTTGTTTCCTATATTTAGTGCCCAGGAGGATGAAGGCCTTAAGGAAGCTGACAGCAGGCTAGTGAATTCTCCACTGAGGTCGAGTTGGACTTAAGAAGACGCTGAGTGTGAGTTTCTAGGCATATAGGAATAGCATCAACTCCTTTGTGCTCAGGGATTCTCTTTGAAAAGTGGATCGGCTTGCCACCAATTGGAGAACTGTCCACGGACAGCCCCTCAGTTGTGCTCTGTTGAAAAACAGGAAACCTAGCTCAATTCCATAAATTATGCTGGGTGGAGGGGTTAACCTACAAGAAAATGTAATTTTATATAAGATATAAAGGTTTCCCAAAGAATCACAAAATATTAACTATTGAAAGAATCTTATGATCATTCATTCCAACATCCTTGTTTTTTTAAAGCCGATCAAAGTTCCAGAGAGATTATCCAATCATGGTGATTAGTGCTGAATCAGGTAGCAGTAAATCAATTCCAATAGAGAGTGACCCCAGGTACAGAAGACTAAGAGAAAGACCCTGGGCTTCTTGCTGTGTCCTCCTCACTATCATCGCTATATTGAAAACCTTTGTCACAGCCACTGTCAATCCACACCAATGACGGTCTTCTTTTCCAGTAGCCCTCTTCTGATTGGCTTGCTTGGATCAACAATCGATGATGAAGCAGTCAAAAGACTAAATGGCATGTTGCATTGGGTAAAAATGTTGCACAAGCCCTATTTAAAATGTTGAAAAGCAAGGTTGTTACTTAGCAGACTAAAGAAGACAGAAGAAGAATTGATGCATGACTTGTGGTGCTAAGAAGGAATATTTAAATTTATACGGGATGCCAAAAGAAAAGACGATTCTGCCTTGGAAGGAAAATAGCCTCAATTGTCCTTTGAAGCAATAATGGTGAGCCTTCATCTCAAGCACTTTGAACATTTTGTTCAGAGAGATGTGTTCCTGGAGAGAACATCACGCTTGGGAAGGGGTTGGGGCAGAGAAAAAAGGTGGGCCCTCAACAAGGAGGCTTGACACCGCAGCTGCAAAAAATGGGCTCAAATGCAGGAACAATTGTGAGGACCAGGCAGCATGGTACATAGGCTCACTCTGAGTCAGAGCCAGCTCGATGGCAATTAACCAGAAGAGCAACACAGAGGCCTGAGAAAAAGTATTGCCATCCTCCTTTCTACGGAATATTCTAACTGTACTGCCTCCAAACCAGAGTTCTGTGGTCTTCAGATAATCTATGGGGTATTTAATATTCTTTGTCCATAGCTTAATTCATATGCACCAACTTTGTTTGCCTTCCTTACTCATTCACCTTCCACATGCCTATGACACCATTGTCCATGTAATTACTGAGATCAGCACCCCTTCATCTTAAAAATTACCTATTTACCTTTTTTCGAACAATTTGAAGAGATCTTTTGAAGTAGCTTCACTGAATGCAATCCATTTGTTAACATCCCTACTACGGCTTTCTTGATGCTAATTGCGGATCCAAATAAAATGAGATCCTTCACCGTGTCTCTCTTCTCCATTTATTATGGTGACACTTATTTACTCAGCTGTGAATATTTTTGTTTTCTTTTAATTGATTTGCAATTAATATTGAACGCTGGAGTGTTTGATCTTTATCAATAAGTGCTTCAAGTCCTCTTTGTTTTCTGAAACCCAGACTGTGTCATTTACATACTGTAAAATGTTAATGAGTCTTTATTCAATCCCAATGTCCCATGTTTCTTCATAGGCTCCATTTTCTTTTTGCAGAATTAATAGGAATGGTGAAAAGATGAAGTGCTAATACCCACCTGTCCTCAATTAAATCCATCGTTGTTCTGTTTGAATGGCGCCATTTAGTCCATGAACAGTTTCTGCATGGGCACAAGTGCTCTAGAATGCCTACTCTTCACAACATTATCCATACTTTGTTATGATCCATTCAGTCAAATGTCTTTACATAGTCAATGAAACATAAGTACACATATTTCTGGTAGTTTCCTTTTTTCCAGCCAAGGTTCATCAGATATTAGCAAGGAAAATATTTATTCCATTTGTTCTTCTGAATTCTGCTTGAATTTCTTATAGCTTCCAGTGGATGTATTTCTGTAACTATTTTTAAATTTCTTCAACAAAATGTTACTTGCATGTGATGTTAGCAATATCATTTGGTAATTAGAGAGTCACCATGGGTTGATACCAATGAGCTTGGGCAATTTCTGCGTTGTGTTTTTGTTTTTGTCAATTCTGTTAGTAAAACTTAGATTTCTCCCTTCAATATCAACAGTTCTTGATCATGTGCTACCTCTTGAAATGGTTGCATGTCGACCAATTATTTTGGGTACAGTGACTGTATACTTCTTCTGATTCTTATTGCATTGTTCAATATTTTACCTATACAATCCTACAGTACTAAAACTCACAGCTTAACTTACTTCTTTAGTTCTTTCACCTTGAAAGTTGTGGTGAATATTCTTCTTCCATTTTGTTTTACCTCCAGGTCTTTGATGAGTCACTGTAATATTTTACGTGGCCTTGTTGAGCTCTTTCTAAGTTTTCTGTTAAGTTTTTTTTACTTTATTATTTCTTCTGTTCACTTTAGCTATGTTCCAGAGAAAATGTCAACGTATCTACTGGCATCCATATTAGCCACTTCTCTCTTCCTCATCTTTTTAAAGAGCTTCTGTTTCCTTCACTTTGCAAAATCATACCATCATTGGCATCATTTCCATAGCCACAATAATATTTTTAAATGTGGCTTCTTCTTTGTTTCTAATTTCCACAATCCAATCAATAGTAATTATCAATGCATATCATTTGCATGCTTGACCAATTTCAGATTACATAAATTGGGCAGAATTTACATTGTCTTTATCTTTTAAATTAGTGATTGATGCTTGCATTTGATTAATAGTAATATGAGGGTGTATCTCCAACAAAACATAAAACAGAATTGGGCTGGACAGAGTGGAGCCTTTATAGTATGCATTTTTTTTCTCCTCTAGGTGAGCATCCAGCAACTCATTCTGAGTTAGTGAACCCAGTGGCATCAACTGGGAAGGTTCTCTCTGGTCACAGTGAAATTTTTTGTAAAAGAAGTTTCTCTCCAACGTTTTATGTGATAGATGATTTAAGTGAACAGCATGCAGCTGGGACATTTTATTTCCTGCTGGGGGAAAAAATACTCCAGAAATGGTTGTGATGTTGATCACAACTTAAAAGTACAGCACTATTAGAAAAACTCAAGTGTACGAATAGTTGGGTTTTTTTTCATTTCAAAAAGGTGAAATGTCTATAATGACAAACTTCATTCTGGATATCTGTCCACTTCCTGAATGGACGGAAATATTGATTGAGTGCATTTGGAGTTCATTCCACAGGTCAGACTGTTAATCAAGCATTCTATTTAGAGATTCTGGACTGATAGCATAACAATGCACATAACAAAAAAGGCTTGATTTGTGGCAGAAGAGGGATTTATTTTGCCACCATGACAATGCACCTGCTCACACAACCACCTCAGTGCATCATTTTTTGGCATAAAAGAGCATGCCCCTCTTTCACCACTCACCTTACTCACCTGACCTTGATCCAAGTGACTTCTTTTTGTTTCTCTCAATGAAGAGGGACATGAAAGGAAAGCCATTTAATGACGTAGAAGAGGTAAAGAAAACAAAGGAGGTGCTCTCAGCCATTCAAACAGATGTGTTTGAAAAATGTTTCCAAGAATGAAATCTTAGATTTGACAAATATATTAAGTGTAATGGAGATTACTTTGAAGGCGATAAAATTGTTTGGGGAAAAATTTTAAATACATAGCTTTGAAAAAATATCTGTTTTTTTTTGTGGGGGTTCACCCTTCATATTATCGCATCTTCATTATTATGTCTGAATATTATCCTATCACTAGTAGTGTTGTAGTTCATGGTAGACCACGAAATATTCTCTTTTTTTGATGAGTGTAATGCTATTCCACTTTAATTGATCATTCCTGGCATGCCAAGCCAGATGATTCAAAGTGGATAACAGCTGTCCATTCAGCTCAGTAAAGACTAGGATATCAATCTTTATGCATTCCATTTCATTACTGACAACCTCCAGTATTTCCAAATTCCTATTTATACATGCCACATTTCGATTATTAATGGTGGTTTGCAGATGGTTCATTTTGAATTATGCCTCATCACCAAATGAAGGTCCTGAAAACTCTTCTCTGTCCATTTACTTACAGCTGTCTCTGCTTTAGGGAGGCAGCTCTTCTCCATCATATTTTGAGTGTCTTCCAACCGGAGGGTCTCAATTTCTGACATTAAAGAAGGTCATGATGTAAGACAATATTCCAATCCTGTTCATTGGGTTTTCAGAGGCTAATTTTTCAAAAGTTCCCCACTGGTGTGTGTGTGTGTGTGTGTGTGTTTGTGTGTGTGTGTGTTTCCCAGTGTGCTTCATTTGAAAGCTTCCCTGAAATCTGTTCACCATTGGCAGCCTTGATATTATTTTAAATGCTGCTGGAAAAAATTCTAGTATGACAGAATCACAAACATCACCATAGCATGATGAACTATGAGACTGGAGAGTAAATGTGTGCTATTTCAGGTGAAGAGAAAACCAGTACATACACAGGAGACACCAGCAGAACATGATGATGGCAGAGAGACACTTAGAGGCACAAATTATAAAGAGCAATCCAATATATATCATAACAACCCTGCAACAATAACAAATAGTGGTTAGTTAGCAGTTTTAATTTTCATTAAACCTATAATGAAGCAAATTCCAACAAACAACAAAATTTGTTAGCAGAGTCTATATATGGCCATGCAAGAAATGATATTCGTAAGTAAATGTATTATGAGATAAATTTGAAAAGCTGAACAACTACTATTTCTCTGGAATAACATCACAAAGCAGAAATCAAGATATTCAGGAAGAAAAGAGAAAAATGGAGGTGGTAAAACTATAAGCTGACAGATTTTAAGAAAGACGTAAATTGCCTATCCCGCAGAACTTGCATAGATAAATACCCAAAACAAAATCATACAGATAGTCATAAGTCCAACAGGGATTCTGCCATAGGGAAATCTTAAAGACATGCCTATTGAACGAATTATTCCTGGGAGGCATGGGATGGGAGGAAGGGCGTTGGAAGAGGTGAACAGGGAATAGCGGTCTAAAATGATGGTGGGGGGGTGTAGGCTTTCTGGTCAACTTTGCTCAATCAAATTATATCTGAGAGAAATTACTGAGAGGTGAATGAAATGCACCTTCCTGACCCAATCACTGAAGACAATATGGTGCATATGCAAATGTGATGAAGAAAGCTGATGGTGCCCAGGCATTTAAAGATATAGAGTCTGAGGTCTTAAAGGCTTATAGTTAAACAAGTGGTCATCTAGCAGGAAAGTAACAAAGCCCACATGGAAGAATCACACCAGCCTATGCGATCATGAGATGTTGACCAGAAGAGGTGTCAGAAGTTCAACGTGTAAGATAATTGGACAGTCCCTCTCAGAAAGGCCACGTGAAAGGGATCATACATCTAGGGTGCAGTATGGCACTGATAAACCATAGAATTCTCCTCTACATCTTTAATACTTCCTCCCTTTACTCTTTCCCTGAAGGTTTTTAGCTGTTTAACTTCATTAAGTGTGTTAGATTTGCATATGTTCATTTGTATATTCAAGATCAATCGGTACATGAAAGTCAAGATAATACAGCCCTTCATAACTAGCAACAGGAGTAATTGTTCCTGAAGGGTATAGGAAAAGAGTGCGGGTGTGGGGAGAAAGGAGGAGCTGATAGCTTTGATGGTTGCATAGTTACACTCAATGGGATTGAATAACAGAATTGTATGTGAGTGGATATATTGGACTGTTTGACTGTGTAATATATGCAGAGTGGGAGATTATTATAGGGGGGGAAAAGAAGCAGGGTTCCTAGTAGGTATGTAGGAGGAGGGAGGGAACAAATGGGAGCTGATATCAAGGAGTTCAAGAAAAAAGAAAATGCTTTGAAACTGATTGTGGTAGTAAATCTACAGTACTGTTTGATGTGATTGAACTATGGAGTGTGATGAGATCTGTAAGAGCTCCCAATTAAAAGGTTTTTAAAAGTAATTATAGAAAAGAAGCAAGAAACAAATGTTAGTAGGAAAAAAGCTTAAAAATTTTTTTTAAAGTGAAGTAGATGAAACCAACAGAAAATTAACCAAATAAGCCTAGGCAATAGTTGCAATGCAGTGAACTATTTAATAAGGATCTTTTACTAATGGTTTCATAACCATCATTTTCCTAAAGGTCTTGATAACAAGGACAGGGATGATATGGATTGGATTATATCAAGGCATCAAACTGGTGCCCGGCAAGCCACATGAGGTCCTCGAGGTAGTTTTTTGTGGCCCACGATGCTCTGAAATAAAATGAAATTAGAAAAAAATTTTATGAAGAAAATAGTGCTTAGGGGAGACTGAGGCAAAACTGTACACGCAATTCCCTCATCACATTTTATTTCAGAGCATCGGGGGCCGCATGAGCCATCTCAGAAGAAAGTGAGAGGATTCTACTAACAAGAAAGAACAAGAGCGAGAGGTGGAACACATCACACCACAGATCCCTGTGAAATTCATCCAAGAGAAAACTTTGATACCAGATGAACAGCAATGGCAGAACTAGGAGTCAGAGCATGGAAGTTACCAATGGAATTTCCAGCCCATGGAGCTGTAAAGCTGAATACTTTGGAACAGGTGGCTGGCTTGTACTGGGGTGCCTCTGGGCACTTAACTCCAGCAGCTGTGTTTGGAATTGGATATGAGTACCTTTGGATACAGGCTTACAGTAGAATGGTATGTGGTTTGGGGCATTTATTGGAAGATTCCCTAAAAGCTTTGTAACATTGCCTGAAAAAGGCACAGGACAAGTCAAGAGGCTGAGGGCCAGAGAGAGGCCTGTCTGCAGCACACCAGAAAAGATATTGTCCTGAGCATATAACATCCTGATCATTTCTTACAAAAATTTTAACACATTAACTTCATTAATAAGCCCATAACTATGAGTAGTTGGAATCTCCCCTAAAATCTGTGCACCATGTGAGTCCTGTGTGACTATAGCAATTGCTTATTGAACCTAGCCCCAGAAGTAGACTGAATGGGGGCAAACAGCAATGCAGGGGACAGGCATGACTTACCTCTGCTTTGTGGCAATCAGCTTTGAGCTAGAGAATTCCAAATAGGGCCCTCATGCCACTTATTCAGTAGCGGATATGAAACCGAGTCACAGAAGACAGAAAAAAAAATCAAGATTGTATAAGGACAGAAAAAATGAAAATAAAGCAAATTTACAAAAAATAATTTTAAAAAATCATAAGTGAATGAGAAAGAAACACAGACAAATGAAACAAGTTAATGAAAGCCAGAATACATTTTGGTGCACTCCAAAGAAGAAAATGAAGCTACTGGGGTTCAGCAAAGTTTAACCAAAAATATTCCCAGGAATAATAATACACCTGGATGTATATGCTCCAAAGTTATAACTATGCTCAAGAAATTAACTCAAAACTATGGATACCAATATATATGGACTTCAAATTCAGAATCACTTGAATAGTAAAAAAAAGATTAAAACATGAATGATGGCAAAATTCACAGGAATATTTCATTGTGGTAGTTATATAATCTGTTGTCAACTGGAGCCCCTTAGCCTGTCAATCAGGTCACAGCTTGATGGCCTCATTAGGAGGAACTAGGGAGATAAAAAGCTCCCTGGAGACAGGACACACACACTCTCTCCCTAACTTTCTGTGAGACATTCCTTGGGACACGTCACATGAAGACATGCTGATGGCAGCCAGAGCTCTGGAGCTGGGCCCTGGAGCTGGAGGAGCCATGTGGAGACCCCTGTCAGTGCTAAGATGTTCACACCACCGCTGGATCTACAAGACTTTCTACCCACTGACCTATGATCATCCTGTATTTGGCATGATTGCATGTTTTTCATGAGTCTGAAGAGGAATTTATAGATTGGTATTGGACATATGGTCTAATATTGGATATGGAATTTATCTGGACTGGACTGGGATATTTTCTCAATATTCAGTAGCTCTTGTATAAAGCTCTTTCTTATACCCATATGAGTGTCTATGAATTTCTTTCTCTAGGAAACTCAGAATAATATATTAATTAACCCCCAAATTTGTAGAACAATATCTAAAATGAACTTAAATAAATATAAGCAAAGAGAGTTATATGAAGTCAAATGATTCATCAGTTTATATCCAGTTTTGACTATGGAAGAACTGAAGAAAAACATCATCTCATAAATATTATTGAGTAAATAACAAGAAAAAAAACTCAGCTTTAAAAACCAATTAGAGGAAAGCTATATCCTTGGGATAGAACAGAGAGGGAGTATTTAGTAGTTAATAGTTGATATTTGAAGGATATAATTTAATCCTCATAGGTCAAGTATCAGATACATAAGAGTATTGAACTCTATAAGGATAATCATCAAACAGGTTTTAAAGTAAACTAAAATTAAGGGATAGAGAGAAAAGAGGAGATGGAAAAAATAAGTGAAATCATGCTCTCTATATCATCTCTCAGAGCAAGAATCATTTTTAAGAGATTAAGGTGTTTACAAGCCTTATCATTTTAAAGAAATAGGACCCTTCCTAAATAACAGAATTAAAGAGAGAAAACTGAAGAAAATGGATGACTTAGTAAAACACACAGGAAAGCTATGAATATTAAAAATAATTATATATACATATATATTCTCCAATATAATTAAGAACATACATGCAAAACCAATACCAAAATTACTTACAACATATAAAAACTGAAAAATTGCCCTTGTGAGCCACAACCAGACAAGATTGATCTTTATGACCACTGCTAATCAGTGTTGCCCTGGAAGCCTTAAGAAGAGCTATAAGGCAAGAAAGTGAAATTAAAGGTCTTCAAAATGACAAAGAAGTAAAACACTCTATTTTCAGATGATATGATTCTGTACATATGAAATCCCAGAGTCCCAGAAAGAAAATGCCTGGGACTAATGAAAAAAAAAATCAGTAAAGTGGCAGGATACAAGATTAGCATACCAAAAACCAAAAGGCAAATCCTTTTTACTTTCCAAAGGAAATCATGGAAATAATGATATTTATTATAGACACTGAAAAGATTAAGTGATTTGCCATGAAATTCACCAGAGAAACAAAAGACCTACAAAAAGAAAACCACAAAACATTACTGAAAGAAATCTACATAAATGGAAGAATAGCTATGTCTGTGGATAGGAAGACCTGCTATTGTGAAAATGTCACTGCTAACATCTACATGTGTCATGATCTACATGTGTAAGGCTGATTCAAGCATCATACTTTAAAGAGGTAAATCACAACAGCAAAACAGAACTCTCATCTATACTTGAATAAGAAAGAGACCCTGAGTAAACAAAGCACTATTAAAGAAGTAAGGGGCCTCATACTCTAATTTCAAAATTGATTAGACAGGCACAATCATCAAAACCATTTGTCTTTGATACTACAACAGTTATAGATAAATGGAACAGAATTGAAATTTAGAAGTCAATCCACCCATGAACCTTACTGGTGCAATCCCTGTGACGATGATACTTGGTCACTCTTCAGTCCTAGAAGTGAACTCACCACCTAGGCTCCATTTTCTGCCAAAAAAATAGATCCATAAGAGGAAGGGTAACGTTAGCAAAGGTCCCACTCCTTGAAACAATCAATTCTGTGAGATCAAAGGCTAACACTTACCCAAAAAGAACACTCAGAAGACAGGAATAATTAGGAAAGAAGCAGGAATGGAAACAGAAAGTTTAGGGTAGAAGTGAGCCAGCAATCAATGGCACAAAACAAACTGTGCATTGCTAGTTAATTTTCTCTGGAAACTCCCCTATTCAGTATATATATGATCATTTTATCGGGCACTCTTACAACTCTTGTTACAATCCATACATGAATTGCATCAGGCATGTTTCATGTTTCTACATATGTTGCCTTCATTCTTTTTTAGACATTTACTTTCTAGTAAGCTCTTGGTATCAGCTCCTCTTCCCTCCCCCCAACCTTATAACCCCTTAATAGATTATAAATTATTATCATTTTCATTTTTTACCCTGACTGCTGTCTCCCCACCCCCATGTTAACTGCTGTTCTTCCCCCTGGAGAGAGGTATATGTTATCTGTTGATCATTGTGATTGGTTCCCCCTTTCTCCCTTCCTCTCCCCAACTTCCCCATACCCTTCTGGTATCGCTATTCTCACTCCTGTCCCTGGATTCTACGTGTTGTGAGCCCCCATCTCTTATCTATACCTATGCACACGCTCTCATCTAGGCCGAACTGAGAAGCTGCAATGGGGCCATGAGAGTGGGGGTGAGGAAGCCTCAAGGAACCAGAAGAACATTGTGTGTTTCATCAATGCTTTACTGTACCCTCACTGACTCATCCCTTCCCTGTGGCCCCTCTGGGTGGGGATTGTTCCATTGTCTACAGATGGGCTTTAGATCTCTGCTCCACTCAATCTCTTTCGGAGTAATATATTTCTGTTTATTTGTTTGTTATGAGTCTTCTGATGCCTTTTACCCGGTCCCGATGTCTCCTCATGGTGTACTTCAGTACTATATTCTACTGTTCTCACTAATAAGGGGTTGCTTTTATTAAATGCTCGACTTCCAACATAGATTTGTCTGTTCTTCTGGCAGCCTATGATATATTTGATATTCCTCCCAAATGAATTAATTCAAATGCATTATTTTTATCCAGTCTTCCTTATTCACTTTTTAGCTTTAGTGTGCATGTGGGGTACTTGAAAACACCATGGCTTGGATCAAATACACTACATTTCTCAATGTGAAGTCTTTGTAGTTTAACACTTTGAAGAGGTCTTGTATAGTGGATGCGTCCATTATCATGTATCCATTAATGAATCTAAGCAAAATAAAATAGTTCACAATTGAAAAAAAACAGGTGGAAATAGGGGAAAGTGGTGGAGCAGGAGGAAGGTAAAAGGAAGCAGGAAGGACCTAGGGAACAAAGCAATGGATAGAGGTGTAACCAAAGGTAAACACAGACGTGTTTGAGGCTATAAGCAAGGATTAATCAGGAGAAATGGAAGTGAGGAGTCTCAAGATGGAAGACAAAGATGAAGAAAGCCCTAAAGGCAAATCCGTATTGTATGCACACAGAAGTACAAGCTATAGAGTATCCATAACTCAGCTCCCAAGGTAAACCATGTGGGAAGAGGTGAGACTGAAGAACAGGCCAGGTGTATACAACATGTATGGTGTCCTACCCCACATGCTGGAGGCAAGGAGAAAATTACTGTAGAGTTCTAAGTCAAGCCTTCAAAAATCATTCTATCATACAATGAGTCTTGGTGATCAAAGTGCTTATCACTAACTGAAAGGTCAGCAGTTTAAACCCACAAGTCACACTCCATAGGAGAAAGATGTGGCAGCTTGCTTTGGCACCGACAAAAGCTGGGAACCCCCAGACTTCTACCCTGTGAGTTAGAATTGACAGCAGCCAACGTTTGTGTTTTCTATCTGAAGTGAGCTGAATTTTTCACATGATTAATATCACCTGTAATACTGTAATATAAAACTCATTATATCAGCTAAATTAGTGAGACGTAAGTACATAGCTAGCTTTTCAAGAATGTGAAGAAATTTGAACTTTTATCTACACTGGTGGAAGTGTAAATTGGTTCAGTCACCTTGGAAATCAATTTGTCAGTATTTGAGTTGAAAATAATCATTTTCTATATTCTAGAAGTA
The DNA here is from genome assembly GCF_050624435.1 of Tenrec ecaudatus. Taxonomy (NCBI): domain Eukaryota; kingdom Metazoa; phylum Chordata; class Mammalia; order Afrosoricida; family Tenrecidae; genus Tenrec; species Tenrec ecaudatus. Next base: position 21,894,996 of record NC_134543.1, read on the forward strand.
TCACATTGAAGTTTATACCCAAAAGAACTGCAAGGAAACAGACGTTTATAATCACAAATATTTGAAAGCACTTAAGGCTGAGAAATAAAAAGGTAAATTCAGAAACTACTTACTATTCATCAGTTAAAATAAAGAAATGAGAAGTCACATTGTAGCAAATGAAAAGAAAAAGAAAAGAAGTATTCATTCAATCAGGATAGGTAGAATTTATATCCCTGGGTAAAAAGTCTCACATTCATATCACTCCCACTTGCCTTTTATGCAAGTTACCCTCATTTTAAAATGATCGAACCAACTGCAATTTACAAAAAAATCATCACAATCCCTTTTCATGCCCTTTTATACGTACAACTTTTATACTCTTACTCAATTCACACTAAAAAAAGGGGGCAATTTTTGCTTTGAAACTTTTCTTGCACCAAAAATGAAACCTAATTTCTTCAAATCAACTTTCACTTATAGAGAGCTTATATGAAAGAATATAAGCACCCCATCTGTGTTTCTGAGACTGTTAATCTTTTCAAGAGCCCAAAGGCTCATTTTTCTCCTATGGAGAGTCTGGGTTTGAACTGCTGACCTTGAGGTTAGCAGCTCAATGCATCACCAGGGCTCACTCCTGCAATAAAACTTCAAGCTCACTGCCATGGAGCTGATTGAGATTCATGGTGACTTTATAGGCCAGGGTAGAACCACCCTCTGAACTCCCATTCTCTGCCGGCATAGAAAGACTTGTGTTTCCAGGAGCAGAACCTGTGGGTTTCAAACAGCTGACCTTGAATTTGTCAGTCCAGTGCATAACCAGGGCTCCCTTGCACTAAAATTCAAACTCACGGCATTAAGTCAATGCTGACTCCTGGCAACCTTACTACAGAGGGTAGAACGGTCCTCTGTGAGGCTCTGAGAGTGCACGTAACTCTTGCAGAAGTAGAATAATCACTATATAGCCCTCTTCTGACTTAATGAAAAATTCTTAAAGATGCTATTTGGAATGGATATTACTCATAACCCTGGGGTTCCCTGTATCTCCAGAATGCATTAGTTCCTTCTGATGCTCTAATAAAAAACTTCAAACAGTGACTTAAAACAATGCAAATGCCTCATTCTAAAGGACAGCTCTGCAAGCAAAACTTCACTGTGCAAAATAAAGTCAGATGTCAGGAGGGTTTGTTCCTTGTGGGGGAGTTTAGGGGATAATTTGTTGGAATATCTTTTCTACTCTGTGATCTTGTCCAAGTCCATAATCTTTGGCTCATGGTCCACCTCAATATCCAAACCAGTGTTGTCTGGTCAGACTCTGATAGCCCATCACTCTGACTTTGACTCTTTTGTTTCCCTTTTCCTTGTAAGAATTTTTGTAATTAAATCGGGCTCACTTAATAACGTAATATTATCTCCTTATTTTAGATCAACTTGATTAGTAACTCAAATTGATCTGTTTCCTTATTTACCTTTTGTCATGTAAAACAACATATTTACAGAAACTAAGACAACTTGTTTTTGGTTGGGGGGTCCACTTCATAATTCTGTCTGACCTGTACCTCTAGTGACTTAGACTTTGCTGAATTCTGATTCACCATCTCAAGATAAGGTCTTCTCAGTAAAGTAGTGGATAATATTGAATTGTTCATTTATTTATTATTTAAATAACCTTTGGAAATCAGGGAGCACATTCTTAACAACTATCTCCCCATCATTATTCATTCATTGGTTCGAATTCCAGGTTATTACTTTTGAGTTCAAGGTTCGCAATATTTAACTCTTAATTCATGGCCCACAATTAGATTAGAAATATCGCCAGCCAAAGTTAGAAATCCATAGACATGAGTAATTCGCATTGATCAGTGCAGCTGAAACTGATGAAAACAGCATGAAGGGCTAGTTTTCCCTTCGTTTTTATGCAGTTGAAGTCCAATTACTAAAATCACGTCAGTGTAGAAATCAGTGGTTGGTGTTGATTTTCCTGGCCTCTGGTACTCTGAAATGAATTGGAAAGTTGTCGTTCTACCAAACTGATTGTGAATTAATTACTGATGCTCATTTCCATTTAGAATGTCTGTTTAAATGTTGACATGACCTCTAAGCATACTGGGTATTAAGTAATGCATGCAAAACTGTCATTAAAATTGTCTATGAAACGAGTTAAAACAAAGCCACAGTATTTTGTTGACTGATTTCCTTTGCTGGAATCCTTAGAAGAAAGAGAGAACTGATCATCCACGGTCAACACCATGAAGCTGAATGAGGAAACGCAGCCTTCAAAAAAATCCTAGTCTCGGAATTCTACTGAGATGATTGGCCTCCTGCTAAAGTGCTTTATGGTATTTTTTTAAATTCATAGCAAATAACCTTTTTAAAGCACGAGACCACTGAAAGCCATTTTGAGGTTTTTGTCACAGAAAATTAAGGGTGTAGAAAGAGTAATATAAATGTCTTCAGAGTTTTCCAGGAAACTCAGAGTGGAATCGTTTTAAATGTATTTGGTGGTTTACCTCCCACCCTGAGGGGTCGAGGATTTCAAGCACAGGAAGCAGTGACTGATTTACTGGCTGATCCACAGCCTTTGCTTAAGAGACAGCCTGTTTGACCCATTTCATTTTTCTCAATAGCTTTCTTATGTCCCGAGGACAGCAGGGTTTTGTGTGTTTAGAGTATTATGTGTTTCAAAATGCTGAAGGTCCTCATGTTATTTCATAAGTCACCTCAAGTGGATTCTCCATGATTTACCTGCAGAGGGAGCAGATGGTGCCACTGGAGAACCAGGAGACTCTGCTAATGCCCCATTCTGCTGCTTGCCATTTGTAGAGGAAACGTGGCGAATTCACTGGCTCTCTCCAGGCCTGAACTAGCAGCATCTAATTTATAAGAGATTTTTAATATAAATTTACAAAGGATCCTTTATATCACAACATGCTTTGTTTGTTGTTTTTTAAGTACAATTATTAGCACTAATGCAGAGGTAGCTTTGCTAATCACAAGGGTAATATAGCTAGGAATATCCTGTCAGAAAAACAATAATTTATGTGGCCATTAGGCAACAAGTATTTAATTCAATGACACGAGTTTTGTCTTTTAAACACACACTATTACATAGTCTTCTAGGATCAATGCTTCCCTAGCTTGTGCAGACAGTGAATGCGCTGCGCTGCTGACTTAAAGGTTTGGAAGTTTGGGTTTACCCAAAGTCTACACAGAAGAAAGACCAGGAGATTTCCTTGCAGAAAGTTAGCCAATGGATTCTTTGATGAGCACACATCTACTCAGACATCTGAGTTCAAACATGACAACATCCTGGATAGGGAACACATTGAGAGCAACTGGTTCTAGCTTATTTTCAGTAAAGATTTCCTTTTGCTAAATACTTTGGGATGAACCTTAAGTAGATCCTAATTATAAATTTTGAAAGCTGAGATCATTGATTTTTTTCAGCTCCAAAATAGCTTTCTGGATGTCACACGTCATGAGATTTTCTCCTCCTTCTAGTTATCTGTTCAAACGCTATCCATTCTTGATGGCATAGATGGAATCCCATTTAATCAGTGTCTGTATGAATCATGCAAAGTATTGTTTTGTTTCTGAGATACTACTGAATCTGATCAAACTTATACCAATAAAACCAAATATATTAGGCAACTTGTGGAACTTGAACATGGAGAAGAAAGACAGAAGTATAAAATATTGACACATTTCTAAGAACCCATATTATATCAGCGTACACCATATGCTGACTTTTGCATTTTTATTAATCATTTGATTGGAGGGTTCTTACAAATCTTATAACAATCATCATTCAATTATATTAATCACACTTGTACATATGTTGCCATCAACATTTCCAAAACACTTTCTTTCTACTTGAGTCCTTGGTATTAGCTCTTTATTAGCTCTCCCATCTCATGAATCCTTGATCAATTATATATTATTATTGATATTTAGTATCTTACACTGTCTGTTGTCTCCCTTCATGTACATTTTTGTTATTTATCCCCTTGGGGAGTGGGCTTAATTCCAACCTTATGATGGGCTCTCCTACAACATATTCTTCTATAGAATAGAATATATAAAATCCAAAAATTGTTGAGTCATTGCTAGTTTACCAATAACTAATTACAGAATGATTGATTGGTTTTATTTTTACTAACCAAATAATTAACAATGTACATATAAAACAGAAAAATTTAGAGCTCTTGTTCTTTGCATAAGCATAGGAAATCCTATCTGTTCTGTGTGGCTCCTGGAGTATATGACTATCAAACTACTCCTCCAAATTAAAGTATTCTAAAACCAGGGGGATTTGATATTAATGAGAAAAAGAAAGTCAGTCAAGATGGCAACGTCAGTTTTCATAGAATCAGTGAGTTTGATAGAATAAGAGTTCATGGTTAATCAATGTGGCCCTTCTAGCCATGGTTCCTTATATCACAGATACTTTATGATTCGTCACTTTATATGTCTGTGACTCTGTGCCCATTTTTAGAGGGCATCCTCCTTTACCCTGATGGACAGTGTGGGATTGAGACCAGGCCGTGGTGAAAAGTGTGGGCCAAGCCACATCATTTGTTTCTTGAGGGCATCTTTAGACTCCAGTTTCGTACTGAGAGTAACCAGGACACACCCTTTATTTTCCTCGGATGTCTTATGTTGTCACCATACAGTCCCCCATAACACCTCACCTGTAAAGTTAGACCCCTATTTCTCTGACTGAGCTTTAGTAGTTGCAAGAAGACATACTGTGGCTTTTGGGCATGTCTGCTTCTGGCTGTGGCCCTTGCATCTGGCTTGTCTCTGCCTGACCCGAGGATCTGGGCTGAACGGTACCCCCCACCATGTGAGCTATTTCCTCAATGTTTCTTGAGTTCCTGGGGGACATTTCCGTGAATCACAGAACACAGGGACATAAGGGAATACACTCAAGAAAGGGGTGGGTGGAAAACTAGCATCTTGGGAGAGTTAGACATTTGGGACATTTTCACACTTTAACTCTTGGAACTAGTCTGGTAGTAATTCTTTAAAAAGTCACTATTACTTGAAAGAGGACTGCAGAAAAATGGTTGATGTGATGAAAGAAGCCTTAGATGGAACAAGGAGATGAGGAGACAACTGTGGAAACCCAAGATATATTTTGAGGCACTGTATAGGAAATACGCCTCTAGTGATCTCCTTCTATCCATCATTGAGGGACGGGAGGAAAGTGGTCACTGAACAGAGTGCATTGGAGAGAGTAGTACAGAAGATCAAAGGGATGAACCTGTCTTGAACTTTGTGAGGTGATCCACCCCCCTGATGCACACTCACCCTGATCTGGTTTTCAACATTTTCTGTAATTTTGGTTTGATTTGCTTTTGTTTGTTTATATTAGTGTTGCTCTTAGAGGTGTTATGTCATTAGGAGTCACCCTCTTGAAGTTGTGTTAACTGTTTTTCTGTTTTGGGGTACATGAGACCCTGGATTGAAGAGCCTATAGGAACAGCAAGTAGAATATGGTTTTTGTTTTTTTGTTTTGGGTGGAGGGAGGAGAGTGTGGGGGGTGGGTTCTTAAAAGGGTGACAATGTCCAAGAGTCCAAGAAGAAGACAAATGTTTGGAAACTGACTTTGGTAATAATTTCACAATACTGCTTGACGTGATTGAAGGTTGGAATGATATGAGATATGCATTAACTTCTAATTAATAATAAATTATAAAAATAGTCATATTAAAGTCAAAACATCTCTATATTTTAATTGTAAAACATACAATCCATTTGAGAATCTAACGTGACTGTAAAACACTTTAATCACCTAATATGTATTTAAAAGCTGAACAATGCATAAGAATATTGAAGATTTTTAAAAGCATATAAAAAAGAAAATACTTTTATAAACTATATCAATAAATTTCCTTTTTCATTTCCATGAACATGACTTTGTTTTATTCACTAAAGGGTTCTTCTCTTCCTTGAGTGGTTCTTGGAAAATGCAGGGTAATATATTTTTTAAGTAGAAATTCCTTCATATTTTTCATACAAAAATTTAAATTATAAAACAAGATAATCGTCTTGAAAGGCAAATTTTCTGTGGGAAAAGATAAGGTAAAATTACCTTAGCACATGGAAAATCAAGCCAAGATCATATCCTTCCTCACTCCCCTTAGTTGGCAATGATGGATCGAATCCCTATATTAGGAAGGCTGTGGGGTTTATCCCAAAAGGATTAGAAAAAAGTAAACGTTCCAGGTGTTTGGAGGTAGTTATGCCTGAATATCACATGGAGTGGAGGAGGCTGGTGACATAATTTCTAGTGAGATCATAGACTAAGAAGAATGAGACACAAAGAGCCAGGTGAGTTTCTGGCATCTCATTGAGTAGATGTAGAGAACTCAGCGGATGCTGCAGCCTGTGGAGAAAGATCGACTCTTCAGCAGAGGCTTTTCACTTGGAGAGAGATAACTAACAACTGGAACATACATATCCGGGAGAAGTACCAGTATAACCCCCGCAAAAAAGGACCAGTGCAAACAGTGGTTTCCAGTCTGAGAAAAAGTTCAAAGTAGCCGCTTGGCACAGATTTGAGGTCAATGCCTGGGTACCACCAATGTATGGATTTAGTATCTCCCTCATTAAAATGAGAAGAGGGTAAGCATTTCCCAAACCTACAGGTCACCCAAAGCAAGGAAAAGCCACAGAAAAATATGAAAGGTTGAGCATTTTCCTGAAAAGATAGGAACAAGCATTCTTGTGATTCTTGAGATCAATGAGAAGAAACTTTGCTTCCATTACCTGAGAATTTGTGGGCAGCCACATAGATATCAGGAACACCACAGGTGGGCCATGAGAGTGGGATCTGAATGTGAAGTAACATGAGGACGGACATATGAGTGGCAAAGTAAGAAGGAAATTGTATCTGGAATTTAAAACCTGCCAGTTGCTATGGAGTGGGTTGTGACTCCTGGCAGCCCTGTGGATCATAGTACACCCATGTTCCTGAATCTTTCCCAGGTCTTGTTTTCAGAAGCACAGTGCAGGTTTATTCCTCCCAGGCAGGTTTGGGAGGAGTCAAATTGTCAATATTTCCGGTAGGAGTCAAGTGCATTACCCATTCACACCAAGAAACCAAAAGGAACCACACCACCAAAAAAATCAATTTGAAGAAAATTCAAGAGCTCATGTATTTAAACGATGATATACAGAAAAATTGACATTTAAAAAAATCCATAATTGTTATACATTTAAAATAATTCTCCCCCTTTCACCCCATCAGTCCCTTAGCGTGTTCTGATCTCACCTCACAGATTGACCCTTGGGAAGAGTAGTTTGCTGCTACTCTAATAATCTCTCTCCCAGGAATTATCCCAGTCACTTCTATCCTTTCCCTTTACAAATACTTTGGAAACAGACACCCAAGAAGGCAAGTGGGGAGGTAAAATGTCAAGAGCTGTGAATGGTATGTGATAGCAAGGAGGCTTACCACACTTTCATGATGCTGGCAGAAGACATGAGTTTAGGCCCAGAGAACAAAAATGTTATACAACAATGGCAGTAGCCAGAGGGTGAGTATTATCATTAGTTACTCCAATTGCCTACCATAAGGCAATGCAAAAATACAAATGACAACTATTACCACAGTGGATTGTTTTTACATGAGAGGAATACAAAGTTAAAAATTAAGCTGACTAAAAACAATTAAATTTAAAATTAAAAAAGAATCAAGCTGACTACTGTCAAGCCAGTTCCCACAAGCAATGAGTCTCTAGGACAGAGTAGAATTGCCTCTTGTGGGCTATATGCCTTAATAGAAACAGTCACAGTTTTCTTCTGCATTTGGATCACCAACCTTTACACTGGCAGCAGAATATTCTAACCTCTGCACCACCAAAGCTACTACAAAAATGTAAGGAGTCCAAAGACCATTTCAGACGGTAGCACTAGTAGGTCTGTCTAAATAAGATAGGCTGGATGAACAATCTGGAGGAAAAACAACAGGACTGACAGTTCCAGGGGGAAATGGGATGGGGGGATATGGGAGGGTAAGGAATTGGTGTTAACAAACCCAGGGACAAGGGAACAACAAGTGATCAAAATTGGTGATGAGGTGGGTGTGGGAGGCCTGATAGGGCATGATCAAGGGTAATGTAACGAAGAGGTATTGCTGAAACCCAGGTGGGGACGGAGAATGATAGTGGGACAGGAGGAAAGTCAAGGGAAATAGAGGAAAGAGCTGGGAGGCAAAGGGAATTTATAGAGGTCTAGACAAAGACATGTACATATGCAAATATATATATGAGGATGGGGAAATAGATCTATGTGCCTATATTTATAGGTTTAATATTAAGGTGGTGGAATGACATTGGGCCTCCACTCAAGTACTCCCTCAATGCAAGAATATTTTCTTCTATTAAATTGGCATTCTATGATGCTCACTTTCCTGACACAACTGCTGAAGACAAAGTGGGTGAATAAGCAAATGTGGTGAAGAAAGCTGATGGTGCCCGGCAATAAAAAGTTATAGCATCTGGGGTCTTAAAGGCTTGCAGATAAACAAGCTGCCATCTAGCTCAGAAGCAACAAAGCCCACATGGAAGAACACATCAGCCTGTGTGATCATGAGGTTCCGAAGGGATCAGTTATCAGGCATCAAAGAACAAAAAAAATCATATCATTGGGTGTACACCTCCATGATACGATCGCGGAGGACAAACGGGTGCATAAGCAAATGTGGTGAAGGAAGCTGATGGTGCCCGTCTATCAAAAGGTATAGTATCTGGGGTTTTAAAGGCTTGAAGGTAATAAAGGGGCCATCTAGCTCAGAAGCAACAAAGCACACATGGAAGAAACACACCAGCCTGTGCGATCACGAGATGTCGAATGGATCAGGTATAAGGCATCATCAGAACAAAAAATCTTGCCATAGTGAATGAAGGGGTAAGTGCAGAGCAGAGACCCAAAGCCCACTTGCCAGTCACTGGAGATCCCCTTGCAGAGGGATCTAGGGGAGGAGATGAGTCAGTCAGGGTGCAATGTAGCACTGATGAAGAATACAGCTTTCCTCTAGCTCCTAAATGCTTCCCCCCCGCACACACACTATTATGATCCAAATTCTACCTTGTAAGTCTGGATAGAGCAGAGGATGTACATTGGTACAGAGAGTAGCTGGAGGCACAGGGAATCCAGGGCGGATGATACCTTCAGGACAAGGGGTGTGAGTGACAGTACTGGGAGGGTAGAGGGAGAATGGGTTAGAAAGAGGGAACTGATTACAAGGATCTACATGTGACCTCCTCCCTGGGGGGATGGACAACAGAAAAGGGGGTGAAGGGAGGCGTCAGACAGGGCAAGACATGACAAAATAATAATTTAGAAATTATCAAGAGCTCATGAGGGAGAGAGAAGTGGGGAGGGAGGCGGGGGAAAGAGGACCTGATGCCAGGGGCTTAAGTGGAGAGCAAATGTTTTGAGAATGATGAGGGAAATGAATGTACAAGGGTGCTTTACACAATTGATGTATGTGTGGATTGTGATGAGTTATGTGAGCCCCTAATAAATTATTTTTTTAAGAAAGTGATGGTGGCAGTCATTGTACAATGATGCTTGATCTAATTGAGTTATAGATTGGTGTGATATCTGTAAGAGCTCTCAATAAAATGGTCTAAATAAAAAAGGAAAAAAGGAAAAAGTAGCACAAGTAAGAACTAATGGCACTAGTGGAAAAAGTTCCAGCCGCACTGAGGACATTAGCCAAATCAAGGCTCCAAGAATTGACAGAATTCCCATTAAAAAGCTGCCAAAGCACTGTAAGCACTCACTCATCTCTGCCAGGAAATTTTGAAAACGGATATCTGGCTAACGGAGTGAAGAGATCCATATTCATGCCCATTCCCTAATGAAGTGACCCAACAATCCGCTCAAACTATAGAATGACATCATTGATATCGTAAAAAGAAAAGTAAACTTTTGCTTGAGATTATCAAATGATTGCAACTGTACATTGGCAGGGGACAGCCAGAAGGTAAGGCCTGATTCAGATGAGGATATGGGACAAGATATCACTGCTAACGTCACATGGCTCTTGACTGAAAGCAGAGAATATCAGAAAGATGTTTACTTGTGTCGCATTGACCGTGGAGGGGCAGTAAACAAGAGGAAGGCACTCAAGGCAATGGACTGACACCATGGCTGCATCTGAATCAATGGGCTCAGGCATGAGAGCAATCATTAAAGATGGTGCAGTGTTTTGTTATGTTCTGCCTAGGGTCGCTATGGGTTGGGGCTGACTTGATGGCACCCAACAAAAGCAAATATTTGATACTGCGCTGTATGCCTGCTCTTGACACAAATGAAATTTTTATCTTGATATGGATGTTCTTTGCCCCCAGCAACATCATCATATTTATTTTATTGGACAGTAAGCAATTATGCCCATGGCTCCTTAGGGAAACATTATTTTCTAAAGCTGATCACTCTACAGACATTGTAGGAAAAATAATGTGGAATAGTCTCTTCTTCTGCCAAAAAAATGTGCATAGAAATGGAAATTTGTTAGATTGCTTCCCAACATAAGTTAGTGATTTCCTCCTCGGCAAATGATTTTTTTTTATGTCCACATAGTTTGGACATATTATGAGACAGGACAAGTCTCTAGCAAGGACATCACACTTGGTAAAATAGGGTGTTCGTGAAAAGGAAAAGGATGTCCAAGAGATAAAAACCGTGACTGTGACAGTGACCTCACGTGTAAACCTAATTGTGGACGTGCTACACGAACAGGCAGCGTTTCACTCTCGTGTACAAAGGACCGCTATGAACTGGAACCAACTTGAGAGCCCCCCACAACCACCGTAAACAGGAGCTATTTAAAACATGAGAGAAGTCATTTTTACAAAGCAGTATAGTAATATCACTGAAATGTGGAAAAAGTTTTTAAAAAGCTGAAGAAAGTGTGAATATTGCCTTAATTCAGATGAGCTACTATTTAGACGTGATTTATGTGATTTATATTTAAGTCTCTAAATTAAATTTCATGTTTGGAGTATGCAACTTACATAATTCCAGCTATTTCTCACATGCCTTATTGCAGGGTGAAGTGTCTAGCAGGCACATGATAAATATGTATGGGCAGTCAATGATTTATACATTTGACTGTGGGAACTGCTAAGAATAGTGCGCTTCATGTTTTAATGGTGTTTCTAAAGGATGGTGTTTCTAGGGTCTTTTTCTGGGAGCATAGTATAGGAGATCTAAACATGCTATAATTTTTATATTTTTAATCCCCCATAAAATAATCAGCCCTTTTATGCTATTTCCCAATTTAAAAATCTCTTCACATGCCAGTTAGATTATGCTCATAAAGAATAATATCTAAGCTGTTTCAAACATACCTTCAGAAGTTTCAAATGTGTGATGGTACTCATTTTTCTCCAGAGAATGAGAAGCTGTATTTTGATTCTATAACTTGTAATGTTACCACATGCAACTAAATCAAGAGGTAAATGGCCTATACCCGTTGCATTGGGCAAACACGCTGCACAAGACCTCTTTAAAGGATAAAGGAACAAGTATGTTATTTTGAGGACTACAGTGTGTCTGACCCAAGCCACGGTATTTTCAAGGGTCTTGTCTGCATGTGAAAGTGGAACTGCTGGCTCTCATCCCACTTGTTTTGAAGTAAATCCTTAAATAAATCATAACCTTTTGCCCCTAAATGCTTTGGTATACACATAAAAGATAGAAACGAATATAAAAGATAAGTTATCTCCTTTTAAAACATAACCAGTTTAGTGGGTTATAGTTCCTTATCTTTTATTATCCTTCCATTGAGAGGTGGAATCTAACCTCGGTTACCTATAATCACAACTCACCATCGCAACTTGAATGGGCAAAGTCTGATTCTGGGACTTCTGAGTTTGGGCCTCAAGAAGTCTTGAAGCTTACATCTAGATCCAAAGAGTCACATTCTCTGAAAGAGGAGTGTGACACTTCAGGGACCTTGATTTGATCAAAAGTCTTAACTGAGATCAACCTTCCATGCTTCCTCTTGGAGGCATGCAGTGAAACTATCCCGGGCCTTCTATATCGGCAGATCTGTCAATGGAATATTATTGATGAACTTTAGTCCATACTACATGAAGTAGAAAAAGCACCCAGCTGGGTCCTGTGCAAATTTCTGACTCTCTAAATTGTAAGATTTTATTATTTATTTGTTTGTTTGTTTATTCATTAAATTGTAAGATTTAATAAAATCGTTAATTTCTTAGTTACTAAATAAAGAAATTGCCACAATAAACATAGGTGTGCATAAAAAAGAAAAAGAAAGTGGAACACTGGGACACACGAAAGAGGGGATTCATGTAAACTACGGCACCGGCACAGCATGCTGAACATCCTATGAACCACAAAACACACAGACATCCCATCTGTCTTGGAAGTAGCACAACCGGAGTGCTCCTTAGAAGATAGTGACCATGTGTCTCAGGTGCTTGGGCCATGTTCTCAGGAGAGAGAGCCTAGCCCCCGGTGAAGGAAATCAGGCGTGGTAAAGTAGAGGGGCCTCAAGAAAGAGAAATACCCTGGACAAAACAAATGAACACCGTCGTGGCAGCAATCGGCCTCCACAGAGCAGAAGACCAGGGAGCACGTCCTTCTCTTGTGCAAGTCAGAGCTACTCGCTGGGACCTCACGCGACCACAGCTGTACATGAAAGGCAGCTCAACTGGGCAGTTACTTTATATTTGCACCGGAGCATTGCAATGTATTGATTTTTAATACTGATGCGTCCCATTTTTTTATGTTTCAGTCATGTTATCTTTTAATTAACTAGAAAAATATAGTCTGTTATAGGAAACTACCCAAGGCAAAACCCGGTGCCAGGTACCAATGTTCTGAATACACACTGGATGTGTGAACAGGCTCTCTCTAAAGGACAACGGAGGAGATGAAACTGCAGCATTCTTTGTTGTTCATTCTTGTACTAGAGTCAGCACTTTTATTTAGAAGCAAATGACAGCATCTTTTACTTAAGTTTAAAAGTCAACCTTTGCCAAATGACTATAGAAATAATTAACAATATTATGTTAGTCAATTTAGCTAATTAAGCTTAGGTTGCATCTCTGAGATCTTCTTTGATTCCTTCAGAGACTATGGAAACTCAGAAGAACCAAAAAGAATTTTTATGGAAAGAAGTGACCACAGAGAGTTGAGGTGAAATGCTGCATGACCCTGGTTGAGTAAGTCCTATGGCTTTCACTGTAATTACTCGTATGTATAGTGTAAACTTTACTATAGTGACCTGATGGTATTTTGCTGTTGTTATTATTTACTTTTTTCTTCTTTGTGCCCTTCCTTTGTAGAATTTAGATATTTATGTCCTATTTCTACTTTAGTTTTTTTAAACTTTAAACTATTGAGTTGCATGGTATTTTTAAGGTGTCATCTCCTCTGAAGATGATCAGCCTTTTATGATTTTTGAGCCTCATTTTTAGTACACAATATCATTCCCAGATGAATTTGTAGCAGAATAAAGACCAAATTATTATAATCCAGGTCCTTTAACAAATTCCTTGTAAATGTGTCTTTCTTTACCAATAAGGAATGCAGAAAAATAAATTCTAAAATATTTTTAAACCTCAATGTTTGAAAATTCAAAACAAATTCCTGACATTATGGTGGCAGTGGATAAGGCTTTCCCATGCCATCAATGGTGTGTGCGTGCGTGTGTATGAATATACATATTACAGAAAAAATATACCCAATGTTACAGACATATATATCACAGATATATACATATTACTTTGTAAATAAGAAACAAACTTCTCTAAATATATTTACTACATTATGAAATCATATATATAAAAATTAATAGCACTGTTTTTCCTTTACATCAATTCTACAATTCTACCCCAGGCAAGTATTAAGTCTTCTGCATTACTCTGGAAATGCCATTGTTTTCTCCACATTTTCTGTGGCTGGGAGTGCAGGGGGAGGGAGAAACTATTACCCTTCTTCTCTTGCTTTAAAGGCTCAGCTTTGTCAACAGGATCCAGAGTCGTAGCCACTGTCACATTCATAGACCCCACTGTGCACAATTTATGAGGTTTACATAAAGGTTATGTGGAATAAATCACTGCCCTTTATCTCTGCCTACAATCCTCTTTGCATTATTTACGAGGGAAGAACAATGCATCATGCTAGACTCCTTGCTAACCTGCTATAAGTCACCTGGGAAGCCATCATTTTCCTGAGAGCCTGACATTATAGAAAAGAGGCAACTCCCACTTTTTGAGATGAGCCATGCGGCATGTTTCAGAAAATATATCAGAAACATGCTGACTACACCCATTAGGAATGACTCTTAAAATGCAAAGCAAGCCACACGGGAGTAGGCTTTCTTTAGACTGTACGCAAGCAGGAATGTCCTTATTCTTGTCTATCTTTTAGACACTAAGCTGCTTTAAGTCAGCTATTCATTCAACAATTCCTTGTTGACTTCTTATTGTCTTCCAGATAGAGTTCTATGTGATTGGAATTCTTTAATGAACAATTCATCTAAAAAACGTCTTGATAGGAAAAAAAACTAGCAAATAATCTGTTTAACAAATGGTGCTGAAACAACTAGCTTTCCACCTGCAAAAGAATACAAATGGCCTCATACGTCCATATATATGGCTTTATCTATTTTAAATATATATTTATATATATACATATATATATATATATACAAGTCTTGGAAGATCAAAGTCTTTGATGTGAACTTAAAATGATAAAACTCTTAGAAGAAAACATCAGCATACTGCTTTGAAACCTAATCCTCAGCAAAGGATTGTTACATGTGACACCAAATGCACGGGCTGAAAAATATAAAACAGATCAATTGAATCTCATCAAAATTAAAGATGTGTGAATATCAAACGATCTTGTCAATGAAGTAAAGAGACATCCTGAAACTTTGAAATGGAGAAACAATAAAATAGAAAATGTCTAATATTCACAATTTAAAAGTGCTTTTGCAACTTAACCAGAACAAGACAAATATCCAATCTTAAATATATACAAAAGACCCGAGTAGACATTTAACCAAAGAGAGGATTCAATAGGAAATAAGCACACTTAGGTAGATGCTCAATGTCTTTAGTGATCAAAAGAGATGCAAGTCAAAATCACAATGAGATACCACTGGTCTCCAGGAAGAATCGCTAAGATTTAAACACAAACACACGCATGCAAATCAGAAAATAATAATTATTAGTAATGAAGATGCAGAATTGTAACACCATTGTAGAGAGCAATGCAATAGTTTCTCAACAAACTACAAAATTAACTATCTTCTGACCCAGAAATCCTGCCTCCAAGTATAAACAGGAGAATTGAGGATAGCCACATGGACAGACATATACACACCAAGGTTCCTGGCAGCACTATTCATAATAAGTGAGAAAAAACTAAATGGATAAGTGAATAAACCAAATGCTTTGCATATATAACTACTCATCCATAAAGAAATACAATCGAGATATAATATTGCAACATTGATGTTTCTAAAATATGTTATAGTGTGAAATAAGTCATTTGCAAAAGAACATATTTGTATGATCTCATTTATATAAAATGACAAGAATAGAAAAATATGGAGACACTAAATATTATTAGTTAGACCAGAGAGTGGAAGGAAGGAAATAAGGGAAAGAGTTTTTAAAGCAGTGATTTTCTATTTATTTTAATGGAAAACATCTTTAATTAAGGGAAATTTTTGAATAATGTAGCTCTGCTGTACAGTGGTTCTGTGTGGAGTTGCTAACCACAAAGTCAGTAGTTTGAAACCATCTGTGGAAGAAAGACAAAGATTTCTACTCCCATGGAGTTTCACTCTCCGACACTTACAGGGTAAGTTTTATTCTGGACTCTCTTCATACCATAGATCCCTGCTGATTCGTGTGGGTTTCCAAGACTGTAACTGCATACGGAAGTAGAAAGACCAGTCTTTCTCTCATGGAACTGCTGGTGGTTTTGAACTACCAACCATGCAAATCGCAGCCCAACGTGTAACCATTGTGAGTAGGAATCAACTTGTGGCCATGACTTTGCTTCTATTTTGGGGGTTTTACTCCTGAGAAATGTTCTATTGGCAAATGAGTTATGAATAAGATTACCAATTGAAGGAGAGAATTTGCTGACTATTTATGTGCAATCACACCATATGATTTCCTGGTTTGGAGGTTTTCCAGGATTTTATCATAAGGCATTCTAGTCATTTGACCTAATACTATTTTCTGGTGCCTCTTGCCTATCTTTGCAGAGTACAGTGCCTGGGGTCTTCAAGGCTGGTGAGCCACATTCAAGGTACACCGCTTGGTCCCCATTCACTTGCAGCAAGAATATGCAGCTTAATTTACCATCGTTAGCTCAACACATACCATGTTATTCCTGCCTCCTGCCTTAATCTCTTTGAAAGTTTTATAACTTTCCATATTGATCTGAGACAAATATGTTGAATGTGTATGTCTCCTGCAAGGGCCAAATAACTGAGAATTATTGAGGTAAAATATTGCTTCAAGATTATAAATATCTCTTATTAACTCCACTCAATGTTAGCAAAAATAATGCTAATTTTTATTACAAGATTAATCAGCAGAAACGTCTTGAGATTTCCATAAAATTTGAGGAACCTATTGTTCCGTCTGTTCATTAACTGTTAACAATTGCATCTCTTGATTATTATGAAACCTGAGTTAATGTAAGACATTGGTACAGGATTCCCACAGAGTTAAAATTCCCGTTAAAAGTATATAGTCGTTATGTATTCTGATTGCAAGTGGGATTGTAAAAAGACTGTCTGCATTGCTGTTAGTCTCCCCGCTGGTGTTATCTTCTAATAAAACTACTAGAACTTAAAGTTGGTGAATTGGTCCTGCGGATCCAGGGCACAAACCCTGATTAGGCACAATAAAAGAAAGAAGAGTCAGGAGTCACAGGAGGAAATGGAACCCATGTTTGATTGCCACCACAAACAATTGCAAGGGTAGTCATGAGTCCAGAAGAATTGGATGGTGACTTTAATAGTTAAGACTTTGTGTCACTTTGGCTGAGCCAGAGTTCTCAATGGTTTGGCAGCTTATACCCAGCAATCTCCAATATTGTAATATAACACAATGCAATCAGCTCCATAATGATATCTTCAGGCAATCAGTTGTAACACAGAGTAGGATGCAGCATTCTTACTCAGCTCACAATTCTGACACAATCAGGCAAAAGGAAGTTTCTCATGAATATGACCTGTTTCTAATATAATTAGAAAATATGAAAAAAGCAAGGTTGATTTTTTACTGTGTCTAGATCTTGCATGTAACTTTTCTTTGGACACTGGATTGTTGGTCTTCAGCCAGTGGCCTGCCATATTGCCATCCCCAACCCCAATCCTGGGAGTCATCAGCAGCCTGACATCCAACCTGCTCACCACTTCTACAATGATGAGCCTATCATTTTTCTGCAGATCCTAGGCTTATTAGCCACTGTAGTTACACAAGTCAAGAGAAGTCCACGGCTTAATATCTGACCTGCAGGCCTCTAACTTGCCTGCTTCTAGAGTGTGTGTCATTTATCTCTAGAGAATGCATGCTAAGACAGTGGCCAATTATGCAATGTTTTGATTGGATATTATGTAGAACAATTCTGATCAAAAGAGAAAAATCAGCATAATTTTAAATAAAAAATGGAGTCTAGCATTTCATAGTCATCAAAGCTGGATGACTCACCCCAAAGTGATTACTCTGACAGCATCTTTAAACCAAAATTATCATCAGAAGTCTTATTTGAACTAAACAAAACTTTCACTTACTTAGTCAAGTATATCTGCTTGGAGCACTGTGCTTTTTAAAAAAATTATCTATGTCACATCAAAAAGGCAGCAGTAACTGAAATGGTAACATAAGAAGCTTAGGCATAATGCATGAGTTCATATTAACTGTGGTTGAGTAATTGGGAAAATATTAGTAAGATTAATTTGAATAATGTAACCAAAGCTCCTGAATTGTACATGTAGAATAATTGAAATGTGGTATACTTTCTATCTAAATTTTCAACAAAAATATACCCACTGCCATCAAGTAGACTCTGACTCATAGTACCCCTAGGGCAGAGTGGAACTGTATCCATGGGTTTCCCAGATTTTTAAATTTTTAAAGAATTAGACAGTCTCATCTTTCTCCTGCAGAGAAGCTAACGAGTTTGAACTGTTAACCTTATATTTAGAAACTCAAGGCCTAACCCACAATGCCACCAGAGTTCCTTTTCACCCAAAATTACACATATATATAATTACACCCCAAAATTATACATTTATATATAATTATATATAATAAATATATATATATTACACACATATATAATTACTGCCTTAGCCAAGGTATTTCCACAAAAGAGCTGAGTTAAATCGGGAAAGTGTGGAGTTTAATTTGGGAAGTGAAAAACGAAGGATGATCTGGGAAGCAAAAATCTGTGAAGCAGAGAAAGTTAATTGAAGACTGCATCATTGAGCTCGATACCTCAGTGAGCAACTAGGGCACAATTCCACTGGGGTTCTTCTGAGAAGCCATTTATGAGTGCCTCATCATTGTCCACCTGAGACATTACTCATTCTCAGGTGCCTAAGAGCCTTCTATGGCAAGTTAACTTTCCCTTTCATGTGCCAGAGAAACTGAGCAGGTTTGATAGGCATCTCAGTTGGAATTGGCTGTGGAAGGAAACCATGGCTATAAACATGATATTTGCAGGGTGGTTGAAGCAAAGGGCTGTCAGAATAACCTGCATGAAGCTATTTGCCACAGTATTGACTAGAGAAAAACCAAGGGCAAAGCCATATGCGATAGGCCATAAGAGATTTCTAAGATAAAATGTGCCCTTGAAGAGCTTACATTCTATTCATCTCAGTACTGAGTAGATTTTTCAAATAATGTTTTCTAAATAAAACAGAATTACTCCACAAAATAACATTAGACCAATTTACAATAGTATTAACAATGTATATGGAAGTATACTGTTTTTAAAAAGAATTGCTATGTTTTCAATTCCTATCCAGAAGAAATACATTAAAAATTTTTTTACAAAGAAAACCAATTCTACTGAATACTGACCCATTTTAAAATCAGTTTCCACTGAGATTCTCAGATTATAGGTGTCAACTACAACCACATTCCAAAACACAAAACTATTAAACAAAAGAAACAGTAGAGTCAGCTTTTCAAACATTAGGTGAACATTCACTTCTGTCTTTTAAAGAGGCTGGAGAGCAAAGAGGAGATCCATTTAGAGATAATTTTGAGAAAGGTTGGTAAGGATGCTGTGCATTCTATGGTCCTTCTATGAGAGAAATAAAAGCTGAAATAATTTTACTTTTCCAGAAAAAGGTACCTGCTTTTTCTAACCATCACTGGACTCAGTACACCAATAACATGCCTAAGAAGTCTAAAAAGAGGATGCTTACCTGCTCTGATAATGATGTAAATAAGTTACAGATTTGACCACAGTAACTTTTCACAGAATTTTTAAGAGTTTAGACAGAGAAAACTGGAAAAGGTTTAACTTGAATTCTGCCCATGAGAGCTCTTTGGAATGTGGTGGAGTACCAAGTATAAAGATTGTCTTAAGACTTAAGTCTGATGGAGAAGAAAGTCATCACCAATAAATGGCCATTCCCTTCTATGCCAAGATAAATAGATTTAAAAGATCTTCAGCAATAGACAACCAGGAGAGATGTCTGGAAAGCCCACAAGATCTCCTCACAGAAAAATGATAAGTATTGGGTACCTACCAAATTCGGAGCTTCTTCCTATTGAGGAATCTAAAATACTCAGCATATTCTATGGAGGAAATGCAAGGCACACTGCAGTCATTGTGAGGCACAATCAGGATCTCCAAGCATGGCTTAGGTTTGGACCAGCAGCATGTGAGAGGGCAGAGGATAGAAGAATAGACAAAAGAAATAAAAGAAAACAGGCACGCAATCAATGACTGTGCTTTAGACTGGAAGATAAAGAAGGAGAAAATGCCCTTTGGCTTCATGAGAGGGGAACAGCAAGAACTTTTGTTAATGAGTATTTCATAATAAATGGTACCTGTTCCCAGATGCCATGGAACATGATGTGACGTATGCCTACAGACAAAGAAGGAAGAGGAAAGTCATAAGGATTATTGAAATCCTGGAGGATGGTGCATTTTATCACTATTAAAGCAGCGAAGGGGAGAACCTGGACTCCTTGGATCTGGAGTAAACAATGGACCTCTGTACTCATGTAAAAGCCAAGAGACAGCACGCAAAATTCTAAACACCTTTCTTCACATTAAGAGTCTCTAAATTGTCATTAAGGCCAATGTAGCAAGATTGTTATTTCTTCCTGTCTATGGACATTGTAGGAAAGAGAGAGGAATTTCAACTTAGAAAATGGAATGCATAAATATCTCATTGCCCTCTCAATGTAATGTCTGGCCATAGCTCAGACATTAAAATCAAGTAAAGTTGGAGATCTGAGCACGTGATAAAGCATGGCTGTAGATAAATAAAATCAAGGCAAGCAGCTGACACAGGCAACAATTTGCCTTTTCACTTTGACATCAAATGACTATTTTGAGTGATTGTCTCTGAAATGACAAGATAGAGTGGGAGAGGGCTGTGCCAGCTGCAGTGTGGTCCCGAATGCCACACCAGGTTTTCAAGAGACAATTGTAACCTATTGTATATGTATAATCCATTGACTATGCAGATAAATATTAGAAGTGAATATTTTCTCCTATTTATGCTAAAAAATATACCCAAACTCTTAAGGAGTGTTACTGCCTTCAAGACAGCCCAGTATTAGTTACGTCCAGAGAGCCCACTGAAATGAACATCTTGGGAAAGGAATCTGCTAGTCACCATTCAGCAGGAGGAAAATCCACTTTTGTTTTTGTACTGTATTTCTCTAGGTCTTGGAGTATGATGGATGATTAGTAGGTTCTCAAGTGGGAAGAGACTCACAGAGTTTGAAATTTGTCTTCGTATTTGTTTTTGTCTTCTTTTTTAGAAGGTGTTTAACAAAGGTTAAGAGTTGGTAAATGTGCTGGTAGCTACATATAGATAAAGAAATGAAAAGAAATTTGCTCTTAGAAGATTTAAAAATATGAGATTATAAATCTTGGTTTGTTATATATTTCTTATCTTTATTTTAATTCAAGCCTACTATTTTTCAGTAAGTAGTTTTCCTATAAATTTATAAATTCTACTGTAGTTGAATATTCTACATAGAAAATAACATTAATTGATAAATGTATTTCACTGTACTTTAATATGCTAAATCTCTAGTGTGAAATTTCCATAGTTAATAAACAACATAGACTAAAGTGAGGTCATTGTATCACCAACTCCCAAATTTAATTTTACAGATGAGAAAGAGGAAGAGAACATTAAAGTGCGTTTCTCTTAATTGTAATATCTTATTATGCAGAGTATTATAATACTTAGTCTTTTATCATGTTCTTCTTAGCTTATATTTCTCTTATATGATTCTTTCATTTTACAGGATTTTAAAATGAAACGTTTTGTAGCTGATACTGGGAACTTTTGTTCATGAAACTAGAGCTCCTGGTCCTTATTTTCAATTACATGTAAGCCAAAGATGAGTTAACCCAGGAAATAAAGATTTTTTTTCAAGGCCTGGGAAATGGTATTTTCAGCTCTTCTACCATGCATTAGAATCATAAGGCTCTTTTCCAGAAGTCACATTCTTCAAAAAGCAATCTCAGGGAGGAAGAGAAGAAAAGAAAAATCATTTGAAGTATCCTTCCCAGGATCTTAACAAGGGTGGACGAAGCATAGCAGATCCTAACGATGATAAGTCACAGGTGAGAGAACAATAGAGTGCACTGGGTAACTCATCCTTCCTACCATTGCAGATAATAATTTACAGGAAATCCACAAATAAGAATCATCACAAGAGGGACCATTAGTCAGCATTATGTGCCATGAATAATGTCAAGCATATTAAATAGGTGACCTCACTGAACCCTCAGAATGTTCTCATAAGGATACTGCTGTGGTTCAAACAGATATGGTGAAATCACAATCCCGACACTTGTGAATTTGACTCGGTTTGGAAATGGGGTCTCTGAGGTGGTAATAAGTTAGGTTAATGGAAAGTTATACTGGAATAGAGTTGGCCCTAATCCTTTATGACACTTCTTTATACAAAAGTAGAAGATACACAGAAATAGTGAGACGGAGGATGCTACGTGAAACTGAAGCAGCAATCTAAGTGCATTCTAAACTACAACCTCAATGTGGGGCTAACAGAAGCTAAAAGAGAGACTGTAAAACCAGGGCCCTCGAAGATTCAGAAAGGTCACAGGCTGGTGAGTGAAAAAATCCTTGTGGGTCCAATGGCAGTGGAAGCAGGGCTCTGGCAGCCATCAGGGTCAGTATGCTTGAAGGTGATGGCAAAGAAAGAGTCGGGAGGTTCCTAGTACCCTTCTCATGAGAAGGCCACACCCATCAGGAGGCACTGTGACATGACCGAAGAGGGACTTTTGGACTAGTATCAGACATAAGGAGTTGTAATGGGTTGCGATGTTTTCCTGATAGACAGTTACTGCTTGATAATGAAGCTCTTTTAAAAAATTGCAAAAGAATCAGTATTGCTGACACCATGATCCTGGACTTGAGGCCTCCAGAACTTGGTTAATAATTGCTGTTTCATCATTGAGAAAATACAGGAAAAACAAGCAAAAAGTGTTTTGTTTTATAATTAATGTAAGCCACATACACTAATGTAAGTTTCATATAAGATCAGCTGGCTCCAGTCCTACCATATCCATGCCTATGGCTGTCAAGTCAATTCTGAGACACAACAAGCCCAAATCTAGTATAGAAAACTTTCCTATGATTCACTGTGGATCCTTTCAGGCTCATTTGTTTGGGGGCTTATGTTGCCCAATTAGGGAAATAACCATGGGAGCAGCCAGCTCTCTGTCTCCCCATATGTATGTGGAAATCTCTGCAAAGACCTTGCCTCCAGCTCCCCTTGCACACCGTTTACCTTTGGCCCTGGAGCTTCTGGTTGATGGTGAGGTACATGGACTAACTAGGTAGGTGGGGTAAGGAGTGCTCTGTGGTAGGAGAGCTATGAGAGATGCGGACATGTATATATCAACTTCACCCATGGCACAGTCAAAACGCTCTCCTTAGTTGCAATGTTACAGCTTCTCAGATGGGAATGTGATAGTCAAACTTAACTTATATCGTTTTGATTTACTTCATCTGACATCTATATTCTACATGCTTGGAATGGGGGGGTGATTATACCTGGGGGCTTGATGGTAGAGCAGCAGAAATTTCACACAATCTGGTGGTGTAGTGCGCTTTGTGCTGCCACTGCAAGGTCTGTAGTTCCCAACCACCAGCTGCTCTATAGGAGAAAGGTGAAGCTTTCTCTTCCTCCAGTGTTGCAGTCTCAGAAACCCAGAAGTGCAGTACCACCCTGTCCTAGAGGGTTGCTATGAGTTGGAACTGACTTGATAGCAGCGTGTTTTGAGTTTGGGGTTGGCTGTACCAGTTATAATTTAGTGCTAAAATTGAACCCACTTTATGTGTGTCATGGGAGAAAGATTACATTTTCTACTCTTGTGGAAAGGTACAGTCTTATAAACTCATAGTAGTTACCCTACCCTATAGAATTGTTATGAGTCAGCATCAACTCAAGGACAGTGTTTGTTTACTTTGTTGTTGTTGTTTTTCTTGGTGTTTCTTTTTTTAAAACATTTTATTAGGGGCTCATACAACTCTTATTACATAGTTTGTTTACTTTTTATGTATATCATATATGCTATTTGTATGTGTTATTGAGTTGGTTCTTACTCAAAAATAACCCCCTATGGACAACAGAATGAAACTTCCCAGCCCTGCGCCATCTTCACGATTGCTTGAACCCATTGTTGTAGCAGCCATGCTAATCCATCTCCCTGAAAACATCCCTCTTTTGTATTGACTCCACTTTACTAAGCATTATCTTCTTTTCCAGGAATTAGTCCTTCCTAATAGCATGTTCAAAGTATATTTTCTCAGCATACAGATTGAATAAATATGGTGAAATAATAGCCCTGATGTGAACAATTTCTGATTTTAAACTATGCCATATTATTTCTTTGTTCTATTTAAATGACTGTGTCTCTGTCCATGCATGAGTTCCATATGTGAAAAATAAAGTGTTCTAGGATTGTCAGTCTTCAACATGCTACCCAGAGTTTGTTATAATCCACACCGTTAAATGATATTGCATAGCTGATAAACTCTGGAAACTCCCTATCAATGTACTGCTGCTCTCATTTTTTAAATTATATTCTGCAAAATTTTACTTGCATGGGATTTAATGATATTGTTTGACAACTTCTGTCTTGTGCTATGTTACCTTTCTGTGGAATGGGTATAAATATGGATCTCTTCAGGTCAGTTGACCAGGAAGCTGTTTCCAAATATCTTGGCATACACTACTGGGTGCTTACAGCAGCGCATCAGTTTGTTGATTTCAATGGGTTTTCTGTCAATTCCTGGGGTCTTGTGTTGATTAATACCTTCAGTGCAGCTTGAATTTCCTTCTACAACACTCTTGGTGCTTAATTATATGCTATCTCTTGAATGCATAAAGGTCTATCAGTTATTTTGTTTTAGGGACTCTGTGCATACCTTCACTTCTTGTGATATTCCCTGAATTGTTTAATATTTATACATATAATCCTTCAATATGGCAGCTAAATATTGATTTTCTTCTGCTAAAGGGATGATTAGCATGTTCTTCATGTTTGTGTGTATAGCTAAGGTCTTTTGACATTTGATTAGAACCTTTAACTTTGTGTTAAGCTTCCCTTTGAAATGTCCTGTTCAATTTTTATTCCATCATTTCCTTTTTAGATCAAAATCAAGTTTTAGCCTATTCTGACATTCACTTTGTTTTTGTTTTTTTCCTTTCTTTTAAGTGACCTTTTGCTTTTATCATGTAGAATGCTTTGACGTCATCTTCTGACTTTCCGTCATTAGCTTAAAGCATCAAATAAGTTTTTGAGAGGATCTGGCAATTCAGGTGGAATTACATAAAGATTGTATTTTGGCTCTCATGAACACCTTTGAACTTTCTTAAGCTTCAAGTTGAAGCTCTATGTGACTGTTTTTCCTATACTCAAGTTCTGGCCATATTTTGGCTACTATTATTGAGTTTCTCTATTATCACTTTCCACAGTTTGATTCCTATGTATTTCATCTGGCAAGGTCGAAGTTTATAGTTACCCTTTATGTTGTTGATTAAAATGCAAATACAATTTGTAAGTCATTGCTAAATGGTTCAATGCCTCCTAAAAACAGAACTGTTACAGAATAATTTGGCATAAACTACATAATATAACACAAATACATAATACACAGACCATATACACATTTCCCTAAAATATGTCTTTATCATCCTTTTATGATTCTTAGCTTCTTTCAAATCCAGCTTTCAAATATGAATAATTTATAGCATTAAATGTGTGTGCTTCTTTAGCTGTATTTAATCTAGTGCTCTTCCTAGCTGATATTCATATTTCATTAATATTCTTGCAAGACTTCTTTTTTATCATTTTATTAGGGTCTCATACAACTCTTATCACAATCCATACATACATCAATTGTGTAAAGCACATTTGTACATTCATTGCCCTCATAATTCTCAAAACATTTGCTCTCCACTTAAGTCCCTGGCATCAGCTCCTAATTTTTCCCCTCCCTCTCTGATCCTCCTCCCTCATGAAACCTTGATAATTTATGAATTATTATTTTGTCATATCTTGCCCTGTCTGATGTCTCCCTTTATCCAATTTTCTTGTCTTGAAGGGATCATCTGCCCTGGATTCCTTGTGTTTCCAGTTCCTATCTGTACCAGTGTACATCCTCTTGTCTAGCTGGATTTGTAAGGTAGAATTGGGATCATGATAGTGGGGTGAGGAGGAAGCATTTAGAAACTAGAGGAAAGTTGTATTTTCATCATTGCTACATCATACCCTGACTGGCTCATCTCCTCCCAGTGAACATTCCATAAGGAGATGTTCAATTGCCTAGAGATGGGCTTTGGGTCTCTACTCTGCACTTCCCCTCATTCACAATGATATAATTTTTTTGTTCTGATGATGCTTGCTAGCTCACCCCTTCGACGACTCGTGATCGCACAGGCTGGTGTGCATCTTGAAAGCCTTCTTGAGGGATGTTCTCTAATCTAGATTTATCCAGTTTCTCCCTGTGCTTATCATAGATTTTTAATTAGCTCTGGAATTAACTACTTTGCAAATTACTCAATAGAAGAATATCATCTGCTTCATTCCATGTTCCAAGGAATGTTATCCCAAGTCCACTGATACCTAACTGTGCATTATTTGAGGCAAACATGATTAGCAATTCACGTCTTCTTTGAGCAAGAGCTAAACTAAATTTCAGTGAGGAATAACTTGGGAAACTTAACCCATTTATATAATAATAGATAATATATATATATATTAGTATATGGAAACCTTGCTACCATTGTAGTTACCCATTGAGTGGCTCATTGCAAGGTCAGCAGTTCAAAACCACCAGTGCTCCATAGGAGAAAGACAGGGCTTTCTAGTCCTATAAAGAGTACAGTCTCAGGAACTCACTGGGCCACTCTACCCTGTCTCATAGGGTTCCTATGACTTGGAATTGACTCAATGACAATACGTTTTTTGCTGCATTATCCTTGCAGCTATCTTGTCTGCTTTCTCAGTTAAGGGTTTCTCAACATAAGCCCAATCTGCTGAATTTCAAAAATATATTATTTCTGCCTAAGTATTCAGACTCCTTTGAAAAACTATTAGAGCATTGTCTTCTGTTCAATGAGGTCATTCATGTAGCTTGAAAGTATAAAATGTACAAACTAATAATTCCCAGATCTTCTCACATTTATAGTGAGCATTAGGACACAAGGAGATCTAAATATACACATAATAATTTCATCCTCCATTGCTGTCTCAAGCTATCTTTAAAAGCATAAATTATTGTATCCTGTTAAGAAAAAAGCTATTCAAATTTTTAAAAATCCTTAGGATGAGCATCCACAGCTGCCATATTTCACCATTTTAGGAGTTTAATTTTAATTCATTTATTGCCTTTGGTTGTTGACAATCTAGTTTTCTCCCCAATAGTTTTTCCTCTTTTAAATCACAGCCAAGTGGACTGTTGGGCGGGAAAGGGCTTTGACTTTTCTCTCAATTTCAAAATAGCATTCAGTTAGGATATTTATAGTTCTGTTGCCACACTGTTTCAAAGAAGGACTATTATCCAGACCCCACACTGACAAGGTTAACATTACCTGAATCAAATAAACTAATCTGGAGATTGGGAAACCAGAAATAAATTCTCCATCTGTACTTAATGTGAATGAGAAAAGACGCCGCCAGGCTATTTTTCTTGGCTGTGGAAAACCAATCTACAGATAAAACAAATACACTGTTGTGGAACCGAGAACTGACATTCTGGTTGAACCAGGAGTAAAGGCCACTCTGCCACTGATTATGTTAGTTACATGATTCGATACAATGGTTTGACTGGTTTGAGTTGGATCTTTGGTGTTAATTCAAATCATTCTTAGACCTTTCTTTCAATTATATCTCATTCCTTCCTTTTATTATACCTTGCACTGTTATCCTTTCATTGGTATTTTTAATTGTATATGCATGTGAAATTTGGATATCGAATAAGGAAGACTGAAAAAGAATTGATGCATTTGAATTGTGGTGTAGCGAAGAATCATGATAGTGCCATGCACTGATAAATGGACAAACCAATGTGTTTTGGAAAAAGTATGAACAGCATGCTCTTTGCAGGGAAGGATAACAAGACTGTCTTACAAACTTTGGACATGTTGACAAGAGAGACCTGTCTGTGGAGAGAGCCATCATGTTTGAGAATGTAGAGGTACAGCCAGAAAGAAGTTCCTCAATGAGATGGACTGATACTGTGACTGCAACAGTCGACTCAGACATGGCTGGTGCCGGACAGAGCAGTGCTTCATTCTGTGGTGTATCCTTTCGCTACTGGTTGGAATGGACACCATGGCGCCTAACAACGATAACTCACTTTTTTTCTGTACTATGCTTTCACTATTATCCTAGCGTCACTCTGTTTACCATATGTTCCTCACTATGGCTTTCTGTTTGCTGCAAATTGTTTAGACTAATGAAATTTGTAAATTAATTTTCTTTTACACTGAAATTTCAGGATTATAAGAAAAAGTCTAAGAGTCAGTGTACAATATATCTCCTTGAAATGATATAAAGACCTTGTGACAGATAATTTTCTTTCTACTTGGAGTTTCCATGTGAACACTACATATTTACATTCAAGACGCTAGGAGCTGCTCAAGTTGTGTAAGTGGGAAGTAACTTATATATCTCTGCAAGAGTATGTGTGTGTGTATGATCTGTGAAGAGCTTTCTTCTTGCCATGATAAAGAATGTGAAATAAATATATGTTCAAAAGTTCAATTGTGCTAAACAATCATCAAGTTGGATACCTGCTTCTCATACGATATATACTCTCCCTGTTTCTTTTTTTCACGATCCTAAACTGGTTTATATTGGTAGTATGATTTTAGCATACCCATTTTTTTTCCTTCTGTGTAAATATCTTTTTAGCAGGTACATTTCCTCTTGTTACATCTTTTACCCCTTCTCATCTTCTGGGCACACTGGATGATTGCACTATGCTAACCCCTTGTAGTTACGGTTGTTCATGTAAATATCTACAACCTATGAAATGTGAGTGGAAGTGTTTTTTCTCACAATCAAGGTGAAATAGTGAAAAAAATCTATGCACCATTCTACAGTTGCTTCTTCCTTACTGCAGTGACCAAACAGTCTGGCTATATAAATGATGCTTCAACTACAAGATGGTGAAGCTGCCACCCCTTGGGTGTCACAACAACATCTCCTTATTCTGTACAGCATCAAAGTGCAGTCAAGTTCTGAATCAAGTTCTGAACTAAGTCACTGGGATTTGGAGATGTTTGTTTTATCAGTGTATGCATAGATTATCCTTCTTAGTACAACCATGTATATGAAAAATAATTGTTTGCTTTATATAGTTTAATTGGTTTTTAATTAAATAAAGTTTAATTACTTAGAACATGTCATTTTAAACTCTGTCTTAAGTGTCAAAATAAATTACCCCAGAAATTTTTATTTATTTTTTGGGTGGGGGTGTTTCTGTCAGAATGTTTAACAGTTTATTTATACTAGATTTGAAGTCCTTTGAAAAACTCAGACATTTTAAAGCTGGATCAAGTAATATTTGGAAAGTTTTGAGGTAAAAGTAAGTTACCACATCTAGATGGGAGGCTTAGTATTTTAATTTTTTTAATTAAATAACTAAATATATTTAACGACTTCTACGTTAAGTAAAACCGAGACTGTTTATAGAGCAAGACCATTAAGACTTAGTATTTTACTGCAACTGAAAGGCTGAAAGGAAGTTTTAAATTTCATCATAAAAGTGTAAATTAAAATAACCAGATGTTTCATATCCACAAATGTGACTGAAAGTAGATATTGTATCTGAATGATTGACTAACTCTTAAATTTTTGTAGATATACCTTCACCTCACTTAAATTGCTAAGAGAAAAATTACAATCCAAACTCTATGAAAAATCTTCAAATCACTTGCATTATAAAATATATCATGTTAAATTGTCAAATAATTGTATCCTTGGACAAATATTTATCTATTTCACACCATCTTGATGAGGTAAAGTATCATGTTAGTTCATAACCATTAAGATATTGATACTCATCCACATTCCTGTAAATTCTTACTCCCAGATTTCTGATGCTAATCTATTTCAATAGTTTCTAATATGTAATTACATTACTGTCAAGATGTAAATTCATGCAAGATATCCATTCATGTCACACACTTATCTCAAGTTCCAGAATAATTTAGAATCACTCAGCAACCCAAGGGAAGTACCATGAGGAACTTCTAAATGACTGAGATGTTGAAAGCATTTTCTTTCACTGATTATTCTAAGGATTCCTTTCTTTATTGGCAATTATTAATTTCTAGTCAAAGGATGGATTATGAAATAGGAACAATTTTGTGTTGTGGAAACTGGCTTGAGTCATTCTAATCTGGCTTGAGCTTATGCAGGAGGGGGTAGGGTTCAAAAGATTTCTAAATAATTGGAATGAAAAGATAATAGCATTTTCCCATGAATTTCTTGAAGCATCCTCTTATAACTTTCCAAAAGCTCCTGGTTATCATTGCCATTCTGCCTATCTATGCCACACTCTTTGAGTCAAAAGTTGCCTGAAGTTTTTGTCAGATGGCCTGGAATCAAAATCTTCTTTAAATGCCTGTTTAGACTACAGGCATGTCATTCAAACATGTCTATACTTTTCCAATATTTTTCATTTTCCCCCCTTTTCTATATTTCATAGATTAGGTAAACAATTATTTAATTGAAGGCCAACCAGGCAGATATCAACACTGAGAGACAGTCAAACAAGATCATCAAAGAGGCACACAAAAAACTGAGAACAACGAGAGCTACTTTGAAGGGGAACAATATTCGAATAATTGGTCTTTCAGAACAAGACACAATGTACAAGTCAATAGTTAAATAAGTATGGGAATTCTTGGAGGCAAACTTTGCCACATTAATGAATGAGGATCAGACATTCATGCAGAAAGCAGCAGAGAGGTCACCAATTAGAATAAATCCCAGGAAGAACTCACCACAGCACATAAAAGTTAAATTACTCAACTTCAAAGAAAAAGAGAAAGTTTTAAGAGCAGCAAGAGAAATAAAGGTGGCCACATACAACGATTCTCAGGTAAGAATATGCTGAGACCTATCAGCAGATGCCATGAAGAAGAGGAGAGAGTGGAGTGACATCTTCCAAAATCTGAAAGAAATTTATACCAACCCAAGAATCCTCAACCCTCCTCTGGTAGTTACATAATCTGTTGTCAGTTTGAGGCTTAAGAGTGGAAGGGTGGAGTTTAGCATGTTGATCAGATCGTACCTTTATGACCTCATTTGAAGACGCTAAGGAGGTAAATAACTCATTGGAGACAGGACGCAGGCTCACTCCCTGAGAGACATTGAAGCTGACAAGACACATGGAACTATGCTAGTGCCCTGAGCTGGAGGAGCCACATGAAGACCCCTGCCAGTGCGGAGGTGCTTACAATGCCACTGGATTCACCCACTGGCCTGTGATCTTCCTGCATTAAGCATCATTGCATGTGTTTTGTGAGTCTGAAGAGAACATTATAAATTAGTATTGGACAAATGGGCTAATATCGGACTTAAGGACTTGATCTGGACTGGGCTGGAATGTTTTCTCAATGTACAACTGCTCTTTATATAAATCTCTTTCTTATATGAGTGTCTATGAATTTGTTTCTCTAGTCTACCCAGACTAACACATCTGCCAAACTATCCAATAAGAAAGATGGTGAGGTAAGAATCTTCCCAGATAAAGAAAATCTCAAAGAATATGCCACAAGACAGCCAACTCTGCAGAAAATCCTTGCCAACTCGCTGTGGTCAGAAGACTAACATTCACCAAGGAAAAGCAGGAAACCCTCATATAGCACACCTCCATCCAGAAGTCAATGCACTGAAAACAATTACCAAGATATCTTTGCCTCAGAGGGAAAAGAAGGCACGAATGAAGCCCCCCACATAAACACAGTACACTGATATGAAGGGTGATCAGGAAATACCTAACAAAAAAAGGTAAGAGATGACATCAATGAATCTACATATTGTGGTAATAACTCTGAATGTCAATGGCCTGAATTTACCCATTAAAAGACAAAGGTTAGATGACTGGCTCAAAAAACCCCCAACAAACATAACCCATCAATCTCTTGCCTGCAAGAGAGACACAAGTTAAGCTTGCAGAGAAAAATAGAATAAGAATTAAAAGCTGGCAAACAGCAATGCAAAAAATAAAAAAGGTTGTAATCCTAATCTCTGACAAAATTAACCTCAAGGTACAAACTGTGAAAAAGACAAGTATGGGCATTCTATAATGCTCAAAGGATCAGTAGACCAGGAACCAGTAAACATAATAAACATATGTGCCTAATGAGAGAACCACAAAATTTGTCAAACTATTCAAAAGAAGAAAAATGAAATCACAGACACAACAATTATAGTAGGTGACTTTAATACACCACTATCAGAGAAAGATAGATCACTGGGAAAGAAGCTCAACAATGAGGCTACAGAGCTAACCACTTCAATTAGGCAACTGGAACTGATAGACATTTGTAGAAATGTCTATCTGAAAAAAAAAACACCCAAAAACTTTCTTTGCAATAATTTTAGAAAGTAGACCATATATTACATCATCCTCCGTCACCCATCACCCATTTTTCCATTTTTTGTTCCCCTGGGAGGGGGTCCTAGTTTGATCCTTGTGAAGATATGGAAAAATAATCTATAACTTATCAAGGGTTCATGAGAGAGGGTAGGCTGGGGAGGTAGGGGAAAGAAATGGGGAGCTGATATCAAGGACTCAAGTGGGAAGAGAATACTTTGAAAATGATGGTAGCAGCATATGTGCAAATGTGCTTGACACATTGGAGGAATGTATGCATTGTGATAAGAGATGTAAGAGCTCCTCTCCAATAAAAGTATTAAAAGAAAGAAAGAAAGCAAATAGACCATATACTGGGAAACAAGTCAAGCCTGAGTAAATTCAAGTACATAGAGATCACTCACACATTTCTCTCAGACCACAATGCCATAAAGCTGAAGATCAACAAATGAATGATCAGAAAAAAAACAAGGGAAAACAATTAGAGGATAAATAATGGTCTTCTGCAACACAAATAGTCACTTGCCCACATTAGAGAGGAAATTAGAAAGTTTCTAGAAACTAATGAGAATGTGAATACAGCATACCAAAAACCTATGGAATACAGAAACAGCAGTTATCAGAGGAAGTTTGACAGCAATTACTGCATATATGAGAAAGGAGGAGAGACTTATTACTGATCCACTAAGACAAAACCTCCAGCAACTAGAACAGAGTCAACAGAATAGCCCCTCCAATAGCAAAAGAAAAGGAATAAGAAAAATCAGGGCAGAGTTAAAGAGTGGGAAGACAAAAATATAATGCATAAAATCAATGCAGCAAAAAGGTGATTCTTTGAAAGGATCAACAGAATCAGCAGACCACAAGCAAATGTAACCAAGGAAAGGCAGGGGCACACATCAATAGCCAGGATAAGGGATGAAACAAGGGAAATCGCAACAGACCCCAATTAGATTAAAAGAATAATCACAAAGTACTTTGAAAGTCTCTATTCTAATGAATTCAACAATGTGGAAGGCATGGACAAATACTTGGAAAAACAATCCTTCCCTAGATTATTCTGTATAGTGGTTAAGAATCTCAACAGACCCATAGCAAAAGAAGTAATAGATAGGGTTGCCAGGAAACTACCAACAAACAGAGCTCCTGGACCAGACGGCTTCACAGGAGAATTCGACCAAGCAGTCAGGGAAGAGCTGACACCATACTTCCACAAATTATTACAGAGCATAGAAAAAGATTGCAAACTCCCAAACTCATTCTATGAAGCAATATAACTTTGAAACTCAAACAGGGCAAGGATCCTTCAGGAATAGAGAACCACAGACCGATATCTCTAATGAACATAGATGCAATTATCCTTAACAAAATATTGGCCAATAGAATAGAACAATACATAAAACATATCATCCATTATGATCAGGTGGAAATCATTCCAGGGATGGAGAAATGGTTTAGCATCTGAAATTTCATCAATACTATTCACCATATTGATAAGAAAACATGATAAGTATCACATGATTATATTGACAGATGCAGAAAAAGCATTTAACATCCAACACCCATTCCTAATTAAGACACTCAATAAGATAGTAATGGAAGGATAATTCCTCAAATTAATAAAAGCTATTTATTAAAATCTAATAACCATCATAGTCAATAGAGAGAAGATGGAAATAATCCCACTGAAAAAGGGAACCTAACAAAAATTCCCTTGTCCTTACTTATTTTCTGCATTGTGCTGGATGTCATAGCTAACAACATAAGGCAGCAGAAGGCATTAAAGGTATCTCTCTGGAGAGTTGGAGGTGAAACTATCACTGTTTGCAGAAGACATGATTCTATACATTGAAAATCCCAAAAACTCCACAATAGGAGTACTGGCAAGGATAGAGGAATACAGAAGACTGGCGAGATACAAGGTCAACAAACAGAAGTCTTTGATTTTCTAGATATATCAGAAGAGACCATGGAAGAGGATATCAAGAAGGCAGTGTTCTTCACAATCGCCAAGAACAAATTGAAATATCTAGGGATATATCTAACACAAAAAAAAAAGACTTATATAAGGAAAACTACAGAACCCTATTACAGGACACCTAAAAGTAACCTACACAAATGTTTGAGTATCCCATGCTTGTGATCCCTCGCTTTCTCTTTTTTCTTCTTGGTTTGCTTCCGTATGGGTGTGGGTCAGTGTGTCTCTCAATGGGGCCAGCCATGTAGACCTCTCTGTTCATGAGTTTCTCTATGTGGGTACCTTGCCCTCAAGGTTTGGCACACTATGGTGGGATCTACACTCACACTCCCATTTCTCTTGAGACATAAACAACGCCCTTCCCCTGGGTAGATTAGTGCCCACTGCCCCAGTCTATCGTCTCTCCTCTTCCCCCCTTTCTTCTTCCCTACACCCCTTACCCTTCTTTGTGTTAGAATGACATGTATGTCCTTGGGTTGGGTCTGCTCCCACACCCCATCACAATTGCCTGTACCACAACCCTTATAAGTGTGTGATGATAAGTGGCTTTTCTTCTCTACCTACTGTGCTGACATACTTCCCATAGTGGACTCATGCTGTACTTGTCCTTTTGTGATTGGCTAACTTCGCTTAGGATAATTTCCTCCAGCACTTCCCATGAGATGATGTGCTTCATGCAGTCATCAGTGCTTTTCAGTGATTCATAGCACTCCATTGAGTATGTGCCAGAGTTTTCTGATCACTCATCTATCGCTGGAAATTTAGGTCATTTCCAATTCTTTATGATTGTGAATTGTGTCTCAATAAATATTGGAGCACAGACAGATGGGCCTGGTCTACTTCTTACTTCTTCTGCATATATGCCCAGTATAGGGATTGCTGGGTTGTAGGGTAATTCAATTTCCAATTGCTTTAAATATTGTCAGATGGCTTTCCACAGTGGCTGTGCATATCTACAAGACTACCAACAGTAGAGGAGAGTTCCTATCTCACCACATCCCCTCCAACATTTGTGGTTCTCTGATTTTCTTATTTGGACTATCTTCAAGGCTGTTAGGTGATATTTCATGGTTGTTTTAATTTGTATTTCTCTGATGGCTAATATCGGGAGCATTTTCTCATATGTTTATTGGCCATTCGGATCTCCAACCTACTGAGATGTCTGTTCATGTCTTCTGCCCTCTTCCTCGGGGGGTTAATTGTTTCTTCTTTTGAAGGCTAGGAGGGTGTTGTAGATCTTGGTAATAAGCCCTTAGTATGTTGTGTCATTGCTAAAAATCCTCTCCTAGGTTGGGCAGAGGATCCTGCCTACCATGCCCATACAGAAGCAAACCAAGATGGAAAAAGAAAGAGTGCAGGACTAGACTCCATACGGGCACACCAAACCTTGAGGATAATGTCCCTGAATGGAGCTGCTAAGGCACAGAGAGGACTGTAAGGCTGACAACAGCTGGGGCATGATGTTCCCTCACTGGAACATACTAAAACATAGGACAACACATGCCAGGGACTGAGTGCAGTCTGACTACCAACACAGTGGGGTGAACCAAGAAGGGAACAACAGAGATCAACAGCAGGAGCAAAGATAAGCCACAACCACCCTCCACGGAGCCCCCAAAATAGACTTCAGGTTAGGAGGGGCAATTCTCAATCCCACCCCCACCCCCAGGATCGGTGGGTAGATGGTCATAAAGTCAGAAGACAGACCTGGAATTATGTATATTTTTTGTTTCATTTTTTAAAAAAATGTAAATCTTTTGCTAGTCTTTTTGTTGTTGTTTTATTTCATTTATTATTTTTCCCTTTTTTTCAATCTTTTTTTTTGTCTCTGTTATTGTTTTCCTACTTATATAAGATAGGAAGGGGAAGAAAGTCTGAGGAAAAAGCAAGGGACAGATGATTCTGGAAGGACTTCGGAGGAGTAGGAGTTGGGGTAAAGGAGCAGTAAGCAAACAACACCATGGAAAGGGGAACTACTAGGGAATTAAAAGCAACCAAAAGGAGGACAAAGAGATCCCTATGGTGTTGGAGCAACAGTAACCTAGCTGAAAAGAATTATTAAGAGGCAAAAGGGTGAGTATCATGGTAGGACAGGAGGAAGGTAAAAGGAAACAGGAAAGATCTAGGAAGCAAAGTGATGGATAGAAGTATAAACATAGGTGTGCACTTATGTAAATAAATTAATTCATAAAAATAGTTATTGACCTATGTACATATATTTATATGCCAATACATTGATGAACATTGCTCAAGCCCTCCCTTAATGCAAGAACAATTTGTTCTAACAAGCTGGCATTTTGTGATGCTCATCCTCCTGGAATAATCTTGAATACAAATGGGTACATAAGCAAATGTGGTGAAGAAAGCTGATGGTGCCCAGCTATCAAAAGATATAGCATCTGGGGGTCTGAATGGCTTGAAGTTAACCAAATGGCCAACTAGCAGAGAAGCAAAAAGCTCACATGGAAGAAGCCCATCAGCCTATGGGATCATGAGATATCGACACAATCATCTAACAGGCACCAGAAGACCCAAAACAACAAGAACAAAAAACATATTTTTGAGAATGAGAGGAGTTGGAATAGAGACTCCAAACCCATCTGTAGACAATAGGACATCCCCTTACAGAAAGGCCACAAGGAAGGGATGAGTCAAGCAGGGTGCAGTATAGCACCGATGAAACACACACTATTCCACTGTTTCTTTGAGACATCGTCAGCCCCCAATATCATGAGCCCAGACCTACGCTTCAGTTCTGCCTACATTGGAGCATGTATACTGGTACAGATAAGAGTGCAAGACACACGGAATCCACCTCAGATAAACCCTCAGGAACAGAAATGGGAATAGCAATACCAGGAGGGTAGGGGGAATGTGGGTGGCTGGAGGGGAGGAAGGGGAATGGATTGCAATGATTGACACATAACTCCCCATCCACAGAGGGGGGAGAACAACAGAAATGTGGTTGAAGGGGGACAGTGTTTGGTGTAATGTATGAAAGGAATAACAATTTATAATTTATTAAAGGGTTACAAGGGGGGAGGGGGTAAAAAGAGGAGCTGATACCAATGGCACAAATAGAAAGTAATTGTTTAGAAAATGATGATGGCAACATATGTACAAATATGCTTAATACAGTTGATGTATGGAATGTATGTAGCCCCCAATAAAATGATTTTTAAAAAGAAAAATAATAATGCCCTGAATGACATTAAAGTATAATAAACTAATTAATCAACCAACAAATTATTAAATAACCCAGAAATCTTAAATAAGTTAGTTAAACCTTCAGACTCCATATTTTTCATATCTAATAAAAGAGAGTGATAAGACTATAATGATTTTCTGGTTATCTCATTAGTTTGCTAAAACCATATAATTTTGTTGTTGCTGCCTCCTTAAAATTCTGTGGTTAATAATTGCCCATTACTTTCAGTTGTATCATTTTCTAAGACTTTTCATTTTCTTTTTATCAGGAACTTTATCTCTAAGTAACTATCCATTTTCCTTCACCAGTAATCTTACCTGGGCTGAATTGGAAACCCTACCGAAGAAGAAGATCAAGGAACAGTCCATAACTTTGATCTTCGGTCTCTAAAAGAGCCCAAGGATAAGAAGCAAGGCCAGGCACTGTCGGCCTAGGCAGCCCTGCGAGCGTGGATGAGCTGCAAGAATGGAAGCACAGAGTAAACCATTTGCAGACTTGCTAAACAAAAGGATGGAGCTTTGAAGTGAAGGACATTGTAAAGAAGAGAAAATAGATGGTTTGCCAAATGGCAGAGAGAAAACTTATCAAATAGATTAGATGTGTCTGACTGACTGAAGAGCATGCAGGTGGAATAAGACTTTTTGAAAAGCCATGCATATAATAGAATAAACTGACTTCATTTTCATACAGAATGGAGACAGTCATTTCCTGATTATGCAGCTGACTCAGTGGCTAATGCTGATCTAAGATGGAATCTCGACTGTCAGTCGCCAATGAGTAACTTGCCAGCGAGTAGTTCAGTCCTCACTCTTATCAGCTTCAGTCACTGTGGTTATCTCACTGGGCTGGGATAAGGAGGACATGAGATAAGGTCTGAAGAGTCCTTAGCTCAGTGCTGGTACCCCTAAGAGAGCTAGCATTAGTACACACATTGAAGCCGCCCAACCAGTCCAGGAAATCCACAGTCAACATCACAGGCTTCAGTGGACATTACAACTCAATGTAAAGAAAAATGTTCTCACAATTTTGCCAATAGTTAATATCATGATAAAAGGAGAAAATATTGAAAATGTCAAGGTTTTTATCTCGCTTGGATCCATAAGCATTGCTAATGGAAGCAACAGTCAAGAAATCAAACAATTGTGTCAGTCTGCTGCAAAGACTTTTCTAAAGTCAAGATGTCACCTTGAGGACCAACGTGTTATGGATGCAAGCCAGGGTATTTTTAATCGTCTCACGTGTATGTGAAACTGGATGAGGAAAATGGAAGGAGAATCGATGCATTTGGATTATGGTGCTAGGGAGAGTTCCATAGACTATACAAAAAGAAACATATATGTCTTACAAGAACTACAGCCAGAGTGGTCCTTACAAGCAAGAATGTTAAGACTTAGACTATGTACTTGGGGCACATTATCGGGATAAAACGGTCCTTGGAAAAGTATATTATACTTGGCAAGTATAAGTTCAGTGAAAATACAGGAAAATCCTCGAAGAAGGGGGTTGTTAACCAGGGGCTTCAACAATGAGCACAAACAGAACAATGTTGAGGTTGACCCAGGACCGTGGGGGTGATTCGTTCCAGGGGACACAGGGTTGCTATGGGTTGGAACCAACTTGGTGACACCTAACAAAAGCATAGCAGCACAGTTATATAAGAGAGAAAATAAGGTATGCTTATGGGTTAAGGGCCTTTTATCACTGGGTGAGGCTAGCCAGATCAGGATGAGCTAGCATGGAAACATACCAAGCTATCCCAGGAAATCCAGGGTCAATATTGTTGGTGGAGAGTTTAAATTATTGCGACTAGAAAGCAAGTTTTTGAGAAAGATTAGGTTTGCTACTCTCATAAACAATTACGTTCCTGTTTATTCACAGGGCTAGTTCTACAGAGTAGCTATGAATTGGAATCAACTTGATGGCAGTGAATTAGAGAGCAAACTTTCAGAAGCAATGACCTGGAACTGAATTTGCATCCATGCTAAGAATTAAAAACAGTTTCAAGTAAGTGAGCTCTGACAGTTCCAGGAACTTGACAAAAAGAAACCTATCTTTTGTGTTGGTCCAGCAGCAAAGCTTTGCTCAATACAATGCAGCCTGCAGTATCACAGAAAGAGCCATCAGTATTTCTTGCTATTTTTATAGGCTAAACACCGGGAACATTTGATCTTATCTCACAATTTGGTGTCTCTTTTTAGCTTTTACAGGACTAAGTGAGAGAAAGCACACAAGCACACACTAGCAAATAGTACGAAGAGTGGTTGGTAGCTTTTAATAGGTCTTTCCCAGGTTACCAGAAACTGAAACACAAATCTAATTGATGATCTTAATTATCCCCCAAATACTCAAGAATGCACATTGGAGAATCTTTCATTAAATGATATTATAATTAAGACAGTGATTTACATGTTAATGATCAGGTGGGTACCCAGAAACTTTTAGACCCTTGTGGTATAATTTAAATATTTTAAAGCTATGTATATATTTTAAATTCCTACATTCGCTGGCATAATTATAATTCCACTTAGAAGGTGGTGAGGGAAGAGCCAAAGTAAATAATATATAAGTAATAGCACATCTAAAGAAATCACCCAGTCTCTTCCCAAGGAAAAATTTTTATAGAGATATAATATCAGATTTGACTGTTTCTTAAGGTGTCTATTGGAGGAAATTTACAAATTTTGATATTCTCAAAGGAGCACTAACATGATTTAGTTTCAAAAGCACATTTTTAATTCATTTACTTACTATCCTCTATTGCCTTAAATTTCAAAATGCATATTTTCAGATTCATAATTGTGTAACTCATCAAGTGCCAGTCTCAAATGGGACTAATGAATCATTCAACATGGAAATCGAAAACTTGGGGGAAGGAGGCAAACCCAAGTAGTATTGAAATATGCAAGAGCTATGTTATGACTTATTAGCATGTGCCCAAATTCTGATTTATATGAACAAAAAGCCAGAAAAAGAATGAAATGTTCCTCATTTTAATTTTTGTAAATCTGCTTTTGTTTCTTGGGCTCCCTCATATGCCACTCATGAGAAAAGTATATGCATATTCAAAGTAGATATTCAGAAGTAATAGCAATTGATGCAGAAATTCTTTCCTAAAGTTAGTTTCATGATTTTATCAAAAAGTTAACCTCCCTAAAAATCTGTTAAATGATAAATTACAAGTCTATTTATTTTATTGCTCCTTGAATTAAAAACAAAATTCAGTGGTGAACTTGATTTTACTTTGATTACTGAATACTTTTAAGCAATTTTCTGCTCAAATTTCCAGCCTTAGGAACAACTGAATCAGCATCATCACAAAATGTTAAAAATCAATAATTATCTATAATATTGGGGGAAATAAAGGTCTGAGGGACATTTTTGGGAATCAATTCTTTACTTACATTACAGAGAAAACACTGGTGGCTTTATAACTTTTGCAAGTGAGAAAAAAATAAGCTACCCTCTTGGAATTATGATTAGTTTCATTCTCCCTATCAGTCATTCTCTCTCTGTAAGAGTGTGTGTCTCCTATCTTTCTATTGCCATCTCCTTCCATCCATTTCCTTCTGGATTTAAAAACTGAGGTAAGATGAAGTAAATTACTCACTGAAATGACCAAGTACAAGATACAAAGTCTTTGGATGATTAACGGGCCTCTATCAAGAGAGATGAGCGACATGTCCAACTGGAAAATAGATGGGCAGGCCGTAAGAACGGATCACTGCAAGCAAATTTTACCCTGTGCTTCCCTCATTAGAAACTTGACCATCTTATGGATCCCCTTCTGTGTTATGCTTGTTCCACACCTTTGCCAAAGCTGCAAAGGGCAGGCAATTCTGAAGAAAAATTCTTTCAATCTGGGAAAACTCCAACACTTTTTTAAACAAGGGTTTCTCTCAGCACCCACTCCAGGCAAGAATATACGTTTTCTTCTCCTCCTTCTCTTTCTTTTTAAAAGCTGAAATAATTTTTGTTGATTCATGCCTCCAAGATTGATTTCTTAAATTGACAT
Organism: Tenrec ecaudatus; assembly: GCF_050624435.1. Lineage (NCBI taxonomy): Eukaryota > Metazoa > Chordata > Mammalia > Afrosoricida > Tenrecidae > Tenrec > Tenrec ecaudatus. The sequence continues at coordinate 21,936,550 of NC_134543.1, forward strand.
TACTGTATGAGAATCTTAAGCTACTGTGATTATCTAATTTGTTTCTCAGAACCCCTTGATTGTCATTTTCTTGGTGTCTTATTTCATAATTAATATTTATAACACTAAATAGAAAGATGTGTAGACACAGCACCATCGCCAAGTTTTTCTTAAGGCTTACATAGACAAGTAGTGAGCTATTGACAGCACAATTTTAAACCTAGGGAAAACATGTACTATGTTTTGAAAGTTGATTAAATTCTCCAAATTCTGTAGAATTGGTCAATAAACAGGACGTGTGAAGATAATCTTTGCATCATATGCCTCCTGAAATAATTTTGGTCCATATTGAAGTGTGGTCATTATTTCAAAGGCATTTATTTGGTTTCCTGTCTTCTCATTTCAAAACTTAAGAATTTTAAGAAGACAGTTTGCTATTATTTATCTCTACGGTGCCAACACGATTAAATATCTGTTGTTTGGCTGACTCTGGATGGTACATACAAATGTTAACATGCTCAGCTGCTCAGAAAAGGTTAGAGATTCAATTTCCCATAGAGGTACTTCAGGAGAATGGTCTGAAGATGTCCTTCCCAAACACTTGCTCTTGGAATCTCTCTGGAACATAGCTCTCAGCCTGGGTTAGACTCCACTCAATAACAACTAGTCGTTCTTGTTGCTCATCTGGAAACTTCCTATATAGTCATTTTCAATGAGTGCTTCTGATTACAATTAAAGACGTGAATATGTATTAAGTACCTACCAATTACCTGGTACTAAGTATCTAAGGATCCAAAACCAATTCCATGAAATATTTTGTCATCTTAAACCCTCAAAATAATGCAGGGGTGACATTATGAAGAAGATTGATAACAACAGGCAGGAAGCTGATTGGATTTATTCATACTCCCAACAACTGAGATGTGACAAATGACAAATAAAAACTTAAGACACATTTATTCATGAAAAAATATAAACATGTGATTTTATCACAAGGAACTTCTCTTAGTCTGCATAGTTCTAGGAGGAAAAAAATCACAGTCTCACTGGCCAAAAGGGGCAGACTGGTTCATGTTCCAAAAAAGCACCTAGAAATAGAAGGCCTAAAGAAAAAATCTATGCAAATGTTTATAAGGTCTAAACTAAGTGTTCATGTATGACATACAGAGAGACCAGTAAAAAATAAGTATTAAGGGCATTTGAAAATGTGTGGGTTCTTCCGATATATTTCTCACTTCACAGAGTTCAGAAGGAAAAGAGAAAATACAGGTTTGGGGAATCTGATCATAACCTTTATCTCACTCATTGGCTAATGATGAAAGAATAAAGTGGAGCGTTATGTCAGTTTGTAATCAGTGACCCTACAGGGCAAGCAAACCTTCTCAATGGGTTTCGTGAGGCTCTAAGCTTTCAGAAGGCCTTGACTGAGACTGATTGACACAATGCCTGCATCCCTGGGCTCTAGAATGGGAACGATTGTGAGGATGATGCAGTGGGAGGGCTTCATTCTGTGGTGAATAAGGTCGCGGTGGGTGGGAACCACCTCAGTGATAAGTAACAACAAAACTTTCAGAAGCAGATGACCAACCATGTATCCCAAGTTTTCTCTGGCTGCATTAGAACCGCAAACTTTTCAGCTAATATATATATATATAATTATACAGGTTATATATAATTATATATTATTATACTTATAATAATATATAATATATTATTATACAAGGTTATATATTATATATAATGTTATACAATATATAATTATATGATATATCATTATACAAGGTTTATTATAAACACTTTTAATTATATATATATATTTTGGGTCCCCTTTCTGTTACTTTATGTTTTCTTTGGAAAACATAAAGTAACAGAAAGGGGACCAAAATTGAAACAGCCTAAGTAGGAAAAACAAAGCCCAAAACATTGCCATTAAGTTGATTCAGTCTCCTGATGATTCTAGAAGTTAAGAGGTGAGCTGTTAAGCATACTGTAGATGGTTCCAACCCGCCAGCTTGGAAAGGCTCCGGGGCAGTTGTATTGGCCCCCAGGGGTCACTATGAAGCAGAATTGACTCCAATGGTAACAGATTGTTATGTTTATCATAGCAGTCAGATACACAGTAGAATCAACACCAGAAAAACAAACAATGGGCAAAGTTTAGACTAGTTCAAGTCTGTAAAATGTTTCCTTCTGGGTGGACAGAGTCATTCATTCATCTGGTAATGAAATATAGCAAAACATGTGCATTATTACCTGTATTATTTATGTCCCAGGAAACCCATTTCAGACTTAGATAATAGGATTTTTCTTAGAGACTGATCATAGAGGCATTCTCTGCATAACCAGCCATAATTATTAAAATTACAGAATTTCAGGAGAAATGCAGCTGGTCTCTTGGAAATGCTTTATTTGCACCACCTGGGCAAACTGATATGGCAGGACTTAGTCTCCCAGAGATACATAATATCCTTATCTGTTAATAACAAAGGGAACAGGGCACTCCAAAGACCAGTTTCCAGAATATCCTTATCTGTTAATAACAAAGGGGACAGGGCACTCCAAAGACCAGTTTCCAGTTGTCAACTGAAAACCAATTCTGCAGACTGACCCTTCTGCAAATCAACATTCAGGTTGTTTTATTAAGCCTTTGCTGGGAAAAGTGACACATTTTTAATTCAAAGAAATAGATTATCAGTAGAACAATAGATATTCCAGAGTAAGCATAAGATAAATAAAATCACTGTTTTAAAACAAAGCAAATCTAGGAAAACATATATCTGCTAGAGCAGCAAGTCTCAACCTGTGGGAGTCTAAAGACCCTTTCACAGGGGTCGCCCGATTCATAACAGTAGAAAAATGACAGGAAGTAGCAACAAAAATAATTTGATGGTTGGGGGTCACCACAACATGAGGAACTGAATTATAGGATCACGGCACTGGGAATGTTGAGAAGCACTGCGCTAGAGAAAACTAGGACAAGAGAGCCTCCCTGGCATCAAGTCTATGGCTACTCATAGTTGCCCTCACAGGACAGCGTGGAACTGCCCCTGCGAGTTTCAGAAACTGTAACTCTTTATTGGAGTCGAAAGCCCTGTCTTTCTCCCAAAGAGCAGGAAGGTGAGTATAAATACATGTTTGTATAATAAAGAAAATTCAAAATAAATGAAGCAAAAGATGACAGAATTGAATAAAATTAGGCAAAACAATATTAGTTATACATTGAGATTGGAATGCTCTTCTCTTGGTGATTTAATAAAGAAATAAACAGCAAATCAATAAGGATAGAGAAAAGTTGAACAATCCTACCAAGTCCCTTGACCTAATTCATATCGTTAGAACACCCTGCAAAAACTAAATAAACATTCTTCTCAAGGGAAAATGGCGTAATCACCAGCGCAGTTTAACAAAGAAAATTGGAAGGTGTCTTGAACAAAAACAAACAAGCAAAACAAAGAAATGAAAAGGTGTTGTCTGCTGCTGTGGCAGGGATTCGAGTAATTCCCCATTTTAAAGGCTTATATGACAAAGAATACCATGTGGTTGGTACCTTCCAGGTGACGCTGACACACAGTTGTTTGAGTCGCTTGTTGCAGCCATTGTGTTAATTTACCTCCTAGAAGATATTCCTCGTTTACACTGCCCTTCCGCGTTTCCAAGACTGACGTCCTTTCCAGGGGCTGATCTCTATTGGTAACACGTCCAAAGTATGTAAGATGAAGTCTCCTTGTTTCTAAGGAGCATTCTGGATGTCTTTCCTCCAAGACAGATTTATTTGTTCTTATGCAAGTCCATGCATAAATATTTTTTCAGTATTTTTTGCAAACACATAATACAACTGCATCATTTTTTCAGTTTTCCTTATCCATTGTCCAACTTTCCTATGTAAAAGAGATGACAGAAAATGCCGATTTGGTTCACACACACCTTAGTCTTCATTGCGACTCTTGAACTCTTTAAAGTGACTTTGTGCAGGTTTACCCAATGCAATACCTCAATTACTACTTCAGAGCTGCTTTCCGAAGCACTGAGTTTGAATCCACGTAAAATGAAATGCATGAAAATTTTAACCGTTGTCCCATTTATTATGACAACCAGCAAGTGCTTCACGTCCTCATTTTCAGCAAGGCTTTCTCCTCCAGTAAAGAGATGCAATCTTGAACACCCGCCGAGGCGGCTTTGTCTTATCATGTAAGGTGGTTATGAGTGGACCTGACTCAATGGCACTTTTAGTTTAATCAGAGGGGGTCACCTTCTGGCACGATATCTGCCAAGATTCTGCTGTTCTTTATAGGACTTTTAGTGGCTAATTCCTAGTCAGTCTGTGTCTTCTTCAAAGTCTATTCTTAATCTGGAAACGCTGCTGGAACTTTGGTACTCTGCTGGTATTTAAAATACCAGTGACATAGCTTCCAACATCGCAACAGTATGCAAAACACCACAGTGAGACAAATGGTCGCTGTCAGAGAAGAGGATCTTACGTTTAAGTATATGTTTAAGTAGCTTATATTTTTGTATTTCAGGATAAAACGTGTTGTTGTTGTTTTAATTGATGATGAATGGAATGTCATACCTGCTCAGTTTGTGATTCCTAGTGTAAGGTTATTTGATTTAAAAATGGCCAAAGCCAGTTCATTTCAACTAAATAATGACTCAGATATTGATCCTCAAGTGTTCCAATTGATTTTAGAAAACTCAAAATTTCTCTGACTAATAATTTGTACGTTACAATTTTTTATTAATACGAGATGCTTGCAACTGATTCTTTTCATTTGATTCTTGCCACAACAGCCAACGAAGACCCTGCAAGTTTTCCTCCATCCACATCATTAAGTAACCTCTCTTTGGAAGGCATTCTTCCAGTTGAGTGTCTAGCAACCTGAGGACCTCACCATCTGGGAGTGCATCCTACACGCTAGGCTGCTATTGATCAAAATATTAGTAAATCAAATCTATAAACACATGCAAAAGAGAATACATAATAATCAAGAAAGATTTATCTCAAGGTTACAAGTTTGTTTCAAGATTTGAAAAACAATCAGTATCATTTAGATATACAGTATCTACTTAGTAACTCATCTAATTTTCAATGCTTCAAGTGTATTTGTAAGTATTTTCATTCTGGAACTTATGACACTAAGATTATAATGTGCTCAATAATTGGCCAGATGTCATATCATGTAAAGCAGAACAAAGGTGGTAGCTCAATTGTCTTATATGATATTATTCTTCCTTCTTGGGATTCTCCCTCCCACTATGAGTTGCAATCACATAAAACATATGTGTTCTAATACATGAATGTTATTTTAACTGTTTTTAATTGCTTATGTTGCATTGGTATTATTTTGGCTAACATTCTTTCTCTTCTGGTTAAGAAATAGTTATTCCAAAAAAAAGGATGCTATATCCATCATAACTGGTGCCTTTCTTTTGTATTGCACCAAATGCAGTGCACCAATTGCCCCCGTCTCAGTAATAGCACTGCAGCCAATGAATATGAAACATTACTTAAGGCAAAAGGTACCCATGTTCCATTTAGTTAAGAAAAGCGCTCAATCTATCTGAGGGTAGAAAGAAATGTCAATGCCATGGGCTGAGCCCGCTTCAGAGCATGGTTTCTTTCTTCACCAAATAACAGTTGTAATGCAAGTCCAATAAATTAATATATGTAGTTAAGTAGTGGATCACCATGAGAAAATAAAATGTCTTCATATATATAAATATCCATACATACTCTTGCATTGTCCCTATAATATCATTTGAATCATTTAAATAAAAATTGCTGTAAAGTACAACAATAATCCACAGCATGAGAGCATCTGGGATATGCGAGTGATGCTGTGGGAAGGCCAGATTAAGTTTAGTCTTTAGAAATGCTTTCAAAGACCCATTTAAAAATTCCAACATTGAGATGCATGAAACTTTTTGATACTAAAAAACAAACAAAACATGGTGCTTACAGATATAGGCATCCATTCCCTAAATACTTTCACTCTATTCTCTTGTAAAAATTCCTAGTCTTGCTTCTTAATCATTTTCTAGATTCCTCACAGACTTCTAATTCCTTTCTATGGTGATCATTAAGAAGTTAATATCTAAAATATAGAATAACATTTCTATAGAATAATATTGCTACCAAATCTGTCTCTTGAATAGGTCAGATCCCGAGTCCATTCTGACTTATCTCGAGCTTTGGAATCACCAATTATAACAATTCTACCTTATATATATGACAGGGGTTGACATCTATATTAGTTGTCATTGTCAGATGTCATCGAGTTTGCACTGACTTATGATAAAAAATGAACACCGAAAAGAACATTTGCCTGGCCCTGTGCTAGCTTCATGACCCTTGCTATGCTTGTATGTATTGCTTGGGCACTGGGTCAACCCATCTCACTGAGAGATTTTTCTTGCTTCACCAATAGTGATATACCTTTCCAGGTCTTTCTGGTGATGAGTCCAAATTTGTCAGATGAATTCTCACCATTTTTCCTCCTAAGGAACATTCTGGGTTTACATCTTCTTCTACATGCCAACTTGTTCTCCTGGCATCTCCAGTATATTCTGTATCCTCTGCCAACAGCACAATTTGGATGTATTACATAATTATTTAGTCTTTCTTTTTCATTATCCAGTTTTCTCATGGATATAAAGCAATAAAGCAATTGAAAAGTTCGGGACCTGGGTCAGACCCATCTCAGTCATGACAGCAGTGAGTAAAACATATCTTTCTGAATAACTTAAACCGAATGGTACAAAAATCTACATTCAACTGGCTAAGACAATACTAGTAGGAAAAGTGCTGAGAAAACCAAAATCTAAATTGAACTCATTGTTTTTGAGTTGATTCTGATTCAAAACTACTGAATAATGAAAAAATAAATCTTGACTGCCATTGAGTGTGACTCATAGGACAGGATTTCTGAAACGATAACTGTTCACGGAAGTAGAATGCCCCATCCTCTGGCAGAGCGGCCATTGCGAGCTTGCAGATCACAGCACAATGCACAGGGACTGAATAGGGTGGGGTAAAACCAACCTTTTGGCTTTTTGAGACTGTAAATCTTTATGGTAGTATGATAGCCCATCTTTCTCCAATAAAATAAAATCAACCACTATGCCACTGGGATGCCTTACCAAAATATTATGTAGAGTTAAAATAAAAGGGTATTGATTAGGGCTACTTGATTTGAGTTTCTGTGACCAAAGAAGACCCTTGGTGGGTCTATGGATTACACTGCTAACTGCAAGGTCATTAGTTTGAAACTACCAGCTCCTCTTCAACAGAAAGATGAGGTTTCTACTTCTGTGAATGGTTATCTTCTTGGAAACCCACAGGACAGTTCTACTTTGTCCTATAGGGTTGCTATGAGTAAGAATTGGCTCAATAGCAATGAGTTTGTTTGGGGGTGCCTGGGGTGGGTTTGATTACTAAAGAGAGAAATAAAGGAAATTGCTGGGGGTGGATTGATTTTGTCTGTGACCTTATTATAATACGTTTACAAAGGTCTAGAAGGAAATGCACTTCTTTATACAAACTGCTATCAGTTTCCTCTTTGGTCACAATAATTGCTGAGACTTTACTATTATCTACCAACAATGATTCACTCCTCATATTTTATTTTAACATATGCCTTGAGATAATACACAGGCTTTGGTGAATACCAAAGACTAGAATCTGTCGTAATAGGGATGGGAGGACTGTTTGAAGGGTCAGATTGGCTCATCTCAGGAGTGTCATTGTTTCTCATTCATATTGCTCATATTGAGTCTATATGGTGCCAATTTCTAAGATGCAATAGCACATCAGTTCAGAAAGCTTCCATCTGGTCCAAACAATGCAGTCATATTTCATACAAACCACCCTCTTTTATCTTGCACACCTTCCAATATAGGTGTCAGATCCAGTTAGGCAAGTCACACATAAGCATGTACCATCAATGCAAACATCAAATCAAATCAATTTTAGGTATTTAATGCATTAAGCTACTGTCAAGTCTAATTACACCTCCTCCAAACATCATTGGAGAACTCTATACTGTTGAATAGGGAGCAGGAACTTGAGTGCAGACATTAGATTTCCCAAGGACAAGAGGTTGAGATTTTTGTGAGTATTTCATAAAATGATGACATGTGCATCCTAAGCAAGATTGTGAGTTTTGTGTAGACTGGGTTGGGTATGTATGTATATATATTTATATATATATACATACATATATGTATATATACACATACATGTATATATATACATACACACACACACATATATATACACTAGATTTTTCCATTGAAATATATACATTATTAGAAGCATTCATTTTAACCCACGAAAAGAAGAAAATAACAACAGAAATGACTATCAACTATTTGGTTTGGTTGTAATTCTTTCTGCCTCTCAACTATATAGTTTTAAAAGAATTTAAAAGTTCAATAATTTCTGAAAGCCTTTTTTAGTGCCTTATCATCACCCTGATCATTAGGAGTCTAATCAGTTGGAATGACTTCAACCTTCTCACAAATTGTATATATATATATATATATATTCACTAGTTTATCAAAGGTATCTTTATTGGTGGTGGACCAACATGATGACCCTTCTGGCTTATAAGAGTTAATTGCTAATATTTTGAAATTTTATCAACTAATTTTCAAAATACTGATAAGCAAAATTAGACACACCAAGAGTATTTATACCATTAAAAATACAAAATGATTCACTTTGCCTTTAGGTTTATGTAATATTTATAGTTCCAGCAAAATTACTTTAAAAGTTTTCAGAAGTGCTTATCCATTAGACTGCTCACTGCAAGTTCAGCAGTTCTAAACCACCAACTCTTCCATGGGAGAAAGATGGGCTTTCCACTCCCATAAAGAGTCTAGAAAATTCAGAAAGGATATTCTATCCTATCCATAGGGTTGATATGACTTTGCATTAACTCAATGGTAGTGACTTTGGCTTTGGTTTTGAGATAAGGTATAATTGGTTGCATAATTATAAATCCAGATTAAATAAAGTGTTAACCAGATATTCATCCTCACACGAGATACCCATTGCATATAGAAAACTACAACAAAGGTGACAGTTATAGCCCCATCCGAATCCTTCATTATCCCACTCAAGAAAATTCACAACCCACATTTCTCCAGAGGGGCACACTAGACACATATGCCACTTAGCTTATGAACTCAGTGAATGGGTTTAAGAGAAGATCCGTCTAGAGGTATTTTCAAATAGAGGTATTTAGTCCTGCAAACAGAACCATAAAATGCTGTGTGACTTAAGTTCAAGGTTGTATCCTTTCATCGTATTTATTCAATTTGTATGCTAAGCTGATCTGAGAAGCTGCACTCTGTTAAGAACATGACATCAGTATTAGAGAGTCTCATTTACAACCTACCCTAGACAGATGGCACAATTGTCTCTGTGATACAAAGATTTTTAAGCACTTATTGATAAAAATCAGACTATAGTCTTCAATACGGATTAAACCTCAACCAAAATTTAAAAAAATCATCAAAATAGGGCCAATAAGCAACATCCTGGAAAATGGAGCAATGATTAAAGTTATTCAGTATTTTATTTTGATCCACCGTCAAGACCCATAGAGACAATAGTCACAAAATCAAACTATGTATTGCACTGTGTGAATCTACTACAACAAACTTCTTAAAAGTGCCCAAAGGCAACGCAATCAATTTGGAGGACTTGTTACAGTATTTTCCTTTGCCTCATGTGGCATGGAATATGCATTAGCCTGCTAAATACAGGAACGGCAGTTCAAACGCCACAACCGTTGCTTCCTGTAAATATGAGGTTTTCAGTTCTCTTAACGATTTTGTCTCAGAAACCGTAACAAGCAGCTCAGTGGTGTCCTGGTCCTGTAGGATCACTGTAATTCAGAATCAACTTGATGGCAGAGGGTTTCTTATGGATGTGAAAACTGGACAGTAAATCACTAAAGACTAAACTAAAAAAGAATTGATGCCTTTGAATTATGGCCTTGAAGAAGAATATTGAATATGTCATGAACTGTCGGAATAAAAAATAAATCCATCGATGAAAAGGTCCCAGCAGAATGCTCCTTACAAGGAGGATGGCATGATTTCGCCTCACATCCTTTGGACAGGCCATCAGTAGGAATCTGGTACTAGAGAAGGACACGACGCTTAGTCAATTGGAGGGTCCGAGAAAACCGAGGAAGGCTGCATGACTTTTGACAGATGGACTGAAACAGGGACTGCAACAATGTGCTCAAACAGAGAAGCAAAAGGGACTAGGGTACATTGCTGGAGAGTGTTTGGTCCTGGTATAGACTGGGTTGCTTCCAGTTGGGACTGACTCCGCAGTACTTAACAACAACATCCATAGGAAAGAGCAGAAAAATGCTAAAACAGGGACTATTGTCATGATACTGAGAATGTGCCTCTGGAAGACTGATGCTCATAGAAAGTGTTGTGCAAACACTTTCAAAAGCACAACGATTTGAATGTCACTCATTTGGGTGAAAATCATTGATATTGCATGCTAGTTGGATAACATGTTGGTGGGAAAAGCCCATCAGCATAGTACTATGCCTAGTAAAAGATTTGTAATGTCTTTTGGCTTGGTTTATACTCGGAGAAATATGGTAGTGACTATAATGTTTTTCTTTAAAAAATATGTCATCTCCTATAATGGCCACTTTACATACATAATATCTCTTTACAATGTGACTGAAGGCTAATTTGAGCAAAATGATGAGATTGATCAGTCAAGTTCACCACGATTCATTTGAATCTGTTCTGCAGGAGAAATATGGAGCTATCTTCTCCTGTACAGATTCAACCCTTGGAAGTCTGAGGAAGCAAATCTACTCTGTCCTGTAGAGTCGCTATGAGTCAGAATTGACTCAATGATTTTTGGTTTATTGATAAAATTTTTCCATCTTTAGATAGTTTATATGACATTAAAATTAGAATATTCAGATTGAAAAGAGTCATATAATTTTACCCCAAGGTTTAAAGGCAAGGAGTAACTATGAGTGTAGCCATGCTTGTAATCCATGTTCTGTCAATGAGCCCTTATTTGAAACATCACACACATGCACACTTCACTCACTCACTCATTAAGTCATTAAGTGGATTTAGACTAGTGGTTCTCCACCTTCCTAATGCCACGACCCTTTATACAGTTCCTCATGCTGTGGTGACCCCCCAAACATAAAATTAATTACATTGCTTCCATTGCTACTTCATAACTGTAATTTTGCTACTGTTATGAATCATGCCATGCCTATGAAAGGGTCATTCAACTCCAAAAGGGGTGTCCACCCATGGGTTGAGAACCACTGATTTAGACTCAAAATGACCCTATAGGAGAGCAGTTCTCAACCTGTGGGTTGCAATCCCTTTGGGGTTCGAACAACCCTTTCACTGGCATCGCCCAATTCATAACAGTAACAAAATTACAGTTAGGAAGTAGCAATGAAATTAATGTCATGGTTGCAGGCTGATTTGGGAGGGGGGGAGTCACCACAACATGAAAAACAGTATTAAAGGGTCACAACATTAGAAAGATTGAGAACCACTGTTCATAGGGTTTCTGAGACTAACTCTTTCTAGCAGTAGAAAGAGTCCTTCTCCCACAGTACAACTTCAGACTCGACCCAACTGTCAGCGTGTACAACGACAGACACAGCAAGGAATGCATTACTCTTTGTGCCAAGATAACACCAAGTATGAAGAAGATTTAACAGAAAAGCACGACTGTTATACAAACAGTATATAGGCTTGACCAAAAGTGCCATTTTTTTGTTTTGATTCTAGCCTGCAAGCATTCTTGAAATCATGTTTTAAATTTTCCATAAAGAGAAAAGGTAATTCTGACTTAACTTTCATTTTCTTTTCATTTTGAGGCACACAAGAAAAGGAACACAGCGTGGCTCGTTTCTCTGAACTCTAATGCCCCTTTTGAATTCAACAAGATTTAAGTGGCATTATTTACTGAAAGTTTCCTTGAGGCTAAAAGCTGCCATTGCTTCCAATTTTAGCCTTTACCACTGCAAGAATTAGCACAAACAACATCCATATTCATTAGATGCCTGAAGTATGAGTACATATGATGAGACTTCAAGGCAATCTCACCTCAGAAGTCAGAAAATGGAAAGAAACAAAGAGAAAAAAATAATGAGTGTCAAGTGCAAATGTTCTTTTTAATGTGCATCAAGCAATGCAACTAACTACAGGGATTTTCTCTTTAGCAGTGAAGGGTCATGCATGAAGTGGGCTTCTCCAGATCCCCTGTTGGGTCGGCAGCATGTGCTTGGCAAGAGGCATCTGCCAACATGTGAGAAATACTAACAGATCTCCCTCTAACGAGCTCATTGGACGGGAGCACTAGTTAAAGGAGAAGGTCAAAGAGATGCGTTTGTTTAGCTTTCTCCAACATGTCCGTGTTTTCCTCAGATGAGCAAGAGGGTAACTTTCTCTTGCTTGTTACTGTTTCACACTAAATTAGCCAGCCTGTCAAATGGCTCAATGTAAAAAGGTCATAGCAGCCAAAGAAATACAAAGTAGACAAGCATACAGAAAGCTCTATAGCTACATACATTTGTACAAGTTCTCATTTTTTAATCTGGATCGAAGAGAGGCTGGACCTCATGAGTATTATGGTGTGAGGAGCCATCATTGTATTAAAATAAAATACTCCCCAGTGGCTTATCTCCAGTAAGTAAAACAACATGGAGGTTGTGTGTGTGTGTGTGTGTGTGTGTGTGTTTGCGCTATATCTGACCTCCTCTGGATAGCCTATGGCCCTGAGGCAGGGGTGGGATATGCCTTCACCCTCCAGCCTTCTTCACCCTATTTTGACACTAAGTTCTCCCCTACATGACTCTACTGTGCTGGGTTTGAAAATTCATTGCAGAGGCCACACAGAATTCACTGAGAAGACTCACAATTTTAAAAAGATTTATTAGGGATGTTAAGAAATTACCACAATCCAGGATTAGTAACCAGTAAGGCACAGCAACACCTCTTCTCAGAGAGCAGCCCAAGTCTCTCTCTGACCCTCAGCTTTTCATCCACTTGGTCATTTGGTCCCTGCCTCCTCAGGTCAGGAAGCTTGCCTGCCTCATAATCCCATAGCCTTGGCTCTGAGTCTCTGTGTTTTCTCATGGTTGCTTGGCCTGGGCCTCTAGTGTTGGTCTGACTCCTTTGCTCTGTCCCATAGTCTCCTTCCCATCTCTGGTGCCTCTGCTGTCAGTCTTTGCCATTTCAGAGATCATGAATCTGCTCTTGAATGTAGTTTTGTTCAGATGGCCCTTGGATTTCTCGGTTTCAGAGATGGCTCTTTTCACAGAGGAATGGGGGTATGGTTTTTGTCTTTCAGGAGACCATACTCCCAAGGACTACATTCATGCCCTCTACTAAGGTTAGGACCTAATCCCAATTTACCCTGTGCATCAGCATAGCAGAGAACTCCCTCCGGCATGAAATGATTACCATAGACATAGATTCCAGAATATAATACATCACAAAAGGAATTATGGGCAAAACGGACATATTAATTGACCACATCTCATCTACTTTTCAGCCTACAATTATATCATATCCTTAAATTCATCAATTTTCACAAGTAAATAAATATGTGATGGACTCATAGATATTTTCAAAGTGTCATTTTTTTTCTTGAACTGAAGATAATTTTAAGCCAATAGGCAAAAGTCAAAGACACATGGTAAAAAATATGAATGGGTATATAATATGTAGGGCTATATCTGTGAGATCTTCATCTAACATTATATTCTATTGCTAAATTGTTAATGACATATATAAAAAGCCTGTTGTCAACCACCCCACTTGATGGCTGCATGTAAAATTATATTAATAACAATAATCATCATTTTAAAAAGGTCACTGCAGAATTTCCTTCTCCTGCTATGCTTCCTTTGAAATTCCATATTGTATGCCTTCTTCCATAATAGTGAAAGAGACTCAGCAAGCACGGAATAGCACGCAAATGGCTCAACAGGCTTAAAATCCATTGGTAATGATGTGGGGAAGGATAATGGCACTAGCATCAGCATTGAGGCCACAAGGTTAGTGAGAGTGAGAATCCTGACGTCTCAGCTAGGAGCTGCAAGAGTTGCCACAAGAGTTATGGAAGGGTACCTTCAGGACTAGGAGTGTGAGGGGCGATGCTGGGAGAGTGGAGGGTGAGTGGGTTGGAAAGGGGGAACTGATAACAAGGATCCACATGTGACCTCCTCCCTGGGAGATGGACGGCAGAGAAGGGGGGTGGGGGAGACTCCGGATAGGGCAAGATATGACAAAATAACAATCTATAAATTATCAAGGGCTCCTGAGGGAAGGGGGAGCGGGGAGAGAGGGAAAAAAAAGAGGACCTGATGCAAAGGGCTTAAGTGGAAAGCAAATGCTTTAAGAATGATTAGGGCAAATAATGTACGGATGTGCTTTATACAATTGATGTATGTATATGTATGGATTGTGATAAGAGTTGTATGAGCCCCTAATAAAATGTTTTTAAAAAAAAGAATTATGGAAGGGTGTTGGGAGCTGAAGAAATTGATAATAATTTGCCTTACAGGAAGTTATAGAATCTTCAGCCACCATTTGAAAACACTGGAGAGGAGATGGAAATAGATAAAAGAAACTCTGATCACGCCATGCTTCTACCTTCTAATCTCCTGTTGGTGCCTCTCCTCAGCAAAACTCACCAAGGAGCTACAAGACAAGGTATCACAGAGCCAAGTGCCAGAGCACAGGTGAAAATGACACAGTAGACAAGGATAGAGAGTGATGGAAGAGGGGGGGAAAGCCAAGTTTCCGAACTTGCTTGAGGGAACATTGAGGTCATGAATTTTTTCATCTTTGGATGAGAGTATTCTCATCTTTGGATGCATAAAATGTAAAAATCTGTGATCCTCAGCAATTATTAATTAAGCAGTGTGTTGGACTAGGTTGACTAGAGAAACAAATCCAGAGATACTCATGGATGTATAAGGAAGAGCTTTATATCAAGAAGTAACTATATATCAAGAAGGCATCTCAAACCAGTCCAACTGAAGTCTATAAGCCCAGTACTCCTCTATAAATCAGATACTAGACCATACATCCCTCTTCAGACTCATGCAGACACCAGTAATGGTGAAAAATGCAGGAAGATCACAGAGTGTTGGTGAAAAATCTTATGGATCCAATGACAGTGGAAGCATCTCAGTGCTGGTGTGAGTCTCCACATGGCTCCTCCAGCTCTCCGGGTGTCTCAACAGCAGGAAAGTTAAGCAGAGAAAGAGTGGGACCCATAGCCAGGGAAAAAAAGAAGTCCCAGAATCCTCATGAGAAGGCCATGCTCACAAGGGGGCATCATCAGACTGTGAAACTGACTGACAGGCTAGACTCCTTCCCTTCACCTATTTCTCAAGTTGACATGAAATTATGTAACTACCACAAGCAGCTTCCCAACTGAGTTTGACAAGATTAAGATTTCATTTTCAGTGTACATTTAGTTCTTAGTTCTTAGTTCACTGTTCTGACATACAGTTGTTTAATTGACCTCCGAAAAATAGCTATCAGAAAAAGGGAACTATTTAAAAGATATTCAGCTTCAGGCTCATGACATCTTAAGCCAAGTCCTCTTCAAGGATGTTATTATTATTCAGTGTCCTATAGTCAATTACAACTCATCATAATCCAGGAAGAACAGAATAAAATGTTGGCCGGTCACAATGCCGAGCTCTCCTCTGTGAAGAGTTGAGCCTGGGAGGTAGTTCTAATCTGTCCGATGGGCCATGATCAGTCTAAAATCTGCTCTATGACACCTAAAAACAACAATAAATATACACCATAAACCCCAAGCGAGCTTTCATCAAGTCAACCCTAGTTATGCAGCGTGGGATTTTCAAGGCTGTGATCTTTTGTAAGTAGGTCACCAGATCAAATCTTGTGGATTTGAACTGCCAAATATTTAGCTGAGTAATTAACTATTTATGCTGCCCAGGCATTTCTAGCCCATGGTAAGTACTAATTAGCAAACAGCATTAGTAATTGATAGTGTTCACAATACATTTCAATTTGAACTAATTCCTAGGCTTATACTTTGTATCTGTAGTCTGACCTAGTTTGAATCTTTATCTGTTATTAAAGAAAACGCACAGGTTTAATGATTTTTATTATAAATGACACTTTTTTGTAAAAGCTATTGCCTACAAACTGGAATTTATGAGTGTGGAGATCTGAGATTAGGCTTCTCAGTTTTTCAAGTGCAGTGAGAATAATTGGCATATGGCACAAGCTACTGCTCTTTGAAATATTTCAACAAATTCTAACCATTTGATCCACTGGCTATGCTCATCCAAGAGCTGAGCATGAAAAGATAAGCATCCCATTGCCTAGGAAAAAGGAGATTCTTCCAATGACTAACATTGACTTGAAAACCCCTAAGAACCTTACTGAACCCCTTTAGAACTATGCCACAACTTGATATATTATCACCTCTTTTCTTTATTCTCTGTCTTCTATGGAGTCGGATATTACGCTATTGCAATTAACAATAAGAATATTTTTTAGGAGTAGATATCTGGCATATCTCACCATGGTTTGGCAGCTCCCCCAGACTCCCCAGCTCCCCACCATAAGCTCTTTCCCCATTTTTCATCACCAATCCTGCCCAAAATAAAGGTGTGCCACTTTGATGTCTTCCACTGTAGGACCAAGGTTAACTAATACAATAACCCATCATGTGTATTAAAGGTTTAAGTGCAAGTACATACATGTTTTTTCGCAGTATGACTATCTATAGATGTCATCAGTTCCTTAAGTTTCAGTTTTTCAATTACACTATCCTCTCCTCCAACCCAAATCTATACTCAAGAATGGTTATTTTATAGTGTAACATATGTGTGAGTACACTTTCACTATTATTCAAGGATAATAACTTTCCTGCTGACAAAAGATTATATTAAAAATTTATTCTTTTCCCCCATTTTATTGGGAGCTCTTATGGATATTATAACAATCCATAGTTCAATTAGATCAAGCATAATTGTACAATTGTTGTCACCATCATTTTCAAAAATGTTTCTTTCATCCTGCATTCCTGAATATTAGCTCCCATTTATCCCTGCTCTATCCCCCCCGACAGGAATCCTTTTTCTTATATTAAATATAACTTGTGTTCCTTTTTTGCTGTATCTTACACCAATCTATTAGTTTGCTAATATTGTGGCGGCTTGTCTATTGCTGTGATTCTGGAAATAATGCCATTAGTATTTCAAATATCACCAGCGTCATTCATGGTAGCATTTCCAGAGAAGCTCCGAGACTAACACAGAGCAGGACATGAACCTGGTGATCTGTTCCTTAAAAAACTCACTATTAGCATTAATAGCAGTAGAACAGCATAAGATTCCATGGAAGAAGATGATCGTGTCAGGTCAAAATACACTCAAAATATGACTTGGCAGTGGGTGAACAAGTAAATGTGGTGAAGAAAGCTGATGGTGCCCGGCTATCAAAAGAGATAGTGACTGGGGTCTTAAAGGCTTGAAGATAAACAAGCGGCCATCTAGCTCAGAAGCAACAAAGCCCACATGGAAGAACACACCAGCCTGTGTTATCAAGTGGTCTTGAAGGGATCAGTTATCAGGTATCAAAGAACAAAAAATCATATCATTGACTGCACACCTCCATGATAGGATCACTGAAGACAAATGGGTGCATAAGTAAATGTGGCGAAGAAAGCTGATGGTGCCCGGCTATCAAAAGAGATAGTGTCTGGGGTCTTAAAGGCTTGAAGGTGAACAAGCGGCCATCTAACTCAGAAGCAAAAAAGCCCACATGGAAGAAGCACACCAGCCAGTGCGGCCACGAGGTGCCAAACGGACCAGGTATAAGGCATCATGCAAAAAAATAGATATATATATATGTATATATGTGTGTGTATGTATATATATATATATATATATATATATATATATATATATATATATATATACCATATTGAATGAAGGGGGAAGTGCAGAGTGGAGACCCAAGGCCCAAGGCCCAAGTGTCAGTCACTGGATATCACCTCATAGAGGGGTTTAGGAGAGGAGATTGGTCAGTCAGGGTGCAAAGTAGTACCGATGAAGAACACAGCTTTCCCCCAGATCCTGGATGCTTCCTCCCCCCAACTACCATGATCCGAATTCTACCTTGCAGGACTGGATAGGGCAGAGGTTGTACACTGGTGCATATGGGGGCTGGAGACACAGGGAATCCAGGGTGGATGATACCTTTAGGACCAGGGGTGTGAGGGGTGAGACTGGGAGAGTGGAGGGTGAGTGGGTTGGAAAGGGGGAACTGATTACAAAGATCCACATGTGACCTCCTCCCTGGGAGATGGACGGCAGAGAAGAGGGGAAGGGAGACTCCGGATAGGGCAAGATATGACAAAATAACAATGTATAAATTACCAAGGGCACATGAGGGAGGGGGGAGGAAGGAGGGAGGGGGAAAAAAGAGGACCTGATGCCAAGGGCTTAAGTGGAGAGCAAATGCTTTGAGAATGATTGGGGCAGGGAATGTGTGAATGTTCTTTATACAATTGATGTATGTATAGGTATGGCTTGTAGTAAGAGTTGTATGAGCCCCTAATAAAATGTTGAAAAAAGAAAAGAAGAGAAAATAAAAGAAAATTATTAGGGCAAAGAATGTACAGGTGTGCTTTATACAATTGATGTATGTATATGTATGGATTGTGATAAGAGTTATATGAGCCCCTAATAAAATGTTTTAAAAAATATGACTGGGCAACAGCTGTCTCTCAAATTAGAGTTGATCTTAATGATGTGATTGGAGTAAAGTTTGGAGACCTCATTTGCTACTGGAGTGTGAGTCAAAACGATGTTACAAACATTTATGAATAATTAACATGTGGAACATTTAAGGTATGAATCTAGGCCATTTTAAAATCATCAACAATTAAATGGAAGATTAGGACCCATCATCCTATGCTGTAATAGACTAATGTTGGGCAATGGCGCCTTGCTGCCAAAAATAACAATATAAAACCTACCCTAAGGACAAGACTATCAATGGCAGAATAAACACCATATGTCTACAAGGAAGATCAGAAAATTTAACTTTAGTTCAAATTTACACACCAATCACTAATATCAAAGGTGAATAAATTTAAGATTTTTACTAACTGAAATTAAGCAAACATGAGATCAGCATGCATTTATAAACACTGGTGATTAGAATGTGAATGTTGAACACGAAGGAGAAGTGTCAATATCTGGAAAACATGCACTTGGCGATAAAAATGAAATCAGAGATAACAATTTTCCAGAATCTACAACTTAGTCTTTGTAAATACCTTTTTTTCAATAATATAAATGATGACTATGAACAGGATTTCATCCACTGTAAAACACCGTAAATAAGTCAACTATGTGCAAAATATTGAATGACGCACGAAGCATCAGGTAATGAAAGTACACAGAGTCAGTGTGCCCCTCCTCCCCAAATTAGTTAACTTTCAACCATTTCTGTAGGTTGCACGACGTCGATGCCATTGAAGGAAGTCCAGGTCTCCTTAAAGGATATGGCAACAAAGCAAGGGTCTAAGAAGTGACACAATACTAATTGAGACTTTTCAACAAAAAATGCAAAATTAAAAGCTTTCTCTAGACTATCCCAAAAAGTCTGTAGGACGATTTTCTGGCCAACCCATTGGAAAAAATCCTTATTATTTGTCCATATCAAAGAAAAGCGAGCCAATACAATGACAACATTATCAAATAATATTATTATTGTCATGTATAAATAAAAGTTGGCCAGCCATGATTTAAATTGTGTTGCTGCAGTATACCAATAAGGAATCTCTAGAAATGGAAGCCCATTCATAACAGGAAGTGCAGTGATATAAATCTCCTTCTAATAAATTAGCCATAAAAGTCTTATGGAGCATAGTTCTACTCTGATAAACATATGGTCACTATCATCTGAAATCTTTTTCTTTTTCAACCTAGAGTCATTTGGCTGTTAACTTTTATTTATGAATTTAATTTTTCTTCTCTGAGTTTACAGTTTTATATCACATATGACCCAAATGACCCAATGTTTTTGTCATTCACACCCATACCTTCAAATCGGTTAAAACTTGTATTTTGAAAACATTTGTTTTCATTTTCTTATTTTAAATTATTTTACACCTTTAATGCTACCAGCATCCCAATGGCTGGGGCTCCCTGGAGATTGATTGCATTTGATTATTCCATAATACTTATCGGTAAGGAGACAGGCTGGCTTTATGGTCATTCCTCTTCTCCTCATTTCTTACCCGTGGCCTGTGCTTGATGTAGCTACGTAAGCACCTGAGCTTTTATCTTCCCAAGGGAACCAAACAGGTAGCTTATTCATTTCTTCCCATCCACTTTACTTAAGCACAGCTGGGTTCTTGTGATTGCTTGTAAGCCAAATCAATAGTTGGCTCATTAAGATTCCGTGATCAAAGTTTTGAGGCGGCATGTTCATCCCTTTTATCTGTTCACGGGTCCTAGTCATCTTGTCTCTTTAATTGCCCAAAGACCTTTCCTATAACCTGGCAGTCTTCCTTCCATCAGCTCCAGTTTGGGGCTTCCCATTTCCCAAATGAATCACATTGATGCCAATTGGGTTAACCTGACACATTAATTCCCTTTTAAAAAATACAATTTACCTCATTTCCAGGGAAGGGCACCTTTGAGAAGCATAATTACAGCGAGGCTTTTAGCTTGGAGAGGAAGGCCTTGACTCCAAGCAAATGGTAAAACACTAATTCAGTTTTTCAAGTCAGACTCACATGTGCATACAGCTTTTGTGAGGCAGTCTTCTAAAACCCGACGCCATCAAGTCTTACTTTAAAAACTTACCATTTTTAGAGAAGTACACACATATTAGCTAAGGAAATAATTTGAATCAAGCTATATTTACTGAGTGTCAATATACTGTCATGGATGATGTGTAAGTCTGGGTAGACTAGAGAAACAAATCCAGGGAGACTCATATATGTATAAGAGAGAGTTTTATATAAAGGGTAATTGTACTTTAAGAAACCATCCCAACCCAGTCCAGTCCAAGCCCTAAGTCCGATATTAGCCCATATGTCTGATACCGATCTATAAAGCCCTCTTCAGTCTCAAGAAACACAGGCAATGAGGCCAAATGCAGGATCACAGGCCAGTGGTAGAAAGTCTTTGGATCCAGTGACATTGTAAGCATTTCAGCGCTGGCAGGGGTCTCTCTGTGGCTTCTCAGGCTCCAGTGGTCGGGTTACATCAGGGTAGGTCCACGTGGCTTCTCTTGCTCCCAGGATGTAGCATCTTGTGTGTTGTCAGTAGAATGTCTACAAGGAAGTGAGCCAAGAGAATGTGTCCTCTGCCTCCAAGGAGGAAATACAGGATTTCCCAGAATTCTCAGGAGAAGGCCATGCCCACAAAGAGGCCTCATTAGTAAGACAATCATGGACAGGCTAGACTCCACCCCTTCACTTCCAATCCTCAAAGTGACACCAGATTCTATAACTACCACAGCTGACTGGAGAGGCATGAAGAATTAGACAATGCTCATGCTTATAGATGGTTTATAATATAGAGGCAAAATAAAGGTGTATAACTCTAGGTGTTATGGAGGAACATGTAACTTTTGTAATAGAGGAGAAATATATTCTCCAAGAAAATTGAGTTTTGAATGCAAAAGTAAAAATGTACTCAAGAAAAATTGTGACCCATGAGTATATCTCACTTGAAATGTGGGACCAGATCATAAGCCATTAATTACTTTTCATGCTATTCTTTTCATACATCTGTGTATGAGGGTCAAATAAGAAAGGTGAAGTCATTCTAATTATAGTATGATTTTAGTGATGATAGATGGAGTTTGGGGGGCGGTCAAGGACTATCAAAGCTAACTTAGTTATAGACAATCACAAAACAAACAGCAGAAGAGCACAAAACAAAGATATAGAAGACTGTAAGAAAACCAAGTGGCCTGGTGTGAAATTCTGGACAAATGCAGTGTCATTTCTTTGACTAACTGGACAAAAGCATGAATTATGGTGCTTTGCATGAAGTGTTTATTACCTAGTTGAGTTGTACTAAGTTTGGATCAATTGCATTCATAAGTACTTGTGAAAATATTAGGTTTCTATCTGGTCTTTTTTTTCTAATAACTCTACTACCCTGAAATTGATTATGAATCACACAGTAACCCTATTTAGGGTTTCTGAGATTTCGAATCTTTAAAAGAAGAGGCAGACCATCTTTCACTGGTAATTGGTAAATGGACTTGAACGGATGTAAATTTGTTTAGCTGCTATCTCCTTATCCCACAGCACAACCAGAGCTCTTTTTCCTAAATGTTAAACATTCAGAAAATGGCCATTAAGAATGAACATAGTGATGAAACATAATCAAAGAGGCACTTCATTTTGGATGAAAACTTTCCTCAAATAAACTGAAGAGCAATCACTTGGAAGAGCGTGGATTTTGAAACAATACAGATCTTAGATTTAAACTTAAATCAACCTTTCAAAACATGTATAACCTGGAATAATTGGTTTCATGTTTTGAGACTCAGTATGGTTAGTTCTCTACCAGGATTTTGATACAGGGATTAAAAGAAGTAATGCAGGTATCCTATTTATGTCCTCTACATATTAATGTTGGATATTTTTGTATGCTATTATATTTTATTTATGTTTCCTCAAAATCTACATAGGCATGTTTCATTTTTATTGACCTGTGTTCTATTACAATCTGTAGAGAGACATTTCTTACCAAGCAAGTTGACTGACGCTATTTTAAGGAGCTCAGGTGGTAAGATGGGTTAAATGTTGTGCTGGTTATTGGGTTGAGCGGCATGCAAGATCTGGGGTGCATTCGCTGCTCCACTAGCTATTCCACAAGAGAAAGATGAGGCTGTTGCTCCCACAAGGGTTTACTATTTGGAAACCCACTGAAATACTTCTATAAGTTGCAAGGGACTCCATGGAAGTGAGTTGGTTGACTGATTGAATGATTGACTATGAGTTCACTTAATGTCTCTGGGTCGCATTTTGATAAGTCTTATACTCTTTCAAACTTTATCATAGTGCTATTTCACACATAATAGATTATAAAATAGCATAAATATTTTATATGTACTGGAGAACCAAAATATTTGTGTCACTCAATTGATTGGGATATTTGTTTTATTTCATGTTCTAGAACCAAATACATGATATCTCTAACTATTTGGAAAATAGTATCCATGCAAACCTTTAAAGAAAAAGTGGAAACAGTTGGAAAATAGCCAAAAAATGAACAGAAATATTTTCATATGGTGAGAATAAGGGGCAAGATTTGAATGACACAGTCTCTGCAATTTGATGCAATTCATTTTGCATTATGGACATGCCAGCAGAAGTAGCTTAATTAAATCACCCCAAACAGAGGTTCTGTGGGTTGACTCCCTTGTCATCTAAACTGGTTCTCTAGGGCTCTTCTAATCACATCAACTGTGTTAGTTTGGGTAGACTAGAGAAACAAAATTCATAGACACTCATATATGTATAAAAAGGAGCTTTATAAACAAGAGCAGTTAAATATTGAGAAAACATCCCAGCCCAGTGCAGATCAAGTTCATAAATCCAATATTAACCCATATGTCTGATGCCAATGTATAAATTCCTCTTCAGATTCACAAAACACATGCAATGATGCTGAATGCAGGAAAATCACAGGCCAGTAGGTGGAAGGTCCTGTGGATTGAGTAGTGGTATAAGCCTCTCAGAGCTGGCAGGGGTCTCCATGTGGCTCTTCTGGCTCCAGAGCTCTGGCTCTATCAGCCTCTCTTCATGTTTCTTCTCAACAGGGATGCCTCACAGGGAGTTAGTGTGTGTCCCACCTCCAGTGAGTTATTTATTTACTTAGCCTCTCCAAATGAGGTCATTACGCTGTGACCTGACAGGCTAAATTCCATTGCTTCATTCTTAAGGCTCAAATTGATAACAGTTTATATAACTACCACAAATAACTCTTGTTAATTTGATTTTTTCACACAACTCTTAGCCATATATAATTTTGAATACGATAATAAAATTATCTGGCCCTAACAGGAGAAAACTATAATGCATACAATTAAATATGTGCCACCTCATTTAAACATAACATTCTGTAAGTGAACAAAACAAAAATATCCTATGCCTAATAATTGCAGTTCAGTAACACCTCCACCTTAATCCTATAATCCTTTGAATATATGCCCCACCTAGGAAAGTTTGTAAACCAGCCACTTAATTCCTTTATCCATCCCATTTGGGGTATCCAATTCCTGTACTACCCACTTACATTAACCCATTGCTCTGAGGAGACAATCTATTCTTTGATGTGAAGAATCTTCATTCCAGTTGGAACCTTGTGAGTCTGCACCCATAAGCAAAGTCAAATCAGGACGGGCCATCCATAAAGTCTGCAGAAATATGTACCAGTTCACAGGCTCAAAGGTCTTCTCTTCATCTGGTTGGGTTCTGGTCAACTCAATGTAGGTTGCCTCACTAAGCCTCACCAAGGTACCCATTGACTGCCTTGCCTTTAGACTATGGACCCATCACAAATTCTCAACAACCCCAGCCCCCTTGGGCTAGGTCGTTAACTTCAGACCAGTCAACCCGCTCTTGTCTTCTCCTCTAGTTCCTGTAAAACATGTTTACGGGTGTCAGTAGCCAGACTCAACCCATCTCTCTATTGCTGCTTTTCTCCCACTTCTACTCAACAAGTGGATCCAGAGGGTCACCTAACAAGCATTTTAGCTTGCTGACAGGCTGCCTTTAACATTCAGTCCTACAGAGGAGGTTTCTTCATGGCTCCAGATTTTTTTCAGGCTTAAGTGAAAACCACTAGTTCAAAATTCAAAAGTCCAAAGAATTCCTTTTATTTTTCTTCATTCTGTCAATGGCACCCTAAGCAAGTCTCTTGGGAGGCAAAAATCCTGAGTATTCCAAAACACTGGGTGGGACTTATCTTTTCAGATTCTTCTTTGCTGGCATATCCTAAACCCATTTAAAAATCAAATTTTAATGACTCCAGGAAAGTGGGTTTATAAGCACTCTATTTTTATACTTCCCAATAATCATTTCTATCAATCCTGATATCAACAATAATAAGCAGAAGAAATCAATATAAACAAAGTGGAATCAGATACTAAACTCAATTCTTAAAACAGTCAAGGTCAATCTCTATCTTATGTTAATCCTTATGTGAACTACTCTATAGATACAAAATATGGGATTAGGCCTCTGACAGCATCAAACTAGAGCCAGGCTTTCTGTCAGTCAGTTTCATTTAATAGCATCTTTGAGAAAATCAAACAGTAATTTCATCCCCTGAGCTCAAAATATACATTAATCATATTTATTTTCACCAATTCACCCAGGAATAACCAAAGACTACAACCAAACAAAATAATCAAAGAAAAACTACTATGGGGCAGAGGTCGAACAGGCATCTACTCTCCATTTTTATGATGTTTCTCTAGCAAGCCACTCCAAAGGTACCATAATGTGTTAGTCTGTGTAGATGAGAGAAACAAAATTCAAAGACACTCATATATGTATAAGAAAGAGTTTTATATACAAGAGCAGTTGAATATTTAGAAAAAAAGCCAGCCCAGTCCAGATCAAGTCTATAAATCCAATATTAGCCCATCTGTCTGATACCAATCTATAAAGTTCTCTTCAGACTCATGAAACACATGCAATGATGCCGAATGCAGGAAGATCACAGGCCAGTGGGTGGAAGGTCTTGTGGATCCAGTGGCAGTGTAAGCATCTCAGCACTGGAAGGGGGCTCCGTTTGGCTCCTCTGCTTCCAGAGCTCTGGCTACATCAATCTCTCCACGTATCTTATCAACAGGGATGTCTCTGAGGGAGTGAACGTGTACCTCACCTCCAGTGTGCTATTTATCTCCTTAGTGTCTCCAAATGAGGTTATCATGCTGTGACCTGATTGATAGGCTAAACTTCACCCCTTCACAATTAAGTCTCAAATTGACAACAGATTATGAAACTACCACATCAACTACATCAAAAAACTACTTCTGACTTTTGTCCCTCAGGACTCCCAATTATACAGAGTCAAATCCACAGTCAGCAATAGACTGTGGCCTTGGAGTGATCACATGGTACAGGGAGCAGAATCCAGCTGCTTCTCAAGGTTAAGCATTCCTAGCTTAAAAATATATTTATTTCTGAGAATATACTTTCAAGCCAGAAATGTTCTGGAGGCGGTAAAGCCTTGTAGGTCTTTTCATTAGATAACTATTTATGGTTTCTTGTATAGTTTCTCAGTGAAAGCCAATTGATAATATGCTTGATGTGCTTTATTACTGGAAGAAAAATATGCTTTCAATTATGTGGTAAAATTACTGTGAATAAATATGCTTTTAAGTGCCTTCTAATATATAACACTGAAAAATTGAATTACATTTTTTTCTTCTGAAAGTGCTGGCAAAAAGATCTCAGGAGGAAATTTTAATTAAGAATTGCATGTTTCATATTCTCCTAGGAAAACTGGATGAGGCCTGGATATCATTGCTAAACATTTTTACCAAAGATTCCATAGAAGGAATCTTAAACAAAAGGGAGGTGGGAATGTAGAACAAACTTTCCTATTTTCATGGATGCTGGAACTTTCTGGAGTGATGGAGAGTAGATGAACCCCTGATATTGTAGCCTTAAAATAATCTCTAACTTCTTATGAGAAACATCCCATCTAGTCTTCTTAAAATTAAACACAGTTTACCCTAGCTAGTAAAAGCGGCTCTAATTTTAGATCTATATGAGAACAAATTAATCAGGTAGGAAACTTATGGGGTAGTCAATTGATGTTAATGAAAGAAAAACAACTAAGAAAAGGAGGATGGGGGTGATTGCACAACTCAAAAATATAATCTACATCCCTAAATTGTACAGTTAGGCACTGTTGAAATGGGGTGTATTTTGCTGTATAATTCTAAAAAATGCATATTGTAGAGCACCGAAGCGTTCTTTGGAATCTCCTCTAAGAAGTCTCCCTTGTGTAGTATTACACATTCAGATAGTAGCACATTCCAGTGGGGTTTTAGAAATATTACTATTTTTATCTGCTCATTTTATAATGTTAGTCTTATTCAGGAGTCCTGCTTGCGTAGTGGCTGTGAGTTGGGCTGACATTTGTAAGTCAGCAGTTTGCAATAACCAGCCCATTCTTTTCTCCTCCCCTGAAGAGTTAGTCTTGTAAACTCCCAAAGGCAGTTCTACCCTATCCAATAGGATTTCTATGAGTCAGCTTTGACTTGATGGCAATGGGTTTGGGTTTTTTGGTTTCGTCTTTACGTGTTGCTTTTGATTGCACTTTGTCTCAATTTTATTTGTTCTTTATAGTTAAATTCCACATAGATTGAGGAGAAGTAGCCTGACTGTCCAGAGCTCATACAGTAAGTGTTGACTAAGTATTGACCATGGACAGGCAGGGAGAGCCTAGGCAGTAATTGGCTCCCTCAATAGGCAAGATGCGCATGCATTTACTTGAGCTTGACGTGTAGTGGACAACTTGACAATTTTACAACACATCAAAGATTCTGCTGGTATCGGTATCCTGCCCAACCTAACAGCACCTTTTTACAAAGTAAAGCCTTTTTTTCAAATGTACAGTCCCTAATGTTGCGTCCTGGTGGTGCCATGAAATAGGTGTTGAACTACTAACCACACAATCAAGAGTTCACATCTGTCAGCTGCTTCGTGGGAGAAATACAAGACTGCCTGTGTTGGCAGAGACATACAGGCCCAGAAACGCAGAGAAGTTCTACTTTGTTCTCTAGGGTCACTAGGAGTTGGAATCCACACAGCACAAGTGAATCTTTTGGTAAAAGACAAAGTGTCCAGTCAAAAGATCAGCATGCTTTTATTTGTGCACACTGAAGTGTAGTGAATAGTTGAACATATTTTTGACGACTTGTGGTAGAACTCATGTAAATTTGGTCACTACAGATCAGTAGATAAGCATGCACACACAATGTGAACTGTTCACTACAAATTAGGAGTAAGTCCATGCTTATTTTCTTATTGGATAACCTGCCCCTCTCCTAAGTGGTGCAAAGAACTTGGACTTGACTACTAACCTGAAGGTTGCTGGTTCAAACCTGTCCAGTAACAGACTGGAAGTAAAGCCTGGAAATTTTCTGTAAAAATTATAGCCAGGAAAACCCTATAGAACAGTTCTACTTTGTAATATATTGAGTGTGAGATTTTATGTTACTTATTCTTTTGAATTCTGTGTGGGAAGTGTGTGTATTACTCTAGAAAGCAGACAACATGCTGTATTCATGGACAATGTAAGCTTCTACGTGTGCAGTTAGGACCCTAGGTCAGCATTTCAGTTCTCTGAATCTCAATTTCCTTATGGATAAAACAAAAGTAAGGGTGCCTTATTGGCAGAATCACTCTGATAACTAAATAAAATTATTTGCATGAGCTGCCTAAACTTTCAATAAATGTGAGTCCCTCCACAAGCTGTCAGGTGCTAGAGATTCACATGATAAATGGTGACACACTCCCAGGGGTAGAATAACCACTGTATTTATAACCCAAATCTGTACTCACATATTATTCATTACAAAG
This sequence comes from Tenrec ecaudatus, assembly GCF_050624435.1. Taxonomy (NCBI): domain Eukaryota; kingdom Metazoa; phylum Chordata; class Mammalia; order Afrosoricida; family Tenrecidae; genus Tenrec; species Tenrec ecaudatus. The sequence goes on from NC_134543.1 coordinate 21,965,189, forward strand.
GCATCCCTGAATTACACAAGTTCTTTGGTTATACCAAGCAGCACTAAACAAGACCTGATATTTCCTGCGCTGTATTATACCTCATTTGGGATATTTCCTAAAGATGCTTAAAGAGTTTGGGCACAAGTTTAACTAAATGGATAGACTTTTCTTCAGCTTGTGTTATGCATTCTCTTAGATATAAAGTACTTTATAGTTTATAAATGAATACAGTTAATTCATGTACCCATGGGTGGTTTTAATTTGCTTTCATTTAAAAATGAACATTCTATGAGACTCTGGATTATAATTTTTCTGCAATTAGGAAGAGTCCTATTAAGATCCACAGGGCTAGTCTTTCAACTGAAAGGTTGCAATCTCTACTCAGAGGAAGTGTTTTAATTACCTCCTTAGCCCCGCTTCATTCCATGATGATTACATGATAACTAAAAGCAATTTGCTTCCTTTTAGGCCATTTTTGGCCAGGTAGCCAAAGCTCTGCATACTCTCTCTCCTGTCTAAAGTGTCTTTTCAAAATTAGAAATATGTGAATACCTTACTCTTAACTCATTTCTCAACTGGCAAAGAAGCATCCTTTTGAAACCGTCGTGTTTTAGGTGGACAGGACTTTTAAATTATATATTTACTAGTTACTACACATAATTATGGACGGACAAGTTTTAATGCCTTATTTTGATGATTAAATTAGTCTGAAGGATATGACATATGTTTCCTTATTATAGATCTGTGAGAATATAACTCAGATAATCACCTAGACCCCAAATGCACTTTAAATTAAGGAGGAAGAAGGAAGAATTAATAAAATAAACAGACCACTGCTAAGATTCTATATCTAGAAATAACTACAGAAAAATTATGGTTTAATATCTATCTTTCAGTCAGGTCCATCTGGACTGACTTTTATTCTTGTTTTTGCTCTTTCCAAAAATTGGAAATACCCTGTTTAACGCGATTAATTTTCACAAATCTAACTATTTTCCTTGTCACTAGCCCTTAATTTGGGGGGGAAATTAATTAAAAATTGTACTGCTTTTGAATTGGATGAAATGACATTACCCTCTCTTTTTAGATGCTATCTTAGTTGCCTAGTACAGCCTGTTCATGAGTATTACAAATAGGTGCTTCAGAGAACAGAAATGTATTTCTTCACAATTCTGGAGCCTGAAATCCAAACCAGAGTCTCTGTTGTGTGGATTCCTTCTCTGAGTCTGACAGTTTTTGGTGCCTGCCAGATGCCTATTGGGTTTCTTTTCTTGTAAAAATCCTCAAGTCTTCTGTCTTTCCATGTGAATTTCTGTGTGCATGCTGCTCTTTTTATAGCACAGAGATACTAAGTTTAAGATCCATTATATACTTGTATAACTTCAACTGGTTGATTGATTGCATTATATCAGGTTGAGTTGTGGAAAATAATTACAATGCATTGCATTACATTACATAGGATTATCTACCTATGGTCAACTACCACCATTTGTCTGTCAGCTTGTCATCCTGCAGTGGCTTGTGTGTTGCTGTGATGCTGGAAGAGATATCACTGATATTTAAAATACCAGCAGGGTCAACCAAAGTGAACAGGTTTCGGTGAAGATTCCATAGTAATAATTGATTGTGGAAAAGGAGCAGGCTGTCCACTTCAGGGGAATCAGTCACTGCAAACCTTATGATTAGCAGCAGAGCATTGCCAGAGATCGAGTATTTTGAGGATTGCGAGGGTAGGGGTGGAGTCTATCCTGTCGATCAGGATATAGCCAATGGGGCCTCGGTATGGACATGGCCTTCTCCTGAGGATTCTGGGAACTCCTGTAATTCCTCCTAGGAGGCAGGAGACACTCTCTAGGCTCACTCCCTGAGAGACATCCCTGTGTAGAAGATGCATGGAGAGAAGCCTCTGGAGCGGTGAAGGCATATGAAACCCCCTGCCAGCTCTGAGATGCTCACAACACCACTGCATCTACAAGACTTCCCGCCCACTGACCTGAATTTTCCTGTATTCGGCATCATTGCATGTGCTTCATGAGTCTAAAGAGGACTTTAGAGATTGGTATCAGACATATGGGCGAATATTAGACTTATGAACTTGCTCTGGACAGGGCTAGGGTGTTTTCTCAATATTCAACTGCTCTTTTAAATACAGCTCTTTCTTACACACCTATGAGTGTCTATGGATTTATTTTTCTTGTCACCCAGACTAACAAATTATGGTACATTGGATGTGGGGTACTAGAGAAACAAATCATAAAGATGGAGAGTGGATGCTTGTTTGACCTCTCCCTCATGGTGGTTTTTCTTCTTTGGCTAGCTGGAGGTCAGATAGATCCATGCAGCTTACTGGGTTGTTTTCTGGAATGAATATGTGAAGTTAAAGTATTGATTATTTTCTTTGGTTGTTTTCTTTGGTTATTCCCATTTGAAACGGCAAAAAATTGAATGTGATTAGTATATATTTTGAGCTCAGGGGGTGAAATCACTGTTTCAGTTTCTCAGAGATGCTCTTAAGTGAATACGGCTGACAGACGGTCAAAAGAGCTGACAGAAAGCCTGGATCTGGCTTGGTGCTCTCATAGGTCTAATCCAAGATTTTGTATCAATAGAATAGTTTAGATAAGGTTTAATATAAGCTAAATAAGAATTAGTTTGACTATTTTAATAATTGAGATTACTACCTTATTCTACTTTGTTTATATTGATTTCTTCTGCTTAATATTGCTAATATAAATGATTATTGAGAACAATGAAAACAGATTGTAAACTCACTTGCCTTGAGCCATTAAAATTTGAATCTTTAAATAGTTAGGAAAAACCTGCAAAGAAGGCTCTGAAAAGATAAGCCCCACCCAGTACTCTGGATTATTCAGGATGCTTGTATTTGAAGAGTCTTGCCTAAGGGGCTGTTGTTGACAAATTAAAGAAGAAAAGATGAATTATTTTGATATTTTAATTTTGAACTAGAGGTTTTTGTCAGAAGCTGGAAAAATTCTGGAGCCATGAAGAAAAGTTCCTCTGTAAGACTGAACATTAAAGACAGCCTGTCAGCAAGTTGAAATGCTTGCTAGGGACCACCTGGATCCACGTGGTGAGTGGAAGTGGGGAAAAAGTAGCAATAGAGAGAAGGGCTGAATCTGGCCACTGACACGTGGCTTACAGGAACTAGAAGAGAAGACAAGAGCAGGTTGACTAGTTTGAAATTCATAAACTAGCACACAGGGGCTAGGGTTGTTGAGAATCTGTGATGGGCCATGGATTAAAGGCAAGGGGGCCATTAGATACCCTGGTGAGGCTAAGTGAGGCAGCCCACATTGAGTTGACCAGAACCCGATCCGTCAAAGAGAAGATTTTTGAGCCTGTGAACAGATGCATATTGTTGCTGACTTTATGGATGGCGTGTCCTGATTTGACTTTGCTTAGGGATGCGGACTTCACAAGGTCCCAACTGGAAAGAAGATTCTTCGCATCAAAGAATATGATTGGCTCCGCAGAGCACTGGGCTGATGTAAGTGGGCAGAATAGAAATTGGATACCCAAAACTGGGGGAATACCTCTCATAGGTGGGGGAATATATTTATAGGATTAAGGTGTTGGTGTTACTTAACTGCAATTGTTAGGCATTGGATTTTTTTTCACTTATAGAATGTTATATTTAAATGAGGCTGACATATTTTTTTAATTTTATGCATTTTAGTTTTATCCTATTAGGTACAGATGATTTTATTATTGTTTGTTTGGAAATTTCACATGGCTAAAAAGTTATGTGAAATTTTCAAATTGACAAAGGGTGGTCTGTGGTAGTTAATAATCTGGTGTCAATTTGAGGATTAAGAGGGTAGGGGTGGAGTCTGGCCTCTGTGTGGGTGTGACCTTCTCCTGAGGATTCTTTGAACTCCTGTATTTCCTCCTTGGAGGCAGGAGACACACTCTCTCTAGACTCACTTCCTGAGAGGCTCCTCTGTGGAGAAGACACATGAAGAGAGGCTGATGGAACCAGACCTCTAGAGGCAGAGAACCATGTGGAGACCCCTGCCAGCAATGAGATGCTTACAATGCCACTGGATCCACAAGATTTCTAACACACTGGCCTGGATTTTCCTGCACTCAGCATCATTGCATGTGTTTTGTGAGTCCAAAGAGGTCTTTTATAGATTGGTATCAGACATATGAGCAAATATCGGACTTGTGGCCTTGATCTGGACTGGGCTGGGGTATTTTCTCAATATTCAACTGCTCTTGTATATAAAGCTCTTTCTTATGAGTATATATGGATTTGTTTCTCTTGTCTACTCGGACTAACGTGCAACCTCAGACAAGAACTCACAGTGAAAATACTATGAAGAATGGATAAATCAAAACCCCAAATTCATAGATCCTTTAAAAACACATCTCATTAAATAAAACAATTTCTTCTTTATTCCCAATAAAGTATTTATATAGATACCTGAAGATCAAAGGTGAAAAAATAAACCAGGAGAAATGTCACGGCTCTACATGATAGAACTATGCACACATACCCTCCAATGCAGCCATAATGCGCCATCAAAAAGATTAAGGAGGGGTAATGTTGAAAGGAACAAAAATAAATTAATTAAAACTTGCTAACAGATACATTATAGGTCTGTTGAAATTTCACCTCTCAGAAAATGAAGCAACATGAAAAGTATACCAAGCTTTGAAAATTAATGAATAATTTATGGATGATCAGTGGAGACATCCCTTCAGACGGTTGATTAAATGCAAAGTATTTTGGGAAGCAGAATGTTACCATGGCAGGCCTCATAGGGGATGTAAGGGGTCCCGCAAATCAAGGTTAGCCCATATATTGATGGATGTTACCCAGTCTCTTCCCAGCAGCCTATTCCTCCTAACCCCATGTCAGTGGCAAGAAAAGCTACCTCCTCTGTGGATTTCTTTCTCCTTTCAAAATGATAGAGGTTGAATGTGGATAAGAAAGGCAATTAAAATAGATCTGTCACACATTTTCTATCCCAGTGTGCCATCCTGATTTCCTTCTCCAGTGTGAACTGCTACCGAAGTTTGGTAATTGAAATTTGTCAATGTTGACAGCTGATGACTAATATGGAGATTTTCATTATATAGACCCATCTCACTCCTGGAATAGAAAAGAGATGCATGAATATTAAACTTCAGGAAGCAGAACACAGAAATGCAGAGACTATTCAACCCCACAATGGAATAACTGTTTGGGAGAACCCAAAAGCCCTCTGACATTAATTTGCATGGAAACAGATGGATCCGTTTTCTTTATCCTCTATCCATTTAGCATTATCTGTGTTAATAATAGCCTGGTCATTACTGTCTGGCTATCTGAAATCAGCTAGAGGACTCATCAACAGTCTTAGGCAGACCATGGTTTGAAAAGAAATCTTCAAGTTGGAAAATGTAATTTCCAATTAGAAATTCAATTTAATTTTTAATATCTAATTGCATTATTTTATATTTTGTCTGTGGCATGATTATTTATCAAGGGAAATTTGGTTAGTTCTATTATCCAATCATTATTGTACCAATATGAGATTATATCAAAAATTTAAATGCCAAAATCTTTTGCTTTTTTTTCTTTTAAATGGGTTTTGCATTAGAAATAAGTACTAATTTATATGTCACTATGACGAAAAGTGAAGTAACTCTAAAGTTGGCATTATATCTGAATTCACTAACATAAACTGCCAAGGGTATGATTGACATCTTTACTATATTGAGCCTTCCACTCCATGTGCATGGGATATTCTTGCATTTGTGCAGGTTGCTTTGGGTTTCCAGTAGTAGGGCCCTGTAGTTTTCCTTGTATAGTCTTTTGTTTTTTTGGTTAAACATATTCCTAGGTATTTCAATTTGTTCTGGGCTATTGTAAAGGGTACTGACTTCTCAATCTCCTCTTCCATCGTCTTGTCCAATGTATATAGCAAACCAATAGATTTCTATTTGTTGATCTTGTATCCTGCCACTCTTACTTATTCCTCTATAATTGTCAGTACTCCTATGTGGGAAAGTTGATGGTGCCCAACTTTCAAAAGATATAGAATGTGGGGTCTTAAAGGCTTGAAGTTAAATAAGCGGCCATCTAGCAGAGAAGCAACAAGTCCACATGGAAGAAACACATCAGCCTGTGTGATTATGAGGTGTCAATGGGCTCAGGTAACAGACATCAGAAGACCCTAAACAAACAAACAAACAAGAAAACAAACAAAAAAACATATTGTTGAGAAAGAAGAGGATCAGAGAGCCCCAAACCCATCTCTAGACAATGAGACATCCCTTCCAGAAGTGTCACAAGGAACGATGAGTCAACCAGGGTGAAGTATAGCACTGATGAAACACACAAAAATCCTCCAGTTTCTTGAAGCTTCCTCAACCCCCACACTCACGACCCCAATCCTGCCTTTCACTGCAGGCTAGGCCAGAGCACGTACACAGGTACAGATAAGACATTATGACACATGGAATCTAGGTCAGATAAACCCCTCAGGAACAGAAATGGGAGTAGCGATACCAGGAGGGTAGAAGGGAAGTGGGGAGAGGAGGAGGGAAGAAACCATGGAGGAAGGGAGACAGGTCAGTATAAGATATGAAAATAATAATTATGTTATAATTCATCAATGAGCCAGGCGTGGTGGGGAGGGAAAGAAGGGTAAAAAGAGGAGCTGAAGCAAGGGCTCAAATAAAAGTAAATGTTTAGAAAATCATGATGGCAACATATGTACAAATATGCTTGATATAAGTGATGTATGAATTATTATAACAGCTGTAAGAGCCTCTATGTATGGATGTACTTTATACAATTGATGTATGTATATGTATGGACTGTGATAAGAGTTGTATGAGCCCCTAATAAAACATTTAAAACAAACAAACAAACGAACAAAAAGAGTTGTATGAGCTCCTAATAAAACAATTTTTTAAAAATGATCTTAAAAGAGAGAGAGAGAGAACCTACTCCATGTTCAGTAGCTGAAAAGAACTACTTTTTTTGTCAAAACCATTTTATTGGGAGCTAATAGAGAGATCATATCATTCTATACTTCAATCACATCAAGTGGTATTATTCAATTGCTACCACAATCAGTTTCAAAATATTGTTTTCTTTCTTGAACTCCTTGCCATCAGCTCCCCTTTACCACCACCACCCTACCACCACCACTGTACCCCTAGAAATTCTTATTCCACTTGCTATCCCTAAAGGTTAACTTATCCTGTGTTTCATATATTGAAAAACAGACAAACATATAACAAAACTTCAATGACAAAACGCTTCTGAGATAAACTCCAGTATGAACAAACCAGAACATATTGAAAACCAGATCTAACGTGTATCAGAGGTGGATCAACTGACACGGTTTCAGTAGAACTTTCTTATTATATCACATAATCTTGGGGATTATGAATTGAGTAGGGTTAAGATGCCATCATTCAGTGTCTCATGTATTGTCATTAACACCTGGGTAGAGCGGCTTTGCTGGGACTGTAGCTTAGAGCGTTGATGCAGACCGTCACAGGAGTCAGACTTCAAACATGGCAGAGCAAGTCTCCCTAAACCAGTTTCCAGGAGGTTTCCTGGAAGCAGCAGCAAGACTTTTTATGACCTTGTCCCAGAAGTTTTAATTGCCTTGGTTAAGGAGTAAATAAAGTGACCCCAGAGGAATTCCTTTCTGTCTCTCTGTGGCCAAGCCGGTGAGGAAAGCACAACCATCTCTGATCCATTAAACTAAGCTTTCCAAGTTCAGTCTTGGTTTTTCTTGTTAGATGCTGTTGAGTTGGTTCCAGCTGGATCAGTCTGCCCCAGCTTCGCCATACTTAAGTTTGAGCCCATGATTGTAGCCACTGCGTGATTCCATCCCCTTGAGGCGATTCGTCTTTCCCTGAGCTTTCCCTTTACCCATGGCGACGTGCTTTCCAGGCGCTTGTCTCTCCTGATGACGTGTTCGCAGTCCCGGAGACGCACTTCAACGGGGCATTCGGGCTTCACTCCTTCAACACAGGTTGCGTTTGTTTTCCTGGCAGGCCCCGCTACTTTCAACATTTTTGCCAACTCGCCAATTCGAGTGCATCAATTCTTCAGTTGTCTTCCTTAGTTATTGTCCATCCTCCACATGCCTATGGGGAGGTCGATGGTCACTAATCAAGAATCAGTGCTGGTGGGGAGTCCACAGAATGTACTCCCTGTTTGGGAACCCAAGGATAGTGAAATATTTTCCAGGAGTGATAGCTAGGATTTCTGCATGTTTTTAGGTCAATCTGATGAATGTAATCTCTGCCACAGAACAACAAAAAAATAATAAACAGGAGAGGAAGAACTCCATTTCATGGGATATGCCCTGACTCCATAAATCTCGTGATTTCCTGGAGAGATGCGCGGCATGTGGCGGTTTTGAAGAGTTAGGTGATGGAAACCCTCCCAGGAGGCGTGCGGATGCCCTAATGAGGTCTTGGTATCCAGTTGATACCCCATTTGTTTCCTAAATCACATGTTTTCTAAACATGTCTTTGCAGCTTGATATAATGAGTACAATTTGCTTTCACTCACTGAAATTACTTTATATGTGAAAATGATGATGCTTAAAAATGAATAACTCAGCTGATCAATCACCAGCATGCTAATGGCCCCTAATTTCTCTCGAGTGCTTTCCCTATGGACCGGCTGGTTGTAAGCCAAGTGTTATGACAAGACTACACTTACTGCTCAGGAGGCAACTCAATCTCTGATGGAAATCTTGTCACTGCTAGGGAAGAAGAGGAGGCAAGTGGAAAACAAGGCATGTTTCCCTCTCTGGTCTCATCTGTGGCAAAGGCATGCGTATGTGGAATGTAGCTTTTTGAAAGCTGTGCTTATTTTATACATGCATGTAGTAAAATGTGAATGCACACGGGACATGGCTGCTAAGAGCCATGGAGCTGGTTCTAACTCTTGGCAACCCTGTGACCAAGAGAGCAAAATACTGCCCATTTGGCCCCATCTTCCCAATTGTTGCTTTGTTTGAACACATTGTTGTAGCCAGTAGGAGCCCTGGTGGCTGAATGGTTGCACATTGGGCTGTGATCTGTGAGGCTGAGGGATTGAAATCACCAGTGGCTCCTTGGGAGAAAGACAGGCCTTTCTACACCCATACCCGGTACAGTGTGTGTGTGTGTGTGTGTGTGTGTGTGTGTGTGCGCGCGCGCGCATGTGTGTTGGGGTGGGGGGAGGGGGGTGATGGGGTAAAAGGGAGATGATGTCAATAAGTCCAGGAAGGAAAAGAATGCTTGAAAACTGATTGTGGTGGCGATTGTACCACACTGCTTGATGGCATTGAACAAAAGAATGATACGATATATGTATTACCTCCCAATTAAAAACAAAAAAGTAAGACAGAAAATATTATTTCCAAAAGTGATAAAATAAAACAAAACAGAGTTACAGTCTCAGAAACTCATAGGGGCAGTTCAGCCCTTTCCTAGAGGGTCACTCTGAGCCATTATTGAATCAGTGACAATGAGGACAAAGTGGAGGAGTTGTAGTCAGTATGTTAATCCACTCTACCAAGGATCCAATTACAGAAAAACTACTGCACAAACCACTGCCTTGGGTTTCACTTAAAAAGAAAAAAAGCAGTCATTCTGTTGGACGATATTCAAGAAGTCATTGTTCTCCTGTCGCTAGACAATTGTGCTATTTTACATAATCAGCATTCAGGGGACGCTATTTTGCTAATAGGAAAAATCCTACAATGACAATTTAAATGGTTTGAAACATGCACAAGATAATTTGGAGACACAACTTTGCCAATTGCTAAACAAGTGCGGCATGGATGTTAGCTCTCCAAGCATCAAGTGTGCTGTTGGGAAACAGCCTGTCTTTTATGATCAAGGAAACTTTGTTCCCACCAAGTCATCAGCTCGAGCTGGCTAATATCATTTCAGACTCTTCCTTGGGAGTGTTAGCTGAATTAAATGTCTTTACTGGATAACTCCATTGCTCACTGCAGGAAGAAACGTGGAGTGTGCAGAAATTTTTTAGGCGCTAAGGGTGTGAAGTCAGCTTTAAATACAAATAAATAAATAAAAGAAAAGAAAAAATTATTCGGTTGACTCTGCTCTACTGCTACGTAACTCTGAATCCAGGGAAGTTACTTGATATCTCTTAAATACAGGCTTCATTTGCTTTAAAAAATAAAAAATAAAACTAACCTCCTAGAGCAATAAAGTTTAATTGAACTATTGTGTGTAAAACAGTTCATAGTGTGACAGGTAGTAAGTATTCAAAAAAAAGTTACCATATGATCCTCAGATGATTAATGAACATTGATTTGGGGGGGGAATGAACTCCACAGAGCTAAGTTTTTAGGGGAGAATATGAATCTACAGAGAATGTGGAAATTGTATTCATTTCTCTAAACAGCAGTTCAATGACTTTAATCCAAGATTCAAATAGCAATGCCCCCCTCTCCGAAAAATAACAAATAAAAAAGAGGTATGCTCATGGCCATTCTCCAAATATTCTTGAAGTTCTACCTTAAAGTTACCTATGGACACTGTGTCTATTCACCACTGGTACTATGGATACAAGGATGAAGGGAACTCTAAGTATCTTCCCCTGAAAGAAGTCATTGAGGAAATGGGGGAAAGAGACCTCGTGTCTAGTTCACAAATATGCACACATGTAATGTGATAAATAGTGAGCAGATAAAGAGCAGAGTGCTACCACTATCACTGAGTTGATGCAGACTCACGGCAACCCTATAGGGCAGATAGGACTGCCCTGGTGGGTTTCTGCGACTAACTGTTTTGTATTGGAAAGCCCCATCTTCTTCCCTACCGTAGGACACAACAGAGAAAAGTGGCCCAGGTGATCTTTCTTCATGCACGGTTGTGTTCAGGGATAACAATGCTCAGTATCTTCTGCATTCTACACTGGCGTGAACAAGAGTTGTTTCTTTACATATCATCTGGGATGGCTTAGATTTGGTCACTACAGCGCAGGGTGATGAAATGGTAAAAGGACTAGATGCAACTAAACTTCAGTGGCTCAAACACACCCTGCCTTGCATCATCCATAATGATTTATAGTCCTGGAGACTTGATGGAATGGTTCTACTTCATGCTACAGGTTCACTATGAGTTGGTAGCCACGTGATGGCTGTGCATTTGGTTTGGTTCTTTATACTATTTCAAGACCCTATCCCCCCAAAAAATGTTTATGTATTTTATTTTGAGGTTTCCTATTCATAGTCTACATGCAAATATAAATACATTTTAATAGGTTATTTAATGAATTATAATATAGTTTTCGTATTTTGCATATTTCCTTTTACCTTTTGCTGTTTTTCACCTCACCGTTACAAAGAGAGTACTGCCCACATAACACCTGTTAACATTCAGCTATTATGCATCTATGGAGTAGGAACGTATTGGGCTGCTAGCTGCAAGGTCAGCAGTTAATAACCACCAGAGGCTCTTTGGAGCAAGATGAGACTTTCTACTCCCCAAAAGAGTTATACAGCCTCAGAAACATTGTTATGATTCAGAATTGACTCAATGGCAATGGAATTTTTAAAATTATTTTAAAACTATATACACATTATATATTACATATATTTATTATGTATAACATATGTATCTGCTTACATATGTAGGCTTGGTACTTGGAAAGTATTACCATGAAATCAGAAACAATGCCAGAATCCTATGATAGAGCTTTGCAAGACCAAGGACTTATCATTACATGTACTTTGTTCCAACAATGTAAAAGGTAGCATACAAAAGTGCCCCTTTCTAGATTGAATGCACGGGATTTAAATTGACATTTGTAGAAAAAATATGATGGATAAGCTCAGTAATATCAGTCAGAGCAAGCAAGGGGCTGAGTATGAAACAGATCCTCAATTGGTTATATGCAAGTTCAAGGTGGAGTTAAAGAAAATTTAAACAAACTCACAGAGACCAAAGTGTGACTCAGTTTGTTCCATCATCTCAGGAATAGATTTGACACAGGTACTGAAGATCAGATGAGTTCTGAGATTCCATCAAGAATGCCATACATAAGCAAAAGATGAATGTAAAGACGGGGGAAAGGAATATATTGGATGTGACCTAAGTTAGCTGTGAACATAAACTAGCTACAGAAGATGGAATAAAAGATGAAGTGAAAAGACTAAATATAGAATATTTCAAAGAGAGACTCAAGATGACACGATAAAATATTTTAAATAAATGTACAAAGACCTAGAGTATCCACTCAATAATTTTAGTAAAGGAAAGCTATAACTCTGACACAATTTTCCCTGAATTTAAACCATGCAATATGCTAGTGTACACCAAAAACTCTCTCTCTCTCGTACAGTTTTCCAATAAGCATAATATTGTGCTCTGGAATTATAATTTTTGGCAATGCTATCTTTAAGGCATTGTAATCCATACATCCAAATGTATTTTCACAGTCAATAAAACACAAGTAAACATTGTTCTGGTGTCCTCTGCTTTTAACCAAAATCCGTCTCACGTAATCAATGATGTCTCTCATGGCATATCCTTTTCTACTCATGGCTTGCATTTCTGGCTTCTCCCTGTGAATGCACGGCTCCAGAATTTCATCTGAATGATAATATTTTAGAGTTCCAAAACTTTGTTGAGTTAACTCTCTTTGTAATGGGCACAAATACGGATTGATTCAGATTGTTGGTCAGGTAGCTTCTATATCCCTTGGCAAAGACTAGTGAGTATTTTCAGTGCTCCATCAGTATTTTGAAACATTTCATTTGGAATTCTGCCAGTTCCTGGAGCATTATTTTTCAACAATGCCTTTAGTGCAGATTGGACTTCTCCTTTCAATAGCATTGGTTTTTGATCACACACTGCCTCGTGAAATGGTTAAATCTCATCCAATTTTAAGACACAGTGATTCTGGATTTCTTCCCTCTTCTGTTGATGGTTGCTGCATCATACAAGAGTTTGCCCATATTATCCTTCAAAATTGCAACCAGAGACTAGCATATTTTTCTTCATTCTTTCAAATTTGAGATATACTGCGTGTGTTCTTCCTTTTGGGGATTTCTAATTCCAAATTTTTGCAACTTCCAATACAATATTATGTTTTCTCCAGTTGTCTTTTGGCATTTCTTGTTCAGCTCTTTTATTTTACCAATTCTTCCATTCAGATTAGCAACTCTATATTTAAGTGCAAATGTCAGAGTTTCTTCTGACGTCCACTTTGGTTGTTTCTTTACTTTCTTTTTAATGACCTCTTACTTTCTTCATATTCTTATGCCATTCCCAGACTCCTCTGGTCTCAAGTCAGTAGTGTTTAGTGACCAAATTTGTTCTTAAGATGGTCTCTTAAATTCAGGTTGAATATACACAAGTGGGAATTTGGACTCTCATGGACTCATTTTAATTCTCATTAGCATCAACCTGAACAATTAATGGTCTATTTCACAGTTGGCCCCAGACCTGGTTTTGACTTATAATACTAAGATTATCCCTTGTCTCTTTTGACAAATGCAGTCAAATTCATACCTGTGTAGTCAATCTAGCTAGGTCAATGAATGTAGTAACTGTTCGTATTATCTAAAAAGGTGTTTGCTAAGAAGTCATTTGGTTGTACAAAGTTTGTTCATGTGTTCTCCACCTTCATTTCTATCATGAAGGCCATATTTTCCAACATTGATCCGTTCTCTGTGTTTCTAACATTTACATATCAATCAATAGCAATTATCAGTACATCTGGATTGCATGCTTGAGCCCTTTCACACTGAAAGGGTTGGTAGAATTCTTTTATTTTTCATAGCTGGCTTTAGTGGCTGGCATGTAAATTTCAATGATAGCGGTATTAACTTGTCTTCCTTGGAGGCATGTCATATTATTGTATCACAGACAGCACTGCGCTTTAAGACAGATTTTGAAATTTCCTGTTTGATGAGTGATCTGATGTCATTTCTGTTGATTTTGGTTTTTTGGGCATAGCAGATCATATGAGTGTCCAATTCAAAATGGCTAATACCATTTTGACTTATTGATGCATGGGATATCCATCTTGATGCATTCCACCTTATTTTTGACAACTTTCAAGTTTCCTAGATTCAGACTTCATACATTCCATGTTCCAAAAATTAATGGATGCTTGCAGTTGTTTCTTTTCATTTTTTGAGTCTTGTTCCATCAGCAAATGAAGGTCTCAGAAACTTTAGTCAATCCAAGTTATCACAGTTGACTCCTTTGAGGAGGTAGCAAACTTTGAGTGCCTTCCAGGTGAGGAGGCTCATCTTTTAGTGATAAATGAGGTTATGTCCTGTGGCTGTTTATGGTTTTTTTTTAATTGTTAATTCCTCAGACATGGCCACCTACTTATTTTCCCTAGCCTGTCTAGTCTGGAAACTCTGATAAACATGTTCATCATGGGGAGCCCTGCTGGTAATTGAAATACTGATGATATAGCTTCCAGTATCTCAGCAATACACAGGCTCTCATAGCACAACAAACGGACTAACACATTGCTTAGGTAAATTCTATGGACAGCATATTCATATTTCACACTATTTTGTAGGAAGCCTATGTTATTAAGCATATTAATGTACCACTTTATTCAATAACTCACTCTCTTAGGTTATCTTTAACAAAATAGAAGGAAGCTGAATGTGAGCTCTTATGTACAAGTTTCCTTCTACTCTACACTCACACTTTCTGCTTTCTTTGCCTTCTGCTCAAAATAATAAGTCTGTACTTTAAAGACAATATGTAGCATTTTAAATTCTCTGAACAATTCTGTAAGATGCTCTGCAGCTCAGAAAAAAGTGAAAATATTATCATCATAAATTAATTATATTGCTTATGCCAACACCATGCAACTCCAATAGATGTTGGGGTGAGAGACAAAACTCTGCTACCAGAAGGTATATTCTTGGCATTTTAAAAGAGACTAGCAAAGTTAAAATTTTGTATTCAAAGTTGACAATCTTTTAAAATATACATGTGAGTTATCTTACAAACATCACAGAAGTTTCTGAGCATGACATTTATATAAAAAACAGTAGCCAAAATCGTTCTTATTGATCCACCTTTCTACTGAGTAGTGGCATACCTAGACCAGTCCATCCCGGTTGGGCTGCTAATCACAAGATCAGCGGTTAGAAACCCCCAAACATTCCAGGGGAGAAAGATGAAGCTTTCTACTCCCATACAGACTTATAGTCTCAGAAACACAGGGGCAGTTCTACTCTGTTCTGTAGGGGCACTATGGGTCAGTATCTACTCAACTCCAGAGAGAGTGAGTTTCATCCTGAACTGTGACTTCTGCTTTATAGTCATGCTGGTCCCAAGAATGACTAACTAATAGCCTTAAACAACTGCCTAAAGCTCCATCTATTGGGAGGAACACATCCTAGTGTGTGTGTGTGTGTGTGTGTGTGTGTGTGTGTGTGTGTGTGTGTGTGCGCGCGTGCACGCCGTAGTCATAGTCGGTTGTTGTCAGCTCCTGTGGAGTCTGCTCCCGACTCTGGCTACCACATACACAGCGAGACAACATCTCCCCCGGGACATCCTCAGTGCCCGGATGGCATTTACATTGCCTGTTCAAGTGCATGGGGTTTGCGTTTGGTTGATTTTAGGAACTAGATCGTCGGGCGTTTCTTTGTAGTAATCTTAGTGTGAAGCTCTGCATGTTGAGCATTAAAGCAACAAGCTACCACTGTAAGATGGGTCACCTTGGGTGAGAATAAAAACTGGGTTTCCCTCATGGATATTGAGGGCTCTCTACTGAACATATGTGACAGTGTGAGCTCCTTAGATGACAGTTTCCTTTCTCAGTGGAGGCCATCCACGTTGAGCTGGGTAAGGCCAAATGGACACTTTAGAATTCAAGGGCTAATATTCTTATAATGTTGAATGATTTGCTACCAGACATGACTGAGTGGTGCCAATTATAATATATTAAATATAAAACCTCTATATTCTCTGATAAGTTAATATTCAAAAGCAGAGAGATATGTTGACTTTCTGTGGTATAAATTATCTTCATTTTAAAGGTAAGTTGAAGAATTTTTCTTATCTAGGCACTGAAATATTGGGGCTGGTGTATTCAAAATAAATACGTAAATTTGGACTGGTCAATTCCATTCTTGCATTTCAACTAAAGGGGAATGTTCAAGGTCTGACTCTATGAACCAATGGGTCTCATTAGGTGCTGCTACTCCAGGTTATGAAAGCTACTGAGCAACAGAAACATCTGGACTTTGAAACACCGCTGTCCATGTAAGACTGCTTGAAGACTGCTTCCTAGCACGCACTCCTCATTGACTGACAGTTAAATTCTAAAGACGGGGTTGTTATGTGAAAATTAATGCCATGCAAAAATGGAGACAACCACATAATGTCACAAACAGGAGATGAGTGCATCATTATATAACTGCCAAATTATATCATTATATAGCCACTCAGAATCATGACCCAGGCAAGTTGCCAGCATCCCACTTACCCCACACCATAGGGGTTTTACTGCCTTGTCTGTCTTTATTGAAAGGATCAGATAGTTGATGCTTTACTACTGTTGTAAATGAGAAATTCTGGGAAAAGGACAGTGAATAAAGGAGAAGCATTTATGTATTCATATACCTATATCTATATCATTTATGCCTTCACTGCTTTCAGGGATGCTGGCAAACAAGTTCCTCTTTCTCCTCAGAGGGGACCTTGGGTGGCCTTGAACAAGGAGGGAGCAGACTGAGCCGTAACCGTAGGAGCAGGTGAGTTGGGGTATGGGGAGGGGGGGATCATCTTCCAGTTTACACCTAGCTTTGTGCACAAGCACCTGGAAGCACTGGGGCAGTGATGAACGACCATTATGAGGCTGGAAAATAATGACTTGTTTTATTTCTGTAAGTAGTATGTAGCCATGGATAGAGGGGCTGTAACATTCCTAGAAACAGTTTAAGGAGCATTTTTTTAAAAGAAGGAAGAACTAAGAGTAACTAGTCTAACTAGAGGTAGGGCTAATTCACTAATACATTGTCTTGAGAACAAAACAGCTTTATTTGAAGAACCCTTTTCTAGGAACATATTATGTGAAATGTTTTCACATTAAAAATTTTCATGTTAAATCCAATTATGATTCATAGTAATAGTGTCTATAGAAATGCAATTACTTCCAACACCCATGTATTTTCAGAAATGACCATTGTGTTATACAGAAACTTTAATGCACAACCAATATAAGGTTGTTAAATCGTTTAACTACAAAGTAGGTGACTAAAAATTAGTATTTAAGGTTTAAATTAATTATTGGATTTCAGTTAGTAGTTATGATAAATCAATGATTCATGTATTTCCATGAAGCATATCTTTGTGTAGATGTTGATAAATCAAGCATGTTTAAGCAGGGACACAATGCCATGTATGGATACCAGAGCATTCTGAAATAGTTTTGAAAGAAAATAGCACATCTTCACTGGAGAGCTATTTATGTTATGATTTAAAACCTTGATCATTAAGGTCTTCAATACAAAATGAAAACCATTCATAAAACAGCAATTCATGTACCTTGACATATTACTATGTGAAATACAATTTACTTCTTTGATCTTCTTATCCAAGAGCATATCACCTCGGTTTAGACATGACAAAAACATCTGATCAACTCAAAATGAGGGACGTTCTATAGAAACACCTGATCAATACTTTTTAAAACAACCATGGTCAAGGAAAAAGGAAACTGAGGAACTGCCCCAGCAGAGAGGAGATTAAGGAATCATGAGAAGTCATAATAATGTCATTTCTGGGTTGAGTACTGGGTTGAAATAGAAAAAGGACAATATTATTAAAAATGGTTAAACCACAATCAAGCATGGCATTTAATTAATAGTAACAGATTACTATTAATTTCTTAGTTTCATCATATATGAGACCATGGTTAGGTAAGATGTTAAACTCGAGTATCCAGAAATTCTCTGTCATATCTTTGCAACTTTTCTTCAAATCTAACATAATTCTAAAATAATAATAATTCCAAAGGAATAAAAACATTTTAAATGTCCAATAAGTCAATAATCTAAGTCATATTATAAGAATTTAATAACATTTTTCTGTGTCTATTAATTAGCAAAATAGGTGGGAACAAACTTCTTATAGGGCTTTGGCAAGGATTAAGTTATATTAAAAATATATGTAGAACATAATCACAAACCCTGACCTTTCATAAAGTTCACCAAACGCTTGCCATTGATTTGGCTTGATAGCAATGGATGTTCATGCTTTCCTTGCCTGTTTTCTCTTTCTTGTTCTGGGAATATTCGAGGGAGGAGCATAAGCCATAGCAGTCTAGTTGCTCAGACTTCCTCTAAAAGAGAACAGGAAAAGCAAGGACTATACATACGTATATGGATTATCCTTCTGGGTGTGTATGTGAGTGTCAGCCAAAGTTTAACACTGCATAATATAAACTACATATATAAGAAAGTCTATTAAAAATAAACCTCACATGAACAATATTAAGCAGTCTTAAAATAGTGTATTGGTTTTATTTAAGCAAGTTTTACTCATTAACAGCTGAGCCCTAAGCTCATCACATATACTTTCATAAGTATATGTTGCAGATTGTTATGCTGAAAGGGAAATAGAAAATGAAAGTAAGTTCAAGGTCAATATTTATTCCAAGGGGTGTTAAATCATGCTGTAAATAGGAATAGATAAACATTCCATAGATATGTGTTATTAGTGAGAAATAGAGTTTCATCTCAGCCATAATGTTTTAAAATCTGCCAGGTTCAAAAGTTTTAATGATCTTTTAATAGATGAATGAAATTGGAGAAGTTAACAAAGTCTCATTTTTGTCCTTTAGCATGAGAATTATAAATTGTTGTGTATGACCAAGAAACAAATGGAATCCTATTTCTTCTACTGAGTCTTCTGTGTTTGCTGACCGGAGTAAGGTTCAAACCTTACATTTTATTGACTTATAATATGAAAATTAACTATGCATTAACTAGTTTTATAACATGGAAGCTGCACCATTCAGCATTTTCCTGCATCATTAAGTTTTCAGGGGAACAAAATGAATCTGAGGGAAATACCGAGTCATATCTTCCTATGTGAACAGAGGCACTGGGTGTGGCAGGGAGTGGAGTTGTCTGGAAGGATCTTCACACGGGAAGTCTTCCAGGGCCAGGCTCTGTGTTGCACATGGAAATGAGTCCAGGCCTCAGGGTCAGAGACAGCCATGGGACCTGCTTTGATTGCAGGTCACCCCGGGCTAGTTCTGCCTTCTCTCTCTTTGCCCCTGTGGAGTTGCAGAGGGCGTCAGTACAGCCAATGTGCGTCCCACCCTCTGGAACAATCGTACTTTCCTTTCCTCACACCTCTCCCGAGCTCTGCCTTGCACGCTCCAGCTCTCTAAAATTATTTTTAAATTAATATGTAAGATTGCATGTGCTTTTCCCTTGAGTTCTTTTCATATACATAGTGATGTGTCGTTGTGAGATTAAAAGAATGAACTCAAGAAGCGGGCAGTCTGGGTTTGAATCTCAGTTCTTTCTTACTACATATAGACCTTGCCAATTTACTTAACGCGCCCTGGGCCTCGGTTTCCTCTTCTGAAAAAATGAAATAATCACACTTTCTTCACAGGAGTGTTGAGAAGACCACATGAATTGGTGCATATGAAACATGTTAATCAGATCCTAGTATATTGGAATATTTATTCTTATTATTGGGCTCACACTTCCTAATCGCGATTGTTTGTGGGAGTCACCCCAAGAATCCAACTCATGGAATGTGAAAGTGAAAGACACAGTGCCCGTGACTGAGTGCATGTGTCAATGACTGACCCGCCTGCCCCACCTTGCTTTGGTCGGAGTATAAAACAGAGATCAGGAAGACAGTCCCTACTAGGATGTGGTCACCAATATGAAAGGCTTCCAAGAAGCTAGGGATGAAGGAAACAGTTCCAGAGATGGTGAGAGAAAGTTCTGCCACGTGTCTTAAACTGTCAGGTGGACAATCGATCGCCGCAGTGAACACTGTAAGGACCCTGCAAAGCTACCTGAATCCTGATCCCTGCAACTTGTGAAAATATAACCTTACATGGAAAAAAGGGCCTTGAGAGAGGTAATTAAATTAAGAATCTTGAGATAAGATTTTTCTGGATATTTTAGGTGCTTCCAAGATAGTAATCACAAGTAAGTGTGAGAGACAAAAGGAGGGGTCAGGAAACAGTGTAAAGATCCTGTGCTATTGGCTTTGAAGTTGGAGGGCTAGAGTTATAGGCCAAAGAGTGCTTGTAGCCTCTATAAATTAGGAGTTTATATATATATGTAAGCTTACATATACTTGTTCCTGGAGCCTCAATGGAAAAAATTCAGCCCTGCCAACATCTTTAGGTGCTACGTTTCATGCTCAGTAAAGCATGTATTAGACTTTTTATCTACTGACCTCTAAAATAATGTGTGTTGTTTTACCGGTAATGTGTTACAGCAATAGGATAATAATAAAGTTTCCAAAAGCATCCATGCCCTGCAAGTCTTTGTTTGACCAATATTGTTACAGTTAAGGACCCATATGATGCATGACCACTAAGAAGATAGCAGACCAAGACAGCAGGCCACGTGAGGAAACATCCACATGTACCGTTTCCAAGTCCTGCCACCTGTCTCTTCTCATTAGCATTCCAAGAAACGGTTTTATCTCAGTTCTGCAATTTGAATTAAACTATTTACATACATATTTTCTGTTATTTATTTGAATTTTTGAGTTATTTTTCCTCAAATTTAAGAAGAAAGTTCTGTTTCCTATAATTGAAAGTAGAAGAAATGCTTATGAAATTAAGGAAATTTTATTATTATTATTATTACTACTATTACTATTACAGAGTTATTCCAGGGCAAGATGATCCAAACAGCCAAATTTCATATATCTTCTCAGTTCAGGGGTAGAATTTTTTACTTCTTTGTAGAAGAAATTCCTGCCCAACTACAGCTGCCTCTCTTCTTTCAATGAAAGTTTGTGTGTTACTCCAACGCTGAACAAATTTTCATGGGTCATCCAGACTGAGAAAGATTGGGAAGAAAACTCAGGAGATAGAGACCTGATGATGAATTTCTGAAAATCACCCACTGATAACTTCTGATCACCACTGTCTGATCCGATTGTGCGTGCCAAGAGCCCAGGCTGAACCAACAATAAAAATTCTCTTTCAACCAACGCAGGCCAGATTTATCACGGCTTGTTGAAATCACCAGCTTTTCCTTTCTCTGCTAATCTTTAGCCAACAGTTGGCTTAGTAAACTACATTAGCACCATAGCTCATTTTTAATCCCCACATGACGTTATGCTTAGTATCTAGACTACATGTTCATTGTTCCACTTCTCATCATTGAGGTACATTTTTGCCCAGAGCTATGCTCATGGCCCATTATTTCCTACTCCGGGCTAGTATTCAGACCACTGCTTCACCGAGCTCTGTGAAGGAAGAAGGGGGAGGCGAGGAGTACAGGGAGAGGGAGGGAGCACTCAGCTCTGAGAAAAGCACATAAGCCTCCAACTCTGAAAAGCAAAGCCAATTACTCCACCTCATAAAATAGAGAGTGTTAGCTGCTAACTGTGAGGATTTCACTCAATCCCATGCCACAAACATTGACTGAAACCTTACTCTGGGAGTAAGTAGTGGTAATGAAGTCACACATGACATTAGGGAAAGTGATGACATTTGAGTTGATGATACATACTAAAGAATTAACAAAATTAGAAGGGAAATTTAAGAAAAAATTGCTGTGGCAATGTAAGAGCAATACTAATTACAGTAATTTATGGGAACTGCTTATCACTAATGCCTAATTATTATGCAGCACAATCATGATTATGCATGCCATCAAATATGTGTATGAGGGACTTTAGTGTTTATTGTATTAGATTCGATTAAAACAATAAAGTGTAAACATGCGTGCACAGTCCTCAAAGCTTGTTACCCAGAAAGCAATTTGTCATGTCCTCATAAGTTTTCAAATTAGTGGGAAAAAGAATAGTTATATTGTGAATAAGATCGTCTGTTTCTTTAGTGCCAGAGGAGCAATGAATTGATTAGTACACTTGGTTTTCTCTATCATAATTCCTGCCCTCAGGAATTATAGATTTTGCTGTTATATTTTTGCTTGTTTGTTTATTTTGTTACAAAAAACGAACTCACTGCCATTAAGTCAATGCCAACTCATTGTGACCCTATAGAATAGAACAGAACTTTCCCCATACTGTAATTCTTTACAGGACAAGAAAGCCCAACTTTCGCCCACAAAGTGGCTGGTGGTGACAAACTGTTGAAGGACCAGTTAACACCAGGGACCCTATTCTAGGACAAAGGAACTCTGAAAAGCTCATTACCTCCAATATCTACCAAGGGGGTCAGACACATAAAATGAGTCTGAACAATTCTGCTTGGTCAGACCCAAACAATGAATCACTCACAGATTATTTTTCAATCCGTTAATCAAGAGCACTGTGCACAGATTAATTTAGGCATCAGTTAAAACAGCAGAGTGAGAGGGTATTGGTGCCAATGTGCTTAAACCCTGTATCAGCGGCATTTATTTCACAAGTCCACAATTCAGTTTAAACTTCTGTTGTAGCAGGACTTAAAACTAAAGAATAATTTATAAATTATTAAGGGTTCATGAGAGAGGGAGGGGGAAAATGAGGAGTTGATACCAAGGGCTCAAGTAGAAAGAAAATGTTTTGAGAATGATGATGGCAACAAATGTACAAATGTACTTGACCCAATGGATGAATGGATGGAGTGTGATAAGACTGGTATGAGTCCCAAAAAATGAATAAAAAAAGAAAAATGAACAAAAAATCCTAAAGAATATTCTTAATTCTACAAGATTAAATTCTGACTCACTTTATTGGGTATTCCAACCAAAAAGATACATACTGTGTGTCACCTACATGGTTTTATTAGATTAGAACTTCAGGAAACTCAGGGTCTAGAAGTAGCAGTTTTTATGAGTCAATAGAAATGTATGTCTTGTGAAATCCCCACTTGATGAATTCAAATACTAAATTGGGTTTTTTTTTGATTTTTGAATTCTCAGGCTGATAATAATCAATCCATCCCCTGCAATGGTACATCACCCACCCCTACCCCACCCCCATTTCTTGTTTAGGATGCTTGGACCAAAACTGCTAAAGAATGTGGTGGATCATGGAAATTCCACAGTAGGTTTTCTCAACAAGGGATGTGTGCTTATTGACCTTGGTAACTGCACATGGTGATCATTCAATAACAGTGATAATGTAAATGTGAGAATCAACTTTGCCTCACACCTCATTACAAATTTTTTAAAATTAAAAGATCAATTTCTTGAACCCAAAGTTTTTCCATTTTAACCTAATGAACTGATCCATTGTTTAAGGTCTGAAATAAAGACAAATACAACTAGCAATATTAATTTCAATTCTCATAATTTTAAATAGAAATAAGTAAAGGGGCAAGGCATCGGAGAAAAGCCAGAATGAGTGAAATATGAAATATCATGGTAGGGGGGAAGTTTTGTAAAGTTGTGACATATCTTTGAATAATTGTGCTTAAGACTAAAATTCTGAATTAGGACGGACATGATAAGGTAACCACAATGCCTAAAACTAACTGTGAAATGATTCATAGTAAAATTACAAACTTCTACATGGAATTATGTTATATAAATTAGAACTTTGAATTATACCTCACTAATCCAAAAACTAGGGGCAGACCTCAATCCTATATAATTCAATATTTTCCCTATCAACTCTCCATTTTTAAAAATGGAAATTCCATGGTTTTCTTAGAATTTTAGGGGAAAGCTAAACCTGACAGGAATGACATATTTAAAATATATATTTTTTCTTAAACTTTTTTTCAAAATGAACAACATATTTAAAGATGACAGAATTTAGTAGCTTAGTGAGCTAAGGGAATAAATGCCAGTCAGAAAATATTGGATCCTTAGTAAGACCTCTGATAATATTTTATACCCATGAATCTCATGGGCCAATTGAGTGAATTCAGAATTTCCCAAAATGAGGGATATAAATTATAATAATGGGTCACCGTTCATTTTGAGATGTGAAAATCTGAGGAAAAAAATTGACCCAGAATATTTCAGTAAAAGTTTATAAGGAAATAAATTATACATTATAGTAAAATTCACAATATATTAAAAATACTACATTTACAAATTAGACATCAACTGTCAAGTCACGCACTCTTTTTAAATATAGGTGAGGTAGTTAGTTTATTGTGCCAACCTGACCAATAAACACATGTGGGATTAATTGAAGGGTGGAGAGATAAATGGCTCGGTGAGCCTTGCCTTCCTTGTCTCTTGCTCTTTGATCATAGGTCTAGTGTGCGGCTGCCTTGCTTGTTCTGTGCCTCAATTTGCAAACTACACTACTTGTGGGACACTTAATCGGTGGACTGTGTCACTATAATTTGAACTGTGCACCTGGTCATTCAGTTTGCCTATAAGGAAAAGGGGCCAGATGTGAGATTGTATACTGATTCATGTGCTGTGGCTAATGGCTTGGCTGGATGGTCAGTGAATTAGAAGGACCATGATTGCAAAAGTGGTGACGAGGAGGTGTGGGGAAGACGTATGTGGATAGACCTCTCTGAATGGGCCAAGAAAGTAAAGGTAATGGTATCTCACGTGAACGCTCACCAAAGGGTTACTTCTGAAGAGGAGGACTTTAACAATCAAGTGAATAAGATGACACGCACTGTAAAGACTGGTCCTCCTCTTTGCTCTGCCACTCCTAATATTGCCCAATATTCACATGAACAAAGTGGACATGGTGACAGGGATGGAGGTTATGCATGGGCACAGCAATATGGACTTCTACTCATCAAAGCTGACTTGGCCACTGCCACTGCTGAGTGCCCCATTTGGCAGCGGCAGAAACCAACATTAAGTCCAAGATATGGGACCATTTCTCGGGGAGATCAACCGGCAACTTGGTGGCAATGTACTTTCTTTATATGTGCTTATTGCATATCTTTCCTTTGTTCATGTATGATATATCAGATACAATTGGATTAGGTGTGTTTTCATTTATATGTATGATGTTAAGTATAATTGTGATTTCATTAATGTCTGGAAATTATATATGGCTAAAGAATTGTGTACAGGTGCCAAGTTGGCAAGGAGTATATTGAGGTAGTTTATTGTGCCAACCTGGCCAATAAACACATGTGGGATTAATTGAAGGGCAGATAGAGTAGGTTTACAAATAAGCAAGACGACAGCAATATATACACTGATATATGCTACTATATAGGAGCCCTGGTGATGTAGGGATCATGAGTTTGCCTGCTAACTACAAGGTTGGCAGTTCAAAACCACCAGGTTCTCCTCAGGAGAAAGATGAGGCTTTCTACTACCATGAAGATTTATAGTCTCTGAAACCCTTAGGGGCAGGTTGTCCCTGTCCTAGAGGGTTGCTATGAGTTGCCATTGATTCCATGGCAGAAAGTTTTGGGTGAGAGATAGATAGATGATGATAGATAGATAGATGATAGAGATAGATGAAAGATAGACAGACTGAGACTAGAGTCATTATGAATACATTTATACTTAAAATTTTAGAATGTGCAAATGAATAAAGTTTAAAAGCTTCTTTGAAAAAAAGGAAAGGGGAATTTTAGTTCTAAAAGCAATCCCACAGCAGTAGGCCAATTCCTAGAGACAGTGATTAATAGGACAGCACAGAATTGCCCCAGAGAAATTCCAAACTCTCGATATTTGTAGAAACAAATTCACACCTTTCTCCCCAAGAGAAGCTGGTTGGTTTAATCTACTGATCTTCCCATTTACAACCAAGCTGCTCTATGCACTCGGCCACCAGGGAGCCTTCCGTTCAGGTCAGATGGCACATAAGGACATGACTGCATCTCTGTCCTATCAGTGATGCTAAATGAAAGTATTGGTAGTTATGAAGAAGTACGAATTTTATGTCAGGAAATGATTATCTTTGTAGCTAGACAAAATGAATGCAAAAGAGACCAGAATGGAGAAAGACCTCCTGCTACAGCAGAAACTTCTACAATTTGCGATATAGCGTAAGAGGACGCCAGACATAGATAGCCAAGCAGTAGTCTATAGCAAAGGATAAGAACAGAAAAACTAGACTACTGATTCCAGGCAGTGAACAAAAAAGTATCAACCAAGTGAAAAACTTAGAGAGATGGAATTAGTTTATAGCGCTAATATGCTTCAGCTTCCTTGGCTCCCTCCCAGATACTGCGGAATTAATAAAGTTATTATGGTTAGTCGTACAACCCTTGGGACAACAAAACGAAACGACGCCAGCACCTGCGCCATCCTCCGGATTGGTTGCAGGCACTGTACAAATCCATCTGGAAGTGACCCTCCCTCCACTTTACCAAGCATGGCGTCCTTTTCCAGGCGCTGACCTCTCCTAGTATGTGCTAACGAATAACGGTGATATTTTTGTATAATGAAATGTCTTGCAGCTGTTAAAAATATTTATAGAGATGCAGTTTTATTTTTCCAAATGTTATCAAATGAAACAATGACTTGTTATTTTCTGGTAATGATATTGTTTGTAAAATAATTCCTCTATACTTATTGAAATGATTAGATAAAAATAATACTTTTTGTTTTCAATCATTTTATTGGGGTCTCTTACAGGGCTTATAACAATCCATACATCCATCCATTGTGTGAAGCACACTTGTACATATGTTGACTTCATCATTTTCTGTCTGGACTCTTGTACTTGTGTTTTTGTGCTTGGCTTACTTCGCTTAGCCTAACTTCCTTCAGTTCTTCCCATGCAGTGATGCAGTGATGTGCTTCGTGTGTTCATCACTGCTTTTTAGGGATGCATAGCACTCCATTGTGTGTATGTACCACAGTTTTTTTAAACCAATAGTCCGTTGATGGAAATTTGGGGTGTTTCCAACTACTTATGATTAGTCAACCGTGACACATTTAACATTGGAGCACAGATGTCTGACCATGGTTTGTTTCTTGACTCTTCTGAGTGTATGCCCAGTAGGGGGATTGCCGGGTGTGTGGTAGCTCAATTTCCATCTGTTTTAGATATCACCAGATCGATTTCTATAGTGGCTGTACATACCTACAGGTCCACCAGCAGCGGATGAGAGTTCCAGTCTCCCTACAGCTCCTCCAACACTTGTTACTTTCTGATTTTTTTTTTGATTGGGCTATCTTTGAAGGTGTTAGGTGATCTCTCATAGTTGTTTTAATTTGTATTTCTCTTATGGATAATGATCAGGATCATTTTATCATATGTTTATTGGCCATTCGGATTTCTGCCCTGTGAAACTTCTTTTCAGGTCCTTTGCCCACCTCCTCAGTGGGCAATTAGTTTTTTTTCTTATTGTAAGCTATCAGAGTGTTAAAGATGTTTTCCCAGTCTGTGGGCTCTCTTATTACTCTCTTGGTGAATTCTTTCGATGTACACAGGTGTTTCATTTTCAGTCTATCCCACTTGCAAATTTGTGCCTCCTTTGTGTTTGTGTCCTTCCACATTTCTGATAGCTTATGTATTCCCTGTGCCAAAGTTCTCAGATTTGTCCCAAATCTCTCATTGATAGCCCTAGTAGTTTGGGGTTTTGCCTCAAGATCTATGATCCACCTTGAGTTTATTCTTGTGCATGGAGTGAGGTAAGACTTTTGCTTTATTTTTCTGCAGGTAGATATCCATTTTTTTCCAGCATCGCTTGTTGAAGAAGGCATCACTTCCCGTTTGATATTTTGGGGGCCCTTTTCAAAGATCAGTTGTCTGTATGCTGATGATTCTATTTCTGGGTTTTCAGTTCTTTCCCATTGGCCTGATTATCTGTCATGACACCCATATCACACAGTTTTGACCACTGTGACTGTATAACAGGTGATAAAGTCAGGTAAAGAAAACCCTCCAAATTCGTCCTTCTTCTTGAGTTCTCTGGTAAATCTGGGCCTCATGGCTTTCCATATGATGTTGGTAATCTGTTTCCAAATTCCTTGAAGAAAAATGATGGTATTTGTATTGAGACAGCATTAAACTTACATAGTGCCTTGGGCAGAACTGACATCTTTACTCTATTGAGTCTTCAGATCCATGATCGTGGGATAATCTTGCATTTGAAAATAACACGTTAAAAAAGTATATTACTCAACAATTTTCTTCAAGGAATTTCTACATTTCAGAGACAATGCCAAGAAGTTATACAAACAAACAAAAATATTTGCATTCGTGTTAGTGATTATCTAATTGATAATCAAACATGAATTAAATTACTACATAGATAATAAGTAATATAATAAGTAATTATAAACACTAGGATGTACAAGGACAAATTAACCATGTCATTTAGGATCTTGTAAGTGACAATCTAGCATAGTCTTTGTTCATATAAGTACTGGTATCTCATTCTTTTTGATATATAGCTTACATCACTTGCTTTCAAATAAACTACTCCTCAAAGGACTCCAGAATAGAATACTTACGGCAATGTCCTAAAGTAATGGCAAGAAAAATACTAAAACAATTAAGTTGTCTCCTGCCTGAACCCTGGAACATCTACTCTCTAAATCCCAGCTGTTGACACCTGCTACAATTCATATAGCTCAGGTAAATGCATTGTAAAGAACCTGTCATTGACTGTCTCATAGAGTCAAGCTAAGGAAAATGCAAATATGGCTTATAAACCTGTTGGGGAAAAAATGCTTTAAATTGTTGATCGTGACTCCCAGGATCTCAGGGCTTCTTACACTTATTCTGCTGCTACCCCTTTTTAGCCAAACAATGTACGTCACAGGGAAACCCTGACAAAAAACACGTGGGGTCCATTACACATTTGATTTAAGAGTAATTGTTGGTTGTTGGGTGTTGCCAAATGTTTCACAACCCCACATTGAACTAAGATCCACAGTTGAGAAGA
The DNA here is from genome assembly GCF_050624435.1 of Tenrec ecaudatus. Lineage (NCBI taxonomy): Eukaryota > Metazoa > Chordata > Mammalia > Afrosoricida > Tenrecidae > Tenrec > Tenrec ecaudatus. The sequence continues at coordinate 21,994,095 of NC_134543.1, forward strand.
TTTGTCCTAAACCACCTGGATCAATATCACAAAAGTTTGAGCAGATCCATTGGTCTAATATAGGATCATGGGAGAAAAATTGTGCATGCCATATTCACTTACACTGAGTCAATTCCCACCCATAGGATAGGATGGAGTGATTCGATAGGATGGACTAGAACCACCCCCTTGGGTGGTTCATCATATGTGAGTTATAAGCCTTATTCTTTTTCCCCATAAGCAACTTGGGGGTTTGCACTACTGATCTTGAAGCCCAGTATATAACTCACTATGCGACTATGCATCCTGGGTGCATGCCATAGGACAATGTAATTTTTGTTCATAATACTTGTTACCATTTATAATTTAATATTTATGATAATTTGCACCTTTGATTATTTGATCGGGTCTTGCTCCCTTGTAATGTTTTACACAGCAGCTTTTCACCTAGTGGTGTAGTTATTATGTGATCGGCTACTAACCACAAGATAAGTACCGTATATACTCGAATATAAGCCATCCCAAGTATAAGCTGAGGTACCTAATTATTACCTGGGAAACCAGAAAAACTGATTGACTCGAGTATAAGCCTAGGGTGGGAAATGCAGGATGTGAATTAACACAGAGACCAGAGGGGAGAGACAGAGCGCAGCCACAGATGCATCCTTACCAGTTCAGCTGCTGGCGTAAGTGAATCACTACAGCTGCTTCTAGGAACTGGAGCCGTCCAGGTCCTATGATGGCTCTGATTGGTTAGATGTGAGTAAACACAAATTCAAAGCCCTGCAGAACAGCGGAGGAACGGCAATCACCCACAAGATGATACACCTCGCTGGGGTACCACTGACCCGTGTGTAAGCCGAACCCCAGTTTTTCAGCACATTTTTTGTTATACATGAATATCTATGGTAGTTTGAAACCAGCAGAGGCTCTGTGGAGGAAAGAGGAGGTTTTCTACCCCCATAAAGAGTTACAGCCTTGGAAACCCACAAGGACAATTCTACCCTGCCCTATAGGGTTACCCTGAGTCAGAAATGACTTGATGGCAGAAAGTGTGTTCCCAACTAATACCTGATTTTCCTGCTCAGGGAGAAGAGAAGCTACACACGGAATGGGTTAGTCCTGTGAGAAACTCCATACTCCTCTCCTGGGTGAAGAAAGAAAAAGGTCCAGGCGTGAGAGAGTGACATAGATACTTTAGCTCGCGGTTTCAAGGAAGATGTTACTGAGAGGATTTTTAAGCTCAAGGACAATTAGCAGCCAGTCTCCAAAGAGTAGGAACTAGAACTAGCCTTATGAAGGGAATGGTTTGTCTTATTTTAGGGACTACCAAGCAACACTGAACATAAGCTTAAAGTGTGGGCAGGAGGAAACGTTATTAGGTAATGACAGAAATTAGCTGTATCCAGGCTTTATAAAGCCAGGAAAAGTAATTTAATAGCTTTATTTGTGTCAAAGGCAATGAGAGCTACTTATTATTTCTTATCAATGTAGTGATATTCATATCACTACATAGACATAGGATCACTTATGCTACTGTTTATAGCAGTGGTTTCAACCTTCCTAATACCGTGACCTTGAATACAGTTCCTCATGTTGCGGTGACCAAGTATGTGTCTGCATGTGTGCTGACGCCTGGAGAGGGATAGAGAGGCGGTGCCTCGGTTCCTAAGACCAACGGCAATACGGTCTTAGGCAACCCCTGTAAAAGGATCAATCGACTCCCCCAAAAGGTCACGACCCACAGGTTGAGAACCACTTGTTTATAAAATGGGTTATGGAAGAGTCAGAGTGAAAATTGGGGATCAGTCATAAGATTCTCTCATTTGTGCTGGTCAGAAAAATAAGGGTACAAAAAAGAGAGGAACGCAGTGGATCTAGAGTATATTGTGGAGGCTCCGGGCTTTGAGATGGAGGATGTGAGGACTCAAAGGTATCACGTGTATTTTGGCTTCTCCTGGAGCTCTTTATGTAACAGGAGGAGCAGCTGGTTTGAGTAGCATGTGCCATTTCTGTCTGCTTACTTTTCATCTGAACTATCTGGTAGACATCCAAATGACAGTGTCAAGTAAGAAATTGGCATGGACTACATGGAAAGATTATAGTTTGGACTTGCGGGCCTAAGAAGTATTTTGCTTATTTTAGCAGACACTATACATCTTCATTTTGATCCTTTATGTCTATAATTAATGCTTGAACCCCAGAAAAGAAAACTTACTGACTTTGAATGTCCTAGGGCTTTTTATCTAGGATTCTGGTAGAAGCACAAGACTATGTGGCCCATCCCCTTGTATTTCATAATCACTATACATGATAAATCCTAACGATAAATTCGTGACTGACACAGTTCTCCAAGTTGAATAACTAAATAGCAGGTACATAGACATATTTGAACATTCTGTTTGGTCACCTTCTCTGGAATGCACACATACATGGAGCTCTTTCAGTGAGTGGGCCAGGTAGCTAAGTGCTTCCAGTGCTTGGGGAAACACTTCAGTTGGTGGTCCATTAAATTCTAGAACCTTGTTGGTGATTACTGCCTTCAGTGCAGCTTGTACTTCTCCCTTCAAAACTATTTGTTCATATATATATATATATATATCAAATTATATATATATAATAAAGTTTATTCTCCAAACCCAAACTCATTGCTCACTACTCAAAGTGGCCCCTTCTGGGTGTCTTTACAGGAGTAGAAAGCTCCCGCAGAACAGCTAGTGATTTCAGACTTCAGCCTTGCAGAATCACTACACCACAGGGCTCCTTCTAGGATCCAGTTCTCAGTAAAAACCTTGTCATTTTCATCATCAAAGGTATTTTGAATTGGTCAGATGAGAGAATAAATATATATATGAGAATATATATCAGAGCATATATTGCCAATCTCATTTCTGAATTTATATGATCTCATATACATTAAAGATATATGAGTTATAGGTATCATATATATGAGAATATATATGTGAAGTTTTATATGTAGTCTCTTGACTGACGAATACAGAAGACCCTTGATGATGAAAATTACAATAGTTCTTATTTGAAATTTGATTTTCTTTCACCACCAATTTCTTAAATATAGGAAAATAGCTGTTTAATCGACTTTTAAATAAAAAGGAGTTGGAAACTTTAAAGCATGGTTGGCCTCCATCTATAATTATTTGTATAATCATGGTCAAGTTATTACATTCCAGTTTTCTCTGCCATGAAATGAAATCCCCCAATGAGATAATATCTAGGTCCCTACTTTTCACAAAATTATATGTGAAAGAAATCCACATCTCTCCTAGCACCAGGCACTCTTAACTGTGTACCATAAATAATAATAATAATGTTTCTCAGAGTGCATGGCACGAAGTAAAGATTGTTTGGAAAATGCAATTTAAACAGATCGCGTTTTATGGCTTGCCATTTACCGTAGTAGTAAATAGCAAATAGGCAGTTGTGCCTACGTGTATTTGCTGATCTGTCAGGCACTAGAAATAAGGCCAATGCATTATTCCCTTAGAAAACAGGACACGCATTCACTCTCAGGGAGAGGCATTAACTTTTTATTGAAAACGACAAACCACTGCAGCTGGGTGAACCAGCGAGGGGGCTCCTTCCATCACCATTTAACACATGCGTACATGTTCTTTCAGAGGCGGTGCCAGGAGGTTCAGAGCCTCGTTCTGCCATGTGTTGAAGTCAGCATTCCCATCTATTTGGACGACGGTAAAGACTACCATTTTCTCATCACGTTTTATCTACCCCTGCCGGGCTCCCACTCAGCTTCATCCACGGGCCCTAATGATCTGACTCTCTTCCTCCTGATTCTTTCCCACGTCGCCAACTTGATTTGGTCCCACGTTTCCTCACGATCCTTTCCCGGCCCCAGGTGACTATTTCCTCACAGCGGAAATCTGCTCATGCTCTTAAGATAATGTCCTTCACACTTGGAAATGGAGAAAGAATAGCAATAATCGTTGATGCTCAGTATGAATTCTCTAAACATAAGATCGCGCTGTCTTTTCTCTTTCCAGTGCCTTTTATGTCTTTTTTTAATGAAGTAAAAAGCATCTAGGTCTTAATAGTATCAGCCCTTTTAAACATCCATGAAATAATACTTTTATGTGATTTATGTACTTGCTGATTTATATGTTTAGAATATATCTGCCTCTGTTTGATTCTTATAAAGAACATGCAATTGATGTAGCACACGGCCCCTCTGTTGTTGTATTGTGCATTGTTTACAGATGAGAAACTCTGCTTTAAATGGCAAGATAAAAACTAAATAAAGTTTTTGTTAGGCTTTTCATTAAGGTCAAATGAGTAGAATTTAAAGAGTAAGCATCACTTGGTATATAGAGTCTCCTATGGGCAGTTGAAAATATGGCTAAATTGCTGTTATTCTAATGTGTACCTGAAAAATAACAATATTTGCAATTCAAAGACCATCGCTGCTTAATTTTATTCAATAAATCCCCATAACAGTAGAGAACGGAATTCAGTGTTCAAGCCAAGTTAAATTCACCTCTCATGCAACACTCTGTGGAATGTTTAAGTACATGGAGAACTTATAAATAATTCTGGTTGGTAGATGCATTTACTGTTGCTTAAATGAAAATAAGAAGACTTTCAAAAATATAAGTATATATTTATGTGTTTATCAATTTAGATCCTTAAATATACATAGTTGTGATGCTGGAAGCCATTCACCTAGTATTTCTGATCTCAACAGTTATCCTTGTAGACAGGTTTCAGTAGAGATTCCAGACTGAGATAAACAAGAAAGAAGTACCTGACAGTTTACTTCTGAAAAAAAAAAAGCCATACAAAACCTTAGGGATAGCACTGGACCAGTTTTGAATCTCATACTAGAAGAAGAGCTCATCAGGTTAGAAAGCATGTAAAATGCAGGTGGAGAAAAGCAACCATCTAAAAGTAAGAGTTCCTCTTAATGAATAAATGGAGTAGAACTTTCAAGATCTTCATTAGCTGATGTGGCATGACTCAAAATAGAAAAAAAAATAGCTATGAACATCCACTTATAATCACAAACTGAAGTGTATTGATTATGACCTACAGAAAATTTGAAGTAGGATAAATTAAAATAGAACGTAGAGTGATCAATATTGTAGGTGGTGGTGGTGGTGGTGTCGGTGCCATTGAATCGATTTTGGCCCATAACAAACATATGGTACAACAAAAGGACGACTTCCCGGTCCTGCACTATTCTAACTGCTTCGAGGAATGAAAAATGGACAGTTCTCAGATAACATCAATGCATCAAGTGTGAAGAAAGCTTAAGGTCATTAAAAATAACAGAAAGAAAGACAAAAATAGATATCAGAAGAGACTCTGAAATTTGTTATATGACATAGAATAGATAAAGTGGATGGAAACATTGATGACGTAAAAGAGAGATTTCAGAGACCATTACAATGAAGTATACAAAGATATGGAGTTTGAAAACCAAAAGTTAAGAATATATTTGTTATTTCTCAAGCTAAAAGAAATCAAGAAAAACCAAGCCTAGAGTTGAAACGCTTAAAGGACTCTAGGGGGGAAATATCAACTGAAGAAAGCAGTGTCAAACGAAGATGGAAGAAATACATAGAGTCACGGAAAGAAAAGGAATTAATGGACAGTCAATCATTTTAGGAAGTAGCATGTGGTGAAGAAACGGTAGTATAAAGAAAGAAGACAACACTGCACTAAAGTTATTGGTGAAGAACAAGGCTCTTGGAATTGACAGCTAAACAATCAAAATGTTTCTCAAAAAGTGAGGCAATGCTGGAAGCACTCAATTGTCTCTACATGCAAATTTGGAAGAGAGCTATTACGACTGTTTTTCAGCTGACTACTGTAGAGTGGTGTCTATTGCAAAGAATGGCAACATGGCAGTATGTGTAAATCATGGGGGGAAATCATTAATGCCACACACATAAAATTTGGCGAAGATAATTAAAAATGATTAGAGGCAGTATGACAGGGAGCTGCTAACAATCCAAGCAAGAGTGGCAAGATGTAGAATGTAGAATGAAGTATTGATAATGTCAAGTGGATCTTAGCTAAAAATTTACAGAGAAAACAAAAAAATCCATCTTTGTTTTATTGACTAGGCATTCAACTGTGTGGATTATAATAAATCGTGGATACTATTGAGGAGAATGGACATTCCAGAACACCTCATTGTGTATATGTAACACCTGCACATAGGCCAAGGGATAATCGTTCAAACAGAAAAGAGGGCTACAGTGTGATTTACAATCAGGAAAGGTGTATGACATGGTTGTATCCTTGACCTTAGATATTCAGGTTGTATGCTGACTCAATAATCTGAGAGGCTGGGTATACGAAGAAGAATGCAGCTAAAGGACTGGAGGGGGCTTATTAACAAGCAGACCTGGAGCATGTCCTAAAGAAGGCCGAGACTACAGCTTTCAGGACAGAAAACCCCTCAGCAGAAAGAAAGACTATCTTCACAAATGAACCACTAAGCAACATCATGATACACAAAGAAAAGTTTGAATTTGTCAAGGATTTTGATTGACTTAGCTCCCTAATCAATGGCGATGGAAGCCACAGTCAAGCAATGAAATCGAGATAATTGAAAGATGTCACTTTGAGGAATTGGGTGCACCCAGAGCCAAGCCACAGTATCTTCAATTGTCTAATTTGCATGAGAAAGCTAGCCAATGAATGAGGAATGATAAAGAAGAATTGATATTTTGGGCTCGTGCTTTTGGAAAAGAATATATCCTGTACTGCCGGAAGAATGATGGAAGCGATGTACTGGTGTATTTTGAGCTACTAAGCGCAAAGTGGGCAGTTGGAGACAGCCAATTCCTCTGAAGAAGAGGAGATTCTCTTCCACTTCCGAGTTACAGCTTCACAGAGTCTCCAGAGCACTCCTACCCTGTCCCATAGGCTCACCATGGGTCAGAATCGACTCAAGGGCAGGGAGAGCCAGAAGAAAAAGGAACCCCCTTCTTGGAAGAAGTCCCACCAGAATGTTTATGAGCAGCAAAATTGCTGAGACTTCACTTGACATACCTTAGACATGGTTTCAGGAGAGACCACCTCTTGGAGAAGAACAAGCTTAGTAAAGTGAAGCGTTCACCGAAAATGCAGAAGACCGCAAAGGAGATGAATGGATAAACGACTGCAATGACAGACTCCAACAACACACTCACTATGAGAGTGATGCAGAAATGGGTATCGTTTCCCTTTGAGTGACTTAAAATATCAAATATTTATTTTCTCATAATTCTGGAGAAGGTGGAAGTCGGGTGTCAGCAGGTCCCCGCTCTCTCTGAGCCCTCTAAGACAAAAATATTTACCATTAATACCTCCTAGTGGTCCCTCAACAAGAATTCCTCAACTTCTGACAACTAACTCTGATCACTGATTTCATTGTCACCTGACATTATTCCCTGCGTGTAAGCACTCTGTGATCTACTCTTTATATAAGGGCCCGTCATCCCAGATTATGGGCCACCCTATCCCAGTACGTCCAGAGGCTAACTAATTGCATCTGCAGAGACCATTTTCCAATAAGGTCACATTCACAGGTACCCAGAGTTAAAAGTTGAGCATGACATTTTGGAGGACACAATCAATTCACAGCACAGCTGACAAAGCACCTTATATGAACAACAGTGACAAATAAAGGAGAGAAAGGAGGCTTCCTGTCTTTCTTCTCCAATGTATTTGGGTGATTCCACTCAGGGCCTGTGGACTCTACCTTTGAAATTCTAATTCTCTCCTGTCATCACATTACTACTGTGACCGTACCAGTTAATAGGAAGTGAGCTATTGATTTTATTCTTCTTGTTCATTCCTAACACTGATGCCTATTTGCTAATGGTTCTATATTTTGACATACAATAAGAAAATTGTGCATGGTAGTGAAATACCTGTAGACTTTTTTTTGTCTAAATAAGAAAATAGTATAGTATAAGTATAGTATACCTTCCGAAAACTAAAACTTTTTATAGATTTCCTATAGAAGTTTAGGGGCATATTGATGTTGTGATTGTTTTAAGTTTGTTTTAAGTTATCCAAAATATCTAGAATTCGTTTAAATGCTAATAACATGGATTTCCATTTACTTCAAACCACACAAATGAATTTTAAGCACCTAGAGAGTTGTTTTTCACCTTCATTCAGGTGGTCATATATGAAAAGAAGAATTTCGTTCTCGTTTCGAGAAGGTGTTGTAATTGAAGTAATTGCAAAGTATTGAGCATAGATGGAGTCTGAAATTGGGAGGCTTATTGGTTTGTGTTGTCTATAGATTTTCTTAACAAAAGTTATCAGAGGGCTGTGGCAACCAATCTTTTCCAGACAGTGGATTCACTGGTGGGCCCTAATGCTGTTAATAGCCAGGTGGTGTTGCTCGCTGCCATCCAGTTAGTTCGGATTCCCAGTCACCTGCGAACAACAGAAGGAAACACTGCCCAGGCCAGAGGGATCCTCATGCTGCTCCTGTGTTTTGTCCATCATGGCTGCCATCAGCCACTGTGCAATGTAATTAACTTTGCATTTAAATCACTGGAATAATTTTTATGTAAATGCATAGTCTTCATCAAGTCACTTGAGGTCTCTAGCTTCAGAATCCTCATATTTAAATTGGGGAAAATAAAATATATTCTGCAAGGGGACAATTTTCCATAGATTCTTAACATTTATGTATGTCTTGTGATTCAAGGCCCACAACATTTTGTTCCAGATGATTGTTTCCAGAATATTAACAACATAAACAGCTTGAGAAGATAGACAGTGCCAAGACACAGGTAGCATATTTCACCTTCCAGAATCATAATAAAAAGATCTCCCTCCAGGGAGCAAGGTTGGCAGGTTTGCTTAAGCCTCTAAAAGATTGGCTTTCCTCTATAAAATATTAGGTTTCCACCACTAGTGGTTTATCCCTGTAACAAAAACGATGGGATACCTGGCCCTTGTCACAGCTTCCTCTGGGAATCTGAACTTGAGAAATGTGTGCCTAGGCTGACGCTCTGACTTCTGCTGTGACTGTGAACAGTGCTACATCTCTAACCCTGGCATCTCCTGCCTGAACCCACAGATAAGAATAAATTTAACGTGCTAACTTATAAGCAGGATGAATTCTCAGGTCCTTCATAGTTCTTGACTTACATTTCATACCGTTGTATGGAATTTGAATTATATGATGATGCCTGCATAACCCTTGGCTCAGTGCCTGTCGGGGCAGCAAGCATTAAAAATGTATATAAAACATTATTAATTATTACTCATATCATTTTTAAAATACCTGTTTTCAGCTATCATGGAAAGCTCATCTTTAGAAAATATTCCCTTACAAATTTCTAACTTTTCAGTTTTGCCTTTTATTTTATTGAATTGAATTAAATTAAATTAATTGAATTAAATCTAATGAATATTCAAGTTAATTTTTCACTTTCAATAAGATTAATATATCTAACATTGTAGATCTTTCAATTTTCTATTCACTTCAAATACTCAAATTCATTATGATGTTACACTGCCAAATAATTGCAAATTCTGCTTTAAAAAGATATTATTATTGCCAAAATCAAATAGGTGGCATACATCCAAAGGATGAGATAGTTGCAAATATTTGTTAACTGATGTATAAAAGCAGATTCCTTAAGAGAAGGTCACTTATGGGATGGCACTGAATACATATAGTATTAATATAAGATAAATAATAAAGATAAATATTCCATACATTTATTCATATCTTGAAAGAACCTTGATAACACAGTGTTTAACTCTTCATCACCTAACAAAAAGGTTAGAAGTTCAAACCCACAAGCAACTCTACAAAAGAAAGCTGTAGAAATCTTCTTCCATAAAGATTGACAGTTCTGGTAAGACCATGGAGTGGTCCAAGAGTCTTACAGGGCTGCTACAAGTCCGAATAGCATTGGTTTGGGTTTGAGTTCACAACTTTTCCAGTTTGGAATCTGCATATCTCATTTAATAAGTGGCTCCTTACTTGTGTCTACGAAGGTCAAACCACCAATCACGTCAACAAAAAAGGTCAAACTAGCACTAATATGCAAAAACACAAAATTAACAAACAACAAATACTATAACGCTATTTTTTAAAGATGTATTAACACGATATATTTTTTAGCTGTTTGTGTTGGTTGTTGTCATTAGGTGCCATGAAGTCGAATTGGATACACAGCCACTCTATGGCAAAAGGACACATTACCCAGTCCACTATCGTCCTCACAATTGTTGTCATGTTTGATCCCATCGTTGCATCTACTGTGTCCAGTCATCTCTTCTTCACTGCCCCTCCACTTTACCAATCATGATGTCCTTCTCCAAGGACTGTGTTCTCAGAATAACCTGCCCAAACTAAGTGAGGTGAAATCTGGCCATCTTCACTTGCAAGTCGCATTCTGGTTGTACTTCGTCCAAGACAGATTTGGGTGTTTCCTGGCTGTTCATTGTACTCTCAATAGGCTTTACCTGAATCATAATTCAAATGCATTGATCATTCTTCAGTGATTTAATATATAGACAGGTATAAAGACTTGTCTTTTTGTTTTACTTTTGTTATTTTACATTAGACATTCTCTTTCTCCCCCCTTTAGACACAGAGACACAATAATATATACATACATAAAAAATAGCATATATTCTAAAACATTTCAGATATATATCCAAAACTCAACCCAAATTTTCTATCATCAGGTTTATTCCAATTCATAGTAACCCTATATGGGAAGTAGAACTGCCCCCTTTGGATTTCTGAGGATGTAAATGTTTATGGACACACGAAGCCTCCTCTTTCTTGAGAGAAGTGGCTGGTAGGGTCCAACTGCTGACCTTGGGATTGACAGCCTAATGCATAACCCCCTCTACTACCAGGGCCCCTCATTTAACTGATATAAATGAAAAACTTTGAATAAAAATGGTAAAAAATAAACTTCTAAAACAAGTATCTCCAACATTTTAGATACATATACATTATCTATGTCTAGGTATATATTTGAACACTTCATTCTAACTTAACATGTTGGGCTGCCACTCTCAAGTTCAGTTTAAGGCTACTACTTTCTCTGAAGGAAAAAGATGAGGCTGTGTGATCTCATAAAGAGTTGCATCCTAGAAACCCCAAAAGGGAAGTTTTACTCTCTTCTATAGGATCACTAGGAGTAGATCAACACTTTGGCAGGGATTTTTATTTTGGCCAAAGTAGTCTAATTTTTTCCCATTATAGTTAGATATGTAACTATTCATTATTAAAGTAGATAATTACTTGCTTTTGATTTCTTTGCAATCCTTTATTTTTCACAAGGGAAATGGAGCCTAAAAATAACAACTATACAAGTATGGGCTGAGGTTATAATAAAATTCAAGATAACTTCAAAATATAAATTACTGATATCTTGTATTTATATCTGAGGTCAAAGAATGTATGTTCAATTTTCTAGGCTGGACTATATGATGATATGAAAATACAGTCACAATCTACTCATATTTGGATAGTGCTGTCAAAAGGATCACTACTCAAAAATCAATAGGATTTCAAAAACACAAGGGAAATAGAGGCTACACTAACCGCAAGGCTGCTAACCGCAAGGTCAGCAGTTTGAAACCACCTGCCTCTCCATGGAAGAAAGATGAGGCTTTCTCTTCTTGTAAAGATTTGCACCCTCAGAATTCCACAGAGGCAGTTTTATTCCCTTCTATGTGGTCACTATGAGTTCAAATCAACTCAATGGCAGTGCTTGAGTGTGTGTTTATAGTTTGTTTGTAAGATTAGGAAAAATTTATTAGTCCTATACATGAACATATTGTTAATGTTCCAAATGACAAATCTATGTATATATAATAAATATTATTCTTCTTTGGAGTGTTTTACTAACTTTATCTAATTAATAAACATAGACAAACCCTGCTATGCCCTTCAAAGTCCTCAAATTGCAAATGTATGATTTTTAATCTGATTAAATATAAAATGTACTTGTTTCTTCTCTGTAAATTATTTACAGTAGTTATTTAAACCATATAACAATTTAAGGATCATGGTAGTGGAATAATTTTAATTTAACTCCCATTAAAATACCTCAGTGTTTCTGGTTTGTTCCCTAATTCTACTCAAACCTTCCCTAAATTTCATAACTAATCACTACTATTTTGAAAGTTTGTTGTCTAAACTTCTGGGTTACTTAGGTTCTGTAAAAAGGAAAAGTACAGAGTATATCATTCACACCTAGATTTTAATTTTCAGGAAATAAAAGGGTATACAGATTCTATTGGAATATAGTTTAAAATATTCAATGGATATTACACTTCCCAATTGAAACACTGAATCAAATAGTAAATAAATAGCATTCTTGAGGGCGCGGTCATTTTAGATTTACTTTTCTTTTGGTGAGATGAGGTTGAATTTACTCATGTTTCTCTAGGGTTCTCTCTTTGTTTGTTTGTTTTGAATTTTACTCAATATCTCACTAAGCTCTTGTTTTCTAAGCCAACAGACTGATACAATAAGTAGATTAGAGTCAAAACTGCCTGTCCTGGAGAGATAGCAAACTGCCCAGCAGAATATTAACAAGCCCCCGTTTAAATGCAGCTGCTTTTACCACTGGTATAAACTAAGAACTTTTAAAAAATGGAAAGAAACAGCAAGCAAATGACAAGCTTGGAGCTATCCATATGCTATTTTACTCTCTGACTATGATTATTAATTTAACCCTGTTTTCTTCCCCAAACATTTCAGGTGATATTTGTGATATATAGTCATACTACTCATAGATATGATGAGTTAAAAAGAGAAGCTTATGGTAATGAGGAGAAAAGAGATACCAGAAAATATTTTTTTAATGTCAAAAAGAAACTATTATCAAAGAGGCCTCTTTCTGATGCTCTAAAACAGAAAAGTAAACGTCTTTGAAGATCAAGGAGATGACAAAAGACTTAGACTTTCCCTCGAGAAATGTGCCAATGACAATGAACTGCAGCCTTGGCTCTTTCTCCCTGCAGTCCTGCGTGACTTCAGAAGTGAAGTAAAGGGATCCCGACACAGTTCTCCTCTTTATTCCAAAGTAGGAAATATTTACTACTGGCCTCACTCGTCGTTGAAAGTTTTGTTTAAGAGATGCAGTAGACAATAAGCTTCCATAAAGAAAATTCTAAACTTCTTACTCTATGGAAGGTCTTTCCAAGTAGCCCGGTGACCTGGCCATTCTCACCCTTTCTAGCGTGTGCTTGATCCAGCATAATTCCACATCAGGTTCTGATTCATTCCCAGGGTGAGTTTCTTGTTAAAACCGAGTGGCAATGTGTGTGAAGAAGTCTCTGGAGTTGTTTTCTGTTTGGTTGGTTGGTGATTTTTACTTTGCTGCCTTGCTTAGACTTATTTCTTTCTTTATAGCTGAATTTTTAACACGGCTTCATGTTTCAGCTTTTAGCGGTGCTGTCCGAGGTACTGAAGGAAACACATTAGTGTCAAACTTAAATAAACACATTGCTGTCAGTTGATTCCATCTCACAGTGATACTGCATGACAAGATTTAACCCAGAGTGTTTTGTGTATCCTCTCAAAATATAGAGGACAGGTTAAAAAACAAAGTGAGAGAGAGAAACAAAACAAAAAAAAAAACATTAGAGTAGAGGCCTATGTGTTTATCAACTTGAGTTGGATCAGTGGCAAGATATATTGATTTTGACAAATACAGTTATAAAAGCAGAGTTTAAAGTAAAAATAGTTCACCATTAAACCATCACACCTGAGAGAGTCGACTCAATGGGCTCTAAACATATCAAACAATGAATGTATTTAATATACTTTCTTTCAAAAATGAGCTTGAAACATATGTGATAGTCTCTAATACAAAGGACCAGGGAACTCATTTAGAACCTTAGTGTCAAGTATATCATTTTGATTTCAAAATTTTACTATCAGCAAGTTCTTTCCTTTACAGTTTCACATGAAAGCTTAATTAAAACCAGCAAGTTTTTCTAGCAAAATAAGAACAGATCGCTTTAGAGTCCTGGAAATTTAACCCACCCTCACAGCTGGTGGATAAGTATAGTGTTGGAAACTCAAAGGATCCAAAGAAAATCATTTAAAAGCCACTGTATTTGCATTAAACATAAAGTATCCAAGTTGTTGAGTCAATATTTGTGACAGAGATGTAATAAGCTCATAAAATAGAATTCATTTAATCATCAAAAAGGCCCTATCCTTATTTATAAAACAATTCACCCAGTTCATTCAGCTAGAACACATACACACATTTCATTGCCTTCATGCAGAGTCTGTACATTGGTCAAGAGGAAGCTGTTCAAAGATAACAAGGGTATACTCTATGGGCCAAATTCAGGAAAGGTGTGTATCCATGTTGTATACTTTAACCAAACCTATTCAGTCTATGTTCTGAACAAAGCATCAGACAAGCTGAATTATTTAAAGAAGGGTTAGAGGAAGGCTTATTAACAAGTTGTGTTATGCAGATGGCACAACCTTGCTTGCTGACAACAGGGAGGACCTGGAGCACTGGCTGGTGAAGATCAAGGGTTGTCGTTTCACTAGGGAACCAATCAATAGAAAGAAAACCCAAACCCTCACAACTGAACCAACAGTTAGCATCACGATAAACGGTGAAAAGTTTGAAATTGTCCATGATTTCACTTTGCTGGGATTCACAAACTGCCATGGAAGCAGCAATCAAGAAATGAAACAACCTGCTGCTTGGGGTCAATCTGCTGCAGAAGAATCTACAAAGTTGAAGATCAAGCCATGGTGTTTCCAGCTGCCTCATAAACTTGTGAACGTTGGACATTGGATTAGCTGGACTGAAGAAGAATCAATACATTTTAATTAGGGAATTAGCAAAAAATTTGGACTTTCAGAAATGCCAACAAATCTGTATTCTAAAAAGTACAGCCAGAGGGCTCCTATGAAGCAAAGATGGGATGCGTTTGTCTCACATACTTCACTTATGTTATCAATACAGACTAAGTCCTGGAAAAAGAGATCAAGCTTGGAAAAGTAGGAAGCAGCAAAAAAAAAAGGACAACCTTCCCAGGCAATTAATTGCTTATTTATTCACATGAGTACTGATTAGCATATGGATCTCCCATATTCAATGTTAGGCAAGAGCAAATAAATGGTTTCAATGAAATGGGTTGAGATAGTGGCTATAATAATGGACCCAAACATAGCAACAATTGTGAGAGTGGAACTGTGTAGGGTCACTCTGAGACAGAACTAATTTAATGGAATCTAACAACAACTTCTTGGGTGGTAATCATCACACATTGCATTTTACTTTAGATGACTTCTAATTTTTCTCTGTTCATACTTCATTCGATCTTCCAATTAGAAATGCAGCTTTGAAGCTATTTCTTCTTATTTGGAATCATCGAGAATGAAAGTGATAGGTCACTGTAAGTCTGAAACAACTTGACAACAACTAACAACAACAGAAAGAAATGCGCTTAAGGAAATGAGTCAAGTAATTCCAGGAGTTGACAAATCCCACATCCTCGAGTCGGGGGATACATTGAAGACCCCTGCAAGCTTACATGGTTTCAGGGTTCAATAAACCCCAAATCTGCAGGTCAGGTGGCAGAGTGGGGGCCCTATGGTTGCATAGGATTGCAAAAGTTGGTAAATCATAAAGGTGCATGTGAAGCTGTCCAAAGAATGACAGAACCAGAATGGGCAGCAAGAAGAGTGCAGAAGCAGAGAGTGCAAGAATTAGAGAGAGCATTTGTTAGAGCATTTATTTATATATTGGAGGTAGACACAAGCCCAAGGAAACTCCCCTTTCAACACAGATTGATTACTTAGAGTAGATCACAAAAAGGGAGGTAATTAGAGAGTGCCTGCCACACCACCGTGTATTATAGCCTAGTCCCGTTGGTATATAAAATTAAGGATCACAACTACCCACAGCTCCACAGGCAATTAATTGCTTATTTATTCACATGACTACTTATTAGCATTTGGATCTCCCAAATTCAAGGTTAGGCAAGAGAGAATGATACGAAAGGTAAATGAAAAAGATGAGGAAAGTAAATGAGTGTAAACTTTTATTAAGACAGAATTTAAATAATGAATTACCTCACCTAAGCATTTGAGCTTACTCAGGAAATAAATGCATTATTTTTCTTTTATAGACAAAGCTAGAAACTAAAGTTTAGAGATTTATCCAACATCACACACACACACATACACACACACAAAGCAAGTCAGTGATTCATTCAAAACAGTTTTACAACAAGAATTGAGGAAGAAGATGAGAAAGAAAAATGTAAAATTGAAGAGAAAGAATGAAAACAGAATGAAATGCGAATTATGGGAGAAAGGAAATTTGGATAAAAATCAAGGAGTTGATCATTTTAGACGCACTGATATTAACTACATAATAACGGTATTAACATGACTGTGATTACATTTGCTCAATTAACTGTTAATTATTTCATTATCATTTTTTCCCTTTTCTACTTACAAATATTCATGCGAAGTCTTCTACAAACTAGTATTAACCCACCTCTGGTCAATCGTTATCTCAATATATCATATTATGCAGCCAATTATTCTTGATGATCTTTTTATTATCTTAATGATTTTTACTTCATTAATTAATATTTTCAGGAATAATAACTTATCTCCCAGCTTCTTTTAGACGATGTACCCACATCAGTTGGGTAGTTGCATATATCAAGTCAACTTGAAGATATTTAAAAGGGTAGGGGTGGTATTCAACTTCATCAGGACACCGCCTGACTATGTCTCCTTATGGATGTGGCCTTCTCATAAGGCGGGCCAAGGAACCCCCTTGTCTCTATTTGCCTTCACCTGTCCTGCTGGCTGACACTGATTGCAGCCAGAGCCCTGGAGATGAATCCACTGCAATCGAATCCACAAGACTTTGTGCCCACTAGCCTGGAATATTCCTGCATCATTGCATATGACCGCATGAGCCTTAATAGGGACTTATGGACTAGTATTGGGCTTAGGGACTTGAGTTGGATTTGACTGGGATGATTTCTTGATATATAATTAGTTCTTGATATAAAGCTATTTCATATACATGTATGAGTGGCACTGGATTTGTTTCTCTAATCAACCTGGTCTAACACAATAGGTTTGTATGTAAGTGCAGACATGTGTTACAGGGACAGATCAGATTTTTAGGACAATACTTTAATTAAACCTGGCTGAAGCTTCTAGGGGACTCTATCAAGGAGAAAGCTGAGCATGGAGCTTAAAATTTCAAAATTGAGACATAAAAAGATAGATAGGTAATTGTCACATAATTATGGCAAATATCTTACAAATAAAGTGAAAATCTGCATAGGGAAATACTGCACATTTTAAAGCCAGCAACTAGCCCTTCAACTTCATTCTCAGTTAAATGGGCCTCCAAAATATTGAATAAACAATAAATGACACAGGCATATCAAGGATGAGGAAATACAGGGAGAGGCATGATTTTGCATAAGCTAGCTGGAGAACGGAGGCGGATGGAGAGGGAGTTAAGAATGAAGGTGAAAGGATTAATATTCAGCGTTATTTTTATTGCAAACATTGACAGGAAGATAATGAATTCTGGGCCTGGCTCCTGAGATGCAGGTTACCTCCATCCAGGCGAAGGAGGCATGAATAATTAATAATCCCCTTCAAAGTTCACAACCCCCATCTCCTCCCCAAGGTAGTCATCAAGAGAGGCAACAGCCAGCTAATGGGAGGATTGCTTAGTACATCTCATGCAAATGGAAACTCCTCTGCCTCAAGGTTTGCTCTCCTTTGCAAGCTCAAGAAGCAGCTGCTTCCCTGAACTCCAGGAGAGAAAGAACACTTAGCTTCTTTCAACCTCAAATCAGGCACTGATCCTTGTTTCTTTAAAGGTTCAAAACACGATAGGGGTCCATGCGTCAATCAGTGATGGGTTTTCTTTTTTCGTTTTGTTTTTTCACTCAGCCCCACTGTAATTCAAAAGTTGTTACAGCAGAATCAAGTCTGAGACTGAGAGCACATAGCTCAATATATGCAGGTACCTGATTCACCTATTCACACACTGACCCAAACTAGACCACCAGCTTCCTTCATGGGGTAAACATTTCAAATACCAGTTTTCTTTCCAAAAAACCAAATGACTATCAGGCTGAGGGCATGCAATGATTTGCAATACTTTCAAAGTTTTCCACCAAATTTAGTACCAGAGTTTTCAACCTGGACGTCCATAGAATTCATTTCAGGAAATTTATTTGAAATGGAGATTTTGGCCTCTCACCCTTAAATTCAGTTCAAGTAGGCAGAACAAATGATTTGTGTTACTGCTAAAAAGAGAAGCAATTGTGAGGCAGGCCATTCTTGAACTAGACTTTGACAAACCCTGAGCCGCATGCCCTTGTCATTTGTACGTGCCGCATCCATGAACTAAGTATTTTGTTCCAACTATTTCATCATGAAATCTCAGTTGTGAATGCTATAGATAACATATTTGAGGCACTAAATTGAAACCCGTTCACAGGATAAACAAAGATCCCCAGAGAAAGGCGACGGACTGTATGCTTTTCCATCTGCATGTGGCTTTGTTTCTGTTTGCTGAGCTTACAATGATTCTCAAAGAGTAGTTCAATTAAAAATGATGTACACATACATATATATTTCCATATATGAAAAATATCTTCTCTGGAACATAGAAATCATATTAAAAAGAAAATGTTAGGGAACATTGAAAAAGGTATAAGAAAACAATTCTGATGAAGTCATGGACCTAGTTCTGTAAGATTTTTAGCTCGATAGCTGAGACTTGGTCAGTAATGAATATGAAATCTACACACACACACACACACACACACACACACACATACATATACACAGAAACTCATGCACACTCATGTTTTGCCATTAGAGAGTAAAAAGTAGAAGAATTTCCAACACAGTTCCTATCATACTTTCTCTAAAATTTAGTGTCAGACTCTATGTAGCTTTCTTCAAAATCTGACTGGTTTAGAATTCTCCTAATCCAATATTCTGTTTCATTTGATTGTGATACTCATTTTGTATCTTTAAATGTTGCTTCTTCTCTGTTTCATGCCACCTCAGCCTTGCAATGTAGCCTCATTCTCTTGATTTCTACATAACAACCATTTGCACGAAGGCTCTGTGTAGAGTCAAATTCACTAAATGGTTGGGGAGAGAAATGGGATTAGACCACAGCATTATAACACATATTGGGAGTCAATGTTTTCCAAAGATTCCTAATGATTTACACAAACATAGAATCCAGTCTCTTGCCATGTTTTTATCTCCGTTCATCCCCAACAATAAATCCCAAATAAATTTCATCTAACAAAATTATTTTTAGAAACCACAGCAATTGTGTAGCTTGATGCTCATCTCCTAAAAAAAACATAAACCTATAGATTTCTCATTTGATTGTATTTATTTCCCATTATCATGCTGTCCTGTAATTTCTTTATTTTCTCTCTGTCTGACCCCATATAGTGTACAGACTTTTTTTATCATATTGAGTCTTAATCACATCTAAAACTCCAGGTTCTAGTATCATACTTCAATACAGAAGACACTTAAATAATGTGCATTGAATAACTGTCTGATATTCAAGGATCTAACAACACACACACACACAGTTTCTTCGTGCCAGATATAAAACGTGAAACTCTGAAAAGAGATGTGTGTATTTCAAATCCAAAGAACAAGAATTCAGAACCCCTACTTCTCCAAATTCGTATTCCTCATATTATTCTGCTGACCCACCTGTTCATACATAACTGTTTCATGAATTTTTCTTTTTTCTAAGTTAGCTTGAAAACACATCTGAACTTTTTTCTCAACAAATTATATTAAGAGAAACAAGTTATAGGAAGAAACTTGTAGTTAAGAATATATGCCTTTATTCCACATACAGGTAACATTAATTTTTGAAATAGAAGAGAAAACAGGAATTAAAACTGTGATGGAGGTTCTAGACTCAAATGATTTCTCTGTCTCTAACATCTAGCTTCGTGTTTCCCTAAGAGGGCAATACTGGCTGCTGTGGGCACTGCGGTGATATAGGGTGTCTGTAAAAGGAGGTCCTGGATTATGGGGTGTAGTGAACATTAATCTTCAGAGTAATTTTTTTCTGAAAAGGAGGTGGTAGGTAAAATAAGTGGGAACCTCTGGCGGTCCCAGTGTTCTGTACTTCAGGCCCTGCTCTGTGCAAAACCAGAGCAACAAAAAAGCAGTTGTTGCAAAGCCATCTTGTTTTGCCAGTGAAAATCCATGGAAGAAACTTTATAACATGTTCACCTATTTCAGTGCAAACCTGTTAACTTTTCATTAAATTGAGAATATTGGTTTGTTGTTGTTCCATCAGGAAAATGCTGCCTATGATTGAATTATCATTTATATTTCCTGACTCATTAATTACTTTTGGCTTATAAAGAAGCTACATGTTTTCACTCAACTGTCAAAAATCTGACAGAGTGAAAACAGAGCTCATCTGCCGTGCTTTCAGGTGGATGTGCTTCCAGGGACTCCCTGGATGAGGCCAATTACAAACAGATCCTGCAAACCCCTCTTCTGGTCACAACTTTGCATTCCCTCCCATATTTTTCACGACACTTGTGAGCACAATGAGAGGAGTATTTCTGTGAAAAAATGTACTAAGTTGATTTGTTTGCAAAATCACACTGGCTTATGGTCAACTGCATAAAGCAGCTTTTAAATGCTTTTCTTGTCACATCTGCTGACATTTTTCTTCCTTTGATTTCCTCGTATAACTGACACAGAGATTTGAATACACTGGGCTTGTTTTCAAATCAAAACCTATTAGGGTGTGTCTAGACCTTCTGAAAGCTGGGAAGGTCATTCAGCTGGGGTTGAGAACATGCCACCAAACCCATGAATGTAGCCACCAGCACATGTAAACTAATTGTGAAATAGTTACATGCATCTGTGGAAGTTTCTTTTTTTCTGGGAAGAATATCCCTTCTCTTTTTGAAAAATTTAAAAGAACCTGCAAGAATGGGACAGACATGTTGGACCAAACACCACATATTCGAAAATATTTGAGATATTTTAAGAAATCGAGCCCCTTGAATTGAGGCCAAAGTAGAATAATTTCTCCTGTGCTCTGCTTGTGCTTGCTAAGTAAAATTGTAGTTCCAGAGTGTGTGCACTGAAGGGGAAATAATAAAATGATGCCTAGTATGTACTGCAAAGCACTTTTAAATACTTATCATCTAATTGTTTATCTGCCTTCCTTTATTGCAGCTTCCAACAAACTTTTCCAGTATGTTTGATGCCTTCCATACTACTCATGTGGCTGCTTGGTTTGGATAAGGAGGCCGAAAGATAACCTGTGATGTCATTTACCATCAGCATTCAAACTCAAACGCACTGAGGTCCAGTCCATCATGACTCGTGATGGCCTTTAAGTCAGGATGAAACTTCCCCGGAGAGTTTCGGAGAGGCTCCCACTTGCCAGGAGTGGATCAAGCCTCGTCTTTCTTCCTTGGAGCATCTGGTGATCCCAAACCGATAACCCAGTGATTAGCTGCCCAGCAGGTAACCAGAAGGCCAGAAGGCCAAAGGGAATACCTTCCAAAAGGAGATGCCTTCCTCTAATGCACAGGAAAGTGACACACGTTTGATCAGTGTCCCTGTTTTCAGTTGCTCTTTTCTCCCACCAAGTAAGCTTTGAGATGTTCATGTTCTTATAGACATGACTCAATATAAGAAGAAGTTGACACAAAAAGTCCTAAATGTAAATGTTCACAGTACTGATCATAGAAAATTGGGAGTTGTCAAAAATAAAATGGAACACTTAAGGAAGGATAGCTTAAGCATGACCAAGCTGAAATAGGCTAGTATTGTGCGTTTTTAATCAGTCATGGTTTACTCTGCCAAGAATGACAAATTCAAGAATATTAATCATGGAATCATGTTTTATCGAGTCCACATGACCATTTCAAGATCTGTTTTGGAGTATGATTCTATATGTGATAAGATAAAGTCTATACATCGACAAAAACACAAGTTAATACAATTAGTCAAATTTAAACACCAACCACTGAAGCCAATGATGAGGGAATTAAAGGTTTTTACAAACATCTTCACCTAAAATTGATTAAAGCATACATCAAGATCCATTGATAAATGCTTCATATTGGAATGTGATGCACTGGAAACAGAGGAAGGATCAGTAATTTGAAAATACAGTCTTGCTGACAGAACTGAATCTGGCAATTACAGGATAAAACTTTGCAAGATCAACAACTCCTTCATAGCAAATATCCTTTTCAATAACATAGATGGTGACCATGCACATGGACCTCACCAAAAGGAATACACTGGAATCATATCTATTACACAAGCAGAAAGAAACTAGGGTAAAGCCAAATCAATTCCAGTTGTTGATTGTGGAACAGACTATTAATTGATCTTATGCAACTTAGATTGAAAGAAAATAAAATGAAAACCTGTCTGGGAGAGTTAAGATACAACCTGGAGTACAGCGGTTCTCAACCTGTGGGCCGCAACCCCTTTGGAGGTCAAATGACCCTTTCACAGGAGTCGCCTAATACATCCTGAAGATCAGATATTTACATTATGATTCATAATAAGCAAAATGACAGTGATGAAGTAGCAATGAAAATGTTATGGTTGGGGGTCACCACGACCTGAGGAACTGTGTTAAAGGGGCACGGCATTAGGAAGGTTGAGAACCACTGATTTTAGAGACCCTCTCGAGAACTATTTGGATGCATTAAACATTAATGACCAAAGTACAGAGGAGCTGTGAGAGGTCATCAAGAACATTATATATGAAGGAAGCAAAGTTCATCAAAAAGGAAAGAAAGAAAAGACCAAAATGCATGAGAGAAGAGATTCATCCTTTAAAAAAAAAAATCATTCTACTGGGGTCCCTTACCACAATCCAAACATACATCCATTGTGTGAAGCACATTTGTTCATATGTTGCCATCATCATTTCCAAAACATTCTATTTCTACTTGAGCCCTGGGTATCAGCTCATTTCCCCTTCCCCATCCCTCCCTCTCTCATGAACCCTTGATAATTTATCTTTTTTTTTCATGTCTTATACCAAGCATTGTCTCCCTTCACCAACTTTTCTGTGGTTCATCCCCCTCAGAGAGGGTTATATGTCAATCATTGTGCTCAGTTCCTCCTTTCTCCTCCCAACCTTCCCCTTACCCTCCTGGTATTGCTACTCTCGTTATTGGTCCTGAGGGGTTTATCTATCCTAGATTCCATGTTTCCACCTTTTATCTGTACCCACGTGCATGCTCTGGGCTAGCCAGATTGGTTAGGTAGAATTGGGGCCCTGGTAGTTGGGGGAAGGAAGCACTAAAGACCTAGGGGAAAGTCGTATGCTTCTTTGGTGTTACACTGCTCATCACTTCTTTGTGACCCTTTTGTAAGGGGATGTCCAATTGTTTACAGATAAGCTTTGAGTCTCCACTCTGTGTTCCCCCTCATTCAAATCAATATGATTTTTTGTTCTGCGTCTTTGATGCCTGATAGCATCCCACGAACACCTCATGATCACACAGGATGGTGTGCTTCTTCCTTGTGGCCTTTGTTGCTTCTCAGCTAGATAGCTGCTCGTTTACCTTCAGATAGTTAAGACCCCTAATGCTATATCTTTTGCTAGCCAGACACTGTCAGCTTTCTTCACCACAATTGCTTACATACCCATTTTGTCTTCAGCAATTGTGTTGGGAAGGTGAGCACCACAGAATACCAGGTTTCTAGAACAAAGTGTTCTTGTGTTTACGGAGTACTTGAGGAGAGGCCCAATGTCTGTCTGCTACCTTAATACTTAACAAATAAATATATGTACATAGATCTATTTCCCTATCTTTATATTTAAATATATTTACATATGTACTTGCCTGTATTTAGACTTCCCTAAATGTCCTTTGCCTCCTATTTCTTTCCTTTATTTCCTTTTACTTTACTGCAAGAAGAGATTCTCAGTCTTACTTTTCAATGCATAATAGTTAAGGTGAATAAAGAAGTGATAAGTAAAAGGACTAAACAGAAATTTTCAAAGGTTGCCTCAAAAACACACACTAAGTATTGTAATGTACAAAAACCTGAAGATAGAAACCAAAAGGGCAGGACACATCCAACATCTGGAGCTGAAAGAATTCAAGAAAAATTTGAAGCCTCATGTTGAAATATTGAAGAATCCTAAGGGCAAAAATATTTGATGATCCATCATTAAAGAAGGAGGGAGAAATACACAAAGCCAGTACAGCAAAAAGGGGTCGATATTCATTTCAAGAAATAGTGCATGATCAATAATTGATAGTATTGAAAGAAGAAATGCAAGCAACAGTGAAAGCTTTGGCAAATAAACAAGTCTCAAGATTTTGACAGAAAACCAATTGAAAAATTTCCTCAAATTGATGCAGCACTAGAAGTGCCCACTCATCTATGCCAAGAAATTGGAAAGGAGCTATTTGGACAACTGAAGAAATCCATAGCTATACTCATTCTAACACAGAATGTGCAGATTATTGAAGGATATCATTAATATCACATCCAGGTAAAAGTTGGCTGAATATATTTAATGGACGGTGGTAGCAATTCATAGACAGGAGCTGGGTGTAGATCAAGAGGCCGTCATTTGAACAAAAGAAGGGGATATTGCATGACTTAAAATCAGAAAAGATGTACATAAAACTCATGTCCTTTCATGATATTTATTCAATCTGCATGATAAGCAAATAACCCTAGATGCTAGGCTGTATGAAGAAGAATACTGCATCAAGGTTGGAGGAAGGTTTATTAATAAGCTGTGATAGGCAGATGACATAACATTGTTTGCTGACAGCAAAGATGGCTTGAAGTGCTTACTGCTGAATTTTAAACACTATCACCTTCAGTACAGATTACCACTCGATGTAAAGAAGGCAAAAATCCTCAAAATTGAGCCAATAGACATAATAGAGAAAAGATTTGAGTTGCCAAGGTTTTAATTTGTAAAATTACTAAATGGGAACTTAATTTCCTGTGTAAACTTTTACCTAACACACACACACACACACACACAAACCCATTAAAGTAACATGCTTAACTTCAAAAATCAAGTCAATGATACAATTAAAGAAATTATGGTGTTGGAGAGGAATATTGAAAGTACCATGGACTTCCAGAAGAACAACCAAAACTCTCATAGAGGACATACAGCCAAATTGCTCTTTAAAAGGGAGAATGGAGAGGCCTCATCTCAAATATTTGGACATGTCATTGGAAGTTACCAGTCTCTGGCAAAGGGGATCACAGTTATATTTTGGAAAGCCAACAAAAATGAGGACGGACCTTGCCTTATAGAAGCAATTTGTGAGGATGGTGCATGACTGGGTAATATTTCCATCGCTTATACCTACAGTTATAATGACAGCATCTAACAATAAGGAAAGGACAACCATGCATAACCAACAGTAAGAAGCATGTATATGGTGTCGTTAAGTCTACACGGAAGAAGCGCATGAGCCTCTGTGATCCAAAGATTGTAAATAATAAAATCCAAGATTAGGTTAGAATCAATAAATTCAATGATATGGTTAAAAGAAATGTTGATTTTTATGTCTAATACCTGTCATGATACTGTCTGTTTGGTTTTGATAATTCACTTAAGTCTTCATGCAATTTAATTTCTCCATGTGTAAAATTAAAATCAAGTGTCCTTACTTACAGGACATTTGGAGAAATCTATAGAGATCATGTTCTTTGAAACATTTCATATTATCTTATCAATTCTATTAATATAAAGTTTATTATTTGCAAATAAAATACTTAGAAACATGAATACAATGAAGCTCACAGTACGCCCCTAACCGCAAAGCATTTCCACCCCGTTAAGGACTTTAACACATCAGTCTGTTAAAATAAGTTATAGATTGTAGGAATACGTACAAGCTGAGTCAAGTAAACAACAAGACAAGAATATAATCATTGGACAGAACTAGTCATAGCCAGGGAATGGAAGAAAGAGAAGTTGAGCTACACGTTAAAAAATGATTTGGATCTGCCCAGAAAGAATGGTAGGAAAGCCTAAGACGTGTACTTCGAATCATAGTAATCTCTTTATTCATTTATTTTTCTGCTAGGGAGTATCCCAACATCAAACTTTTCTTCCCCTCTGGTAAATTCATCAGGAGTGCCTTATAATGGAATTATCAAGAGTAGACATTTTTGTTTGTTTCTTTTAGGTGTCATCAAGATGATTCCAACTCATAGTGACCATTTGTACAACCACAAACAACAACAACAAAAATACAGTCTGGTTCGGCACCATCCTGACAATGGTTCTGATGTGTGAGTCCATTGTTGCAGTCCCTACTTTACCAAGCATGATATCCTTTTCCAGGCCTGGTCTCTCCTGATCTCACGTCTGAAATATGAGGGGCAAAGCCTCACCATCCTCATTTTTAAAGTGCCTTGTGACTGTACTTCTGTTTGTTCTCTTGGCAGTCCACGGCAGTTTCTATATTCTTCCCCAGCATTACAAGTCAGGTGCATCAGCTACCCTTCCATACCAGGCACATTAGAAGATGTTACAGAGAGAATGGCAACCCTATGGGTAATGAAAACATTGAAAACAACCTTGTTTTAGAACCTATATTCTGATTAGGGTATTGTTTATTTGTTATTTCCATCTTGCTCCTGGTAACGGTTTCTTTTCAAAGTTCAGCCTAAAGCCAAAGATGTTAATAAAGGACTCTTGGTAAATGTTTCCCTTTGGACAAGATCTGCCTCCAGTTTTCAGGATCCTCTTGTTAGGCTCTAAGAGCACAAAGCAGTCTCCATAGTTAATCCAAAGAAATCCATACAACACAGTTGACAAAGTAGGTTTTCATGGTCTGTTTTTAAAACGTGCGGTGCATTGAGTTAACAAAGCACTCTTTTGCATTGTCCCCATTTCCTGTAGCCAAGCAACACCAAATAGAGACTGAGCTCACAACCAGGTGTTTTGATATAAAACTTTGATATTGTGCCTGCAGTTTCCCATAATGCTAGAATACATTTTCTTCCCTCTCTCTTAAAATAAAAACTTCTTTATTGTAAGTCTAAGTAAATTGTTTTAAATCAATGTAAAACACTGTATATTTCTTTTTTTTTATTAAAAAACATTTTATTAGGGGCTCATACAACTCTTATCACAATCCATACATATACATACATCAATTGTATAAAACACATCTGTACATTCTTTGCCCTAATCATTTTCTTTTTTTCTTTTTTTTTATCTTTTTTTTTAAAATTTTAACTCACCACCTGTGTTAGGCCAGGTTTACTAGAGAGACAAATCCAGTGGTACTCATAGATATGTGTAAGAGAGAGCTTTATATTAAGAAGTAATTATATGTCAAGCAACCATTCCAGCCCAGTCCATAAGTTCAATGTTAACCCATAAGTTCCTCTTCAGACTCACGCAGCCACATGCAATGATGCAGACTGCAGGAAGATCAAAGGCTGGTGGTTGCAAAATCTTGTGGATCCAATGGTGGTGGCAGCATCAAGTGTCTGTGACAGCTCCCAGGGTGGTTCTTCAACTGGAAAGTGAAGGCTGGGATAAGGGAACTGGAAGGTCCCCAGGGTCCTCCTTATGACAAGGCAACACCCACAAGCAGACATCATTAGGCTGTCACCTGATTGACAGACTAGACTCCAGCCCTACACTCTCATTTTTCAAGCTGACACAAAATTATGTACCTAACACCCTGCCTCTCCTAGAGTTGTACAGAAAGACAAACTATGAGGTAAGCACAAGAGAAAAGATGGGTCAACGCTGGAAAATGTTTACATCAGGGAAACAATTTTTTCTTCATAAAAAAATTCCCTTCCCCCTCTTCCTGTATAGCATGGGCACTTCCCATAGGTCACTCTTGTTCTAGACATGATTGCATTTATCAGCATCCTCGTCATTATCAACAAAAGGTATTTGATATAGATATCTATTTCTTGATTAACAAATACCTAAGATGAACTGGGTCATTTACCTACATGATTTTCTTTTCTAGCCCCATTTTATTCTTTTTCTATGTTAAATGCTTAATACTCTCTCCACCCAACGTAACAGTTTTGCCTGAAATAATTTACAAGTGCGTGTTGCCGGAAACCATGTTCAGCAGCAGATGAAATGCGTCTTGTAAATGCACCGAGAGGAGACCGGGTCTCTCCTGATGTGGCGGTGGGCCCATCAGCTCCTTGTGGCCAGCTCAGTCCTTGGGGTTGGAGATGAAGTTTATGCTGACGCAGTGTTCTGGTGTCACAGTGCTGTTTTGCTTTGTTTTGTTTGCTTGGCACAATATAGAGCGTGCAGTTCAGTCAACGAACTCCTGAGGATTATATAAAGTAAACAAACTGAAGTGGAGGCATCGGACGATCTACTGAGGAGGTAGAAGTGAGGTCCTGGGGGAGAGTCATGAACTGTTTCGAGGCTGGGTACCCAGGAGTTGAAGGATTTGCTGGGGTCCTGTAGGTCTTCATTCGGCCGTCAATCCAGTCGGCTAGTAGAGGTCCTCTGGCTGCTTCTGGAAATGGATGCTGACATAGGCGCTCAGATCTTCGCTGGCGCAGCCAGTCAGGCTGCTCTCGATACCGCTGACTATGAGAGAGGGCCGCGCTGGGGGTCGCTCCAGAGGGCGCTGTTGAAAGCCCTTGACCAAATCCAGGTCCATGTAGTTAAGATCATTCTCGAAGCCCCCAACACCCCCCACCCGCAGCCCCTCCACACGCCTGGGCTGGCTCCTTGGGGGCGCCCCCCAGCTCCCCGGGACTCAGCCACATGTTCTCAAAGGAGGCAGAGCTGGGGCGCGTAGGATCCTCTCTGCTGCAGCCGCCATAGCTGCTGGCACTGACAGCGCCCCCCCTGTGCCCGCCGCAGCACCCCCTCCGAAGGGCATCACATTGCTTGGGTGCCGAGGAGAAGGCCTCAGAGCTGTGCCTACTCCGGCACCCAAGGATCTGGACCGATAACTTTGGCACTCTGTTTGTGGTTGGGCCTGAGGGGCAGCGCCATGTGGGCGCTCAGACCCCCAGAGCCTGGCGGACACCCCAGCAACAAAGGCTGGGCAGACAGCCAGCCCAGCAGCTACTTGAGGTGTGGGGGGGAGGTCAAGGCTGCTGAGGATGAGGAGGGGGGCTCCGCTGAGACTGACAATGGGGTCACAGGCGACGTATCCCTGTAGTTCTGCCGTGAACAGCCCACTTGCATTGTCATTAGTCCCCGTGAACAGCCCACCTGCATCATCATTAGTCCCCACTGCTGCTGGGGTCGGCCCACGTGGGCCTGCACATGTTCATGGACCCTGGGGGTGTGGGCCCCCTCAGCCCAGGTCCATGTGCTGCTTCCTGCTGCCAGGCTGCCCTCCGGCCAGGCCCCAAATCCATGTTCATGTACTCCTCCTCCTCTGGGGCGCGGGCTAGAGCTGGCTGGGCACCTAAGGAAGGGAAGCTGTGTGAAGCCACAGGGCCAGACAAGTCACCTAGCGAGTCATCCAGCCCCATTTTAGAGATGAAAAAGTGTATGCTGATGCAGCGTTTACATTTGACTCTGATATTTGAGCTCATTTCCTTCTTCTATACTGTGCCCCACTAATTGTACCCCACATGGGAGTTTATGAGACTACTTTGCTATTAAATTGTTAGGATTTGGTTAATTCCATAATTTTAAAAAGAAGGGGTTTTATTCCCCAGGGGCCAACTGGGATGGGCATATATGTCAGAAATAATAATATAAATGAGACCAAGGGAGCTCATTATACACATTCTTGATTTACAAACCTTTAAGTGAGAGACATTTGTCACTGGGTTTTCTCTTCTACAATATATCAACATGTAAAATAGAGATAGTGCCTTTTAAAGATGTGTTTGCCTGCTGCGAGTTTCAGAAGTCTCTGATATAATGAAATCTTGTCCCTGCCTGAAAGAATCTCGGCAGCTAGATCAGAGTGAAATGCGAGAAAGGGGAAAAAAGAGTTTTCTTTCATGAACAATATATGTTTCATCAAAAGAATAAAGGGGCACGGCTCTAAATGCTGGATTTTCAGCTTCCTTGAAATGTTTTCAGCTGTCAGAGGATGACAGGCTCTGCTGTTCCCAGTCTAAGTTTTAACTTCCTGACATGTCCTCACGCCACAGCCTACTCCACACAGTAAGGGAATAC
This sequence comes from Tenrec ecaudatus, assembly GCF_050624435.1. Taxonomy (NCBI): domain Eukaryota; kingdom Metazoa; phylum Chordata; class Mammalia; order Afrosoricida; family Tenrecidae; genus Tenrec; species Tenrec ecaudatus. The sequence goes on from NC_134543.1 coordinate 22,024,253, forward strand.
AGGGAGAAGAAATGATGCTTATTGATTGCCTTCTGTATGGAACAGGGCTAAGCCTTTTATAGACATTAACCTGTGTGATCCTTCCACGATCTTTTTTATTAATTCACGGATAAAGATCCAAATATTAACTGCCGCCATGACTTGAAGGGAAAGAAAATAGGAGTGATCAGTCATTGTTCTAACAGGTCTTCAGGAGATACTCGGTGCCACACTGCAGATATTAAGGGAATCCTAGTCTGGCAAGACGAGAGGCGAGCCGGAACCAAAGCATCTAAATGCAGCACGAAGGCGGAAGCAGCGATGGTCATCCATGTGAGAAAGAAAAATCACAGGAAAAAATGGCAGTGGCCACTCCAGGTTGGCAAAGAAGAGAGATCTTTACAAAGCAAGCAGAGCTCTGTGGAGCCCCCTGCACAAGTTCTCTAAAGGAAACTAGAATGGGTTTTATAGAAAGGGGTTAAAATACTGCAGCTTTAAAAAACTGGAGCCTTGGCCTGCGATCTGAAAGGTCAGCACTTCGAAACCACCAGCTAGTTCTGAGGGAGAAAGACGGTGTTTTCTACTCCAGTAAACTGTAGTCTCAGGAACTCACAAGGGTCTTCCTACCCGTCCTATGAGGTTGCTAGGCATTGCATTGACTGGATGGTTGTGTGTTTGCCCAAAAGGAAAGGAGCTCCCGGGAGGTGTGGCCAACTCATAACCAAGTAGACTACAGTTCAGACCCGTCCAGAGGCACTTTCGCAAAAGGCCTGGCCATCTGTTTGCAAAGTTTCACAGCCTTGCACACCTTATGGTGTCATTGTGTTAGAGCTGACTCCATGGCAACTGGTTTGTTTGTTTTTCGGTCCTAAGGTACACCGCAAGATGTCTTACCCTAAGTAAATTCAGCAAGTAGGTATGCTAATTGTTCTACTTTAGATCCTATGGTCCACAAATAACCTTAAAGTATGACCTATCTTTCCCGATTTGTCTGTTGACAGGGAGAAATAGGAGGCTCATGGAGACATTTAAGGCTCCCATGTGAATTATATGACACAATTCTAGCATTATGAATATGGTTTGGTTTCCTCCGCTCATCTGCACTATAGGGGGAAACAATGACCTGGTATGTTAGACATGTCTTCCAATCAATGGAAAAGTTACATTTCTTTGTGGTAAACAAAACTGATGAATGATCATTGTGACTTGTATGTCCTGTTTCCATATCTTGGTCGGAGCAGTGCTTTCTTGCAGGAATCATTGTTGATATGGTCTTGAAAGATGCACTCCATGGGTGCAACCTGAAAGCTATTGGAAAATTCACATATTTACCATGAGTCTCCTATGACAGCTGTAAAAAATAAACACATACATACCACCAGCAACTTGGTGATTCAAAACAACACACACTTATTCTCTTGCAGTTGTGGAGGAGCCCCAAACTAATTTCACCATTTTGAAATCCAAGTTTGGCATGGTTTCACTCGCCTCAGAAGTCCTAGGAAAAAATACAGTGTCTTTCCATTTCTACCTGCCATTCCTTGCAGTTTGGGGCTCTTGACCTCATCCTCCATCTGCAAAGCCAGCAGTCTAGCATCTTGCTTCAGGGGTGCCATTGCTTTGTTCTTCTATGTCTGATTTTCTTCCATCTCCCTCTTACAACAACACCTGTGATAGCTTTCAGGGTCCACCCAGACAATCTCCATATTTTAAGGTCTTCTTTATTAACTCACAACAGTAAAGTCTCTTTTGTTAAACAAGAGGACATTCAGAAGTTCCAGGAATTGTTAGTGTTAGACATCTTCTAGTCAATTTGCAACTTACCACAAACCCATATGACAAAGTAGAACTGCTATAGAAATACCCTGTGGGATATTCTAGGTGCATCTTTCCAGAGGTTTCTCCTGAGGGGCTGCTCAGTCAGCAGCTGAGTGTTTATCAAGTGGTACAGAGTTCAACCGTTTGATGTCCTAAGGGAAGGTTGGCAGCTAGAACCATCTAGGAACTACATGGGAAAAGACATGGAAGTCTGCTTCCATAATGATTGTAGATTTGGTCCCCCCGCCCTTTCCAAAGGAAAGAATCTACATGTAACCTCCCACCTGGAGAATGGACAACAGAAAAGTGGGTGAGGGAGACATCTCACAGTGTAAGATATGACAAAGTAATAAGTTATAAATTATCAAGGGTTCATGAAGGAGGGAGAGACGGTGGGGGATGGAGGGGAAAAATAAGAAGCGGATACTAAGGGCTCAAGTAGAAATAAAATGTATTGAGAATGATGATGGCAACAAATGTATAAATGTGCTTGACACAATGGATGGATGGATGGATGGATGGATGGATGGATGGATGGATGGATGGATGGATGGATGGATGGATTGTGATAAGAGTTGTATGAGCCCCTAATAAAATGATTAAAAGTTTTAAAAGATTGTAGATTTGTTAATCCGATGGTTTGTCTCACATTGTTGCAACAATGATACTCCACATCTGACCTCCTCTGGCTACCGTAGTGAGAAAGAGAACCCACCTCAACCCCAGCCCGAGGCCAAAAGCCATAAGGCAGAGGTCAGGTATGTCTCCACCTTCTATCCTTCTTTCTCCCTATTCTGTTACCAATGGTTCTTCTAAACAGCTCTACTTTTCAACTCTACTTTTGTACTCAATAATTAACAGCAGTTATCACACAGAATTCATAGACAGTACTCACAATTTTGGAGGGTTATTAGGTAACTTAATAAGTTCCCCAAAGCCGGGTAAAACAGTAAGGACACAGTCTAGGCTACATCCAACCCTCTACTCAACCAATAGCCAGATCTCTCTCTAGTCCTTAGCCTCTCAGTCCCATGGCCCCTTGGCCTCTCCATTTTTCTGTGTAGGCAGTCAAGAAGCCTGCCTGCTGCTCACAGTTTCATGGTCTCTGGTCTCAGTACCTCTTCTGCTCTGGTGCCTCTGGTTTGAGCTTATCATTGGCCTCTCTTGCAGACAAGAATCTCTAAAGTACATGCTCATTGGTGGCTCTGCTTCCTTGATGGTCCTAGGAATTCTCCCTGTTCCTGCTTCTCAAAGGGCTCTCTTAAATACAGAGAAATGGCAACTAAAACTGACCAATCCCCTCTGTTTGTGTTTCACATGCCCTTTTTGAGTGGTCTTACCTAAACATTTGTTGGGAGTTACAGAGACAGGAAATAGAAGAGATATATTAAGAACATTTCTCTTCATCATAGTCTTTATGAGTTGGAATCAATTAGATGATAACCTAATAATAACATGTGGTAGTTTTACTCTTAAAGGGTTGTTATAAGCTATAGAGTTGCAATAAGAAAGTAGGACCTGGATATCTTGGGGTTATTATTTAGCCTGGCACATCATACTTCGTGGTCTTGTGGAATAACACCTGCTGGACCCTTCTAGGAGTGAGTGCACATACCTTTCTTTATTTGCAATTTATATCCCTGGACACTTTCATTGAAGTTTTGCGATAATAACATATATCAGTAAAAGTTCCATGAGAAAATATCAAAATATTCCAGATTGATAAAATAGAAATGTGATAGCAGGGGTTAGTGTAGTTATGGGCTGTCCAGTTGATTTCAGCTCATAGCAACCCTATAGCAAGGACAGAGTAGAACTTCCCTATAGCGCGAATTACCAGGTCTGTTCTCTTAAGATGTAGTTTATTGGCTCAAACCACCAACCTTATAATTAGCAGCCGAGATTTAACCATTGGTCCAGAAGGGCTCCATAGACAAGATTAACAGACCAAATCATACACTAGATGGAACCGAAAACCGAGCAACAGTGTGACGCATTTACCTACTTCTCCCCTGAGCTGATGGGTAAGGACAGGAAGCAAGGGAAGAGTGGGGACCACTGAAGAGTCTGACAGGTGACAGCTCTATCCAGAAAGGGACAAAGCTGCTGCCAGAGATATAGTACCAAAGCCAGGAGGGAAGACGGAAGAAATAGCTGGATGGCTCCCTTTCCCTGCTGGTACTGCCCATTGGTTTATTCCAGGCTGCAGGTCACATGCAGCCCCCAAAGTAATTTTGTGTGGCCCATGATGCTCTGAAATAAAATGTTTTAAAGGAATTATGGATATGGTATTGCCTCGATTTCCTCTAAGCGCTATTTTCTTCATAACAACATTTTTTAAAATTGTCATTTTATTTCAGAGCATCATGTACCACAAAAAAAAAAAATTACTTCAGGGACTGCATGCAGCCCACGGGCCACGTTTGACACCCCTGGTTTATTCCAACCTGGAGTCAGCCAGCAGAGGAGGCAAGGGATTGCATCAGAAGGCCTGGTCTCGGCAGCACAGAATGGGGCAGAAAATGATGGGTGTGGATATGGATTTAGGGGGAGTGTGAAGGAAAAATAACTATCATAAAAATCACCTCAACATTACCTGGAATATTTTTTCAACACTAAAAAGAAACTCAACCACAGAAGCACAGTTGACAAATGATAGGGTTGACATGTGAACCTGATGCTTGAATCCCGTTTTTGTTTTTTTTCACAGCTACTTAGCACTTGAAGCTTAAGTTTGCTCCATTTTATAGAGCTGCCTCAGAATTGCTTAACAGCAGTCAAGTAGTAAAGACTAATACCTGATTTTCATAATTATTCAATATACCAAATTATATTATCTTCTCATGTATCATCCAAAATTGGCTTAAAACTCCTAATGCATCCCTCCCCTAACATTGTTTCTCTAGCATGAAGAAAAAAATATGTCCTGGATTGTGTACAATTTTTAATCCTCACACAAACTCTGGATCCAGAATAATTACATTCTCAATTTTCCAGCCACAATTCTGTGCTCAAAATAATTTAAGTCTCTTCTGTGCTGGTTCTCCGTTTCTAAGGATGTTCTTTCTTGCTCACTAATGTCTACATAAGCATATTGATTGATATCCTGAGTCCACAAAAAAAAATGAAAAGATACATTATACTTTGGATCCCCAAATCAAAAGTAGATTTTACATAAGATTTTACATTTTCTCCAGAAACAATCATTTTAACTTGTAAGCATCTCCTGTTTCTTCTGGGCAGTGTTTGTCGTTCACACTCAGCATGACCCCCTGCAGCGGATTGCCATCTTCATGTCTAAACTGAACCCGCTTGGATCCCACTCGCTGACTCACATTCTTAAACCCTCTTGTGGCAACCTTGATGCGTCACTTCAGTCTTGTATGTCTTCACTCATCGCCAGTCTAAAGAACATGCATTGAGGGGCACCACATCTGTCGAGTGGGAAATTAGAATCGTGTTCCAAATCCCATGCACTATGAACAAAATGCCATTCCCTTTGCCCTTCTCCGGACATCACCTTGCGGCTGGAAATGCTCCCAGAAGAGAGGGGGAGAGGAGCAATCAATAGTGTCTCTAAACAGAAGTGGCCGGCGGCAAGCAGGTGTACTCAACTACTGCCGTGAGCCACAGGCTTCTGATTAAGACACTGGTGCAAGCCGGATGGATCTGCCTTTGCGTGCTGCATGCTAAACAGTTACCTACCCTCCCTTCTCTTTGCTTTGTATTCCCCTCACAGAACAGAGAGCATTTAAAGAGAAAAGTGGTGCCTGGGTTTTTAGGGAGTTTAAAAGAAATTACTGACAGCTGAGTGTTCTCTTTGAATTCCGAATCTTGGGGCTTCAGACTGGTTCTTCTCGGTTCAGCCGCGCTGTCAAAGCAACACCAGAATGGTTTGTAAAATGAAGGGTGTCCCGGAATGATAATCAGAATGAGAAAAATTATGGGGCAGTATCCTGCCAGAAAGTTAATCTCCCTCTTGGAAACCAAGCGTGGTATGTGTGTTACATAGCACAGAAACGGAATCAGAAACAGTGCTACCCCACACTCGATGGGGCCTGACCCAGCTACTTTGACGGGTAGTCCTGACGATCATCATCCTGACAGAAATCCAATCTCCCGCAAAAGGTCTTGGAAGGTCTTAATTCACCTCTTCCACGTCGCTTATTCCAGGCCTGCGACCCACAGTTGTTCCCATTCCCGTTGTTAGTCTTGTATGCTTACATTTATAAATTTGACTTTGTCCAGTTTTGCTACACTGAACCTGTTTGAACCAGTTCGAAGCCCTGTAAATGATCAGATCAGAGAGATTTCATAGAACCGTGTTTGGAAATGAAATACACAAAACTCAGTTCCTTGTCCTTGTCATCTTCTCAATTAAAAAGAACTATTTACTATACAATCTGTTAGTTGAACTTGACAGAACCTTTTTGAACAATTCAAGGAGCTATACATTTCTGATCACAAAGACCTATAGGTCATAATCAACTGAACACCATACCAATTAACACAGAGAAATCCTGAAGCATGAGGTTGATGCATATTGCTGTGTGCATTCAAGTGAGCTCCAACTCAGAGCCTATGTACAAATGAAGGAAACACCAGCCTCATACTTGTCTTAGCATTATCTTGTTGTCAAACCATCTCACCAATAGATAACCTCCCTCTTGTTAGCTGACCCTCTACTAAAGTACATCACATAAAGTCTCACAATTATACCGCCAAGGAGTATTCTATCTGCACTGCCACTAAGAAACATTTGTTTTGTTTTCTGGTAGTCCATGATACTTTCTATCATCTTGGCCAATACCATAATTCAAATGCATAAATTATTCTGCTGTCTTCCTCATTCACGGTCCACCTGTTACAGGTATAGGAGCCAACTGAAAATATAATGGCTTGGGTCAGGCACAAGTTGGCACTGAAAATGACATCTTTGAGCTTTAATACTTTAAAGAGGATTTATACAGATTTTCCCATTGTGATACATTGTTTGATTTCTTTTCTTTTTAAAAAAAATCATTTTATTAGGGGCTCCTACAACTCTTATCATAATACATCCATACATCAATTGTGTAAAGCACATTTGTACATTCACTGCCCTCATCATTCTCAAAACATTTTCTCTCCACTTAAGTCCCTGGTATCAGCTTCTCCTTTTGCCCCCTCTCCCCTCACTCCCCACTCCCTATGAACCATTGATAATTTATAGATTATTATTTTGTCATATCTTACACTGTCCAACGTTTCCCTTCACCCACTTATCTGTTGTCTACCCTGCAGGGAGGAGGTTATATGTAGATCCTTGTAATCGGTTCCCCCTTTACAACCCACCCACCATCCACCCTCCCGGTATCGCCACTCTCACCACTGGTCCTAAAGGGATCACTTATCCTGGATTCCCTGTGTTTCCAGTTCCTATCTACACCACTGTACATCCTCCAGTCTAGCAGACTTGTAAGGTAGAATTGGGATCATAACAGTTGGGGGGGGGGGGAGGGGGAGGGAGGAAGCATTTAGGAACTAGAGGAAAATTGTATGTTTCATCATTGCTACACATTGTTTGATTTCTTGACAGCTTCTTCTGGTAATGATGAGTGTGAATGCTTAAGATCACCCCACAAAGATCTCAGCAGTAAAGTGACAGGAAATGCCAGAAGTTTGGGCCAGATTCAGAAAAGGTGGTAGAACAAGGGATATCATTGTTGATGTCAGATGAAGCTTGCCTCAAAGCTGAGGAAGATGTTTACTTGTGTTTCATTGAATACCCAAATCACTCAACTGTGTGGAGCACAGCAGACTGTGAATGACCTTGAGGAGCATGGGCAGCCCAGGACCCTGCATGGTGCTCATGAGGAATTTGTACCTGGATCAAGAGGCAGTTGTGCAGAGAAAAGATGGAAACACTGCATGGTGCTCATGAGGAATTTGTACCTGGACCAAGAGGCGGTTGTGCAGAGAGAAGATGGAAACACTGCATGGTTTAAATCAGGAAAGGTGTGCATCTGGGTTACATCCTCTCCATACTTATTCAATTTGTATGCTGAGCAACTCATTAGAGAAGCTGCTTTGTATAAAAAAGGAAGTGGCATCAAGATTAGAGGAAAGTTTATTAACAACCTGCAATATGCAGATGACAACCATTGTTGCTGAAAGTGAGGCACACATGAAGCATTTGCTGATGGAGATCAGGGATTGTAACCTTCAATATGAATTACAATTAAATGTAAAAAACGCTAAACTCCTCTGAATTGGACCAATAGGTATCATCATGATTAATGGAGAAAAGGTTGAAGTTGTCGAAGGTTTTGTCTTTTTTGAATTCACAATCAATACTCATATAAGCATCAGTTAAGAGATCAAAAGACATGTTTCATTAGTTTAATCTTCTGCTACTGAAAAGTAAGAAGGTTACTTTGAGGACTAATATGGTCCTGACCCAAATAAGCCCGTGGTATTTCCCTTTTTCCCTCGTAGGCATGTGAAAGTTGCCTATCAGGAACCGAAGAAGAATCAACGCATTTGAATTGTGGTGCTGGAGAAGAATACTGAAAATGCTATGATCTGCCAAAGGGTAAACCTTGGAAGAAGTAAGGCCAGGGTGCTCCTTAGAGGCATGGATGGCAAGACTTTGTCTTACATACTTTGGTCATATTGTCCAGAGAGACCAGTTGCTGGAGTAGCTTATCATGTTTGGTCAAATGGAGGGCAGTGACCGGGAGGAAGGCCCTGCCAAGATGGATTGACATTGTGGCTGCAACAATGGGCTCAAGCATCGTACGAATTGCAAGGGCGGTGCAGGACTGTGCAGTGTTTCCTTCTATTGTGCGTAGGGTCAATGGGGTCGTAACAGACTCTGTGGCACTTAAGGACAACATTTCTTTCCTGTCATTTCAATGACCCTTTTTTTTTCCTTTTTGTATAATGTTGTCATTGCTTTCCCCAAACCCGATCTTTGACTAGTAGTGTTCAGTGCCTCTGATCTGTTTTTGATGGTCTCTTAATTCAAGTGAGATGTATTGTAGACAGTCTTTTCACTCTTGTGGAGTTGTTTTCATTTTATTCATTTTCAACCTGAACTTCCATAGGAGGAAGAACGTCTTCCTCCCACAGTCCGCCTGTAGTCTTGTTTCTCGGGATGATGTTGAGCTTCTCAATGGTCTCTTCCCTCAGGCAGACCTATTATCGTGTCTGTGTATTCTATCTAATGAGGTCCATAAATGTGGTCACTAGTTATATGAACAAAAGGTGTATGCAATGAAGATGAGATTGCTTCTTTGACATCGCATTGGTCTTCCAAAATCCTATTATTCCATCTCTAGTTTCATTTATCTGCAACCCTATATTTTCCAACTACTGGTCATCTGTCCTTTCCAATTGTGGCATAGCAATTGCCAATAATTATCAATGTGTCTCAACAGCATATTCTATCACTATCAGCTGACAAAGTTTGTAGACTTCCTTAATTTCTTCATCATTAGACTTAAGCTTGGTGAATAAATTTAAATAATTGTGTAACTTTTACCTTTGTAGACAAATAGATATTATCCTCTCTCATACAGCTTTGTTCTGCATGATAATACCTGAAATGTTCATTTTGATGATGACACTCTCTTGCATTTGTCATACTCAGTATAATAAACCTATGATTGTCCAATTCAACATGGCTCTGTCAGTCTCTTTCAGCTCACTAATGCCTAGAATATCATTTCTGGTGACTTCCAAATTTCCTAGATTCACACTTCCTACATCCATGTTCTAAACATGAATGGATATTTGTGCCCCATCAACAAATGAAGGTCCCCAAAGCTTTGTTCCATCTATGCCATTAAGACTGGTTCTCGTTTGAAGAGGCAGCTCTTCTGTTGTTATGTATTTGTAGTACCTTTGAGTCAGAAGGATTCATATTACTGTACAATGTCAGACACTGTTCTGTTGCTATTGATATGGCTTTCAATGACCAACCCTCAGAAATGGATTTCTTGTTCCTTCCTTAAGTCTGGAAGCTCCAATGACATTTTTTCACATTGGGTGACCCTAGTGGTATTTGAAATACGGGCAGCATAGTTTCCCGCATGACAGCACCACACAAGCCATCGCAGGATGACAAACTCTCAGAGGAGGTTACGGCATAGGCCTTGTGAATGTACTCAGATCCTCTCCAAGGTAGACATTAAAAATATACATGCATATAATAATTTGCATGTCATACATGCCATGGGAGAAGGACAGGGCTTTCTACTCCTGTAAACAGTTAAAGTCACGGATATTTAGATGGGTAGTTCTGCCCTGTATTATACAGACTCAGTTAGTCAGCATTGACTTGATAGCCATGAGTTGGGTAAAACATGACATATGACTTCAAACATTTATAAGAGAATGAGTTATTTATCTCTACTTTACTTGTGTCTTATATTTCAGTAGTTGTTAGATGCCATTGAGCGGGTTCTGACTTATAGTGATCCTAAGCACCCTCCAGGCCAGAGGCACCTCCAATTGTTCTTATGCTGGAGTGCAGTGGGTCCATCCTCAGGGCCGATCCATCTTGTCAAGGGTCTCCCTTTCGTGGCTGCCCTTTACTTTACTGAGCTTTGCCAAGCATGCCATGTAACGGTATTTGTAAAGTATGTGTGTGTGTATATATATATATTATATGTATGATATTTACATAAAATAAAGTATACTAACTTGTATTATAATGTGCAGTTTTAGACTTGTGAGAGGTCGTATCTGAGTGAGCCACTGTGAGAGAGAAGCATAAGAAAATCAGTATTTCATCCTGCTTCATATGTTCAATCATTCAGCATGTGATTGGACGTCCCTGAAACTCTGTGGTACACATATCATTATCCTCATTGTACAGGAGATAGCATGGCTCAGTACATGCAAGTAACTTGTCCTAGCTAAAGCCATTAGTGAATATCAAAGCTACAATTGGAACTGTTTGATTTGCTCATTGACAGAGATACAAAGAAAAATAGCTGTGTTCTCCACCATCCAGTAACTTATATTTACCCTGCAGAGATAAGACATACACAGGCAAAAAAGCTTGGCAGTAATATAAAAGCATATAGGAAAAATCCGGGGTAATAAAAATGACTGCTACCTGAAAAGATGGCATAAACAACAAGTACTTCTAGTTGCGTTGAAAGAGCTTTCTTTTTTTCAATTGCTCAGAGCCATGCTATCTGAAATCCTCTTTCCCGTCTACCCACCTTCTGAAGTGCTTATCCCACCACAAACCTTTAGGCAATTATTCTTCTCCATCATCATGTCATCTACTCAAGTTTATTACATCGGTGGCCTCTGACAGTTCCTAAAACTCAATACCGCCAACCTGCCACAAACCATATTTTCTTTCACTTCACTGAACTCTTCCCAACAATCTTATATCTTTTTGGAATTATGCCTCCTTGTGAAAAAAAAAAAACAGCAGCAGCACGCTCAAGGGAAACCAAAATGGTGTGAAATAAACCCCCCAAGTTCTACTACTATTTTATGTGTACCACTTATTCAATTATTTGCTTACACATATTTATTAGGTAGAGCAGATTTTAGAGGATACAAGTTACTTGATAATCAATGATTGATCCAGGGTGAGGTAGAAGGAAATTGTGTTAGAAAAGGGAATGAATTATAGTCCATTTGGAATTTAGGGAGACCTTCAGATATTTAAGTTCTAGGTAAGTAATATTTCATTTGGCTGCTTACTTCTCACAAAATATTCAACTCCCACGCAGGTTACAGGGCAGCTTGGAGATGGAACAAATCAGTCTTCAGATGAATAGAGCCAGACTGCTCCTTAGAAGTGAGGGTGGCCAGATTTCATTTCACATGCTTTGCACATGTTATCGGGACAGGGCCTCATGCTTGGTAAAGAAGAGGACCAGCAAATGAAAGACAACCTTTAATGCCCGGGATTGACACACTAACAGCAGAAATGGGATCAAACAGAACAGCATGAAGAAGGATGGCAAAGGACTGTGGAGTGTTTCATTCTATTGTATATAGGGATCCATTGGCACTTAAAAATCACAATAGCAATAATATTTCCCTTCATGGAAATTAAAATCCTCTTATTTTTAAAAGAAAAAAGATTTTTATTTTGGATAAAAAGCAAAGAACAAGCAGAGGATTTCAGTATTTTATTTCATACATATCTAAACCCAAGCAGTACAGGCTGCATAGACTTTATGATTACGCAAAATGGCTAGCTTCAAGTTTCCTAGTAGTCAGTGCAAATGTGGGCACGGAGCGAAAGTACAAATATTTACAGTGTCATTATGTAATAATAAGGGAACACATACCTTCATGTATTCCTATGTTAACCGCAGCACTATTTATAATAGCGAAAAAGATAGAAGGAACTTAAGTGCCCCTTTGTAGAAGAGTGGATGACTAAACTTTGTATATACATATAAGGTGATAAAACTATGAATCTGTAAAACACCTCATAACATAAGCAAGCCTGGAGAGCATTATGCTAAGTGAAATTTGTCGAGCACTAAAAGACAGATACAAGACCACTGTTATAAAATTAATAAAGGTTTTCACAATAAATAAACAGACTTTGGTGGTTATCAAGGCTAGGAAGAGATTGGGGAAATGGGGAGAGAACTAGCTAGAGTGTAGAGAAGACTTATTTGGGAGAAAGGGAACACAATATTCAATAAGAGAGAGATGGGCAAAAAATTACAGAAATAGGGTGAGACAGTGGGAGGTTTGATGATCTGTTTAATGTAAAACTGATGATGTAATCTGTGCACATTCACCTATCTCACAACAAAAAAGTGTAAAAGTAAAGATAAAACAAAAATCTGCGCAATTGGACCAATAAGCAACATCACGCCATGGAGAAAGGATTGTGAAGTATTTCATTTTATTGGGATCCACAGTCAACATCCAATGAAGCAGCCAACAGTGAAGAAATTGAAGATATTGCATTAGGCAAACCAGCCGCAAAAGATCTGTCTTCAAAAGCAAAGATGATGTTTTGAAAAATACGGTGCACCTTACCCAAGCCATCATAGTTTACATTCTCTCATGCATTTACAAGCTGAATGTGAAATACAATTAATAGGGGATACTGAAGAATCATTGGTGCACTTGAATTTAGGTGCTAGCAAAGTATTTTGAATAGAGTGTACACTGCCAGAATAATGTATTGGATGAAGGATAGCCATCATGGTCCTTAGAAAGGGAGGGATGGTGGATTTTTATATCCAATTCTTTGCACATATTGTAATGAGGGGCTAGGCCTTAGAGAAGGACCTCATGCTTTGTAGTTTGTCAGCAATTTTTTTTAAAGAGGTCTCTTAATGAGATGAATTGACAGACTAGCTGCAACAATGGACTCAGTATAAAGCTGGCACTGGACCAATAGTGTTTAATTTTGTTGTTCTGCTGGGCATGAACTCTAGGCATTATGGAACTGACTCATTGGCAGCCAACATCAATAAAAATCTCATAGTTTCAAGGTTTCTCACAGTTATGTGGGGACATCTGATAAGGTCTACGCAACAGACCCAAAGTGGTCATATTGTGAATTCAGAGCATCTAAAAGTCAGTGCATGTTTTCTTCCTTTTCTCTGGGAACTTTGAAATTCATGTCCTGATAGTAGAAATAAAAGTTTGTCATTTTTCACCAGTCCAGTATCTCTGAGCACATGTGTGGAGAGTGTCCCACCAATATATAAAATTAAAAACATAAAGCAAAACAAAAAAAGCTTTATTATTGTTGTTGATGTTGCTAGATCACTAATATTTAGATGTTAACTTGTTTCTTGCAGCAAAACCTATTTTATCCTGACTAATGCTAGCACTTTAATTCTCCACAGGGATGCTGATTTTAAAAGTTCCAAATCAATCTAGAGATTTTTCTAGCAAATATATATATATATATATATTTATGCTGTGCCTTTGAGTTGGTGCTGACTCACAGAAACCTTACATACAATGGAACAAAACAGTGCCCTCTTCTGCACCATCCTCACAATTGTCCTCCTGTTAGGTCATATGTCACCCATTGTGGTGGCCACTGGATCAGTCTATCTCAAGGGTCTTCCTCTTCTTAACAATAACAAAAAATGTATGTATATATAAGTATACTTATATTTTCTACATATGTATATAAACATATAATTTTGTTTAAAATAATATACAATTATGTATTAACATAAGTAAATATATTATATAAAATTTTGTTACTGTATAATTTTTAAGGAAATATATCTTACTACTAGTTACTCAACTGCTATCAAGTCAATGCCAACTTATAGTGACTGTATAGGACAGGGTAGGACTGCCCAATGTGAGTTTCTGAGACTGTAACTCATAATAGTAGTAAAAGTTCCCATCTTTTACCTGAAATATGTCTGATTTAATAAAATATATATGTAACTTTATTGTAAAGATATAATTAGCTTTCTGTTAAGCTCTTCTTATTTATACAGATGATATTATTTTACTCTTTCATTGAATATAACATTTTTTCTGTTCTGCTTCCAGATGAATGCGTATGCCCCATTTTTTAACTCTTAAGATTTTATTTGCTATCCTTTACACTAATTCTTCAATCATGTTTTACTCTATATCTAAATACCTGCAACTATGATAAATACTTCTTTAAAATCAGTGGCTGTGTTTTATTTTTCATCCACACTTCCTTCCCCTGAGTTTGAGTCATTTTTTGTCCTACCAGTTTAAAAGTGCCAAAAATTTCAGTTCCAATCTACAGCTTATCATAACATTAACTAACTCCAGAGCTATGCTTTTAGAACAGGTACAGGTAAAATATTAAATAACAGTCTGTATAATTATGCCCTTGAGAACTGTCCCACATCTCAACCACCAGGTGGCAATTTCATCACATTATATGTCCCATTAGGTAAGCAATGGCCTAAATAGTATGAAAGATGATTCCCCCCCACCCCCATACAAGTTCATGCTTTCAGGAGTGAAGTGATGCTGGGAGCAGAGCTTCTGATCCTGGGTGGGTGAGACTCAGAAGTCCTCCTTTCTCTGGAATGCAAGACGCCATTGTTTTCTCTGTGCCTTTGGTTGTGTCAAGTGTACTGCAGGTGGGTTCTTAAACTCAATGCCACGAAGGAGCAGTGACTCTGCAGTCAGCTGAGATCACATAAAGGAGAATCAAAACGCTAGGCTACCTGCAGACACTCCCTTTCATTCTGCTCCTGGGATTCAAAATCAGATTATACATTCTAGGCTAAAACTTTTACTTCATCTAAATCTTTCTGCTTTTCTCACAATGTTTCCCTTTTATTCTTTTTGAATACCCAATCAGTGGGTCTCAAACATACCCCTTGGCATCAAATAGATTCTAATTCATGGCAATGTCCTGTGTGACAAAATAGAGCCACGCTGCTTAGCATTTTCAAAGGCTGGTTTTCCAGGGGTACATTACCAGGCCTTTCTTTCAAGATGGATTTGGGTGAACTCTAACCTCCAAACCTTTATTTCCAGATAGAGTATTAACCATGTGACAACCCCCCAACCCAACCCCACCCCAGGACTCCTCTCAAGTTGGTTTTGTTGCAAGGAGCAACCCATGTGATTGACACTCATGGTGAACCTTTAGGAAGGAGGAGAAGGGCTCCCATGGGGTTTCCCTAGCTGTAATCTTTATATGTAGCAGATTGACAGGTCTTTCTTTCAATGAGTTACTAGTCCATTTGAACCACTAACAGCCGAGTGCTTAACCATTCTACAACCAAGTCTCATTTTTCAAATCTCAGTGTACCAAAATAACGTGAAGGACTATATTCCACCCTCTAAGTTTCTGAGTCATAATTTCTGTGATAATGAAGAGTGTTCATATGGCTAATGAGATCACAGATCATACAAATGCTGCTTATTCAGGGATACCCACAGATCTACTTTGAAAGGATCCCTGGTGGCATAGGGATAACACATTGGGCTGCCACCCTCAAGGTCAGCAGTTCGAAACCAGCAACTGTTCCACAGAGGAAAGTCGAGTCTTTCTATTCCCACAAAGAATTATAGTCACAGAAACCCAAAGGGCCATGTCTACCCTGTCCTGTATGGCCACTATGGATTCTTAGCAACTGGGTGGCAGTGCGTAAGCTCTACTTTGCTCCAAGCACTAGACTAATCCTTAAGTTATAATAATAGATGTGCACACATACACATACACACAATTATTTCTCAAGGATTCAAAGCTTTGAGGCTTCAATCTCCAAATCCAAAACACTTCAAACTCATTGTTATTGCTCACTGCTTACTAACAACCTGTGATATCCAGATGACACAACTTTGCTTGCTAACAATGAAGAGAATGTGTAGTATTTGCTGATGAAGATCAAGGACTATAGTCTTTAATATGAATTACAATTCAATGTAAAGAAGGCCAAAATCCTCACAACTAGACTAGTAAGGAACATATAAAAATGGAGAAAATGTTGAAATTGTCAAGAAATTTGTCTTGATGGGATCCACAATCAATGCTCATGGAAGCATCGGTCAAAAGATCAAAAGATGTGTCTCATTTGATTAATCTTCTGCACAAGACCTCTTCAAGGTGATGAGATCATAGATGTTAATTTAAGGAGTAAGGTGCACCAGACCCAAGTAAGCCCATGGCATTTTCCATTTTCCCATTGCCTCATATGCATGTGAACGTTGGACATAGAATAAGGTAGAATGAAGAAGAATTGATGCAGTTGGATTGTGGTGCTGGAAAAGAATATTGAAAGTACTGTAGACTGTTCAAAGGACAAGCTGACTAGCTTTGGAAGAAGTAAAGCCTGCATGCTCCTCGTAGACAAGGATGGAAATACTTTGTCTTACATACTTTGGATGTATTGCTAGGATAGACCAGTCCCTGGAGGAGGACATTGTGTTGGTTAAAGTAGAAGGGCAATGAAAAAGAGGAAGACTCTCAACAACATGGATGAGTATAGTGGCTGCAACAATGGGTTCAGGCACGGGGACAATTGCAAGGATGGTGCAGGTCTGTGCAGTACGATGGGTCATAACTGACTCAATGGCAACACGACTCTTTCCGGCAGTAGAAAGCCCAGTTGTCTCCTGTGAGTTGTTGATGACCTTGAGGATCAAAACCCAACACATAACCACTGTGCCACCAGGGCTCCTTCTGCTTATATGGCAAAAAGAAAATAGTGTCATCTAGTAAGTCATCCTTAAGATTGTCTTACCAATACATTAAAAAACAGAAGATACTCAAGATTTGAGCGCTCACAAAGAACTTAGCAACCCAGAAGTCTACCTAGATGTTTACAAGTCAGTCCAACACATTGTGAGGAAGCTACTGAATATTTCATATTTCATATTTCAGCTGAGCTACTCACTTACTAGGAAGCCCTTTCCAAAACCCTCTTCACTTCTCCCATTGCGACCAAAGGTAGAGGTAGGACAGAAGTGAACAGATTGTCTTATTAGCAATTGTATAAATAGGAATTCTTTCACGTACAAAAAATGAAAACACAACTGAAACTTTAAAAGTGGTTTAACTGGCTTATGGGAGTTAGAAAGTCAGAGGTAAAAATACTTAGAGTTTAAGTAGATCCAGTTGATTCTTCGATACTGTTAATCTCTTTAATTCTCTCTTCTTCACTCCTTCTTCCTCCTCACTATATAACCAAACTCACTGCTATCAAGTCAAATCTGACTCATAGAAACACTCTGTGGGTTTCTGAGACTGTAACTTTTATGGGAGTAGAAAACCCAATCTTTCCCCAGAGAAGCTGCTGGTGGTTTCGAATTGCCAACTATGTGGATCACCACACAAAGCATAACCACTACACCATCAGTGACCCTATAAGACAGGTTAAAACTGCCCCAGTGAGTTTCTGAACCTGTTACCTTTTCAGGAGCAGCAATCCCTGTTTTTCTCCAGAGAAGCAGCTGATGGTTTTGAACAGCTGAGCATACAGTTAGCAGCCCAAAGCATAATAACTACACCGCTTTGGGCATACTCTGTGTTCTCTGCATTTTGATATAGGCTACCTCAATAAATTTAGTGTTCATTTAGATATGGGGCCCATACATTGGATCAATTACTGAGAATCTGTGGTCAGCGAGGTACAAGTGACTTCCCAATCCCACAAAGAAACTGTTTTTGATGGTGTGTTAATTACATAATCTGTTGCCAACCTAAGACCATTAAAAGTGCAGGGGTGGAGTTTAGCCTGTCAATCAGGTAACAGCTTGATGACCTCATTTGGAGGCACAAAGGAGATACATAGCTCATTGGAGGTGGGACAGATAGATACTCCCTGCAAGACATCCCTGCTGACAAGACACATGGAGCGACACTAGAGCTCTTCAACTGAAGGAGACATGTGGAGACCCCCATGTCAGTGCGGAGATGCTTACACCACCACTGGATCCACAAGACTTCCCACCCACTGGCCTGTGATATCACTGGATTCCATGTCATTGCATGTGTCTCATGAGCCTGAAGATGAATTTAAAGATTGGTATCAGACATATGGGCAAACATATTAATATAATAATCAGACATATTAATATAATAATAATCAAACATATTTGCCCATAATCAGACATATGAACCTAATCTGCACTGGGCTAGAATGTTTTCTCTATACTCAATTGCTCTTGTATATTAAACTCTTTCCTATACACAAGTGTGTGTCTATAAATTTGTTTCTCTTGTCAATCCGGACTAACGCTGATGGTCAGACCAGGTCACATCAGATCACACAGAACAGGGTGGTATGTTTCCCAAGGAGATATATGATGATGTTCATGATAGCAATGCTAACTTCCACTTGATCAAAGCTTACTACATAATCAAGATGCTCTTTTAAATTTATTGACATCACTAAAGTATTTTCATTCTCATGTTATAGAACAGCAAACTAAGGCTCACTAAATATTAAAATGGTGGAATTGAATTTTGAACAACCTACTTTCAACTGTAAAATTTATACTTTAATAACTACATGGAAAGCCTTCTGCCACCTCAGGCCTCAATTAAGTCATAGAAAAGGCATTTCTAAGACTTAAACTATCCCTGGATAGTTTGACCTTTAACCTACATCAACCAACCCTACTCCCATTGAGTCAATTCCAACTCCTATGTAGGGTTTCAATATGGGAGCAGACAGTCTCCTCTCACTCCTACAGAATAGTTGGTTAGTGTGAAGTGTAGACCATGTAGTTAGCAGCCATGGTCTAAGACACCACACCATTGAACAACTCATTTCCATCAAGTCAATGTTGACTAATGGTGATCACGGAGCTCCTTAACTTGACTCAGATAGTATTGTGGGTCTCTGGTCTTCCTGTGTTGTAGGAAGTAAAGCTGAGGTTACTCATTTAGGATCATTATTAAACACAACCCAGCACTATATCTTTTTTGTGATATCCCAAGATGCTCATAAAAGATGTTAAAAGCAAGCTTCCATTCATATGTTACTATCAGATACTGCACATCGGCTTAAAGTTGAGCCATGGAACTAATGTCAGCACCAGGCTTGCGGGATCCCTGAGGAGCATAATCTCAGAGTTCCTCCAATAATCATCAGCCCAATGCAATGTGAGTTTTGTTCCACATTTCTCTCCTATTCTATTTACAGACGTAGAAACCCTAAACAAGTCAGAATTGACTCAATGGCAGCACCCTCTATAGCTCTCTCTCTCCGAGCTGACAGGAGTGGTGGTGTGGCTTCATGAAATTTTCTGGGCTCGGTGCTTGCTTGAAATTAGTTGGAGAGGAGAGGGGGAAGATGGCCGACAGGGACACCCGCATACTCTGAGAGCTCCTCCAAACAAAGCGGGATTGGCGACCAGGTAGCTGAATAGTAAGAGTCTGGTGAGTGAAATATCCCCCTGGGACAGCACCCCAGTCCTACCCCACGTATTTGTCCGGAGCAGGGGTCTAGGTGAAAGAGGACCGGACTAGTGGGACATCTCTGGCCACTAAGCTGCCGTGAGCTCACTGGCGACCGGCTTAGGCTCCATCCCCAAACCGGACGCCAGCCCAGAGCCGCTTGCCTGCCCTGCCTACTCCAGCGGCCCACTCCCCACTCCCCACTCGCGCATCTCCACTGGGAGAGAAGCTTTCCTCTCCCGCAGTTCCCCTCTCCCCGCAGGGCAGCGATCTGCCCTCGGGCCCACGTCCCTCCCTCCATTCATCCAAGCTCAGGGGAGCGGACCCGCGGGTTGTCTGGCGACCCCCATGGGGGACCATCCACCCGCACCGCTGCCGCGGACCTCTCCACCTGCCCTCCGTGCGCTGGCCTCCCACCCCCACCCGCCCCCGCCAGCCCCTGGCAGCCTAGCGCCAGCTCCACTCCTGGCGGGGACCCTGCGCTGAGCACTGCCCGCCAACAGGAGCCATAGCCCAACCCACGCCTGTCCCGGACCCTGAGCTTCCGCGGAGCGCAGCGCCCCGCGCTGCTGAGTCTGCCCACCAAGGGCCCCCCCCTGCGCAAGGCACAAGAGTAGGTGCCCTCCCCAGGGTGCTGCGGGGACCCCGGGGGCCTCGACTCTGAGCCTGAGCAGAGGAAGGGCGCCATTGCCCCCTGCGGTTTCGCGCCAAGCCTCCTTTGCCGGCGCCATTACCCCCTGCGGTTTTGCGCCAAAAGGGCGGAGAGCGAACACCATTGTTCCCTGCAGTGTCCCGCAGCTGCCTGCGCAGCTATCCAACGGGCAGATCAAACACTCCACCTGCAGTGGAGCCTGGGTCTCGGCTTTGCAGTCCCTGAGGAGCCGTCAGTGAGCTCCAGCCAGCTCTCACCACCTGGGGCCCTGTTGGGTCCCCAGTGCCAGCCCTAAGCCTGCCGCAGCCCGCCCCAGCCACCCCAGGAGACGGCACAGTGGCCTGAGCCTCCACACAATAAGGTTATTCCTGTCCCCCAGAAGCATGGGGCCTATTAAAGGATCAAGGAAAAATCAACAGACCACATCACTCCCAACAAAAAAATCAGAGAAACGAGGCACTTTAACAGACCTAACGTCACTCATAGAAGAAACAGATATAGATCAGCCACAAAAGGAAATCTTCAGAACTCTGCTTGCAGTAATACAGGAGCTAAGAGAAGCAAACCAAAATAAGGATGCAACGATAGAAGGGATGAAATGCACAATAGAGGGGATGCAGTCCACAATAGAGGGGATGAATACTATCCACCAAAAGGAACTGCAGAAACTAACAGAGGAGGTAGCAGAGGCCACACAAAAGGTCACAGAAGCTATATCTAGGCTTGAGGAGGCTGAGAACCGTATCAGTGAACTCGAGGACGCTCAAACCAAACTAAGCAAGCGAGAAAAACAATCAGATAGGAAAATTAAAGAAACAGAAGGCAGCCTGAGATCAATGACAGATGCTATGAAGAGGAATAATATTCGAATAATCGGTCTACCGGAACACAACATAACACACAAATCGACTGCCAAGATAGCAAAGGAATTCCTGGAAGAAAATTTCCCCAACCTAACAAAGGAGAATCTGACTCTCATACAGGAAGCAGAGAGGACGCCGGCTAAGCTAAACACCAAGAAGAACACGCCAAGGCATATAATTGTAAAATTATCCAACTTAGAGGAAAAAGAGAAAATTCTACGAGCATCAAGAGAAAGGAAGACCGTCACATACAAAGGAGCGCAGGTAAGGTTATGCTCAGACTTATCAGTTGAAACCATGAAGAGGAGGAGAGAATGGAGCAACATCTTCCAAAAACTGAAAGATAAAAATGCCTCCCCCAGAATCCTATACCCTGCCAAGTTATCCATTAAGATAGAGGGTAAGATAAGGGTCTTCCAGGACAAGGAAGAACTCAAAAAATATACTGCAAGTCACCCGACCCTGCAGAACATACTGGCTGACTCACTATGGCCAGAAAATCAAGATCCAACTAGAACCTCCAGGAGACCACCATATAGCCCATCTCCATCTAGAAGCCAACATGCCAGCAACACGTACCAGGACAACACGGTCTCAGATGGAAAAGAGGACAGGATAGAAACCCTCCACTCAAACGCAGTACACTGATATGAACGAAGATAGGCAAAGACCCAAAACACAAAACAGAATATGGCAACCATGAAGCCAGAGATTGTAATAATCACTTTGAATACAAATGGGCTCAATTCATATGTTAAAAGAAAGAGGCTGGAGGGTTGGATTAGAAAACATAACCCATCAATCTGCTGCCTGCAAGAGACACACCTTAAGCAAGCAGACAAGCATATGCAGAGAATAAAGGGCTGGCAGAAAGTTTACCAAGCAAATGGTAACTCCAGGAAGGCAGGAGTGGCTATCTTAATCTCCGACAAAATGGATCTCAAGATCCAAAACATAAAAAGAGACAAAGAGGGACATTACATAATGCTCAAAGGCTCAGTAAACCAGGAAGCAATAAGCATACTGAATATTTACGCACCTAATAATGGTGCGGCAAATTTCGTCAAACAAACTATTAAAAAAATGACAGAAGAAATCACGGAAACAACAATAATAGTGGGGGACTTCAACACTCCACTATCAGAGAAAGACAGGTCACAGGGAAAGAAGCTCAGCAAAGAGGCCAGAGAGCTAAACAATGTAATTAGGCAACAGGGCCTGATAGACATCTATAGAGCCTTTCATCCAAAAGCAAAAGGTTTCACATTCTTCTCCAATCCACACGGATCTTTCTCAAGAATAGATCACATGCTGGGGCACAAGGCCAGCCTGAGTAAATTCAAACACATAGATATTATCCAGACGTCTTTCTCAGACCACCATGCCATAAAGCTGGAGATTAATAGGAGGGCACCCAGAAAAGCAAGGGTCACCAATTGGAGAATAAACAACGATCTCCTGCGACATGAATGGGTTAAGGTCCAGATCAGAGAGGATATCAGGAAATTTCTAGAAACTAATGAGAACAAGCATACAACATATCAAAACTTATGGGACACTGCAAAGGCAGTTATCAGAGGTAGCTTGATATCACTGAATGCATACATGAAAAAAGAAGAAAGGCGTATGACAGATATGTTAACACAAAACCTCCAACAACTAGAACAGAGTCAACAGAACTACCCCTCCAATAGCAAGAGAAAAGAAATAATAAAAATCAGGGCGGAGTTAAACCAGTGGGAAGACAAAAGAACAATGCAAAGGATTAACGCAACTAGAAGCTGGTTTTATGAACGAATTAATAAAATTGACACTCCCCTGGCAAAGCTTACCAAAGATAGAAAGGAACAATCATCAATAGCCAGGATAAGGGATGAATCGGGGGCAATAACAACAGACCCCAATGAGATAAAAAGGATAATCACAAAGTACTATGAAGGTTTGTATTCTAATGAATTCAGAAACCTGGAAGACATGGATAAATATTTAGAAAAACAATCTATCCCTAGATTATCTGAGACAGAGATCAAGAACCTCAACAAACCCATAGTGAAGGAAGAAATAGAGAGTGTTATCATAAACCTACCAAGGAAAAAGGCCCCAGAGCCAGATGGCTACACAGCAGAATTTTACCAAACATTCAGGGAAGAGCTGACACCGATCCTCCACAAAGTATTCCAGAACATAGAAAAGAACGGCAAGCTCCCAAACTCATTTTACGAAGCCAGCATTACTTTGATACCCAAACAGGGAAAAGACCCCACAAGTGTAGAGAATTATAGACCAATATCTCTAATGAACATAGATGCAAAAATCCTTAACAAAATATTGGCCAATAGAATACAAAGGAACATCAAACATATCATTCACCACGACCAAGTAGGATTCATCCCAGCGATGCAGGGATGGTTTAACATCCGAAAATCCATCAATATCATACACCACATCGAGAAGAAAAAGGATAAAAACCATATGATAATATCCATAGATGCAGAAAAAGCATTTGACAACATCCAGCATCCATTCCTAATCAAAACACTCATGAAGATAGGATTGGAAGGTAAGTTCCTCAAGCTCATACAAGCTATCTATGAAAGACCAACAGCCAACATCATAGTCAATGGAGAAAAGACAAGAACAATACCACTGAAAAAGGGTACAAGACAAGGATGCCCCCTGTCCCCTCTTCTATTCAATATCGTTTTGGAGGTTCTGGCTAACAACATAAGACAGCGGAAGGACATCAAAGGGATCCAGCTGGGAGAGGAGGAGGTGAAACTATCGTTATTTGCAGATGACATGATCCTATACATTGAAGACCCCAAAAACTCCACAGTTGGAATACTTACAGCAATAGAGGAATACGGAAGGGTAGCAGGATACAAGATCAATAAACAGAAGTCGGTAGGGTTTCTATACACATCGGACAGGGCCATGGAAGAGGCGATTAAGAGGGAAGTACCCTTCACAGTAGCCAAGAACAAACTGAAATACCTAGGAATATACTTAACAAAAAATACTAAAGACCTATATAAGCATAATTATAAAACCCTATTACAGGAAACCAAAAGTGACCTTCACAAATGGATGAAGCTCCCCTGCTCATGGTTAGGTAGGCTGAACATAGTAAAGATGACAGTTCTTCCTAAAGCACTCTACAAGTTCAATGCTATACCAATCCAATTACCATCAACCTTCTTCAAAGAATTGGAAAAACTGACCACCAACTTCATATGGAGAGGGAAGAAACCCAGAATTAGCAGAGAACTCCTCAAGAAGAAGGACACAATTGGAGGACTCGCCCTACCTGATTTTAATGCCTACTACACAGCTACAGTGGTCAAAACAGCATGGTACTGGCACAATGATAGACACTCAGACCAGTGGAAAAGAATAGAAAGCCCAGGAGTAAAATCATCAGCATATAGACAACTGATCTTCGACAAGGGTCCCAAAAACGTCAAGTGGGAAGCAGATGCCCTCTTTAATAAGTGGTGCTGGAAACAATGGATATCCACATGTAGAAAGTTGAAACAAGACGTCTACCTCACCCCATGCACAAGAATACACTCAAGGTGGATCACAGATCTAGAAGTCAAACCCCAAACCATCAGGACCATTAAGGAGGGAATCGGGACTAATCTCAGAGCACTGGCCCAGGGAGCACATAGGCTCACTGCAACAGGGAAGGGGACACACACAGGTGATCTGGAAATCGACAAATGGGATCTAATAAGAATAAAACACCTGTGCACCTCGAAAGACTTTGCCAAGAGGGTGACAAGGCAACCCACAGACTGGGAGAAGATTTTTAGTAATGACACGTCAGACAAAGGGCTCATTACTAAAATCTACAACACCATCATGACCTGCAAAAAGAGGAAAACAGTTAACCCCCTAAGGAAGTGGGCAAAAGAAATGAGAAGAACTTTCACTAGAGAGGAGATCAATATGGCCAATAAATATATGAGAAAGTGCTCGAAGTCCCTTGCCATAAGAGAAATGCAAATCAAAACAACCATGAGATACCACCTAACACCCCTGAGGCTAGCCCAGATCAGTAAATCAGAGAGCAACAAGTGTTGGAGGGGCTGTGGTGAAATAGGAACCCTCCTCCACTGCTGGTGGTCGTGCAGATTTGTACAGACACTGTGGAAAGAAATCTGGCGATACCTAAAGAAAATGGAAATTGATCTACCTTACGACCCAGCCATCCCTCTACTGGGCATATACCCGGTTGAAGCAGCAAATAAAACACGACCAGTCATATGCGCTCCAATGTTTATTGCGGCACAATTCACAATAGCAAAGACTTGGAAACAGCCTAAGTTTCCATCGATAGACGAGTGGATTAGCAAACTTTGGCACATACACACAATGGAGTATTATGCAGCACTAAAAAGCACCGATGAGCACATGAAACACGTTATTTCATGGGAAGAGCTGGAAGGAATTATGTTAAGCGAGGTAAGCCAGACCCAAAGGGACAGGTACAACATGAGTCCCCTGAGGTAAGTACAATCAGCATGACAGAAATGGGGCATTAATCCACCCAAGGGGAGGGTATGGTTTATATCTCCACAGGGAAAGTGGGACCAGACTTCAACCCAGTGTCGCAAGGTGTGAATGCAATATCCCGGCGTGGAGGACGGAACCGGTGGAGAGGTCTGGGAGGCTGGCCCCAGCACCATAAATTAAGTGGATTCCTGCCCCTCCCCCGAAAAGAACTTGTTCCAAAGGACGACATTGACCCTGCAGCTATGGGAGATGGACATATTTGATCAGAGCACACGGGAGCAGATGAAGGGGCAGGAGGAGAGAGTGGAGCACAGCCTGGCCCACCAGGCTGTGATGATGATGTTCCTGAGTAGAGCAGCCAGTCCACAGAGAGAACAACATGGCTGGCCCTACTATGAGACATGATGCCCCTCAGTGACTAAGGGCGATACAGGGGACAGCACCGGAGATACAGTGTGGGAATTGCACCTGACCTGATCCCACCACACCGAGGCAAAGCACTGGGGGAGTGCAGCGGAACAGCAAGGGAATGGAGTGGCAAGGTCCCCAGGGAATGCTGAAAGTGGACTTTGGGGCCAGGGCGTGGTGCCCCAACAGACTGGACTGGAAAACGCTCCTAAGGGCCAGCAAAGATCCCTGAACTAACTACAAGCTTTTCTATTGTGAACTGTTTTGTTCTGTTCTTTTTCAGTAGTTTGTTTTGGTTGTTTTGTTGTCTGGTTGTATACTGTTGCTTTGTGTTCCTCTGTCTAGTTTTCGTGCATGTTAGTGACTCCACAGGCCTGTCTGAATAGGACAGGCTGGATGAACTATCTGGATGAAAAACAACGGGACCGACAGTTCCGGGGGGACTTGGGGTGGGGGGTAGGGGGGGGTAAGGAAGTGGTGTTAACAAACCCAGGGACAAGGGAAAAACATGGGACCCCAAAGGGTAGAGAAGGGGGAGTGGCAGGCCTGGTGGGAAATGATCAAGGGTAAGGTTGCTTAGAGAAGAGGTATACTCTAGCCCAGGTGGCGATGAAGCATGGTAGTAGGGCAGGAGGAAGGTCAAGGGAGACGGAGGAAAGAGCTAGGAGTCAAAGGGCATTTATGGAGGTCTAGACAAAGACATGTACATGCAAATATATATAGGAGGATGGGGAAATAGATCTATGTGTCTATATTTATAGGTTAAGTATTAAGGTGGCGGAAGGACCTTGGGCCTCTACTCAAACACTCCCTCTATGCATGAATACCTTCTTTTATTAAATTGGAACTCTATGATGCTCACTCTCCCGACACAACGGCTGGAGCCAAAGTGGGTGAACAAGTAAATGTGGTGAAGAAAGCTGATGGTGCCCGGCTATCAAAAGAGATAGTGACTGGGGTCTTAAAGGCTTGAAGATAAACAAGCGGCCAGCTAGCTCAGAAGCAACAAAGTCCACATGGAAGAACACACCAGCCTGTGTGATCGAGTGGCCCCAAAGGGATCAGTTACCAGGCATCAAAGAACAAAAAATCATATCATTGACTGCACACCTCCATGATAGGATCGCTGAAGACAAATGGGTGCACAAGCAAATGTGGTGAAGAAAGCTGATGGTGCCCGGCTATCAAAAGAGATAGTGTCTGGGGTCTTAAAGGCTTGAAGGTGAACAAGCGGCCATCTCGCTCAGAAACAAATAAGCCCACATGGAAGAAGCACACCGGCCAGTGCGATCACGAGGTGCCCAAGGGACCAGATATAAAGCATCATGCAAAAAAAAAAAAAAGATATAAGTGTGTGTATGTATGTGTATTTATGTGTATATGTATATATGTATGTGTATATATATATTATATTAAATGAAGGGGGAAGTGCAGAGTGGAGACCCAAGGCCCAAGTGTCGGCCAATGGAGATCCCCTCATAGAGGGGCTTAGGAGAGGAGATGGGTTAATTAGGGTGTGAGGTAGTATCGATGAAGAACACAGCTTTCCCCCAGATCCTGGATGCTTCCTCCCCCCAACTACCATGATCCGAATTCTACCTTGCAGGGCTGGATAGGACAGAGGCTGTACACTGGTACATAGGAGGGTTGGAGATACAGGGAATCCAGGGTGGATGATACCTCCAGGACCAAGGGCGTGAGGGACGATGCTGGGAGAGTGGAGGGTGAGTGGGTTGGAAAGGGGGAACTGATTACAAGGAGCCACATGTGACCTCTTCCCTGGGAGAGGGACAGCAGAGAAGGGGGGAAGGGAGACCCCGAATAGGGCAAGATATGACAAAATAACGAGGTATAAATTACCAAGGGCACATGAGGGAGGGGGGAGCGGGGAGGGAGGGGAAAAAAAGAGGACCTGATGCAAGGGGCTTAAGTGGAGAGCAAATCCCTTGAGAATGATTGGGGCAGGGAATGTATGGATGTGCTTTATACAATTGATGTATGTATATGTATAGATTGTGGTAAGAGGTGTTGGAGTCCCTAATAAAATGTAAAAGAAGAAAAGAGAAAAAAATGATTAGGGCAAAGACTGTACAGATGTGCTTTATACAATTGATGTATGTATATGTATGAACTGTGAAAAGAATTGTATCAGCCCCAATAAATTGTTAAAAACAAAAAAAAGAAATTAGTTGGAGAACTGAACCAAGATAAAGTATTATCATTTAGGGTATTCTAAATTCAGTAGGTTCAATTATGACATTGACTTCCTTATACATGCTTTCTTGTGACTGTTATTAAAGTATGTGATGAGACCACCTAGTACCTCTCTGTTCGAGCTTCCATTTCCCTGTTGAGATGCTTTCTCATATTGATAAAATGTTCCACTGAGTCAGCACACTCTCTCCAGACCACTACCTTCAACCTTCAGGAGAGGGTAAGGCAGAAGGAGTGTATGGTCAAGGTTTTTCTCTGTGAGTCACATTTTATCTGGACTTACTTGATTTGACTGAATCCCCGGCCCTTGTCTCAGATATGTTGGGTAGATGTGGTAAACAGTATTCCTCATGCCCTCTCAAGTCTGCTGTTGACCCAATAAAGACCTCAACTTTAGGGCACCACACTAAGATTTATCCACTTAAGACCCTACGCCAACATTTGTAGATAAGCTATTTATAAAACTCTTCTCACCTAATTGGCATGAAGCCACCTGTTTCCTTTAAAGATCTCACTCCCAGGGAAAGGTCCTCTCATTTTTCACTTCTTATAACAGAGACCAGAAGTGCCAGGACATTCTCATAATAGAATTGTTTCAATTCCAGGTTCACAGATTCAAATAAAACAATTCAAAGGGAGGCTTCAGGATGGCGCCAAGGTAAGCAACCCATACGGGGAGCTCCGGTAAGTTTGGTGTTGCGGAGATCAAGTGGAAATGTTCTGGTGAGTGGAAAGGTCCCCATGAGGGGTCCTCCCTGTCCAGAAGGTGGCCCTGCCCTGCATCTGCTTTGTTTCAAGCCCCAGATATCTGGGTCCATATAGCAGGGATTTCCTGACGGCTGTGAGACCCTGTGTGCCTGGCCACCAGCGAGTGCCACCCCATCAACCTCCTGGTCTAGGATCTTAGGTGTGGGGGTGAGGTGTCAGAGCAACAGCAAACTAGTTAAGAGGAGGTACCAAGAGGCAGAAAATAAGGGGAAAGTGACAGTGGGGCAGGAGGAATGTAAAAGGAAACAGACGAAGGGCCAAGGAAGCAAAGCAATGGATAGAGGTATAAACATAACAGTGTACATAAGTAAATACATTAATCCACAAAAATAGAGGTGTTGGTCCATATACATATATTTATAGAGTAATACAGGTAGGGGATGGCCTCTGCTCATACCCTCGCTCAATACAGAACACGCTGTTCTAACCAATCAGTAGTCTGAGATGTTCACCCTCCTGACACAATCACTGAAGACAAAAACTGGTACATAAGCAAATGTGGTGAAGAAGGCGGATAGTACCAGGCTATTAAAATATATAGCATCTGGGGTCTTAAAGATTTGAAGTTACACAAGTAGCCATTCAGCAATGAAGCAACAAGTCCACATGGAAAAAGCACACCGATGGTGTGATCATGAGAACTCATAGGGACCAGGTAATAGGCATAGCTGACATATAACAAACAAAAACATATTGTTGAGAATGAGGGGGGCTGGAGCAGAGATCCAAAGCCCATCTGTAGATAGTGGAACAATCTCTCCAGAGGGTCCACAGGAAGGGGATGAGTCACCAAGGTGCAGTAAAGCATGGATGAAACACACTATATTCCTCTGGTTCCTTGAGGCTTCCTCACTCCCCTTTACCATGACCCCAGTGCTGCTTCTCAATTCAGACTAGACCGGAACGTGTACACAGGTATGGAAACAGATGGGAGCTCATGACACACAGAATCCAGGAACAGGAATGGGAATAGTGATACCAGAAGGTTAGGGGGACGAGGAGAGAGGAAGGGAGAACCGATCACAAGGATCGCCACATAACCATGCACCCCGCTACAAGGAGAAGAAAAACAGAAAACATGGGGGAGGGTGACAGTGGTCCATGTGAGAGATGAAAATTATAACAGTGTACAATCTATCAGGGGGCTATGAGGGTGAGGGGCAAGGGGAAAATAAAGAGCTGATATCAAGGGCTCAATAAAAATTAAATGTCTACAGAAAAGGGGATGAAGGGAGATGTCGGACAGGGCAAGAAATGACAAAATAATAATTTATAAATTATCAAGGGCTCATGAGGAGGGGGTGGGGAGGGAGGGGGGAAAAAAGAGGACCTGATGCAAAGGGCTTAGGTGGAGAGCAAATGCTTTGAGAATGATGAGGGTAAAGAATGTAAAGATGTGCTTTACACAATTGATATATGTATAGATTGTGATGAGTTGTATGAGTCCCTAATAAAATGTTAAAAAAAGTAAATGTCTACAAAAGAATGAAGGCAACATATGAACAAACATGCCTGATTCAACTGATGTGTGGATTGTGATAAGAGTTGTACAAGCCCCCAATAAAAATTATTTTTTTAATTCCAATGGCATTAAGGTTTTTTTTACTCTGTCTATCATAAATGAACAGAAAGTTAATAGAGACAATTTTATTTTGTAATATTAGAGGAATGTCCAACTTCAGAATTTCTGAAGATCTATTGACCAATCATGCCCTTCTTTGTCATGCGCAGTCCTAAAGTATAACTAATGTGAAATAATTAATAATAAAATTAAAACATAATATTATTTAAATTATGAATTCAGAATATTTTCAGATATTGGTAAAATACTATATGGTAATTCCCTACTTTTTAATATAAAATTTTGAACCAGTAGAAGAAACAAAAAATTATAACAGACAATAAAGTATGGCTTTACATCTGTAAAGAATTAAATATTTCCCGTTAAGAAATGGTAGGCTCATGAGGCCCATATGATCAATTATATTAAGTCCATTTCCCTTGAAGGAAAAGAAACGCGAACTCATGGCTGTACCTTACAGGTTGAGAATGACGGCATAGCAGGAACATCAGCTCTCATAATAAGATACCACCATGAATGTAAGGGCTATGCAGATCAGTTGAACATCGGCTACTCCAGAATCCAGCGTACTCTCGGACGGACCCTTACGGCCCTGTGGCAGCACTGCGAAGGGCACCCGCAGACATACCTTCTGTTCACAAAGCTTGCTCCACCCATCTTCCCACCTGATAACTGACGACAGCTCCCGGAAGCTGGCCTCCACCCCGTTGGAGTTATCCGCACCAACCAAAAAAAAAGCGCATGATGTATAGATGTATAGATGATCCGAAAAAATATAAATACGGTGGAATTTTGTTTGCGCTTTCTCTTGCTTTTTATCCCTGATGGCTACCTGAAACACCTTCCTACGTGTGTTTGTGGGTGTGTGTGTGGTGTGTGTGTGTGGGTGTGGGTGTGTGTGTGTGTGTGGTGTGTGTGTGTGTGCGTGTGTGTGTGGTGTGTGTATGTGTGCGTGTGTGCGTGTGTGTGCGTGCGTGTGTGTGTGTGCGTGTGTGTGTGCGTGTGTGTGGTGTGTGTGTGTGTGTGTGTGTGCGTGGTGTGTGTGTATGTGTGCGTGTGTGCGTGTGTGGGTGTGGGTGTGTGTGCGTGTGTGTGTGTGTGGTGTGTGTGTGTGCATGTGTGCGTGTGTGTGTGTGCGTGTGTGCGTGTGTGTGCGTGTGTGTGCATGTGTGTGCGTGTGTGTGCGTGTGTGTGTATGTGTGCGTGTGTGCATGTGTGTGTGTGTGGGTGGGTGTGTGTGGGTGTGTGTGGGGGGGGTGTGGGTGTGTGTGGGTGTGTGTGGGTGTGTGTGTATGTGTGTGTGGGTGTGTGTGGGTGTGTGTGGGTGTGTGTGGGTGTGTGTATGTGTGTGGGTGTGTGGGTGTGTGTGTGGGTGTGTGGGTGTGTGGGTGTGTGTGTGTGCGTGTGTCCGTGTGTGTGTGTGTGTGTACATCCCTTCACCTTGTTCCTTTCATTCTTTCGTCACCAGACTCTGAGACTGTTGTAGTTTGTTGGTGGGTCTGCATTAAACCTAATTTTCTCTTCCTTTATGTAACAGTGGCTTTTGTGGTCTCTATACCTTTTAGGTTAGCTAACGCTCTTGTTTTAGATCAGCGGTTCTCAACCTGTGGGTTGCGACCCCTTTGGGGCTGAACAATTCTGTCACAGGAGTCGCCTAAGATCATATTTCCAATGGTCTTAGGAACCAAGACACTGCTCCTCTATCCCTCTCCAGGTGGGTCCGCCCACATGCACATATGCCCACATATGGGGTCACCAAAACATGAAGTTGTTATGTTATGTTATATGTTGTTATGTTATGTTGTGATGTGATGTGATGTGATGTTAAAGGGTTGCGGCATTAGGAAGGTTGAGAACCACTGCTGTAGATGAAGGGCCAGCTTGATCCTTTCTTTATCTGGCTTTCCTAAACCCCCTTCACCTCATTTGCTGTTCCCTATAAACCTCACCTCCTTCAATAAATCTATCAATTAAGGTCTCGCTGTGTCTCTTATCTCTAAAAGACCGTACAGAACACCTTGTGCCCAATTTAGCAAGATGTTGTCTTCGCTTTCACATAAGCCAAACAACTCAAGGAAACACTGTATTAAGAAAAGTTAAATCACTGAAGTTCCAGTAGGCATACTGCTCTCCCCAACTTAATCTGTCCAGAAAAGCACAGTTGTAGTCTAATTATAATTTTACAGGTGTGAAAACTAAACACGGGGAGATTAGATACACTAAGCGAAGGAATGCAGAATTGCCAGTGGAATCTAGAACCTAGGTCTTCTGACTTCAATCCCATTGCTGCTTCTGCCAATTTTTCCTGCTACTTTGGGAGCATGAGAGAAATTTCTATATCAAACAGTCAATTCTTTCTGACCATAGAAAAGGGATATTAAAAAACCTGTTAGTAGACAGAGAGCCATGTAAAGTTCATTATGGTAGATATAGGTGCGTTAAGAGGTAATATCTGATCTTCCTTTGGATCCATTTAAAACTTGCTTAATTTTTAAGTGTGGATGAAACCTCAGATGAACCCCACTAATCCGTGGACCAGGAATGTGAACGACATTGTTATCATGCAGAAGGCACTGAAAAGTGAATTAGAGCAGACGCAGTTCATTAAAAGTTGATACTTTGTCATTTTACCTCCATTTAACCCATGTTAACGTTGTTCTCGTTTTAGTGATTTCTGCTTCCTTTTAAATTAACATTTTCTCTTTTACTTTGTTCTTGTTGTTTTGTTGTTATTGTGAAAGAATTTTTGCTCTTTGCATATGAAATCCAGGAGGGGTAAATTTATAGTAATTAGATGAACGGGTTCTTGGTGGTGGTCTGGCTGGGGAGGTAGGGTGGGGGAGGTAGGGTGGAGAGCTGAAAACAATGCTTGCAGGAAAGAAGAAAATGTTCGGAAATTGATTTTGGAAATCATTGTGGAACTATTCTTGATAAGGTCAAATTATCATACCATATGTGGATTATGTGCAAATAAACTATTTAAAAATTTTTCTCTTAAGAATATGATATCAATTCCAAATCTACCTATTTCTACTCAGTGCATAAAAAGCAAAAGATGCATAAAAAAGGAGAGGCTGATTTTTGCTGATCTTCTTACTGGAATGAACCCCAAAATATAATTAATTCTTCCCAAAAAAAGTTTTATTTGGGGACTCATATTCAAGGTATATAAAGATTGACAATACCAGCAGAGTCTCTGTCAAGATAATAAACTTTAAATTGAAGGAAAATGAAAAAAAAAATGTTAAATGAGGAAAACTCAGAAAGTGTCCTGAAAGAACTCAATGAAGAGATGAAGGTTAAAAACACAGGCAGAGATTTTTTGCTGACAATGATGGTAATAGCTAACATTCACTGGATCCTTACGGTTTTCCAGGCACTGTTGTTATTTTATGTATGTTCACTTTAATTTCACAACCATCATATGGAGTATGTTCTATTATTTCATCCCCATTTGGTTGACAATAAACTGAGGCTCAGTGGGATTAATTAACATGTTTAATGAATACTTAAAAAGGAATATTTAATTTTGATCTGTATTTTCAGCAAAGTCTGCATCTCATACTGCTGAGACAACTGGATGAGGGTAGTCGTTTTAAAAGACTTTTCGAAAAGACCTACTGGGCTGAAAATAATTGAAGCCATACCCTGCACCCTAATCATTTTCTTAGTTACATTATCTGTAGCTAGCCAGGGCACAATTATATTAGTCCCTGTCTTTTCTGTGCTCTAAAATGTTACATTAAAGAATAACCATCACTCAGTTTCCCTTATGGCATTTAATTAGTAATATTATCTTATTCATTTGAGTCCTATACGCATCCACTAACGTAGAGATGTTGAATTTGAAAGATTGGGGTTGGTTGAGGGGGTCTGTGCTCATAACCCAAAAGGTAACTTAGGTGTTAGGTGCTGTTATTAGGTGCCATCAAGCAGTTCTGAATCATAGTTACTTGGTGTACGAATGAATGAAGCAATGCCCAGTCCTACGCCATCTTCAATATTGTTATACTTCAGTCCATGGCAGCAGCCACTTGGCTGATCTATCTTGTCAAAGGTCTACCTCTTTTTTCGCTACCCCCCCCCCCCCCACTTTACCAAGCATGATGTCCTTTTCCAGGGACTGGCCTCTCCTGATAACATGCCCAAAGTACATGAAATGAAGTTAGTCTGTTTTCCATACTTTATTCTAATCCACAGCATCAAATGTCTTCACATAGTCCACCAAACACAAAAGCACTAGCTGCTCTTAATTTCTTTACTAGATGTGAGAAAGTAATCACATAGCTCCTGAGGTAGATGGGGAAAGGAGGATGAGAATAAACTACTATAACCTATTTTCAATCCCTTCATATAACTGTGAAAAGTAATGAATGAAGAACACAAAAGAAAAAGCAAGACGCTTGAATTATGGTGTTGGTGAATAATATGGAAAGTATTGTGAACTTCTAGAAAAATGTACAAATCTGTCTCAAATGGAGTATAACCAGAATGTTCCCTAGAAGCAAAGATAGAATGGGATGGTGAAGGGATGCTGCATTTCTTGAAATCGGGATACAAGTCCTTTCAGCATAGTTATTAAATAGGTATGCTAGACCAACAACTGAAGAAACTAGACTGCATGAAGAAGTCGGCATTCAGATTGAAGGAAGGGTCATTAACAATCTTCCATACGCAGATGACAGCACCTGCTTGCTGAATTTGAGTAGTATCTGAAGCACTTACTGATGAAAGTCATAGACCCTTTATATAAATTATTAGATTATTATCAAGTACATGGTTTATGTGGAAATGTAGAAATTCTTCAGTATGAATTCAACTCAATGTAAAGAAACAAAATTCCTGACAATGCAACAAATCATAATAAATGTAGAAAATACTGAAGTTTTTAAGGATTTCATTGTACAGAAATCCATAATCAATTCCTATGGAAGCATTAGGAAATGAAATGACATATTGCGATAGAAAAATCTGTCTCCAAAGACTTCTATGATGGAAGAGAAGAGATGTCACTTTGAAGCTAACGGTGTATTTTACTCAAGCCATGGTATTTTCAATCGCCACATGTGCATGTGAAAGTTAGACAATTAATAAGGAGACTAAAAGAGAATTGATGCCTTTGAATTGTGGTAGTGTTGAAATGTACTTAAAGTATGATTGACTTCCAGAAAAAATGAACAAACTAATTTTGGAATAAGTATAGCCATAACACTCCCCAGAAGCAAGGATTGTGACACTTTGTCTCACCTACTTTGGACATGTGATCAGGAAGGAACAGTCCCTGGAAAAGGACACCAGGTAAAGGTCAAGTAGAGGGTCCACAGAAAGAGAGGAAGAGGCTCAATGGCATGAATTGATCCAATGGCTGCAACAATGGCCTCAGAAATGGCAGTGCTTCGTTCTCTTGCACATAGGGATGCTATGAGTCACAGTCACGTCAAGGGCACCCAACAGCAACATGTCTCTAGACATAATGAAACTCAGAATTATTAGCAAAATTACCATGACTAAAATGACAGGCAATATGATGTATAAGAAATGACATGGTTCTGAAAGACAGAAGGACATGAGATCAACTCTTGGTTGGCAGTGGCCACAAAATAAAAGAAAGTCCATTGCCATCAAGTCAATTATGATTCATAGCAACCCTCTGTAGGGTTTCTGAGCTTGTACATCTTTACAGGAGCAGAAAACTCCATCTTTCTCCTGAGGAGTGACTGGTGGGTTTCAACCTTGAACCTCACCTTACCAGTTCAATGCTTTCCTGACAAGTCCTCTAGAGCTCCATGAGTGTAGTTACCATACTAATTAATTTACAATTATTCCCTTCCACACCTACTGAAGTCTCCACATTTCTCTGATATTTCCTTGCTCTCCACCCTGGGAGAATGATTTCAATTGTTGGATTTAGATGATAGATAGATAGATAGATAGATAGATAGATAGATAGATAGATAGATAGATAGATGATTATATTATTATCAAATAAGTGACTTCTGTAGATATTTTCAATAGCTTGGTTTTTTTGTTGTTGGTTAGTTTTTGTTTTTGTACTTTTAATAACATCTTTTGATGAGCAGATGGTTTCGATTTTTCTGTACTCCTATTTATTTGTTTTGTATTTGTGCTTATGCTAATTTATTAGATAATCCATTGTAAAAAGTCTGGCCTGACTGTCTTTCTCCTGCCTTTTCTGCCAAGAATGCTACAGTTTTCATTTGCCCATTTAGGTGTCAGTCCATTTTGAATATGTTTTTGTGTGTAGTGTGAGACTTGGGCCTTATTTTCTTTTTCTGCATGTGAAAATCCCATTTTTTAAAAGTCACTGTCTTGAAGATGCTCATATTTTCCCATCAAATGAACTTGTTGTTTTTAGAAACTACCAAGTTGATTCTGACTTAGGGAGACCCTATGTACTACAGCTGATCCTGTGCCATCCTCACAATTGTTTGAGCTCAGTACCGCAGCCACTGTGTCACCTCCTGTCATCGAAGATGTTCCTCTTCTTCACTGACTTTTACTTTACCAAACATGATGTCTTTTTACAAGGACTGGTCTCTCCTGGTAATGTGTGAAAAGTACTTACGACTGAGTCTCACCATCCCTGTTTCTGAGGTGCATTCTGACTGTAATCCTTCCAAGACAGAGCCATTGGTTCTTTGGATGGTCCACGGTACTTTAAGTATTCTTTGCCAGCATTACAATTCAAATTGATAAATTCTTCATAATTCTTCCTTATTCTATTCAGATGAACTTAGCACACACATTAAAAATCAGTTCATTGATGAGTAGGTTTTTAATATCTATATTCGCAGTTTTAATTTGGTAGACTATATGTCTATTGTCATACCAGGTCCAAGCTGCTTTCATACTGCAGCTGTATACTAGTTTCAAATCTAAGAACAATTACCCTTTACAACATGACCTTGATAGATGCATATCCTACTGAAAGAAACACAGAAGATATCGGTGCTACAGCAACATGTGGTGAAGAAATTAGATGGTCCTGGCTAGGCAGACAAGAATAGCATCTAACATCTTAAAGGCTTGGTTTCAAAAAAGTAGCCATCTAAGTGAGATGCCAACCAAGCCCACGTGGAAGAAGCACATCCACATCTGTGATCCAAGGATTATAAATGATATAATGCAAATGAAAAGGAGGGAATGGTATAAGAGATTAAACTGAAAAATTCTGGTTTTCAAAAGCCTAAGGACAACAGTGGGAGCCCAAAATCCATTCACAAAATCCACATATGGATTGAGACTCCAGGGCTTCCCTCTGACCACAAATGAGGGACAGGAATAAACTGGTTCTCTGCAAATATTGGAAAGGTGATTAGAATAGATTAAAATGATAAATTTTACTTGAGTGGTTAAACTTAGTCATTCGATCTCTGTTTGATACACTTTGATCTTGATCTGTTTTTTAATATTTCTCTTTATTTCAATTGGACTTATCTCTTTTATATTTTGTTATTGTTGTAGTGTTCTTGACTCTTTGTTATGTATCTTTCTAAGTTTTTGATATAGGAAACTCAGTTCCAGTGAGTCTATAAAGACAATAGTTTTCCTGCAGGGCCACAGCAGGGGTGGCATGGTAATGGGGAGCTGATATCCAGGAGAACAAGGAAAAATATTTTGAAAATGATTTTGGTAGCACTTGTACAATTCTGCTTGATATGATTGAACTATTGAATGATATGATACCTGGATTATGTCCCAATAAAATGGTTTGGAATTAACTAATTAACTCCTTGATTAGTTTTAAAATATGATTGAATTATCTCATAGAAGACTTTTTAAACATGATATATGGCAAAATGACTTCCAGAAATAGTAAGGAAATCCCTCAGGGAGCTTGAAAACTCATAGAAATAGATATTGATAACTACTATAGTAGTAAAGGAAAAAGTGTATTTTATACTAAAAATATTGGTGAAAACAAGGTCCCAAGAACAGAGGGTCTACAAATATGAGTATTTTGACACAGAAATGAAGTCATGGAGGCTCTCACTTGTCTATGTCAAGAAATTTTGAAGACAACTACCAGGTGAGCTGAGTAGACAAGATGAACATCCATGCCCATACCAAAGAAAAGTAATCCAACAGAATGCAGAAAGTGTTAAACAATCATATGAATATCACACACAAGTAACACTTTGCTAAAAATAATTTAAAAAGCATTCAGAACCATGCATCAAGGAACTATTAGGAATTCAAGGTAGAGTCAAAAGAAAATGAAGGAGATCATTACTTAGATGCATTTTTGTTGAAAGCAGAGA
The DNA here is from genome assembly GCF_050624435.1 of Tenrec ecaudatus. NCBI lineage: Eukaryota > Metazoa > Chordata > Mammalia > Afrosoricida > Tenrecidae > Tenrec > Tenrec ecaudatus. The sequence goes on from NC_134543.1 coordinate 22,063,191, forward strand.
ATGAGAGAAATGTGAGCCAGTGATTTATTGACTATTCACACAAAATTATCATGGGTAATATAGGGAAGAATAGAAATTGCAGGACATTTCATTTGTCCATGGAGAACCTGTGCATAGAACAAGAAGCCTAAAAACAGAGTGAGGGATACTACATGTTTCAAAATTGAGAAAAGTGTGAGTCAAGGTTGTATCCTGTCACACCATCTTTATTCAATCTGTGTGCTCAGAAATAATCTGAGAAGATCGACTGTATAATGAAGAACACAACTTCAGGATTGGAGGCAGACTCATTAACAATCTTTGATATGCAGATGATGCAAACTGACTTACTGAAAGCTGAGAAGACTTGAAGCACTTACTGATGAAGACCAAAGACTACAGTCTTCAGTATGGAATACATGTCAATGTAAGAAAACAAAGATCCTTACAGCTGGATCAATAAGCAATGTCACTGTAAATGAAGGAAGTAGCCAAGTTGTCAAAGAACTGATTTTGTTTGAATCCACAATCAACACCCAGTCAGGAAATCAAACATATTACATTTCGCAAATCTACTACCAAAGACCTCTATGAAGTGTTGAAGAGCAAATATATCTGTTTGCGAGCTAAGGTGGGCCTGAGCCAGGCCCTAGTAGTTTCAGTTTCCTTTTATGTCTGGGAAAACTGAGGAATTGGTGTTGTTAAATGATGGTGTAGGGAACCAGTGGAGAGGTCTGAGGGGCCGGCCCCAATCCCAACTACTAAGTGGATACCTATCCCTCCCCCTAGAATTTATTTCAAAGGACAGCATTGAAGCTGCAGCTCTGGGAGAGGGACATATCTGATCAGAACGCACAGGAGCAGATGAAGGGGGAGGAGGTCAGAGAGGAGGACACCCTGGCCCACCAGGCTGTGGGGATAATGTTCCCAATTAGAGCAGCCAGTCTACAGAGAGGACCACATGGCCAGCCCCACTATGAGACGATGCCCCTCACTGACCCAAAATCCTACAGGGAACAACACCAGAGACACAGTGTGGGAATTGCACCCAATCTGATCGTGTCACGCCAAGGCAAAACACTAATGGGGTGCAGCAGAGCAGCAAGGGAATGGAGCAGTGAGGTTCCCAGTGAATCCTGAAGGTGGACTTTGGGATCAGGGCAGGGTGCCCCAACAGACTGGACTGGAAAATACTCCTAAAGGCCAAAAACAATCCTTGAACTAACTTCAAGCTTTTATTTCTTGTTGTGTTTTGTTATGTTTATCGTTGTTTTGTTGTATATTGTTGCTTGGTTTGCTCTGTCTTGTTTTTGTGCATGTTATTATCTCCACAGGTCTGTCTAAATAAGATAGGCTGGATGAACAATCTGCAGGAGAAAACAACGGGACTGACAGTTCTCGGGGGACATAGGAGAGGGGGAAATGGCGGGGAAGGTAGTGGTATTAACAAATCCAGGGACAAGGGAACAACAAGTCACCCAAATCAGTAGTGAGGAAGGGGTGGGAGGCCTGGTAGGGCATGATCAAGGGTAATGTAAACAAGTGGATTTGCTGAAACCCTGGTGGGGACTAAGTATGATAGTGGGACAGGAGGAAAGTCAAAGGAAACAGAGGAAAGAGCTGGGAGGCAAAGGACATTTATAGAGGTCTAGATAAAGGCATGTACATATGTAAACATATTTGTATATTAGGATAGAGAAATAGATCTATGTGCCTATATTTATAGATTTAGTATTAAAGTAGCAGAAGGACATTGGGCATCCACTCAAGTACTCCCTCAATGCAAGAAATTTTTTTTCTATTAAATTGGCATTCTATGATGCTCACCTTTCCGACACAACTGCTGAAGACAAAGTGGGTGCATAAGCAAATGTGGTGAAGAAAGCTGATGGTGCCTTGCTATCAAAAGAGATAGTGTCTGGGGTCTGAAAGGCTTGAAGGTGAACAAGCAGTCATCTAACTCAGAAGCAACAAAGTCCACACGGAAGAAGCATACCAGTCTGTGTGATCACGAGGTGCCGAAGAGATCAGTTATCAGGCATCAAAGAACAAAAAATCATATCATTATGTGCTCAACTCCATGATATGATCACTGAAGACAAATCGGGTACATAAGCAAATGTGATGGAGAAAGTTAATGGTGTCCGGCTATCAAAAGGTTTAGCATCTGGGGTCTTAAGGCTTGAAGGTAAACAAGCGATCATCTAGATCAGAAGCAACAAAGTCCACATGGAAGAAGCACACCAGCCTGTGTGATCACGAGGTGTCGAAGGGATCAGGTATCAGGCATCATCAAGACAAAAAAGTCTTATAATAGTGAATGAGGATGGGAGTGTTGAGTGGAGACTCAAAGTCCATTTGTAGGCCACTGGACGCCCCCTTACAGAAGGGTCTCAGGGAGGCAATGAGTCAGTCAAGGTGCGATGCAGCAACGATGAAAAATACAACTTTGCTCCAGTTCCTAAATGCTTCCTACTTACCCATCCCCCGCCCCACTATCATGATCCCAATTCTACCTTGCAAGTCTGGCTAGACCAGAGGACGTACACTGGTACAGATAGGAATTGGGAGCACAGCTAGTCTGGGGCAGATGGTCCCTTCAGGACCGGTGGTGTGAGTGGTGATACTGGAAGGGTGGAGGGAGGGTGGGTTAGAAAGGGGGAATCGATTACAAGGATCTACAGGTGACCTCCTCCCTGGGGGATGAGTAACAGAAAAGTAGGTGAAGGGAGACGTCGGACAGGGCAAAATATGACAAAATAATTTATAAATTATCAAGGGTTCACGAGGGAGGGGGAAAGGGGAAGGAGGGGAAACATGAGGACCTGATACCAGGAGCTTAAGTGGAGAACAATTGTTTTGAGAATGATGAGGGCAATGAATGTATAAATGTGCTTTACACAATTGATGCATGTATGGATTGTGATAAGAGTTGTATGAGGCCCTAATAAAATGATTTTTAAAATGATGGTGCTGACAAATTTTGAACATATAATGGAATACCAGAAAAAATTAATACATTTGATATAGAAGTATAGCTAGAATGTTCCTTATAAGCTAGGATGACAAAATGTGTTTTTCATGTATTTTGAATATGTTTTCTCAAGGGAACAGAACCTGGAGAAATACTTGTTAAAGTAGGGAATCAGTCAGGGAAAGGAAATCCTGAAACTAAATGGGTTAAGAAAAATCTTTAATAATGAACTCAAACATAGTAATGATTCTGAGGATGGCATAGGATCAGTACATTCTACTGTAGGCAGGATCACTAAGAGTCAAAACCTACAGCATGTGTTTATATGCATTTACATGTAACAGTAAATACTCACTGAGCAATGACATGTATCAGACAGTGCACAATTGTTTTCCTTGTATCATTCAATCCCCACAATAACCCCATAAAGAGTCCTATGAATTACCACCAGGGCACAGTAAGTTGAACTGGATTACTAGCTCTTCTAGCCATCGTCTTTGTAACTCCTACCAAAGAATAGGGCGGAAACCAGAAAATAGAGTATATAAGACTCCAATGGAATTGGTCAGTTTTTCTGTCCCGTTAGGTATAAAATGAGCCATTTCAGATTCAAGAGTAGGGGCCTGTACCACCAACAACACATCCTTTGGACCCCAAGATACTCCCACTGAATCTCTTCAATGCGGAGAACAGAGGTAACACCAATTGCAGAGAAGTAGCGACAATAGAACCAAGAGCCAGAGCATGAGAGAGTAGAGGGCTTCCTGACACATGAAGAGAGCGCCTTCATCCTTCAGGATCATTTTTGGAGGGGAGAGCTTTTTGGAAGACAGCAATACTCACCAGTGTGCCACCAATGCAGTGGGATGTTTCTTGGGAATTTATGAACAGCACTAAAAGATCTTTATAACACTTGTCAATCAAGGCTGAGGCCCAGCGGCCATGTGACTGGGAGGTCAAGGGCCAGAGAGGGTTATGCCTGAAGGCATAATTGAAAAGAGGCACCATGGACAAAAGAAATGTATCCTTAATTATTAAATGCTCCTGAATTATAAAATGTTAACATTCCTAATAAACCCAATAATCATGAGCACTGTCAGGGAGTTCTATGGGTTCATCATAATGGATTATTAAACCTAACATAAAAGTACTGAGAGTAGAGTGCCTTGGGAGGGATAGTTGGTGTCACAATAGGGTATTGAAGCTTAGCAAATGAAGGCATGTCTGCCTCTTGTCCTGTAGGAATTATCCAAAGTCTGATGCTGATGGTGATTCTCCTCTGGACGTCAGTGGAGGTTAGATGCTGTCTTCAAATCATTGTTCCATACATGGGAATACACAAAAGTAGATATAACCTCACCTTACCTCAGGCTTCATATCTAGAGTAAACAAAGTTAAATAAATACTAGACTTAAAAATGTTTTGATTGGCTTCAATAAAGAAATCTGTATTCCCTCATATAATGACTCAAAGTCTGATTTCACAATTCTAACTCTACTAGAAGGCTTTCTGCCTCTATGTTGACTCTAGGGGGAAGATCCTTGCTTCATTTCCGTATCTTTTTATCCCAAGTTAGTTAGAGATCTCTATGTGTCTTGACATGGATCTTCCTGTTATGAGTTAAGAGGTTCTCAGTATCACTCCCAGCAATCTTTTCTTGGAGGTACTGAGGTCCTTGGCGCTCTCTTCATGGATTACCATAATCTCGTATATCTCAAAAGAGGTTGATTCAGGAGAGTCTAGACCACAGACTGCGCTCTCCCTTATTAACATAGCTGCCTCATATCTTGCCTCATTAAAATCCTAGAAGTTAGGGTTTACAACAGATTGGATAATTGCATCAGATCACAAATTGGATAAGTAGTTTCAGCCATATTTCTTTAGCCTGTAAGTTTAGAGAACCAATCTGAAATCCAAAGTAAGTTTACCTGTGCAGCCTTGGGATTGGGAACATTTTCAATTCTGTGATTTTGAAATCCATGGTGTCTGAGAAGAGTTCCAAACACTTCCACAATTTCCCCCCATCCTGTCTACTGCCTGACCCAGACAACTGCATTTCTGCTTCTGTTTCTTTGCCTGCTGTGCAACTTCCTAACTGATCCCAGAATCATGCCCAACACAGAACTATGTGGGGGTGGGTTCTGAACTTGTTTCTATGATTATAAAGAGAATAAAATTATACAAAGTATAAAACTAATAGCAATAGAGTATCAAAGACCAAATTTATTGCTATTGAGTGAATGCCAAAGCACAGAACTGCCCCCAGGAGTTTCCGAGACTGTAACTCTTCATGGGAGTAGCGAGCACCATCTTTCTCCTGCAGACCAAGTGGTGGATTCAAACTACCCAACTTGATGTTAACAGTCCAACATATAACCACACCACCACCAGGTTTCCAGAATGCAAGGGAGTTGTTGCTGTTGTTGTTTTTGTTGTTAGGTGCCACCTAGTCAGTTCCCACCCATAGAGACCTTATACGCAACAGAACAAAACAAAGCACCGCCCAGTCCTGTGCCATCCTCAGAATTATTCTTATATTTGAGCCTATTATTGCAGACATGGTGCCAATACATCTCCCTAAGGGCCTTCCTCTCCTGTACTACTTCTCTACCAAGCATAATATCCCTCTTCAGGGACTGGTGTCTCTAGACATTAGGTTCAAAGGATGTGAAACAGTCTTGCATCTCAGGAGTACTCTGACCTTACTTCTTCCAGGAGTGATTAGTTTGTTTTTTTTTTCTTTTAGCAGTCTATTATACTTTCAATATTCATTGCCAGAACTATAATTCAAATGTGTGGTCTTGTCTTGAGGATTATGGTCTTCTTTCCATTGAAGTGAAATCCAGACTGAAGATGGAGAATCCTTGAGCTTTATCAACAAGTGCTTCTGGTCCTCCTTCTTTTCACCAATCATCAGCATATTTCGGTTGCTAATAAGCCTTCCTCCAAACCTGATGGCCATATTCGTCTTCATATAGTCTCGCTTCTCTGATTAATTGCTCAGCACACAGACTGAATAAACCTGGTAAGAAGACACAACCCTTTCCTGATTTTAAACTATGCAGTATTTCTTGTTCTACTCACATTATCGCCTTTCGATCCATGTACATTGTGCATGAGCACATTCAAGTATTCTAGAATTCCCATTCTTCTCAATGTTATCCATAGTTTATTATGATTCACATAGTTGAATGCCTCGGCTGAGTCAATAAAACACAAGTACACATCGTTCTGGTATTCGGTGCTTTGAGCCAAGATCCATCTGATATCAGCAATGATGTGGTAGATACATAATTGTTTGTCGATTTGAGGATTACGAGTGTAGGGGTGGAGTCTAACTTGTCAATCAGGTCATAGCCAATGTGACCTCTGTGTGGGCATGGCCTTCTCCTGAGAATTCTGGGAGATCCAGTACTTCCTCCTTGGAGGCAGGATACACTTCCCTCTCTCTGCTACTCCCTGGGAAACATTGCAGCTGACAAGACACATGGAACTACCCTAGTGCCCTGAGCTGGAAAAGCCACATGGATGTAACCAGACCTCTGAAACCGGAGAAGCCAGCATTGAGATGCTTATAACACCACTGGATCCAAAGACTTTCTACCCACTGGCTTCCTGTATTTGGGTTCATTGCATGTTTTTTTGTGATTCCGAGGACTTTATAGATTGATATCAGACATACCGGCTAATATCAAACTCATGGTCTTAGACTGGACTGGGTTGGGATGTTTTCTCAATGTTCACTTGTTCTTGTATATAAACCTATCCCTTATATACATATGCATGTTTGTGAATGTGTTTCTCATGTCTACCCTGGCTAACCCAATTGATATCCCTTCTTCTAAGCTCTCTTCTGAATCTCACCTGAACCTTTGGTAGCTCTTTGTCAAATTACTGCTGCATTCATCAGTGTATAATCGGCAGCAAAATTTTGCTTGCATATGATATTTTCTATAATTTGAACATTCTGTTGGGTCACTATTCTGTGGAACAGATACAAATATATCTCTCTTCCAGTCAGGTGATGTGTTAGTCTAAGTTGACTAGAGAAACAAATTCACAGACCCTCATATCTGTGTAAGAGAGAACTTTATATCATAGAGCAATTGTACTTTAAGAAAATATTCCAGCCCATTCCAGATCAAGACCATATCTGATATTACTCCATATGTTGATACTAGTCCATAAATTCCTCTTTAGACTCACGCAGCTATGCAATGATGCCAAATGCAGGAAGATCACAGGTCAGTGGGTGGAAAGTCTTATGGATCCAGTAATTATGGAAGAATCTCAGTGCTGATGTGGGTGTCCATGTGGCTCTTAGCAGAATGACTGATACTGAACCCTCCAATATAGTCCTACCAAAAAACATTTAAAATTCAAGATATGTGTAGTAGTAGTAGTAGTAGTAATACTAGGTGGCACCGTTGTTTAACAGTAATTATTAAAATGCATATATGTCATGAGCAATTACCAACTATTTTATTTCTCTTTTGCTCAGGCTCTGGGACAGATGGCAGTAAACTGGTCAAGGACGACGCAGCCATCATGAAATAATCATTCTATTTCTATCACTTGCAGCACACCAGCACAGAAACACAATAAAACAAAAAAACTAGCAGCGATCTAGTTCATCCCACCACCGACCCAGAATTCACAATTTGTTCAACAAATATGGAAGACATGGAGTGAGAATAAACTCATCATCTGACTCCAATGGCAAATATTCTCATAGTTTCCTGAGAAACATTCTACCCTTTCTAATATGCTTTGCTTGTTTGCTTTAATTTTATTTCATTTACAGCTTTGTGCAAACCATGTACCTTTTATGTTTTAAATTATTATGAGCTACATATTGGTAGAATAAGAATTGTCATAAAGTTTAAATACCTTAGTTGTCTTGTCCTTGTCAGACCAGCTTTGTAACAGCCAAGCAAGCTCTTCATAGTATGGAGGTTGATTATCCTATTAGTTCAATAGTATATTTCTTATCTTGGTGGTACCTTCACGTGCAGACTCCGAAGGAGCCAAGTGGTAGCACACCTTCAAGTTCAATATGTAAATTCTTGTTACTTTCCCAGGATGAAAGTGGTTGCTAATTCCCTGAGATCTAGAACCTGTATTAGAGTTGCGGGCATAAGAAACCTTGGGTTATATGAATATAAAGCATAACTTTTACATAAGTAATGGGTCCCAGGGAATTAAAGTGAAAAGGAGTAGTCATCTTCTTCCCCTTCTTCCCTGGGCTCATGTAGTCTATGCATTAGGAACACTGCACGATCTATCAATCACTGATTAAGTTCATATGCTATATTTTGTGAGCTAATCCAAATCACAAGGCTTTACCTTATGTTCTACCAAAGCCTTTAACAGGCAATTCCATTTTCGTGTTATTAGAAATGTCCTTGGCTATGGAGCACACAACAACTAGTCGATCCTTCTCAACAGCAATGACTTCTGTAGATCGGCCCTCCTATGTGCTTCATCTTAGGACATTAGTGAAGTGCAATTTTGTCATAAAGGCAAACTCAAATTCATAAATATAATAAAGTAAGAACATATGCCAACTCTGAATGATTATTAGGTTTCCTTTATATAAAAAACATACTAAATTGAGAATTAAGCATCAGCCTTTGCTGCAAGTAGGTTGAATTTCAGTAATCAGTTACTATGTCCATTTTAATGAGTAAGAGCCTAGTATTGGGACCATGATTAGATTTGGTACGTGTTGCCATGATCACCTATCTTCGTAAGTCCATTGTTCTAATCCTAGGTAGACAAAGAAAGAGGAGGGGTATGGAAGGTTTTATCTTCCATGGATGGTTTCTCATGGGCATAAATATGAAACATAAAGGTTCATTCCCAGAGGTCTATTCAAATAGTCCTTCCAAAGCTGAAGGCTACTAGTCTTCCAATATCCTTCCTTCCTATCCCCTGACCAACAAACCAAGCTATTTACCACAAACCAGATTTCATTCACATCAATAAGTAAAGTAACTTTTTTAATTTTAAAAAATGAGCTAAGTATATAGTTTAAAAACACACTCTTTGCAAGGATTTCCCCTACTCATTTTCCTTAGGAGCAGACACCATGAGTGAGGGCTAATTTTTGTTGCTGTTGGGGGTGGTGGTGGTGGTAGATTTCATAAAATCACTTCCAACTCATAGTCAGCATACACTGCAGGACACAACCTTAGCTGGCCTGAGCTATCAGCACAATTGTTGCTACGTTTGAGTCTTTGGTTGCAGCCATTATGTCAGTCCATCGAACTGAGATTCTTCCTCTCTTCCATTGACCTTCTATGAAGCATGCTATCCTTCTCCAATTATTAGTCCCTCCTGGTAGCATGCCCTAAGTACGTGAAACAAAGCCTCATCATCCTCTCTTCTAAAGGGCTTTAGGACTGTACTTCTCCCAAGACGTTTTTGTTCATTCTTCCTGTAGCTCATGGTATGATCAATATTCTTTACCAACATCATAGTTCAAATGCATAACCTAATCACCTTCAAAGCACTTTCTATCACACTTAATTCTTTTGTCAAATCTGCAATTCCATTTTCGAAAACATTTTTCAAACTCATCTGTGTGAATGGATGACAGCACCTCCCGTGTTTCTTTCTTCGATGTCATTAAATTGCTATCCTTTCATGTCCCTCTGCATTCATGGAAACAAAAAGAAGTCCCACAAAGCAAGGTCAGGTAAGTAAGGTGTGTGGGGTAAGAGGCAATTTTTTTTTAATTTTGCCAAAAACTGGTGCGCTGAGATGGCTGTATGAGCAGGTGCATTGTCATGATAGCAAAACCAGCCCTCTGTCTGCCACAAATCAGGCCTTTTTTGTCACACACAGTTACATAATCTTTTCAGAATCTCTAAATAGAAAGCTTGACAGTCTGACCTGGTGAAATGAGCTCCAAATGTACTACAAGTTGACATTTTTATCTGTTCAGAAAACTGGCAGACTTCCAGAATGAGGTTTGTCATCAATCAACACTTCACCTTTTATTAAATGAGAAAACCACTCATCCACTTGAGTTTTTCCCATAGAACTATCCTTGTAAGCTGTATTCAACATCACAACAGTGTCTGTGACATTTTTCCCAAGCAGAAAATAACACTTCACAGCAGCACACTGTTGTCTTGAAGCAGCCATTACAAAAAATGAGGTTCAAGTGAAACAGCTTTCATGAAAAAATTCACTCTGACCAGAGAGAACCTTCCCAGGAGATATCACTATGTGCACTAACTCAGAGCAAGCTGCCTGGATATTCACTTAGGGATGGGGTGGTGGTGAGGGGGAGTGTTTATTACAAAATCTCCTCTCCACCCAGTGAAATTCTGGGTTTTTGGGGGGTACCCCTTCATATAACTGTTTTTGGATAGTTTAAAGAAGTCTAGAGCAAGTTTCCCCAATGAAATACATAGATTTTTTTTTTTACTGTTGTGTGTGGATTGTAGATCCAAGTAAAAAGAAACTGTTTCTTGCCTATTGAAATATTCCATCCACGTGTATTGGTGAGTCATGCCCACAATATTTCCTCCTCTGTCACTTGTTCATTAAGAATTCCCTATTAACCATCAATATGACACGAGAGAAGGGATAGAGACAGTGAGAGAAAGTATTGGAATCTTGACCATGAGTCATGGCACTAGCTCATTCCTTCTAGACCCGTTATACTTTATTCTGAATATACCATCATACTATAGCTTTCTTCTGCACATAAGGCTGTCACAATATTCAGGTAAGGATAGAATGTTCTCATGGCACAATCACTTTTTCCAGTTGTGAACACTCAGTCTCTACTGGAGACTAATTGCCCCCCAGGGTCTCCTTTTCAAAGAAAGCTAGTTCTCTCTCACAAGCAGCATAGAACGACTCAACACCTTGGAGACCTGTGTGGTGACTTCCTCAGTCAGACTTGTCAAGTGCCTCAAAGGCTTCCTCAGTCATCATGCATGTTTCTAATCAATTACAATGCAGGGTCATATTGCCTGAGTGGTAAAGGAACTTGTACAGCCACAGGCTTTCACTTTTGCCTAAGAAAGGATGCTTTAAAAAGTTTTAATCACCCAATATGATTGCTGAAGAAAAATGGGTGCATAAGCAAAAGTGGTGAAGAAAGCTGATGGTGCCCGGCTACCAAAAGACGTAGTGTCTGGGGTCTTAAAGACTTGAAGTTAAACAAGCGGCCATCTAGCTCAGAAGCAACACAGCCCACATGGAAAAAGCACGTCAGCCTGTGTGATCATGAGGTGTCAAGGGAGCAGGTATCAGGCATCAAAGAACAAAAAAATCATATAATTGTGAATGAAAGGGAGTGAGGAGTAGGGACGCAAGATCCATCTGTAGGCACTGGACATTCCCTTACAGAAGGGTTGAGGGGAGGAGATGAGCCAGTCAGGGTGAAGTATAGTACCAATGAAACATAAAACTTTCCTCTAGTTCCTAAATGCTTCCTGCCCCGCCCCTTCCTGCCACCCCTACCAACTATGCTGATCCCATTTCTACCTTACAAATCTGGCTAGACCAGAGGATATACACTGGTACAGATAGGAACTGGAAACACAGGGAATCCAGGACAGATGATCCCTTCAGGACCAGTGGTGAGAGTGGTGATACTGGGAGAGTGGAAGGAAGGTGGTATAGAAAGGGGGAACAAGGATCTACATATAACCTCTTCCCTGGGGGATGGACAACAGAAGGGTGGGTGAAAAGAGATGTCAGACAGTGTAAGATATGACAGCATAATAATTTATAAATTCTTAAGGGTTCATGAAGGAGGGGATAACGGGGAAGGAGGGGGAAATGGGGAGCTGATGTGAAGGGTTTAAGTGGAAAACCAATGTATTGAGGATGATGAGGGCAACAAATGTACAAATTGTGCTTCACACAATTGATGTGTGAATGGATTGTGGTAAGAGTTGTATGAGCCCCCAGTAAAATGATTTTTTAAAAATTTTTAATCAGATTGGCAACCACATATTAAGTTGATCCAGTCCAGAAGAGACGCCATGTCTAGAATAGCAGCTAAAATTGTGGGTACCATCTTATAAAGTAACCCCGAGTGTGACAGGGGCCAGGCAAGGGGCTATAGGGGAACCGTGCCTTCATCATTTATGCCAATTGGTGTTGTATAGTGAAAAGGAAGTTCTTAATATGACTCTTGAATCCCGAGTCTCTGTAACTCCCATCAAATGATTGGGTGGAAGTATGCAAATGGGCAAATGTAACTAGTAAAGGGTATTGGTCGATATTCATCACCACCCCTCGCATTATAAGGATGAGTCATTCTTGAAGCAGCAGTAGAAAGCAAAAACCTAAGACCTACCAAAGCCCATGTTCTGTCTAAAGTGGTGGAGGCTGACACCAGCATCACCAGAGACTGTGGCAAGGAGACTATGGGACAGAGCAAGAGAAGCAGGGCCAAGACTACGGGTCTGTGGGGCAGACAGGCTGGCTTAGGGACCCAGAGAGGCAGAATCTAAGGAACCATGCAACTGTGAACCTGGGAACCTGAAAGAGACTTGGTTGCTGGCTAAGGAGGGGTGCTGCTTCGGCTCAATAGTTGCACCTTTCCTTTTAAATGATCCTGCTAACTTCCCTAATAACCCCCCACAGTTGTGAGTACAGTTGAGTTCTGTGTGGACATTGAGATGAATTGTTAAACACAGCATGGCTGCAGAGTGTCTTAGAAGGAACGGTTTATGTCAGAATAGAGTAAAAAGAAGAATGCATGGTGTAGCATGTCTGACTCTTGCCTCCTGTCTTTAAGGGAAGAAGAGGAGGTTAGATCTGGTCCATGTTATTTACTGCATATTTGCATTAATGTCTATAATGCGTCCTGGCATACATCCATTCTTCTAATTCGGAGAGTGATTCAGTAAGTTTCAGAGACACCACTTCACCCTGTCTGCCATCTGGTTATTATGCTCTACCAAGACCCTTCAGTACATTCCAACTCATAGTGACTCTATAAGCCACATACAACTGCCCCACGTGGTTCTTAGGCTATCAGCCTCATGGGAGCCGATCACAAGTATTTTCTGTCCTGTGCTAACCACTGTGCTTCAGGGCTCCTTTTGTTTCATTCATCAAGCCTCTAAATTAACATTCAAGAAACCAACATGTCATGAAAGATTCTAGTTGTGTTTACCCTAACTAAATACTGAAAAAAGAAAGTGACCAACAATGGGATCCCAATTACTGGTTCCACTGTGTGATGAGGTCAGGCTAACACTCTATTATTTCATCAAAATTTGATGGTATTGTGAATTCCTTTATATAATGTGAATTCAGATTGGGTACCTAATAGCTCAAAGAATCAGAGCTTTCTTCTTCTTTGTATGAACGGCTAGTGTCCTAAATGGCTGCACAGTTGTTTGAGAGAAGGACTAGAGGACTATTCACCATATCCCCTGGAAGTGGCATTGCAAGATCCTTCCTAAGAGGGAATTTTGTGTCTTTTCTGATCAATGATTATCTGGGACTATGGATTGATTTAGGTGTTTAAACTTTAAGTTTTCATTGTGACAAATCCTGTTATAAATCTTTACTCCAGTGTTTCACAAGTTATTTTAATTATGCAAGCTCATCAACCATCTAGTCTTCTGTCCATCTAGCTCAAACTAGGAATTCCCAAGATTTATGAACCATCACCACTGGTCGCTGTAGATCCATACATGCTAATTACCACCCTGCTTTGTTCTACTCTATAAGAATGATGTAGTCTTGCTATGTGGTAATGATGTTGCCTGTTTTCAAGTGTTGCCACCTACCTTCCATCATTTTGGAATCCAATATTCTCCATTGGATATAAGTAAGCCCTGTCCCTGGGCAAAATCTTCCAGGGTTAGTTTTTGCCTACACAGCACTACCAACTGCTTTTCAAAACAGTGCTAATATCATGATTGCGAATCTATTCCTGCCTTGATGAAAGAATATGTTCTTTTCCCTTTCTGTGAACACAGGCAGGCGGCACACTCTTACATCTTGTCTAGTCAATCTATCCTCATATTCCCATCACTCTGAGCCCTTCTTCGCGACCTTGACAATTTCCAACATTTCTGTCCTATTCCCGGTGAGCCAGGAGTCAACATAGTAAAAGTATAGCCTTTGGTGTCTGGTTCATACGTAAAGCATGGTTTTAGAAGAGTTACTTGAGAAAGAAAAAAAAAAGGAGAGAGAGTGAACAAGAAGAACATGTGATAAAGACCATAAGTGATCGTATGGTCCACAAAGCTTAAAATAAAGGGTTATTTACAGAAAAGATTTGCCAACTCCTGGTGTAAACTTTCTTTCAAAATTTCAAAGAGCAAAAAGACTAGAATAGTACAGGTGAGTCCAAGTGTTCTTGCCAAAACATTCAATCTCAACCCAATGCAATAAATTCTCCCCTGTCTAGTCACATTTTGATTTCTACTACTTCAGCGTAAAGCTCTTAAAGCCTTGTACCATGTGTGTTCTCCCAGCTTCAGCTAATGCAGATAAGCTTTATATCTTACGACTCTATTACTGTGAAGTCTCTCCTTTTAGAGACCACATTTCCCTCTCGATATGTACTCAGTTCTGGCTGTAGCTATCACCTGGGACAAAATGAGGAAGTCCTAACAAATCTTGAGGAAAAAAATCATTTTTTATAACACCATCAAGCAAGATGATACCAGTCTTCAAATAAGGAGGACATTCTGAAGTGTGAGGAGTCTGCTTCTTCCAGACTCGAGTGTCCATGGAAACATGGGATTCTAGACTCACATAGCATCTTCCCAGGTGTCTCCATTGCAGACGTCAGAGCGTCGCTCTCTTTCTACCAGTATCCTGCATTTAGCACAGCTCATACCTCAAGACTATGCCATCAGTCTCTTGGGACACTACCATCCTTAACATGAGATGTCGAGCCTGGTTCTCAGCAAATTCTCCTCTGTAGCTGCAGGAGATGGCAATCTGTTTAGAAGCTGCCTTACACACCCTTTGGTTTTCTTAGGATGACTTGAGTTATTCTGAGAGTTACAGTTGGCTTGGGTCTTTCATTTTCTATTTTCAAGGATTCCAAATTACTTACCAGTAGCCAGACCACTTCTCAGTCCTTATAATCATCATCGTCCACAGATAGTTCATAAGCTATGGCTGTCCTATACATCCGGTGCCTCCCTTTTCGCATACACTCATCCAAATTACTGAGAGCCGAAAGCCTTCGATGCCATCTGCATGTGAACAGTTGTTATCATCATATTTACCGCTAGGAAGAGATTTCCGATTGCCTGTGACTAATAAGGAATCGAGTTCCAAAATCGATTCTAAATTCTCTCTAGGGACATTCCTATTACAAAATGCCTTGGCATGTGAAGCAGCATTGACATGTAACATCTATGCTTTACTGTTATATCACAATCCACAGTCCCAGACCTCCCCTCCCAATAAAAAAGTGATTGGAAAAGGGCATAAATCCGAGAAGGTGGAAGAGCGTCTGAGTGCTGTGATGCTCGAGTAATCATAGACTGCGACGGTGTGTACACTGCGTCTCAGTCTCCTCCATCCACGTAGGCTCAGTAAAGGAGGAAATATATCCATTAACCATTTTCCCTTAGTCCATTAGTTTCTCCATACCTCCATCAGGTATGCATGGGTGTTGAGCTTTACATTTACATGTGAATGTATTCAACCCTTTATATTGACCAGAAAGCCCCCCCTAGCCAGAGGTGAGAGATTTGCAGCAAAGTGCTGAAGCAAGGGACTATTGAGCTAGATCCACAGGTATATTGAGAATCCACTAGAAATGGTTTCCCCAGCAGCCGGGGGATCAATGTGAGTAAAGATGATCTCAATGGCACATAATAAAGGATCCATTTCTCAAACCGTGCCTTAAATTTTTAAATCATGATTATCTAAGCCTCTTGGACACATTCATCTGAAAGTGACAGCAAATATTCATTGGACAGTCCCTCTTTGCCTGACACTTTTGAGATACATTTATTATATATGTCAACTCCCTTAATATTCTCCACCATCCTGTGAAAAATGATTAGACTGATTTTCTATTTGAAGCAAGCCAGTAGAGAGATGTCATGTAGCTTACCTAAAGATGGACTACAGGTCTGTAAGTAATAGAGGCAGGACTTGAACCCAGAATTTACAAGAATTTCTGATTTCAAACACTAGTCAATACTAGTCAAAAGGAAAATAGGTTCGCAGTAACTTTAAAGTGAGACAAATGGTTTTTTTGAGGTAGGTTAGTGTCTATGTCACATTTGTAAGAGCCTTGGTGGTGATTACATTGGGCTGTGACCCACAAGGTCAGCAGTTCAAAACCACCCAGTGCTCTGTGGGAGAGAGATGAGGCTTTCTGCTCCTGTAAAGAGTTGCAAGGGCTGCCAAAAGGCATGTGCCTGTCACTTCTTGCAAAAGGACTTTGAGGCCAAGTAAACGATGGAGTAGTCATTCTGCAGTCAGAGCTGTTTTCACCATCCTTTGTAGCACTGACCTCGGAGGCATTTCCTGTATGTCCATGAACTCAAATCCACACTGGTAGTGTGATGTCCAACACAACCCGGTAACAATCATTTATTACTAAAAATAAGACTTTTGTCTGGTGGTGTTGAGGTTGGCTGTCCTTGTTGATATTGTTGGTTTGATACCATGCTTTTGTGTGTGCTATTTGGGGATTTAGAATTAATTACAGCCAGTTTATATTATTATTGAATTCTAAAATTTACCCCACAAGCATTTAGTGCTGGGAAAAATGTTGACCACATAGGAAGGAATGTTTCAACTAGCTGAAAATAATTTTCTCAAGTAAAAGTTTAAAGTAAGTTCAAAATCGTAGTTTAAGAAAGTATTTTTTCAAATGTTCTACTTTTGTAAACTAACATTTTTGAATGATTAAAATATATATATTATTAAAAAAATAAGGTGTTACAGTCTCAGAAGCTCCTGGGGCAGGTCGACCTTGTACCAGGGGTTTGCTAGCAGGAGGCCTCCCTCAGGGCAGTGAGTCTGGTTTCCTTGTCTTTTGTGTTCTTTGTTGTACTGCTTTAACAGAATGCAAGTGGGTGGCTTTAAATAATAACCACTTATTTCCTCACAGTTCCAGAAGGAAAATGTCCAAATTCAAGGCACCAGCTCAGGAGAAAGTATTTTCTTTGTTGAGACTGGAAGAAGACGCTTGTCTTTTTCAGTGTTCCTTAGACATCTTCACATGACGACATCAATCAACCTCGGTTGTACATGTTAGTTTCATCTCCTCTTTTTAAACTCAGAAGCGATTGGAGTTCAGACACATCATACACTGATAGGAACACAGATTATGAGTCCTGATGCTCTCTCCAGATTCACTGTCCAAGGAGTTCAACCTGTGAGAAAATGAGCTAATTTCATGGATCCGGACACTGGGAGGTGAAGGGCTTTCCCAAATTGGGCCATCCTCAGTAGTGGTCTCAGGTGACCCAGAGATACTTTGTTTTATTAACACACTAAATCATACCCACCCAAGAGTCATGCAAATCCAAATAAGAGTAAGTAAGGACCGAAAAAGGAAAGCACTCTAATTCTGAGAAATTCCCTCCTATTCCCAGAAAAAATACGAATTATTCCTCCCCTTAGTGCACATGTGTTTGTTGGGATGAAATAAGAACCCTTGCTTTGTAACAATCCTGGGTCTTCTGCCTTCTGTGGAGAAGCTTCTATTCCTTTTTTGGAACTTACTTCCACTGTGAATAAATGCCTGGCTGAATAAATGAAACGTTGCTTATGTGTGATAACTCCTTGTGGAGTTTGAACCGCTGACCTTGCGATCCTTCAGAGGGAGCAGACCAGCAGGCCAAGGATGTCCTCGGAAGAGAACAACATAACAAGGAAACCATATTCTCAAAGGGGGTTACATCCACAAAACAGGTGCTAATGCATATTCGATCGTTAAGAAGGATGAGGGAAATACTTCCAGGCTTTGCAAGGCTGACTTACCTAAAAAGAGTCATATGCCATGTCCCATGGTATTGTAAGCTTTGAATTACTGTTTTCAGAACTATGAAAGTTCAAAGTAACTGTGCCTCAAAAAAGATGAAAGAATCCAAAAGTATAGCTCATATTGCCCAAGGGCAGAGTTCTGAAACATCTTATGCCATACACCTTTTTATGAGGGTGTTTAAATATTAATATTATTAAATGCATAAAATATATGATAGAATTACACAGAATACCAAATAAGATACCAAAATATTTTGAGGAAAACATTTTCACATGCGCTTCCATATCGCGCATTAAGCAATAAGATCTTGCAGGGAAAGTTACCACAATTTCATAAACATCTTTAAGATATATCCTATAACTGTTATAAAACGTCCTAATAGTGATGTGATTATTAATAATGATGAAGTGAAAACAAGCAAACCCACTGCCATAGATTCTATTCTGATTCATAGACACCCTATATATGGAGGGTTTCCACAACTGTGAACCTTTGTGAGAACAAACACTCTCATCTTTGTCTGAGTGGGTTTGAACTAGCAACCTTGTGATTAGCAGCCCTAACACTTAACCCACTGCACCACCAGGACACCTTGTGAAGTCACAGGTATCACTACATTTACTAAGGTTTGTGGATAATGTCAACTGAGGCAATGCCAACTTTAGAGAAAATAAAAGTTGAATGTTTCTCATCCAGATAATTCAAATACCTGAATCCTTTCACAGACCTTTTGCAGGTTCATAGAACTCCCGCAGAGAGAGAGAAAGTTTAGAAACATACAGTGCAGGACAATGGGGACTACTTAAAATTCATTGCAACATCCTGCATGCTCTTGTTGCTTATTGCCAACTAAGTTAAGGAAGGAAACCATGCTTTCTGCAGTCATGTAACTATGGTGGAGGGTGTCTGTGTGTGTGACTGTGTGTGTGTGCGTGTATGTTGGAGGAGGTACTGACCAGTGTCGTGCCAACATTAGATAATAATTTCTATGTGAGAGCAAGAGTGATGAATTTAATAATTTCTTATGACAATCATGCCATTGGAGAGCAGCTGTGTGGTACTGTACATGCTACAATATCAACAATACTGGATTCAGAACTTCTTAAATTAGTCAGAAAAGTGATAAAGGTTATGCTTAAATTTACTCTCGTGATTCCTTTAATTATTCCTATAACCTAAAATACAGAGGGAGAGATTTCAGAATAAAAACATTAAGATTCATTTATGTCCAGAATCAGAAATGTAATAGAAAGGATAAGGGTGCTCAAAGAATGAAAAAGTAATGTTAAATTAGGATATTTTGTTCAAATTTCTAATGACCAAAAATAGACATACTCAATTTCACTCATAAATAAAGCAGCAAGCTCCAAAGGTCAATATGAAATACTTTTGTAGTAGCTGCCATTTGAGGAATAACCAAGCCTTACTCTTTTCATGTGAGTAATTGAGAGGGTTTGGCATAGAATATAAAGTAGGAATTAGAAATCCTACTCCTGAATCTTAAGCAGTTCATCTAAACAACCTGTAAATCTACAGCAGTTGCACAAAACACTGATTTTCTATTTGCTATTTGAACATGATGCTAAAAGAAATTAATAATGGATATAATAACTAGAAAACAGTGAAGTAATTGTCATTATGACTACTGTAAAATGAAGTATAAAATAATTTTGCATTAATAAATCAAAGAGAAATTAGCAATGTCTGCAGCATTGTATGGGATTGTATTTTCACTGTTACCAGAGGACAAAGCTTATTCACAAGAAATTGTAATAGAACTGTTATCAAGGTCACTCCTAAAACAGGTTGTGGGAGGTAGCTTCTATAATTGGCAACTTTCTGATAACTGGAGTATATACCCTTTAACAGGATCATTTGTTTAGAGATAAATGATTCACAATGTATTAAGCTCTGTGATGCAAATCGCCCAACTAGACCTAAAGGTAATAGATATTTAGTCCATAGGTACCAGAGCTGACAAATTCATTGACTAAAGATCTACTCTGTCATAAACACTGTACTAAGTGCTGGGTCTTCTACCAAACGAACATCCAAATCTACTGCCAGCAAGTTGACTCTGACTCCTAGCAAAGATAATTAGAAAGAGTAGAGTGTTTTTCGGAGCTTCAGAGACAGCAGATCTGTATGGCGTTTGTGTTTGCATAATTGGGTGTATGTGCCTGTGTTGGAAGGTGGTACTTATTTTTCTCCCACAGAGCAGGGCGTGGGTTTGATGGTGGGGGAAGTTTCATTAGCTATGGAAGCACAAATCTAGAGACCCTCAAGTGAAAGGAGTTGAGGAATATGAAAAGAGTGTATGAGACGCAGAGAGAGTGGTCCAGGGAGAGGGGATCTCCTCCTGCAGATGTGGGGGGGAAGGGAAGGCATTGTGCTTTTAGGACATTGAAAGGGTGAGACTTACTGCTCTTAGGATGCTAGTGAGTATAGACCATGGGTGTCAAACTCAATTAAAACGGGGGCCATTGGGTCCAATAGACAAGATTCACGTGGGCCACATCACATTTACAAATTTTGTTAAATTTATATTTTGAAGTGAGGATTCGGGAATGTGGATAGGATAATTAAAACACTATATACTTGCTTTTATTTAAACATTTATTTTATGTATTTATAAAACTAAACATTCTTTTTTACCCAAAACTTGCCAACACTTTCCTCCTACTAGTTTTCACTTACCTCTTATGTTGTGACTGGAAAATATAACAAAGTAACTAATAAAAAACACAAAATGTTGGACAGCTGACAATCATGATGAACAATCGTAATGGCGTCCCTCTAAAAACATTAACTTGCACTGCCGTTAGGTATGATTCATAACAGCACAACCCAGAGTGCTCTTTTTAACCTTTTCACTGTTGGGATCTGTTTACATGACGTGACACTGAGCGTGGCAGCCATATCGCTTCCAAGCGTCACTGGAACTAAGTCAGCGTGTTTATCCACGTCCACAGGCCCCTGGGAATACACTGGGCCACGTGTATGTTCAGTAGTTAAAGGGTTAACAAGGAAATTGTGTGTACATTATTGCCTCAATCTCCCTTAACCTCCATTTTCTTCATAATAGATTTTTCTATTTTCTTTTTATTTCAGAGCATCATTGGCCACAAAAAATTACCTTGGGAGCCGTATGCACTTACAGACCACCAGTTTGACACCCTTGGTATAGACTGACAATGGAGTAGCATTTTGTGAAGAGAAATTAGAGGCTATAGAGTGAAATTAGAAATAGATGTCAGTGACTGAAATTGGAATCAAGGAACAAAGGAGACCAAAAAATTGTATTTAGAGATATTAAGCTTGTAAAATAAACATACCATATATACTCGAGCATAAACTGACCCAAATATCAGCGGAGGCACTTAATTTTGCCACCAAAACTGCATTAAAATGCGTTGAAAAGCTCAGCTTATACTTGAGTATATACGGTAGCTTGAACATTATATTACGTGAAGAAAAAAGAAAGGGGAAAACTAAGCATGAGTCCCATACTTCTGGATTATAAACTAGAAAATTAATCATCCCATCTCTGGGCATGATTAGGATTTGCCATTTGTGATTACCCAACATCTTTGGACTGGACACTGAATAAGGAAGAATGAAGAAGAATCGATGCCTCTGAATCACAGTGCCGGAAAAGAATATTGAAAGTACTGTGAACTGCCAGAAGAACCAAATCTGTTTCGGAAGTACAGACAGAATGTTCCTTAGAAGCAAGGGTGGCTAGATTTCATCCCCAAACTTGGGCGTGTTTTGAGGAGAGGCCTGTCCCTGGAAAAGGACATCATTCTTCCTAAAGTTGAGGGACAGTGACAAAGAGGGAGACCCTCACATGATGGATTGACACAGTGGCTGCAAAATGGGTTTAAACAGCAGAATTGTGACAATGGCCCCAAACTGTGCAGGGTTCCATTCTCCTTTGGGTAGGAGTGGCATAAACTCACTGGCAACTAACAACAGTGCCATCTTTGGAATTCTCTTCTTCTGTCTTTGGAATTCTCTCCTCTCGATACCCGAAATGCAGGTCACTCGGTAGTAGAGGAGCCAATTCATCTGCTCCAAGTTAAAGGAAGACAGAGAAGCGTATTTAAAAGGTACCAGCAAAGAAACAAACATCACCATAGGCTGTCTTTGCTGTGATCTGTTTGAAATAAAAACACATAAAGAACATATACCTTCTGCTTTGGAAGTTGCACTTTGGAGAATTACATATATAGATGTTTTACATTAACTCTGGTCTCCGAATTACCATAGGAAACAACTGTGGACCATGAGCAAGCAAACTGAACAATACAGTACTTTGAGTCTTGGGCCAGTCTCAGGATGTCTTTGTTGACTAACCAGTTAGCAGGGTCTACCTGGCAGTCAGTAACGTGCAGGTAAATAAGACTGAGCAACATGTGGTCCTTTTATAGCCTCTGCACTCAACCAGTTTGTCTTTGAGAAATTTATAAAAATTCCATAAACTACATTAAGTGCAGGATCTTAGGCTAACTTTATTACTAGGTGGGGTTTTTCTAATGATATTAAGTGAAATAACAGGTTACACAGTGTTTGGAAGGTTCTTACATCATGAATAATATTACACCCTTGTGGAGGCTAACATTTATTTTCACTGTGGTCTCTACTGCTTGGTTACACATTTTGGCCCCAAAGAAAGCAGCATGAAAAAATAGTCTGGGTAAGATATTTGAGATAAAACACAGGGACAAGGGGAAAACATGGGACCCCAAATGGTAGAGAGGGGGGAGTGGCAGGCCTGGTGGAAAATGATCAAGGGTAAGGTTGCTTAGAGAAGAGGTATACTCTAGCCCAGGTTGCGACGAAGCATGGTAGTAGGGCAGGAGGAAAGTCAAGGGAGACGGAGGAAAGAGCTAGGAGTCAAAGGGCATTTATGGAGGTCTAGACAAAGACATGTACATGCAAATATATATAGGAGGATGGGGAAATAGATCTATGTGTCTATATTTATAGGTTAAGTATTAAGGTGGCGGAAGGACCTTGGGCCTCTACTCAAACACTCCCTCAATGCATGAATACTTTCTTTTATTAAATTGGAACTCTATGATGTTCACTCTCCCGACACAACGGCTGGAGCCAAAGTGGGTGAACAAGTAAATGTGGTGAAGAAAGCTGATGGTGCCCGGCTATCAAAAGAGATATTGACTGGGGTCTTAAAGGTTTGAAGATAAACAAGCAGTCATCTAGCTCAGAAGCAACAAAGTCCACATGGAAGAACACACCAGCCTGTGTGATTGAGTGGTCCCAAAGGGATCAGTTACCAGGCATCAAAGAACAAAAAAATCATATCATTGACTGTACACCTCCATGATAGGATCGCTGAAGACAAATGGGTACATAAGCAAATGTGGTGAAGAAAGCTAATGGTGCTCGGCTATCAAAAGAGATAGTGTCTGGGGTCTTAAAGGCTTGAAGGTGAACAAGCGGCCATCTAGCTCAGAAGCAAAAAAGCCCACATGGAAGAAGCACACAGGCCAGTGCGATCACGAGGTGCCAAGGGACCAGGTATAAGGCATCATGCAAAAAAAAAAAAGATATATGTGTGTGTATATATATATATATATGTGTGTGTGTGTATGTATATATATATGTGTGTGTATATATATATACCATATTAAATGAAAGGGGAAGTGCAGAGTGGAGACCCAAGGCCCAAGTTTCGGCCAATGGAGATTCCCTCATAGAGGGGTTTAGGAGAGGAGATGGGTTAATTAGGGTGCGAGGTAGTACCGATGAAGAACGCAGCTTTCCCCCAGATCCTGGATGCTTCCTCCCCACAACTACCATGATCTGAATTCTACCTTGCAGGGCTGGATAGGGCAGAGGCTGTACACTGGTACATATGAGGGCTGGAGGCACAGGGAATCCAGAGTGGATGATACCTTCAGGACCAAGGGTATGAGGGTCGATGCTGGGAGAGTGGAGGGTGAGTGGGTTGGAAAGGGGGAACTGATTACAAGGATCCACATGTGACCTCTTCCCTGGGAGAGGGACAGCAGAGAAGTGGGGGAAGGGAGACTCCGGATAGGGCAAGATATGACAAAATAACGATGTATAAATTACCAAGGGCACATGAGGGATGGGGGAGAGGGGAGGGAGGGGAGAAAAAAAAAAGAGAACCTGATGCCAAGGGCTTAAGTGGAGAGCAAATGCTTTGAGAATGATTGGGGCAGGGAATGTATGGATGTGCTTTATACAATTGACGTATGTATATGTATGGATTGTGATAAGAGCTGTATGAGTCCCTAATAAAATGTAAAAAAAGAAAAGAGGAGAAAAAAATGATTAGGGCAAAGAATGTACAGATGTGCTTTATACAATTGATGTGTGTATATGTATGAACTGTGATAAGAGTTGTATGAGCCCCTAATAAATTGTTTAAATATATATATATAAATATATATTTTTAAAAAGATATTTGAGATAAGCACAGGAGCAGACGTGTCTAATTATTCAGGGAAAAATTAAGTTTGAGGCTTCTGAGTAGAAGTATCTTCAATTGAGCTGTAGTATGGCTATCAAGCAGTGGAAGTCACAGTGTTTTCACTACACCATTTCCAGCGTGATAAAATTGGCTGTTGTCCTTGGTTCTCTTTTATTCCTGAGGGTTCGTGATCTCCTTAAATTTCTTTAATATCCTATTCTGCTTAAAACTCAAAGAGGGTTCTGCTGCTAGTAATCAAGAATCTTGACTCCCACACAGAGAGAAAATTGGAAGAATGTCAGATATATAGGCAGGGATTACTAGATAATAAATTGTCACAAAGAATCATCATAAATTAAGAACTTTGGATTCCCCTCAATTGTATGTAGTGGACAAAAGAAAGCAGAATATGCTCAAACCATTTCAATGAAATCTCAACTAAAATTTTACCTAACCAATAATAATGTTTTATCCAAACTGGCCATTGATGAAAAATTGATCTCCAAGGAAATGCAAAGAGTATAATATTTTGTTTGACTCTTCGTCCATATGAATGTGTTGTTATGTGTATTCAAGTTGATTCTGAGTCATGGGTGACCCTATGTACGTCAGAACCAGACACCACCCGAACCGGCACTCTCTTTGCAATTGCTCCCATGTCTAAGGCCATTGTTGCAGCCACTGTATCAATCCATATTATGGATGGCTTTCCTCTTTTCACTGCCTCTCTCTTCACTAAGCATTTTATCTTTCTAGCAACTGATCTCTCCGGATAACATGTCCAAAGTACCTGAAAAAAAGACTCACCATCCTTGTTTCCAAGGAGTATTCTGGCTATACTTCATCCAAGACAAATTTGTTGGTTCTTTTGGCAGTCCATGGCACTTTGACTATTCTTCTCCAGCATTGTGGCTCAAATGCATCGATTCTTCTGCAGTCTTCCTTAGTCAATGTCAAATTTACAAGGTTATGAAAATATCATGGTTTTTCAGGTATACCATAGTCCTCAAAGTGATGTTCTTACTTTTCAATATTTTAAAGAGGTCTTGTATGGTACGTTTGCCCAATACAATTTGTCATTTGATCTCTTGACTTCTGCTTCCATGAGCATTGCTTGAGCGTCCATGGAAGATGAAATCCTTGACACCTACAGTCTTTTCTCCTTTTATGAGGATGTTTCCTTCTGGTCCAGTAGTGAGGAGTTTGGCTTTCTCTACATTGAGTTGTAGTCCATAATGCAGCCTGTAATCCTTGATCTCTAACCGCAAGCACTTCAAGTCCCCCTTATTTTTAACAAACTTGATTTTTGTCATCTGCTTTTTTGGTTTAAATAAGCCTATCTCAGATTGTAAATAAGCCTTACTCCAATGGTGATATTGAATTCTTCTTCATATACTTCAACTTCTCTGATGATATGTTCAGCAAATGTGTACTATATGAACTACTAAGGAAGAAATTTTGCAATATATGGATAAAAATATTAAAAAATTATCTTAATGCCTATCATCTGATTTCCTTGTAGAAAGAGACCTATCATTTTGACATACAGTTATTTTCTAGGCAAGTCATTTGGGATTGAAAGTGAAACCCTGGGACACTGGCAAAATGGAAAGAGTACTAAACGGATTTGCATCCAAAATGAGCAGGAAATAAGTGTGCTAATTAGAAAGCAGAAG
Organism: Tenrec ecaudatus; assembly: GCF_050624435.1. Lineage (NCBI taxonomy): Eukaryota > Metazoa > Chordata > Mammalia > Afrosoricida > Tenrecidae > Tenrec > Tenrec ecaudatus. Next base: position 22,089,242 of record NC_134543.1, read on the forward strand.
AGAGTGAGAAGATAAGGAGAAGGGAGTGGAAAGAATATAGTATCAGTTCTCAATCTGTGGGTTGCAACCCCTTTGGGGGTGGAACCACCCTTTCACAGGTGCCACCCAATTCATAACAATAGCAAAATTACAGTTAGGAAGTAGCAATGAAAATAATTTTATGGTTGGGGGTTCACCACAACATGAGGAACTGTATTAAAGGGTCACGGCATTAGGAAGGTTAAGAAACACTGGCATAGTAGAAGGGAGTGGATATATTAAAAAAGGAACAGCCTTGTTGGATGTTAGAGAAACAGTTGATAGATATGGATATGAGATATATTTAAAAAGTGTGATAACTAAAATTACATTTTGGATTCATTTACGTGGTCATATCATAACATTCCAATAACCCTATATCTAATATATTCTACTGCTCACACAATGACCTTGGGTGAGTGTGAGTGTGTGTGTGTGTGTGTGTGTGTGTGTGTGTGTGTGTAAATGCAAGAAAGTGATTCAGTGTTATATTTAACTCAATGTCATAGAGAACATAAATAACATAGGTACACTGATCAATATAAACAATTCATTCCCAGAAATAAGTACAGACAGAGGCCCTTCATGATATGGTGCCTTCTCACTTCTCTGATAACAGTCTGCTTGCCTTTTACTAGTCTTTACCTGTACTAACCTGTTCTTGGATTTTTGAGCATTGAACTATCTCAAACCCCAGAGCTTTTCACCTGCCAGGACCATCCTTTCCTCTACTCGCTTAATAAACACTCGTGCTTAGATTTGTACTCCTTTAACCTTTAGCACACCAATAGACTCATGCAGAAAAATGTGTGTTTTCCTTCATAATACTTCCTCCATAGGGTCATTCTTGAGTATTAGAGATAATGGTTCAACAAGAGGATTGATAGGTAAAACAAGTACCCCAAATTTATCTAATAACTAGTATTATCTTCATTATAATGAAAATGGATCTCAAAGTTGTTATTGCTTCCACTTCTCCTAGAGAATAACCCAGTTCTTTTGCACATGTAACCTAATGTGCCACTCCCCTAATTCCCTTATTCCATAATTCTAGCGGGATTTGGGGCTCGAAAGCTATAAAAGTGATACAGAGTTCAAGGATTTGGGGCATTGAAAGACTGTTTTAGTCAAGCAATCAAATACATCTAAGATTGATCAGTCTAATTTATCATAGTGTTTCTACAAAAATTCTGGAAAGGGCAATTGGGAAAATTCTGTGATTTAGACAAGGGACGCAATGTTTCTCAGGAATTTAAGAGCGTAGTCTTTAAAGATATAACCTGCACTGAATTTAGCAGCATGCTGAAGGAAAAACAGGCAGAGACATCATGACATCACGTAAGGAAAGTGGAATTTTAAGATGAGCTTTCAAATATGGTGAATTATTTCCTGGAGCATATATTTATCAACAGCATTTTATGAAAAGAGCTCTACGGCTTGATATTTTTGTTTTTGTTTTGTCATTTGGAGGCAATAATTTAGCACAAATAGAATACATGCTCATATAATAATCTATTCACAAGGTATAAGAAGAAAAGAAAGAGGGGCAGTCTCTGCCTTTTGCTGTGTGCTCTTCTGAAACTGGCAAATGGTAAAACTTTAATGTCATGCAAATGTTTTCCCAAATTAATATAAGAATGCTAAGCTCTCTGAAGCCCATTTGGCAGCTCTTCGAATGTATCTCTAAAAAATTTTCTCTTCTCTAAAATACAAAAGAATGAAAAGGGAGTTGGTTATTGCTGGGAGTATCATCATATGGGCAAGTTCAAATGAAAACAATAAAAGACTTCTTTTCCTGTTCAGACGCTTCTAATCAGTTCCAAAAGAAACACTCCCTATCAGCCCGTCAGTTGGACGGATTCTGAACATGAGGAATAGAGAAAGGATGTGGAGGGAAAACCTATTCCAGATAATCCACTTATAGGCTCAGGCAACTATCACATATGCTGCCCATACACTGAAAAAAAAAAGATAAAAGAACAAGTATTTCTTTGATGAACATAAATCACAATCACTGTTGTTGAGTTCTATCAGAGGTAAAGGACATTTTTAAAGGAAATATTTATCAGCCACTGACATTCCATGAAATTCCCAGTTCTCTTATTCTCACAATGCACAGAGAAAACACCTTTCCATATGGAGGAAGATTTGCAGTGAGTCCAGGCCCCTTCCCAGCCATTGTTAGTCCCCATCTCCCGGCTTCCAAGAATCAGGGAGAGGACAAAACCCACTAAAATCCTGCACCCAGAGGCTCGTGTTTTCTCTATAGAATTTAGCAGTGAAATGGAGTCGCTAATTCTTGATCTCCTAATCATGGCTTGTCTTAGCCTGTATGGAAAATCGCTATACAGTTCTGCTTTTTAGATTCAGATGTACTGAAACAAGGAGCTTATTTGACTTTGTAGAATTATCTCTGTCTCTGATGAAATACAAGCCCTGTATGGATTAAGTAATCCTACCAAAAAAAAAAGCTTATTCTGCAAAGAATCAGTTGTATCCCTTATTTAGCATGATAGAGACAAATAGTTCTTGAATTTTGGTTTCCAAAGAACTGTGGAGTCAGAGAATTTATTTGTTCATTCATTTCCCTTTGAAACTGAATGTGTAGACACATAGAAACAGATCTACTCTGGCGGAAGCTTCTCAGAGGAGGCCCTGGGAAACGTGCGAAAGCTTTGGCTTCAATTGCCCTCAGATCCCACTTCCAACAATGGTAGAATGGAGAGACAATCTGCACAGTTTCCCTTTGTGAAACAGATCGTGAATGGAGAATGAGGACCTCAACTCTAGGTTACTCATGAGACGTTAGATGACAGTCTCCGTGGTCACATCTAGCTGAATTAGGGATGTCTCTCTTTCACATTTGCTTGGATCTTTTGACTTTCAAACAATCACTACAGATATTATAATGAATGTTGAACTTTAAAGGCTTTTTATGCCCAAAGGTGAAGATAAGAGGATTTGATGGAGAGAGCTCTGCAGTTATCTGCCTTCCTTGGTGATATCTACCAATAATCTATTATACATCTCTAAAGAGGACATTTCTCTTTTTCTCTTTTAATTACAGAAAGAGTGCCAGCAAGATGGAAGCAAACTGATCACACATACAATAAAATTAAAAGAACATCTTTACAGTCATAAGTTAGAGCCAGTATCCTTCACTGTATCATTCCTCATGTTATTCAGCATGTTCATGAGATAAAGTTATGTGACCTCAACAAGTGCTAATCACTGTACCTGTAATAGAGAAGTGTTTGATAGAGTATTGATTTGATATCTTCATATTTATCTCCTTGGTTCAGTCTATTGATGCTGCTACTGTGTCAGTGCCTCTCACCTGAGGTCTTAACTTTATCATTTACTCTCTGCCAAGAATGATACTCTTCTCCATGAACTGGTCTATCCTGATAACAAGTACTAAGTACTTGAGAAGTATCAACATCCTTGTTTCTAAGAAGCATGCCACTTCTTCCTAAACACATATGGCATTTGTCTCACCATTCATGGTATATTCTATATTCTTCACCAACACCAAATACAAAGGCATCCATTTTAGATAAATGTTTTTTCCATATGCTTTATACAAAATGCATAAAAAACAATAGGGAGATTAAAATTATCTATCCAAAGAAAGTATGACTTTAGTGTCCATACAAAAAATATATACTATAAAATAATCTAAATCTAAATTCTCTTTTCCATGAAGGAATTGGGTGGAAAGAGGTAGGTAGAAGGGAGGAGTAGTACTAGTGTAATTTAAAGATTTTCCCGTGCAAATGAGTCAGCTCTGCTGGTCATGTGGAAAGGCCACGTCTCCTGCTGTCTTTTAAAGACACTCACAGAATTATCCGAAAAAAATATACAGTGAAGAAGATGTTGAAAATTTAGCATGAACAATGCTGTGGTTTAATATACAGTCAATTAATACAGATTGTATCGTTAATTCATTGCACTTTTTTTCCTCTCTAAGTACTAGTCATGCAGAACCTGTACATAGACCAAGAGACAAGCATTCAAACAGGACAAGGAAATCCTACCACATGGTTTAAAATCGGGTTATATCCTTTCTCCAGACTTACTCAATCTCTGTGCTGAGAAAATCATCTGAGAAGATGAATTATATGAAGACCAACACAGCACCAGGATTGGAGAAAGACTCAGAACGACGTCTGTATCCAGATGAGACGGTGTGCTTGCTGACAGTGAAGAGAACTTGAAGCACTTTCTGACAAAACCAAGGGCAGCAGTGTGGATCACGACTTAAGAAAAACAAACATCCTCACAACTGAACCACTAAGCAAAATCATGACTAACAGAGGACATACTGAAGTTTTCAAAGATTTTATTTTACCTGGATCCACAAAGTACACGTATTGCAACAACAGTTGAGATATCAGTTGGCATATTGTATCACACCAATGTATTTCACAATAACCCCCCCCCCAAACTCTTTAAAGTGCTAAAAGGCAAAAATGTTACTTTAATGTGAACCTGTGTCAAGCCATAGTGTTCTCAGTCTCCTCATGGGTGTGTGAAAGCTGCATAATGAATAAGGAAGATCCAGACAGGATTGAAACCTTCTAACTGAGCACTGACAAAGAATGTAGTATGGGGTCCCAGAAGCAGAACCAGAACATTCCTTGGAAGCAAGGACAGCAAGGTTCATCTCAGGTACTTTGTTCACATTATCAGAAAGGATCAGTTCTTAGGTAACACCACGTTTGGGACAGTGGAGAGTCAGCAAAGGGGAGGAAGAGTTCAGAGGAGATGGATGGGCACAAGGCCTGCAAGCACATCAAAGCTTGTGAGGATGGCACAGAATCAAGCAGTGTTTCATCCTGTTGAATCGTGGATGGTCATGAATTAGAACCTAACAACAACAACCATGTATCAAATGCTTACAAATAATAAATTATTCAATAAAAACACCATATGTATTAAACATTTGATCTATAAAAGAAAACACATTCCGGGTTTGTGAGGGTTATAACGTACACAGAGACATACTTCTTGGCCAAATAAGGCAGGTTAAGTCATCCAACACAGTCAAGAAAAGGCACAGTCACATAAAATAGCTTAGGCTAAGGATGAAATACAGAATATGATGTGGATGATTGGTCTTGGCTATTTGACTCCTACCAGCATCACACACCCATCTATCTGGGCCAGGTCTCTAACTCACACCACTTCTGAGCCTTGACAAGAATAATAAAGAGGTAGACTTCGTAAAGGCAAAATAAGATGAGATAGTCTTTAGTTCAACAGTAAAGCATAAGTTCTAAACTCCAGGAAGATAGTAATCTTATTGGAAGAAAAATGTGGAGAGAGCAAGTCTGGACTGACAGGAAACAACCTGCATGTCTTTCACCTCAGGATTTTGAAGGCCCTTGAAGGAATTCCTCTGACTCCATGGAGGAGAAACGTCAGTGAGTGCTAGTGACGGAGACTTTATAAGATGAACAGGCTTCATAATAGATAAAAGGGTGTATTTCTGCCTGTTGATGTTGGGTTTGTCATATTACCTGATTACTCAATGGTGTTTTAGCCAAAATCATAGAATCAGAAGCTTGGAATACATTTGAATGGTTGGTTTGCCCTCTTACTGGTCTACCAATCTCTGCATCAGAAGATAAGAGACATGCATGCAGAGTCTGAACCAACATTAAATGCTGAGCCAAAGCCACGTGAACCTAGCCTAAATCAACTAAAACCCAGCTCAGCCACGAAAATAAATATTTACTATTTTCTGAGGAGCCCTGATGTGTACTCAGTTACACACTGGGCTGGTAACTGGAAGGTCAGCAGTTTGAAACCACCAGTCATGCCTTAGTTGAAAGATATGGAGTTCTACTTCTGTAAAGATTTATATTCTCAGAAACACCCAGAGGCAGTTTCTACTCTGACCTATAGCACATTGGAATTGACTCTGTGGGAGCGAGTGAGGTTATTTTATGATATTGATATTTTAGGAGTGGTTGTTCCACAACAAAATATATAACCTTTTTTCACTAGCAAAAAATGGGGGGGGGGATCATAGAGATATTATTTCTTGGAATAAGTATAGCCAAAGTGCTTCATAGAGGAGGATGGTGCGTCTTAATTTTATGTATTTTGGACATGTTGTCAGAAGAGACCAGTGTCTGGAGAGAGACATCATGCTTGGTAAAGTCAAGAGGTGGTGAAAATGTGGAAGGCCCTCAACAAGATGGATCGACACAATGGCTGAAACAATGGGCTCAAGTATATGAACAACTGTGAGGAGGGCCCTGGACCGGGAAGTGCTGCATTCTGGCCTCCCCGGGCTCACTACAGGTTGGAACCAACTTAATGGCACCTAACAACCACATGGATATTATTTCATATGAATGCTCCTAGAAGGAATTCGGCAACTTCATTGGACTCGTTTTAGACAGATTCATTCAAGACCACTATGCTAAATGGAGTTCTTCACTCAGAGGTCAGCAGGTTACAGCACAAAGGCTTCAAAGGCAACCCAATTAATCCAAAGGGCTGTTTCCCCCCCCCCTCCAAGGTCAAGGATGAAATGATCCCAATGACCTTTTCTAGAGAAAGGAGTTCCCTCCAATTTCTGTGAAAGTTACCATTAGGAAAGTCACAGATTCGGGAAGTTGGGTGGGAGAGTTAAGAGGAAAAAAATTCATACCAATTTCCAAAGAGAGAATAAACCCAAAAATTATTGCTTTGAAAATCAGGAAAGCTTAAGTACCATATCCATAACAAATGTGTTCTGCTGGTTTCCCTCCCCTGTGTTCTCCCTGCCACCCCCATCCCTTATCAAACTCCCTGGGATCTAGGGCTCCCACTCTGTGAAACCACCTATGTAGAAAGAACTTGAAATCTGTGTATCTTTCTTTAAAATGAAACCAAAGATGTTCTCCTCTCCTGCAGGCACTTGCAAAACCCCTTTCGAATAATAAACTGGATCTTTATTTGTTCTTGCTTGATCTCTTTCATTTTTTTTTATATAAGAGAGCGTTATATAAAGGGTAAGTATACATTAAGAAAGCATCCCAACTCAGTGCTGTCCAAGCCAATAAGTCCAACATTAGCCCATATGTCCGACCCTATCTACAAATTCATCCTCAGTCTCACAAAACACACGTAGCTTGATTTCTTGTATAATCATGCAGATTGAATGCAGAAAGCTCACAAAATATAAAGCAGTGTCTGTCAAAAATAAAGTGGCCTTTCATGTTAGAAAACTCTCCATTTCTACAATAAGATTTTTTAAATTATTATTTTAATTATTTTTTGCTTTAAAATAATAATTATTATTTATATCATTGTTATCTTAACCTAAGTTAAACATTTACTTACTAGGGACATAAGCAGGGAAAAATTGGTGGCTCTCAGGTTAAGCATTGGGCTGCTAACAGGGAGGACAGTGGTTCAAGCACACTGGCTGCTCCTTCAAGAAAAAATCTCTGTCTGCTTCTGTAAAGAGTGATAGCCTTGAAAGCTGTATGGGGAAGTTCTACTCTGTCCTATGATGGAACTATGAATCAATATCAATGATGTAGCAATGGATATCTTAGAAATACACCAAATTTTCAAATGTACATCAGTAATCTGCAATGCATCAATTTAACAAGGTATTCATATTTAAATCACATATTGCAAAGAACACAAAAAATTTCCTGCCACATATTTTGGAAATAATTTTATTTTAAAGTATTAGTCACATTGCTATCTAAGAGTTCCTGAGGTGCATTATCTTCACTTTTCCTAAGTTATTTTAGGTACGAACATTTAAATTTTGTGATTGTCAAATAATCTTTTAAAATGTCTAAAACTAGGTCTGATTGAGGTGATGTAAGGCTAATATGCCTCTCACAAGGTGTTTTTTATTTTCTTTTTTGTGTATGAAGAAAAAGAGAAAGAGGGAGGAGGGAGGAGAAAAGAAAAGAGGGAGGGAGGGGGAAGGAAATACAGGGGCACCCTGCAATATTAGAAACCTTTCCAAGACTCTAGAGTAAGGCAAATACCTGTGGCTGCTTGAAACTACGTGTGTGACAGAATTACCTCTGAAACTCAAGGAAAAATTCTGTTTACATCTTTACGCATTTACTTCTCATAGGAAATTATTGTGCATGTTGGTTCCACTCTATAAGCAATTTTGTACTCTGCTTTTTTTTAACCTAAGCTTTTCTCCATATCACTAAATATTCATTTCAAATATCATTTTAATGGCTGTACAATACCCTATATTATAAACATACCACAATGTAATCTATGTTGCTCCTCTTGATGGATGTTTATGTTATTTTCAGTGCCTAATTACTATGAACAGTTCTTCAAAGAAAATCATTTTGCATCAATCTTTGTCTGCCTTGATGGTTATTTCATTATAATATATTCCTCTAAGAGGAATTACTAGGTAAAACAATATATATAATTTGAAGCTTTTGAAATAGATAAATTCATGATTTTATGACAATTGGGCTAATTTTCCACTCAACAGAATCGGAAGATCCCAATTTGCCATTTCTTCACCGCTATAAAGCATTTTGTATCTTATTTTATTAATTTGGTATTTTGCAGTATCATTATTGCTTTATTTTTTAAATGACTTGTGAGACTGAGCGTTTATACAGGTTTGTAACTCATTTATATTTTCTCTTTTGTGTTCTGGTCCATTTCCTTTCCCTGTTCCCTGTTGCCTACCCACAGTTCTCTTTTATCAATTGGAACAAGCATTAGATGTGTTCATATTAACATTAATCAATCACATCTGTTGAAATCACTTGTCTAGTGTTTTCTTAATACACTTTCATCATTTTTACAGTCAGAATTTTTCATGTTTTTACACACTATTCATTTTCTTTTATTAATGCGATTGCCCTTCTATGTTTAATGAGCCTATATGCAATGAGTGTTGACAAGCGGGGCTGTTTAACTACATGATTGGAGATGCAGGTGGGCCCATAGGCAATTCAGGAGAAAGCCCTGGCAATCGCCTTCCTAAAGCCAGTCATTTCTTCTAAGTCAGAAAAGATAACCTCACTGAGCACAGTCAAGTTACCCATTGAGGAACCATGAGTTGCACTTACTTAATTAGCAATTATTGGTTATTTTCAAAGTACCGTTCACCACAGGCTTCAGATAAATAGTCACCTATATTTTGTCTAATTTCCCTACATGGGCTACTTGATTATTCATTTATTTATTTGTTATAGATATAATTTTCTAAACTGCTCATGGCAGGTCCGTGATCCCTGGCTTCACTCGAAACCCAGCCCTGGACAAACTGCTTAGTGTGGCCCACCACAGAAACCAGGTAAGCCATTCCCAAACACTGACCCCTGAAACTGTGAGCAAGGAAACGTGTGTGGTTTCTAGGCTATTTCATTTGCCACGCGGCATAGAAAAATGGTGTAGATTGTCCTATAGTAACTGGTGTGCTGATGTGGCAGGACATAAACGGCTTTGAGGGAAAAAACAAACAAATAAACACTAGACAGGGCCTGGAAGAATATTGAGGAGTATGATAAAGGCTTGAGGCAACTGCATATCAAGATACTCGTGGAATTCTGGAATCAGAGAACATTGCTGATGAGAACTCAAAGGAAGCAAGTAACATTTATTAACATTGGAAGATGCTGTATCCTTGAGAGTGACAGAGAATTTAGTAAAATTGTCCCCTGATATTATGGGAAAACAGATTTTTTTATTATTTTTTGTTTTGGAGAATTAAAGTTCACAGAGTGAGTTGCTTTTCCAGTACGTTCATAAAATGTTTTGTTTTGTGGCATATGACTGTAATTCCCCCAAGGGAATAGGGTTCTTCCTCTTCCTGTGTTGACCCTTTCCATTTGACTTTCTTTCTTATTCCTTCCAGCCTCTGAGTTTTCTCTATGAGAAAACGCTGCTCATTTAATTCCATACGGTTGATTGTTCTTAAGAATGGATACTTCTGTGCTGTTATTGCTCTCTATCAATCATTTGACTGAAAGGGGAGTCATGAGGCTTGAAAAATGTCCAAAATGCATAGTCTCCAAGCTCCACCAGTATCTACCAGAACATTAAGTCTGATTTTTTTTAAGTATTTTCATTTTGTTTCACATTCTTCTCCCACTCTATCCAGGACCTCCTATTGAGAGCCATGAGCAGTAGCAGCGGGACACCATCTAGTTATTCTGGTCTCAGAGTAATGGATATTGGGGCTCTCATTGCCCATTAGGCAGCAGTTAAAATCTACCGACCATTCTGTAGGGGAAAGATGAGGCAAACTGCTCCTTTAAGAATGAACAACTTCAGAAATCCAATTCTACTCTGTCCTGTAGGATCAATAGGAGTTGGAATCAACTTGATGACAGAGTTTACATATAATATAGATGTTTATTTATATATCATTAATGGAATTTTGTGCGTAGTAATATGTAGATACGTACATAATATATGTACGCACTTACTCTTCAGCTATCGACTATCTTTATATCTGAAATTTTAGATTTGCCAAAAATCTACTCTTTTGTGCAATAAAGAGGAAAGATGTATCCTACACTGTACTTATTTAATCTATAGGGCAAGTAAATAACCTGAGAGACTGTACTTTAGGAAGAAGAATGTAATGTCGGGATTGGAGGAAAATTCATTTATAATCTAAAAAGGATCCAACCTTGCATCGTGAAAGCAAGGAGAACTTGAAGTTCTTATTGATAAATCAAGACTACAGAGTTCGATATTGATTATGCCTCAACAAAAAGAAACAAAACACAGTCACAACGCAGCCAGCAGGGAACACCATTAAAAATAGATTGAAATTGCTAAAGGTTTCCTATTACTTGGATCTACAATCAACACCCAGGAAAGCAGCTGTGAAGAAATCAAAAGATATATTTCATTGGGTACATGAACTGCAAAGATCTCTCTAAAGTCTTTGAAGATTAGAGGTGCTTGACCCAGGCTGTGGCATTTTCATTAACATCAGATTTATTAGAAAGCTAGACTATAAAGAAGAGGAGAGAGACTCTTTCCTGGAGGCTTCTAGAGACCTTTGGTTAAAACTGTCCAGACATTTCTGTAGAATGTCTATGTTTAATAGGCCAAAATTTTAAAATCTACATTTTAAATAGATCACTTAGATGAGTATAATGAAAGAAAGTGTGGTTTTATGACAAAAAATAAAAGCAGAGCATATGCCTATGACTAGGTTATCATAAAAATAACTATAGATATATAGTGCTCTGTCTTTAAGAGTGCTTTGGATAGATGGATGGATGGATGATGGATAGATAGATAGATAGATGCTAGCTACAGATTATATAGACATGGAAAGAAATAGAGGTATAAATACACAAACAAGAATTAATACATGCATGGATTTATTCCAAACTAAATATGTGGAAACACGCCTCTGTGATCAGTGGATGGTTTCAGACAAGTTCTCTCCCCAATGCATTTGTCTTAGTCTCACTAAGTTACCTTCCCCCAAATGGAAACTTTTTGAGAAATGCAGTGAAAAAATATTTTTGACATCAGGAATAACAGTAAATTTTTACAAAATTTAAGTGGCCATCTTCACAAATCATATTTTTCAAAGAACTTTATGGAAATCTTTCCCCAAAGAAAAACATATATTTACTTTGATCAAACATTTTAAGGAATATGGGGAAGAATTAAAATGTAAGTTAAGATGGGGAAGATTGTCAACATGGAGGAAAGAAAAATAGTGGCTGAAGACCAGTAACTGGTTGAGGAATAACACAGAATTTGCCATGGATGCTATAGCTCCTCAATTTGGGATCTCACATGGCTTAACACTTCCAATTTTAAGTGAATGTCTTGACCTTAGCAAGTTTTCAGATGGGTAGGTGCCAAAAGTGTTGTCCAAATATCAGCTAACTCAAAGAGCTAATCTTTCTATCCGTAATGTAAGCCCAATAAAAATTAATGCAGATGATATTACAGAATGACTCATAATCCACAGACGAGTCTTGGATTTACTAATAAGATTCAGAGAGCAAGATCTAAACAGTAACTTTCCAGGGGGATCTCTTGGCAGGTTAAATTCAAGTCAGAGAAGTCATCTCAGAAAGCTATTGCAAAGGTGTTTTGGGAATTCCAAGGGGGTAGCATTGATATATCATTTTCAAAGGATGGAGGATGACCCCCGAGGCCCCAGTAGATGTCTGAGGTTGTAAATATGTCTATTTACTGGAGTAGAAAGTAGCGTCCTTCTTTCATGAGCAGTTGCGATCAGCATGGAACCCACTGCACATGGATCCCACTACACCCCGAGAAGACTTCAAAGTCTGCTCATGAGATGAGAAAAGTGAAAGCTGGATTGGGGAGAAGAGACCAGGAAAGATGAGCCAAGAAATGCTGCCCCCCTAACATAACAATGCACTGTCTCATCCTTGGAAAGTAGCAAGGACTGTCATAGAAAAAAATTGGGGAGACGGGGCAAATCTTACCCCATCCACCCTATAGCCATGTTCCTGACACTTCAGGATTCTTCTGTTCAAATGACTTAGCAAATATTTCAAAGGAACACTCTGTGATTGCCCAAAGGATGACAGAACTACAGTTTTGACATGGTGTAAAATGAATGTACATCTCTCCTCCCTCCCTGCTCCCCCTCCCCCATGAACCTTTGATAATTTATAAATTACTGTTTTGCCATATCTTACACTATCTGATGTCTCTCTTCACCCACTTCTCCGCTGTCCTTCCCCCAGGGTGGAGGTCACATGTAGATCCTTGTAATCCGTTCCCCCTTTCTACCCCACCTTTCCTCCATCCTCATGGTATCAGCACTCTCACCACTGGTCCTGAAGGAACCATCCATCCTGGATTCCCTGTGTTTCTGGTTCCTATCTATACCAGTGTACATCCTTTGGTCTAGCCACATTTGTAAGGTAGAATTGGGATCATGATAGTGGTGAAGCGGAACATAATGGAGGGAAGCCTTAAAGAACTAGAGGGAAGTTGTATGTGTCATCATTGCTACACTGCACCCTGACTGGCTCATCTTCTCCCCAGGACCCTTCTATAAGATGTCCAGGAGCAGATGGCAGGCGCTCAAGTGGAAAGAAAATGTTTTGAGCATGATGAGGGAAACAAATGTACAAATGTGCTTGACACAATGGACGTATGTGTGGTTTGTGATAAGAGCTGCATGATCCCCAATAATGATTTCATAAAAACATTGAAAGTACATGCACACAAGCATAAGTCAAAATGGGTTGCTATAAACTCATGCTGCTGTTAGGTGCAGACTAGTCAGATCTGACTCATCGCAATCCTATGTAGAACAAAACACGGCTTCACCTTCACAATCACCATGTTGGAGCCTGTTGTTGCTGCCACTGTGCTTCTAGATTCATATTTTGTACCTTCCATGTTTGAAGTTATTTATTTCTTCTCATGCTGAGTCATGCACCATCAGCAAAGGAAGGTCCTCCAATTTTACTTCATCCACATCAATACGGTGCTCTACTTTCAAGAAGCAGCATCCCCCACCCAGCTTTTGCACGTCTTCCAACCTGAGAGCTCATTTTCCAGTACTCTATCTGACAGTGGTCGGCTGCTGCTACTCACGGTTTTCAGTGACACACCCTCCAAAGCAGGCAGCCTACTCCTTGTCATAATAATCTGTTCTCAGTCTGGACCCTCATCATGGACAGCCATGCTGACATTATGAAATAGCAGTTTCATAACTTCCTGCCTCGCACCAACAATCAAGCCACCACAGTACAACAAACTGCTAGGAAATTGGTAAACTCTTAGAAATCTTTATCACACAAAAATATTAAGATGGGAACTACTAGGTCTTGACATATTTTCAATGTAGGTCTATCCTCTTGTAGGTAGTTCTTTCATCTCTTGAGCCTTTCCCGAAGAATCCTTTTCCTTTAGATTTCCACCACAGCAAACAGCATTTACAGCATCTCAAAGGACTCAGAGCATGTCCCTGCAGCGTTCTTTGTGTTTAGGGATTTAAAGAGGCTGTAGAGTGGGGGGGCTAAGGTTTTCCCATACAATCCTGTAACATAACCCCCCAAGCGAGCATCCCCAAAGAATGAGTGGGTGTCACTGTCATGGCCATTTTCTCACTGATACAGTTTTATATTTTCTTAACACTTCTTCCTAAATTAGCCCATCTGATTGTCCTCCATCCTTTAAAAAAAAAAACTATTCTGATTGCCCCTCTGGAATCCCCCAAATTAGTCACCATAACCTTCTGAGCTGACCGTTCTGCCTTGAATTTAACTGGTGAAGCATTACCCAAGGAAGCCATGGTTTTAATTCTTTTTTGTTAAAGCACCTTAATGAGACTAAGACAAGTATCTGAACGACTGAATTTGTAGCCTTTCCATAACCATGAAGACATGTTTAAGGACATTTTGTTTGGAAGAATCCTATTCATGTATGGACGGGAACATATTACTAGTGTTCCCATTCATACATGAATGGGATTATTCATAGTACATATTATGAAGATCTGAATTGGGTGTGTTGCTGTGCACAGGGATAAACAAGTTACACACACATATGCATATACACACCTGAGGAACTCTTCACTGCAGAGATGACCCTGGAGCGCATCCTTAAAGAATGAGTTGAAAAAAATTAAGAGAAGAAAGAGTTGCTCCTGACAGGTAAAGGGTGGGGCGGATAATCATGGGAGAGGCAGGTAAAGCTTAATGGTTTCCGGGCAGCTAGACAAAGTCCCACAGGGCTGGCAAATGCTGAGAGGCGTGGTGGGCGGTGGTGGAAGATTTCAGTGACTATGTTCTATGGCACAAAGGCCTGGCGAACTGCTTCCGTAATGATTGAAATCACCGAAAACCCAGGGGCAGGTCTTCTCTGTCTCAGGGCTGCTGTGAATTGGAATCAACTAGACGGCAAGATGCTGGGGTCCATGGGTGTTTATTGATAAGCATAAGGTGTGGATGTGTCATTATGCAAATGCTCCCATCCCCTTCTTTATGGCAACATGCACAATGCTGATACGCAACTGAAAGATTCAAACCCAGTTGAATTTTTGTACTATACTGTTAGGCAGAAATGGGAGTTGGTGGGGCAAACAAGTGGAAAATACCCTGGACAAGGGAAAAACACTCCAAGGACATTGGGGAAAACAAAACCTCCCTCTCCCCTTCGGTGACCTTCCAAACCCAGATGCAGGTGGCTAAATGTTGCCCATAACATTGAACATTGTTGCCTGTTCCAACTTTGCAGACAGCCAAATTGCAATGGGAAATTCCCAGCTCCTCCCTCCCCAAGACCCAGGCTATAAAACTCTTCACCTCTGCCCAGACAGCATGACTTAAGGATGCGTGAACCTCACCCAGGAGCTCTGAAATACACCTTTAAGACTATTTTCTGCCTTTGCTCTTTTTCTTTCTTTCCATCACCAAAATTACCTTACATATACTAAGCAAGAAAGTGTCATATCACAATTAAATCCAAAAGATAAACAGCAGAATTTTGGGGGAAAATCAACATTTTAAAACCCATTCACATATTCAAAATATATGAAACTGTTTGACTGTGGGATCAGACCAAATGATATTTCCCCTGTTCTGATGATCATTCTGTAGTAATTCTGTAGACTTTATTACACTGTCAACCAACATCAGTCACAGCGTTACTAATGCTCACCCTCTTGACTCATGGATGAGCAACAAACAAAATAAACATAACCATATTCAGTATCACTACTTAGTTCACCCTTTTATGAAGAAACACAATCCAACATAAGGTTGATCATCTTGAGTGGGCAGTGGTATGCTCCATTGATTCTTTGTTTTTATAACAAAGGCATCATTTTGAACACAAAGGATTCGTGAAAGAATTTTTACGTGAAGTCGCTAAGTACTCTATCAGGGAAAATGGTAGTAGAAACAGAGGAGGAAGTGTGAAAATCCACCTTTTTTGCTTTTTTCAGGAAAACTGCTATACAATGGTTACAGGACTGCTGCTAAGGAAAAGTAACTCCATAGGAAAGAGATGGAGCTGCCTGTTGCTGTGAAGATTTAAAGCCTTGGGAATCTGATGGGCCAGATCTCCGCTGTCCCACAAGACCACTTGACTCAGAATTGGCTGGAAGGCACTGGGTTTGGTTTGGTTGCTCTTTTCACTGAGTGCTCTGCAGGTGAAGGTACCCAGCCTATTAGAATAGGTAGTGCTCCACAGACAGTAGAAACAGGTCAAAATATATTTAGGAAAATGTCTTACACTCAATGCTAAGTGAGGTGAAAGTTGTAGAGAAAAGGCTTTGTTGTAAAAGGAGCTCATTTCTTTTCTAAGTTATCAGCTATTCATTCTCTTTGACAAGCCATTAGAATCCCGTGGAACCTCTAAATTAATTTACAACTGAGGTGTATTCATAGTCTCCTAAAAAGCTTGAAAGAAATACAATGGAAAGGTGACAGAAGGCAGGAAGGAATAAGCTGATTGACATATAATGCGTCTGTGGAATAATAGACTTTTAGAGATAAAGAGGGGCCTTAGAAATCATATAGCCCAATATTAGAATTGTTCATTGTGACATCAGAAGCTTCTCTGCACTTGTCGAATTCTCTGGTCTTATCTTTATAATGGTACTAATGCCTCTTACCACATGACATTTGCACATGTTTCTTCTTTCTAGAATGTTCTTCATGCCCATATTCAATTCGAACACATTAAATTTTAGACAAAGCACTTCTCCTAATGTTACCTAGTCATACCACATTGTCTACCTTATTGTGGACTCTCATTTCCACTCTGTGTTTCTCCTTTCCAGCACTTGTCATAATTATACATATATACAATTATACATATATATAATTTGTATTTGATAAGTGCCTTCAATAGTGTTTATGTCTGTTTTGCTTATGCATCTTCCCTGAAAGCCTGACATAAGAACACACTAACCCGCTGCCATTGAGTGGATTCCAACTCTGCTTTTAGGGCAGAGTAAAAGTGCTCCCTGAGGTTTCTGAACCTGGGATTCTTTATGGGAGTAAAAATCCTCATCTCTTTCCTAAGGAGTGGCTAGTGGGTTCAAACTGCAGGCCTCACAATTTGAAGCCCATTGTATAATCAATCAACGGTGCCACCAGGAGTCCTCACATACAAGAAATCCTTTGTAAAGGAACCTATGTGACAGCACTCTCCTCATGGTGCAAGTTAGTGCCCCAGATGCTTTTGCAAACTCATATAATGAAATATGATGTGCCTTCCTCCTGAAATAGCCTTCCTACTTTTCTGTGCCTAGTGTCTTCCTGTCTTGCAAGCTGGATCCAAAAAACTCCTCCAGAAGCAATTTCTTTATGCCTAGATTGTTAGATGTTGTTATCTATGTTCCTAAATCCTTCTGTGCTGACTCCTCTACTACAGTAGTTAACTGCCCTCAGGCAGCGCAAATAGACAAATAGTGCTTGGTCCTGCACCAGCCCTATGATAGGCTGCAACTCAGACCACTCTGACCCATAGAAAGTTTATTTGCTGATTTTTGAAAGTAGATCACCAGGTCTTTACTTCTAGGCTGTTATAGTCTGGAAGCACTACTGAAACTTGTTCAACATCATAGCAGTGGATGTCAGTGATTTGCATTGACTGGGATTCTAGTGTGCATGGGATGGAGAACTCTACCCTGAACCACCAGTGCCTGTAATCCCATAGGAAGAGTTGCCTTTAAAACAACTTTTACTAGAGACATGCACTGGATTAATTTTCATTCACTTGTTGTTTTTTTCTCTTGTTTTTAGGATAAACTTATAGTTGAAGAGTCCCAATAGCAAATGTCATGTGTTGTTTTGTTTCCCCCAAAATTAAAGTTTCTTCTATGAACACAAATTTTACCTCAATTAGTGGTATTAATTCCACAGCCAAGTAGTAAAAAAACTATGTTGTCCCAAGTAGACATGCATGCGTTTGTGAAAGGTAGTTTAATATCAATTTGTAGTAAATTTCAAGATATATAAAGGTCTCCAACGAAATTCTCCCTATTAAGTCTTCATACTACATAAAGTTAGTGGATTTAGGCTCCCTGAGGTTTAAAGATTAAGTCTTAAATCAATAGTTTCGGAGGGAGGGGTTGTTTAAAGAAGAAAAGAAAGGCAACTTTTGCATTTGATTATGAGAGCATTAGGAGCAAGCCATTTCAGAGGGAATAGAAGATCTAGTCAGAAATGAGCAACCAGCCTAGCGCGGGAAGAATGGAAAGGGGAGAGAGCCTTCAGTAGGAATTAAGCACCATCTTTCACACCTGAAACTCATTTGTCTTAGATTAATGGCCATTGGATGGTAATAGATGAGGGAAATGAAGCTCACCATGCTTGCCCACTGTTTGAGCACTTTGGGTCTATAGAAAATGCTTGTTTATGACATGTTTACACTGAGGTGGAAACAATATTTTTAGAATAGTGTCCTTATTCTTGCACTCATCATCATTAGCTCTCTATTTCTCCCCAACCTCCCAGCCATACCTCCCAGGAACCACCCTTAACCCAGGTAAAGTCTCTATAGATTTACCTATCCTAGATTTCATATACAGGAAAACATTCAAAAGAAACAAACAAAAAACTAATAGGAATTAGCAAATAAGACAGACAAAAACCTCAATCAAAAAGAAAACAGAAAATATTTAAAATATTTAAAGCCAGAGGATGTACAGCAGTGCAGTGGGGATCTGGAAACACAGGGAATCTAGGACGGACGAACCCCTCAACACCAGCGGTGGGAGTGGCGACACCAGGAGGGAAGGGGGTGTAGAAAGGGAGAACCGATCTTGAAGATCTATGTGTAACCTCCTCTCTGGGAGATGGGCAATGGCAAGGTGGGTGAAGGGAGATGCCGGGCAGTGTAAGATAAGATAAAATAATTATTTATAAACTATTAAGGGAGCAGGGGGAAGGAGGGAATGGGAAGGGAGGAGGAGGGGGGGAAAAAAGGAAACTGAGCTGATTCTAGGAACCCAAGTGGAAGGCGAATTTTGAGAATGACGAGTACAAAGAATGTATAAGGGTGCTTTGCTCAATTGATGTATGCATGGATTGTGATAAGAGTTGTATGACCCCCAATAAAAAAGATTCATTAATTTTTTAAAAAGCTAGAACAAATCTAAATGAATCTTAAAGAAATCAAATGCTTATACAGTGCTAAATTTTAACCTAACTGCATCTGAAACAAACTACTTTCCCATTCCCTCTACATCCCTGGGCCATAGTTGGCAGGGATTCATCAGGGAATTATTCCACATGTGTTTCCCACCCTTTTTTTTCTAAACTAAAAGAACTATAAAATGAGTCAAAAAAGAAATCAAATGATACGATATTATATTTTGACCTAACTCTCACTGCCATCACGTCAATGCTAACTCATAAGGACCCACTGTGGGTTTCTGAGACTGCGATTGTTTTGGGGAGTAGAAAGCCCACTCTTTCTTCCTCAGAGCTACTGGTGGCTTCTAACTGCCCACCATGCATATTGCATAACTGGTACAGCCCAGAGCTGACTTTACAATGCTCTCTGTCTGATGACAGGGTTTTCACATGCCTCGATTATGATCGGAGGGGCTCACTGCAGGTTCAATCCGTGTGTGGGGCCTGCAGACGGATTGCAGGCTTCCACTGCCATCCACAGTCTTCTGCAAACCGGTGTTTACAATGTAAGCTCTGAGGCCTTTCCCTCTGTAGGATTGGATTATATCATTTACAGTCCTTAAATCACGCAGGCTGGTGTGCTTCTTCCAGATGTACTTAGTCGATAGCTCACTTAAATGTCTGCTTGTTTGAAAACAAGCCTTTCAGACTGCAGACACTATGATTTCTGACAACCAGGCACTATCTAGTTTCTTTACCAAACTGTGCTGTAGCACTCATATCCTCGCTGATCTCTGAATGAAATTGAGCATGTCAAGGGCCGGGTCATAAGAACTAATTGTTCTTTGGTTGAGGCTAGAATTAAGAGCAAGCACCAAATTCCTTCATGTACCTATGGTTTATATATGTTTCTGGTTCATCTCAGATACATCAGTGTCAATTTATGTTATAGAATTTCATGACTTATCCTCTGGATTATCCTTCTACTGCCATCAAGTAAAGGCCGACCCATTGTGACCCTGTAGAGCAAGGTAGAACTGCCACCTGGTGAGTCTCTTGGGCTGCAAAACTGTACAGGAGTAGAAAGCCTCATCCTTCCCCTGTGGAGCTAGCTGATGGTTTCAAACTGATGACCTTGTGGTTCATAGTCCAAGGTGTAACCACTATGCCTTAAAGTGTCATTAGTTTGGCCAATGGTATAGAATAAAACACTGTTGAAACAGGAATCTATAGGCGTATAGGCCAAGTATGAACTGTAGCACATGAATTGTTTACTTGTACAGATTACCATCTTAAGTGACTGAACACAATTTACACAAACAAGGAGATTGGTGTTATCTTCTGATGCAACAGACACTCCCACAAGAGGAATCATGAATTCTTACTGGAAATTCAAGCCCAGATGTGGGGGAGAAAAGTAAGCATGCCTCAGAGAAGGCAATTACATCTCAATCGGTAGGAAAACGGGAAGAGCAACCTCCCAATTGGAAAAACAAAACACTTAAGGATACTTATGTGGAACCCAAGGGGAGAATCTACCTGCTGGCTCCTAATTGCACACTTTTGACCTAGTTTCTATGTAGCCCTTGTGACCCAGTCCATGCATTGCAAACTAATGGGACTGTAGACCTCATTCTTTCGAGGCGCACAACATCGTCTTAAGCCCAATTAGAAGCACTCGATGAAGAAAGTCCGTTAAGTGAACTGGGCTTTAATTCAAACTCACCTGTAGCCCAATTGAACTTAAAGCAGAAACTCTCTAATATCAGTAGAATCAGATGACTGATAATCCAAGGGCATAGAATGGGCAGATGTTGGGACGTTGGTTTGAATCTCTTGCCTTGAGGGTGTCCAGTCCTGGAACTATCATCTACTGACTATTTTAATGCCCTCCTTGTTTGATCATGACAAGTATTAATCTGGCAGGTGTCGTTCTGCTGATGTGAATGAATAGTGTTGAAGATTTGCATTAACATACTTGAGCTAAATGGACAAAGCTGCTACATGGCTTCCACAGCCCTGACCCAACCACTCAGTAATCCATTCTTCTATGCATGGCTCTCCTACACAACTGCTTTGGGTATTTGGCTCTCTCAAGAAATCAAAATTGGTAATTTTCTATGCAATATTATGGATGTGATTGATGTCAGAATTATATCAGCAGTCCTCATAAAAGGGTGTAAGTTAAAGTAAAAGGAAACATAATCAAGTTTTCTAATGGTTCACCATTTCAAATGACCTTTCTTCATTAACCAGAGAGCTTTGGGTTTCCTATGCTTCCAAATGAACTTGATGAAAGTGAGCTTGGTTTTCTGATACTGGGAACCAATCCTGTCAGAATCTAGTTTCTGTGAGATCAGTTCTTCACCTGTCTGTCATTCTCAGTAGATTAACAAAGTGGATGAGAACATCTCCTTCCATCACCATCCACAGACCTTCAGACCTTATCATGTTCCCTGGATTGCCATAGCAGGTCAATAAGTATGTGTTCAACCAATGAATAAGGCAATAATATTATTTCACAACTAAAGAAACACAAGCTTAGCAAAACACAAGCTTAGAACTACTAAATTCACAGAGATATAAAATGGCACTAAGGGGAAAATATTTCAAATTCTTTTGCCCAGTTTTTTTCCCCATACAAAATGTAAGCATTAAAAATCTATGACATACACAACTGTATTACACATCATGTTACAAAACTCAAAACGCACAAGTTGATTCCCATCAAGTTGATTCTGACTCATAATTACCCTACAGCAGTGGTTCTCAACCTTCCTCATGCCAAGATCCTTTAATACAGTTCCTCATGTTGTGGTGACCCACCCAACCATAAAATTATTTTCATTGCTACTTCATCACTGTTATTTTGCTACTGTTATGAATTGGGTGACCCCTGTGTAAAGGTCATTCGACCCTCAAAGGGGTTGTGACCCACAGGTTGAGCACTGTTGCCCTATAGGCTAGAGTAGAAGTGCTCTCTCTTTGGCTGTCCAGGGCTTTAAATTTATGAGCGCCGCTGCCTCACCTTTCTCCTATGGATTGGTGGGTGGGTTCGAACAGCTCATCTTGTCATTTGCAGCTCCATGCTGGGTCCCCTATGCCATTAGGGCTCCTTGAAAAGTACAAAAGGAAAAGTGTGTCAGTCTGGGTGCTTTAGAGAAACAAATCCATAGAAATTCATGTATAAGAGAGAGTTTATATAAAGGTTAAGTGCACATCAAGAAAACAACCCAACCCAGTGTGGCCCAAGCCCACAAGTCCAACATTAGCCCATAGGTCAAACACCAATCCACAAAGTCCTCCTCCATCTCACAAAACAGGCACGATGCTGACTGCAGGAGGAAAGCCAAGTCAGTGAAAGTGTAAGCATCTCAGCGCTGGTGGGGTCTCCACACAGCTGCTCCAGCACCCAGGGCTGCATCAGGGCAGATCCATGTGGATTCTCCTCAGTGATGTCTTACAGGAAGTGAACCTTTCAAGCTGAAGCAGGGAACTGGCTAAGGTAGCTGCACCCTGGTACGACCATCAGAAAGCTAGAGACCCGAAAACTAGAAAGGCGAGGCTCACCAACCCATTTATACCTCCACCCTTCAAGCAACCCCATATGTGTTTATCAGCCAGGTTGGTACAATAAACTAACTAGCTCACTGGATATTGTACTAGATACTAGATGTGCTTCTCAGGCTGGTCTGCACCCCTCCTGCCCCAGCTCTCATTTCTCACGCTACTCTTTCCCATCTCAAAAGATGTGCAGGAGACCAGGTGTGTGAGGCTTTGGAGAAATGGCTCTTGGAAACCAACTAATTAAAAGGAGGACACAACTGTTTTGAGAACCCCGTTTCCCAATCCCTGCCTAAACCATCCCCAGAAACAACCAAATATGGCTCGTCCTGTGTCCCTAATGGGGCCGTCTACATTACTTGTAGCCTGTCTTTGTAGGCAATTTCCATTCCCCTTCTTGTTCTGTTAGAGCTGGTTAAGTCACATCTGTGTACATGGTTGGCCAGATGGAATATGTGTCTCACGGTGACTCAGGTGTCAGGTCGTCCAATCTGGGTGGTGACTAGGAGGGGTGGTTGTATTCAAGGAGGTGAGAGCATTTTGCCAACTCCGGACATGGCATCAGGGCATAAGACATCACCATATGGACCCGCAGCGGCTCAGATCTGCTTGTATTCTGTGCCTGCCGGCAGGGCTAGGTTGCAGAAGCTCCAGAATTTGGAGTAGAATAAGCAGGTGCTATTTCCCCCTTGGTTCTCCTCCCCTCCCACCCCCAACCCCCGCCAAAAAAAGAAAATCTACCATTCGTTGTTATCTGCTTTGTCTGGGAGTGGTGATTGGGCTCTGGAGTGGGCTGCAGGAGCTGCCTGGGGATGGTCCACACCAGTGACAGGAGGGCATAGTTCCTTGTGTCTAATGCCCTTCTTTCTGACTGCCAACTCAAGAGAGTACGTTGACTGGGACGTAACCAGACGCCGAGTTAGGACTGCGTGGATGCCAGCAGGGGCAGTCCGGTGGGCACCGGAGAAGAACCGTGCACCGCTGGGTTTCCAAGAGCATCTTTCTCACACCGGAGCATTAGACCTCTCCTCCAGGGGCCTCCAGGTGGGGAACTCCCACCTCTGGCCTTCAATTTAGCAGCTTAGTATGTGTTACCATCAACACCAGCCAGGGACGATACTGCCCTGTGAACACCCGCACCACCACCTCCTCCCCAGCCTGCCTCTACTCTGACATGCGCAGACATCTTAATGCATACTATCATTGCGTTCTGGGGCAAAAGACCAATTATCTGGATGAAAGAGACCGCGACTATTAGAGCACACAGTGTTCGAGGCTTCGCAGTCACATGGCCAATGAAATAGGACAGTGAAAACTGTTTCTCAAACATTATTGGTGGCAGATCAATGAACGATAGCCGCAGGAGGGAATACAGACGTGGGAGAGGCCCCCCCGATCGAGATAGGTACAATACAGCAGATTACAGAAGTTCACATGATTGGTTCTGGGCGCTCCATCCACCTTGGTTGGGGGTCTGACTTAAGACCATGTGGCTGGTCCCGGGATAAGAATTTCTACCAAGGCTCTGCAGAAGTGAGTTCCTAAGGGTGATAATGTTCTGCCCAGAGCTGGTTAGAGAAATCCCAGTAAACTCACTCTGCCCCAGGGCATAGCTTTTTTTACGTTGCTGGTCAAAAGTCAGAAAGATCTCAAAGGAGGATGAATCTGGGCCATCTGTGCGAAGACTCAAAAGGGATTCAGGGATCCTGCAGCAAACTAAAGCCTCCGAAATCTAGTGTTCAGAATCCAAGCGCTAATAAAATTGTGGTTTTGTACTTTAAGACAATCGCTAAACACCTCTATCAGGACCAGGAAGGATTCAGTTACACTGTGAGCGATGTTTCTTATCTAAGCCTCCAGGAGTAAGGCCGGCTGATGGGTTTCTTGGGAAATGACTGTGTATTTGGATTCAATTTCTGAAGGAAACTAGTCGAGTTAAGAGGCCTCTGGACTGAGGTCAAAAGACTCCAGCCACAGGTCCAGGCATCTCAATCACGAACTCATCTCGCCTTGGGCGGCATCTCTTCCCCCTCTCTGAGGTTTTATTTTCTCATCTGTAAACAGTCTCCTGAAGTAAAATGTCTCTGCCTGGCAGCACAAACTCTCCATAAAGCTTTAACAGTCCTTGAAAACCTAAGTTGGATTCACAAAACCTCCGACAGGAGTCTTCTGGAAGAGGGAACAAAAACAAACAACCTCAAGGTTCCATGACCCCAATGGAAACAGCCCCAAACAATGAGCTCTGTGCTCCAGTTACATCCAGCAGGGTGTTTCCTGCTGAAGTCAATGCCTGTTCATCGCATGTCCAAGCTGTCACACAAAATGATACATATGGAAAACAGTCTTCTGGGGAAAGGGCCAAAATCCCTCTCTTCTTAGCCAAAGAAATCAACAGAAATCATTGCCTCATTCAACTCCCAGGGCCCTACTGAGGAGGAATTGTTTTGAGCTAGAGAAGCAAGTCTATCTTCATCTACACGTCCCCTCGAGGTCTTTACTGGGTTTAGGAAAAGGGCCAGAAAAAGCGAGGGGCACCACGAAGTCAGAGTATCTCTTACTAGTCTGTCACTTCCCCTGATTTTCCTTGCACTCCTTTGGGCTCCCAGATGAAAACCATTATTTATTCATTCCTATAATGTCTATTTGGAGCCCTGATGGTGTGGTAGTATTGCGTGGGACTGCGATCTACATGGTGGGCAGTTTGAAACCACCAGCAGCTTTGCGAGAGAAAGACTGGGCTTTCTACCTCCATAAACAGCTGCGGTCTCAGAAACCCAGCAGAGCATAGCTCTGAGTGAGCATTGACTCAATGGAGTGTGTTTTGTTTTTGTTTATAATGTGTATTACACTGTCTCTAGGGAGCAACTAAGGATCCCTGGTTGCACTATGGGTAAAATGTTGGACTTGCTAAATCCAAGGTCAGGGGTTCAAACCCACCAGCCGCTCCAAGGGGAGAAAAATGAGGATGTCTGTTCCAGGCAAGGTTTAGAGTCTCAGAACCCCTACAAAGAATTATTATGAGTGGAAATTGATTAGAAAGCGGTAGGTCAGCGTTTGTGGTGACCTGGGGTGGCACAAATGGCTACAACTTGACTAATAACCCCAAGGTTAAAGGCCAGGTGATCAACCCCATAAAAATCCACCTCTGAAAATTTGGTGGTGCACTCTTACTCTAACTCATGGGTCACCGGGAATCAGAGTGGAGCCCAAACAAAGGTAACTGGCCTTCCTTGGCTTGGACCCCATTGGTGAGTTCAAGGACAGTATCTTCCATGATAAATACCATGCCAAAGTATGAATCTATATATTGAATAAATAAGTGAAATGTCTGCCTAACTATGTATCTCACAGGCTATATGCCTGGTTCACTTTTATGTGCTCCTAAATAACTCAGGAGTTATCGGACTATCAAGTTTGATAGCTAACCAACTATCAAGATACATTTCTTAAAGAGATACACATGATAGGGGTGGATGGTTCCTTGCCACACTTGATCTCAGCAGAATTCCCTACTGCCCTACCACAAGGAAGGCAAGATCCATCATGCTCCTTTATCATGGAAACGTGTCCCTCACAGATAAGCCAGGCTAGAGAACTTCGCCAACCTGCTTTGGTAATGAAAGTTATGCAAATGGTCATATCAATACAGGACAGGTTAACCCTACCTCTTATCATTGCTGAGTTTATTTCAAAATATAAATTCCATGGGTTAATCTTAACCTATAGCAGAAAGTTCACTGGCTCGGTATACAAGAAATCTGAGTTTTGATTCCAATTCTGCTACTGTGTTGGTCTGGGTACATTAGAGAAACAAATCCATAGAAACTCATGTATAACAGAGAGTTTTACATAAAGGGTAAAGAAAACACATCAAAAAAACATGCCAACCCAGTGCTGTCCAAGACCACAAGTCCAACATTAGCCCATATGTCCAACACCAATCTACAAAGTCCTCCTCCATCTCACCAAACAGACACAATGATGCTGACTGCAGGAGGAAAGCTGAATCAGTGAACATGTAAGCATCTCAGCGCTGGCAGCCGTCTCCACATGGCTGCTCTAGCACCCAGGGCTATATTGGGGTAGGTCCATGTGGCTTCTCCTCAGGGATGTCTTACAGGAAGTGAGTCTTGCCAGCTAAAGCAGGACACTGACTAAGGAAGCTGCACCCTTGTCTCACCATCAGAGAGCAAGAGACCCAAGAACTAGAAAGGTGAGGCTCACTGAGCCATTTATCTCTCTGCCCTTCAATAAACCCCACACATGTTTATCGACCAGGTTGGCACAATAAACTTTAACTAACTCAGCTACTAACACAGTTAAACCTGATATGTAATCAGCCTCTTTGGAACTTTATATCAATCATGGATAAAACAAAGGGTTTAACTAGCAGTTCACCAAATTGTCATTCAGGAAATCTAACACAATATAAAGTATTAACATAGGGAAAACTTATAACCATAGGAATGTAATTAATCTACTGGCCTGGATCATTCTCTGTTCTTAGCTCTTACTAAATAGGGTCATTTAGTCAGAGACCTGGTGCCGTCATAGCTGCACATTGGGCTGTTGACTGCAAGGTCACAAGTTCAAAATGACCAGCTGGTCCATGGAAGAAAGATGAGACTTCCTACCTCTGTCAAGAGTTCCTGTTTCAGAAACTCACAGGGTCAGTTCTGCCCTGGCCTACGTGGTCACTGACTCAGAATTGACTCAATGGCAGTAAGTTCGTTTTGTTTTTAACTTAGGGGCAAAGAAACACATGCATTGGGTTAAAAAAGCACCTTCAACTCAAAATATATATTGCTGTGCTCACTTCTTTCTTAAATAGCTTCCTTCCCATATAGACTGGCACAGAAAGCTTGTGGATTTATAAATGAGATCTCAATACTCACAACGTGAACCATATCAGTGAAGACAAACTCCGCTCCTAAAACTGCATCCAGTGTTCTGTTGTCTTCTGCTCCTGTCAAACTCGACTACTGCCCGGTGACTTTGAAAGATCGCCCCCTTCCTGCCGGCTAGATTCTCTTCTGTGTTCTTCCATCTGTTTCTTCTAAAGTCGGGGCATGGGTTGCGTGCTCTTTTGGGAGTTTCTGGTCACTTCTCTCAAAGAAAGGAGCATCCAAGTAATGCATTGGAAGTACATCTAAATTCCCACAGCCACATAGCAACCCGCAGCTGAAATGAGCAACAGAACAGCTTCCCAGGTGGTTCATTTTAGCCGTCTATGGCAAAGTCACACCTCTCCGGCACAAAAATCACCCATTCAATTTGAGGCCCTAGTTGTAACTGGGAAAGAAACATCCATCCCAGTGAGCTGTTACTGAGCCCATTTTACAATGATCCCAGGCTTAGGAATGTATATCCCCAGCATAGAAATAGATTTTCTGTTAAACAGAACTTAATAGCTACCTGTCTCCCTCTCTGTGTGCGCATATGGACACACACAATTCTTTATTCACTGATAACTGAAGAGAGGGGAAGAGAATTTAAATGTTACTTTAAAAACAACAGGATATAGGAATTGCTTGTCAATTCTTTATCTTCTAGCTGAGGAATTGAGGATAATTTTCTTTTCTTTTTTGGCCATCATGGAAATCTCTTCAAAAAATTCTCATCTCTGCAAGCATAAATGTGAGTTACATTCTGGAAGATTGATTGAAAGGTAACTCCTAACAGCAGAACAGGTCACTGGCTCAGTTCTAAAGTATGCCCTTCTTGAAAGGTGTGCTGTTTTATAAGTGATTTGCAAGGCAAATGCCAAGGTGTGGGCCCAAAGTAACTGATGTGCTGCAGCTGGGTACCCCACAGTAATAAACTCTGTGAATAGCAGTGTGCTTGCTCAGTGTGGGGTTAGCAAGAATGGTTGGCGGGTAACTCTCTACTCTTCACTGGCTGCTTAAACTAGGATTGTCATTCAGGTGAAGATTCTGATTCAGTGAGTGGGGCCTATGATTCTGGATTTCTAACAAGCCCCAAATGATAAGGATGCTTACAGGTGAGGAGCAAATAGCTCAAACATACCAGTCATCCTTTTTTCCCTTGATGCTTTTTTTGTTTTTCTATGTTATAGGCACAAGAAGTAGGCGGGATTTGTCAACACAATAAAGGCTTTTTATTCTCTGAAAATAGACTCCAAGGGAATCATCTCTCCTTTAATCACTGCCTACCCTTGTTTGGTTTCACTTGTTGTTGTTGTAGGTGCCAGCACATTGGTTCTGCCTATAGCGACCCTATGCACATCCGAACAAATCACTGTGTCATCCTGCACCAGCCTCACAATGGTCCCTGTGCCTGAGCCCACTGTCACAGTTGCTGTACCAATCCAGCTCATGGAGAGCCTTCCGCATTTTCACTGCCCCCACTTTACACGCATGATGGTCTTCTCCAGGGACTACTCTCTCCTGACAGTGTGTCCAAACTATGTCAGACGAAGTCTTTCCATCCTTTTTCTAAGCAGCACTCTGACCATACGTTCTTCGGAATATTATATTTAAGAGCTAAGTGATAGGCGTCTGTGCTGATATGGATAAAATAGAAGGGGAAGGTAATAAAGCAAGGAATACAAAACTGTCTGAGCTCCTCAAACTTCCCAAGGCAGGGGGAAGAGAAGCCAGATCATGAACACATGGTGCCCACAGCTGCTTTATGAGTCAGAGATCAGAGAGGCCTCCTCCACCCTCCAACTTTTTTAGCAATTCTGACACCAACTATCCTTCTCACTCTCTACTTCTCTGCTGGGTTGAATAATTCATTGCAACATCCACACAGAACTCACAGATAACATGATCGCAGGGTTGTTAGAAAAGTAACAGGCTAGAATTCAGGATCAGAAGCAACCCGGGTGGGATATGCTGCTTTCTCTAGGACATCCTCTCATCAGCCATATCCAGAGAAAGCACTTCTAGCCTTGCCGAGTAAGTGCCTTGAGGCCCCCACTCTGCCAGCAAGCCTCAGGTCTGCAGGCACTCAACTGGCTCATCCGTTGGGTTAAGAAGCTCACCACTTCGTCTCCTGCTGTAGGCTCTGCTGCCTCTTCTGTTGCCGTTGCTCAGCCACTGCTGCTCGTCACCTCTCTCCATCTCAGGTCACGTCTCTCTGTCTCCTGGATCAGGGAGGGTTAGCACAAGGATGTCAGAAACGAAGAATGAGCTCCGTCCAGATTCTTCTCTTATGATGGTGGTAAGATTGCTCTTACCAATTCTAAGATGCCTCATGGATGGCAAAAGTGGCCAGTCCCCCTTTTGGGGTGCCATACGCCTTATTTGCATGATCCTACTCCTGATTCACAGAGGCTTATTTTTGTTGCTCTGGATTCACTGTGATCTCATACACTGAAGAATACACTGAAGAACAACAACTTCCACAAAAAAACAAACAACAACAACAACAAAAAACGTACATTATACGCAAGCCAGTCAATCTTCTTACTGGCCTATAGTCACTTCACATGTGCATAGCCCTAACAACATAATGGTTATGAGTTGGGTTCCCATCTGCACGGTCCACAGTTTGATGTCACCAACCATTCTGCAGGAGACAGACAGAACTCTCTACTCCCAGAATCCGGTACAGGCCAGGAAACTCACCGGGGCAGCTCTACTCTGTCATGCAGGGTCTCTATGAGTCGAAACAACTGACTCCCTGGTAGTGAGTCTTCTACCCAATCGTGTGGTAGCAGTTACATAGCCTATAATTCTACCCAAAACCAAACCCAACTCACTTCCTTTGAGACAATTCTTACTAGTAACTATAGACAAGTGAGAACTCTCCCTGTGGGTTTCTGAGACTGTAACTCTTTGTGGACGTCAACAGCCTCGTCTTTCTCCCAAGGAGCAGCTAGTGGTTTCAAACTGCCAAGTCTTCCCTTGGCAACCCAACCGTAACCATTAGGAGGACTATATTAAGCAGTTCAGGACACCACCGAAAATCCTAAGCATTGGTATGGTCAAACTCCATTCATCCCAGATGGAGCCCCTAGAGTTGAATAAACTTTTCGTGGGACTTATTCCATTTGGTGGCAGAGCCAAGAAAAGAGCCCAATTATCTGAACATTTATAAAGCAGTACTTGGTTTAATTTGAGTTATTATTTTGTTGTTATTATTATTACAGAAAAGGTGTTGATGTCGTTGTTGTTAGGGGCCATCAAGTCTATGCCCACTCACAGCGACTCAGTGTGCAGCAGAATGAAACACTGCCCAGTCCTGCACCAACCTCACACTGTCGCCACATATAAGCCCACTGTTGCAGCCACTGTGTCAATCTACCTAGTCAAGGGTCGTCCTCTTTTTCTCTGCCTTCCTGCTCTACCAAGCATGATGTCCTTTTCCAAGGAGTAGTGCATCCTGATAACATGAACAAAGTACAAGAGATGAAGTTCTCACTGCCTTCGCTTCTAATGAGCATTCGGGCTGTACTTCTTCTAAGATGGATTTGCTTGCTCTTCTAGCAGTCCATGGTACTTCTGATGTTCTTTCCCAACACCATGATTCAAATATATCTATTCATCCTCATGCTTCCTTATTCAGTGTCCAATTGTCACATGCACGGGAGATGATTGAAAATTTTATGACTTGGGCCAGGCACACCTTACTCCAGGTGGCATCTTTTCTCATCGAAAACTTAGAGAGATCTTGTGCAGCACATTTATCCAATGCAATGTGTCTTTTTGATTTCTTGGAGAAAAATAGAGAGGGCATCATAAGAGTCCGGGTGCTGTTTCCAATACAACTATATATGTTAGCAACACATGTAGAGTTGAGTTTCGGTCATGAGACACTCACTTGTCTCATTTTACAAACGACGGTAACCTACAAAGCAACAGAATCAACAATCAACTTGCCAAGGAAGGCACCGAGCGAAGGAAGCGGAAGGAAGCCCCGGGACAAAGCTGCAATCAAGCCTATTTGACATGGTCTCTGTTGGGCACCTTCCGCAAAGCTGCCTTCGATTCTGATGGTTTATGTAAACAAAGTGTGACATCAAAAACCGAGTTCTGCTTTTCTGTGATTTTTCGCCCTGGGTTCCCTCTGAGTTCGAACAATGTGCAAGTATTGATCTTCTTTTCCACTGTTTCTTTGTGGGTTTTTAGTGGTGGTGGTTACTTCTATCAAAACAATTAATTGCAGTTCCACAGATGGAATTCCACTGGCACATCACAGGAAGCCCTGCTTCCCGCCGCGGTGATGAAGTCAGTCATCCAGGGAAGCCGAACCACCAGGGAAACAACCACATTGTAAAATATAATTGCTTTTAAAAAGAAAGACTCTTCCCCTGTGAATCGTTTTTGGAATAAATGCTGCAGAATTATTTATTTCATTGGGGGCTTTCTGGCCCGTCTTTCAGCATATTTCGTATGTTTTCCCAGGTCACATATGAGCTGTGTCCATCTTCTGAGGACGTGGTGTAGGCAATGGACAGAGGCTCAAGATTAATTTTCAGTACTTCATCTTCACCCTAAAATGCTCTTCAAATGGGCTTTTTGCTAATGTTTTATGTCGCATCATCAAGAATGATTTCTATCCCATCCTCACCCTACTTCAATACCCATCCACCACCTGCAAATTCAGCTCAAAGCTTCAATATTCTTGGTTTATTTCCTATGTTCCCTAACTATTGACTGTTTTCCAGTGTCCTTCCATAAAGCCCTTCCCTTCTCAGTATTGTTTCTTTCATAAAAGCATTCCCTTCCCTTCTCCTCCTCCCTGGAGTGTTCTCCCACTTCATCTCTGCATCACTCATCTCACGTCCTTTCCGTAGACAAGCCTTGTCCAGGCTTCCCGTCCAAAGTTGCCTTTGTGGGGATTCTCATGCACAGTGTTTTATTTTGATTCTTTTCAGAGCATTCTCTCCAGAGCAGGGCATTGTGTGATTTACTTAGTTTTCCTTTTTCCCCCAATAAACAAGTAAGCTCCATGAGATCAGGGGCCTTTCCAACCATGTTCTCACTGTACTTTGTCAAACATTTGCCAAATGATTGAAGGCATGAAGTGCTGGCAAGAAATGTCGCTGTTATGGTGGAAACATACAGATTCCCAGACTTGTAGAGTAGGTGAAAGACCCTCAGAGTTAATCTACTCTAACACTTTCCAGAAATATAAAATGAACTTTCATATGTTTTAGAAGGCTCTAGGAAGCCGCTGCAGGGGAAAGATGCCATTCATTAATTCTCTCTGAAAATACATGTCAAATGCCAGGCTTCATGCCAGATCACCAGGAATCAAAATGTGTAAAAAACAAACATGAAATTTGCTATCATAGCACTTGGGTAAATGACCTGAATGTGGTGAAAAGGGAGAGAAGGAAACAGGATTTGGATAATTTAAGTGGAACATTATCATACACATATTCATGAATTAGTATGAAGTCCCAGAGCCTCAGAGGCAGATAAAATTTTTCAACTATCTAAATCTTGGAAGAATACTGATTATGAGTGAAGGTAATATTGTTATCACTGGCTGGTGGCAGTCTGCCCTTGGTTCATGGTGATGAAACACAATTTCCAGTTGCAGGTCGGACCATGGTGACCTATGTTTTCATTGACTTGAATTTCAAAGTTAGGTGACCATGCATTTCTTACTGGTCAGTCTTAATCTAGAAGTTCTGTTGAACCCTGCATAACATCATAGTGTGGGCAATTCACCAATGACACAGGCAGATGGCTGCACCTGTGGTCCAACTCAGGCCTCCATTAAGGAAGTGGAGAAGTCTATATGAAGGGAATTGGTGGTTTTATGAATTGAATTGTGTTTCTGAAAAAGTTATATGATGACTCTTAACCACTGTGGCTATCATTTCATTTAGGGGGTGGGGGGATCTTTGTGATGTGAATAGGGTAATATTAGTATCGGTTGAGTCTTAAATATATAGATATATCCTTCAACATATAAAAGGACAGATTAAACAAATAGCTGATGGAAGAGAGATGCTATGCCCCAGAGAATCCCAAGGAGCTGACAAAACAGAAGTTGAAAAGAAACAAGGATCTTTCCACGGAGCCCACAGAGACAGAAACTTCCCTGAATTCTGGCAGCCTGGCTCGAGAAATTGGACCTCCTACATGGTGAGTAAATACATTTCTGTGTTGGTACAGCATCACTGGACAACTAAGGATGGTGGTATCCATTATGGAAACAACTCAAGTGTCTCATTGCTTCTATAGCCCTGGAAAAACTCAAAACAATCGACGAAGAAATGAAAATGGATTCTCAGTGCCATCTCTTGGAAAATTTTCTCATTAGCACAGCTGAGTGGGTCCCTTCCATCCTGGGACCCACAACAATCATGATTGTCCCAGAATTCAGGAGGGGCCAATGAAAAGCATATCTGCAAGATAAACAGCTTAGACTAAGATTTTATTCTTCTAAAAATGATTACTAAGAAGTTCCTAGGGAGAAGGAGATAAACTGAACTCTGCGAGAGAAAGTTTTATCATTAAGAAGGTGCAGCAAAACCTCCGTCAGCACTGTTGAAGTGGCAAATTTCTAGGGACCCGTGTATAAAAAGTATTATGCGATAGATAATTACACTCCAGTGAATGTAACTTAATCATAACATAATTAGTGGCAGGCAAATAAAAAAATATTTTACACAAGCATTAAATTCTGCCAACTTACACAAATCTTGCTCATTGGCATATACTCTAAGCACAGACGTAATCAAAATACCATCTTGATTCTGGTTTTCCTTGAGAATCACTAACACAGTCTCTTCATTATTATCTACGACCCACGGGGATAAAAAGGGTAAGTTTGGCTGCAAACTTACTGAGAGCCACACATTTATAGTAAATTTAGAGCCTGATGGTTAATCTAGATAATGCTGAACCAATATGCTTGCCTTTTCTGAAGCTATAGATGGAGGAAGAAAAGAGCATTACTGTTTTCCGTCAGTCAAGGCTCAAGATAATTTCTGTTGCCTATTGAAGTGTTAAGGATGTTTCTCCTACCCTGTCAGTAAGAGGCATGGGTCCTGGTTTGGGAGCGACCAATACAAAGGAAACAGCAAAGAGTAGTTTTTCCTCTCTAGCTGTATCTGTGCAATACCTAATTAAGTATCAGCTTCATGAATAATCAATTACCATATATACTCATGTATAAGCCGAGTTTTTTTTTTCAGCACATTTGTGTGCCTTTTTTGTGGTAAAATTAGGTGCCTTGACTGATATTCGGGTTAGCTTATACTCAAGTATATACGGTAAATGAACAAGTCAGGATGCTTTTAGTCCTATAAACACAAGGGATGAAGACTGAACAAAGCATTCTACTTTTCCACTAGTAATTTCAAGTATACAATTTCCATAGAGTGCCTATCAATTTCAGAAACCTATATCATAGCCTTGCAGCTAAACCCAGGATAGGATATCTCATTCTTTAAGTTCAGCATAGTCTTGACTGTACAACAAAGTTGAAGCTTATTAGTCTCTCCCCCATTTACATCACAGAATGGCATATGTTCAATAAAGGGTTAGAAAAAAATTAGAATTTGTCCGTCACATATGGTTCTGTCACATTTTCATTTTTGTTATATTTTGTGATCACAACTCCTTAACATTTACAAAAATATGTTTTAGGTCTGGGTGAGTCAACCACTGCTTTTCACCCAATATCAAAACAAATTAGGTCTCTCCATCACCAATAATACATGGAAGAAATTATTTTTTAAAAGCAATTGTGTGGGGAAGTAAAATTAATTACTTGTGGTTCTTCTATGCAGTTGTCCGCAACTCCCACCAAATGATTGGGTGGCACCAGGAGAATAAGGCCTAGTGGAATCTAACTCTGAATTGGTCAGTCTTGCCATTCTTTTAGATATGTAATTCCATCTCAGCAGTAGGCATGGAGAGAGTCCCGTGGAAGTCAAGAAAGAAGAGTCTCCAGCTGAGCACATTCCAGATCCCTGAGACAGAACAGAGGAATCTCATGAATCTCTCTTGCGGTAGTGAGTCAGAGCAGCAGGTGGGCCGCCTGGCCCACAGAGACGGACCACTAACAAGAGATGTGGCTGCTGGCTGAGAAGATGGGCTGCTATGAACCACAGACTGTGATGTTCAAACGTGCTGATCCTGGCCCGCGGTGACTATTCCCTTCCCCGGCAAGCCCACGTATGTCATCCTGAGATTATCGGTGAGTTGTGAAGTAGCAACTGCAGCAGATTCTCAAACCCAGAAGAGAAGAGAAGATGGTGAGATAAATTTCACCATCCTCACTTCTCAGTGCAGTACATGCTGACGATGCTTCTTCCGAGACAGACTTGTTTCTTCTTCTGGCATTCCACGTGCTTTGCATGTTCTTCTCCAGCAGCCTAATTCAAATGCACGGGTTCTGCCTCAGCCTGGATTCTCCCTGTCCGGCTATGAGGCGATTGAAAGTACCAGGGCCTGGGCCAGGCATGCATCAGGCCCCAAAATGACATCCTTGCTGTCCAACATTCTGAAGAGTTCTGTGCAGCAGATTTTCCCAATAAAATATAGTGTTTGATTTCTCTGGTTTTTTTTAAATTAATAAATCATTTTATTGGGGGTTCTTACAGCTCATAACAATCCGTACATCAATTGTATCACACACATTTGAACATATGCTGTCGTCATCATTTTCTTTCTGCTTGAGCCTTTGGCATCTGCTCCTCTTTTTTCCCTCCCTCCCCTCCCACCTTCAGGGACCCCTGATAAATTAGAAATACTATTATTTTCATATCTTACACTGCCCGCTGTCTCCCTTTGCTCATGTTTCTGTTGTTCATCCCTCTGGAGGCGGGGAGGTTATCCATTGATCATTACAGTCGGTTCCCATTTCTCCCCCTATTCCCACCACCTTCCCCCTACCCTCGTGGTATGGCTAGTCCTAGTTCTGTCCTGAGAGAAAGGAATTCTGTGTGTCCAGAGCTCTTCTCTGTACCAGTGTACACACTCCAGTCTAGCCAGATTTGTAAGGTAGAACTGGGGTCATGATAGTGGGGGAGGGGCGGCCACGGGATTAAAGAACTAAAGGAATGATGAATGTCTCATCAGTGGTGTGCTGTGTCGCTGTGCTGCACCCTAGCTGTGTCGCTGTGCTGCACCCTAGCTGTGTCGCTGTGCTGCACCCTAGCTGTGTCGCTGTGCTGCACCCTAGCTGTGGTGCTATGCTGCACCCTAGCTGTGTCGCTGTGCTGCACCCTAGCTGTGTCGCTGTGCTGCACCCTAGCTGTGTCGCTGTGCTGCACCCTAGCTGTGTCGCTGTGCTGCACCCTAGCTGTGTCGCTGTGCTGCACCCTAGCTGTGTCGCTGTGCTGCACCCTAGCTGTGTCGCTGTGCTGCACCCTAGCTGTGGTGCTATGCTGCACCCTAGCTGTGTCGCTGTGCTGCACCCTAGCTGTGTCGCTGTGCTGCACCCTAGCTGTGTCGCTGTGCTGCACCCTAGCTGTGTCGCTGTGCTGCACCCTAGCTGTGTCGCTGTGTTGCACCCTAGCTGTGTCGCTGTGCTGCACCCTAGCTGTGGTGCTATGCTGCACCCTAGCTGTGTCGCTGTGCTGCACCCTAGCTGTGTCGCTGTGCTGCACCCTAGCTGTGTCGCTGTGCTGCACCCTAGCTGTGTCGCTGTGCTGCACCCTAGCTGTGTCGCTGTGCTGCACACTAGCTGTGTCATTCTTTCCTACTGACCCTTCTGTGAGGGAATGTCCTCTTGTCTACAGATGGGCTTTCGGTCTCCACTCTGACCCTCATCACTTGCATCAGCATATTTGTTTGTCTGGGGTCTTCTGATGCCTGATACCTGATCCTGACAGTACCTCATGATCACACAGGCTGGTGTGCCTCTTCCATGTGGGCTTTGTTGCTTCCCTGCTAGATGGCTGATTTTAACTTTAAGACCCCAGATGTTATATATCTTTTAAGAGCTGTGTACCAATGAGCTTTCTTCACCACATTTGCGTATACACCCACTTTGACTTCAGCGATCCTGTTAGGAAGGAGAGCATCACAAAATGCCAGGTTATTAGAACAAAGTGTTCTTGTGTCAAGAGAGTACTTGAGACCCAATGCCCATCTGCTGCCTTAATAGTTAACACTTAAATATGTGCGCATAGACCTATATCACTATCATTACATATTAACATATTCACATATGTACATGCCTATATTTATACCTCTATGATTTCATGACTGCTGCTTCCATGAGCATGGACTGTGGGCCCAAATAAAATGACAATCATCGTTTCGGAAAAGAGGAGATGATTTCCTGAAAGCTCAAAAAGTTGGAAATTTACAAATACAGCATCAGCGTCTGACCATAGAGTGACCATGGAGGGGAGATTTCAGAATATAACATACAGGATGTTCTCCAAAATTAAAGGGAAGCTGGGGGCAGTGGCAGCAGGAAGGAATGCGGTGGGGCTTAAGAAGGAATACGATATCAGCGAAATGACGCTTCTGTCTGCAACTGGCTCTAGGTTTCAAACAAGAAGATATGCCCACAGGGTAGCCATTGTGCAACGTGGGTAAAGAGCATGATGGCAAAACAGAAAAAGAAACTAAGGATAATCTCTAATGTATCCCTTGGCTCCCCTGGCTAACTATTTGATGTCTGCAAAGCAACCAGCAGTTCCCATCTACACCACCCCTGGATCACACACACACCCCAAAAAATAATTGTCTTTCAATCAATTCTGACTCAATGCAACCCCTAGGTTTTACAATAGAACCACACTCCATGAGGCTTTCAATAGCATGAGGCTTTCAATAGCTGGAAACAGCCTGGGAGGTCGTTCTTCAGTTCTGGTTGGATTCCGACCTGTAGTTAGCACTGTACTGGCTGAAAATCCACTGGATACATGGTACCTAGGATCCAAACAAAGGAGCTATAGAGTGCATGAAACTTAATCGCCCAAGGCTGATATCAGAACACGTTAGATCACATAGAGCGAGTGTTATCGCCAACCAAGACCAGCAGGACCCATATGTTTCCAAGCAGCATTTAGAGGAGACATTTCTCCCATCAATGATGGTATGACAGAGATTTTTTTCTGCACCAACTCCACTAGGACAAAGGAAAGTGAAAGATGAAAGTGAAGTAGTAGAAACCTGAAATAGTGATTTTCCCCTTAACGGCGAGGAAGCTTCCAACGGAGTCATGACTGACATAATAATGCTTACATTTGACTGAAATCTCAATGAGATTGGACTGAATACTGCAGAATTCCGTACAATGGGGTATCTATTCTAACCAGCTTAGGAAACTTGAGAGCAAAATCTAGTTCAATCATTAAAAAAAAAAGTTCTGTACCCCTGAGTGGGGATGTGCAAATTTATAACGGATACACTCTGTTTATTTTTGTTAACGTTTCTTATTCCCCCTCAAGCTGAAGACAATATGTCAAAACACTTTTACCTGCTCCAGGAAAGAGTGTTTTAAGTGCAATCTCAGGATGTTGGTTAAGGAAGAGATCTTCACAGTCGTGTTGTATTTGTGCAATGACTGGAAACACAAGTTTTGAAGTCAGACAGATGCGGTCGCAAATCAAAGCTTGCCACGCATCCGTCACAGCAGCTTGGGCTACTTAGTTACCTGGAAAGCCTCGGTCTCCCGGCTTCAATGCAGACAGAGCATCTGCTTCGAAGTTTCTGTAGCTTTAAATGAGAATACGTGCAGTTTGCACTTGATCAATGTTTTAAGATGGTAGCTGAAACGAAAACATGCCCTACTTTTTTAAAAATAAGAAAATGTATGTTCAAAGAGTTTCTGTAGTTCATAAATACATAGACATTGAAAAGCACTAGTTAATTATTTAACTGAGTATTGTGTTTTAAACATTCAGTGTTATGGTTCTTTGGCTTGTTTTTGTTAGCAAGGTGATCTATATTGTGTTGTCGGGTGACAGCAAGCAGATGCTGGCTCACTGAAACACCATGGACAATAGCCCAGTAATATGCCACCGTCACAATGGTTGACATGTGTTAGCCAATTTTTGAAGCCTTGCATCTATTCACTCTATTAAAGATCCACCTCCTTTTTGATTAATCCATATTTTAACAAATACGGGTGCCTCTCTAAGGCCTGGTCTCTCCTAGTAGCATGTCAAAAGTACTTGAGGCAAAATATTGCTATCCTTACTTCTAAAAAGTATTCTGGCTGTACTTCTTCAAAGATAGAATTGTTCATTTCTTTTAGCAGTCTACCAATAATTTTTGCCAATACCATAATTAAAAGATATTAAGTCTTCTTTAGTCTTCTGTTCTCAATTCCCAACTTTCAAATGCATATGAGGTGATTGAAAATCCCAGGACTTGGGTCAAGCATAACTTACCCTTCAAAATGATGTTTGCCTTTAAACACACTTTAAACACCACCTAGCATCTGCTAGTTGAAACATGTCCATTGGTATTTATTAAATTTCTGGAGCCTTCTTTTTCCAGTGCAGCTTGGGCTACTTCCTTCAATGCCATTGGTTCTAAAGCTTCTGTCACCTCTGGGAAAAGATGAAAGAGACCCTGTAGCACATTTATCCAGCACGGTGCGTTTAATTTCTTAAATGAATATTGGCTGTGTATCCAAGTGAAATAAAATCATTGACAACCGCAATCTGCTCTCCAGTTAGCATGATGTTGCCTATTGGTGGCGTTGTAAGGATTTTCGTTTTCTTGACACTGAGTGGTATCGCACTGTAGCCTTTCATATTCATCCGTAAGTGCTCAGGTCCACTCTGTTTTCGGGAAGCAGGTTGTTACTGAGTATGACTCCAATCCTGTTGTATACTTCTTCATAGAGTATTTTCTTGGATTATTTACTCAGCATACAGACTGAGAAAGCAGGGTATAAAGATAGAATGCAGATACACATCTTTACTGGTTTAAATCATGCAGTATCCCATTGTTCTGTTTCAAAGATTGCCCCTTGGTGCACAACACAGATTCCCCAAGAGCAAAATGAAGTGCTGTTGTATTCCCATTCTTGGAAAAGTTACCCATAATCCACTCGCATCCATACAGTCAAAGTCCTCTGCCTAGTCATTAGTCAATATCTTTCTGGTAGTCTCCCCTTCCATTTACAATCCACCTGGCATCAGCAATGGCATACCTCTTCCATGTCCCTTTCTGAAACTGGCTTGAATGTGTGACAGTTCCCTATTCCTTTATGCTGCAACCATTTTCGAAGGATCATCAGCAAAATTTTACTATATTGTGTGGTAATTCCAGCATGCTCTTGGATCACCTTTCTTTAGAATGGACCCTAATAAGGATCTCTTCCAGTGTGTTTTCTACATAGCTGTTTTCCTAATTTATTTGGCATAGACAGATGAGCTCTTTCAGCATAGCATCTAATAATTGAAACATGTCCATTGGTATTTATTAAATTTCTGGAGCCTGATTTTTCACAATTGCTTTCCAGTGCAGCTTGGGCTACTTCCTTCAATACCATTGGTTCTAAACCTTCTGTCACCTCTGGGAAGGGATGAACATTAACCGGTTATTTTAATAGAGTCACTTATCCCGTCTTCGATGGAGATTTCCTGCATTAATCAACATCCTGCCTTACAAAAGCACAAAAATTAAACACACTGCCACTGAGTAGATTCTAGCTCATAGTGACACTACATGACAAGGTAGACCTGCCCCATGGGATTCTGAGAGTGTTACCCTTATGAGGGATGGAATGCCTCATCATTCTCCCACAGAATGGCTGGTGGTTTTGAACTGCTGACCTTGTGATTCACACCCCAAAGGGTAACCATTACACCATGATCCTCTAATATTGTAACTTAAAGCTAGAGTAATTTCTTCAAATCTTTCCGTTGGGGACATGCTGAGCATGTTGTATTCATCTACAACACGGTTTAGCTCCAGGTGTTTGCTTATTTAATTATGATGGTTTACTTTGTCAGAGCTGCCCGTAGAAATACTTAAGATTATCTCTAGCAAAAGAAAATCCCATTCATAACCAATAACTGCCAAAGAGAGATCATAACTGTCACAGAGAGGCGATTAGACTTATCATATGAATGTTTCTTGAGTTTAAGGACAAGATGAAGTAATATCCTACCATAAAATCCAAAGACTCACTGCCTTTGAGTCAATGCTGACTCATAGTGACTCTATAGGATACAATAGAATTGCCCCACTATGTTTCTGACACTAACTCTTTCTGGGAATAGAGAGCCACTTATTTCTCCCGAGGAGCAGCTGGTGGTTTTGAACT
Source organism: Tenrec ecaudatus (assembly GCF_050624435.1). Classification (NCBI taxonomy): domain Eukaryota; kingdom Metazoa; phylum Chordata; class Mammalia; order Afrosoricida; family Tenrecidae; genus Tenrec; species Tenrec ecaudatus. Next base: position 22,131,055 of record NC_134543.1, read on the forward strand.
ACTGACCTTGATGATAGCAGCCCACTTCAATACCACTACTATGCCACCAGGGTTTCATTAGAATGATGTGAAAAATAATAGTAATAAGCACTTGTGTTGAAATTGTAAATGAACAGATTGACCATTCAAGTCCAAATGAGCCAAGATGCCTTAACAAGAACTGCATTGCTCTCACAGATGGAGTTCTACTGTAGTAACGATGATACATAATAGCAGTTCACGATTCTGGGAAGATGGAGGACCAGGGGACCTGCATACTCTGAGAGCTCTTTCGAACAAAGCGGGTTTGGTGTCCAGGTAGCCGAGTGGTAGGAGTCTAGTGAGTGAAATATCCCCCTGGGAGAGCACCCCACCCCCACCCCCACGAATTTGTCCTGAGCAGAGGCCTCGGTGATACAGGACCTGATTCATGGGACATCTTGGGTCACTAGGCTAACGCCATCACTACCCTGACTAGCTATAGCCCCACTCCATCCCCAGACCGGGACCCTGAGCCCAGAGTCATTTGCCTGCCCTGCTGAGACAAACACAGCAGTCACGGGACCCCCTACAACAGCTGCCCACTCATGGGCCCCCACTAGAAGAGAAGCTTCCATTTCCCACGGCTCCCCTCTCCCCACGTGGCAGCTATCTGCCCTTGGACCTGGGTTCCTCCCTCCATTCATCCAAGGCCACCGGGGGCTGCCTGGGCGACCCCCACAGGGGACCATCCACCCCCATTGCTGTCTCTCCACTGGCACCCCATTTGCCAGGCCGCCCACCCCCGTCAGCTTAGGGCCGCTCCACTGTAGGCCCCAGGGCACTGTGCCCGCGGCCTATGGTGCTAGACCTGCTTGCTGCGGGGCCCCCTTCCAACACAGACAGCCTGGTGCAAAAGTGGGCGCCCCTGCCTACTGGGAGCACGGGTAATAGGGCTCTGCACTACTGCGGAGAGGCGGTGTCCTCCCCGGGGCACTGCAGGGCTTCCAGCAGCTGGTGGCTCCGAGCTCTGCGCCTGCTTTGGCACCTTCCATGCAGGGCGGAGGACAAGACCTATTGCCCGCGGTTTCTCGCCAGTGCCGTCGCTGGGCAGACCACGTCACTGCGGAGCCTGCACCACTCACAGGGCCCGAGGATTAAGTGATAAACGTCCCCGCCTGATAGGGAGCCTAGGAGACTGCTTTGCGGTCCCTGCCAGAGCCATCTGTGCGCCCCAGCCTGCTCTCACCACCGCGATGCCCTGTGGGGTGCCCAGCACCAGCATCTAAGCCTGCCCCAGCCCTTCCCAGCTGACATAGGAGGCGGGTGCTGCGGCCTGTGCCTCTCTCAGCACCCCTTGCTGCCCAATATTTTCCAGCTGGTACAGAAGGCCCGCTCCTGGGGGGCTGCTCTCGCCTGTGTAGCCTTTGCACACAGGCTCAACTCTACAGGCCTGCAGGGACCTGGGAGGGCTTGCTGATCTGAAGAGCATTTTCCCCCCACAGAGAGTCCGGCTCCGGAGCTCAGATCAGCACCACGTCCTATGGCAGAGAGGCCTCGTCCTCCGCCTTTCATTAGGCATCACTAGAACTTGCAGGGAAAAGAAAGGGGAGACATTTAAATACACACACACACACACATCTTTTATCTCGTTCTGGTTTTTCTCTTTTTTTCTGTGTTGACTTTTCTCTCTTCTTTCTTCCTCCTTTTTCATTATTGCTAGTACTTCTCTTCTACCCCTTTTCTATAGGTTTCCTTCTATCTCTTTTTACTTCTCCTTCCCACTTCCACTATTATCACTTCTTTTCTCTCCTCTTCTATAGCTTCTCCTTCTTCCTCTCTCCATATTTTTCTTTTTCCTCCCAAAATTTTGTTAAAAATTATTTTTTAACTTTTAACCTTTTAAATTCCTTTTTTTATTACTAAACAAAAAAAGGGCTGCTAAGGGTACACTGACAAACCAGGTCAAAGCAGCATGAAGGCACTCACTGAGGCTCCAGCCCCCACCCCAGTTAATGAAACATCTCACCACTGCGGGTCACTAAACATTTGGGGAACTCTGCCTACACAGCAGTCTGACCCATCCTTATAGTAGGTCAAAGGCAGTCACCTGAAAGAATCCTTAACAGTAACACAGATAAGGTTCCTCTGGCCTCCCAGAAGCATGGGGCCTATGAAAGTAGCAAGGAAAAACCAACAGACCGCATCACTCCCAACAAAAAAAATAGAGAGACAAAACATAGTAGCAGGGATAACTTCTCTCATAGAAGATACAGATCTGCCACAGTAGGAAATCTTCAGAAGTCTACTTGCAGTAATACAGGAGCCGAGGGAAACAACCCAGAATAAGGATGTAATGATACAGGAGATTAAGTCCACAACAGAGGGGATGAAATCCACCCACCAAAGGGAACTGCAGAAGCTAACAGAGGAGGTAGCAGAAGCCACACACAAGGTCACAGAATTTACAATTAGGCTTGAGGAGGCAGAGAACAATATCAGTGATATCAAGGACACTCAAACAGACCTAAGCAAGCAAGAAAGATAAATAGGAAAATTAAAGAAACAGAAGATAGCCTGATATAAATGACAGATGCTATGAAGAGGAATAATATTCCAATAATCGGTGTACTGGAGCACAACAAAACACACAAATCGACAGCCAAGATAGCAAAGGAATTTCTGGAAGAAAACTTTCCCACCCTTACAAGGAAGAGCGAGGCACTCATACAGGAAGCAGAAAGGATGCCAGCTAGAGTAGACCCCAAGAAGAATACTCCAAGACCTATAATAGTAAAAATATCCAATTTAGAGGAAAAAGAAAAAATTTAAGAGCAGCAAGAGAAAGGAAGATGGTCACATATAAAGGAGCACAGGTAAGAATATGCTCAGACTTATCAGCAGATACCATGAAGAGGAGGAGAGAATGGAGCAACATCTTCCAAAAGCTGAAAGAAAATTAAATGCCTGCCCCAGAATCCTGTACCTTGCCAAGTTATCCATTAAGATAGATGGTGAGATAATTGTCTTCCAGGACAAGGAAAGAATATGCTGCAAGACACCTGACCCTTTGGAAGATGCTGGCTGACTCACTATGGCCAGAGGATCAACCTTCACCAAGAACAAACAGGAGACCACCACATAACCCATCTCCATCTAGAAGCCAACATGCCAGCAACAATTACCAGGACAGCAGTGTCTCAGTTGGAAAAGAGGACAAGATAGAAACTCTCCACTCAAACACAGCACACTGATATGAAGTGAGATAGGTAAAGACCCAAAACACAAAACAGGGTATGACAACTATGAATCCACAGATAGTGATAATAACTCTGAATTCCAATGGACTCAATTCATACATTAAAAGAGAAAGGCTGGAGGACTGGCTCAGAAAACATTATCCATCAATCTGTTGACTGCAAGAGACACATCGTAAGCGCACACACAAGAATATGCCAAGAATAAAGGGTTGGCAGAAAGTTTACCAATCAAATTGTAACTCGAAAAGGCAGGGGTGGCCCGAGGCTGCCACTTAGGCTCTGAACACCGCCTCAGAAGCAGGAGCTGTCATACTCCCTTGTCTTGCCATTGCTGATCAATAAAGACTCTGAGCCACAAAAGAAAAAAAAGAGGCAGGGGTGGCTATCTTAATCTCCGACAAAATTAACCTCAAGAACCAAACCATAAAAAGAGACAAAGAGGGACAATACATAATGCTCAAAGGTTCAGTAAACCAAGAAGTACTTAGCATATTGAATAATTATGCTCCTAATAATGGTGCGGTGAATTTCATCAAACTATTAAAAAGATGAAAAAAGAAATCATGGACTCAAAAATCATAGTAGGTGACTAACTCTCCACTATCAGTGAAAGACAGAACATTGGGAAAGAAGCTCAGCAAAGAGGCCATAGAGCTAAACAATGTAATTAGGCAACAGGGCCTGATAGACATCAATAGAGCTTTCCATTCAAATGCAAAGGATTTCATATTTTTTTTCAAATCCACATGGATCTTTTTCAAGAACAGACCACAGGCTGGGACACAAGTCCAGCCTGAGTAAATTCAAACACATAGATATTATCCAGACATCTTTCTCAGATCACTATGCCATAAAGCTGGAGATCAATAAGAGGATGTCCTGAAAAGCAAGGGCAACAAATTGGAGAATAAACAATGATCTCCTGTGACGTGAATGGGTACAGGCCCAGATCAGAGAGGATATTAGGAAGTTTCTAGAAACTAACGAAAATGAGCATACAACGTATCAAAACTTATGGGACACTGCGAAGGCAGTTATCAGAGGTAGCTTGATATCATTAAATGTATATATGTAAAAAGAAGAGAGGCGTATGACAGATACGTTAGCACAAAACCTCCAACAACTAGAACAGAGTCAGGAAAATAAGCCCTCCAATAGCAAGAGAAAAGAAATAATAAAAATCAGGGCAGAATTAAACCAGTGGGAAGACAAGAGAAGAATGCAAAAGATAAATGCAACTAAAAGCTGGTTCCACGAAAAAATAAACAAAATTGACAGTTCTCTGGCAAAGCTTAAAAGGATTAAAAGGATAATCACAAAGTACTATGAAGGTCTGTGTTCTAATGAATTCAGAAACATGGAAGATATGGATAAATATTTGGAAAAACAGTCTCTCCCTAGATTATCTCAGACAGAGATCAATAACCTCAACAAACCCATAGCGAAAGATGAAATAGAGAGTCATCAACAACCTACCCAAAAAATCGTCCCAGGGCCAGATGGTTTCACAGCCGAAGTCTACCAACCATCAAGAGGAGTGTTGACACCGATCCTACACAAAATATTCGATAACATAGAAGAGGATGGCAAATTCCCAAACTCACTTTATGAAGCCACCTTTACTCTGAGGCCCAAACAGGGCAAAGACCCCACAGGTACAGAGAATTACAGACCAATATCTCTAATGAACATAGATGCAAAAATCCTTAACAAAATATTGGTCAATAGAATACAAAAGTATATAAAACATGTCATCTACCACAACCAGGTAGGATTCATCCCAGGGATGCAAGGATGGTTTAACATCCAAAAATCCATCAGTATTATACACCACATCGAAAAGAAAAAGGATAAAAACCATATGATAATATCCATAGATGCAGAAAAAGCATTTGACAACATCCAACACCCGTTCCCAATCAAGACACTCATGAAGATAGGATTTGAAGGTAAATTCCTCAAGCTGATACAAGCTGTCTATGAAAGACCAACAGCCAACATCATAGTCAATGGAGAAAAGACAAAAACAATCCCACTTAATAAGGCTACAAGACAAGGATGTCCCCTGTCCCCACTTCTATTCAACATCGTTTTGGATGTTCTGGCTAACAACATAAGACAGCGGAAGGACATCAAAGGGATACAAATGAGAGAGGAGGAGGTGAACCTATCGCTATTTGCAGACAACATGACCCTGTACATTGAAAACACCAAAAGCTCCACAGCTGGAATACTTACCACGATAGAGGAATATGGAAGAGTAGCAGGATTGAAGATCAATAAACAGAAGTCGGTAGGTTTTCTATACACATTGGACAGGGCCATGGAAAAGGGGATTAAGAAAGAAGTACCCTTCACAGTAGCTAAGAACAACCTGAAATACCTAGGAATATATTTAACAAAAAATACTAAAGACCTATACAAGGAAAACTATAAGCCCTACTACAGGAAATCGAAAGCGACCTCCACAAATGGAAGAACATCCCCAGCTCGTGGGTGGAATGCTCAACATAGTAAAGATGAGAGTACTATCTAAAGCACTGTACAAGTTCAATGCTATACCAATTCAAATACCATCAACCTTCTTCAAAGAATTGGAAAAACTGACCTCCAATTTCATACAGAGAAGGAAGAAACCCAGAATTAGCAGAGAACTCCTCAAGAAGAAGGACAAAGTTGGAGGACACGCCTTACCTGATTTTAATGCTTATTGCACAGCTATAGTGGTCAAAACAGTGTGGTACTGGCACAATGGCAGACAATCAGACCAGTGGAAAAGAACAAAAAGCCCAAGAATAAAACCATCAGCATATACACAACTGATCTTCTACAAGGATCCCCAAACCATCAAGTGGGAAGAGTTGCCCTTTTTAATAAGTTGTGCTGGAAACAATGGATATCCACATGTAGAAAGATGAAACAAGATGTTTACCTCACCCCATGCACAAGAATAAACTCAAGGTGGATCACAGACCTAGAAGCTAAACCCCAAACCATCAGAACCATCAAGGAGGGAATTGGGACTAACCTCAGAGTACTGGCCCGGAGAACTCATAGGCTCACTGCAATAGGGAAGGGTACACACGCAGGTGAACTGGAAATCGACAAATGGGATTTAATAAGAATAAAGCACCTATGTACCTCGAAAGACTTCACCAAGAGGGTGACAAGACAACCCACAGACTGGGAGAGGATTTTTAGTAACGACACATTGGACAAAGGGCTCATTACTAAAAATCTACAAACACCATCATGACCTGCAAAAAGAGAAAAACAGTTAACCCCCTAAAGAAGTGAGCAAAAGAACTGAAAAAGAACTTTCACCAGGGAGGAGACCCACATGGCCAATAAGCATAGGAGAAGGTGTTCCCGGTCATTAGCCATAAGAGAAATGCAAATCTAAACAACCATGAGATACCACTTAACACTCCTCAGGCTAGCCCAAATCAGCAAATCAGAGAGCAACAAGTGTTGGAGGGGCTGTGGTGAAGTAGGAATCCTCCTCCACTGCTGGTGGACGTGTAGTTTGTACAGCCACTGTGGAAAGCAATCTGGAGATACTTAAAGACAATGGAAATTGATCTACCTTAGGACTCAGTCATCCCTCTACTGTGTATATACTCAGTGGAAGCAACAAATAAAACACAACCAGCCATCTGCGCTCCAATGTTTATTGCAGCACTATTCACAATCTCAAAGACTTAAGTTTCCATAGATAGATGAGTGGATTAATAAACTCTGGCACATACACACAGTGGAGTACTGTGCAGCACTGAAAAGCATGGATGATCACATGAAACACGTGAAGAGCTGGAAGGAATCATGTTAAGCGAGGTAAGCCAAACTCAAACGGGAAGAGCTGGAAGGAATCATGTTAAGCGAGGTAAGCCAAACTCAAAAGGACAGGTATAACATGAGTCCCCTGAGGTAAGTACAATCAGCATGCCAGGAATAGAAGAGTAAACACCTATCTCACAATAAACAGGAAGAAGCATAAATAGTTGGAGGGAGGGCAGGCACACCTAGGGAGGCACATGAGAGTCCAACATACAGAAGGGGAAGAGGGGCAGATGGAGGGAGAAGAGGGGTGGGGAGAAACCAAGTGGATGGCACGGGGGGACCGGGTACTTACCCCCCAAGGGGAGAGTATTGGTTGTGTCCCAACAGAACTGGAAACTACATACAAACCCCACCATGACATGCCAAACCAGGAGGGCAATATAGTGCGTGGAGGAATCCACAAAGAGACTGGACCATGCGCTGGCCCCAACCAGAATTAGCCCGAACTCCACGAGTGAAGGGAGTATCACAGAAAATGAAAATAGATTGTCTGGTGTGGGAAAGGAACTGACCCACCACACCACACCCAGAAGGAAGTTGAGGCAAAGGAAGGAGGAACAGAGTGGAGCACACCTGGGCCCACCTAGCTCAGAGGATGATAGCCTGGCTCGAAGGGCCCATTGTACAGAGAGGACCATACAGCCGGCCCCACGACGAGATGCGACATCCTGCACTGACCCATGGCCCTACACAGAACAGCACTGGAGACACAGTGGGGGATGTGCGACTGAACTGACCCCACCACACTGAGGCAAAACACTGGGGGCGTGCAATGTAGCAGCGGGGAAAGCAGAGCAAGGAGGTCCCCGAGGGAGTATAAAGGAAGAACTTTGGGGCCAGGACATGTCACCCCATCAGACTCATCCGGAAAACACTTCTAAAGGTCAACAAATAGACCTTGAACTACTAACAGCCATTTTTTGTTGGTGTTGCTGTCTTTTTGTTTTGTTTTCTCTTCTTTTAAATGTTGTATGTCAGTGGCTTTTTTGTTTGTTAGTGTGTCAGTGTTGCTGCTGTCGATGCCATGTTCTTATGTGCCACTTTGGTGCTGTCAAAGACACCTGCATTTTTATGCACATATTACTATATCTGCAGGTCCACCTAGATAAAATAGGCTGGACAAACAATGTGAGAAGAAAATAATGGGACCGACAGTTGCAGAGGTACATGAGAGTGTGGGAGGTAGGGGAAGGGAGGAGGTGTTGGCCAACCCAGGGACAAGGGAACAATGAGTGGAGGGAGGTGATGGAGGACTGGTAGGGAGTGACCAAGGGCAAGGTAACTGAGAAGAATTCCTGAAACCAGAATGAAGGCTGAACATGGTAGTGGGACAGGAGGAAAGCTTAAGGAAATAGTGGGAAGGAGTAGGAGGTAAAGGGAATACATAGAAGCCTAAATACATACATGTACATATGTAAATATATTTATGATTATGGGGAAATAGACCTATGTACATATATTTATAGGTTCAGTAGTAGGGTAGCAGGTGGACATTGGGCCTCCTCACATTCACTCCCTCAATACAATAGCACCTTGTTCAGCTAAACAGTCATTCCATGATACCCACCTTCCCGACATGATCGCTGAAGACAGACATGTGCATAAGCAAACATGGTGAAGAAATCTGTTGGTACCTGGCTATCAAAAAGATACAGCATCTGGGGTCTTAAAGGCTTGAAGGCAAACAAGCAGCCATCTAACTCAGAAGCAACAAAGCCCACAGAGAAGAATCACAGAAGCCTAAGTGAACACAAGGTGTTGAAGAGATCAGGTAGCAGACACCAAAGAACAAAAACCATCATTGTGTGATCACCTTCCCCATATAAACGCTGAAGAAAAATGTGTGCATAAGTAAGTGTGGTGAAGAAGGCTGATGGTGCCCAGCCATCGAGAGATATAGCATCTGGGGACTTAAAGGCTTGAAAGTAAACAAGCGGCCATCTACCCAGAAGCAGCAAAGCCCACATGGAAGCAGCAAACCAACATGTGTGACCATTAAGGGCCGAGGGGGACAAGGTTTCAAGCACCAAAGGCCGGGGGGTTGAAGGAAATCATATCTTCTTGAATGTGGGAAGCACATGATGGGGACCCAATGCCCATCTGTAGACAACTGGACATCCCTTGCAGAGGGATAGTGGGGAGGAAATGAGTCACTCAGGGCTCAGTGTAGCAATAATGAAACTCACAACCTTCCTCTAGTTCTTAAACGCTTCCTCCCCCCAACTATCATGATCCCAATTCTACCTTGCAAACCTGGTTAGACCAGAGGATGCACAGCAGTACAGATGGGATCTGGAAACAGAGAATCTAGGACAGATGAACCCCTCAGGACCAATGGTGAGAGTGGTGATACTGGGAAGGAAGAAGGGTATAGAAAGGGGGAACCAATCATGGGGATCTACATATAACCTCTTCTCTGGGGGATGGGCAACAGAAAAGTAGGTGAAGGGAGACGCCGGGGAGTGTAAGATAAGATACAATAATAATTTATAAATTATTAAGGGTTCATGAGGGAGGGGGAAGGGAGGGGGAGAGAAAAAAGGAAAATGAGGAGCTGATTCCAGGAACCCAAGCAGAAGGCGAATTTTGAAAATGATGAGGACAACAAATGTGAGTCCCAATAAAATGTTTTCAATTAAAAAAAATGAAAAAATAGCAGTTCATGTTTTCATCAGCTCCTTCAACGTGACAATATTATGGTAAGTATTTCACCATGCACAAACTCATTTTATGCTTAAAACAGCTCTATAACATATGTCTTATCATCACACTCCAATTTGAAATGAGCAACCTTGCAGACAGGATTTGAACCAGAATTTGACTCAGAGCTGGGCTTGATTTCCTTTTGATCCAGGTCCTGGGCAACTTTCTCTGATTTTACAGAAAATAATTATAGTACTTGTCCTCTTACTTCCAGCATCCATGTCAACTATGCTCCCTCTTCAATGATGTATCATATCCTTGAACTTTTAGTACTCATTTTGAATAGACAAAAATTAATATAACCACCTCTATTCAATAAGACAGGTATCCTTGTAACAAATGATCGTCTGATTACTAACTTAATGATTGGCTCCTCAGAAGAAAGATAGCAACCTGCTTCCCAACCCTGCTTCCTTGAGACTTTGAACAGAGTTCTACTAAGCCACACAAGAAGTCACATTGTCAGGACTCATTCCATAGCAACTAGAAGTGGGAGAGGAAGGGAGGCAGAAAAGTGCACTACCATTAAAGTGAGTTTTGTTTGTATGTTTTGTCTTGTTGTTTGGTTAAGTTCATCTTCCTGTAAACAACCACAATCACACAGCCTAGAAATAAGGACATTGGAACTCATGTACTCACTCTGCCTTCAATTACCGCATCGCTGGTGTTGTTAGGTGCCATTGAGTCAGCCTGACCCATAGAGACACGACCCCCAACAGAACAAAGCGCGCCTAGTCCTGCAGCCGCCTTACAATAGTTCCAGTGCGTGAGCAGCCCATGGTGGCAGCCATGTGTCCGTTCACCTGGGAGCAGGACTTCCTCTTTGTCACTGCCCTCCAACCAAGCGTGATGTCCTTCCCCGGAGACTGGTCTCTCCTGACAACACATCCAAAGTAGGTCAGAATGTAAGGCCACAGTGTGGGTCACTATTTCCTAGTTGTCTTTAATGACCATAACCTGCACAGCTATCAAGTTGATGCCGACTTGTGATGACCTAATATAAGATTCCTGAGGCTGTAAATCTTTATGGGATCAGGTAGCCTTAATTTCTTCCCACAAAGTAACTGGTAAATTTGAACTAACAACCTTGAGTCAGCCATCCAACACTTACCTAAAAGCACCACCAACCATATTAGTAACCATATCAGCAGTCGGACTTCCATAGCAATAAGGGAAACGTTGCTCTACTACCAGATTCTAGCTCTGGAGTTAGGCCATTTCTGGGTAATCAGATATGCTGGAGCTCCATTTACTTGTCCATAAAACAGGCCTCCAAGCAGCGCACTCACATGACTGTTATGAAAAGGCTGTGTGATAATGTTGGTGAGATCCTTTGGCACCGAAGACATGACCCACTCCCCACTGGCCTTGTTGATCAGGATCCTTCCTGCTTCTCCACTCGCTGTTTTCATCTTGGCCTCTTCTTCGCACTATCACTTTCCCCTCTGTGGTTCTCATTGTGGGAGGGTGGATTTTCGTCAAGCATGAACTTGATAAGCATTTAACTCTCTAAAATAAGCTTACCCTTCTCCACTGTGAATCAACCTCTTCATCCTCTACCTAGAATACTTCCATCTCCTATCTCTCAAGTGCTTCTCCGGTTCTTAGCATAAACGCCCTTCAGCCTAGAGGCTGGGCGGAGAGATCGTCATGAGAATCAGAGATCCTGAAAGGCAGAAGGCATCTAAGGGTGGCCTGCCTCACTTCTCAATTCATGTTCAGCTAATGGGTTTCTGTAACACGCACTAAGCTGAGCATTTCGTTACGTTAATTCGTTTCATTTTACCCAATCTTCACAATAATCGCATACCATATAGCCTTTTGTCCTTTGAGAGGAAACAACCTAATTTTCCTCCTCAATGAATTTTAAACTAGAGGTTTGTCAAATAGCTGTTGACCTTGAGTGCTGCTGAGTCGATGCCATCGGTGACCTTGGAAGCCCGAGTTTCCGAGGCCGTGAACTGTGTGGAAGCAAACCACCCACCGCCCCTGTCCCCTGAGGATTGGGGTCAAACCACCCAGGTGTGCACTAGCGCTCCAGCCCGGATGCCCTGCGCCACCAGGGCCGCTTGTGAAAGGATTCCGCGGTAGCATTTCAGACTCCCCCTGCGGTCCCCTTCAGCTAGATCAGGAAATCAAGGCTTTTACAACTCTGGCCGATCCTGACCCCGTCCATACAACCTCCAGCATCTTGCCTGAAACACACGCCCAAAGAGGCCGAGAGTACAATGAACACAGGGACAAAGTGCAAACTGTCAAGGAAAATACCAATTAAAACGGAAACAAAACAAACCCCTCTCGTCGTAGATGCAGCGTGTTACAGATGCGCTTTGTTTCTGACAGTTCAAGGCGGTGAGAAACGTGCCTCGCCAGAGTCTTAAAAGAGAAGTCACCTCATGTTGCCTCGAGCTTGTTTCCAGAGTGGGAAGAGAGGAGATACAGAGAGAACGGCCTGATAAATAATGTATGAACAAACCCGCTCCACTGATCAGATCTGGTGATGAAAACTTCTTTGAAAACCCATGAGGAACATTTCTTAATGGAAATTATTTGCACTTCTCCTGGGGAGTCTTTTTTTCTTTCTTTCTTTTTCTTTTCTTTTTTTTTTTGGCTGCCATTAGTTTGATTTTGACTTGACAGTCACCACAGTGCAGAAAGGAGCAGCAAACACAATGAAAAGCCTTCCCACATGATTATTTTCGAAAGTAATAAGACATGTGTGACCTGGAACATCAGCCTTTCCAACGTGTCAGGTAAGGAACGCGGATGGTGATATTTTTTAAAACGGCCTCCAGCTGAGACAAAAATGCTAAGCGGTTTTAAAAGCGGCCTTTTGCTGCCGCTTTCTGGTCGATGTTGAAACTGCAGGATGCTCTTCTGCAGGCCTTCAAAAGGAAGAGACAGAGAATGGAGAGGTGGGGTGTGCAGGAAATATCTCGTCTATTAAGTAAGAAAATCCCCGTGGAAAGGAATTTCTACAGCCAGTCACGGAACTCCAGGTAGCTTGTGCCGGAGGATGTTCAATAGCAAGCCTCAGTGAAAAAGGACGCCACTCGGCCCTTGTTTCTGCCGTCACAGAATGTCTGCAGATGTCTGAAAGCGGGCTTGTGCTTTGGAAGCTTAAAACGAAGCAGCAATAGCATGGTGGCGTGGTTACTCCTACGGGCTTTGGGTGTCAGAGCAAATTTCTCACAATTACCAGATTTCTGAAATTTCTGAGAAGTTTCCTGATCTTAAATGTCATTTCCCCTAGATGGAAAGTGGAAACAATAATAATGGTTTTCTAGGACCATTATTCATTCTTATTCAATAGCCACTTACTGAGACGCTGCCGTAAGAATGAAATGTGGTACTAGGAGGGAAGTCCCTTGCGAAATGCTGGCCAGTAAAGATTCCCCATAAAGGTCGTGGCGACCTCCCCTTCTTATTCTGCTGATGAGCGAATCCAAATTTGAGGTAGTAAGAAAAACTACCCAGAACGACCTCACTGGTTCCCATGGGTCTATGAGAAATTAGATATGCCCACTGCACCCCACCCCATTTGTGGGGAGTTCCCTTATACGTATTGGGCTGCAATCCTCATGGTCGGCAGTTCGAAACCACCAGCAGCTCGAAACCACCAGCAGCTCTGCGGAAGACAAGCTGGACCTCGACAGTCTAGGAAACCCACAGGGGGTCACTATCATTCAGAATGAACTCGTTGATAGTGAGTGTGGTTTTTTTGTTTATTTGTTTGGATGGTTGTGAGGTTTCTTTGGAAGGGAGATCATAACAAGAAAAGATCACAATGACTGAAGAGGAAGACAGGTGCACAGATAAGAAATTGTTTGCAATGATTTTGTGGAGATGAATAAGAAAACATATCAGAATTCCATTCGGGTTACCCTAGCGCTTTGAAAGATGGTGGCGTGATTTGCTCAGCAGAAGACGTTTAAAAGAACGAGATTTAAAGTGATTCTACTCAGATCCTTTCGTGTGGTCACCCATGTTTGTTTTATGAGCAACACTTCGGGTAGGGGCAGAGGCTCAGATCCAGAAGAAGTTGAAGTTTATGTTCCTGGGATGGAGACGGAGCTGGGAAATAAAACTAGAAATGGCCCTCCTCCCTAGCGCAGTGCACTGGTGCTACCTCTAACTACGCGGGCTTTGAAGCGCTTAGCTGCTTAGCCTCACGATCACCACTGTTGCTGGGCTGTGCTGAAATGAGGAACCACGCTACACTCAACGGCGATCCTTTCACTCGTCTCAGACACGAGTCCTTACTGCGGTTCCAAGAACTGGCTAATCGAAGTGGCAACGATGCAGAATGTGATATGGTCGCAAATTTTAACCTTAAAATCCGTACCTCTCCGAAACATCATTTAAAACAAAGACTACATCGTTGCTTAAAAATATAATACTCACACAGAAAAGCAGCAAACACAAAAGTGTACACCAGGAAAGCATATAACACAATTGTGTAAAGATTGAATGCTGAGATTGACCAGCCTGAGTTCAAATTCCTGATTTTTCAGGTATAACCTTGGGCATGAATTCTCTGTTCCTTAATTTATCTACCTGTAAAATAAGAGGTTCTTTTTAATGAATAGCTAGCTTATTGAAGAATTAAAGGAATTTATTATCTACAGGTCAGTTACAACAAACCCTGATATATTTTGAAAGCAATGTATTTAATTTATCCATTTATTTATTTATTTTACAAAACAACCTTAGCACATTCAAAGTACGCTCCATCACACTGAATACATTTGTCAAATTGGCAATTCCATTCTTGGAAACATGTTTCAAATTCATCTGTTTGGATGACTGACAGCTCCTCCCTCAATGCTATCTTCACCTCTTCTATGTCGTCAAATCACTGTCCTTTCATGTCCCTCTTCATTTTCAGAAACAAAAAGAGGTCACATGGAGCAGAGTCAGGTGGGTAAGGTGCGTGGGGCAAAAGAGGCATGCTCTTTATTGCCCAAACCTGGCACACCGAGACGGCTGTGTGAGCAGGTACACTGTCGTGGTGGCAAACCCAGTCTCCATCTGCCAGAAATCAGTCTCTTTTTGGTCACCCATTAATATACAATCTTTTCAGAGCCTCTAAATAGAAAACTTGATTCACAGTCTGGCCCGGTGGGACAACTCCAAATGCACTATGAGTAGACGTTTTCGTCCAGAACAAGGTGTGTCATCGATGGACATTTTACCTTTTATGAAATGATAAAACCACTCGTATACTTGAGATTTTCCTATAGCGCTGTCCTTATAATAAGCTGTGTTCAACATCACAACAGTTTTGTGGCTTTTTTCCCAAGCAGGACACAACATTTCATAGCTGCACGCTGTTCTCTTAAATTGGCCATCACAAAAGCCAAGGTTTGAGCAAAACTGCTTTTATGAAAAAATTCACTGTGAGCAGAGAGAACCTTCCCAGGCGGCACCTCAGGGAGTTCGTTCTGGCCCAGAGCGAGTTGCTGGTTCTCGTGTATGTGTGTCTTTTGTACTGGATTCTTGGGGATGTGGTCATTATCTCTTTCTCCCACTCAAGATCGAATCATCAGGAGAGTAAAGATTGGGTTTCTTTTGCCCATTGCCTTATTCCTACATAGTTGTATCATACCTGGCACATAGTAGATGCTTAATAAACATTGATTGGATAGATTAAACTATTCCTCAAATTTAAAAAGAGTCATTCCCATCCAGTCAATTCCAACTCACAGTGACCCCCTAGGACAGAGAAGATGGTTCTTGTGGATTTCTGAGACTGTCAATCTGAGTGGACACAGCAAACCTCACCTTTCTCCCAAGGAACAGCTAGAGTAGCTGCGGGTGTTTGAACAGCCAACCTTGTAGTTAGTAGCCCAATGCACAGCCCTCGATGCCACTATAGCTTCTTCAAAATAACTAGATAAAAATAATATTGTGATAAGGGGCAAATGGGCAACTTTCCATACCCCTTCATTGAAGCCCTCTTTGTCACCTTGTTCCTTTCCACCCGTCATGCCCACTCTTTCCTCTTCTTGTGCCCACATGCTTAGCATCTTGTGGTGTCGGAGGCCCCAACAAAAACAATCGTGGTTGTAATCCATTGGCTTTGAAACAGGTCGCTACTGGTAAAGGGTGGATGCTCTAACACTGTATATACAAGGCATACTAACATTGCTCTGCCTTTCGGAAAATGGTTTGCAAATGACTCTGCTGTGCTGGAGTCTTGCAGCCCGTGCCTGGTGGGCCAGCAGGACTCTGGTATATGAGCTAACTGAGTCACCGAGGGGGCGGGGTGGAGAGCGAGCCCCACCTCCCAGAGTCAACCAAAGATAAATGCTGCATTCTATTTTCCAAAGTATCATCGTTCCAGAAAGCAGCCAAACAAGTAAAAATTGGATATCTCAGCATAAATAATACTTTATCTCCACTTGTCACCGATGGTTGCTGTTGACAAATTGGTATAAATATTTGCATTGCTAAAAAAAATGGAAGTCATTGTGCTGAAACCAGTGAATATGTTTTTGAACAGATGAAATGGGCCTGGTTTCTAACACAAGGAAAGACACTGCCCATAGAGAAATAGGGTTTCCAGGTGTCTCACAGTGATCAAGCTTCTTTGGGATAATGGAGAAAAATAACGGTAGGAATGAGAATACATTCAAAAACAGATAGAAGATATCCTGGGGAACAAGTCTTCCATAGTACACATCCGGACAGGTCTTCAGTGACGTATCTCAAAGTGAGATTTTATTTTCATTTACTCTAGCCACAAAAGGCATTGCTTTCAATGTTTAAACAACATCTTTATTCCTTATCAAGTATATTTTACATAATAACATCTCCATAACTTTGGTTAGCATAATAATAACAAGATCCAGAAACATAAGAACAAAAATTACGGAGATACCTAGAGACAGGTAACAGAGATGCTATACTTTGCCGTCCATATCCTGGGTTCTCGGGATCTCTGCAGAAGCGCTCTTCTTTGGAGAATTATGGTAATATTTGGTGAGTAACTTGGCAGATAGAAGAGGCTTTTTTATGGTCAGGACAGTCTGGGTTCCAGTCTGGATAAAGTCAGGTCCCTATGCCCAATTGTCTTATCTGTCAAATGGCAAAAATGGTGGTGCTTATATGAAAGGATTGTTTTAAGTAAAACCTAACACTGGGGACATAACCAAATCAGAAGGATCAAAACGCACTGTCTCGTGTGTGTCAGTCAGAGTGTGCACTCCAGCAGCCAGTGGGGGATGTTTGGAAGTGGATAGCCAGGACTTTGCTCAGGGCACCTATGTTCTTCTACTTTTTCTTCAGTAGCCAGAGGATCAGCTATTGGTAACTCAGGGACTCCATTGAACTTTAAACTAAAAAACAAACAAGCAAATGCGTTCACAGCAATTGAGCCTGTGCTGACTCATAGTGACCCTGTAGGACAGGAAGAACCACCGTGAGTTTCCCAGACTGTAACTCTTTCGTCCCCAGGAGCCTCTGCTTGTTTCAAACTGCTGACCCGGCGGCCGTCACCGGGCTCCTTCCAGTACATATGTTCACAGCGACTGGTGTCATTGGTCTGATTTTTACTCAGCCCCCAGATTTAAACCAGACAGCCCCAGGGTCTCTGGTTATTTTGTTACTTCTTTCATTCCCAGGTCAAAAGAGAGTCCATTAATTTAGCTCCATTTCCTAAAGTAACCATCTTATGTAATTAGCATCTCCTGATTGGTGTGTTTATTTTTTGGTGTTGTTTTTTACATAATTATCTTTTTCCCCCTCTTAAAAAACACTCCCACCCACATAGATTTTCAAATTATAGCTTTCATAGACTTTGCTAATGCCACTGTTCAGATGAATTGTTTTTCTTTTTTCCTTTTTTCCTCTAATCTCGGTACATCCGAAAACATCCTTTAGGACAGTCTATCAGTTTTTTTCCATCATATATGAAACTCCATCCCTAACAAAACCTGGGCTGGAGGGGGCAATTGATGTTGATATTGACATTTTTTAACCAATGGTGAAATGCCCCACTCTCTTATTCACCCCCAGGCATTTCCTTGATCAACTTTAATCAGGTCCTGGGTGACTGATTTCAAACGTAGGTGTTAAAAGGCACACCAGCCTTGAGTTAAAGGAAGGTGAATCAGACATATTGCCAGCTGGCCCATTCTCCTGCTCCACAGACAGTGACATCCAGCAGCTACCGGGCAAGATGCATGGCGATTGTGGGCTACGGGGCTTGGGACTCTCAGAATTCAGAAATGAATGCAACTGCTTCCTCCCATAACCATTGATTCCTGCAGTCTCGTTCTTGGAGGTGGGACATAAAGAGCAATGGCAAGGGAAAGCTTTCTTTGGGTCAGAAGTTTAGGGTTCTAACAATTACACAGAGAGCAAGAATTTTTTGTAAGCGCCATTGTGTGTTGTGTGTGCAGGTGTGTGTTTTAAATCATTTTATGTCTTGCTGTTCCAGTCCAACTTTACCTTCAGATAGTAAAGACTGAATGCTGAAGTTTACCAAAAGGATGCATTTCATTTCAGATAAGAATTAGTGTGATTGCGGGTTCTTTCATCACATGATAAGCAGATATCCCACTGGGTAACAAGGTTAAAGGAGAACACAGAGATGTTTTCGCGGATAGATGATCCTAGCGCACTGCCATCCTCCAGTGCATGATCCTAGCACGCTGCCATCCACCAGAGCACATCAACCTAATTTTCTCAAGCTGTGAAATGAACAAAGTATGGGACCATTCACCACTCAAGAAAGTTCTACGTGTGCCTTAAAGACCTGGAGATCACCTTAAAAGAAACCAAGACATGCCATTAGTTCATTTCTCTTGTGTGGAGATCAAAATAATAATAAAATAAACACTTGCCACCTAGTCAATTTCAACTCATGTGAGCCGCATGCGTGGCAGAGTAGAGTAGACTGGCGCTTTCTCGGTAGGAGTTTCAAGGCAATGAACTTTCAGAAGCAGAGTGCCTGGTCTTTCTGCCAAGAGTCACCTGGGCAGGTTCAAACACTCCATCTATTAATTAGTGGTCAAGTGTTTACCCATTTGCACCACCCAGAGACTCCTGTGTGGTGGTTAGACCCTATCATTTGAAAGCTCCATCTTTCCCTAGACAAATACAAATAAGTATAAGTCTCTACTTATATACGGATATGTATAAATGAAAGAGCCTGGTGGCGTAGTGGCTCAGCATCCAGATGCTAAGCAAAAAGTTGGTGGTTCGTACCAAGTAGGGGCTTCATCAGAGGAAAACGCGCTGTTTCTGAAAACTCACACCCTTGAAAAGCCTGACAGAGAGCTCCTGCTACCCTATAGCAGCAGCGGTTCTCAACCTGGCGGGGGGGGGGGGGGGGGGTCGCGACCCCTATGGGTGGACTCTTACAGGGGCCGCCTGAGACCACGGGAAAGCACATATTACCGATGGTCTTAGGAACCAAGACACTGCTCCTTTATCCGTCTCCAGGCGGGTCCGCCCACATGCAGACAGGCCCACATACCCAGCGTGAAGACTGTTACCCATGCTACTCCATGCTTCAAGACAAAAGTTCATTGATTTGTCATTAGAAAGAAACATTTCACAATATATAATTGCACATTTTTTTGTGATGAATCACTATGCTTTAATTATGTTCAATTTGTAACAATGAAAATGCATTCTGCATATCAGACATTTACGTGACAATTCATCACAGCAGCAAAATTACAGTGATGAAGCGACAACTAAAATCATTTGATGGCTGGGGGTCCCCACCCCAAGGCCTGTCGCTGTATTAAAGGGCCGCGGCGTGGGGAAGGAGGAGGACCTCTGCTACAGCAGAGCTGTGTCAGAATCAACTTGGCGACAATGGGTTTTTATTTGTTGTTGCAGGGGGAGGGGTGTTATTTAGGTATAAATTGCTGAAGCCTCAAGTCCTGAGAGATTTCGTTTATAGGAAATTGAAATGTTTATATAACCTTTACTGCATAATTTGGCATATTGCCTGGGCTCATTTAATGAGCTTCTGTTCCTTTAAGAAGGATACTAGTACTATATCTATCTATAGGATAGATAGATATAGATATATAAAGTTGATGCATCTAAGTCTTGGGATGTATGGCCAAAGGTTAAGTTATAGGTTCCAAACTTAATGAAAAAGCCCAACAACTATATTTAGGGTCTGTTCCAAAATGTACTTGCTTAACCACTTCAGCATGAAATTTGCTGAAAGAAGGATGAAAAATAATGAAATGTTCTCTGCTGTCTAATTAAACAGGCATTTTTTAATGTGCACACATAAAGGAGAGGGTGAATTTTAGGAAACGGAATAACAGAGATGGGATGGGATGAGCCTGTCTGGGTGGACTGCTCCCAATCCTTTCCCTGTGAAAAGGAACCATGCAGAGAAGAGAGTCAAGGACTCTGTTTCCATATGCAGAAGACAAAGCACCAAGCATCTGAGAAGGAGTAATGTAGCCTCCACTCTCTTCCTGTTTCCCTGCTTAAGGGTCCAATTAAAATAGAAAAAGGCTGGAGATTGTGTTTATCTGCTACCAATAGCTATATATTATGCACTTTGATTTCTTGGGCATCACGAGAGCTGGGCGTGTGGGAGGAAAGAAGCAAGGAGACCGGTGACTGACATCTGCTCATCACAAAGGGCAGTCTGTCGATGGAGCACTAAAGCCATTCCTTCCAAGATGGCTTATCAAGTGGGTGGGTGACAGGCCACTGAACCCTGCGCCAGGTCAAGAAGGAGCAGAGACTACATGAGGTCACCTACGGGTCTGGTTGTGAGGATTCCTTTACAGAGGTTTCTCTCAGTCAATGTCAGTGTCACTGTGCCCACTATTATATACAAGGGACCCAACCACCCTTCCGTGAAAAGCAAGGAATTGCAGCAAACAGCTGGAGACATGTGAGGTTCGAAATCTGAAACGAATGTGCAAATGAGTTAATAGTTCTGTCATTTAATTGATTGCAAAGTGTTAGTGAAAGGTACGCTTCTATGATGATCCAGACTACTTTTGTGTATTCTGTTGTTGATAGGTGCTCTGGAGCTGATTCTGATCCACAGAACCTGCCTGGCCCTGTGTTAGCCTCACGGTTCAGAACAAAACACTTCCCAGTCCTGTGTATCCTTGCCACTGGTGTTCTGTTCGAGCCTATCCTTGCCACCACTCTGGCAATCCATATTGTCGAAGGTCTTCCCCTCTTTCTCTGCCCCTCCACTTCACCAAGCATGATGGCCTTCGCCAGGAATTGGTCTCTCCTGACAACATGTCCAAAGTACACGAGACAAAGTCTCTCCATCTTTTCCTCGAAGGAGCATTCTGGCTGTACTGCTTCCAAAGCAGCCTGGCTGGGTCTTTGGGCAGTCTCTGGTGCTTCCAGCACTCATCGCCAGCACTGTAATTCAGGGCTGCATCACTCCTTCTTCAACCTTCCCTATTCCTGCCCCACTTTCACAGGCATACAAGGTGATTGAGAAGACCATGGCTTGGCTCAGGTCCACTTTGTCCTCAAGGTAACACGGTTGTTTTCAACATTTTAAATAGGTCTAGTGCATCAGATTTACCCAACGCAACGTGTCCTTTCATCGCTTGACTGCTGCTTCCATGAGCAATGATTGTGGATCCAAGCAAAGTAACATTCTCGACAGCTTCAATCTCTTCTCTATTTACCATGAGGTCTCCTACGGGTCTGGTTGTGAGAATTTTGGTCTTCTTTACATTGAATTCTAAACCATACTGAAGACAGAAATCCTTGATCTTCATTAGCAAGTGCTTCAAGTGCACCATCAGTATGTTCAAATTATAGAACATGATCATTAATACATGCAAGTAAAATTCTGATGAAGATCATCCAGCAACAGTTGCAGGAGTACATGGACAGGGAGGTTCAAAGGTTCGGGCCGAATTTAGAAGAGGATATAATGGATATCATTGCTGATGTCAGAAATACTAAAACAGAGAATACCAGAAAGATATTTACTTACTTTTGTTGACTATGCTAAGGCATTGCGCTGTGTGGACCATAACAAACTAGGAAGAGCCTTGAGAAGAGTGGGCATCTCAGAACGCTCCATGGTGCTCATGCGGAACCTGTACGTGGATTAAGAGGCGGTTCTGTGAACAGAGCAAGGGAATACAGTGTGGTTTAAAACCAGGAAAGGTATGTGCCAGGGTTGAATCCTCTCACCAGACTTATGCAGTCTCTGTTCTGAGAAAATCATTAGAGAAGCTGGATTCTATGAAGAAAAATCTGGCATCAGGATTGAAGGAAGTTTTATTAATAGCTTGCAATATGAAGGTGACACAACCTTGCTTGCTGAAAGTAAAGAGGACTTAGAGCAATTGCTGGTGAAGATCCAGGATTGCAGCCTACATGTATTATATTGTGACTTTTTCCCCCAACAAGTTGGCAAGGATCACTGTATTGATAACCTTCCTATGATCATGTGGTTGCCAAAATAATTGTGCAAAGTGTCAAGAGTACAAAGTGGCCATGCCCAAATCCCAAACCCATTGACACTGAGTTGATGTTGATACACGGAAACAGTACAGGGTCCATCCCACAGGATTCTCAAGGATGCAGACGTCAATGGCAGGAGATTGCCACGATGTTCTCCTAAGGAGTTTTGGTGGATTCAAACCACCAACCTTTTTGAAGCTGGTCTCTTTCGACATGGCCCTGGTCTGGGCTTGTTCCCAGTTCAGTAACTTCCTACCGCTACAAAACTCTGGCTGTTGGTGGTTTCCTGGGTACTGTCAAACACAATTTATGCTTGTGATGTTACATCAATCCCCCAGTTAATATGTCTGGTCTTTGCTTATTAACTAACACCAAATAATAATTATTAAACAATAATCAAAACAACTGTATAGCTTCAAAATCCTTTGGTTAGCTTACCTTTTTGTGAATAGGCCTCATGGAGGCGTACACATACCGACATAGTCTACCTGCAACACTTTTTGTTCATGTCTTTCTCTACATACCGCCAAGCCATGCATTTTTTGTATCTACCTGGAACAAATTAGTTCAATTTCCCCACTCTTTCAAAATCGAAAGAAACTGATAAAAACATTATATTCCAATGTAGAATATATTTAATTTCCTTGGAAGTCACTGTTGGATCCTTTTTAGCCATGGCCCGGTGTCTTTTAATTTGTTATTTTCCTATGCTAATCTCACTAATACAAAGCTTGGCTAGAGACTATGCATTTTATTACACCTATGCCTCTATTGTCTGCATTTTCTGTCCAGGTGAGAAGGGGCGCTCTTGAAACTGGAGTCACCTGCATCTCGGGACCAGGGCTCCTTTTCTATATAAATTGCTCACATGTGTCATAAACTGTTGGTGAACTGGTGTTGAGTGGATCTTGGATTTCCTTGTGCAAGGAGGCCCTACTCTCCAAGCAACTGACTTACGGCTAATGTAGTGTGAAGCTGGCTTCTCCAAGTGGGGTTCTTATTTCAATTCCAACCTCCGTCAGTGGTGATTGAATGTCATCACCTATAGATTGATTTTTGATCCTAAAATACCGCAAAGCATTCATCTCAGGATTGTTCCAAGGAGGTGACCATCAGCATTGAAAAAGCCACTACCAGCAGAATGTTTCATCAATTAATACATGCCATATTTTATGAAAATCTGAAGCAAGTCCAAGTTCTCCCAAAGCCAAAGCCAAGTCTAGGTGCATGGAAAATGTTAGTGACTTCCTTCCCCAGAGTTGGCTCTGTTTAATGCATACTTTGCAAAGTTTGGGGTTTTAGGTAAATAATGTATTTGGTGGTTTCCTTTTGGTGGCAACCAGAAAGCCAGGTGAAGGCAAAGAAACTGACTTTGCTTTTCCATGCATGGGCTTAATTTAATCTGGATGATTCTGAGGCCCTATTCATTAGGAACAAAAGCAACAACAAAAACAGATTTGCATCATTAGAAGTACCCAAGTTTCATCATTTAATCGCCTTCTGTTTGGTTTTTTGAGGGATTTTAGTGGACAAAACTGGGAAAATGTGATTCTTACTAAAATGAGTTCTCCACTAGAACAAAGATTATTAACCACACTGCTAATTAATCAGCTAGAGCAGGAGTCACGTGTGGAAAAAAGGGTGGCAACAAAAATAAGAGTGTACTCCTTATGCAGTCATTGTGAAGACAGACAGGATGACGGGCACTTACAATGTGGGCACCCCTCAGGTGACAACACGAAGATGCTCTGTCTGTCTTTTCTACATTTTACTGTTAATCAGATGCACTACATGCAAAACCTGCTGCTGTGTGCACTCTGCTGATGTTATCTTTTTCAGCTGTTCACTTGCAGGTATTCAAAGATCAGCTATATAAAGATACTGATCATCGATGACGATAATAATGAAAACCCAAAAAAAGTTATTCAGTTTAGAAACAACTACGATGGGATTGTCAGAATGGACCCCCTTCGTAAGGGAGGTGCTGCCTGTCCTAACAAGAGGATTTTGAAGGGAGGGAGGGAAGAAACAAGGCAGTGGGGAGGCAAGAAGGGAGGGAGTGAAGGAGGAATTTACAGTATCAAATTTATGATATTCTTAGAAAAAGAGATTGGGATGATAGTTATTCAGCTCGCCAGAAGGTTGGTAAACAAAGGTAATCATAGAAATGTATACAAAGATTAAGTATTTTATTTTATCTCAAACACATTAATATGCATCCTCTTAGCAATATTGTGCCGAAGGAGAACAGCGCATACTTGGGAATGTCTCCAGTGGTTGAGGCCTCCGATCTCTCTTGCATAGAGCCACATGCATCATATCAGCTAGGATTCTCAGTGTTAATATCCTTAAAAAGAGGAGAAAATGTAAGCACTTAATGAGCAATCTTAGTACAAAACTTCAGCAGATTTTTTTCTGTAATTTTTTGAAACCTCTCACCAATCCTTTCTGTGTTTTTTTAAGAAGACAATTTGCCTTTATTAAGTTTTCCAATTTACTTCTCCGGAAGCAAATTTCTTGTGTAACACATAATTAACTGACTTAGGTAACATTAAGTTACATAACGAGAATAATGGGCACACCTCACACAAACCTGAGACTAAAGGCAAGTAACTCTTCGTAAGTATGTCAATCACCTAGTGGTAGCATGTGCTGGGTTTAACTCTCAGGGCTATGCACATCCTGGGAGCATCAACCGTACATCTGTGTCTTATAGGTATTGGCATAAAAATGCTACATAAATAATCACCTAACTCCATTGGCTTAAAAAAAAACAAACATTTCTTTTTCTCACTCACAAGTTTTGGGGTCTCTGTGGTTCAGCTTAGCTGGGCTCCAGGCTGTAGATTGGGTTGAGGTGCCTTGGCTCTCTTTGTAGGAATCCCAGGCTAAACGGGTAGTAGGGACCTCATGTTTTTCTCGCAGTGAAACACAAGGGAACCATGCCAACCTACAACGATAAATGTAAAGTCTCTGCTTTTGTCACAGAAGGAACCCTGAGGGCAGTCATGGATTATGAGTTGGACTGATAACCACAAGGTCACCAGTTCAAATTCACTAGTTACTCATTGAGAGAAATAATGAGGCTTTCTACTCTTATAAAGATTTGTAGTCTCAGAAACCCATAGGGGCAGTTTTACCCTGCCCTAGGGTCACCATGAGTCAGAATTGGCTCTTAGGCAGTGAGTAAGCTTGTAGCTCATTCACTACTATCCCAATAATTCATAGAGCCAGGCCCAAAGCCCTGGGGCAGGGAAATACACTTCATCCACCATGAAGCCGCATCAAGCATAGTCAGGGGAAAGAATTAGAAGCAAAAATTCTACCTAGTAAAATTATAACAGGGAGAAAAGGGCAGGGTGTTTAATCCAGAGAATCAATGAAGTGGAAGGCAAAAAAGATTCAATTTTACTGGGTAGCAAATGAAGTAATGAATACCGTGAACTCTACATTTATTTTTTGATTCGTTCATTCACTAATCCATACATTCATCAAAAAAGCATTGTATTTCTTGTATGTGTCGTGTACTCTAGAAGACTGAGAGATTAAAGGAAGTATCACCTTTGCCCTTGAGGAATTAATGGATTATTGACGTAAGTGATAAAAAAGAATGGTTCTAAAAATAGATAAATAAAACCAGTGAAAGAGACCACATCTTGCTTCATTGACGTTGAAGGCTTTTATTAAAGTAAAGGTTTGCCTTCCTAAGCGTGGTTCTGCCTGGCTAATACTAAAAGCAGCCACCATGCTGTGGTCATTGCCAGCAGCAAATAATTGTACATTACCTTTGATCCCATCCCTTAAGACGAGAACATTCTGTAGTGATAGTCAGAAGACGACATGAGCAATGTCAGATCATCAAATGGGTAAGAAGGCTCCTGGGTTAAGTGGCTGATGACTGGCTAAAAGGTTGAAGTTTGCACCCGCCCAGAGAGGCCTTTGAAGAAAGGCCTGGTGGGAAATCTGGGGAGCAATTTTCCTGGACACACACGGTGCTGCCAAGAGCTGAGATCAACCTGACAGCAACTAACA
This sequence comes from Tenrec ecaudatus, assembly GCF_050624435.1. Classification (NCBI taxonomy): domain Eukaryota; kingdom Metazoa; phylum Chordata; class Mammalia; order Afrosoricida; family Tenrecidae; genus Tenrec; species Tenrec ecaudatus. The sequence continues at coordinate 22,157,286 of NC_134543.1, forward strand.
ATAACACCGAACAGAGGACGGAAGTGTTGATGAGAAGGACTCTCACTGTCCTTTCCTTATGGCCACGGAGGCCATTTCAACTCACAGCGACGCCACAGGAAAGAGTGGAACCGCTCACAGGTTCCCGCAAAGGGAGAATCAAAGTCCAACAAAAGCAAATGCTCTGCCATCCTGCTGAGCAGCCCTGGAGGAAGAGGTCGAACCGCCCTCAGGCCTTCTGCGGCTGTGTCTCTTTAGAGCAGTAGAAAGCCTCCTGGTGCTCCTCAGAGTAGTGGGTTTGAATCCTTGGCCTTGTGGTTAGCAATCCAAGGAATAGCCCACCAGGCCACCAGGAGCCCTTCCCGTTTGCAAGGTTGTGCTTTTTCTGAAAGAAGGCATCTTTGTTTGGCAGACGACCTCAAACCACTCACAGTTGGGTTGGCAGTCAAGTGTGGATGACTGCCCCACCGCAGACTCGGGCTGTCCTTGTAGAAACACACCTGTCTCTCTTGTGATGAGCAGACCAATGAAAAGTTGATGTAGGTAAATTGTCTGGAATAGAGAAAATAGCATTCTATCATAAAACAGGTGCATTTCATTTTTTCTTAAAGTGGGTTTAGAGCTTAAACACTAGGAAAGAAACGACAGAACGCTCCTGCTTGCTGTCAGGCAAAGTCTAGCCAGTTAAGTGTTGATTCCTCTAGCTAACTTCCCGGATTGGTCTTCTCCTCAAAAGACTGGGTTAGATGAAACCCTTAGAATCCTTATATCCTAATACTCTCTCTATTGCCATCCATATGGCTTTGCGTTATAATTACTATGTGCGCATTTAAGTTTCTTCAGATCCGAGCCTGTATCATATGTGGCTTTATAGATTTAGTCTCGAAGAGAATCATCCATGACTATTCTAAAACACTGGTAACTCTGCTACAGGTTTCCCTAATGTGTGAAAATCTATTGATTTCATTTTAGCTGAGAATTTCCCAGAATTTGCTGGAGAACAAACTCCGTGCTGTCTCGTAAGGTATAATCACTGTTGCTATAGCCCTCAGGTCCAGCTTCAATAGGGCAAATTGATATTTTATTCTTCAAATGGAGATTTAAATACTGGTGTAGTTATGGAACTTAGAAAATAAGATCCAACTATTTAATCTGCTATTTTGGGGCATTTTGACAATTAATGCACCACAACTCAAATCGTGGTATTTCATAGACTGGAAATAACTTTCTCCTACTATGCCAGCCTTTTAATAGGCCATGAACAGGACTTAAGAAAATGTTTGAAGGCTAACTTTAGGAGACAAATGAGGATTTATTTAAATGAAAACTTTTATATTATAATTGAGTAAACAGAGATCCTGAGAGGCTAGGAGACTTGCACAAGATTATCATGATTGTCATAAATGGCAGATCTGGGACTTACATGAAGCCAAATTTACAACCAGAAAGAGAGAGAGAGTGAAAGGAGGGAGGGGGGGGAAAGAGGGGGAACAAAGAAAAGCCAAGAATGAAGGATAAAAGAATTATTCAATATCTTGCTGTTTTGCATGTCACGTGTGTCACCTATGATTTGCCACCTTGACAGCTCTTCAGAGACATTACTCAACCAAGAACCCCATGCATTTCTCTACAAAGAGCCGCAGAATAAGGAAAGGCTCTCTTCCGGTACAGTGAGTTAAGTGGTGGACGACTCACCACACGGTCAGTAGCTTAAAGCCCAGCCACTACTCGGAAGAGAGGCAAAGCTTTCTGCTCCTATAAATATTGATACAGCTGGACATCCACCATGGCAGTTTGACTCACATCTGGAGCCTTCTGAATCACCTGAGCCTCTTTACATCACTGCGGTGAAATGAAAACGCTCTGTGGGGATCTTCTCTCTATCGCCTGCAGCTCCCACTAAACGAGGGGGTGAGACATTTCAAATAGGGGGCATGAAATTCTACTACAGAAGACTGGCCAGTTTTTTCACGCTATGGGTATAAAGTAAGCCATTTCAGAAAGTGAAACAAGAGAAACACAAAACAGGAGTGCAGCATGTTCAAGATCCCGTCATGGAAAGGTGGCAGCACCGAGATCATGAGACAGAGTAGAGGCGCAGAGCCAAGACCCTGAGGGGAGCAGCAGGCATCTCAGTCCACCGAAGTAAAGTTGAGTGAATCAGGAGACAGGCACTGTGTACAACTTGCCATAGCAGGACAAAGACCAAGGCACTTGTGACTGCTAGTCTGAAGACCCAAATGAAATACATCCTTTCATTTCTTCATGGCTGCTTCCATGAGCATAGATTGTGGATCCAACAAGACATAACTGTTGCCAATGTCCACCTTTTCTCCATTCATCATGATGCTACCAATTGACGCAGTTGTGGGGAATTTGGTCTGCTTACTTTGAGTTGTAATCCATCCTGAAAGCTGCCATCGGTGACCTCCATCAGCAAGTGCTTCGAATCTTCCTGCTTTTAACAAGCAAGTGTTGTCATTTGCTTATCGCAGCTTGTTAATAACTTTCCAACTAACCCTGATACCCTAATATTCTTTATATAAGCCAGCTTCTCTTAATACTTGATCAGCATACAAATGAAACATGTATGGTGAGAGGATACAACCCTGCACACTGGATAAGTCGGCTTTCAGTCTGGAAGCTGTGCTGGTAACCTGTTCACTTTGGGTGACCCTGCTGGTATGTGAAATACTGGTTACTTACCTTCTAGCCTGACAGCCACACAGAAGCCACCACAGCCTAACAAACTGACAGGCAAGCGGTGGATCTTCTCCCTAGCAGAGTTTTAGCACCCCAAATTACCTACTTTCTGCTGACATCATTTCTCTTTTCTTGGGTCAGTTACCAAAGGAAAACGAACATTATTTATGTGTCCCCACACTTAACTTATTTTGTGTTCTACTCCATGACGGGCACAAGTGGAGGGTCACAATGCACTGCACCACCCACGCTCCGTCCCCTTTTGTGGAATAGTCTGTGATAATCAATCTTGGTTCCACCTGTGGTCAATGAAACATAAGAGAAAAATATCCCTGGGTTCTTCTCGGAACATGGAAAGCACAGCTTTTGAAAGTTGTCTTCTACCTTGCTCCGGGTGCAACATTCAGCAGGCTTTCAGTAGACGACATAAAGAGGCCACCGCACGAGAAGACCTACTCCGCACAGCAAGTGCGGAGCATTCATACCTTCTTTGACGGTATCCCATAGAGGATGTAAGTGGATGTTTTCTCTGGCACCCAGAGGCCTTTGCAAAGTCCCGGAGTCATTTCAGGATGGGAAATTAATCTGAACAGCTCTGGGATGCAGCCACTGAAAGCTATATTTTGAAGCTTACATTTATAAATGGGTTGGCTAGATTCTGCTGCTTTTAAGGCACAATAATTTAGATGATTGCTTACATCTTTTTAACGACCTCACTAGTTAGACTGTATTTGAATAGCTGAAGACCAGGGACTCTGTTACAAATCTCTCTGGGAAAACTGTCTGCTAATTTATTAAGTAAGGACTAATAGTTTCTGCGACCATAAGAATTCACAACACATGTGAATGTGATGATACAACGGAAAGTTCACAAGAAACCTGGGACAACCTGTAATTGGGCCTCTTCACATAGGAAGGCAAAAAACCTATAGAGCCTGTGTGTTGCGATCCCTTTGAGGGTTGAACGACCCTTTCACAGGAGTCACCTAAGACCATCAGAAAACACATATTTCTGATGGTCTTAGGAACCGAGACACCGCTCCTCTATCCATCTCCAGGATAGTGTGCCCACATGCAGATATGTCCACATATGAGTACCCAGCATGAAGACGGTTACCCATGCTACACCACACTTCAAGACAAATTCCATTGATTTGTAAGTAGAAATAAATATTTCACAATATATAATTATATACTGTTTTGTGATTAATCACTATGCTTTAATTATATTCAATTTGTAACAATGAAAATACATCCTGCATATCAGAGACTTACATGACGATTCATAACAGTAGCAAAATTACAGTTATGAGGTAACAATGAAAATAATTTTATGGTTGGGGGGGTCACCACAACATGAGAACCTGTATTAAAGGGTTGTGGCATTAGGAAGGTTGAGAGCCACTGTCCTAAAGCAACTGACTCAGCTTCCTTAGAGATCAATGACCTAGTCTACTCATCTGTGTGAAAGTCTCCTTGCCCATATCTGCCCTTCTTCCATCTGTTTTCAAAGTACCATAGGTGAAATCTTTTGAGCTGTGTAAGATTTATAATACAACCCCAAACACAACTCACTGTAAATCCATCACCAGGAAAAGTCTTTTTGATTACGCTGTTTGATCACACCAAAGTACCACTGTGCGTAGAGATGTTTCGTAGTCATTCCTTACCTATTACCTGTTGTCAGCATTGAAGTTTGCGAGCATCCAAATGAGATGAGTACTTGGCCATGGAAGCTCCTTTAAAATCATAGTATCAATTTCAAAGAAAGCTAATTTCAAAAAGCAAAGGGGTAAATTTAGTTTTGTGTATGAGTAAATCAGAGCGAGATGCCTATCATGGATTTAATTATTGCCCCCTGCTCCCCCTCAAATATATGTGTCGTGAACCCTAACCTCTGTGCCTGTAGTTACAATCCCATTTGGGAATAGGTTATCCTTAGGATGCTAATGAGAAAGGATTAGGGTCGGATGTGTCTTCAGTCAATGGCATTTGAGACATAAAAGAGATTAAACAAGCCAGCGAGAAAAGTATAGTTGGAGAAAGAGATGCCAAGCTACAGGGAGATCACCCAAGAGCAGTGACACAAGGAGGCAAGGATCATCCTAGAGAGCCACCAGGGAGCGAGAACCTCCTGTGGAACTACCCTTGCACTTCTGTAGTTGCTTCAATTGTGAGAAAATAAAATATTGTTCCTTAAAGCCCCTCTACCCACACATTTGTGGTACTTACACTAGAGAGGCACTTGATAAGAAAGACCATCTCTAGGATCAAGTTAGACACCTAATGATAAAGGTCTATTGTGAAAGAAAGAAATAGGCAGGTGGCTGTGCGCTCAGTAATGCCCAGTTAGCACGCCGAGTAAACCCCTATGCCTGTCTTCAAGAGAGACACAGACCTTGGACATGCCTTTGGACATGTGGACTTGAGTGTCCCAACTTGAACGCAGGCCAGGAGATCTGAGTTCCAGCAGAATCAGAGGAATGTGAGAAGATTAGAAACTGGGTGGAACCATCGTGGAACCATCTAGTGACTGCTGTGTAACTTAAAAAATATATTAGTAATAGGGAATTTGTCCTCCTGAATTCATCCATCCTCTAACAATTCAATGTTATTTCCAAGCAATGCACTAGATGCTTTTAGACTTCTTGTTTCTTCACAGTCATTCATGGTCTTGACCAAAACTTGTCCTATCTCTATACCTCTGTTTGCACTTGTTTCCCTTGGAGAGGTAGTGCTAAAAAAATTTCTCAGGGAATGTTGCATGGTTTTAGAAAAAGAAAAGAAGTTAAAAATCTATCTACATTTCTATTTGGGGATGGGGGCTGCAGTGTGTTCTCCTTTAACCACATCCAGCGTGAGGCTATTCAGAGGTGCTTTGTAGTCATAGAGAGAAAGTCAAATAGCGGGAAGACAAGCAGGCTTGTAACTTTAAAGCAGGAGAGAAAAAAAAAAAACACTTCCTGATACCCAAGAGAGATGGGGACTACAAAATGTCCTCTTAGCTTGGTGATTGCAACCGGCAAGAGAGAATTTAACAAGCTTGGCAAAGTAGCTCAGTGGCAATCTGCCACTAAGCATCCCGCATCCAAAGATGGTCCTTTGTTTAAACAGGCCCGGCTGTCTGGGGTTCCTTTTGCCCTTTCTGGTTTTCTCCTGGTTGACAGATGAGTTCTTCCCAAATGAATTCAGCTACCGAGCGAATAATCCAAAATTCAATTAAAATTTTAAAAAGGAGAAAAAGAAAAGAAAACACTCTAATGTAGTAATCCCAGAGACTCTGTCTTAATGAGCATGCTGACTGTGGCCAAGTTAAAACTGTTGTGGGAATCATAATTCGGAATTTCCTGCTCCATTTATATTCTCCGGGGCCAAATTGCCATAATGATCTTTCTTATATTGAAATTCCATCTTTCAAGAAGGCAACGAATAAAAATAACCTAACTTTATATCCCAAGTAAATTGAAGAGAACAGTCAGAAGGTGACCTTCAGCATGTCATTTCACCTTCTGAAGCTCATCACTGAAATGAAGGTTTTGGAATTTCCCCCCCGTGCCAGCACTAACACTATATTATTCTGTTACACAGGTGCTACCCAGTAATTGAGGCATATATAAGCCACACAGGAGTTAGAAGGAGCACTGGACCACTAAGTAAAGGCAGTTAGAATGGTATATCACCATACAAGCCAATCATTTTTGCCCTTGGTTCTTTCCCCATTAGCTGTCAACACCTAATAATGCTGCTTCTACAGGAATTTTAAAATAAATATGCTTTTTAATGATCCAATGTCTACAGGATGGTTTGAATCTAAGAAAGTAAAAACTGTTCGTGAAGAAAAGGTGACAATCATGAAGAAATGGTCCCCATGCTTGTTTTATATTATACTCTGAAACTATTTTTCCTGAAGTTCTTATTTCACGGAATAAGGCTATATCTGCCCATGACAACCTATGATTTGCAGCATCCTTAATTAGTGAAGACATAAGACAGAATGGAAGGTTCTGATGGCAGAGAAATGCAAGTAAAGACCATGTTTGATGACAAGAGAGAGGCTGGTCTGTTTTTCTTCCTGGTATTGTGGGCATTATAATTAGTACATGCATCTACCATCCTTAAAACAACTCTTATCCAGATGATAGAAATTCAGCCACAACATTTTTATAAAAGGAAAGAATTTGGATGGAAAAGAAAGGATTGAACATAATGGTATCCAGCTGTACAAAATGAAGAAATATGAGAGTTTAAAATCAGGGAAGGTGTGCGTCAGGGCTGCATACTTTCATCATGTTTATTCAACCTGTATGCTGAACAAATCATCTGAGAAGCTGGTTTATATGAAGAAGAGTGTGCCATCAGATTGGAGGAGGCCTTATTAACAGCTAGAGATATGCACATGGCACAAGCTTGCTTGTAGAAAGTGAAGAGGAATTGAAATCACTTGCTGACAAAGATCAAGGATTGCAGATTACAATTCAAAGTAAAGAAAATCAAAATCCTCACAACTAGACCAATGGGTAACGTCATGATAAACAGAGCAAAGATTGAAAGTGTCGAGGATTCTGCCTTGCTTGGATCCATTATCAATGCTCATGGAAGCACTGGATAAATCTGCTGCGCAAGACCCTGCAAGGTGTTGAAGAACAAGGATGTGACTTTTAGGACTAAGGTGTGCCCAGTGCAAGCCACAGTTTACTCACCTCACGTGCATCTGAGAGGTGGAGACTGAATGAGGAGAACAGATGTGTTTGAATTGGGGTTCTGGTGAAGAATATTGAAAGTACCATGGGCTGCCAAATGACCAAACTCAGCCTAGAAAGAAGTCCAGAGGGATGCTCTTTAAATCCAAGATGGTGAGACGTTGTCTCAAGTACGTTGGACTGTTTATCAGGAGAGACCAATCCCCGGACAAGGACCCCCTGCTTAGCAAAGTAGAGGTAAGTCAAAAAAGAGGACGGTCATCAGCAACATTAATTGATAGAGTAGCTTCCACAAGGAGACCTGACGTAAGAGCAATTGTGAGTCTGGTGCAGGAGCGAACAGTGTATCAGGCTGTCGTATGTAGTGTGGCTTCCGAGTCAGAACCAACTTGATGGCACCTAACAACAACAACAACAACAACATGAGGGTTCAAGGCCCGGTCTCCACTTAGAGATGGGCTTGGTTTTGAATAAGATATTAGATCTCTTTGAACTTAGATGCTCACCCTTAAAATGGTTGGACTGGATTTAATGGTATTTATTGTGCATTCCTTTCTAATTCAAATATTTCAGGACTGCAGGCAACAAGAAAAGAGTTATGATTTGAACACTCAAATGAAAATGTGGAATCATTTAAATTCCCAGTTTGTAACCTTTTGTAAAAAGATCAAGAAAAGTTCGGGTGTTTTTACTTCTTTCCTTTTCAGTTGATTTCCTTGTTTTTATTGTGCGATATAGTAAGTCCTAGAGGTATATCATTCTGTTTTCTTTCCATCCTGTCAGTTCAAGGGGATACATTTTACCCTTAGCACCCCTCCTAGATTCTGAATTCACAATATGCCAGAAGATCATCAAAGTTGTCTTGTAACTCCCTCTAGGGATCCAGGCACAGTTATTCAAATGTTTTCCACTTACATTCAACCCTGGGAGAGTTCAGGGAGTTAGTATAAAGCTCCTGTCAATGATCCGAGATGGAGGGGTGATCGGAGTCATTGAAATGTAGATAGTAGAGAGAAAATGGCTCCGAAGCACTTAGCGAGTCTAAGATGAAAAGAATCATATTAGCGCCAATGAGCATCATTCCATAAAAATTCCCTTTGTGACTGATGAGAAGAAACCCAAGTCTTCAAATAAAACATTTAATTTGCACCTGACAGCAATTTTCAGAGGATGGAACAGGCAATGTTAGTAATTCCATTCTTAGCCCAGGGAAAAACTGCCTCGGAAGAGCATGGCAATAGAATAAATGTCTGGTTCTTGAACAGGAGAACCTCTGAAGGGAAAGGCCCTCTAGCACAAAAGACTAAGCCTCTGCCCCTCCACCCCCCGCCCCCGTTGGCCTGAATTCCACTAACTTTCAATTAGCAAGTAAAGGGGATCACAACTCGTGTTTTCCAACACTGACCTAAGTCACACACGCACACACACACACACACACATTTTGAAGTCAACAAGCAAATTCCAAAGGTCTTCCACCTATGGTTGCTGCCTTGCTGAGACCCAGTATGAACAAAGCTAGAGGATGGGAGAGCAAGTCAATGTCAAACTCATTATCTACATGTCCGCCCGACTTCGATGTTTGCTCCGCCTCCGTGATGCAGTGATGACCTGCGAATGCAGTGATCCCACGTCACATATATGTGAAACCTGTCATGTGTAACTTGAGCATTTCAACGAAGTGGCAAATAATTTAAAACTGATAGCTTCCTGGTCATAAAAATTTTTCTAATATGACATTAAACAACTTCTCATAGACACCTGGTTGGCTATGGTATGGTGTGAGTTAGCTCTCGGTTTATCATTGTACAGCCTCGAAATGAACCCTTGATTATATAATCTATCATGCAGTTGACTCTGTGAGCCAGACATCACACTCAACTTACAACCAGACCACATTCTCAGACTCAAAACCTGACTGCCATGGAGTCGATGTTGGCTCACAGAAACCCTGTGGGACAGGGTGGAACTGCCCCTGTGAGTTTCTGAGACTATAAGTCTTGGTGGGAGTAGAAAGCCCCGTCTTTTTCCTGAGGAATGCTTGCTGGATTTGAACTGTTGACCTTGCAGCAGGCCACTACTCCACCAGGATTCCTGGGATAGAATGACTAAACATTAGAAAACCCTGGGGAGCTTTCTAACTGGGAGGTGGTAGAGGCATACCGACATGCCAGTCCCTGCTCCAAAGATTGAGACTGTTAGAGAATCTGCCAAATATTCTGTGGCTTCCCTCGGACCCCAGCTATGAGGAATCTCCCCGGAGGAAGGGTCATCGGACAAGGCGTCCTCCTAAGCCCCCTTGTTAAAGGGACGCAAATGGCTGAAAGCTGAACCTGTGGACTTTAACTAGTGAACTAGCTTTACCCGATTCTGATTCTCCACGACGAGATGAATGTCCTGAGGTTTGACTTGTGTGCTTTGCCATGACTACATTGCAATAAACTAAATGAGTTTATGCATGACAAATCTGAACTTTCCCTACTTATTAAAAGAGAAGGAAAAATCCCACAAGGCAGCTTCTGTCTATGTGCAATACTTCCTATGAAGCAGAGCAGGAAACGATCCCCCAAAGAGACAAAATATATGATGGATTCACCAATTTGAGTTTTCACGGTCCTACGGGCTTGGGCTGAGATGGGAAAAACAACCCATACGGCGTTGTGTTGAGCCATTTGAGAAACAGAAGACTTAGGCAGATGAGGTATAAAAATACATTTAGTTGCCAATGAAACTGGATTAGTAGACCTAATTTGATGTGTTGCCAGATTTAGCCTCTCCACCATTTCTTCCTTCCATACCTACATAAAGGCAAATATAAATGAACCCCCTCTAGGGCCACCTTTTTTCTGTCGGCAGTTTAGAAAAGTTACAAATATACGCTTCTTCTGTCTCTGGAAAATGTGTCGGTCTAGGTGTTTCCTCCAGTAACTGGGAGGCATCTCTTTTGAAATACAATCATCAAGGAAGATCATATAACTACCTCCTAGTTTTCCAGAAGAAGACGTGCATAATTTTAGGTGGCAAACTTACTTCCAGTCTTAAAGGTACTCCAGCAACTATATCTTTAATATGAAAGAAACGGCTTGTATCCTCTTCGATATATAAAAGATGCTGTCTGTCTTTTGGAATCTCTTTAGCAGACTGTCTGAGATATATCACACTCCAGTTTAATGTTCATTCCATAATAGAACTATTTGCTTGCTCTTCTATACTGATACAACATTTCTGAAAGGACTTCCAGATTGGGATCGGACTGTGTATTAAATTATATTTTTCAAACACTCCCCATTCACAAGCAAAACATGGCCAACTATGCAATCCTAGATCTCTGTCCACAGCAAGTCCTGACAGTAAGAGAAGATTATGTGTGTTCTGAAAGTAGGAGGTTATAAAGATCGAGAAGGCACTTAGGACAAGAGTTATAGACCCCTTTCTTGATGCCACCAATTAAATGTACCTTTCTCTGCTGTTACGGATCCATGGTGGGCCGCTAATCACAAGGTCAGCAGTTGGAGTCCATAGTTGCTCTGAAAGAAGAAGATGAGACTTTGAGCTTCCATAAAGATGTGCAGTCTCAGAAACCCAAAGGAGTTCCTGAATCCAGGTAGGAGTCCCAGAACAGATAGTGATGGATCAGCTTTCTTCCTTTCTGGAAGCATTTGATGCCACCGTGATCCCTGTCGCCTGCCGCATGACCCTACCTAATGGCTGCTCTAGCTAAAGTTCCTGACTCTTGCCTTGCAGGGAGCTCAGCAACCAGCAGATCTAAGTTGGAGGTTACCTAGAGCTTTTGCTGTAATTTAACATAGACCTTAGGGAATGTGTGTGTGGGGTGTGTGTGTGTGTGTGTGTGTGTGTGTGTGTGTGTGTGTGTGACAGAGAGACAGGCTATGGGGGTGGGGGCAGGGGGTTATACATTGAGTTGGCTTTTTGCTAGATGTTCTGGACAAAGAAAACCCTTAAGCATTCACATGCAAAGTAGTCTACACTCCTCACCACCCCCCCACCTCACCTTCAAACACCCCTACACAACACCCTCACAGCCTGAATTCTTGCAACAGTTGAGCTGTAGTTAGAAGCTTCAAGGCCCCATTTAATCACGGAAGCCAGAAGGAGAACTGTAGGTTGGAGGTTCTCCCCAAATTAAGATCAACTCTAATCTCGCTGGTGTGGGATGCAGAAAGCCAGCCTGGAGCACGCTGGGTTTCATCACATGCCGAGGGAAAAATGGGGGGCAGGTGGGTTTATGAATTTGGAAAATGCCTCAGAAGTGCCTCTTTTACAAAGGGACACGGCTGGACAGGTAGCAAACAGATTCTCCATTTTGAGTTCTCCTGATGGTTTCCTTAGAGCAACGCTTCACCCTGTCCTCTTGAGGTATGGGTTTAGTGACTACTCCAGCTTCAAAGCCCGTATGGGTGATGCTGGAAACGGCGGGCCAGGAAAGATTCCATAAATCAAGGTGGTCGCTCCAGCTGAGAGAAGTTTGTCTGCTGCACTGCAGATTGTGCCGCAGGTGTCAGCCACGGCGGCCACCAGGATGGCCACTCCATCCTGCACAGCACCATGCGATCCACTTCGTTGACCTCTTCCCTTCTCTGTGAATCAAGGCCAAGTCCACACTCAACTGGTCTGCCATGGACGTCACGCTTGTCGCTCTACCACCATCGTGCGGTCGTACATTCAGAGATATTCTCCCTGCTGGCTCGGCATCCAAATTGTCCACTGGGATATATATAGATATAAAGCCCTAATCTCATCTGCCCCTGCTATGGACAGCATATTCGAGATCCGCTTGGTCGAGTTTGGGGCCCGGCTCTTCGCCTTCTTGCCCTGTAGAAGAGCACAGGGAAACGCGGCATGGCTGCAGTCGCCCGGCTCACTGAAGCAATCTTGCAGGCATGAAGCATGGTCCAAAGTTCCATGCGATGGTCGTTGATTTCTCCACATCCACTCTGAACCACATAGACATCCTCTCTGCAAACACGCACTCAACGCACATCTCCTGCTTGCTGAATGTCTTAGTCACCACCTGGCCAAGCTCCAGGCCTAGGCCATCAGCAGTTTTCTGGGCTGAGTCTTGGTGGGAGCTGCCACTGAAGAGTCGATGTTGGGCATCTTGGCCAGGTACCATGAGCACTCAGCTCTGTGAGCCGACTGCACCCCAGTCTAGAGCTGAAGTCTGACTGGGGACTCGGGACTAACTGCTTCTCATTGCTACTCCACGATCTTACATTCCCACCAGCACGCAGCTCCCAAACATCCCAATATTCTATAGGCTATCAAAGCATCTAAGAATACCCAATCCCTTACCACCTGTGTTTCAGCAAATTCCTTAGTATAACTTTTTTAGTCATAATCTTGGTAAACTCCCACCAAACAACTTTTTCCAGATGGGTCTGGGTAAGAAAACACGGGGTAAGATGCTGAGAGGATTCCATGATTCTCTTCCGAGTAATTGTTATCACTAATTGTGGTTATAACAACTTGAAACTCTCACATGGGGATTGGTCAGTTTTGCAATTCTGTTAGGAATAAAATGCTCCTCCTAGTTGAAGGGGAGCACTGACTACCACCAAGAAGAGTGGAGAACTTTCTTTGGACCTTGAAATCCAAGGACGGAAAGCTGCAATGCCAGGGAAGGGAGGCATCAAAGGAGAGGCAATGGAGCACTAGAACCAAAAGCAAAAAGCAAAGCTCAAGACAGTGGTGGACTCGCCTGCCCACGGAGCATAAAAGGCTGAGTACTTCCCAGCCGGAGGCTCCCTTTTGCAGTGGGGTTTCTGCAGGTATGCAATTGGCGTAGTGGTAGGTCTGTTCCAAGGAGTGATTGCTGAGCACCTTTGGGCTGAGACTAATGGCAGAATGGTGTGCCCTTTGGCATTTATTGGCAGCTCTAAGGAGCTTTGTAACACTTGCTGAGAAGGGCAGAGGCCCCAGAGCTGAGTAGCAAAAGGTTAAGGGTTGGAGACAGTCAGGCCTGTGGGCACAGCTGGGAAGAACTTGTCTGGACCAAAGAACTTTGTTCTGAGTGTTTCTGACCGACCATCTATGGTAACCTGTTAAATTCCATAGTAAAGCCCCAAATCATGAGTATGATCTGTAAATCCTGTGTGACCATTGCAATAAATTATTGAACCAGCTGAGACATTAAAAGTGCTGTGAGAGAAACGATTAATGTCAGAACTGGTAAGACTGGAGGGTGGAGTCATATATGGCCTTCTCATAGGAATCAATCTTGGGCTGATGTTGAGCTCAATTCTCCTTCCCACTTGTGGGGTCGGAAGAGGACAGATGCCATGTCTACCCCATTCTTACAACCACCAACTAAAGAAATCACTAATACAATTGAACCCCACCAGAGATTATGACATGAGGAAGACTAGCTTGTTGTCAATCATTTTTAAATGAGGATAAACACACACACACACACACACACACACAAACTGAATATAATATTTATTTAAAGTTTGTTTTTAAAAACATTGAAAAGTGACCACAGCAGTAAGGACTAGCTACCATGAGCTCAGAGAAAGGGAAAGTATATTGAGATGAGCCTAATATTTGGAATAATTTATCCCTCAAAATATTATAAATGTTCACGTAGAACTTTATATGTCCATAATATTGATGTAAGAGACTGAAGTAGAGATGCCGTTTCAGTCAGGAAAAAGGCCATACACACATTTTTTTACTTTCATTTAGAATGCAAAAAACAAAAACAACAACCTCATTTCAGAGAGAATTTAATATAGATTTACCCTCTAAAATTAAAGCATATCTAATTAGGTTAGCATGATCTGTCCAACTCTGCCTCATTAAAGGAAAGTATTAATGCTGTTTAATGCTTTCAAAGTACCTTTATATACTTTTTAGTAAACCATGTATGATATTCAATGTAAAATGGTATAACAGGAAACAAGAATAAGTGACTAAAATCAAAGAGCAAAAAAAAAGGATGAATGAAAGAGACATTAGAAATCGTTTTCAAATGCGTTTACGAAGTAATTGCTGGAGTAAAGTTATTTGTGGGTTTCTTGAGCTTCTGTACATCATTTGAAAATAACACAAACATTTTTATAGTTTCAAAAATATGTGTACAGCAAACAGCTTTGAAAAGTTGAAATGAATACCAGGCAGGCTTGTTTACTGTGCAATATAATAAAGACAAGGTCTCTTGCTAGGAAAATAGGACAATTTTCTTGCAGCCAATTATAAAAGATCCAGGTCCCCAAAGTTAAAGATCCTCAGGTGGGGCATAAATCTGTGTGTGCAATATCCACCTGTATGCTTCCTTGCTGTCATTGTGGGACTTTGACAGCAATAAAAGCCAATATGACCATAAATCACAGGCTGCTTGCTGTGCTGTTAAAGATAAAATCATATTTTTTGATCCTCGCATCTCATCCTCCCACCAAAACCCATGAATGTGTGACACAATAATTTGGTAGCTTACCAGTTAGATAAAATTTTATACTCTTCATAATTCTTGATACAAATTAGGCAATTAAATGAATTTCATCAAAGAGCTAAATACAGTTTTAAGTGGACACTTCAGAACTAAAAATATAGTAACTGAACTTAGAATTCAATAGACAGGTTTGACATCAGATTAGGCACAGCTAAAAAAGAAATTGGTGAGCTAGAAAATGTATAATAAGAAAATAACAAGATCTAAGCTTATCAGAAGAAAAAGAAAATCATATCTAAATCTCTTATTTACTCCTCTTCCCTAAAAGTAGCTATTTTGGTAATTCATAAATTAATTCACTAAAATTGCTAATCATGATTAATAGTGACATATTTCTTCTAACTCAAAGAAAAATGAAGTAATGTCACTAACAGGGAAAAGATCGTTTTGGCTTTTTTTGTGGCCCACAATGCTCTGAAAGAAAATGTAATGAGGGAATTGTGTGTATGGTATTACCTCGATCTCCCCTAAGTGCTATTTCCTTCATAACAATTTTTTTCTATTTTCATTTTATTTTAGAGCATTGTGGGCCACAAAAATTACCTTGGGGGCTGATGCAGCCCATGGGCTGTCAGTTTGACACCCCTGCTCTAGGTAGAAGACCAAACCCTCAGTTGATTCCTTGCACTCCTTCCAGCTGAACCGCAAAAGCTCTTCCCAGAAGGATAAAAAAAAAGAATTAAAAAAAAGAGAGAGAGAAGAGGCATATATTTGTGCAGGTAGACTAGTGAAACAAATCCAGGAAGACTCATAGGTGTATAGGATAGAGCTTTATATAAAAGAGCAATTAAATATTGATAAAACATTCCAGCCCAGTCCAAATCAAGTCAATTAAGTCCAATATTATCCCATATGTCTAATACCAATTTATAAAGTCCTCTTCAGACTAAAGAAACACATGCAATGAGGCCGAATTCAGGGAGATCACAGGCCAGTGGATGGGAAGTCATGTGGATCCAGTGGTATTGTAAGCATTTCAGCACTGGCAGGGGTCTCCATGTGACAATCTCCAGCTCAGGGCACTAGCTAGCTACAAGTGTCCTGTCACCTGCAATGTCTCTCAGGGAGTGAACAGAGAGTGTCTCCCACCTCCAAGGAGGAATACCAGAGTTCCCAGAATCCTCTGGAGAAGGCCATGTCCACACAGAGGCGTCCATTGGCTATGATCTGATTGACAGGCTAGAATCCCACCCCTTCGCTCTTAATCCTCTCAAATTGACAACTGATTATATAACTACCATGAAGAAGAAGAAGAAGAAGAATGAGGAGGAGAAGGAGGAGGAGGAGGAGGAGGAGGAGGAGGAAGAGGAGGAGGAGGATGGAGGATGAAGGAAGAACAAAGCAAGGAAGAAGAAGAAGCCAAAGCAAATTAGTAAGGTAGGGCTATTCTTTCCCTCTTGAATCACCCTTTTAAGACTCTAATTTGAACAACTTTGGCATTTTCTCTTGACCTTTCTAAATTTGCTGTCTACTCACTCCATTTTCATCTGTGCTTCAGGAAGCTAATTTTTATTGGATCAGGACACTAAACCTGCTCATTTGGTTAAATACCAGGCTAAGGATTTGCCTTTTTAATTCAGATCTACTGAATCAGAATCTGAATTTTAATAACATTGTGAATCACCTGAGCAATCAATCAAAATTAACTATTCCTGTTGTTGGTAGGTGCCATCGAGTCAGCTTGGGTCCACAGTGACCCTATGCACAGCAGAACAGAATACCGGATTTTCCTGTGCCATCCTCACAATTGTTCCTATGCCTGAGCCCATTGATATAACCACTGTGTCAATCCATCTCACCGAAGGCATTCCTCTTGTTTTCCACCCCTCCACTTTACCCAACATGATGTCCTTCTCCAGGCACTGGTTTCTCCTGACAATGTGTCAAACGTACGTAAGATGAAGTCTTGCCATCTTTGCCTCTAAGGAGCACACTGGCCATACTACCTCCAAGACAGATTGGTTTGTCCTTTCAGCAGTCCGTGGTATTTTCAATATTCTCTCCAGCACCACAATTCAAATTCACTGATTCTTCTTCAGTCTCCCTGCATACGATTCCTGGATTAGAGAACCCAATGGCTTGATCAGAGGCGCCTTAGCTCTCAAAGTAACAGCCTAGCTGTTGTGCAGGGGATTTGCCAAATGCAATCTGTCTTTTGATCTCCAGACTGCTGCTTCCTTGAGCATTGATTGTGAAGGCAAGTAAGACAAAATCCTTGACAATTTCAACCTCCTCTCCATTTATGATGATGTTACCTATTGGTCCAGTTGTGGGAATTTGGGGTTTCCTTACATTTGGTTGTGATCCATACCATCCTTGATCTTTATCAGCAAGTGTTTTACTTTCAGCAAGTCAGGTTGTGTTACTTGCACATTTATTTCTTTCATTCCTGAGGCTGCATATAATCCAGCTTCTCTGATTATTTTCTCAGCCTATAGATTGAACAAGTATGGTGAGAGGGCACAACTTTGGAACAACCTTTTCTGATTTTAAATCGTGCAGTATTCCATTCTGTTCTTACAACTGCCTCTTGATCCATGTACAAGTTCCAAATATGTCAGTGAAGTGTTCTGGAATTCCCATTCTTCTCAAGGTTGTCCACAGTTTATTATGGTCCACACAGTCAAATACCTTTGCATAGTCAATGCAACAGAAGTAAAATATTTCTTATATTCTCTGCTTTGAGCCAAGATCCATCTGGCACCAGCAACTATATCCCTTGTCCCCCATCTTCTTCTGAATCTGGCTTGAGCTTCTGAATTACCTAGAGATTCATTAAAATATAGATTCTAATATATTACCTTGAATGAACCAGTTTGAAAACTTGTACTGAATGTACAATCAATTTTCTTGCCATTTAGTTTCCTGTAGAGTCAGCCAAAGATGATCACTTGCAGAAGATTAAAGAGCAGAAATAGAAAGAAGACAAAATATTTACTCCTCAGACTAGCTTTTTCTAGCTTTGGATGGAAACACCTGTATTCCCATCATAAAGCCCACCAAACCAAAACAAAGCAAAACAAACACACACCAAAAAAAATGGGAAAAAAATCACAACAGCAACAAACTCACTGCCAATGAGTTGCTATCAATTCATCATGACTCTATTGGACAACTAACTCTCCTGTGAGTTTTGGAGACTATAACTCTTCACAGTAGTAGAAACTCCAGAGGAGCTTCTGGTGGTTTGAACCACTGATCTGGCAGTTAGCAGCCCAATTAGTAACCACTATGTCATCAGGGCTCCAACCCTTCTTAGGGTTATAGATCTAACCCTTCCTGGAGCTGTAGTTCTCGCCCTTGGCGCCAAACAAAGCTCCTTCCTTTCCCTCCAAGTTTACTGGGATAATAGCTTGTCAGGGGCAGCCAACCTGTTACTGGTTTTCCTTATCCTTGTCCATGCCAATGCAATCCCCCACCCTTTTTTAAAATAAATCATTTTATTGGGGGCCTATACAACTCTTATCACAATCCATACATACATCCATTGTGTCAAGCACATTTGTACATTTGCTGCCATCATCATTCTCAAAACATTTTCTTTCTACTTGAACCCTTGGTGTCAGCTCCTCATTTTCACCCTCCCTCCCACACCCTGCCTCACCCTTCATAATTTATAAATAATTATTATTTTCCCATGTCTTGCACAGTCCGACGTCTCCTTTCACCCACTTTTCTGTTGTCCATCCCCCAGGGAGGGGGTTATATATAGATCATTGTAATGAGTTCCTCATTTCTCCCCCACCTTCTCCTTCCCCTCCTGGTATCACTAATCTCATTATTGGTCCAGAGGGATTTGTCTGCCCTGGATTCCCTGTGTGCCCTGCTCATATCTGTACCTATGTACATCATCTGGTGTAGGCTGATTTGTAGAATTTGGATCATGATAGTGGGGGGAGGAAGCATTAAAGAACTAGAGGAAAGTTGTATGTTTCATCAGTGCTATACTGCATCCTGACTGACTCTTCTCATTCCCTCGACGAGTAAGATGATGTCCAGTTGCCTAGAGATGAGATTTGGGTCTCCACTCTGCACTTCCCCTAATTCACAATGATATGATTTTTTTGTTCTTTGATGCCTGATACCTGATCCTATCAACACCTTGTGATCACACAGGCTGGTGTGCTTCTTCCATGTGAGCTTTGTTGCTTCTCAGCTAGATGGCCTCTTGTTTATAGCAAAAAGTCCTTTAACAAAATTGTCCTCAATTATTTTCTCTCTTCATTTAGATTCTTGGCTAATGTAATTTCTCTCTAAGCCTAATACCCCTCAACTGCAATAAGCAGATCCGCTGTAGCAAATGGGGGAAAGAAATGGAAGAAAACTCTCATGACACAATCAATAACACTGACCTCACATGTGCCAGAGAAGGCCTTCTCAATGTGGTGCTGAACTCACACCCTTTTATGATACCTTGGAGCATTTGTGCACCTAACAGTGAATCTATGAAGAAACTACTGGGCCAAGAAGCCTTCCCTGGGTCTTTATTCATGAGCCTAAAGATTCAGGAAACACAGTTCACAGCCAATAAAACCCTCACATAGAGCTTGGACAAATAATAAGGTGAAAGCAGTCTCTTATGAAAGTTATTATTGGGTTTATCACATTTAATTTCAACAGTCTCACCAGAGGGAAAAATAAGCAAGTCTGCGTTATACAGCACTATTTGCCAAAACCAGAATTCCCTTAGGTAGGAAAATACAACAAAGGGCAAGAAATAGAAGTGGTTTTGGAATATACATCTCTTGCTAAGGAATTTGACTCAAAGAGGAAATCATCTGATAAACAATTGATCGACCAAGAAGCTGAGACTGACTCACCACAACGTCCCTGAGTGATGCAAATAGTTCACATTGTAAAGTTATAAGCCAAAAGGCTCTTGGTTCAAATCAAGCCAGATGTGCCTAGGAAGAAAGATCTGGTGTTCTACTTTAAAAAAAAAAAACCAGCCACTGTTAACCCTATGGGGCACAGTTCTTCTTAAGCACATGGAGTAAGTTAGAACCAACTCAAAGGCAAGTCATTTTCAAATGAAGCTTAAGCTTCAGGCTTGATCACACCAAGCCCTTCTAAGGTTCTTGGAAGAACCCTGGCAACATGACACATGCCAATCTATTTTTTGTAAAGTTTCCCAAATTAAGAATTTTAATCCCAACTGACAAAAATTTCTATCTCTTTCCATTATGCCATGCCTACCTTTTAATTTCCCAGTGTGTTTAGTGGTATTCAAGTGGTGAAAAGATTTTTTATAATTTGGCTAAGCAAGACTTCAGTTGAGAATATGTTTCTTTAGAGTTGTTTAAGAGAGCTACAAGATATTCAAAAGCACCCTCTTTCTGAAGACCGTAAATTTTGTCTCAAACACTTTAGACACATGATCAGGAGGAACCAGTCCCTAGAGAAGACCATTGTGTTTGGTAGGCAGAGGGTCAGTGGAAAAGAGGACGCTCCTCAAGGAGATGGACTGGCAGAGCAAGTGCCAACAAAGGGTTCAAACATAACCATTGTAACAATGGCCCAGGGCTGGGCAGTATTTCATTCTCTTTTACATAAGGTTGCTATCAGTTGAAGCTGACTCAATGACCCTAAGAAAAATAACTTCTGCCTATGGTTATGCCATTGTAAGCTAACTTCTTGTAGGAATGGCTTCCATAACTCCACCACACACCCTGCCCACTTACCCTGGCCAAGACACACAGGGACAGCGCTACAGCGTAATGGTGCCCAAGACTGACTCCATGAGGACTGAGAGGGGGAAAAGTTTGAAAGTTCTGCGGCCAGAAGTTAGTATGTGCAATCATTTGAATAATTTTACAGATCAGATTTAAAATTACAAGCAGATTCCATTCTCAAAGGTCTATCATCAAGACAGAAATGATTTGTTATAAAGAATAGATATACTCTTACACACGTGTAATTGCAAACATCATCCCTGCCTTTTCTTTTTTAATATAGGTCATTCAAATAGAATTCATGAATTCTCTATAAAGGGGACAACTGTTAATCATACTATAAATGGAGAGTGCATCTGTATTTTTATTGTTATAAACATACGGGTGTCAGCAAACTTCTCTAGAAGTGTTGAACCTTCTTTCTAGTCTCTCAATGGAAAAATTATATGAGGTAATGTGTTCTGTGAAAAAGTGGCCAAAATAGCAAGCAGCAAAACAGGTGGTAGACAAGGAGCAGGGTCGCAAATCACATAACAATGATCTGTTCTCAAACTGATATTTGTGATATCTTTCACCTTTAAAAAATGTGCATTTCGTTGTAATTTCTCTTTCCAGATAAATATTCACTTGCATACTTAGTTTTGTGTTCATTCATTTCATCCATTTTTCTTAGAGACCACTGCCTAAATTGTATAAGCATCCAAACTAAACTTCAGCCTTACTGCCTCGGCATCAATGCGTCAGTTCTGACTCACAGAAACCCTTTAGAACTGGGTACCAGCACCCCTGTGGGTTTCTGAGACGGTAACTTTCCAGGAATAGAAAGCCTCCCCATTCTCTAGTTGGTGCTTCAAACTGACCTTGCACTTAGCAGCCCAACACCTACGTTCTGCACCACCAGGGCTCCCTCAAACCTCCATTGCCTCTCAGTTACCTTCCTCACATTCACATGCACATGCACAGACCAAGTTCAAGTATCATGTAATTCCACGGATGCAGATCAGCCGCTATTGTCTTGTTAGGTGCTATCCAGTAGTTTCCAACTCACGAAGCCCTGCCTAGTCCCACGCTATCCGCCCATTTGTCCCTCTGCTTGAGCTTTAGTGAGGCAGTCATGGCATCGGTCCACTGCCTGGATGATTTTCCTCTCTTTTGCTGCCCTCCTACCTCATTGAGCATGATACTGTTTGTCAGGGACTGCGGTAGTATGGAGATGAAGTCTCACCATCCTAGATTCTAAGGAGCATTCTAACTAGACAGACCCTCGATAGGCAAAAACAAAAGAATCTCTCCTTGTTAGGGTGCGCATACAACACAGGTTTACCCATTGCCTACAAATGTAACTTAGTTACACAGTTGCCTGAAGAGCATCAGAGCCAGACATCAGGGAAAAACATGTTTTCTGGTTCTCTCCTTGCCCATGATGATCTTCCAACCACAAAGAGGAGCCTTGGGGAGGTGCCAGCAGTTCACACATCTTACTGCGACACAAAAAGTTATTGCTTCAGGTCCATTCAGAAGCGCCCAGAAAGAGAAGCCTGGTGAAGGACTTCGAAGAAATCAGCCACTGAAAACTTCCTGGGACACATTTCTTCTCTGAAACACGTTGGATCGGCTGAGTCAGCATCGATTCGAAAGAAACTGGTACCCAAGAGCATCCTCTCTCTGCCTCAAGCTTCTTCATGCTTTAAAATTTGCCCTCTTCCTCATTAGCTATATAAAATGGATTAAATTCCAACTTTGCCCCCAAGCCCAAGTACTGAGGTTTCCCAGAAAGACCCTCTTCTTATAAGTCCTGGTCCCAATGCTACAAAAAGCTAGAACTGAATTCTTGATTGTCTGACATGCATCTAACTTCATGTGATCACACCCATCTTGCCAGCCCACTTTGCCAAGATGCAGCCCATCTTCCTTTATTCTCTAGGACAAAATTGGGACAAAATATCTTACGGAACATGTTTTATTATGTATTTTTGTAATGGAGTAGATTATAGCCCATTACTGGGCCAACTGCTATTTCCAACTTAACACTAGGCCTGAATGTGTCTCACAGTGCATCAAACACCTCTTGCCTAGGAGATACTCCACTAGCTGTATACAAATATAGGTCCCAAACTTCCTTCATTCTGGGTTTCTTCTCTAAAACTCTCTTCCCATTTCTTCTTCAAGTTTCCCAAACTGTGTTTTTTAAAACATTGGATGATGGAAATTTTCAAAAATGATTTCAATGTAGAGACACATTTTAGTGTCTTTCAAGCGGTCCAAATAGGCAATAAATACTCTAAGGTGTGGTCTGAGAGTTTACCTTCACAAGGACAAAGCTCAGCTTAGCATTTTGTAAAAGGAGAAAAGAAGTCAGAGAAGCCCAGTTCTCTCCAGGAAGAACTGACTTTCCCATCTAACCAGCTCAAATCAAGGCAAATTTTTAAAGCAGAAAAAAAAGTTCCAGATTGCAGGAACTTTCTCTCTCTCTCTCTCTCTCTCTCTCTCTCTCTCTCTCTCTCTCTCTCTCTCTCTCTCTCTCTCTCTCTCTCTTCTGGAAATTAAGTGGAAAACTTATGAAAGATTGTAAAAATATATTTTTAAATACTTTTCTTAGGGGCTCTTACATCTCCTATCACAATCCATACACTCCTCCAGTGTGTCAGTTTTTACTGAAGCATTATAAGGAGCAACAATTGTGAGGATGGCAGGCAGTGTTGCATTCTGTCCTTCATAGGGGGGCTATGAGTCAGAAGCCATGTGACTGCACTAAGGAAAGCATGGTAAATGCACCCATGAAATGATGCAGTGACTCAGCACACTGTTTCTAGTGGAATCGCTATCATTGCTACCTCCACAATTATCATGTTGAACTTCCCTTTCTCCTGCAAGGGAGTCAAGTGCTATCAGAAATAAGTAGTAAACTAGAGGATAATTCAGAGAAATAAATGAGATAGCTACAACTATTTTGGACACCTTTAGAAGTCAGAGTTAGAAAAATCCAGTTAAACCTATGACCATTCTGGAAAAGATTAGCATCCACCTTCCCAAACTCCCCAAGCTTTCCTTCTGAAAAGGGTCTAAGAGATGAGCAATATAAAGGCATTATCCTCAGAAAGAAAACTTTCAAATCAGATAATTATAGAAGCCCTGTTGGTGTAATTGGTTGCGTATCAGGTGACTAACTTCAAGGTTGGTGGTTTGAACCCATCCAATCTGCAGGATAAAAATGCAACAGTCAGGTTCCCTACATGCTTACAGTCTCAGAAATCCAGTGGAGCACTTCTACTCTGCCCTAAAGGATGGCTAGAAGTTGTCCTCTACGTGACAGCAGTGAGGTTGTAGTGTTTGGGGTTTTTTTGTGGGGGGTGTGGTTTCTGAAGGTAGCCTTTAAAGCTCATTTATTCCAATGATCTCCTTTTAGAGATAAGAAAAACTGAGACTCAGAGAATCGATCAAATACAGGATCACACCTCTCTTTGAAGGCAAGGGAAGCATTAATCCCATTTTTGGTCCAGACTATTGCTATCTCTAAAATATAATCTACTTGAATCTAGGAGCTACAGTAGTTTATCTTTAGATTTTAATTATTCAAGCAAAAGACTCCACGGAGCATGTACCAATGACATGCTATTCTGAAATATCAATGCTATTTTTAGGCATAACAATCTACTTATTATTATTAATCTACATTTTAAAATATATCATGCAATATACTCAATATGTTGATGTCTCTCTTTTTCTTTTCAGATATAAAATGTTGATTTATCTGTGAGCATTCAATTCCATTAGCATTTAATTGCACATGGGTTAATTGTGAAGCTAGGTCGGCCTTTTACCGAAGAGATCAATCCCTTGATTACAGGAGTAATGAGTTCCTAATGGTTCATCGGGTACACCACCCCTCCTTGCCACCCCAAAGATGGGCCGAACCCTCTGCTTCCTTCCCAGGTCTTAATTACTTGTCCGTGACAGAAGACCAGGGACATTAAAAAAAAAAAAAGGAAAATAGGAAATAGATACAAAGGAGTAAATGCCATTTCATATTAGCACTACAATAACAAATCTAAAAGTCTGTATTTCTGAGAAGCTGTCTTAGTCACAGTCTCTTGGCTTTAAATGACAGAGGCTCACTTGGCAGGCGAGGAGAAATTGGGAGAATATTGGAAGGATGCTGGGGTGTGTGACAGAAGTAAAGGGAATGTAGCTGCCACTCAAGGGCAACTAAACCAGCCGTCATTCCCAGGACTCCCACTTTGTGCATTTTTATTTCATTCTCTGAGACGAACTTATCTCCTGCTATGGACCATGATAGCCAACAACTCCTCTCCCTTATATTCTTAGCACTCAGAAGATATTCATGCTTTGAAAATCCCAGGAAAGAATAGAATTCGCCCAGGTAGTCAATCCTCATTCTCAGACAGCTTTATCGTGGTCAGGTGAATGGGATGTAATATAGACAGGGCTCCCTAAGCAAAAATGTCACAGCCACAAAAAGAAAAAGAAAGTGCTGCTTCTAGCAAAAAGGAGAAGCGCACGTTAGACTAAAGATGAAAGATAATTTAATATCTACCACAAATGTTTCAGTTAGGAAAGTTATGACTATATCAACATAGTCAGCAGGGTATAAGTGGTGCTGGTCTCTGTTTCCTAATTTAATAGCTCTGGGACCTTGTGCCAGTACCCCACTCCATTAAACTCTCTTGACCTCAGTAATTAATTCATTAAATAGGAATAAATATTTTAGACAGCCGATGGCAGGAGACTACACCAAGCATGCGACAAGCGAAGCACAAGACCTCCTCCTTCAGAACGTGAACTTGACTGAGGGTCTCAGGTGCTGCGCTTTAAAACCCATTGCCTACTTAATAGCAAGACTTGTCCAAGATAATGGTTGAGTTTAGGGAGTGAAAACACATTCATTTGTGGGAGTCAAAAAAGCCAATTGTCATCCAACTTTGTCTTATAAACTCCCCAACAGTTTTTTTTTTTGAATCTGTCATAAGATGCTGCCACCAAATCTTCCTTGCTCCTTCAATTGGGATCAGAATTTTATTATGATCTGATTGCTCTCCCAGCCAATCTGGACTCTCTCCTTACCCATTCCCTTTTACATGGGAATTCTTTCTAATAAAGTAAAATGCTGGAATGTTTAAGCCTGTCTTCCCACCTGTTCTTCAGTGGATCTGGGCTAATAACACAAGGTGGTATTAAATCCTCTCAAGACCTATGAATATATTTTAAAGTTTTCATCTAGGACAGTGGTTCTCACAGAAAACTGAACCAACTAGAAAGTTTAA
The DNA here is from genome assembly GCF_050624435.1 of Tenrec ecaudatus. NCBI lineage: Eukaryota > Metazoa > Chordata > Mammalia > Afrosoricida > Tenrecidae > Tenrec > Tenrec ecaudatus. The sequence goes on from NC_134543.1 coordinate 22,183,090, forward strand.
AATTATATACCTATATATTCAAGTACCCCCTCAAAGCATACTAAAAGGTACAGCTGTTGTCACTCTTTTTAGTTGCCTTCAAAGCATTCCCAACGCATGGCAATGGAAGAAAACTCTACATACTTCTCGTCAGTCCCCATGATCTGTTATGGCTTGGACCATTGTGATCCATAAGGTTTTCGCTTCCTGATTTTTGGAAGCAGATTTACAAGCCTTTCTTCCTCATTCACCTTAATCTGGAAACTCTGTTGAAGCCCATCCAGCATCATAGAAACACACAGACATGTGGAGGTTGTGTATGAGAGCCATTGACCCAGAATTGAACCCAGGTCTCCCAAATGGAAGGCAAGGATTCTACCACTGAATGACTAATAACTCCAAAGTAACTCTTTTGTCATAACTGTCCATGGTTACAGACATGCCCAGGCAAGACTGATCTACCCTCAGCTGGCCAGAGAGCCCTGGTGATGTAGTGGATTACATATTGTGCTATGAACCACTAATTCAGCAGTTCAAAACCACCAGCCCACTCCATGGGAGAAAAGGTTTTCTACTACTATCAAGAGGTACAGTATCTCAAACTCACAGGGGCAATTCTACCTCCCCTGTAAGGTTGCTATGAGTCAGCATTGATGGTATAGAGTGAGAATTCCAAGAGATCATGAGAGTTATAATCTATTTTTAAACTCATCGAGAGCAAAGCTTTTCATATTGCTGGCTAATGATCAGAATGAACTAAAATGGAGGTGAATTCATGTCAAGGCGAAATAGAGATAGGGCTCCTACTGCACACCATAGGCTTCTACCAACCAAATACTTCATGGAATGTAATCTCTATTACATGTGGTAGTTCAATATTTCTCCTGCCTTTAGGATTGAGATTCCTGACTCCTTTCCTTTGGAGGAAAGAATATATTACTAAATTTGTTGTTGTTAGATGCTGGCAGCTGGGTTCCAACTCAGAGCAACTGTGGTAGTTAGGTTTGTTGTGCTAACTAGGCCAATAGGAACATGGGGGCAGAATTTAATCTGGTCACGGCAGCCTGATTGGAGGGTTCACAGCAGCTTGATTGGAGGGTTCACAGCAGCCTGATTGGAGGGTGACCAAGACAAATGAAGACTGCCAGCATCCCTCTTGCTCCCTAGTGATCTGACCAGTGTGCTACTGCTTTAGCTCATTTTCTGACTCAACCTGTGGGCCAAGTCACGCATGGATTGTGTTGCTAGAGCTTATGGCTCCATTGAGGCCTACTTCACCGAGCTGTTGATGCAGATATTTCTTGAGCTTGAGGCTGGTGGGTTCTGTCACTGAACCTGAGTTTGAGATGCAATAGGGGCCTAATTCATTAAGCTCTCAAGCTACTGACTGCTGCTGATTCACCCAGCTGTCCTCTACGTAGGGGGAAATTCTGCCTGCCTTGCCTCAGGGAAGACTCCTGTGCTTCCTTGACCTTGGACCTGGCATCCCACGTGAGTTGAAAGACTTCCAGTATATTAACTGTTCTACAAAAGTGAGTATAAGCATTAAGTAGCACCCTTGGAGATAATGCGAACAAACTAGTATTGCCAGAATAGATAATAAAAACATTTCTTACCTCTAAAGACCTCAGGCACAGGTATTGAATACTGTGAGTTCTTAAAGACAAATGTCAGGAGATGGATGGTTGCTAAGAGGAAAATTAGTGAACTAGGCCCTCTGTACTGCTGTGTGTGGACTAATTATCTATCATAATCCTTCTTGCTGTATAAACCTTCTCTGTCTCTCTCTCTCTCTCTCTCTCTCTCTCTCTCTCTCTCTCTCTATATATATATATATATATATATATATATATATATATATATATATATATACACACACACACACACACACACACATAAGTGTCATGGTTTTGTTTCTGTAGAGAACCCTGCCTAACACAGCAACCCTGTATACAAAAGAACAGGACACACTCTGTTCCTGCACCATCTTCACAATTATCATTGAGCTCAAGCCAATCCGTGCAACCACTATGTCAATCTGTCATGTTGAGGTGTTTCCTCTTTTTCACTGACCCTCTATTTTGACAAGGATGTTAGGCTCACTTCTCTAGAGAAGTGAAACCTATGAATATATATATATATATATGCTCACACAGTTGAAGAAGTGGGTAAGTCCATTCTGGTTCAAGTCCATGGGTCAGATGTTAAAGCTAGAGACTTCTCCTGATTCATGTATCTGCTGGAGCTGACCAATCAGGAAGCAGGAAGATAAATCAGGAATGGTGAAGACCATAGTGAGGTGGAGGCAGTGATAGAAGAATCCAACCTCAGCAGGTCAGGCTCATGGCTTCAGAGCTGAATGGATCCCAAACCAAAAGGTAATATGGCAGTCTGCTGTCTCAGTCCAAGGAACCAGAGGTCATTGTAACAGTGACAGGATCCACACTAGCGAGAAGAATTGGTGCCTGCACACAGGGTCTGCTTAAATAGCAGCAGACTACATCCCAAAGGAAAAAGGAAACTTCCTTTTGATTGCACCAGGGCTTTGTCGTGAGCAAGGATGCTGCACTCCTCCATAACCCTCTTCATTACTTTGCTGCCCAAAGCAGATTTCATCTCAGAGTTGTTTGCATTACGTTAGGTCACATTATAGGGAAGCCCTCGATTGCCAAACTACTGAGAATCCTGACCCAGCCAGGTTGACACAAAACCTGTCTAAGTATGATGTCTTTTTTTCAGGAACTGGTCTCCCCTGAGAACATGCCCAAACTACATAAGATGAAATCTCACCATCGTCTTTTGTAAGGAGCATTCTGGCTATACTTCTTCCTAGATAAAATTGTTTGTTCTTCTAACTTTAGCCAATAAGCCTTAGGAGGAATTAACAAGTGTCATTTCCAGACCATATTATTTAATTATCACTATAAAGTCCTCTAGTGCTAATCAAGGTGTGGCCTGAAAATGGTGAGAATCTATAAACTATTTGTTTCCAGTCCCAATAATTACAGAAATAAAATAAGCATTTAGAAACATTCAATTATTTGATCAGTATTTTGATTTTATTGTATTTTATTAAAACATTCATCTATGATATTTTGGCTATACTATAAATAAATAAAAATTGGTTTTTCACCATAGATGGTTTGAGAAGTGTTACTATACAGCTTTCTCTTCCTTCTGGCACCATGAATGGTAACATTCAAGATTTTTTAAATAAGAAAAGCTTTCCAATGCTAGTAAAGCTACCAAGTTCACTCTGTTAGGACCCAAGTTTAGCCAGGTCTCTTACCTCCTGCCCCATATTTTAGGCTCATTTCAATGTTAAAGAGTTTTACTTCTTCCATCCTTGATCAACTCCTACATTGCTTAACAATGATGTCTTTAATGAAGGATCCCGCTGGTCCACTCTTCACTTCCCTGTGATTGAGTTGATGCCAACTCATAACAACCCTGTGCATTTCTGAGACTGTAACTCTTTTCGGGAGTAGAAAACCCCATCTCCCTCCCATGGTGAGTCTGGTAGTTTAGAGCTGTGGACCTTGAGGATGATAGCCCAATTCAAACCACTACACCACCAGGGCCCCTGACCCATTTGACACATTCATAATTGAAAATTCTCCATAAAGAGGTCATTCTTTCATGCTACTATAATAGAGAACTTGTAAAGCAGAGCAGCATGAGAAGAAGGAAATAAGAACTTAAGCTTCTGTGATGGTGATAATGACTGGGAGAGATCGCAGCCCCTGAGTCAAGGGAAGAGGCAACGTTATTTATTTGTTTATTTTAAAGTTGTCTTTTCTATATTTCATTAAATCCAAAAAATGAGGAGCTGATACCAAGGGGTCAAGTAGAAAGCAGGTGTTTTGAGAATGATGATGGCAACATATGTACACATGTGCTTGACACAATTGATGTATGTATGGATGATGATAAGTAGTGTATGCGCCCCTAATAAAATGATTTTTAAAAATAAATAAATATTTCACAATACATAAAAAAAGAAAAATGACCCCAAATAAAAATCATTTTATTGGGGCTTGTACAACTCTCATCACAATCCGCATCTGCATCCATTGTGTCAAGCACTCCTGTACATTTGCTTCCCTCATCATTTTCAAAACATTGCTTTCTACTTGAACACCTGGTATCTGCTCCTCATTATCCCCCTTCCTACTCAACGCCCCAATGAACCCTTCATAATTTATGAATTATTATTATTTTGTCATATCTTACCCTGTCCGATGTCCCTCTTCATCCACTTTGACCTAAAACAATACTGAGGTTGCCGAAGGGCAGGCACACACCTAACTCACTATACCTCATCAGCCAGCTTTGCCTTTACCACCTCCAATCTGCTTTTGCATTTATTGCCAAACTGGGTGTAAAATGTTTCCACAGCAGTAATCTCTCATAACCTCTGTCGGCTTCAGAGGGCATGCTGAAAATGGCAGGAGCAATCGCTGGCTCTGAAGCTGTTCTGCTGGAGGTGCATATAGCGAGCTCCTTTTGGTACCACCATCATCCTTGGCTCTCTATTCCTTCATCCTCTGATCTCCGTTCCACATGATCCCAGTTGGTGGGTGTGTTGGGAGAGGGGGTGGGATATGGAATGTAAATAAAGGAAGTCTTCCCAGCATTTGGATATCCTATATGAATTGTAGTTTTTCCAAAACCCATTAAGAAATAAAAGGACAAAAGTGTCCATGGAAAAGCTAATTAGAATTTAGAAAGACAATGGAAACCAAAGAAATGGGATTCCACTTGAAATTCTGCAAACTTCTAGTGCTGAAATGTTTGGGCACAATTCTCGAGTAACTTAGTAAAACCCCTTGAGCCAAGATCATAGTTTTTTATTTCATTTCCGTTCCTTCCCAAAAGAGTGAAGAATATGCGACCAAAAAACACTGCCTTTATATTTCATTCAAATCTTTAGGCTATGAATCTCTTCAATGTTTTGAATGGTGTAAATTCCAGTCAGGGAAGCAAAGCTGAGAACTGTATATGACCAGGAAGAAAAGTAAATGTTCGTGCATGCCAGCATCTTCTGAGATAGAAATATATCCCCAACCATCACCACCGCCACCAGAAACAGTATGAGCATTAAGTAGCATCCTTGGAGATAGTGCAAACAAACTAGTATTGCCAGCCTAGATAATAGAAACATTTCTTAACTCTAAAGACCTCAGGCACAGGTACTGAATACTGTGAGGTCTGAAAGACAAATGTCAGGAGACGGATGGTTGCTAAGAGGAAAATTAGTGAATGGGGACAATGTTGACTGCTTCATTAACCTAGCAGGGATTGTGCGAAACGGTGACCATACTTGATATCCAGGAAGTTGGCATAGTAATTGATTTCACTGTTCTCTAAAATTAGCACATAAAATCCAATCTCAAGCAGCCCTAAGGGCCTCTCTGAGTCCCCTTCCAAAAATCCTCAAACTGTCACCAAGGTAACCTTCAGAATACTAAAATACCTTCTAAGACTAAAAACCTTGATGTATACTGAGCCTGTTAAGGAAAAACTTGACTCAAGAAAATAATAAGAAAATGAAATGCTAGCAAAAAGTAAGATTTATTTATTTTACATATTGTGGGAAAATTATATCACAATCAAAAATTAAGTGTTTCCTATATGTATCATAGGTATCCAGGTTATATATGTACATACCGCTAGTCTTTCATTGCTATTCTACAATCCTCTTCAATTGTATCTAATTGATCTCACTTTCACTCACTGCCAGGGTCAATTCCAACTCATAGTGAGCCTGTAGAACAGAGTGGGGCTGCCTCTCTGAGTGTCCACGACTTTATATCCTTAGCCTCATCTTTCTCCCACGGAGTGGCTAGTAGTTTCAAACTCTGATCTTGTGGCTAGCAGATCAGTGCCTAACCCACTATGCCGTTAGAGCTCCAACGGTAGACATGTCAATTCTATTGAGTCTGATAAAGATTTAATTAAACCTTCTGTTCCCCAGGGGACAAAAGTCAACTAGATTTCACTTCCATTTGCCTGTCATTTTCAACAGTATTTCACTTTCCAAGTAATTTTGTGCTGCTTTAACTTTTACTTTGAATTACTTTTAATATCTATCTGATTCTCTCACTTATACAAAATAACCTTTTTAAGACATGCTCACTTTAGATTTATAAGTCATTATTTTTTAAATGCTATTTTAGCAATATTTACAAGGTTTCTTTAAGGATTTTCAAGACCCTGACTGCATGGTACTATATGGAAAGAACTACTCCATAAGATTTTCGAGGTTGCACCAGGAGAAAGACCCCGTTTTCTACTTCTCTAAAGGAGGTACAGTCTCAGCCACCTACATGGGGCAGTTCTACCCTGTCCTGTAGGGTCGCTGAGTCGACATTGACTCCATAGTAGTGACTTTGGCTTTTTTGGTTTGACCTTGTGGAAGTAGGTTGCTATGCTTTCTGCCTAGAAACCTCGGGGGGAGATTCAAGCTTGCAACCTCCAACTTTGTGGTTAGTAGCCAAGCTGTTAACCATGTGCTTCACCCAGGAATTCCTACTTGCAGTGGTTTTGTTATTGGTGCCATCGGTGTTAGTTCTGATGCGTAGACGTCCGTTGTACAAAGGAGTAAACTACTCCTTGGTCCTTCAGCACCCTCACAACTGTTACGTCTGAGCCATTGTTGCGACTACCATGTCAATCCAGTACTTCCACAGGCTTCCCCTCTTCTGACCCTCCATTGTACCAAGCATGATGTCCTTTTGTAAGCGCTGTTCCCTCATAGTAACAGATCCAGAGTTGTGAAGTAAGTCTCGCCATCCTGTGTTCTCAGGAGCATTTGGACTGGACTCCCACCAAGATAGATTTGTTGGTTCTGGCAGTCGGTAGAACTGTTAATATTCTTTGTCAACACCATCATTCAAATGTATCAATTCTTCTCTGGTTTTCCTTATGCACTATCTACCTTCATCTAATCCTGATACCATGTTCTTCAATGAGTCCAGTTTCTCACAAGAGAACTTCAGAAATTCCAGACTGGCAAGGACGCCAGGAACTCTGAGACACATTATCAGGCCCAGCCTCATTACAGCTTCTGCATGCTTTTCTGTAGCCCTATGTGGAAACATTTAATGGCTATTTGGAATTCAAAGCCTACTTTGAGGATAACAGACATAAATATATCCTAAATGAGATAAAAATGAAGCAATTCTAAATTATTACAGTTTACTATCATAGATTTTTGCTCAAATTATTCTTGCTTTTATCCAATATAGATGCAATGTCTATTTTCCAATAACTATGCTCCAAATTTATTCCAAAGCCCCTTATAGACCTATACTGGGCCTTTATTCCGATGGACTGTCTAGTGTCCACTCTCATCCTTTCTTTTTGCACCCTGTTCTCCCTCAGTAGGGAATTATTCCTTGTGATCATATTTGATGAGAAGTGCTCTATTCCAATCTCATAACCCAAAGGGGACACATTATTTTTCCATGTCCTGGCATAGTCAGTGAAATGGGTACATAGTCTTACTCAATCTGATGTGTAATGTTCAATAATTTTGGAGCATATTCAATTCTACTTTATAAACTAGCATGAACTTTGTAAAAAATAGACAAAATCACTTAGGGTGTTTTAATGAGCTAGGAACATCAGTAGCTAGGAAACTGAGAGTTTGTTAACCCCAGGCATAATGTATGGGGTATGTTATAGAAAAGAAGCCAGCAAATAGAGGTGTGTTAATTACAGAGAAAAATGAAAAGATCAATCAAATCCACTGCCATGGAGTCGATTCAGACTCAGAACAACCTGTTTGAGGCTTCCCAGTTCATAAACCTTTACGGGAACATATAGTTTTGTCTTCCTTCTATGGAGAATCTGGTGCATCTGAACTTAACCTTGAAGTTACAGATACTTGAAATTCATAAGACAACTGGATGCTGAATACCACACAGGAGATGAAATGTACACGAGAAAACCCACTGTCATTGAGTCAACCTGATGCAAACTCTATCTGATGGAGTAGAACTGCTCCTTTGTGTCTACGAGACTATAAATCATTACTTAGGCCTGGAAGTGTCAAATACAAGTGTGCATGAGTAACCCAAGGCATTGTCTATAATTTTCTCAAACTTCAACTGTGTCTTTAGTGTGTCTTCAGTAGATAATGCCTATATGGCTGAGAGAAATGGAAACTCTGAGCTTTGGAGGCTCCAAGATTAAAATTTTATAGTCTCTCTATTCGGCTTACAGCTGTCCTAAGTGCCAACTCAACCCATTTCTGACCCCTCATTCAACGGGTGTCTTAAATGCCTTTAACAAATGAGCATTTTAATTTGATCAACGAGCTTATTTGTTCTCTGATCTCTGGTATACAATGCTTGCCACTGTTTTGGCTCACGATGAGCTGGAATCAGCATGATGGCAATGAGTTTTTTGTTATTACTGTTGCATTTAGGACAGTGGCTCTCCACCTGTGGGTCGCGACCCCTTTGGAAGTCCAACGACCTTTTCACCGAGGCGGCCCAATTTATGAGTAGCAAAATGACAGCGATGAAGTAGCAACGAAAATTATTTTACTAGGGTCACCACAACATGAGGAACTGTATTAAAGGGTCGCGGCATTAGAAAGGTTGAGAACCACTGATGTAGAGCATATCAATGCCTGAAACAAATTCCTTACTCTGCTCTGCACGGAAAGTGCCTTCCCTAATAGTGCTATGGGTTAGGCACTGGGCCGCTAATGGAAAGACCAGCTGTTCAAAGCCACCCTCTGCTCCGCTGTATTTTGAGGAACTCTGTCCCCATTGATGAGTTATCGATCCCCTCTGGGAGGAGCTCCGATGACATAGTGAGCCCCTCTGTATCAGTCAACTCAATGGGGTGAGGGAATGAGGGAGGGAGGGAGGGAGAGTCTATCTGTCTTACTGTTGTTGATCCATTGTATTTAAGATCAACATCCACGAATGGCTTTGCTATGGCATACACTGTGCTAATATTTAATTATGAGAAGATCTTGGTAAGGAATTTTTCTATAATAGGGTTAACCAATTTATAGCTGACAGCGGTGAATGAGAGCTGCCTCTTCACCTGCATTGGATCTTGTCTGCTCTTTTCGTGTTGCCATCCTGCGCATGTGCAACGATACCGCCCTGTGGTTTTAGTTCACATTTTCCTTGTTCTCAATGGTGCAGGTGCATTTTTAAGCATCTACTAGCCATTTGAATTTCGTTTGTTCATTTCTTGTGCCCTATTTTGTACAGAATTGATTCTGTGTGTGTGCTGATTTATAGGAGTTCTTCATATATTTTGGATCTAGACATTTGGTTGCTGTGTCACCAGTATCATCTCCCACTCGGCAATTTGTCTTTTCAGTATTTTTTTTTATCTATCGTTTGATAGCAAAAGTTTTAAATTTTAATATATTAGAAAAGTATTGTTTTTTCCTTTTGTAGTTGTTAGGTGCCTTCAAGTTGGTTCTGGCTGCACAGGATCCCATGCACAACAGAACCGAACGCTGTGCCGTCCTGTCTCTTGCTGTTTCAGCCCATTGTTGAGGTCAGTGTTGGTCTCTATCATTGAGGGCCCCCAGCCATTACACTAACCCAGTATGCTGCCCTGCTCCACGACTTGTCTTGCCTGATAACACGTCCAAAGTTTGTGAGACAAAGTCTCACTGTCCTTGCTTCCAAGGAGCATTCTGACTATAATTTTTCCAAGACAAATTTGTTCATTCTTATGACAGTCCATGGTATAGTCAATATTGTTTGCCAACACCACAATTCAAATGCATCGATTCTTTATTTGTTAAATAGCCTTTTATTCATAAGAAGTGACTGAAAATTACACGGCTTGGATGAAGTGCACTTTAGTCCTCAAAGGGACATCTTTGCTTTGGGATACTTTAAAGAGATCTTTTTCAGCTGATATGCCCAGTGCGATGTGTTGTTTAGTTGTCAGGCTGCTGGTCCCATGGTTGTTGATTGTGGAGTCAAGTGAAATTAATTCCTAGATAAATTTATTTTTTTCTCTATCATGATGTTGCTTATTGATCTAGTTGGAAGGTTTTTTCTGTGTTTTATTTTTATGCTTAGTTGTAATCCACACCAAAGACTATATTATTTATCACCTTCATCAGTAAGTGCTTCAAGTTCTCTTAGCTTTTACCAAGCCAGGTTGTGTCACCTACATATATACAAGGTTGTTAATGAGTCTTCCTCCAATCACAATACTGCATTCTTCTTCATATGATCTTACCTTCTGAATAAGGATATGTGCTTGTGGTGTGGCTTAGGCACTGTACTGCTAATTGCAGGGTTGGAGGTTCAAACCCTCCACAAGGAAAAGAAGAGGCTTTCTGCTCATGTGAAGTCACTGGTTTGAAATCCTATATAGGTTTGCTGAGAGAAAGATGGGGCTTTCTATTCCCACAAACAGTTTCAGTCTTGGAAACTCAACGAAGCAGTTCTACCCTAGCTGTGAGTCAGTATTGACTCAATAGCAGCAATTTTGAAGTTTTAGGTAGGGTTTCTAAGAGTTAGCATCAACTTGGTGGCAGTGGAGCTGACTTATACAAATTGATTAAGTATGGTGAAATGATACAACTCTGATTTTATAGGTTCTGTTATAGGTGCTTTTCTGTTCCTTTATAGATTGTGTGTGTGTGTGTGTGTGTTGTTAGCAAATCTTTTCCAGCTCTGAATTCATGAAGGCATTTTCCTGCATAATCTTCAAAAAGCTTGATAGTTTCACCATTCCCAACTAGGTCCTTTACTCCCCTGAGAATTGCTTTTCGTGACTGTGCCTGCTTGTTTCCCATGCTAGAGTCTCAAGCCTCTGCTCAGTCCAGTCAAGTCCCCACTCACCTTATAACAAATCCTCATTTTGCTTGAGATAGCCAACATCAGCTTCTGCTGCTTTCAGTCAAGAGTTCTGGCTGATATGATGAACTACGGCTTTGGCTCTCATTTCTGAACTCCTGCCTCTTCACCCCAGCCCAATTCTGTGTTCTGTGATCATATGCAGATTGGTTTTTATGTGTGGTTTGGACAGTGACCAAGATTGTCAGACCTCCTGATCTTATGCCTCGCGCAGCAGACTACTTAATATCTCAGAACCTGTCCCTGGATAGGTTTCACAGGCTCCTGTCCCACTGCCCAGTTCCACTGCGAGTAAAAAACTGTGCTTGGCATCACTGATTCTCAAGATAGGACATGAAATTGTAAGCGAGTTCTTAAGATGCCCACAGAAAGAGTGAGAGGCTGACAGAGAGAGGGTCATAGAGATCGCATTCAGAAACCGTTGCCAATTGACGTCATGTGCTAAGCCAGGCAAGAGAGAGCGGGCTTAGGTCTCAACTGGGGACTTCAGATCTCATTGCCACTCTTTGTCTCTCCTATCAGGAGACCAGACAGGGAGATTCACACTTTACTTCTTTCCAAGTGGTTTATTGATTTGTGGATTCAGTGAAATGTGCATCAATTGAACTAACTATTCCCTTTAAGTAAAGGGGAGGGGTGGGGGAATTCATACTGGGCTGAAATTAACAAGCACAACAGAGCTGCCTCTTAGAGTTCAACTACAGCACAATAGATGCACGCAGGAAGGGCAATCTGGCGATTAAATAGCCCCACTTCATCCTTGGCAATCACAAGCCAGTGTGCTCTTTATTTCTACTTTCCCTGGCTCCCTCCTCCCTCCCCACCCTCTCTCCACCACACATTTCAAAGAGATGATGTGCACTACTTAACAGAAAATAGATTTCTTTTCCCACCTTCCATTTTCTCTTTACAGCTCCAGGTTTTATTTTTCCATGCAATTTATTGAGTGAGCAGAAAACGTTGGCTCTTTTCTCCTTGATGACAGCTTAACCTCATATCATCTCTAATCGAGTCACAATGGAAAGAACACTAAGAAATGACGGTGACACAAAGCCATCATGATCAAAACTGCACAAGAAAAGATGGTGATGTATAACCATCAATATAAAAATTGCACACCACACTCAATTAATGATTTGTCCTTTTAAGAAAAAGTGAGTGCTGGATCTCATCCATGGACATGATTGTGCTAACCTGTTGTTCTTGTTTTGCTTTTGATAATCTATTTGTCACTTAAAGGTACATGCACATTCACCTTGTCTGCCTATGATTCTGTGAAAAATAATTATAGAATATGGTAATTCCTTAATGCTTGCAGACAGACCTCAAAGTCCTTCGATATAATCCCTCCATGGTTTTCTCGTAATTATTACTGAGGTAGGTCAATTTTAAAACATCATCTTTACCTTTGTAATAAGGTAACTGAGGCTAGTGACAATTAATGAATTGTCTGAGGTGTAGTCAGAACCAAGTCTTGGCCAATCTGTCCTTGGCCAATTCTCTTTCCAGGAGGAGTGTCTAAAACCCTCTCTGTGACTATAAAAATATTTATTTTATGCAAAACTGTTATTGTAACTATCATTCCATCGTTCACTGACACTGGAGTTGAGGCAAACGCATGGCAACCCTGTAGAACAGGGTGGAACTACCCCTGTGGGCAGTTTCCAAGAGTGTAATGTATCTCTACATGGGAGTAGAAAGCCGCCTCTTTCTCCTGCAGAGTGGCTTGGGGCTTTGAACTGCTGACCTAGCCGTTAGCAGCCCAAGTTATAACCATTGTACCACCAGTGCTCGCGTATTTTAGCCATAGTAACATAAACTGTAAATGAATACTATAAAAGTACAATATACTAGGATTCTAGAAATGTCTAGTACATTCAGTGCAATTTATATGGGGTGTCTTTGTTTTTTGGCAATTCAGATTTGCAAATTATCTCATCATTATTGATTTTTTTAAACAAACATGTTCTAATGATTGAATGTGTTCAAATAAGAAAGGCCAGATTCCAGACTCCCATCCTTATTAACATACAGATAGAATGAACAGGCTTTTGCAAATATATTTGGGTTTTCATGACTGTACAGATAGGTAAGGAATGGTGGTTTCAGGGCATGAATCTGATAACACAATCTGTCCTATTTAATTTTGGAATCTTTGGCTATTAACTTTAAGACTGGGTGAAGAATCCAAGGCACTAGAGATAATGAATTTGTTTATAAAGGGGTTACAAGAGATGAAAAGAAAAATGTTCAAGAGAATATCAAATGTACCTATGTACTTTTAAATTTTGAATGATCCTTATAGGCTCCACCTTCCCAGCTATTGTCCTTATTTCTGCAAGAAGAAAGAATGTTTCTCTTTCTCATGTTGTCATTTATATTTCATTTCATTCATCTGTTAACTCATGCTGCATCATTGACATAGTGACTGCCCTGTGTTCCTTGAGTTCGACCACAAGCAATAGCAGTACTGTAGATAAGTGTGCCCTCTGGGAGGAACAGTGAGCTGAGACTCTATTGCCACCTTGAAAATCAAGACAGACTTGTCAAAAGATATGTTCACTAAGCCTTGGAGAGTACACAGGTTCATCTCTTAGATTAAACCCAATTTGTCTAGCTGTCATGTGAGCATCAAGTTCTTCCCATTGAACTTTTAGGGTATGAAATAAATAGGAAAACCTAGACATCTGATTTAATGATTTCTATCAAGTTATCCCAAATCTCTAAGGGTCTGTAAACTACTCCTAACACTTTCAACAAGCTAGGAGAAATTGGATTGCTATTCTTTATTCTTGTCTATTGACTGCCCTGACTCTGAAAGTTTATACTGGGTTGACTTAGCTTGCATGAGGACATAGTCCTTACAATAAATCATGTCATCTCCAACATTGGTCTTTCGAATTATCTCAATCCATTTGCTTCAAGGTCTATTCTTTCCTGCATGATGTCTTTTATTTTTTTGAGTATTTCTGTTTCATTTTTTCAACCCCATCCTTCTTATGGAAGTGCTTAGGAAAGGCTTTGGAAGAATTTACTTCACATAATCTCAATTACCATTTGCTCTCCTTCCTAAATTACCCCAAACATGAAAAAAAAATTAAGAAATATACTTTTTATTAAAAAAGCAGTATAAAGAAATTTCCTTTCCTCCACTTCCATCCAGAATGCTGATTTTAGAAAATATTGTTCAGGATATCTCTAGCAGATTCACTCATTCATCCTTTTCAAAAGAAACGTGCTTCTGCTGACCTGCAAAGAAGCTACATGCTTAGGGCAGATAAGCTACATCCTCTTCCAGGGGATTGAACTATGATTGGACTAAAACTATGATGACAGCAATTGGCTCAGAGAAATGCATCAGATGTGATTTTATTCAGTGGCACATGAGGAAGCTAGGAAAATCTAGGAGGGGGGGGAATGTTTCCTCTATTTTTTTTTTTCCTCTCTGCCTGGTTGTGAATATCTTTCAAAACGTTGAAACTCCTTTGGATGTCATCTTGTGACCATGGGTAGACAAGCATAAAATCAAAGCCAGCATGCGAAACATGAAAGATTAAACAGTTAGAAAGAGCCTGAATGTTTGGTGACATCAATAACACATTATATTCTGGAATTGCCATCTTGCGAATTAAGGTTTTGGGAGTCCTCTGGCTTTATCGTCTTCTGTACGGGGATTCCAGGGCTGTGACTGTTCCACTCTTTGACTGTCAAACCTTAAACGTTGGTTCTCCATAAAAATTTTAGCTCTAACTCAACATTCCCATCTCCAAACCCATTTAGATCTCTTTCTATTTTAATAGCATCTAAATACCATGGAGGGGGAGAAAGGGGGAAACCCATCACAAGGTTGGATATATCGCCCCCCTCGCCTGCCAGGGGGATGAATAACAGAAATGTGGGTGAAGGGAGACAACAGACAGAGTAAGACATGAAATAAGAATAATATATCATTGATCAAGGATTCACATAGGTGGGAGGGTGGGAGTGGAAGGGGGAATGAGGAGCTGATACCAAGGGCTCAAGTAAAAAAAACGTTTCGGAAATGTTGATGGCAGCATATGTACAAGTGTGCTTACTACAATTAAATAATGGCTTGTCACAAGATTCATAAGAGCCCCCACAATAAAATGATTAATTTTAAAAAATACCAAGGAGTCCAAGATACGATTCCCAAACTATACTTTGAACTCGAGTCCAACTGTGTCGTTTGAAAGGATATAAGGGCTGCAGATATAAATCATAATCTAAAAGCCACTGCGATTGACAGTAGAACTGTCCCTAGAATTTCCGAGACTGTAACTCTTTACAGTTGCTGCTGTTCTTAGGTGCCACTGAGTCAGTTCCAACCCACAGTGACCTTATGCACCACAGAATATAAAATGTCCGTGTTCCGCACCAGCCTCACTCTTCTCCCTATGCTTGAGCCCAATGCAGCCACTATGTCAATGCATCTCCTTACTGCTTTCCTCTTCTTCGCTTCCCTTCTACTTTACCAAGCATGATGTCCTTCTCCGGGGACTGGTCTCTTCTGACAACACGTCCAAATTATGCAAGATAAAGTCTCGCCATTCTTGCCTCTAAGTAGCACTTCAGCTTTAATTTTCTCCACGACAGATTGGCCTTTCAGCAGTCCATGCTACTTTCGATATTCTTCGCCAGAAGAGCACAATTCAAATGCATTAATTCTTCCTCAGTCTTCTTTCCTCAATGTGCAACATTCACATGCATATGAGGCAGTGGAAAGCATCATGGCTTTGGCCAAGGGCACCTTAGCCGTCAAAGTAACATCTTTGCTTTTCACTCTCTAGAGAGGTCTTGGGCAGCCGATCTCCCCAAGGCAGCCCATCTTTTATTTCTCGACTGCTGCTTCTATGAACATTAATTGTGGAACCAAGCAAGACAAAATCCTTCACAAGCTCAATCTTTTCCCCACTTATCATGATGTTAACCTTTGCACCCAGTCGTGAGGATTTTAGTCTACTTTACGTTGAATTGTAAACCATGGTGTAGCCTAAATTTTTTGCTCTTTATCAACAAGTCCTGCTCACTTTCAGCAAGCAAAGTTGTCATCTGCTTATTGCATCACTAGCTTTGGTGGTTGCTGTATAAACTGGAATGATAGTCATATTGGTGGGATTTCCTTGAAGGCAGATAGATACAACCCTATCACAAACACCATTGTGCTTCATTGAAAAGTCTTGCCAATGAATGCCACACCATTCCTCTTGATTGTGTTATTCGCAGCATGGTAAGTCACAGGACTTTCTGACTCTAAATGGCCCGTCTGTTTCAGTTCACTAGTGCCTAGGATAGTGATCTTTAAGTGTGCCATTTCATTTTTGACCATGTCCAATTTGTCTTGCTCATCCTTTGTACATTCCAAGTTCCAATCGCTAGCAAATTTTTGCCGCTTTTCTCCTTGCCTTGAGTGGTGCCCCATCTGCAAATGAAAATCCTGAGGGTTCCACTCCTACAGGCTGTACCCCACTCCTGTCCCATGGTCCACTCCACTCTGAGAAATCAGCTTCTCCTCAGTCACATTTGAGTGCCCTTCAAGCCAAGGGGCCCACTTCCAGCACGATCTCCAACAGTGTTCTGCTTCCATTCATTGGGCCCTCAGTATCTGACAGCAATTACAGGCCATGCATAAGGTTTTCAGAGGCTCCTTCATCCAAAGTGGGGAGCCAAGTCCTTCTTTGTTGTCTCTTCTTAGTCTGGAAGCTCCGCGGAGCCTGTTCACTTGGAGTGACCTTGCTGGCATTTGAAATACCAGTGAGATAGCTCCCAGCAACACACAAATCACCACAGTATGACAAACTGATAGACATGTAGTATAACTCTTTATGGGAGTAGAAAGCCCTGTCTTTCTCACATGGATAGGCTGGTGGTTTTGAACTGCTCACCGTGCAGTTAACAGCCCAACATGTAAACACTACACCACCAGGATTCTGGCACATATGTATACTCTATTGTACATGTTTACGTGTACATGATAACAAAAAAATAGAAATCATTTGTACAGTTAGCTGGGGCTACAAGGGTGGCCATATCTATCCTCCTCTGGCTACACTATAGCCACAAGGCAGGGGGGGTCTGACCTGTCTTCAGCCTTCAGCCTTTTCTACCCTATTCTGACATCAACCATGCCTCCCAGGGCTCTCTACTTCTGTGGTGGGTTCTATAATTTGTTGCAATAAGCACATAGACCTCAGACAATACTCAAGGGCAGTTAGTAGGTTGCCACAAGTGAGGATCCATAAACCATAAGAATATTGTCATTGGTCCACAATGACACCTCTCCCCACCTAACATCCTTATCTCTCTCTCATCGTCAACCTCTCAGCGATAGGGTCCCTTGACTTCAGACTCTCTGGCACAGGAAGCCAGGTAGCCTGTCACTCTGTCTCACAGTGCCATTGTCTGAGGCCAGATGAAGAGAAGGTGCCTCATAGTCTCAGCATTGCTCCTTTGAATCTCTGGTGCATCTGGTCTTAGTAGACTCCACCTCTTAAGACAGATCTTAGATGTGCTTTTCCCCCAGTGCAGGAATTTCTCTGTGTCCCAGATTCCTCTTATAACCCCAGGAAACAAAGGGAGGACTTGCTTCTCACCTCTACTAAAATCAGAGCTCGCCTACACCTTAGTCCAATAACAGATGACCCCTCCAAAATGGGATTATAGCCACAGGATAGGGTCCAGAGTGAGGACTCATCGCAAAAGGAACTATGGCTAGTCTAAATCTCACCTTATTACATAGTTTTACTTTTTTTTGACAAATAAAGGGAGTTTAAAACATGAAATAAGAGTTTTTCTTGTTATAGCTGCTGCTTTTTCCTTTTTTAATCTCTGATATTGTCATAAATTAGATATTGACTTTGGTCGCATGGGAAAAATCAAGATAATATGAAGTGCTTTAAAATTTTGTCAATTTAAGCCTTTAAAATAGAGATAGCCTTTAATTAAAATTCTCAATAGTTATGCAATTCAAATATTTTAAATCCAGAAAACTTAAAATAATAACTTATTTATAAAAGATGAAGGGGCAGGAGGAGAGAGTGGAGCACAGCCTGGCCCACCAGGCCGTGATGAGGATGTTCCTGAGTAGAGCAGCCAGTCCACAGAGAGAACAACATGGCTGGCCCGACTATGAGAAATGATGCCAATCAGTGACTAAGGGTGATACAGGGGACTGCACCAGAGACACAGTGTGGGAATTGCACCTGACCTGATCCCACCACACCGAGGCAAATCACTGGGGGAGTGCAGCGGAACGGCAAGGGAATGGAGTGGCAAGGTCCCCAGGGAATGCTGAAAGTGGACTTTGGGGACAGGGCGTGGTGCCCCAACAGACTGGACTGGAAAAAGCTCCTAAGGGCCAGCAAATGATCCCTGAACTAACTACAAGCTTTTCTCTTGTGAACTGTTTTGTTCTGTTCTTTGTCAGTGGTTTGTTTTTGTTGTTTTGTTGTCTGGTTGCATACTGTTGCTTTGTTTTCCTCTGTCTTGTTTTCGTGCATGTTAGTGTCTCCACAGGTCTGTCTGAATAGGACAGGCTGGATGAACTATCTGGAGGAAAAACAACGGGACCGACAGTTCCGGGGGGACTTGGGGTGGGGGGGAAGGGGGGGTAAGGAAGTGGTGTTAACAAACCCAGGGACAAGGGAAAAACATGGGACCCCAAATGGTAGAGAAGGGGGAGTGGCAGGCCTGGTGGGAAATGATCAAGGGTAAGGTTGCTTAGAGAAGAGGTATACTCTAGCCCAGGTGGCGATGAAGCATGGTAGTAGGGCAGGAGGAAAGTCAAGGGAGATGGAGGAAAGAGCTAGGAGTCAAAGGGCATTCATGGAGGTCTAGACAAAGACATGTACATACAAATATATATAGGAGGATGTGGAAATAGATCTATGTGTCTATATTTATAGGTCAAGTATTAAGGTGGCGGAAGGACCTTGGGTCTCTACTCAAACACTCCCTCAATGCATGAATACTTTCTTTTATTAAATTGGAACTCTATGATGTTCACTCTCCCGACACAACGGCTGGAGCCAAAGTGGGTGAACAAGTAAATGTGGTGAAGAAAGCTGATGGTGCCCGGCTATCAAAAGAGATAGTGACTGGGGTCTTAAAGGCTTGAAGATAAACAAGCGGCCATCTAGCTCAGAAGCAAAAAAGCCCACATGGAAGAAGCACACCGGCCAGTGCGATCACGAGGTGCCAAGGTACCAGGTATAAGGCATCATGCAAAAAAAAAGATATAAGAGTGTGTATGTATGTGTATATGTGTATATATGTATATGTATATATGTATATATATACCATATTAAATGAAGGGGGGAGTGCAGAGTGGAGACCCAAGGCCCAAGTGTCGGCCAATGGAGATCCCCTAATAGAGGGGTTTAGGAGAGGAGATGGGTTAATTATGGTGCAAGGTAGTACCGATGAAGAACACAGCTTTCCCCCAGATCCTGGATGCTTCCTTCCCCCAACTACCATGATCTGAATTCTACCTTGCAGGGCTGGATAGGACAGAGGCTGTACACTGGCACATATGAGGGCTGGAGGTACAGGGAATCCAGGGTGGATGATACCTTCAGGACCAAGGGTGTGAGGGACGATGCTGGAAGAGTGGAGGGTGAGTGGGTTGGAAAGGGGGAACTGATTACAAGGATCCACTTGTGACCTCTTCCCTGGGAGAGGGACAGCAGAGAAGGGGGGAAGGGAGACTCCGGATAGGGCAAGATATGACAAAATAACGATGTATAAATTACCAAGGGCACATGAGGGAGGGGGAAAGAGGAGGGAGGGGAAAAAAAAGAGTACCTGATGCAAGGTGCTTAAGTGGAGAGCAAATGCCTTGAGAATGATTGGGGCAGGGAATGTATGGATGTGCTTTATACAATTGATGTATGTATATGTATGGATTGTGATAAGAGTTGTATGAGTCCCTAATAAAATGTAAAAAAAGAAAAAAAACAAATATTTACATATACATAATAAATAATGGGAGAAAAATCAATTAAGTAGACTATGGTACAGCCATATAATTAATACAGAAATTAAAATAATATTTTAATGTTTTGATAACACTGAAAAAGCATTTATTTTTAATATAAAGTAACAAAGTGTGGATAATAGATGTGTAATTCATTTTGAAAACCTGTGATTGAACAAAAGCATAGATAGGGGAAAATGACAAGATAAAAATTTTACTAAAATTCTTTTCAATTTTCTATGTTTTCCAAGTGTTCCTTGATAATAATTTTAAAACTGATAAACCCAAGGTCATTGCTATATTTGATTGATCAGTGACTTCCCTTCAGCCACAAGTTGAAACTGAACCAAGACTTTGTCCCCCCCAAATCCAAACTCATTGCCTTCCTATAAAAAGTACAGATTGCTGATATAAGCATGCCTGGTTTAATAGCTTAATGGATTCCTCTACTGATCTTGAGTCAAGAGAAGAAACATTATCATTGGCACAAGACTGAAAGATGGTTGGGTTCTTGCAAGTCTCTAATTCTAGCTTCAGTAAATACAAAATTTTACTTACCCAACATCAGCGACTGGGTTTCCTCACAATAGGACCATCTCTTCAGCTGCCTTGGGATCTTCTAGTTGCTTGGAAAACTGCCAAGATATTAACATTTAAATCACTAAGAAGGGGATTTGGTCTGAGTTCTTTCTATTCGTTTGAGGCTCTTTCTAGTTATAGTCTCACACTTCCCAAGGGGATTAAAAAAAAAGGAGGAAAAAAAAAAAAACCACTTTATTAGTACCCAACCCAGCATTCAAGGAGACAGCTATGGCATGGCATCTTAAAATGAGAATTAAATTGGGAATCGGAAAACCTCAATACTAACTTCAGTTGTCTTGGGAGCAACTTTAACCACAAAAACTTATAAAATTCACAGCTTCCTCAACTGTAAAGATGCAACTTGATAGGTTGATTTATTAGGCCTCAGTGACCCTAATTTCTTGTCTTTATATGTCTCAATTTGTACCATTCAAATGCCCACAATTCCTCCATCTTTTCAAAGGACCTTTTACCCTAAAATGTGGAAATTCTATTACTCTCCCCAAGCTCTCTGAAAACTTACTCTAATTTTCTGCTTCCACTGCATTTTCCATTTAAATTCGATCATACTCTATCCTTTCCATGCTTTTTCACCCCACAGTTGACACTACCATTTGTTTCTCTCCGACCCCAATCCACATCCTTTGCCCTCCTCCCCCAAACAAGCAAAGTAGGGCCAAGGAAAGAGAGAGAGCAGAGAAAAGAAAAAGTGTCCAAAGGAAAGCCAGGCTTAGGAGGAAAGAAAAAGGCTGAATAAACCATCCAGTCTATCAAGAGACACTGGGCAGGTAGATGATAACCATGCCTAATGATAGAGATTGTGTACATTCATGTTGGAGAAGAGATAAACAACCTTGCGGTAAACTCGATATCATTTGTGTAGAATCCCCCTTCCAGGAGGGGAGGCCTAAAGCCTCCCTCTTTCCATTCCTTGAATGTGCCTGAGGTTCATGACTTCCTATCCAGAGAGCAATATGGAAAGAGGGGTGGGTGGGTGAAACGTAACTTTACAGGGTTAAAATGAGACAAAGATGACCGCTGTCAATAAGTAAAAAGTCATGTTGACAGCATTTTCCCTCCATATCACAAGATGAAATGGTACAAGGGACGTTATGGAACGGACTCTAACTCTTAAATCATTGTATAGCAGAGTAGAACCGCCTTCTCGTGCTGTGATTTTTATGGGAGCAGATGACCAGATCTTGCCTCCTGGAGGGACGGGGGGAGTCAATTTGAGCAGTTGATCTTTCAGTTAGTAGTTGAGCACTTAACCATTGCACCACTCCACGGCGAACCCCGAATGCCCAGTTAATCAAGATAAAATTAATAGAAACACTCTAGCAGAGGGGTATTCTACAAAACACCTTTCTGGTACCTTCAAAACTCTCTGAGACATCAAAAACCAATCAAGTCTGAGAAATTGTCAAAGCCAAGAGGAGTCTAAGAAGACATGACCTGGAATCTGGGTGTGATCGTAGAACAGAGTGGCATTCATGGAAAAGTTACAGAAATCCAAAAGAGGTATGCAGTTTACTCAGTAATAAAGTAACAATATGGATTTCTTAATTGTGCCAGACAGACTGTAGTAATATATACGATAACCACAGAGTTTTCATGAAGGATATATGGAAACTCAGTACCCTCTTTCACAACTTTTCTTAAATTTTAAATTATCCTAAATATAATTTTCATTAAAAAATAATAATCAAGATCAAGCCTAGGGTTTTGAATGACATCCAGAGAATGAACAAAATCATCTCCATGAGCATTAGGAGATGACAGAGGAGAGGTGGTGGAAATTGGTCCTAATAACCTTCAGAGAGGATAAAGGATGTAGTGGGAAGTCAAGAAATCTAAAAAAAAAGCTAGTGAAGAGCCTAGATCGGTGGTTCTCAACCTGTGGGTCTCAACCCCTTTGGGGGTCAAACAACCTTTTCACAGGGGTCGCCCAATTTATAACAGTAGAACAATTAGTTATGAAGTAGTAACAAAAATAATTTTATGGTTGCAGGGGTCACCACAACATGAGGAACTGCATTAAAGGGTGGTGACATGAGGAAAGTTGAGAACCACTGTCCTAGATGCTTCCTTGACCTCATCAAGCTTCAAATAGCACAACATCCTGTTTCCCTCCCCACCCCCCCACCGCTCTTGCCAGACCTGCCTCCCACCCCAGGGGTACAGAATGCGCTCCCTTGCCCCACAGTCCTCCTATCAGCCAGACCCACTGCATTTTATTCAGTCCTTTACCCAATCGCTTCCACTTCCCTGCCAGCCTGCAAAATGATTCACACAAGCAGACACATTCTCCTGGAAGTACCACAGCGTCCGCTGGTTCACTCTGCTCTGAAGTGCAAACCTTGCTATGGCATGGCCCTGCCTGCTGAGTCGAATGTGACGAATAACATCTGCCTGTCTCATCGTCCTTCCAGCTTCCAGTGTCTTGTGTTCAATCATCCCCCAAGCCCTTGGGCAGGACTCTCCCTTTACGAGAGGGGAGAAGGGGAGACCAGCAAAGCAAGAGGAATCTGGGGTAGTACTTTTCCTGAAAGCATCAATCCTTATTGACAGGATTTTGTAATCGGATTGGCTCTTTATTTGTTTTAAGTTAAAGTGACATGCAGGCAGCAGCCAAATGTCCAGAACACTGTCTTCCTATGTGAAAACCCAGAATAAGCCTGGGCCTCAGAACCAAGCCTTTACAACCTTTAGTCATACCCATAATAGCACACTGCCCTTGAAGAGGTTTTGAGAGAAAAAAAACCCCAAACCAGAAAACCCTGGGGGGAAAGAAAGCTGGCTGAAACAAGGAGAAGTGACAGTGACTGACTGGCTTGAACAATGCAAGATTAAGATTGCGCCTGAGGATGAAGTGACAAGAAAAGCCGGGTGGGAATCTGACTCAAATTGTCGGCTGTCTCGGAAAGCAGCCCGGGCACAAATGTCACCTTTTCACTCAAGGCACCGGCTCCAGGCTCTCTCCAAGTCACTTTGACGGTGTTCTCTGCCTGCCACCCATTTTGCCACTTCAAGGACCGCAGCTCCAGGTATATCAGCAGGCTAATACTCTGCATTTCTCTGTCTCTCACCACCTGTGGGTGGAAGTGGGTTAGCTGGACCTGAGGAACAACAGTGAGGAATGTCAGCTGTCTTCATTTCATCACGTGTTTCTCTCAGGGGCATTGAGTCACCACGATGGGGATGAAAAGTGGGAAGCCCACTCTCCCTTTCTCAGTGAATAGCATCACCAATTAATCACCAGCCCCCCAAAGCCACCCGATCTCCCACGGACTCACATGTCCTAAACATGTACTAACGGCAAACTAGACCCACTTAAGGACATGAGGAGCCGTGGTGGAGCAATAGGCTTACAGATGGGCTTCTACCCAGAAAGGTCTGTGGTTCAATCCCACTAACTCCTCTCTGAGAAATGAGGCACACCCTATGGAGATACAGTCTTAGAAACCCAAAAAATCCATTCTTCTCTGTCATGTATATTTGAAATTTGGACTTGACTCTATGGTACTCAACAGCAAAGTCTCACCCCATCTGATTTTCTCTTCCCAGTCCTTGGGGAGACCTGGTGCCATAGTGTTTACATGTTGGGCTGCTAACTGCAACATCAGCAGTTCCAAACCACCACTCACTGCACCGAAGAAAGATGGTGCTTTGTACTCCACAGAGAGTTACAGACTTAGAAACTCACAGGGTTCAACCCAGATAGCTAGATAATAGAGAGATAGCTGTACGTGTGTGTACATATATATGTATGTATCACTATATGCTGTCATATATAGTGTCATATATAAAGGGTCCTCCAGGACTTCTACAATAATCTCATTTTGCCTTTGAGTTTCAACAGTTTCTTCATGATCTGTCTTATATTTTGTACCAGGACATAGAGAATGCTCAGTAAAATGTTTGTTGAATTGAATCAGCTAGCATGTTTGTTATACATTCAACCTTGTAAGGGGTAATCGTCATCATAATTTTTTTTTCAAAAAGTACTTTTTAAGTGTAGTATAAACCCGAGGTGCAGAATGTAGAAACTGCAAGAAATATGGTGTTAATAGTTCAACCTCCCTAGGTTATAGAAAAAGAAGATCCCCCTACTCTGGGCCAAGTTTTAGCCTCTTCCTACACCCCCCTCCCCCTCCACCCCCACTGAAATTCAATCATTAGAGAAAGTAAGAACTTTTCTTGTCACTTTTTCAAAAGATTCGACACATATAAAGGACAATCATGAATCCACCTTCCTGTTTTCAGCCCTTGTCAAGATAAAGAGAGAGAAATGTTTGGGAACTAGTTATTTTCCCCTTACATCCCACACCTCACCCAGGCTTGATGGTACCTTTGATGATGGCTTCACATCAGATATTACTTGATAATTCTGTTTTCACTAAATGGTTGACATTCCAAAAGGTGGGGATAGAATGATCTCACCGGATTGTTTTAAAACCCAGTTTCACCCCCTCAACAATTGCTGTGAAGGGCAGGCCTGGTAGAAATCTCAAAATCCACACCTTTTTTTTAAGGTCAGCAATTATTTTAATATGAGTGGGATTATTCTATAACACTGATTCTTATTTCTCCAAGGTTCACTGAACAAATCTTTAAGATACATGCTATTATAAAACACCAATAGGTCTAGGTGCCAGGGAGTCACTTTGACTAATTCTATGTGTTTCAGAGTCCAACTGTGCTCCATAGTTTGTTTTTTTTTAAACATTTTATTAGGGGCTCATCCAACTCTTATCACAATCCATACATATACATACATCAATTGTATAAAGCACATCTGCACATTCCCTGCCCCAATCATTCTCAAAGCATTTGCTCCCACGCCTGTTTATTATGACATTGGGGGTCACCCTCTTGAAGTTGTGTTGTGTTTTTCTGTATATGAAACCCAGGACTGATAAACCTATAGAGACAGCAAGTAGAATAAGTGTTTCTGGGGGAGGGGTATAAAGGGGCGGGGGGGGGTTGATTAAGGGAGATGATGTCAAGGAACAAACATGTAGAAAAGGAATGTTTGGAAACTGATTGTGGTAGCAATTGTACAATTCTGCTAGATGTGATCGAACTATGGAATGACATGATATACTAATAAATCCCAATTAATAACCAAAAGACAAAAAAGCCCTCACTTCTTGTACCTCCTGGGGGACATTCCCGATAAGGCAGATGAAAGGAAGATCAAAAACAGTCTCGCAAAATGCATGTTTCAAACTCCTCCTTGTTTCTTAAATCGGCCCCTACATCTAGAACTTCTTAAATGAAGTTGAAATGGATCCGCCGGAGAGATGACTTCTAACCCTGCTGGAGTCCTCTTGTGTTTGTGCCCAGACACCCAAGAGAAGCCATTCATTTTTGGAGCAGTAGATGACACGAAAGAGACAATAAATGAAGGCAGGCCCGGAGGACGAAGGGAGCATGGAGTGTAACACTTTTCTGTTTAGCTGAAGGGCTGCTGGGGGCGGGGGGGGGGGGGAGGGTGAACAGGGGGGGGGGGTGGAGAAGAGGCGTTGAACAAAGACTCTTTGAAAAATTCCTGAGCTCCCAGTGGAGGCCGGAGCTGCTAATTGTGCTGCTCCTTCCCAGCGTGCCAATTCATCCTGGTAAGAAACGTGGCCCATTTCCAGGGTAAGAGGGGAAATTAAGAGCTTCACACAGTTTTCATTATTACCTCTTAGATCTATTTGGTCATTCTAGTCAGCCTCCGCAAGGCAGCCATGGCTCTTCTCCCCACTTAGCACTTGCAGAGCCCCCAAAGGCTTGCTTGCACCTGGGAAAAAAGCTTCAGAGAATCTTCATGACCTTTCAGTGTCCTTAGATTTAACTCTGTGAAAGTTCCCAAAGTCCACAATTACTAGTGATCGGGCAATTATTCAGGCTTAAATAATTCAACACCAACTGATGGAATCATTTTAATTGCTGAAGTAATTTTCCCTGGAAGCTTGCAGCAGGCACTCACAGGGAAAAACTAGAGAGAGTGGCGAACCACTAAGGAACGGGACGTGAAGGATTTCACCATTCTTCTAGCATACCTGCTTTACGGCGGCGACTTCACTCTTAAAGCATCAGCACTTCCTCCTGATTCAGATGGCCATTCACATGCTTGGGAAGTTAGTCACCAGTGGCTAACATGACGAAAAACCTTTGTAGAATATGATGTCAAATAACCAGATTATACCCTGCTCTACAGACCTGCTTCAAGACTGTACACCCTATAAAAATCATCAAACTTATCACAGCATGGGACATACTGTCAGCCTCATGCCTCAGGACCAACCTACCCGAGGTCGGCCGCCAGATGGTTTAAGTGATGAATGCCTTCCTTTGCTAGCCACAAACGTGGAGGCCAGCGTCCACCCAGTGGCCCCAGGGAGGCCTGGTGATTGTGTTCTGATCAGCCATTGAACGCCTTGTGGAGCACAGTTCTGCTCTGACCTGCGTGGAGGCGGAGTTGAAACTGCAGTGCCCGACTGGCACGGAAACCGGGTCTGACCTCCTGGAGTTCACAAGAGGTTAGGAGGAGAGACCCGAGCCCCAACTGAGTCCTCTCCAGTGGAAGTCAGCGATTCCGCCACCTTCCAATCTGCTGTACCCGATCCTGACCCCATCGGTCCCTCCAACTTCTTCTCTGCTTCTCTGCGGGGTTCCAGAAGCAATGGCAATGGCACACAGAACTCACAGAAAATACCATACTCGTGATTATGGAAGTATATTAAAGAAGTTGACGGGTACATTTCAGGACCAACAATAACGATTCTCCAGTCAAGACTGCCGCTTCCCAGCCTTGCCTGGAGACATGCTTCTTTTTGGTTCTCAGTACCTGGGACTGAGACTTGGGAAACTCTGCTTGGACACGTCTTACAAACCTCCTTTAGTGCCCCTCCCAAAAGAAGAAACCTCACTGCCATAAAGTAGATTCAAACATAAGTGAAACTATAGACGAGGGTTTCCATGATGGTAACTCTTTACGGAAGACGAAAGCCTCGTCATTCTCCAGTGAATCAGTGAGTGGTTTCAAACTGCTGACCCAGGGCTCCTGATACATGCCTGATGGGCACCCCGATCTGCACTCTGCTTCACCGGTTTCTGCTGTGCGGCCTCAAGCACTTGATGTCACAAGCGTGTGTGCCACCCTCACGTCTCCGTGCAGGGAACGGGAGTCCGAAGGATTCGCTCTGCTTATGTCCTCTGTTCCTGAATGCCCTTTGTCCCTGAATACTTCTGCCTTACCATGAAACAGTGTGCTTCATTTTTCTTTTGGGGGTAAGGAAATTTTTTCCCTCCAATTTTAGATACCTTCAAGCTTAGATATCATCTTCCACCTGAAGCCGTTCAGATTTCCATAGGGAAAGTGATTGAGTTCATTCTCTGTTCTGTGTTCACCTCTCCAATTCTTTCTCGCCTGTCTGCCATAACAGATCTCTAGTCCTTAGACAGTAGTCGCCTTCTTCTTCTTCTTCTTCTTCTTCTTCTTCTTCTTCTTCTTCTTCTTCTTCTTCTTCTTCTTCTTCTTCTTCTTCTTCTCCTCCTCCTCCTCCTCCTCCTCTTCCTCCTCCTCTTCCTCCTCCTCCTCTTCCTCCTCCTCCTTCTTCTTCTTCTTCTTCTCAAACCCAAGACAGTGCCAAGCACAAAGAGAGCTCGCATATATGATCATTGAATGCATGTGGGTGACACTTCAGCTTGTGAAATTCTGTTAACAGCTCTCAACCCTCATGGCTAAAAGAGGTGCTATAACATTTATTGCTCTTTTAATGCTTGCAATTAATACACACTACCTGCCCTGTTGCAAAATGGCATTTTTAATGATTCAATTAACAACTCAAAAAAAAAGGTCCTCCTAATTTACTCCTTCTACATTTACTATTTTAAACTTTGCCTCTCACTTTAAGCCAATCCTCTCTGGGCAAGTATATCAAACTCTGAACACAGATTCAATTATCTAGGAGCACGCTGTTGTCCACACTGGGACCCGTGTGTGATTGCAAACGAGACCCAAATCCTTGTCAGTATCAGGAGACCCAGTAAACTCTTGCCTCTTCCAAGAAATTACTAGAGCGTAATTAAATTTCATTCACAAAGAGAAAGCTTCTCAACATGTGTTTCAGAGAGCATTTTAGAAAGGAGAAATCTTTATTTTCAAAGATAAAGGAAAGCTATTGGACACGTGTTCTCTTTTATAAAGTTCTTTCTCTATTTCATGCCTAAGTACAAAATAAAAAGAGAGAGAGACACATCTCTTTCAACTCAATTATTCTGCATTTTGCATTTTTCTGTCTCCTTTCAAACTAGAAGAATGTTTCAGGAACTCACGGTTGGCTGAGAATTTACAATCTATAGGGAAGACCGGCAGACAACATACCAAATTCAAATAAAGGAGAGTCATACAGTGGCACTCACAACTTGATGAGGGAATCCAAATGAGAGAGGATTTCATTTTAACTGACTATTAAGGAAAACCCCATGGAAGAATCATTACTTTAGGAATGAAACGAATCTACCTTAGTGCAGCCATGAACACATGGCAGGACATTAAGGATATATTCGACAGTATGTCTAGCAGGGGCAAGTGCCTCTTTCAACTGAATCTAACAACCAAATTATACATGGGAACAGCAGATTAATTATTCCTGAAAAGATATTTGAAGTCCAACTACTTTTGAACTTAGAAGTCACAAAGAAAAGTTGATACTTTTTCGCCCCTGAAATAATTCATTGATTTTGAATCACCTAAAATCAAACCCACTGCCACAGGATCAAATTCTGACTTATAGAATACAGGATTTCTGAGACTGTACGTCTTAATCAGAGCAGACAGTCTTATGAGAGCGGACAGCCTCATCTTTCTACCTCAGAGTAGCAAGTGGATTTGAACTGTTCACCTTTTGGTTAACATCTCAATACCTGAACCACAGGGTCACCCGTGAATAAACCTAGTTCCCCACTAACAACTAGTCAACTATAGTACTTTGGTATATATACTATATTGCCATTATCTCTTTGTTCACGATTATCTCCACCAAAGCTTTCACTGTTACTAGTTACCATCAAATTGTCCCTGAATTAGGGAGACTCTGTGTACAATGGACAAAATTCTACCCAGACCTGAGCCATACCGAAGATTGGCTGCAAATCAGACCATTGTGATTAATAAGGTTTTTACTGACTAGTTTCAAAAGTAAACTGGCAGTCCTTTCATCTTAGTTCATTTTCGTCTGAAAGCACTGATAAAATGTATTCCTCACTCCACTTTCTTTCAACTAAAATTGCCTTTAGAATGTAGGATGATAGTTCTAAAGCTTGGAAAGCCAGGGCTCTAAGGAAATTACTTACTACCATGTAACTCCATTTTCTCATCTGCACAATGGACTTAATATAAAGTAGTCACTTAACAGAAAGCAGGTTGGTTCTACCAAGAAAAAGAAAGGAATCTCAAGTACATAATCTGAACCTAGCAAATGCTCTTATGGTATATAAATGGTAGCTATCAATGCCCACATCTAACAACAAGCATCCAACCAACACGATGGCAAAATCCAGAACCAGTGCAGGGTAGATGATTTTGTCATTGTTGAGATTATTCCCGTCGAATGCTTCTCTTTCCGTCTGGGAAGGCAGCTAACAGGCGAGACAACCAACCACATTATCCTGAATTCTCAGAGGAAGCTTTTGGTTTGTTTTCCCAAATGGCATATTAATTCAACTAAGATTACAATTCCAACTGCTGGTAGTTTGAGGATAGGAGGAACCTGAACTCAGTCGCGCACTTTTTAAATTGGTTTCTGAGGCTCGTTTCTTATGAAAGGGCAAGATTAATTTGAGAACTCCAAAACCCCGATGCCTCTATGCCCTTTTCTACGGCAGGTCTAATCTTTCTCTCCTTCCCTACTCTCTGGTCACTGGGCCTTTGCAGGGGGCCCGGTGAGTGATAGGACAATTTGCTGTATTGACTAGCAAAGACGCAAGTGCACACAAAGCAACATCGGTCTTGCTGACCATTTAAAGAAAGCTCATTACAAACCAAATAATTCATGAACAAAGGCCCATCCATACAGGGTAATTTGCTCTAATTGTCCTAAATTAAATTGATAAATGCCAGAGGATTCAGAGACTAAAGTTCTTGTTTTGTCAATATGGAGACATTTGCCAATGTTGTGAAATGTTGAATTTCACAAGCCAGTGGTGACAGGTCCACTTTGGGAAGTTCCCTTCAACGGATTAACCCTTCCGACCTCCAAAGCAATTGTGCTGTTTGGAGCCGACCAGCAGCATTCTGCAAGCAATCAGGAAGCATTTCTGTCACTTGCCTGGCAGAGAAGGTTATTTCCTAGACTCTGAGGTCTCCCTAGGGTTGGAACAAACCCTAGCAAAATTTGCTATCAAATTCTCCAAATAACACTCTAGTGATAGAGAGTTAGTGGCTTTTTCAGCTCCACGGGGAAACAAAGATCCGGTTACTGAACAAATCTCTCAGTGGTTTAGGAATATTAGCTTCTGAAAAACTCTGAACCTGGTTTGATTCTAACCCACCTGCACAATTGTGGAATCTCCCCGTATGCTTCCTTCTAGTAGCATCGTCACTAATTGAATATCTGGATCAGTTATGAAGTCACAGTCACCCATGATATCCCGAAAAGTGCTGCATCAGCAGTAGAGCACACTGAGAAACTTGGAATCACGCAGAACTGGATCTGGCACTCCCGGTGTGGGGACCGGGGAAAGGAAATGGACCCGTGACTCTCTAGTTAATCATCGGCAAGAGGGTTTACAATAATTATTTTGAGAGTTGCATTACATGACGCGTGCAAGTAAGACAAACACATTTATGCCCAGGTTATGGCAACAGTCTCTACTGGATGATAAGCAGCTGGATCATCATACAAGTGGGTAACTCTGATTCGGTGCTGAAAGGTAAAGTGTATTCCCTAGAATGAAGGGCCTGGGTGTTCACCTCTCTTGTTTCTATCTAGTTAATGAAGAGCTCGATTATTTTTATGGCGGACCAAATCCAGTGTCAGATAAAATTACTTGATGAAAGAGATATCAATCGGTGCATGTGATGGTCCCAGTACCTAGTATGATCTAGAAACAATCAGTAAATATTTGTCAAGTAATAAACTCAAGTCAATTTCTTATTATTTACTATTTAGAAACTACTATGTGTCCAGTCCTGGTAGAATTCTCTTAATAAAATGGTAGATATGGTGTAGAATTCTCTTAATAAAATGGTAGATATGGTGTAGCTATATACAAGAGGACCTCAAAATGTCCAGAGGAAAATGGAATTAAAAGATAATATCCTTTTGCCATGAAATATTTTAAGTTCCTTCATATCTAGAATTTCTTAAGGACTCATAAAGAGCTGGTTTGATAATTGAGGATGTCTCATACGTAACTTGTAGACCGGCTTTACTTTGTGCAGGAAGCAAATCACGCACCAGAGAAGCAAACTTCTCTTGATAAAGCAGCCTAAGCCCTGGCAGATGCTGAGATTCAATTCCACCTACTCTGGCATTCTCAGAAGGAACTCCGAGTTAACTCCCACTGAAAATAAAATTCCAATTACAATCCATCTTTTTTTATTATTATTATTATAGTTCCACTTAACAGGCACCGTAGAGTTTTACCAAAAGTATCTGATGAGAATCCTTGAAGATACATAATTTAGAGATGCCATTTGGAAGAAAACAAAGACCTTTGGGAGGCCGATTTAATTAAATGTAGTCGTTATAGGATTGTCATTTCCATGAAGTAAGTTTTTAAAACTTCGTTTCATCCTCCCTGAATAGAAACCCTTACTCAGATTCCAATTTTAAAACACAGAGGGGAAAAAATATCTTTAAACTTCTTGATAAAAGCCATGCACAATGATGCTTCTAGAAAACAAAATGTGTATCAAACGCATTTAGGGACATCAAATATAATTGTGAGGAACTGAGCTGTCACACTTGAGGCTGGTGGTGGCCTAACAGGGTGCCATTTCTTTGTTCACTGTAGGAGAACAGAAGTCTTTGTCTAAGAGAAGATCAAGGGCAGCAAAAAGCTCCAGGCCGCTTGTTTCAAATAGGGCTAACCTTGCTCTCTACCCCTTACATCTAGATTATCCCAGAGAAGAGCAAAGAAGACAGAGTGGTTGAGGTCCTGCCATGACACATCAGGGTCTATTGATCCAAAAGATTTATTAGGGATGTCCATATGAATGGTAAATTCACAAGTTGAAAATGCTACGCTGTGACCCACCAGCAAGGGAGAGATGAAGGAGAATGAGATCACACATACAAGTTTCCTCTGGTTTTCCCACACTGCCAGAAATGTTGCTGAGCCTCTTCCTGCTGTCTGGGTGACTTCCTCTTGTACTGTCCACCTCTGACCACTAGTGACCTCTAGCAACAAAGGCATGAACTTTATGGTGAGTCTGTTGACACTGCATGAAGTATTGAGGTTTCTTCCTGGATTGTAGTCCGGAACCGGAACCCACAGATCATGTGTGCTTTGCTTGTACTGCTCAAGGCATTGTATGAGACAACAACTAAAGAATTGGAAGAAAGGGAGAGCGAGATGGCAGCCCGCCCACAATCGCCTGCCTCCCCTTGGTCTCCTAAACAGACACTGGTTCTACAATTACATAGCTATCGGAAGGTTATGAACAGCATCCATTACACTGATTCTGAAAATTGCAGTAGCATGTACTTTACAGAACTGCCCAGGATGATGAAAGAACTGTCTGCTTTGGAAATTAAAGAGGAAGAGAGACCAACAGTGTAAGGACTTACGGCTCGTACTCTGAGCCTCTCTAAGCATCACAGATTTGATTTCAGACCAAAAAATCCTCAGCTGAAGCTTGATGGCCTCTCCAGGGTCCTATCTTCAGTAATATGGATTCTTATGATATTTGCTCTATCGCTCTATAACTATGATAAGATTAATTATAAATGGGTGTAATTTTAAAATACATTTGAGCTGAATTGTATGAGCCTGTAGTACAAAACATTAAAGCATTGCATGATTGTATTAAAACAGCTGGTGGGCGATAGGATCGCATAGGAGGCTTTCAAAGCTGGCATTTAATTTTAGCGTACTTGAAAAATGAGTAATCACTTTAGAAAGTACTGGTCCTAAATTATTGATGCCATGATATGATCACCAAGTAAATCATCAATAAAACATTAAGTGAATATCTATCCCATGAAGGCCAGTGTCGAATACCCAACAAGCAAAGTGAGCATGGGCTTATTTGTGCTTACTTACTAGTCTGTAGGGAACAATGTCACGTTTTTCCCACCACATCAAAGATTCTGCTTTCCAGGTACAGCTGGCCCCTGTATCTCTCTCAACCTCAAAGTGCCTTCCTACAGAATCAAAGTCTCTTGTCACATTTACAGGCCCTGAGAGCGACGATCCAGGAAGGACGGTTCCCCCAAATATATGAAACTTCACGATGAATTAAAGTGAGCGCAAGTAAGCCTGCTCTTCCCTTTTTATGAGGTAATCTCCCTCCCGTGTTGAAAAGTTCTTTTGCTAGCCATTGTGGAAATTAATAGGTAGAGAGACAATCTCTGAACTAAAGCAAGTTGAAATTCAAATATAAATGAACATCGATATTTAATAGAGATTCTTGACTACTAGATCATCTTGAAGACCATTGATCATTGATTTATAAAGGGACAAAAGACTTCAGAGTGTCATACATCTTTTAAAGACAAATAAATTGCAGGGAGGAAAGTGAGCAACCCACAGCTCTTTGCTCAGAAGCTGGTTCAAAGACGGAACAGAAGAAACAATTGTTACACCGATGAATGAAATTACTTGTACAAAGCCATTCATGGGAAAAGGTATAGACCTGAATCTAGGACCAAGGTCTTGTTACCCAGCTCTGTGCTCAAATGTGCCAGGGCTTCATCGTGGATCTGTAAAATTGATTCATACATTGCTTTCTTTTTATTGTTTTTAACTTAAGTATTTTCTCATGAGATCACTGTAGATTCACATGGAGCTGGAAGAGCTAACAGAGTTTTGTGTAATTCTTTGTCCAGTTTCCCATATGGGAACATTTTGAAAAGCTATAGTCTATCAAAAACCAGGAAACTGATGTTGATAGTCAAGATGAAGAATATTTCTATCATCACAGATGCCTCCAACTGCGCTTTGTTAACCACACACAACTCCTTCTTCAGCACTCCTTTAAAACTCCAAAACCAATAATGTATTATCTGTTTCTCCTTTTTATTCCATTTCAAGAGCATCATATAAATGGAATCAAGCAAGACATAACCTTATGCTATTAGCTTTTGCCACCAACATAATTCTTTGGAAATTTAACTAGGTTGCTGCAAATTTCCTTGTATTGTTGAATAGTATTCCATGGATAGATGCACTGCGGGTTGGGGTTTTTGGACCATTACCTAACTACAGTATAGGAGCCCTCATGCCCAGCTGCACTCAGCTAACTGAAAAGGTAGCAGTTCTAACCCATCCAGGGGCTCTGCAGGATAAAAGAATGGCATTCTAATTCTGTAAAAATTCATGCCTAGTCCTGCCACAGAAGGGACTATAAATTGAAAATCAACTTGATAGCAAGTAAAAACAGCATATAGAGGATATACGGGCAATTTCCATGGGAGTAAACTGGAACTTTCTAGTCCCATAAAAATGTATATAGTCTTGGAAACCCAATGAGGCATCCTACTCTGTCCTAGTAGGTCTCTATGAGTTGGAATCCACGCAACAACAGTGAGTGTGAGTTAGGGAATTTCCTATGTGTTGTCATGGGTTGTTTTCTCTTCTTCTACTTTGGTTGTTAGGAATAACATTGCTTATAAA
The DNA here is from genome assembly GCF_050624435.1 of Tenrec ecaudatus. NCBI lineage: Eukaryota > Metazoa > Chordata > Mammalia > Afrosoricida > Tenrecidae > Tenrec > Tenrec ecaudatus. The sequence goes on from NC_134543.1 coordinate 22,218,334, forward strand.
TATTCATTTTCAGTTTGTTGTGCTTACAACAGTTTATTTTTTATTTCTCTAGGATAAATACACAAAAGTGCAATTGCTGGGTCACTTGGGAATTGAATGCTTAGCATCTTGGAAAACTATTAAACTGTCTTCCACAACTGTTATCATTTTGCATACCCAATTGCAATGTATGAGCGATTCACTTCATCCACGTTCCTACCAGCACATGCGCACTAACATCTTATTGTGCTCGTGCAGTTCATTGTGCTCATGAAGACTCTGCACATGGGCCAAGAGACGCATTCCACTAGAATAAGGCAAGACGTGGTTTAAAAACAGGAAAGCTGTGGGTCAGGATTCTATCCTTTCACCACACATATTCAATCTATAGAGAGCAGATAAAGTGAAAAGCTAGATTATATAAAGAAGAGCACAGCACCAGGGTTGGAGGAAAGGTTATCATGTGGATAGCGACCTTGCTTGTGGAAAGCCAGGAGGACGTGACGCACTTACTGATGAAAACCAAGGGATTGCAACCCGATGTAAATAAAAATCCAAATTCTCACAAATGGACCAGTAGGGAACATCATGATGAACAGAGAAAGTTTGAAGTTGTCAAGGATTTCATTTTGCTTGGATGCACAGTCAGTGCTCATGGAAGCAGTCAAGTGATCCAATGACACATTGCATTAGATACGCCTGCTGCACTAGAAATCTTTTAAAGTGTTGGAGAGCAAGGGGGTCATTTGAGGAATAAGGTACACCTGATCCAAGTCATAATATTTTCAATTACCTCATATGCATGTGAACATTGAATAAAGAAAACGAAAGAATACATGCATTTGAATTATAGTGTTGGCAAAGAATATGAAAGCAGCACGGACTGCCAGGAGAATAAGTAGATTTAGCTTGGAAGAAGTACTGCCAGAATGTTCCTTGGAAGTGACGGGTGAGACCTTGTTTCACACAGTCTGGAGACGTTATCAGGAGAGACCAGTCCCTAGTGAAAGACAGCTTGATTGGTAAAGCTTGGGGGAAGCAAAAAAGAGAAAGGCTCTCAACAAGATGGTTAATACCACGGCTGCACCAGGGCTTCAAACATCACGACAGTTGTGCGGAGGGCCCAGAACGGGCAAGTCTGTTGTGTATGGGGTTGCTATAACAACTATGACAATGATGTAGGCTATTCTTTCCCGGATTTAGTTTCCATTTGCATATCCTCTTTGGTGAAATATCTCTAAATATTATCTTTCTCTTTCCTAATTGTATTGTGCTATTAAGAGTTTTGAGGATTATTTATGTTTTAGGTACTCATCCTTTGTCAGATATGTGGTTTGTGATTCTATCTTCCCAGTCTATAGCTTTTCTTTGTATCCTTTTTATGGGGTTTTATAACTAGAAATAGATTTTTGTTTTGATGAAGCCCAATCTGTGCATTTTTTCTTTATGAACTGGAATTTTGGTGCAAAATCTTAAAAATTATCTGCTGAATCCTATATTCTGAAGATTTTCTTCCATCAGCTTTTCTCCCCTAAAATTATATAGCTTTACATTGAGGGTTGTGATACATATTTTTATATTTTATGTATGTATACAAGGTGTGATGTTAAGTTCACGACTGATTTTTTCCCCTACCAGTATTCAAGTACACCAGCATCTTATGTTGAAAGAACTCTCTGTCCTCAATTGAATTGCTTTTAAACCTTTGTCAACATTCAGGTGGGGCTCATCCTGAGTTCTCTGAACTATTTCTTAATCTATACACTTCTTTCTCCACCAATACTATACAGTCTTGATTACTGTGGCTACCTCATAAGTTTTGGAATTGAGTAGTTTGCTCTCACTTCATTCTTCTCCCCCAAAATTATTTTAGCTCTTCTGGTGCCTTTGTCTGTCTATATGACACTCTGTGGAGGCAAGGATGGTGAGGCTTTGGTTTACATACTTTGGACAGGTGGTCAGAAAAAAAGCATTTTGCTGGGTAAAGTAGAGGGGCATCAGAAAAAGAGAAAGGCCCTCCATGAGCTTAATGGACACAGTAGCTGCCACTGTGGGCTCAAGCATCGGAACAATTGTGGGGAGGGCGCAGGACCGGGCAGGGTTTCTCTCTGTTGTGGATCAGGTCACCGTGGGTCAGAAGTGCCTCAATGGCATCAAATGAAAGCTATGATAATATTTTCAGGCAACCAAAACTTTTGCTGTTGTATGATATGTGGATGAAGTGCCAATGAAACTGTTTAATTAGAAAGAACCTCTTGCTGATATAATCTGAATTCCTTTAAATCTTGATGTCAGTTTCAGAATAATTGGAATCTTTACTCTGATGAGCCTTCCACTCCATTAGCTATCATGTCTTCCCATATATTTAGCTCTTGTTCAATTCCTTTAATCAGGGTTTTGTAGTCTCAACATATAAGTTCTGCAGGTTTTATTAGGTTTACCTGAAAGTAGCTAATATTTTTGAGTAATGGTTGATGGTATTGTATTTCTACTTTCAGACTTCATGGACCCATTGCTAATATTATGTAGTTGGTTTTTATAATATTTATCTTACATTCTTTGACCTTTATGAACTCACTCGAGAATATTTTGGTGCTGTAATTGGTTATTTGTCTTTGTTTGTGCTGGTAGAACCCTGGCTATTTTTGCGTAGACACTGCATTGTATTTCTTCATGTCAGACTTGTGTGCCTTCTGCTTCCGGAACGTGCCTCGGGGCACCTGCTAGAACTTCCAGCATTCTGTTCAACGAGCGCGCCAAGAGCTCACCTTTGGCCACAATTCTGGGAGAACTTACAAACCTTTGAATAATGGGATCGGACATTGGCAAAATCTGTTCATGGATAAAGCTCAAACTGCCTACAGATTTCAGATTTGGGTGAGTCTGAGAAATGGAGAGGTTTATTCAGTCAGCATGATGCTTTTGACTGCCTTCTGTGTGAATTCTTACTTCTATTAAGTTGGGATTTTCTGGATCTGCATATTGGAAATGTTCCCTTTTGTAGCATTTGTGATGGATCCCATATCTCTACATCCAGCCACAACACCTGTTTTTGGCCCTGAACTTGGGAGTAAGCATTGAGCTACTAGTCACTGAGTCTGCAGGGCTAAGCCACCCACAGGTCCACAGGAGAGAGCTGAGGCTCTCTACCCCCAGACAGATTTAGTCACAGAAACCATAAGAAGCACTTCCACTCTTGTCTATGTGGTCAGGATTGCAATCTTCTTGATGGCACTGGGGGGGCTCATCCAGTTCATGAGGACCAAGACTTCCTTATGGAAACTTATTTTATGTTCATCGCTGAAAATATTTCTGCTTGGCACACACATGATACAAAGGTATAGCAGGAAAATATGGAATATTTCATAAATCATGAACACATATTAAGTAGGTAGTTTATAAGAATGACTTTCTATGATCAATTATCTGTTTTACTTGTGCTTTTATATTTTTAATAATTCTATTTATATATCTTCATCTTTTGTATCAATTTCCAATTAATTTTGTTTTATTTTTTGTAAGCCCTACTTTATGTGTTACAGAAGTTAAAAACTTTAAGATGTTTTAAAAATAGAAAACAGTGTGATAAAAGCATATTTCCCTAACTTGTTCTTGATCTGGCAAAGGAAGCATCAGTCTCTACACCATTAATATGGCATTATTTTCAGTTTTTAAAATCTGATTATTGGATTTCCCTCTTAACCGGTTTCCTAATAATTTTATTATATTCAATTTTTCCAGCTGCTTTTTGCTTCTTGCTTTAATTTATACAATCATGAAATTATTCTTTTTTAGCCTATTTAAATATTTTATATTGATTTATTTTTGAATATAGAATCAGTCTTGCATCCCGCAGGTAATCCCAATTGTTTATGGTATACAATTATTACTATGCCTTGATGAATTATATTATTAACATTTGTTAAATATTTTGCATATATATTCTATAGAGATTTGGGGCACTAGTTTTCACATGAGAAGGTTTCAAAATATTCAAGAAAAATAAAATTCAAGTATAAACTTTATTTCTCAGCATTAGTTCTACCAAGTTCAAGACACACTGTAAGCAGTTATATGAATCATTTACTTCATCTTTAAATTCAGAGGGTTTAGGAATTTATCATGTTACTGCTGTCTTTTTTAGCATTCCCCAAAGAAAAATAGGTGCCTATTAAAGATTTTCTTAAGATTATGAAACAAAAAGAAGTCAGAAAAAAATCAAATCAGGACTAAAAGGTGTTTACCTATTGATTTCCCATCAAACTCTCCTAAAATTACCTTGTTTGATGAGAAAAATGAGCAGGATCCTTGTTACAGATAAAAAACAGACTCCTTATTGTAACTTTCCCAGTGTTTTTCTGAGAAAGTTTTAGCTAATTTCTTCAAAACACTCATAATAAGACAGTATATCACTCTTTGTCCCTGTCGACATTAAGTGGGAATTGCCAACTTTGCAGTTAGCGGCCCAGCAGTTCACCCACTGTGTTCTCCCGGCTCCCTCTAATACTTTGGGCTCCTGAAAAAACTGTTGCATGGCCTGTGCTCTTGACTGGTTCAGTTTTGCTTTGACTGAATCAGTCCCATCTCTTGGTAGTCATTGCTTTGCCATACCAGTAACCATATATTTTTGCTTCCAGTTACAAGTCTTCCAAGAGATGCTCAGGATCTTGATCCCACAAGTTTAAAATTCCCATCAATAGTTCTGTTCCTGGCTGCAGCTCATCTGGGCACAATAGTTTGAGTACTTGTTTGCTTAACTATAATTTTTAAGTCAGAAATTGTGTAAGCTAAACAATGGATATGTTTTGATGTTGGCTATTATTATTATTTGCTGTTAACTATCCATTGGCCCCCCTCAATTAGGACATAAAAAAGATTAATTTTCTTCTTCCAAACTGGTGGGGATTTCGGCTGCTGCGGGCTTCATCTTTGACATGATTTTGTCCCTCTTTAAAATTAATTGCAAACTGCTGATTGCTTTGGTGCATTCATTGTCTTCATAAAGTGTTCATAGAGCACCCATCCATAATTTTACCATTATTTCACCTAAGCAGCACTAAATTTGATGCCCGTTTTTGCTTCAGTCCCATGTTGCTCTGAAAAGGGATCTTGTCCAACTTGTTTTTTTGCTTCCAAGTGCCTCAATAAATCCTGTTCAGGCATGAAAACAAATGCATGCAAGTTTATTTTTGTGCAAAACAAAATTTGAAACCCTTACATAGTTTCCCATAGTATGTGCTTTCTTTGACCTTTGGAAAGACCCGCTGGTATTTTATATTTTATCTCTGTTTGGGTAATACTGGTTTCATAAATACATTAATAAATAACATTCAGAAGCATAACTAATAGAATAAGATAAAATAGAACAGGAAGGTAGGTTGGTAGGTAAGGAAAGAGAGAGAGAAACATAGAGACACGAAGATACACAGAGATAGAGACTGGCAGGGATGAAAACCACAATTATGAGCAGCAGACTGCAGATCCAGGCAGGAGATAATCCTGCACGGTCTGAAGTTTGAAATCCATAGGGGAAGCTAAATGACCAGAAACTTGAATAGCATGCAATGCTGTAGGCTCATGGCAATGTTCTCTTCTCTGAGAAGCTTCAACTTTTACTTCTAAGGCCTTCACTAGGTTGAAGGAGGCTCATCCACATCAGTGAAGTTAATTTCCTTTACTTAAATCAGCTATTCATTGAGGTCAACTACATCTAGGAAATACCTTCGCAGCACCACTTAGATGAGTGTGTGATTGAATAAGGAAGTTCTTCAGCCTAGCCAAGTCGATGCATGAAATTAATGGTAGCAGGAGCATTTTCCTCTCCTATAGCCTGGAAAGGATTTCAGGGAAATATTGTTCATTATTCATTAAAAAGTTTACATAATCCTCTAGTGAAACATCTGGATAATTTCTCCTACAAACTCAAGCTCCTGAATACAATGGCACTGCCTTCCACTCCATTCTGAAGTTCTAGTGACACTCTAGGACCGGGAAGGGGTTTGAAAGTTATAAACCTTTTGGGAAGCGTCTTTCTCTGAGAGAGAATTTGGTGGGTTTGAACCAATTACCTTTCAGTTATCAGCCCAGTGCTTAACCCACTCTGTCACCAGAACTCTATTTCTCAATGCAAGCAAACCCCATATTCTCATTATGACAAATTGTCTTTAATGACCATCTGTTATTGTTGCTTATGTGTGTATATCCTATTATTACTAATGTGGGCTACACACAATGTGGCAGTAGATTATTTTCCAATGCTATTTTTATCAGATGTTCACTCATGATGCTCAATTTTATGATTTACTGTTAAAAACAATGCTGAATCAATTATGTCCTAGTCTACAATGAAGTCAGTGTTGATGTCAGAAGTCATAACAACCAAAAGTTGGGTAATGTTCACTTCTGATGACATATGACAATTGAATTGCACATGCACCTGGCAGCTGAAACCACTCTGACTTCATTGCTATGGCACTCATGCCAGCCTCATTCCAGACTAGCCCGATAGCACAACCTGGTTCATTGTTTGACACCGTAGGATGCGCCAGCTGTTCATTTAAAGTCAGGTTGCTCAAAGTTCTCTAACTTCTACTGCTGCTATCACCACAATACATCTAGAAAAAGAAACCATGCCATTGAATGTTTTACCCAAAAAAGGAGGCTCTACAAGTGAATAGAAACATGAAGACCTTTACGACCTATGATATGGAAAGTCAGTCAGCAAAATTGCACACGATGCAGCATTGTTTTCTTCAACTGTTTCCTCGGTGATTAATATTGGAATATTATGTTTAAGGCAGGTAAAGTAGCAATTGGCATAAAATCAACAATTTTTACAAAGAGGGGAGGGACAATACACATCGTGAAGAAGGTGTTAAAGGCTTGAATAGAAGAAAACCCGTAAGAGGATTCTTAAGAGTTTACTAAGGATTTGAACAAAAAGGTGGCCCTTTTGAAAGCCTAAGAAAACAGCAAGATGACCTCAAGTTTTTTAGTGGTCAACAGGACTAATTTCATTGTTTCAGATGGAGATGTGGCATACACAAAGTGATATATATATGTACATACAAAATGTTATATATATATCTATATATAAAGATATATATCTATAGATATATAGACATATATAAAGACTAACATATGCCTCATCAAAACCATGTATCTTCAGTTACCTAATATGTATTATGCCAGAATATTTGGAAGACAGCTACCTGGCCAATTGACTGGAAGAAACACATATTTGTGGGCATTACAAACAAAGGTGACCCAACAGAATGTTCAAACTATACAAAAATATCATTGATATCAAACACAGGTAAAATTTTGCTTAAAAGCATCTGAAATGACTACAGGAGCATGTCAATGGAGAACGGCCAGAAGCTCAGGTGGATTCTGAAGAGGCGGCGGAACCAGGGATGTCATTGCTGAGGTCAGATGTATCTTGACTCAAAGCAGAGAACACCAGAAACATTTTTACTGTTACATTCATTATTCAAAGGTATTTGATTGTGTGGATAATAAATCATGGATAACCTTGAGAAGAATGGAAATTCTGGAACACGTTACTGTGCCCAGGAGGAACTTATTCATGGATCAAGAGACAGTCGTCAGAACAGAACAAGGGCACACTGCGTGGTTTAAATCAGGAAAGGTGTGCGTTGCAGTGTATCCTTTCACCAGACTTGTTCAGTCTATGAGCTGAGCAGATCTCAGAGTAGCGTGATTATCTGAGGAAGAGTGTGGCATCAGGATCAGAGGAAGGCTTATTAACAACCTGCGGTGTGCTGATAACACAGCCTTGCTTGCTGATAATGAGGAGGAATTGAAGCACTCCCAAAACCTCACAACTGGATCAGTGAGTAACATCGTGATAAATGGAGAGAGGTTGAAGTTGTCAAGGATTGTACCTTACTTGACTTCACAAGCAGTGCTCATGGAAGCAGCAGTCAAGAGATCAAAGGGTATATGGCATTAGGTCAATCTGCTGTACGACACCTCTTAAGAGTATTGAAGAACAAGGGTGTTACTTTGAGGACTAAGGTGTGACTGACCTAAGCCCTGGTATTCTACGTTCCATCATATGCGTGTGAAAGTTGGACATTGAATAAGAAAGCCTGAATAAGAACTGATGCATTTGAATTGTGGTGCTGGAGAAGAATATTGAAAGTCCCTGGGGAAAAAACCAAACTGATCTGTATTGGAAGAACTAAGGCCAGAATGCTCCTGAGAGGCCAGACTGCATCTTTCATACTTTGGACATATTATCAGGAGAGACCCGTCTCTGGGGAAAGACGGCATGTTTGGTAAGGTGGAGGGGCAGCAAGAAAGAGGAAGGTCCTAAAGAAAATACGCAGATCGACGCAGTGGCTGCATCAATGGGCTCAGGTTAAGAGCAATGTTGAGGACGGGGCAGGACCGTGCAGTATTTCACTCTGCTGTGCATGGGTCACCATGAGTCAGAGCTGACTTGACAGCACCTAACAACCACAGTGCATATGAAAAACGGGCAACGAATAAGTAAGCCTGAAAAGGAATTGCTGTATTTTAATCATTGTCTTGGTGAAGAACGTTGATTATAATAGTTTCAAAAACTCGGTGAAACAAAAAATAATATGTTTTTTACTAACTTATTGAAGCAACCAGTCTGCCCACTCTTCCCTCAACCCTTATTTTCACCCTCCACTCTCACCTGGGCACCATGAACTCCCAGATAACCAAACAAGTTTACCTTGGAAGAATTACAGCCAGGACACCACTTGGAGACAAATGGCAAGGCTTTATCTCCCTTACTGTACAAAGGTTATGGTGATTGGAAAAGGAGAGGAGGACCCGCAAGAAGAGATACTGTTTCAGTGGGTGTTATACTGGGTTTAATCACGGCATAGGATTCGACAGTGTTTCAGTCTGTTATATATCTGGTCACTATGAGTTGAAACCAAATTGAAGGCTCCTAATCACAACAATGAGGAGCCCTGCTGGTGCTATGGGTTAGGCATTAGGCTTTTAACTGCCAGGTCAGTGGTTCAAAACCAATCAACTGCTCCATGGAGAAAGATGAGGCTGTTTTATACCCTAAAGAATTTACAGTCTCTGTATTTGCTTTCCCCCAAACAGTGCCTAGACCATAATAAGAACTCGCCATCTATCTATTAACTTCATTCCAGAAATTATTTCCATTAGTAACAAAACTCTCTTAGAGACTTACAAAATAATATTAGTGTTTTTTCCTGGCCAAACTTCCTGAGCCCAAAACCAAGTTCCAAGCCCCAATCGCATCCATTTTATGTAAACAATAAGGTAAAGAACCTGACAGGATGAAGAGCTATGACAACTATGATGTCACTACTACGACAAAGTTCCTACTTCCAAGTGCTAAGTGAGCAAAGAGCAGCAGGTAAATAGAGGTGAGGATGTCAATTACACATGCCTAAATTCAATCCCAGTTGTGTTACATAACTCACCGAATAACTCTGAGCCTCATGTTTTTTCTCTGTTGATTGGCTTTTTATCTGAGGAATAAAAATACTATCCATTAAGATACTTAAGATGATTGGAATCGCAAATGGCAAAAGACACAGATTGCAAGTTTCCTGACACATAGTATAAATATAATAAGAGCAGAATATTTAAGTTCTTAAAATCCACCCCTTCCATAGGATGCTTTCCATCAGATCAATCACCTTCCCTACAGCAATGCTGGGGAACCAGACACAGGGTTATTCCTACAGATTGATTCCTACATGTGTAACTCTCACTCCCCCTTTTCCAGGTAAATTCCACAGCCATTTATAATTGATGAACAAAATTACCTTCCAATATATTCAAAGATCAGAGTAAGATTCAAATAGTATCAGGGTAAAGAACTAAATTCAAAGGGAATGCTATCCACAGTCACCTATGTCTTGTCTATGATAGAATTTTTCACCCTTTTATTGTCATCATTGTTTGTGTATGCATGGCTATACAGTTGGGCGGGGGGGGGGGTGGCGGCGGAATCCCGGCAGGGCATCTGACAGATTAGTTGATATCTAAGGCTTCCTTGCTTTAAGATTCTTGGTTCTGTGAGTGTGTGTGAATATTAGGTCACATGTATATCATCAAACACGAGTTACTTTTTGTTTCCTACATGTCATGCAGTGTGCTAAGTGATTTCATTTGACCCTTTTTAATAATCCTAGGAGATAAGTATTACTACTATTTTATTTTCTTCATCAGGAAACAGAGACATCAGGTGATTTTGTCACTACTGGAAAGTACAGAAATGAGATAAGCATCTAAGCTCTCAATATTCTTGGCCATAGGACTTCTGAATAAGAATCTGTATGAATCACCTGGGAATCTTGATTCAGTATATCTAGGATGGAAATACAAATTCTCAGTAGGGGGGTGAAACGGATGGAACTGATTCAAAGTGCAGTTTAGGCATTCTTCCATTCTGCCAGTCAGGGCATTTTCAGAAGATTTATGGAGGCAGGTTAAAGGCCAGAAATATGCAACAGATTATCCAGCCAGGTTTCTGGACTATGAACTGGCATGATCTTATTTTTTTATGATTTTTTAAAATAGAAAGGAAGGGGAAGTTGAAGATAACTAGAATGATTCTCTTCAGGTTATTTAATAAAGGGTAATTTTCTATCTTTCTTCCATCTGCTTTCGGAGCTTAAGAATAAAATAAGAAGGAGTGGGAAGGAAGAGAGTGAATCAGAGGAATGCAGTTTCTCAAAAGACCAAGGGCACCTACCTAGATGTGATATAAAACTACCTAAAAATGATATGACTTGCTGTACCCCTCATTTCTCCTCACCTCAACTCTTAGGCTACCTATAATAAGGAGCACTGGAAAAGATCTCACTCATGTCCCTCCCATTTTTGTGCATTTTAATGTTCAACCCTATTAAAAATAGCACTAGTTAACACAAAACAGGAATTTATATCTACTGCACATAAATTAGCATATCAATTTCAAGCATCCTACTCTATGGCAATGAAGTAAGATTTAAATATACACATCGGCTAATCATCCCACTCCTCGCTCCCACAGTCTCCATTTATCCATTTCTCCAGCTCCACTTCCCGATGACAAATCCAACCCTGGGCAACGTGATAGTGTGCCATCAAGGAGATTCAAGTTCATAACACCCCTAGAGGACGGAGTAGAACTGCCCCATAGGGGTTGCTAGGCTGCAATCTTTTCTGGAATGGATCACCAGTTCTACCCTAATTCTTCTCAGAGAGCGCCTAATGGATTTGAACTGCTTACTTTTGGGGTTAGCAGTTCAGCAGTTAACTTTTTGTACCACCAGGGTTCTTTCTCAGGCAAGGAGACCTATTCATCTGGAGACTTAATACTACCTCTGAATATCCATGTAACTGATTTCCCGGTATCCAAGTTCAAAGAAGTTCATTCATAGACCCCTCCTGGATACCCCATCACTATGGTCCTCCTTGTGCTTAGAGCATAGACATTTGTTCTGACCACTTATATTTCCCCAGACCTAATTCTTGCAACTAGATATTAGGATCCTTTATGTTTCATGGTTTTAAGAAAACTATCTTTGTTTGCTTCTTCCTTGAAAGGCCCAAATCTACTTTTGGATGTTGTGTGTATTCACATAGGAGACTCTATTGATTCTGTTGTCCATACTGCTAACGGATCCCATCCACGATAAATATGGGGATAAGGAAGTGACTGGGAACACAAATTATTTACTCAAAGTTGTTAGAAATTAACCAAAGGTAGAGTGAATCAGAGGCTGTTTATAATCAATAATGTAGACAAGATAATGAAGGAGTTGGAAATGTGACTCATCTCTGAATAAGGGGGAGGGAATGGGTAGGGGAGGGAATGGCAGGTGCACCAGGAAAGGCTTGTCTTGTATCAGAGTCTTAACTTTAAATTTTAATATTTATCATTAAATACAAAAAAATTGTCCTATTTTTAAAAAGCCAGAAAATCTGGAAAGAATAAATGGACTGGTACTTTAACTGGAGACATTAGACAACTCTTTTGTTTAAAGCTTCAGCGTAGCATCCATTGCTGACTTATTTACTATGAAATGTTTACGATCATATGTTTTCCATAAAGAAGATGGTCCCACATGAATTTGTCAAAAATATGTTAACAACTATTAGGAATAAAAGCCTCTTGCTAAAGGTGCCTCTTACTCAACCCATGGTACATTCATCTACATCGAATGCATATGAAAACAGGACAATGAATAAGAAACCTGGTAAAGAATTCATACCTTTGCGTCATGGTGCTGGTGAAGAAAATGGAACACACAAGAAGGATCAATAAAGCTGTCTGGAAAGTTCGCCTAGGGGAACCCGTGGAAGGGAGCATAGCAAGACCTCATCCTACATACTTTGGAAATGTTATCAGGAGGGAGTAGTGTCTGAGAAGGGCATTATGCCTGGTAGAGAGTCAGTGAAATAGAGAAAGACCTTATTAAGATGGACTGATACAGCGGATACAACCATGGGTTCAGTCGGCACAATAATTGTTGAATGTAGCAGAGTACCGAGCAGTGCTTTGTTCTGTTATACATGTGGTCACTGTGAACAGGGACAGACTCACAGTACCTCACCAAACAACAGCCAAAGGCTGACCAGCTACATACCAATGTCAAACAGGGTACTCTTCCCAAGAGCTGAAAAATGTAATAAGGGAAAGCGAACTTTTGTTGCCTGGAGAACAATATTACTGTAAAAGGGGAATTAAAGATTATCCAGCCCAGTGCTTCTCAAACATTAATCCCCAAACTCCCAACTCATTACCATCCATCGGTGCCAACTCATAGCAACCCAATACAGAAGGGTAGAACGACCCACTGTGAGTTTTCCAGAGTGTAACTCTTTACAGGAACAGAAAATCCCATCTTTAGCTAGAGTAGCTGCTGGTGGTTTCGAACCAGAGACCTTTCAGATCACAGCCCAATGCATAACCACTGCGCCACCAGTGTCTCTTCCTCAAACATTAAAGTACATTCAAATAACATGAAAGTCTATTTAAAGAGCAGGTTTTATGCTGAAGTTCTCAGGCGTCACCTGAGATTCTGTAGTTTTAACAAGAGCCCAGGTAATGCTGCTGCTGATGATTCATGGCAACACATTGACTGGGTAGCAGAGAAGTAGACTCTGCTCTTTCCTTACGGGACCAAGGTATTTAAAGGCAGCTGGAGTCACTGTGCATTAATCCTTTATACTCAGTAGCCATTACCCCAAAGAACAGCCTTGTAATAGCTTGACAGTATAATGTCCCCCGGAGAAGCATCAGACCACATCTGTGGCTCACTAGCTATTTTGCCTTTGCAAGCTATTTACCTCTGTGATCCTGTTTATCCATCTAAAAGATAGGGGTAATAATGCCTAACTATAAGAACCATGACAAAGACGAAAGAGAATGTGCTATACAGTCTTTGGTACATAGCAGGTTGGCCCCTGTAAGGTGGGGCTGTTTTTACTACTATTATGGTCGAGGAAAATGAGTGCTTCAAATGCAATTGTAACAATTAAACTTTCTGTTTTCTAACCATAAAGTGCAACATCGTTAAAGAAGAAAGCCCATCTCAGGAGGAATTTGCGGTTGGAGTCATTTTTAAGGCACTGGTGAAGGACGCATTCCAGCATCAGTGCTTGGTCAGAGGCTCCCATTAGTAATTAAGGAGGGCTTGTGATCAGCAGAGTGTGTTTGCATTGTGTAAGACATACTGATTTCTGGGGGAAGTCAACCCCCATCACTCCCCTGTTAATAAGAAATTGGGAGGCACACAACAACCCCAGATGGTGCATGTTTGTAGCAGTGAATGAAGGTATTTTAATGGTGTGAGTTAACTTTTACTCTGTGTTTTTAATGACGGACTCACTGCCTGAGACATTTTAATTGTCAACCAGATTCCCCACAAGGTTTTAAACTATTTTATATTAAATGAAAATCTTTATAAATTTGTATGGATGATACTATTCATCTCTTTAACTACAGAGGCCATAAAAATAGTTCATGATGAACCATATACCACCAATACAGAAAACGAATACATAATATAAGCCCTAAAGTTTAATAACACTAAGACTGCATTTCACCAAATGATTCCCCCTTTCATCTGTGTGAAGCCACATGCAAATGAGGAGACTCATTTGTAGATACTAGCAGGTATACTTTCCTGAAATTCAGAGTGAAAATAACCACAATGTTCGTGTGATAATATTTAAAACATATTGACAGAATATTCTTGAAGAACAGGCAAATCATTTACAGAAGTTTCTTTTCGTTGAATACGTGAAATGTAAGATTACTTTGAGAATGCTCATTAAAGAAAGTCAATCTTTTGCCAAGAAGCTTTATAACTAAAATTCTCATCTCTCATTTGGTAGAATGTTTTGCTTTGTTTTGTTTGGTTGATTGCTTGTTTTGCACATGAGGACTAGCGGGAAACAGTGGAATATTTTTAGAGACTTTACCAGAAATTTTGAAAATAAAACACCTCAAGATGCATTAAGAATCACTAATTGTGGATTTTACGGAAGGTGAAGTCATTCCAAGACCCAGTCTATTGCTTAATATAGTAGGTTGACCTTGAGTTAGTCAATGACTTCCTTGGACCTGTCTTTCCTCCTTAGCCTTGTCCAAGCAGAATCATGTGGAGTGATAATATTTTCCTGGTCATGTCCAAATCCTACTGAATCGGGCCCAGAGAGTGTCATTTCAATTGACAATTCTCCCAGGTGATTCTTCTGCTTATCAAGCAGGAGAACCATGGGAACAGGTCACCTCCAAGGCCCTATGACTTTAATGGTCCATGCTTTGAAATGCATGTCCAATCTGCACCCAAACCTTGACAAGTTTACATTCGTTCATCTCCACCATTTTATTTCCTTATAGCTTTCTGTATCAGTCTCCATTTCAGAACTACAAGTCTGCCATCAATTTAGTCACTATTAATTGTGCACAGAAGGGCCTTACCCATCCTTGTCATTTATATTGATACATGACTGTTAGCAAAAGGGTGGTGATTCAGACTGCCCATAGGAGAAAGTCCCATAATCTGCTGCTGTATTATGTTCTAGGAAACCTAATGAGGCAGCCACATGGGATTGCTATGAATGGAAAATCTAGGTAATTGAGGAATGCTAGAGGAGACAGTGAAAGGGTCTATGCTGTTGTTGTTGTTGTTGTTGTTGTTGTTATTGTTAGATGCCATCAAGTCCATTCTGACACATACCAACCTTATTCACAACAGAATGAAACAGGACTCGGTCCTGCACCCTCCTCACAAGTGTTGCTATGCCTGAGCCCAAGCGCACTGTTGCAGCCACATGATGTCCATCTGTCCCTTCCAGAACCTTCCTCTTTTTCACTGCCCATCTACTTTCCCAAGCATGGCGTCCTTCTTCAGAGATGGGTCTCTCCTGACAACTTGTCAAACAGGGTCAGTCAACAACAAAGAAATAAAAGAACCATACACCAAAAATGTCTTCAATTTATATCAAAGAAATCATACCTATGTAAAATGTTAGAGGTTGCTAAACACAAATCTCATGGTGGTATGTCTAATAGGACTTTATTTTGTAAGAGCGTATCAAAAAGTAAATATAGAGAGATGTATATATGTATAATGTATTTATGCATGCATTGATTTTTTAATATATAGCAAATAAGTATGGGGGAAAAGGAAGTAATTCATTTTCTGAAAAGCTAAGAATCACACACCCCTCATTTGGGTACATCAAAGAGAAAGGAAGACAAGAGAAAGGTAATGGGTTTCTTATATCACTTATGTATTTGTAAAAAGATAATAAGTTATAAATTATCAAGGGGACACAAGGGAGGGAGGGGGAAAATGAGGAGCTGATACCAAGGGCTCAAGTAGAAAGCAAATGTTTTTAGAATGACAATGGCAACAAATGTACAAATGTACTTGACACAATGGATGGATTGTGATAAGAGTTGTAGGAGCCCCCAATAAGATGATTTAAAAAAACAAACAAACAAACAGAACAAAACTCTCTGCCCTCAGGTGAACTCTCATCCATGATGTCTCACTGTGTGTAAGACATGCAGGCTGGACAAGTGTGGAAGGGAAACTTGGAGTATCCCTTGAATATATGTACAGGTATATTTTATATGTGTATTTACTTTTGCGGCAAAAATATCTAAGCGTGTGGTAGAACATACAGGGGACAAAGTTAACAAAATGTCTTATCCATAACCCCAAACCTTGAGGGAACACGTTGCTAGGCTTAGGGAATCAGGACCATAGTTTTGAGGGATACAAAGATCAATTGGCATAACAAAGTCCCCAAAGATAATGTACCCTGTATCCTGATTTGGTGAGTAGTGAGTGGGGTCTTGAAAGTTTGTGAGGCGTCATCGAAAGTGAAACTACTGGTTTCTCCCTCTCTGAAGGAGAGAGGTGTGACAAAAATAGAAAGACAGAGGAAATAATCAGTCCAATGGGCAAGTGGACCACACAAGCATCCATCTCCACAACCATGAGACCAGAAGAAATACATGGTACCTGGCCACCACTACTGAGTGCAGTGCTCAGAAAAGGGCCCCAGAAGAAGGTCTTGGGCAGCATGAGGGGAAAAAAATGTGAAACAGAGTTCAAAAGAATTAAAAATAAAAAGCAAAATAGGTTAGCTGGTAAAAGAACAGACTGGTAGAACCCACAAAACGGTGGCCTTTAGCCTTCAGGTCTGGAACTGAACTTACTTCTGCATTAGAGTCATCAGCCTTTGAAGATCAAAAGGACAGTGTCTTCCCCAAGGACCAAGTGCAGAGGGTTAGGAAAGGAGGAATGGCGGCCGTGATGGTATCAGTGAGGGTTGAATCCGAAACGATATGCATGCTTGAATATAAGACTAAGATCTGTTCTATAAGCATTTACCTAACTCACAATCAAAAGAATTTTTAAGTTGTGCTCTTAGAGTTCTCACATGGCTGATTTTCAAAAATTAGATTGCCAGGGCTTTCCTATAAGACACCTCTAAGTGAATTTGAACCCCCAAATTTCCAGTTAGCAGCATACAACCATTTGTGCCACCCAAGACTATTCTGATGTAATTAGGTATTTACTGATTTAACCTAGAAGCCCTGGGAATTCTCCACACAGAAGGGTCTTTGTCTCAGTGCTTCGGCTGGCATTGGACTGGCACTGCCAGGAATGAATGGTCCAATTGCATCACTGCTGCTGTGACTCTGGTTCTCATTACAATCATCTACAAAATAAAGAGTGAGAGCTATATTTTTAAGATATCTCTATGATTGCTTTTGCTGTCTGCAAATGGTGCCTCTGTGGAAATCTAGGTTTACATGTTATGTTTCTCCTTTCCCTCTCTTTAGAGGGAAAAATATGCTTGGTCAAAGGGAAGGGTTGCCCTTCACTCCTCCCTGGAGGAGGGGACTTTGCTAACACCATAAACCTTGCAGAAGACAAAATCCTTTTCTGCACAGTGGAGGGTAGAAATGGAGGGGGAACTAAAGAAGAGCTTTTCTCTAAGACTCTTTTTTAAAAAAGACAAAAGAAAGAAAGCAAAATAATACTAAGCATCTGCAGTGTGGGAAGGAATCTTTTCTACCAAGCAGGTGTGTGACAGTTAAATGCAGCCTGCAGGGAAAGGGAAAGGACTGTCCCAGAGAAGGTGGCAGTCTCACACACACACACACACACACACCCTGCCAAGATGTGGGCAATAACCCCATCTGTTAGGGAGATGATGGAATGTGAGGCAAAGAAAATGAGTTCATGAACTTGAGATGTTAAAAAATAGAGAGAGAGGGTTCATTCAATATCTCAGTACTGCCTAAAGCCTTCTTTTAGCCAAGCTTAATTTCCTTTGTCAAGTACAATTTGCAGATCTCATAGGATATCAACTGGGGGTGCACGCAGTGCTCCTAGTACATTTTGTACTGTACTGTCCGTCCACCACTCAGCAGGGCGAACATATGAAGTAATTTACCTAACGGCTTGGATTCCTTTCTGTAATATTGGAATTGTTCGGGTCTGAGCAAGCCTGCAAAAGGCATCATCAGTCAGTCTTGTTCTCAATGGAAAACAAGGCTCTTTCTGCACTAGGACTAAGCACCCAGAACTCAAGCTCATAGATTTTAGCCTGTCAGTGTGACCTTGGAGAGACTAACTTCACCTTGTGTGTCTTTACTCTGCAGTTCCCAAAACAGAACTTAGAGACGGGAAACGACTTGCCCAAGGACATATCCTTGATTACTAGCAGGATGCAGAGGATGTAAACCCAGCCCAAACTGCTAAAGCAAAGACTTGGTGATCCAAATTCATAGATTGGATTAATTTCAGAAGTAACGGATATATAATCTCAGAGAAATTTTACCAGAATTCGATTCTTTCCTCCTGAGCTCTTGACCTTCAAAGCTAGCTCCACTCTCAGGAAGCTTTTCACATTACTGTAAAAGACGCTTGCCACCAGCAACAGACTTTATTGTCTTTGGTTGATGTCTAGTGGGAAGAAGCATCTGCCATGACAAGTCAATTACCAGTAGCAAAAAAAAAGCATATAGTTCTTTAATAGTTCCTCCCCTTACTATTATGGCTTTTATTTATTTTACCTCATTAATCATGTTAGACTTGTGCATGTTCATTGGTGTAATTAAGATAATTCAATACATGAAAGCCAAGATAGATATCCCTTCAGAAACAGTAACAGGAGTAACGGATCCCTGAGGGAATGGGAACTGAGGTGGGGACTGTGCGGGGGGAGGGGAGGAAGAGAGAGCAGCTGGTAGCACTAATGACCACATAACCCCACTCAAGGGGAGAAAACAACAGAATTGTATTAAATGAATATGTTGGACGGTGGGAGATGTGGCAAAAATAAGGGTTCCTAGGAGGGGAGAGGGAAGGAGATAAAGGGGAGCGAATATCAAAGAGTTCAAGAAAGAAAATATTTTGAAACTAACTGTCGTTGCAATTGTACAATACTGCTTGGTGTGATTGAACTTTGGAATGTTATGATATCTGTAATAAGTGCGAAAAAATAACTGATGCAAGGTTTTGTAGGGGATGTAAGGGGGGTGCAGATGGGGGGGTCGAGGGATTTGGGGAGTAAACAATGAAAGTGGGAGGAGGGTGAACACTGGAACTGAAGGTGATTACAATTCATTTTAAAGGCAATTTAATCACGGGAGGGGGGAAATAAAAGGATCTGAAATTGATTGTGGTAATGATAATACAGTTCTTCTTGATATGATTGAATTATTTAATAGCATGAAATATGGATTAAGTGCCAATAAGACTGATGAAAAATTTGCAGGTAGAGTCTGACTGGACCATGTGCCTAGCTCAAAGTGACATTCCCCAGTTAGCCCAGGTATTGAACACGGAGAAAACAGCCACCACCAACACAGGTTCTCGAATCAGTTCCAGGCAGGGTGACCTCCTACATTGTTGTTGTTGTTGTTAGGTGTCCTCAAGTTGGCTCCAATTCATAGTGACTCTTTGTACAACAGAAGGAAACATCGCCCATCCCTGTGATTGCTGTGCTGTTCCTCACAAGCATTCCTTTGCTCAGAGTTAGTGATGTAACCATGGTGTTGATCCATCTTGACAGAGGTGTTCCTCCTTTAACGGCCTGCCTGCTCTTCCAAGTATGATGTCCTCCTCCAGGGATTGTTCTCTCCTGACAATCTGTCCAAAATCTGTGAGACGAGGTGTTGCCATCCTTGCCTCTGAAGAATATTCTGGCTATGCTTCTCAAGACAGAGTAGTTCTGGGTTTTTTTTTGCAGTCCAGGGTGCTTCCAATATTATTCACCAGTACCAAAATTCAAATGTATCAATTCTTCTGTCTGCAGTCTTACATATCCAACTTTTCCAGGCATACGAGGCAACTGAAAATGCCGTGGGTGCTTTTAGGCACACCTTAGCCACCAAAGTAACATCTTTGCTTTTCAATACTTCAAAGAGTATGCAGCAGATTTACCCTAGGCAATGCCATTGGATCTCTTGACTGCTGCTGCAACTATGAACATTGATTAGACCAAATCCTTGACAACTTTAATGTTTTCTCCATTTATCATGATGCTACCTATTGGTTCTGTTTTGAAGTATTGGGGTTTTTTTCCATTGACTCGCGGTCCACACTGAAGGCTGCAATCCTTGACCTTCATCAGTAAGGCCTTCAAGACCATCTCGCTTTCAGCAAGCAGGGTTGAGCCATGTGCATCTTACACGCTGTTATTTAATAAACTTTCCTTCAGTCCTGATGCCACATTTTCTTCATATAATCAAGCTCTTCTGATTATTTGCTCAGCATTGAATAAGTATGGTAATAGGATGACTTCCTGTGGGTCAAAGTGAAACTGTTGCATAGAGTTTTTGTTGACCAATTTTTTTGGAAGTAGACCAAGAAGAAACACAGAGTCTCAAGGAACCAGAAGATGGGACTATCAACAGGTGCCTGCAAGTTTGGCACATCCTGAAGTAGAACTCAAGTCTTCGGGTTGCTGGTTCCTAACTCAATCTTTTTTATTTTCATTCTGTATGTGACTATAGTTATAGCAACTTACATAAACGTGAATGACATAATGTTTCCAGGGACTTAAAATCAACATTTGGTGTAACCTAGGAAACACATCATTTACGTTCTGTTAAGGTCATATGGTAAAGCTATAGAGGACATTGTCAAGTTATCCATTTTCTGTTAGCAACTCCCTCTTATATCCCATCAGCCTAAAACTATCATGTGATCAGCCATTTGAAAATGAAGTTGTGGGTTTTTTTCCCCCATTATATCACTAACCAAAACTTTGGGTCAAATTAGTAAGGAAATAGCAATCAATGATATTGAATAGGAAACCTGGAGGCTCTACTATTTCTGTTTTTAATGTTTTTCTCTGAACCATAGTGAGCATCCAAAATTCCTTCTGAGTGGGAGTGATTGCTAAACAACAGTATCCATCCACTTGAGTTTTAGTTGGTCACATGGCCACCCACTAAAACCTATATTTCCGGTTTGCCTTGCAAGTCTCTCATCATATAACTAATGGATGTCCACAGAAGTGGTACATGCCACGCCCCTGTCTAGAGCTCCACAGTAATCAATGCACATGTACCCTACCACCACTTTTCAATTCCTGCTGGCTGTTGTGTGGTTCTGTTGAGTCAGTCCCAAAGCATCTCAACCCTACGCCCAACAGAATGCCATACTGCCCAGTCCTGTGCAATTCTCACATTGTTCCTGGGTCTGAGCCATTGTTGCAGCCACTCTGTCAATCATCTCCTTGAAAGTCTTCCTCCTTTTTTCTGGCCCTCCACTTTTCCAAGCATGATGCCCTTCTCCGAGGACTGGTCTATCCTGACAATATGCAGGGGTACCCCCCAAAATAACCCAGCTCCCCCCCAAGTTATGTATTCAATTTTTTTTACAACACCATCTTATCACATTTGAAGTATTCTCCATTACACTCAATACATCTGTCAAATCTGCAATTCCATTCTTGGAAACATTTTTCAAGCTCATCTGTTTGGATGGCTGACAGCACTTCCCCGTTTTTCATCTTAACCTGTTCTATGTCGTCAAATTGCTGTCATTTCATGCCCCTTTCATTTGCAGAAACAAAAAGAAGTCATGTGAAGTAAGGTCAGGTGAGCCAGATGCCTGGGTCAAGAGAGGCATGATGTTTTTGCCAAAAACTGGTGCATTGAAATGGCTATGAGAGCCGATGCATTGTTGTGGTGGCAAAACCAGTACCCAGTCTGCCACAAATCAGGTCGTTTTACTGTTAGGCTAACTTTTCAGAACCTCTAAAGAGAAAGCTTGATGAACAGTCTGACCTGATGGAACGAACACCAAATTCAGTCTCCCCCTTACATCAAAAAAAACAAATGGGCATCGGTTTTTTGGGGGGCACCCCCTCATATATCAAAAGTATATCAGATGACATCTCGCTATTCATGCCTCTAAGAAGGAATCTGGCTGGACTTCTTCCAAGACAGATAATGGGTTGTCCCTTTAGCAGTCCATGGTAATGTTAATATTCTCCTGGAGCACCACAATTGAAACACATCAATTCTTCTTAAGGCTTCCAGCTTTTACATGCATATGAAGCCATTGAAAACTCCGTGGTTGGGTCCATACACAAAGTCACATCCTTGCTCTGCAATGCTCTAAGGAGGACTTGTGCAGCAGATTTCCCATTGGCCAGCAGAGAGGAAAAAGAGAGGAGTTTCCACTTTGGTCTGTGGGGAAAGCTGGCTACCTAAGGAACTGCTTACTCCAACCAAAACATAAGATTATCATTTAATTTGTATTTTATTGCTGGTGACACTCGCTATTTTGTCCATTGCTCCTCATGGCAAACACCCTTAAGAATAGTATAACTGCTTCAGAAAGCTTTCAAGACTGGGACCTTTCATGTGCAAATTGCCAGACCTGATTTTCAAAGCACCTCTGTGTGAGTTCAAACTCATTTACACCACCCAAGGATACCTGTGTCTTGATAAAGCCACTATACTATTGGGTCTCTTTACTATAATAGCTTGACATGTATCCTTAGACGTAATCTCCGCACCACTCTCTCCTTCCTGATCTCCCTTCTACCTTTATTCGTCATATTCTACTCCTTATTTATGACTAAGGGGCTCTGGTGGCATAGTGAGTACACATTGGGATACTAACCACAAAGTCAATGGTTCAAATCCACCAGCTCCTCAGGAGATATGTGAGACTCTGCTCCCATAAATATTTATGGCCTAGAAAATGCAAAACAACAATTTTACTCTGTCTGGTGGGGTCACTGTAAGTTGGAATTAACTCAATGGCAGGGACTTTTGGTGGAATTAAATTTAAAGAATTGTTACTGGAGTCTCGGGAAATTGGTGCATTTCATTGGCCTGTAGATTTTGATTTGCTCCTTCCCAAGCCTTCTTCGGGATGTGGTAGGTTTCTTTCGAGGTCATAGGAACCAGTTGTCTTTTCCTTTAAATTCCATATGGGAATCTGGCCTCGCACTGCAAAATAAAATGGACACGTTTACCAAAAAGAAAAGTGTGTAGGATGGTCACTTTACCTTTACCCAAACTCATAACCGTCATTGAAAAACTTAAGCTCCTATGTTGACTGTCAGTCTCCCACGCTGCACATGGTGGGTATAGCGCCCCGGCTCTCAGGGCCTTCCTTGCGGAGCCGGTCGCCATTTCGGATTTCCTCTCACTCCGCTGCAGTACATGGTAACTTTGAAACCATAAGAGTTAGCATACCCTGTGAACTATCTTTGCCAGTCCTGCTTCACATAACAGGAGTTTCCATGAGTCCAGGTCAAAAAGAACTGTGACTCAGGCCTCAACACAGAAATGAACAAAGACTCATAGGAACCTGAAATTCAAGGATTGTTTAAAAATCCTCAATCCAAGGACTGTGATGCCACTCTTCAGCCATCATGAATCCATCTTGTCTTTCACATTGAATTATCAGGGTGATGTAATGTGACAGAGAGAGATGCATCAAAAAGGTATAAATCCATTGCTAACAAAAACAAAACATGGCTTGGGTCAGCACAAACATGGGTGTCTTTAACAGGAAAGATGGAGAGGCGGGGACTGAAATGAGACAACTTGGCAGAGAGTCACGGAACGCTTGAGCTGGGATATTGGTGGAAGAGAAGGCAGGCAAATAGTTGTCTCAGCAGGTTGAGAGATTCCTGCCTGGACAGTTGGCTTTCTCTGAATCTGTCTTAAAAGTAAGATGGATTAAAATGTGTCTAATATATATGATCTACTTCTATAAGAAAATATTAACAATACAATATCTGGACATGTACATATGTGCGGCAGTATATTGGTGATCTTTACATTAGGGAGAAAAGGGAGCTAACTACCCTTCCTGAAGGAACTGGGAGAAGGCTTTTCACTAAATGTTAAAGCAACGATATTACATTATTGGAGCCCTCAGATGTTAAGTGGCTTTCACATTTCCCTTCCATGTAGTCCCATCCACTGGGCAAATAATTATGTCTCAGTCACTGTCCATTATTAGTGAGACTTGCACATTCTCACTTCTTCGTGTATGTTGTTGAATAAATAATTCACATCTGAAATGAACACTGGCTGCCATCGAGTCAATTCTGGTGCATCATGACCCTCTATTGGGTTTCTGAAGCTGCAAATCTCTAGAGAGGAGGTAGGCTTGCCTTTCTCCTGCAGAGGGATTGGTGGTTTGCAACCACTGATCTTCTGGTGAGCAGTTCATGCCTACCTGACAGGGTCACATGCCATGAAAACTACAAAATCCTTTAGGGATCATGAAAATTTTAAAGAAAACTATTTGCCATTTGGAATTTATCACTCATGAGGAGATACAGATGCTTTATTTCTAGAGATTTTATCAAACCTGGTAAAAATGAAAATACAATTTGCGTTGGATATTGAAACCAGTTGAGCCTAACATTTATAAACTCAAGTGAAAAATTACTGTCACTTCTTTGCAGAGTCAAACCATATTCATCCAATGGGTGTCTTTCTCTACTGCATAGCTAAACATCTGTACTGCCCCACTCCATATGCATGGGCCTTCATACGTTTCTAACCTGCAAAGTTTTTCTTCATAATTTGTTGATTGACCCATTCACTCAACAATCACTGTGCACTTACTTTTAGAAGATGCCCAGGTCAATGCAAACAGCAGTCAGGCAAAATTTCACCTCTGAACAGCTTTCAGTCAAGCAGAAAAGGTGATAAGGCCTCTCGAGTCATTCTGACCATCTCATTCCAAATCGCCAACCATTAGGAAGGGTGATCTCACTTTCACTTCACAGCACAGACCACAGGCTTGACTCTATTCTGACTTTGCATTCAATTCTTACTGGAAATGGTAGTTTCCCGGCCAGATTTTTCTTTCCTGAAGCACGTCCTGACTTAGAGAATTCCCATCCGGATAAACATGATGAGTCTCAAGAGAATGTTTCTGGAAGGCCCATCTCAATTACATTCCAAACGCTGCATATAATATCAACTTTCTGCTGTATATAACTTGCCATTTGTCTCTTCAAGTCAAATATCCTACATTCTTTGATCTTGTTAATTCCTAAATTATATCTCTTACAAATAATAGCTCCAGCGTTGCAATGACTTTATTAATACTTATTTTCTAAATAGTATAATGTAAACCTGCAGGTAAATTACAATTTGGATAGTTTGTTTGGGGAAAATAAACCTGTGGAGACAAGGGTAGAAAAAGGAATCTTATTTTGAGTTCAACTCCAGTGTTTGAATCTGTTGCTCACAGAAAAGGGGGCTTCAAACATGTTTAATAGGCTCTTTGCATAATTGAAAGTGCTCTGGTGACATAGTAATTGTGCATGGGCTGCTAGCTGAAAAGTCAGTAGTTCAAAACTACCAGCTACTCAATAGGAGAAAGATGAGGCTTTCTACTCCCATAAATAATTTCAGTCTCAGAAACCCACAGGTGCTATTCTACTCTGACTTACATGGTAGCGATAAGACAGTATAAGCATATACTCTGACTTATAGATTGCTATTAGAGAGAACAAGAGACATCATTGATGATGTCAAATAGATCTTGGCTAAAAGCAGAAAATACAGGAAAGATATTTCCTTGTGTTGCAATGACTATGAAAAGGTAGTGGGTGTTAACAAACCCAGGAACAAGGGAACAACAAGTGTTCCAAAATAGATGGTTAGGAGGATGTATGGGGCTTGGTAGTGCTTCATTAAGGGCAATGTAACTGAGAGGAATTACTGAAACCCAAATGAAGGCTGAACATGATAGTAGAACAAGGGGAAAGTAAAAGGAAATAGAGGAAAGAACTAAGATGAAAAGGGCATTTATAAAGGTCTAATAAAGGCATGTACATATGTAAATATATTTTATCAAATGATGGGGAGAAAAATAATAATAATAAAAAAATTATGGGGAGATAGATCTACGTGCATATATTTATAGGTTTAGTATTAAGGTAGCATATGGTCATTAGGCCTCCACTCAAGCACTCCCTCAATGCAAGAATGCTTTGTTCTATTAAATTGGCATTCTATGATGCTCACCCTCCCAACACAACCGCTGAAGACAAAGCGGGTGCATAAGTAAATGTGGTGAAGAAAGTTGATGGTGCTATCAAAAGATATAGTGCCTGGAGTCTTAAATGCTTGAAGATAAACAAGTGGCCATCTACCTGAGAAGCAACAAAGCCCACATGGAAGAAGCACGCCAGTCTATGTGATCATGAGTTGTCAGTGGGATCAGGCATCAGGCATCAAAGAACAAAAAATCATATCATTGTGAATGAGGGGGAGTGAGGCAACTGGACATTTGTAGGCAACTTGACATTCCCTTACAGAAGGAGGAGATGAGCCTGTCAAGGTGCAGTATAGTACCAACGAAACATACAACTTTCCGCTAGTTCTTTAATGCTTCCTTCCCCCCTCCCCCACTATCATGATCCCAATTCTACCTTACAAATCCGGCTAGACCAGAGGATGTACAATGGTACAGATAAGAACTGGAAATACAGGGAATTCAGGACAGATAAAGCCCTCAGGACACCAATCATGAGAGTAGGGATATGAGGAGGGGAAGGGGAAGGAAGGGTAGAAAGGGAGAAATCAATCACAGTGATCTACATATAACCCCTTCCCTGGGGGGGAGGGGGGTGACAGAAAAGTAGGTGAAGGAAGACATCAGGTAGTGAAGGACATGGAAAAATTAATAATTTAAAAATTATCAAGGGTGAGGGAGGGAGGGAGGGTGGGTTGGGGAGGGAGGGGGAAAATGAGAAGCTGATACCAAGGGCTCAAGTAGAAAGAAAATGTTTTGAGAAAGCTAATGGCAACAAATGTGCTTGACACAATGGATGGTTGGATGGATTGTGACAAGAGTTGAATCAGCCCCCAGTTAAAAAAAATTAATTGAAAGAAAAGGTTCTTAACAGTGTGGACCATAAGAAACTGTGGCTAAACTTGAGAAGAGTGGGAATTCCAAAACACTTCATTGTGCTAATGAAGAACTTGTATCTGGATCAAGAGGCAGTTATGTGAACAGAACAGGAGCATACTACGTGGTTTCACATCAGGAAAGGTGTGTGTCAGGGTTGTCGTTTCGTGATCATAATACTTGTTCGATTTTATGCTGAGCAAATCATCAAAGAAACTAGATAGTAAAGAAGAATGTGGCGATTATATTAGAGAAAGGCTTATTAACAGAGATATGCAGATAACACAACCTTGCTTGCTGACAGTGAGGAGGAATTGAAGCCTTTACTGATGAAGATCAAGGACTGCAGCTTTCAGTGTGCATGACAACTGAATGGAAAGAAAATAAAAATCTTCACAAATGGACGAATAGGTAACATGATAAACAGAGAAAAGGTTGAAGCTGTCAAGGATTTTGTCCTACTTGGATCCACAATCAATGCTCAGCAGTCCAGAGATCAAAAGACATATTGCATTAAGTAAAACTGTTGAACAAGACCACTTTAGAGTGTTGAAGAGCAAGGATCTTACTTTGAGGACTAACGTGCACTTGACCCAAGAATACCTATGGTATTCTTCATTGCCTTATATGGGTGTAAAGGTTAGACCTTGAGTATGGAAAACTGAAGAAAAATCAATGCATTTGTATTGTGATTCTAGAGAAGAATATTGAAATTACCATGGCCTACTAAAAGGACAAATCAATCTGGGTTGGAAGAAGTAAGGCCAGAGTGCTCCTTAGAAACAAGGATGGCAAGACTTCAACTTGCTTTGGACATATTGTCAGGAGAGACAGTCCCTGAAGAAGGGCATCATGCTTGGTACATTTGGAGGGGCAGTGAAGAAGGGGTAGTTCCTCCATGAGGCGAACTGGTAGGATGGCACAGGACCCTGCAGTGTTTTGTCCTGTTGTGCATAGAGACACTGTGGATCAGAGCCAACTTGATAGCACCTAACAAAATGAGTCGTATTGATTCAATGGCAGTGAATGTGGTTTTGGGTTTTGTGTAAGGGATCTTGTGAAGCATACATGAAACAAAGGTGGTTTTGGAAAGGACAAACTCCTTATTTTTTTGTGGAACACAATACCATGGAGATGCCTGAGAGAGAAAGCCGTCTGGCATCCTGTTGGCTAGATATCCTGGTACCCCAGGGAGGGAGTCATGATAATCTGGGGGCATTTGAAGTTTAGAGATTACCCAGTAGTTGCAGTGCCAAATTTGGGTACCAAGCCAACAGCCATGCCTCCAATTTCTACTGGCCATCAGAGCTCAAATTTTGCCCAATGACAATATACCTTATTCCAGAAGAGGAGACACATTTAGCTTAACTCAGCCCTAGTGACATAACAATACTTTTTTATTGTTATACAAGTGAATAGGAGACCTAGTTCTATTCAGTCTAAGGAAAGGTCTAGTAGAAATTTCTAGGAATTATACTTCTTTTCAGTTAAAAGAGCAACGTATAGCTGATGCTTCCAGCCCCTTCCTTCCTACATTTGAAAATTTTTCAATGAAAGAGGGCGGGGGGGGGGGGAGGATAAAGGAAGGGGGTAGAGGCTTGAGAAGACAGAAGGCATACCAGAAATTGATGTGAAGCTGGATGCCAAGAACCCTAACTTGATCACAGTGGTCAGGTGCCTTGCCCTCTCTGTTGTAAACTGTGATTGGTAAACTGTATCCATTAACCTCTGCCCTTTGCCTGCCTGGTACATGCTGAGGATAATGAGAGGGTGTGAGCGGGGTCCTTCGTTCTACCTCTACTAATACATGCTACAAATGGAAAGCATTATGTTCTTGTTATCCCTTATTGTAGAAGGGGTTCTCATTAACAACTGGAAGCTATATCTTGCTATGGTCATAAAGCAATAAATGATACAGAAATGAGCCATAAATTAATTCTAATTGCACTATCCCATCAGAATGAGGGACTGCTCCAAATTAACAGGCTACAAATTTAAAGCAGATACAAGGATATCATTTTCTATGCAATACTTAATTAGCTTCCAGAAATTGCTACCATGGGGCCTTACACCGATGCCCTGGACACAACTCCTGAAGAGCCTCTGTGGTCACAGTGAATCGTCTAAGATGCAAGGCTGACCCCCCTCCTGGATTTCACAGCCCATCCTAATTGCTCACGGCCTATGATCACTAAAGCTGCCCCATAGCAGCACACTGCACATAGCTGCTCCTTTACAGCTACAGCCGTGCTCCTGCTATAGCCCCTTCAGTGCCTCTCCATGGTCTTCTCAATGATCTGCCTGAGACAGTGGTGGCACTTTCATATAAAGTGTAGAACAATATTGAGACCAATCATAAAATCTAGCTGCCAATGAAAGATGAATAATCTTGATGGGGGACTCTATAGCCCGCGGTTCAATAACTGCTTAGGGTGTCATTGTGTTCAATATTAGCATTTAACCTGGAGCAGAATGAAGAAAGTGTAGCATTCATATGAGACCTTACAGTTTGCAGCACAGCCAATCATCCGGGTCAATGACAAAAGAGTGAACTTGACTCCCCCCACCCTCCCTGCCTCAGCTGCCTGGCCTTTAGAAATGACTTTAGTAAACTTGTCATTGGGTTCTCCTTTAGGATACAAGATGTTCAGTGTCTAACCCTCCTTATTTCTTTGGACTCTGGACATTGTTGTTTGGAAGATATAATTATATTCATTAGAATATACAAGATTTAAAACCAGCTGGAAAAGTCTCTCCTTCAAGATATTTTTTTAAAAACTCTAATTATATCACAGAAGAGAAAACATGGTAATTAAAATGACCATTATGTACCAGGCTCCCTATAATTACTGTTACTCATTTTGGCAACTGAGAGTTTGAGGATTTGGATTTTATTTTCCAAACCGTAAGTGTGAGAAAAGTTATTTATTTACTTTACTGTTGATCATTGGGAATTGCTTTTCACCCTTTCTTCAGATTTCCCTGGAGGCCTGTATGTTTCCTCTTTATCCACATCGACTTTTACAAGATGGCTTTCCTGCCTGTTCTTCTCTGGCCTTGATGACAAATACTCTTCCTACTCCATGCCCATCGCGGGCTTACTGCAGAGCTTGTTCCAGCTACTCATATGTGCCAAGTACTTTTTAGAATATATTTTTCATCTAAAGCAGGAGAATGTTAATTCTAGAGATTGACTTAAATCCATCCGAATAAATTTTAATTAATTCTTCAAAAAAAACTGCCATGATTATTTACTAATCATTGCTAAATCTATACATAAACTGCTGGATTTCATATAATCATCACTCTATCTAAGAATGCCATACTCAGGACTACAGAATATAACAAAAACTGGGATTTTAGAAGAAAATAGTACAGGTATATGAGATTTTTAACAAAAGATCATAATGAGCATCTGATAGTTTGCACATATATTTTTAAAGGTTAAAAATCAGCCTGAAATGAATACTATCTTGCTTCACATATTAATATAGCCAGTTACAAAAAATTGACCTTGACTCAACTTGAACCCACGAGTGTCAGAACACAACGGTGCTCATTCCGGGCCAAAAAAAATAAATTACACTGTTATAAAAAATGGAAAGGAGAAAATTCTGGCAAAGTTGTGGAAATGTGGCAGCACTGTTCCACTACTGATATAATTGTAAATTGGTTCAGCCACTATGGAAAATTCTATAGCATTTCCTAAGGGACTAGAAATAAAATTCCCCCATGATCCAGAAATCCCACTCCTATGCACACACTCGAGCCCTAATAAGAGTGACCCAAGCAGACCCCTGCATCCCTATGTTCACTGGAGCATTAGTCCATTCTGACTCATCACAACTCTGTAAGACAGGGTCAAATGCTCCTGTGGATTGCCCAAACTAACTACTCTGGAGTAAAAGGCCTTTTCTTTCTCACCAGTAGCTGATGGTTTCAAGTTGCAGCCCGAAGCATAACTACTATGCCACCAGGGCTCCTGTGCCGCACTATTCACAATAGCAAAAATATTGAAACAACCTAGGTACACATGAAGAGATGAATAGATAAAGAGATTTTGGTACATCCACATAATGGGATGTTATGTATCCAAAAGGAATAATGATAAGTTTTCAACACATATTATTTATGGATGAACCTGGAGGGCATTATACTGTAATCATGAACCAATTACAAAAAGACAAATAGTGTGTGATCTCACTTTTACAAAAAGACAACAATAGGTATGCATACAGAATGAATGCAACACCCTTTGGTAGTTGCCAGGATGCCAAGAAGGTACAATTCATTTTCTAGACAATATACACTTGTTACTTTCAGTGAAGGAAGGACAGTACTGCATAAGCGAGTCAGTACAACCAAACTTAATGATGACACTAAGCAGTATACAAGAATAAAGGACAATTTCATAAAAGCTATAATATAGATCAACATCTGGTGGAACAATGGGTTAAGCATGAGCTGCTAATCACATGGTGACCAGCTAGCTATTCCATGGGTGAAAGATGAGGCTGTCTGCTTCCATACAAAACCCTAACAAGCTGTTCTACTCTGTCATATATAGTTGCCATGAGTTGGAATCAACTTCATGATAAGCTTGTATTTTTGTGTATGGTGGGGGTAGCGGGGAGTGAGGATTAGTACATATGCTTTTTCAGCAATTCATAAAATCTTAAAAATATATATGTGGCTATATAGATATCTATGAATGTGTATATATGTATAAGAAGGCACATATGAACAGATGAAGGATGGAGAGCAAGAGTCCAGCCATAAACTCATATATATTTGGTGGAGGATATTTATATGTGTGTGTATTTACTTTTAATACAAATATATCTATGAATGTGGCGGAGCATACAGCGAGACAGAGTTATAAACACTTTCTGAGACCAAACCCCTTGAGGGAATGATTGTTTGAGCAGGAGGCTCAGAACCCCCGTCTTAAGGAGCACGAACAGCAATTGGCATGGCATAGTTTGCAAGGACGATAATCTACCTCCTATGCTGGTAAATAGCAACCTGTGTCTTAAAAGTGTGTCAGCAGCCATCTAAGATCCAACAACTGGTCGGTCCCCATCTGCAGGGACAAAAGTAATGCAAATCAAAAGATATGTGAAAATAATTCGTTTAGTGGGCTAATGACCCACACAGAGATTAGACTTCATGTGTCTGAAATCAGAAACATCATAGGATTCTCAGCTTCCAATACCAACTCCTCTGATAAACAGATCACACTAGAATGTCTTGATTGGGAGAAACATGGAAAGGAGTTCAAAATCATCAAAGCTACCAGGCTTACTATTCAGATGAAGACTGGCGGAGGCCCCAAGACTATGACCTTTACTCACCTTTCAGGAAACTCCTTTGGTAAAATCAAATCAAAAGAACATTTACCCAAGGACAATGTCCAGAGGCCAAGGAATGGGAAAAGGACATACAGGGAGGAAGTGGGCTAAGTGATGGGACACTGAGGGGCTTGGCTGTGGATGAGTGGAAATAAAATGGATATGAAATGTTGAATGTAAAACTGATCTCCTCTGTGAACCTTTACCTAATTCACAATAAAAAGTTCTAAAAATAGAAAGATTGTCAAGAGAGATTAATTTTCTTTGAGTATATTTGGGGCAATGTTTGCCATTGTCATTAGGTACTATAAAGCTTGTTCTAACAGCATGTCTGTGTGCAATGGAAACACTGTAACTGTGCAGTCCTGCAACATCCTCACAACCATTCTGTTTGACCTCATCCATCTTGGTGGAAGCGTTCCTTTTTTTGTAAGATCCTTTATTTGAAAGCATAATGTTCTCCTTCAGGGAATGATTCCTTCTGTTAACATGTCCAAAGTAGATGAAACAAAGATCCAACATCCTTTGTTCTAAGGAACATTCGAACGGTAATTCTTCAAAAGCAGATTTGGTGTCTCTTCTGGTAATCTATGGTGTGTTTAATATTCTTTGTCTACACTACATACAATTCAGTAATTCAAATCAGGAGAAACATGGGACTTTCTACTCCCATAAATAGTTATAGTTTCAAAAACTCCCAAGGGCAGTTCTATGCCATCCCATAAGGGCACTATAAGTCAGTATTGACACCATGACAGTCTGTGAAGTTTGGGGGGATTATTAAGAAATCTAATTCAAATGCATCAGTTCCTCTTCAGTCTTCCATATTCACTGCCCACCTTTGTCATGTATATCAAGTAATGAAAAATACCATGGAAGGGGTCAGTTACACCTTAGTCTTCAACATACTATTTTTGCTTTTAAACCCTTGAAGGATTTTGCCCAATGCAGTATATCAATTGGTTTCTGAACTGCTGTTCCAATAGGGGTTCATTGTCAATCCACATCAAATGGAATCCTTGACAAAATTCATTGTTTCTCCGTGTATCATGATATTACTTTCTAGCCCAATTTTGAGGATTTTTAGTTTATGTTGAGGCTGTAATCTTGGATCTTCATCAATTAATGCTGCAAATCTTTGCTCTCAACAATGGTGTGTTATCTGTAGTTCACAGGTTGTTGGTGAGTTTTCTCATGAACAGGATCATGCTATCTTCGTGGAGTCCAACTGCATGGATTATTCGCACAAGGTAAAAATTGAAAACATCTGGAGAAAAGCTATTCACACTATTTGCTTGGCACACAGAGTGAATGAATGCAATGAAGGACTACAACCCTGACACACAGATGTCCTGATTTTGAACTCTTGGTCTGTGTACAGGTTCGGTATAAGTTTTCTGGAATTCACATTCTTCTCCATGTTATCAATAGCTTTTTATGACCCACATAGTTGAATATCCTTTGCACAGTCAGTAAAACACAAGTAAATATCTTCCTGGTATTCTTGGCTTTCAGTCGAGATCGCTCTGAGGTCAGCAATGGTATCACTTGTACCAAATCCTCTTCTGGATCTGTTTTGAACTTCTGGAAGTGTCTATCAATGTACTGCTGCAACTGATTTTGAATTTCCTTTAGAAAAATCTTTACTTGTATTTGAAATAATTGATATCATTTGGTAATTTCCACATTCTGGGATCCCCTCTCATTTGAATGGGCATGATTATGGCTGTCTTTTAGCCAGCTGGCCAACTAGCTGTTTTAAAAATCTCCTGGCATAGATGAATGAGTGCTTACAGTGAGTGCTTCATCAGCTTGTTGAAATATTTCAATTGATATTCCATCAATTCCTGAAGCCTTGTTTTTGGCTAATACTTCAGTGAGGCTTGAACTTCTTTCAGTACCATTGGTTTGGGATCATATGCTACTTTTTGAAGAGGCTGAACATCAAACAATTCTTTTTGGTACAGTAGCACTGTGTATTTCTCCCATCTTCTTTTGAAAATGAGTGCATCATTCCCATTGAATTATTCAATATTGCAACTTAAAGCTCTGGTTTTTTTCCTTCAGCTTGTGAGAAGGAATTTGACCAAATTCAGGTTTTTGTCCATTTTGTTATAATATTTGGTTTTGTCTTCTTGAACAGCCCTTTGAAATTTTCTATTCTTTTGCTTCGTCATTTCTTCCATTTGCTTTAGTTACTCTACTTTAAAAAATAAGTTTCTGAGTGTCTTCTGATATCCACTTTAGCCTTTTCTTTCTTTCCTGAATCACTAAACTCAAAACTCACTGCCATCTACTAAAGTCTGATCCATAGCAACCCTATTGGCCATGGTAGAACTACTTGAGACTTTCTGAAATTATAACTCTTTATGGGAGCAGACAGCTTCATATTGTTCCAGTGGAGCAAATGGTCATTTCAAACCGATGACCTTGCAATTAGCAACCCAATGTGTAACCACGACGCCACCAGGGCTCCTGAATCACTAGACGTTCCAAAGAGAAATTAGCAGCAGCACCTCTCTTCACTCCCTGCTGGATCCTTGATGGCATAGTCAGAAAAGCACTGAATTGCTAACAACAAGGTCAACAGTTCCAACCCGCCAGCTGCTTCATGGGTGAAAGAAGAGGCTATGTGCTCCCATAAAGATTTACAGCGTTGGAATCCCTCTAGAGGGTCATTATGAATTGGAATGACCGTGGGTTTTGATTTTGGGTGTTTTCTTTTAGTAGCACTTCCTTTTTACTTCAGAAAACGTAATCTTGGTGCCATATAGTTCCTTAGCAATGAATAAACCACAGAACACTAGGCTATGTCATTTATGTTAAAATTCTGATAGTCCCAGGACAAAACATTAGATGATCTAGGTGAAAAAATGAATTTACTTACACGCTCTTAAGCCATAGTAGACACCTGCTGCCTCTTAAAACCGTTCCTTGGTATCTGGCAATTTCTGAGTCTATAGCTCATCTTTGCCCCGTGGTTCTAGAAAAGCAGTGGACATCTAGAAGGGAATGTGGGAACTAAAGTCTACGGAGTTTTTGAAAGATAGTCTTCTTTTCATCTCTAAACTTAAGTTCTTAAGAAACTTTGTTTGAATCCAGAAAAAAAAAGAAGAAAATTCATTATTTAAGTGATTATTTAAGTCATAAACTTTGAGAAATGGTTATCAGAGCCAGTTAATGACCTAGCCTCTCAGCTAATGGAGGTTAACACTCTAATAAACCATTTGTTAGCTGCAGCAACTGACTGATTGCAAGAGAATTATGGCTGTTATAACTCTGTTTTATGAGTGACAAAGAGGGAAAGATAGCGTTGGATGGGGACAATGTGTACAAGCACACAAAAACTGTGACGGTAGTGAAAATGATTGCCACCTGTCACCAACAGTCTCCCCTACAGAGCAAGCAAAGGGCTGGGGAGCTGCCGTGATGTAAGGGTATCATACATACAACTATGGGAAAATGTTAGCCTTTGTTTTTTAAAAAATGGTAAATTTTCCCAAAACTAATCCTGCCTAAATCACTCAAATGACCTCAGCAAAAAAAAACAAAAGGGGGGGGGGCCTGAATACATTGGTGAATGTTCTGAGTCACTCAAATACTGAGCATAAAGGGAACCATTGCCCACACCAGAGATCCCTTTCCAAACACAATTAAAATGCTTCTCAGAAATGTGTGTTTTGAGAGATGAAAATTGGAGTCATGTGTCCCTAACAATTAGTGAGGCTGTTCTAAAATTAAGAACATTTTTTTAAAAGATGGAGAGTGGGTTTTTAAATTTCTAAATCAGGACATCAAGAATATATTGCTTCAGTTAGGATTATATTTAATGACTATTTTTTTAAAGTGCAAATAACTGGAATAGAATTTTATTTCGCTTTTATCTAAAATAATGTAGAGCTAGGTAGTCAATGATAGTGGATGATTTGAGTCACATAATGTCATCAAAAGTCTAGATTCCTTCCTGGACCCCAGTAGACTGGCCTTTCAGGACAGCTCCCGAAGCACTCCACTCTGTGCGTTTGGTGTTCTCAGAGCGAGGTAAAAGGAAGGAGACTGAAAGTCCTAACCCTCTGTGCAGTGAAAAATTCATTTTACTCAAAGGAACCTGATCCTTGCCCTTAGTTACTAGGAGCTGGTCTGTAGGCCTGCGGTCTAGAATGTTCTAGACCAGTGCTTTTGTTTACAAATCCTTGGCCATTAGTCTTCTGATAATGTAATTTATGAGGCTTTGAACACATGGTTTAAGTTCTAACCCCAATTACCCTGCCCCTCCATGACTCTGCACTGTGAACACCAGACACTCTGTGCTTCCAACCCTCTTGGATTCCTCTCCATGCACCTCTTCCCTTTGTGCTTGTTCTGAGAGGGTCAGAGAGTCGATGGCATTTCATAGTGACCTGACACACAACAGAACAGATCTGATACCATCGTCACAATTATGACCATGATTGAGCCCATTGCCGGAGCCACTGTGTCAATCCTTCTGGTCGAGGCTCTTCCTGTCTTTCCCTGTTCTTTCACTTTATCAAACATGATGTCCTTTTCCAGGGACTTGGTTGTCATCATAACGTGTTCAAAGTATGTTCTTTTCCCCCATGTTGTAAATGGTAACCATGAATATTACCACTTTCAGTGAGTTCTGAATGCTTCTAGCAAATAACTAGATTTAAGGATGGTTTTTAAAACCACCCTAACTTCCAGTTGCTGTCTGTAGCCCCTCTAAACTGTATAGTGTGTGTAGAACATATTCCCGTAAACTTTCTGTTAGCCAAAACTCACACTGTTTCATGTGGGATTCTTGTAGCACATGATACTTCCACTCACATCTCATTGGCCAAAAGCAATATGAACCCATCCATTTGCTAAGGAGTGTGGAAAATATAGTCCAAAGGCTCTTATTTGCTAAACAATGAGTAAAATTAAGAATCTCAATGTTTAAAGAAATTAGGAATTCGATATTTATGAGAAAGTAACTTTAGTGTCAAGTTTCACTTTTTGCGATACAACTTACAGTCTTACTTTCGAGAGAGATCACTGTCTTTAACATCACCCCTAAGATCCTTCGTATGTACACACAATGGAAGCTACATGGTGGCAGCTGCAGGTCAAATTGACATCTAGAGGTCAAACTACATGGTCAGAGAGAAAATATATCCATTATTTAGGTAAGGACACTCACTCAGAAGTTCTAACCTTGACTTATAACTAGTTCTCTGGGGTTCAGTGAAGTTTGGTAATATAGATCTTTTTTAATATCCTAGATAGATTTTGCACATTGGTTGGAAATCATTGTTTTACCTAAGGTCAACATAGACAGGGGAATGGTCTCTTATTACCTTGATAATCTGAGCTGATACCAATGGAAGGCTCCTCTGCTTCCCAAGAAAAGACAATGCGTCTGACATGAATTGTGTGAGTAAATTCTTACAAGGCTGCATCTGAGATCTCCCTCTTCTTTCAGCCAGTTCTTTTATTTCTGCTCTGTGAATTTAAATCATGTGGCTATTCTCTTTCAAGATAAGCATCTTGACAGCTCAGTAGTGGTATTCCAAAGTCCACCATGATTTCTCTAGACACCAGTCCTCTCAAGCGGTCACTTCTGGCGATACATGAGAATTTGGTTTTAAACTGTTCCTGGGTCTCTGAATCGGTCTATGACACAGATGTCATCTCCATTGATATCCTTTACATTTCCTAGCAGCAGCCCGTATATCCCAGACATGGATTTAATCCCACAGACTTTTTTGTAGGACATATTGCTTCATTTTTATTTTTTAACGAAACAGAGTTCACTTTTTAATGCCTCTAGGAGTAAAGTTCTCCTCCAATAGCCCTTTGAGGTTTCCTGTTCAGCTCTTTGGTTTCATCGTTTTTCCACTTTAGCTTCCCTACACTCATGAGCAAGTGTCAGAGTCTCTTCGAATAGCCACTTCTTTTCTTGTCTTTTTAATGACCTTTTGATGTCTTCTTGCACCATGTTCTTGATGTCATCCCAAAATTAATCTAGTTTTGGTCATTAGTGTTCAATGTGTTGAATCTCCTCTTGAGATGGTCCCTAAATTCAGATGGTGTATACTAAGGTCCTATGTGGGCTCTAGTACATTTGTTTGAAATATTTTTTTCAATTTCAGTATGAACTTACATACGAGATGTTGATGGTCTATTGCAAAGTTAGCCCCTGGCCATGTTTTCACTGACG
This sequence comes from Tenrec ecaudatus, assembly GCF_050624435.1. Taxonomy (NCBI): domain Eukaryota; kingdom Metazoa; phylum Chordata; class Mammalia; order Afrosoricida; family Tenrecidae; genus Tenrec; species Tenrec ecaudatus. The sequence continues at coordinate 22,256,787 of NC_134543.1, forward strand.
ACACTGAACTTCTCTGTCATTTCTTCCCACAGATGCAATCGATTGATTTCTGGGTATTTCATCTGGTTTAGTCCAAGCACATACTCACTGTTTATGTAAAAAGTCATTCAAAATAAAGGAGTCATTTGTCTTCCAAAATTCTATCGTGCACTCTCAAAGATCATCATTTCCAACTTCTAATCCTCCCTTGTTTTTGTAGCTTTCCCATCCCAATCACCAATAATTATCAATGCACCTTGATTGACTGGTGGATCAATTATCAATGCACCTTGATTGACTGGTGGATCAATTTTAAAGAAGTTGTAGAATTCTTTAATTTCTTCATTAATAGCTTTACTGGTTGGTGCACAAATTTGAATAATCTTTGAATTCTCCAGACTTTCCTATATGTGTACAATTATTATCCTATCACAGACAACATTGCACTTTAGGAGAGATCTTGAGATATCTGTTTTGATTATGAATTTGATGCCATTCCTTCTGAATTTGACCTTTATGGCATAGTAAACCATATGATTGTACAACTCAAAATGCTCAGTAGCAGTCAATTTCAGCTCACCATTATCTAGGATATCAATCTTTATGTGTGTTCCATTTCATTTTTACAGCTTCCAATTTTCCTAGATTCATACTTCACGCATTCATGTTATGATTATTAATGGATCCGTGCAGCTATTTCTTCTCATTTGGGGTCAGAACAAAAAAGGAAGGAACCTCAACCAGATTGATTGGATCATGGGCTCATTGTTGTAGCTCTGTGGCAATTGTGGCTACACAGTATTTCGTTCTATTGTGGATAGGGGTGCTATGAGTCACAATGGACTCAATGGCACCTAACAACAGTGATCAAAGGGCTTGAAACAAGAGTGGGGCACAGGAAACTATTTACCTCCCCTTCTTTTTTCCTTGATACCTCTAAGTTTTAGGGCCTTATATGATGCCTGTGGGGTGAGACACAGAGAGTAGGCTTCTCAGCCTCAGTGTAGTCATTTAGCCACACAATATTCATTATATGTGCCCATACCCATATGGTTATGATCAAAGCAGATCACACCCTATCTTCTTTGTCCGCACTCCCTGTGCTAAACAAGTCTATAGCTCTCTGATAGTCATATCCAAGATCCTTAAAAAGGCTTATGGGGATTGTATTTTCTGTTGTGCTCATTGATGAAGCTTCAGGAAAGTGTGCCACACGAGAACTCCTGCCTACCTAGACCACCCATGTAATTTCCTCCAGCTCTGCTAGCCTACTGAGCAGAGGGAACGCCACAGCCTTGCTTTGACACATTCAGGGACTCCACCTGGCAGAGAACATGAGGCTTCTCTACTCTCGGCTATGACAAACCTATCTGGAGATTACTATTATTATTTAATTTGCTCTGGGGAAGGGGCCAGAGTCATGGGGAAGAAACCAAAGCCATGAAATCAAATTTACTTTAGGAACCCACCTAAGCCTTCCTCCATTCCCTTGACTCAGGGTAATTTAATAAGATAAGCCAGATCATATACTTCCCAAGATCTGAAATAGCTTCATCATTAGGATGTTGAAAATATACAAGAACTGAACTACTTTCTCCCATAACAACCCTTCTCTAGAATGTGGCAAAGAGTGGTTCTCAAAGTGGAACTTCTAGGCCCAAAGCAGCAACATCATCTGGGAATTATCAGAATATAGATTCTCAGACCTCATCCCAGACCTAATGACTCTGAAATTCTGGAGAGAAACCCAGTAACCCATAACTTAATTAATCTTTCATTTGATTCTGATGAATGCCGAGATCTATCGCATAAGCTTTATTGATGGAATTAGATCGCCTGGGTCGTGCAAGTTATGTGGCCTTGGGAAAGTAGCTTAACATCTCTCTGCCTCATCTATAAAATGGGAACAACACCTCACATTGTGGCTCTTGTAATGACCACACGAATAAGTAAAGCACTTGCAGTGCCCTGAGACTCGATGCTAGGGTGTGGGTGATACTACTATGCCGAAGCCGCTGACGCAAACCAAAATTGAAAGCAAGTCTAGAACTACAGAAAATTTCAGGGGAAAGGGCATCCATTGCTACTTCACATCTAAAACCAAACAGCTGCTTGTCACTGCGTCACTGCCAATCAGGAAGGGTGCATGGGTGTCAGAGGACAACTGCTGTCCACCAGGTTGTCAATGGTTGTTTGGGGTTTTTTGTTTTGTTTTTGTTTTTTAAGTAGAACACCATTACTTCCTTGGATGTCACCTTGAATGGGCTGAAAGCCCCAAACTTCAGGTTAGTCATCCAGTGGTTTAATCGTTTGAGATGGAGTCCATAATTTGGTGAAAATCAAGCTGCCTTTCTCCTAGTCCCTTAATTTTATAGTTCACAATTTGTATTAGTTGGTGTTAATACTTGTTACTTCTAATTACAGATTGCATTGCAATATAAAAACAAAGAAATGTTTTATGCAAGAAATCACTCATATTTAAACAAAAGAATACAACAATTATATTGAAACATTATGATATTCTGTCAAACATAGCCTCACTCATCTGCCTACAAACAATTGGCCAATGTCCTTTGTTTACTGGCATTACTCTTTCAGATTTGCCACTGGCTGAAAAATTGGAAAGGGGTTTAAAATGAAAATTATTTTCTTCAATGGGATTTGACCTGTATTACCATGTACTGGCTGAGATTGCAGTTGAATAAATTACCTATTGAAAGAAAATTGCTCACTCATTCACATGAGGTCAATTTAATTCTTCAAGGAAGCCAATATCTCACTTAGTAATTTAGGTAATTTACTAAACATTGGTTATTTACTTCAGTTCCCAGGAAACACTTGCCTCACCTGATTCATCAGCATACCTCTGGAAATGAGGTCAGTCAATGATTTGGAGACTAATCCTTTTTGAGCCTTGGGAAAGTTATAACCTACAAGATGAATGACCTATCTTTTATTCAAGAGAGAGAGCTACATTGGTGTCAACACTCTGAAGTTTTTCCAAAAATAAAGGGTAATTTTGCTAATGAACATGGAGGACCACTGGTAAGCATTGGACATCATTGGCGTCTCTGCTTTCTTTTAAAGTATATTCAAGAAGTGACACAATGGAGTGGGTGGATTTGAGAACATTTTAAGAATTATATACATTGCCTAATCAGCGTTTCCCAAAGTGGGTGGTACTGCTCCCTAGGGAGCACTGGAAGATCCAGCAATTGTGCAATTCCATCGTGTCCATGCCAACAAGTATCCAGCAGAATGAAACGCTGCCCGGTCCTTGGCCGGCTGGCCTCACAATTGTTGTTATGTTGATTCCATTGTGACAGCCACTGTGTCATTCCATCTCGTCAAAGTCCTTCCTCTTTTTCACTGCTGCTCAAGTTTACCAAGCATGCTCTCCTTCTCCAGAGACCAACCTCTCCTGACAACATGTCCAAAGTACATGAGGCACCTTGCCATCCTTGCCTCTAAGGAGCATTCTGCCTCTACTTGTTCCAAGGCAGATTAGTTTGCTCCTTTGCAAGTCTATGATACTTCTAATATTTTTTGCCAGTACCATAATTTAAATGCATCAATTCTTCTTGGGGTTTCCTGATTCAATGTCTCAATTTCACATGCTTAAAAGGTTATTGAAAATACTGTTGCTTGGGTGCAAAGACAGATACCTACAAAGTTTTAATTCCCAGGAGGCCACTGAATCACTTTTGTTTAATGAAAAGGGGGTGATAGGTCAAATGATTTATGGAGCCTATGGTCTAAATCATTCGCCTATCCACTTCCTTTTGCCTGACCACCTTTAAACAATATCATGGTAAACATGGTCTAGTGTTAAGTATCATGTTGAATACAGAAAAGCAAGTTTTTAAAAAGTTATGTTTTCCATAGAGTACAAACATCAGTATGTGAAAATATCACTTTAACTACTCATTTTTTAAATCATTTTATTTGGGGCGCGACAGCTCTTATCACAATCCATACATCCATCCATTGTGTCAAGCACATTCGTACATATATTACCATCAGCATCTTCAAAGAATTTTCTTTCTACTTGAGCCCTTAGTATCTGCTCCTCATTTTTTCCTCCCTCCCCCTCCCTTCCTCCCTGATGAACCCTTGATAGTTTATAATTTTTTCATGTTTTTAAAAAAATCATTTTATTGGGGCTTGTACAGCTCTTATCACGATCCATACATACATCCACTGTGTCAAGCACATTTGTACATTTGTTGCCATTATTATTTTCAAAGTATTTTCTTTCTACTTGAGCCCTTGGTATCAGCTTCTCATTTTTCCTCCCTTCCTCCTCCCTCCCTCATGAACCTTTGATAATTTATAAATTATTATTTTTCATGTCTTACACTGATCGATGTCTCCCTTCACCCACTTTTCTGTTGTTTGTCCCCTGGGAGGGGGTTATAGATAGATCATTGTGATCGGTTCCCCCTTTATGCCCCAACCTTCCCTTTCCCCTCCTGGTATCGGTACTCTCATTATTGGTCCTGAGGGATTTATCTGTCCTGGATTCCCTGTGTTTCCAGCTCTGATCTGTACCAGTGGACATGATCTGGTGTAGCCGGATTTGTAAGGTAGAATTGGGGTCATGATAGTGAAGAACTAGAGAAAAGTTGCATGTTTCGCTGGTGCTATACTGCACACTGACTGGCTCATCTCTTCCGAGCCTTCTGTGTGTAGATGTCCAATTGTCTACAGATAAGCTTTGGGTCTCCACTCAGCACTCCCCCTCATTCACACTGATATGTCTTTTTTCCTCAGGGTCTTTGATGCCTGTTACCTGAGCCCATCAACACCTCATGATCACACATGCTGGTGTGCTTCTTCCATGTGGGCTTTGATGCTTCTCAGCTAGATGGCCACTTAGCTTCACTCTTTTAAGCTTATAAAATCAAGATAACAGTGAATGTCAACAGATAGTACAATAACAACAGTTTTACGTTGGAGGGAGCCTACTGAGGAATCATCTTATCTAACGCCTTTCCTTTTAAAGCAAGAAAACTCAAGGTAGTCTCCTACCGGGAGCCCCATGGCAGGTGGCCAGCCTCTGGGGCTGCGCATTGTCCCAAAGACTGGGAAAATCGGAGCGGGCAGCTAGGAGCGCTTTCCCCCTACCAGAAATATGATGGTCTTATGACATTATGGCTGGCTACTGAGAGATGGAGTAGATGCAACAAAGAACCCTGATGGAGCTCCTGGATTCCCAAGCCAGTGTCTCTCCAGCTCCAGGGCCCCCGCGGGAAGTCAGAATGATGGACTCGTCCTGAACAACAAAAGCAAGGCAGCACCTGGTGTGAAAGAGGGTTTAAGAGCGGAGTGGAGCAGCAAGCACACCCCGTGGCCAGCGCCCTCTTTTAAGTGCCACGCTGGATTGGATGACCGGACCTGGTTGACTATCCCGTCAGAAGCTGCGTGTGAAGGTGGCCCTGTCTCTGTCCATTCACTGATAGAGTCCCACCCTGGGAGGAGTTGATTGCTTACATTATTCACCTGGAGTAATGCCCCCCTCCTTTCAGACCAATAAAACCCACAGAGTAAAAAGAAAAAAGAAAGAAAACTCAAGGTAAAGATCCATTCTACTAGCAAGCTTGATCTCTCCTTAAACCACCTTGAATTTACACACCAAATCAAAACACTGCCTCTGAGCTAATTCCAATTCATACCAACCCTACAGGACAGAATAAAACTGCCCCTGCGCGTTTCTGAGACTAACTCTTCCTGAGAGTAGAAAGCCTCATCTCTCTCCCTTGGGCTCACAGATTCAAACTTATACATTTGGGGGATTGTCTTCAGTTACTAGTACTGCTTGGTTTGGTTTCCAGGTTGACTGCAGCAGAAGTAGCACAAGCAGGTGCCTTTAAAGAATAAAGATGCAAAAAAAGAATAGAAATGCATGTTCTTAGTTCTGGAGGTCTTGGTCATGTCGATTCCTCACCAGGCATTCCTGTGTTTTCCACGTATAAAAGATGATTCTCACATGGCGTCTGCTCATCTCTCCCTGTACCCTTAGGTGTGCCTGTGTCTAATTTGCTCCTCTTATAACTCAGAAAGTGATTAGATTTCGAACCCAAACTATGGATCTGATAGATATGACATAACAGAAAATCCCACTTTCAAACATTCACAGGTAAAGGAATTCGAGTTCCAGCACACATTTTGTGAGAAATTATTTAATCCAGAACAGGTCTGCAATCTTTCTATCCTAAAGATGCATCTTTGTTTGCCTGAGACTTTCCCGGCCTTTGGGACTCCTGAAGTTGAGCACAGTGATCTGTTACTTACGCAGGGCTAACCACCTAATAGTAGCAAATTATATTATGCCATATATGTTATGTTATATGATATCATATTTAATTGAAGACTCTATCAAGTTGATGTTTGACTCCATGTAACAAAGCAAAATTTCCCCAAAGGGGAATCTTATCTGATAACAACAATAACCACCAACTGAACCACCATTATGTGCCTCTGTGCTAAAAGTCTGAGTCTGACTTGACATTATTCCGTGTAACCCACATAACAATCCTGAGAGATGTGTTTTATCATAATCCTTTTTTCAGATGAGCGAATTGGAACAATGAGAGGTGAGCTGGCTGCCCAAAGTCAAACAGGCAAATGGCAGATTTGGGGACTCAAACTCAAATGCGTCTGGCTCCAAGACCCATCTCCTTCCCCCATCACTTCATGATCATTCCACGAGCAAGTCATTCTTTTTGGAATATTAAATTGGCAACAGTACTGTCTTTTTCCTGGTCCAAAGCACAAGCAGAAAGGCTTAACTACAGCTTCTCTTACTCACTAAGAGATTTATGAGAGAGTTGTTTCATACTCCTTGGATTTGAAATGATCATTTCACACATCTCTTTACTTTTTTTTTTTAATTTAAATGATGAGCCGTGACCTTGCCATTTCCTTATTCTCTGGCTCTGCCCCTCCATCTTCTCTCCGTGGAGCTAATTTCTCTCTCAGTGACCATTATTGCTTTCCTAAGGCTTTGGGCAAAGAGACAAGTCATCTCCCAGCAAGGCTAATCATCAGAGTCCACACAGAAGAGGGAGAGGAGAGGCAGGGAAAGTGTTCAATATAATTACAAACAATAAATAGCCAACATAACTTCCTCCATTGCTTAATGCAGAAATATATCCGTTCAAACTACTTTTGGTTTTTTTTTGGGGGGGGGGGCACTAATAAATCCTAATATTTCTCAAAGAGAAATGGCTTGTGATTTAGTTTATATTAAGCCATTACTGAAGTTTATACTAATTAAATTGAGGTTTCAATAGCAATTAATCACAGGAGCAATCTGAAAATGTAAATAATGCAGTAAAGTAAATCACTTGGCATCCCCCTGCCCCAGAAACAACAGGCTGCATTGGGGGGAAGGGTAGGGGCTTACTCCTAAGGTTGAGTGCATGAGAGTGGGGGGGGGGGGGGCGGGGGAGCTGTTCCTTGTCCTCTCAGAACAGAGCCTTGGCTCCTTAATACACAGAGTTATTCTGCATGCTTCTCCTTCAGAGGATGGATCTTCTGCTGCAAATGCTGAAGGTTAGCTCCGGAGGAGTCTTCTGTGAACAAATGACTTGTCAAAGCCCGTCGTGGGAAGAAGATGAACTAGACAGTGTGGAGGAACAAAGAAATCTCCAAGGACAACATCAGGGGTGGAGGCTCAACCCTGCATATGTACACTCCTCGCTGGTACATCAAATTCCCTTGTTTTCTTGTTTCGCGGAGCCCCAAACACCCAGTCAGGCATGAATCCCAGCATTCAGCGCCATTCTCCTCACTCTAACCCAAAGGCAACAAAATGAGCTGAGTTCTTTGCATTGGGTATTTCTAGCGATTGTTCTCCAATTCAAGCTGTCTTTATACAGCCCTCCAAGTAACAATCCATGTAATCACAGAGAGAGGGACCGTTTTTAAAAATCTGCCTGTGGAAATGAATCTACACCTGCCCAAGCAATTACCCTTTGCACTCGGTGTGTGGAGCCTCCCAGGATAGGATCAGCTAAGAAAAAGCTCTGGGGGTATGGTGAATTACACAGGAGCTGCTAACAGCAACATCAGTGGTTCGAATCTACCAGTTGCTCCATGGGAAAAAGATGAGACTCTTCTCATGGAAAGATGCAAAGTCTCAGAAACCCCAAGAGGCGGTTCTGCTCCTGCTATGAGTTGGAGTCGGTTCGATGGCAGTGGATTTAGTTATCGTGCAGTGTGGAGGAAACATGCTGTGAAGTAACCTCTCTGGAGGAGAAAATGAGCAATATCTGCATTGCTCACTATCTCCGTGCCTGCCGCTGGCTCCCCACTGTGGGATTGCCAGGTCACTTCACTGTATTCCGAGGAGCTGATGAGACGATATATACTGGAAGGTTACCCAGTGTCCCCAGAAACTCATACACCACGAGTGGGTGGTTTTCAAGAACAGAAATGTATTTTGTCACAGCCAAGAGTCTATAGGTCTAAATTCAGGGTGTGGCTATGGAGGAAATTGTTTTTACATGTTTTAGTTTCTACTAGCTGACAATCCTTGGATCTCCTGGGCTGATAAATACATCTACCTCTACATCTCACTCTGAGGAGTACCTATCTGGCTGTGTGTATACTCAGAACTGATCAGGTGTAGGATCCTCCCTGCTGTGCTATTACCTAACCACAGGGATAGAGGTTAGGATTGCAACACATATTTGAGGAGGATACATTTTTTTTCCATAGCAGACCGTATACCAAATGCCAAACTTAGCATGAGGTCATTATCTTTGAAGAGTGAGTAAGGTAAATCTTACATCTCTCTGAAAGTTCCCCTAAGCCAGTGGTTCTCAACCTTCCTAATACTGAGACCCTTTAATACAGTTCCTCATGTTGCGGTGACCCCCCAACCATAAAATTATTTTCGTTGCTACTTCATAACTTAATTTTGCTACTGTTATGAATCGTCATGTAAATATATGATATGCAGGATGTAATTTCACTGTTACAAATTGAACATCATTAAAGCATAGTGATTCATCACAAAAACAATATGCAATTATGTATTGTGAAATATTTACTTCTAATTACAAATAAATGAAATTTTGCCTTGAAGCATGGTGTTGTATGGGTAACAGTCTTCACACTGGGTACTTGTATGTGGCCGAATCTGCATGTGGGCAGGCCCACCTGGAGACGGACAGAGGAGCTGTGTCTCAGTTCCTAAGACCATCAGAAATATGTGCTTTCCGATGGTCTTGGGCGAGCCCTGTGAAAGGGTCATTTGGCCCCCAAAGGGGTCAGGACCCACAGGTGGGGAACTGCTTCCCTAAGCAACCAATGTCTTAACAAAATAGTGAGGGAGTAAGAGGAGAGTGGCAACATGGAAGCTTCAGAATAATTATTGTTATTGTCAGGTGCCGTCAAGCTGGTTCTAACTCAGTGTGACCCTGTGTGCACAAGAGTGAAACACTGCCCAGTCTGCGCAGTCTGTGTACACTATGAATTGTACGTTGGAGCCCATTCGTGGAGCCACTGTATCTGTCCATCGCCTCAACGGTCTTCCTTCTTTTTTAAAAGACCGCTGACTTTACCAGGCAGACGGTCCTTTTTCAGAGATTCCTTTCTCCAGATATCATGTCCAAAACCCATGGGATGAAGTCTTCTAAAGAAAATTCCAGCTGTATGTCTTCCAAGACAGATGTGCTTGTTTTACGGCTGTCCATGATGCTTTCAATATTCTTCACCAGCCCCGTAATTCCAATGCAGCCATTCTCCTTAGTCTTCCAAGGGGACAGGGGTGTGCAAATGTTAACAAAGTGGTATATTATGTACCAATTATAATGCCACCTTTTACTCTTAAAACATTCCTCTAAAGGAATTATAATTGCACTCATGGCAGAACTCGAGGTTTATGCAGTTGGATGCTATGAACACCAACCGGAAAGGCTGCCTGTTTTTTGCTTCTTTGGATTGGCCACGCTGAACACAGTTTTCAGTGACTATTACCTCCAAAATAGTCAGTAGATTCTTTCTTCATAGTCTGGAAGCTCTGTTGACACCTGTTCACTTTGGGTGGTCCTACTGGCATTGGAAACACCAGTGACATAGCTTCCAGCAGCACGACAACACACAAGCCACCATGTGCGATAAACACAGGCAAGCGGTTGATGTGTTGTCAGTAAAGGAGTCTCTAGAGAAGGACATTATGCTTGGTGTGTTACTCAGAGTTCTCTGGAGAAACAAAACCAGGACAATTTTGATGATTGTGTTCGTTCAGGTTGACTAGAGAAACCAATTCATGAAACTCACATGTGTATAAGAGAGAACTTTCTATCACAGAGTAATTGCATATTAAGAAAACATCCCAGCCCCATTCAGATGCATAAGTTTGTTATTAGCCATATGTCCTGTATCCGTCTATAAATTCCTCCTTAGACTCACGCAACACATGCAAAGACCCCAAATGCAAGAAGATCATAGGCCAGTGGATTGAAAGTCTTGTGGATCCAGTGGTGGTGGAAACATCTCAGTGCTGGTATGGGTCTCCATATGGCTTCTCCAGTTCCAGGGCTCTGGCTGCATCAGTGTAGCTCCATGTGGTCTGTCAGCAGGAAGACCAAGCAGTGAGTGTCTCTTGCCTCCAGGGAGGAATACAGGAGTTCCCAGAATCCTCAAGATAAGGTCATGCCCACATGGAGGCCTCCTTGGCTATGACCTGGTTGATAGGGTAGACTCCACCTCCTCACAAGTAGACAGGAGATTATGTAACTGCCACAATGAATTTTTGTTTATTTATTTATAGAGAGAAAAGGAGTAGACAAGCTAATTAGTCCACACAGTGGTACAGAGGGCTCAGTTCAACTACTTTCATGGAACAGTTAATATACTAGAAGTCCTTCAACTCATGCGGGCTACCAAGTCCAAGGTCAAGTAAGCAGTCAGATGAGTCTTCTCTCAGGTAAGGCAAGCAAGGTGGATCAGCAACTATCAGTAGCTCTGGAGCTTAGGAAAACAGGCCCCACTGGGATCTAGAATTCAAGCATAGTAACAAGATCTACCAGTCCCAAGCTCAAGCAATGTATACGCTAGCAGCATGGAGAAGCAGGTGTCAAAGTTGCTGCAAGCTCTAGCAAAATGATCTATGTGTTGGCTTGGCCCACAGGTAGTGTAGCACACAGGTTGAGGCAGAGAAGTAGCTAAAGCAACAGTGCACTGGTCTGATCACCAGGGAGCAAAAGAAAGATGGGATGCCAACTGTCTTTATTTATTTTGATCATCCCCCAATCAAACTGTGACCTGATTAAACTCCACCCACATGTTCCTATTGACCTAGTTGGCACAATAAGCCTAATTATCACACTTGGCAAAGCAAAGTGGTAGCAAAAAAGAGGAAGACTCGGAATGAAATGGATTGACACAATGGCTGCAACAATAGACTCAAGCATAGGAACAATTGTGAGAGTGGTTCAGGACCAGGCAGAATTTTGGTCTGTTGGGCATAGGGTCACGAAGAGTCAGAATCAACTTGATAGTACCTAACCACAACAACAACGTGGACTGATCATCTGAAATTATGTGAGGATTGCCATGGTCTGAAAGCTTCAGTTGGGTACCAGTTAGGCACCATTAGGGCGTGATTTCCACTTTCCCAGCCTAAAACAATACACCAGCAACCTCTTCCTTTTCTCTCTTCCTATTAAATTCTGCAAGGCCCACCTCAAATACAACCCCTTCAGTAACCTTCCCAGACCATCCAACGGTCTTCCCTTCTTCACAGTATTCTTACATCTCCAGAAATACTTACACCACTTTGAAAGCAGTTTGAATTGTATTATTATTACTATTTTATAGCTTTTCTTATGGATTCAATTTATCAAAAATATATGTTGACGTCTGAGAAAACAGTGCCATATCTGACCCCTCTGCCTTCATGACAGAAAAGCAGCATCCAGCTTCAAAGAGCATGAGGCCAATTGCCGCAGGCAGAGGTCAGACATACCTCTAACCTTCATCCTTTTTTGATGCCATTCTGACACCTACCATTCCTCCCAGGGCACTCTACTTCTCTGCTGGGTTTAATAATTCATTGCAAGGGCTCCACAGAACTCACAGATAATATTCATGATTCCACTAAAAAACTCTCCCTACCATTGACTGGAAATGTGGCCTTGTCTGGAAATAAACCCACTGCCATGGAGTCTGACCTGTGAGAATGTGGATACTATGTGTTAAGGGAAGAACTACTCCAAAGGATAACCTTCAATAAGATGGATTGACACAGCAGCTGCAACAACAGACTCAAATGTAAGAACGATTGTGAGGATGGTGCCGTGTTTCATTCTCCTGTACACCGGGGCCCTATGAGATGGAATCAACTCAAGAGCACCTCGCTACAACATGCTTTAAGGACCCCAGGTGACAAGTTGGTGAAGCACTCAGTTGCTATCAGAAAGACCAATTAGGTAAAGACGTGGCAGTATGCTTCCTTAAAGATTTATAGCCAAGGGAAGTATGAAGTAGATTTCCACTCTATGGGGTCATTATGAGCTAGAATTGATAGTAAATGTTTGTGACTTCTGGAATCTTTATGGAAACAGACCATAAGGCCCTTCCTTCATGCTGCTGCTGAGTGGATTGAATCACCAAAGGTTAAGTTAATCAATTTACTTTTGAACAATCAACTTGCAAACCATCCATACACAGGATAGTTCTACTCTGACAGATACGTTGTTGCCAAGAGTCGGGACCCATTGGGTCGCAACTGTTGTTCTTTGTGCTTTGGCTTAGTTGAGTGCTTTTAACATAACCTAGCGCTACATTAAACACTATGTTTAATATTAAATATTATTTACTGCATGATTTCCCCAGAAGGTATCATTTTTGCAGCATTTTAAATAGGGTTCTGAAAGGACAAGTGGGTTGCAAAGATTGCTCTTTCTGTGGAGAGCATGGCTCTGATAAAACCCAGGTCAAGCTCATTCTAGAGTTGTACCGTACTGCCCCTGGATGACATGGGCACCTTTTATATTTGCTTTAAGAGACTATGAACCTGGTATCTATGGAAAAATCCAAGATCATACATAGACCTCTGTGTTAAAAGTTTGTCCCAATTTTAAAACAATGCCTACGAATTTGGAATTTCATCTTGCACTCTTCTTGAATGTCCCACACTTCAGTTTCATCACTGGGGTGCTGATGTAATAAAGTCACAGAATGGATGGAGGTTTCTGAGCTCATATTTGGCATCATTAGGTTTGATGGTCCCTACAAGTTCTGCACTATGAAATTTTGAGTCTGGTATTAGTGCGTGTTGTGGTCTCCTCTAACATGACTAGAGCTTCGACCCTAACACAGCTGGCTCTGCTAGAGCTGAACCCAGCAACAACTGTGCCAAGATCCGGTGGGGCACAGTTAGTAAGAAAAAATTGTGTTAGCCCTGACTCAGCGCTAAAGGCTTTTGATCACACTGTGTAGTGCTGAGAAAAACTAGATCTGTCTCTCCCACAGTCAAATTTCTTGAGCATAGCTGCCAATCACACACACACACACACACACACACACACACACCAGAAAACATTGCGCATGCTATTACAAAAGTATATTAGTCTTACTACTCTAAAAGAGCTTTTTTAAGATACTAATAACATAAATATATATATATCTACTTCATCAAATAAGTGACCAGAGATACCAGCACTGTGAAAAATGAGTGTCTGAAGTGATAAATACAAACTTTACATCCTCATGATGTGTGACAGCTACACAGAGTGGTACTTGGAGAGTTAACAGAAATCAGCCAGATGCAGCATAAATTGGGGGTTAGCTTTAACTGCCCCATTTTTCCACTCACATTTCTCATTTCTCCAAAATAATTACACCAATGATACTGCAAAGCCCAGAAGGGAAATTCAACTTTTATGAAGAAAACATGAAAAACCTTACACAAGAAAAATATGTTTAAATGTCTTTCTCCATCGCTTCCCTGGTTTCCCATTTATTGTAATTAAAACTCTCCATTTAGGGGACAAATGAGCTCCTCGGCCGTGAAACACAAACAGAACTGTACCTTTCCCACACTTCTCCTGGTCTTGCATCAACACGTCCTTCTCTGGCAGTTCACAACACAGGCACTTAGCCAAATTAATTGAACAAAAATAAACCAGGCAATGACTTTAAGGTGAATATGTCTCACTCTTCTATTTGACGCTGTTTTGCTTTCACCTACATTTGTCTTGTCTTATTAACCTGTGAAGGTGACCTTTCTATATGAGGAAGAACACTTTTTATGGTGACATTTGTCCATCCTTAATCCAATCCTCACTCCGCTGTTTCTAAATTCCTCTGTGCATGAGGCATATGCAGGCATATTTCATCTGTTTGGGCCATTTTTATATTTGGGCTAAGTCGGAAAATATGTAATCTTCTCAGTGATGCAGCAGTTTTCTGTTTCGCTTTCAGAGATTCACACATAGTAAAATTGTTCGTACTAAAAGGTAAAACATTCAGGTGGACCATTTTATGCTTTAGATCATCACAATGAATACAGAAATAGTCATCAATATCTACGCACATAGTACCTACATTTTCTACACAATTACTGAGGAAAATTAAAAAATATCTAACCTTTTGTGGGACTTTTGTACTTCATAATATGTACACTTAATCCTTCCTGATACTTTTTACAATCAGAATTTCATTGTGTTTTCAAAACAGCCCATTCAAAAGATTAAGATCTACCAGCAATTAATAAAACTTGCTCAGTCAATATTAGGGCTGAAGACCTTAAGCTTCTCCACTATCCCGTGACAAAATATTTTTTTTTTCTTGATTGTTTTCTATTAAGTACCTACTTACAAAGATGCTAAGAAAGGAAGAAAAATATCTTTATTTCTATAAATAAAGATAAAAACAAGATCTTCCACACTCAAAACTCAAACAAGGTAATTGATGAATTATTTATACCCTGGTTGAGTTTGCATGTATTGTAGAATTGTTGTTCTTCGGTGCCATGGAGTTAGTTCCAAATCACAGCAACTCTACCTACAACAGAATGAAATGCTGCCAGGCCCGGCATCAACACACAATTGTGATGGGTGAGCCCATTGTTGCCGCCACTATGTCAATTCATCTCATCAAAGCTCTTCTTGTTTCACTGCCCATGTTGCCAGCCTACCACCATTCTTCTCTCTAGGCCTCTCTCTCAATAACACGGCCCAACGTGCATGAAACAAAATGCTGCAGAGGTGAGCAAAGCAAACTAGAGCCCCACCCAAGCCAAATTTGTTTCACCATCTGTTTTGTTTTTATGTTTGTGCTTTGTAGCCCATGGACTGAAAATATCTGTTTTACATTGTAAGGTCGTTGAAAAAATAAAGAGTATTTCATGATGTGTACAAAGTATATGAAATTAAAATTTCAGGGGCCATAAATAAAATTGTATTAGTGCACAGGCACACATTCATTTATAGGTTTCTGTTGGCTTCACTACATATTCGAATGGTTGAAACAGAGATCACATATCAGACAGAATCTAAATGTTTACTACTTGACCCTTCGCATGTTTGCCTCACATTCCTATTAAAGAGTGTCTTTTTTTAAACTATTTCTACCAAATTATGTTTTCTTGATGAAGAAACAAGTGACTGCCTATATTTGGAACACACTCCAAGCAACTCTCATAGTATTTCTGTCTTTATTAATGGAGGTGACAATAAAGAGACCTTTCCTGGGAATATGATTTACTTACATCTTGGTATTCTACAAGTCACAAGTCATGTGGAAAGTTCCAGAACCTGACCAGCCACGTTACATAGACAGGGAGCTACAGGAAGGAGATACAGAAAAAAGTTAACAACATGCACCTGGTTGCTTCTACCCAGCTCTTTGGAGCAGCAGCCTGGAAATACCTTCCTGAAGGAAAGCAGGGACATTCTCCTAGTTCCTACTCTGCGATGGAATGTCTTCTGGGACAAAAACTCTACATTTTGCCCCCAAACCTATAAACTAAAAAATATCCAAGTAACTCCACAGACCACTGGGCCCAATTACTATTGGACGTGGGCCCACTGCTGGTCACAGATGCAACCAAATTGAAGTTTCAGGCCATTGCCTCAAACTTCGGGCCCAGTCTGTTAAAGGGACCGGCACACCTGTTAAAGACACCATGGCAAGCTGCCATGTTCTGCAGTAGTCAGAAGTTCAGTGTCATGTAAAAGACTTTTGTCCCCAGTGCTGAGATAATGAGCTTGTTCCTTCTTGATGATTTATGGGATGCAGATGAGAAACTGGCTGATTGAGGCTTTGGAAGATGAAAGTTGTGCGCTCTTGGCAGTAGTACCAACACCCCGGGGAACATGGTTTAACCGCTCCCGTTCCATTACTGCTGTCAGAAAAGTCAAATAACAAATTATGGCAGGTGAATATAAATAATATGTATTTTATTCAGTCTGCTGTGTGTAATAAGACAGAAAAATAAGACTTGGAACTTCTTTGCAAACCTAACTGTGATATTCTGATATATATTTGCTGGCATATTCCAAGGGCTTGTGTATCCATTCCCAACAGAGCAACCAGAAGACTCCTGCATTGTTATTCTTCCTATAGTCAGACCTTGTATAGGCTTCTCTGTTCATTCTATAGTCTCTATTATCTATTACCTTAGCCTTGTCTCCTGCTCAGCTAAATGTAACTCATTAAACAATTACATTTTGCTAGAATAGGAAACAATGCCAAGACACGAAAAATATATACCCGAGGAGCCCTGGTGGTGCGGTCAGTACAAGTTGGGCTGCTAACTGCAAAGTCAGCAGTTCAAAACCCCCAGCCATTCTGTGGGAGAAAGATGGGGCTTTCTACTCCCCTAAAAAGTTAAAATCTCAGAAACTCACAGGAGCATGTCTACCTTGCCCCATAGGGTCGCCAATTGTCGGCATCGATTTGATGGAAGTGAGTTTGGTTTGGTTTGAGCTTAATATATAGACATCTTAAATTATGGACTTGGCTTTAAACAAGCTTTAAATAATTTGTTTCAAGATCTTCCTTTTGATTGTGCCATTGAATACACAAGTCCAAATGCAATCAAAATGTTGTAGCTTATTAGCCTATAGCATTCCGTCAAGAAATTTCA
This sequence comes from Tenrec ecaudatus, assembly GCF_050624435.1. NCBI lineage: Eukaryota > Metazoa > Chordata > Mammalia > Afrosoricida > Tenrecidae > Tenrec > Tenrec ecaudatus. Next base: position 22,273,873 of record NC_134543.1, read on the forward strand.
AGTCTTTTTGTTTACCTAGAACAGCATTTGCCCCGGTGTTGTTTGAATGTGTTAACAATGGCCGTGAAAATCTAGAATCCCATTTGCCATGCTCCTGATGTGAGTTGAAAACCAAGTGGCAGGCCTGTGCCAGTCAACACAATAGGCACTTCAGGAGGCTATTTAGTTAAGATTAAACCAAAATAAAAATTTTCTTTTCAGTCACATTAATATGTTTCCATGGCTCGATTGCCACATGTGGTCGGCAACTACCATACAGTCGAGCATTTTCACCATCACAGAAAACCTTTGGAACGCACTAATTGGACAATGTGTCCCCAAATGAAATGGACCATTCCTAATCCAGTGCCTGACTAGGACTTCCTTGTAAATAATATCTGTTAGATTAATGAGCTCATAGTGAAACAGGGTATATCTTAATCTTAATTCCTTTGTGTAGTGTCTTATAAAAGGAGAGAACGGGCCTGCAAGCAATCACACACAGGAAGATGATACCATGCGAGGATCACCTGCAGACCAGGGAGTGTCAAAAATGCTGAGGGCAACCCAAACACTGACAGTAAAGAGGAAGAACCTTTTTCTAGAGCCAACAAAGAGAGAGCCTAGCCCTGTGGATACACTGAAGTTGGACTGCTAGCCCACAAAACTGGGGTGGGGGTATTAATGTGTGCTGTTGAAAGTCACCTACTTTGTGATATTTTGTATGGCAACCATAGAACATGAAGACACTACTCTACACCTTCACTCCCCAAAGTACAACTGTGCTCCCCTTAATTTTACAACTGAAGGATGAATTGGCACAATAGCCCGAGTGATGGGTTTGAACGTGCTGGCAACCATAGCAGGCAAACTCATCAGCTGCCCCATGGGAGAAAGACGGGGCTAGCTGTTCCCACAGAGCTTTACAGCCTCAGAATCCCTATGTAGGGTCACTGCGTTGAAATTGGCTCAGTAGCAATGGCACTCAGCTCTGCTTGCTCCCTGGGTCAGGAACCCCACTGCTCTAGTGCTGCTCCCTCTCCACCTCCTCTGCCCCTCCTCCGGTGTCACAGCTCTGGCTCCTGCAGTACGGGGTTCTAGAGCACAGGATTGGGGGTTCCTGAGGACATGCTCTATTCCTTCTTCCTTGATGACAGTGAGATCTGCTGTTTCTGCTTCTGAGACAGCCCATTTGATACCGAATGAGATGAAAAAACTGACCAAACCTTACCATTTCATACACTCTAGCTGCAGGGTCTCACCCATTCATTTGGTGGGAGCTACAAAGACCATAGCTAAAGAGCTTAATCAAGTAACGCAGTGCACCAGCTGGTAGTAAACAGGAAGTGAACGTCAGTTGCGATTATTCATTCTTGTTTCCCTTTAGTGTTTTTTATGGTCACCGAATGAGTGCGGCTCAGATTTAAACATCTGGGGTTTCACACAGCTCCGTTACTGACCTTCCATTCTGCTCTGCCTTACCCTGTGTGCCAGTCCCCCAGGCCGACAGAGTTCCAATTTCCCCTGTGCTCTGACCGCATCACCCCACATGTTGTCTGCTCCTGGTCATGAGCCAAGCTGTCATTCTTACAGCACTCTGGCAGGGCTGCAGATGACTTTTCAGGCTGGCTCGCCAGCTTGTCAAAGAGCAGGTCAAGCAACAAAGGAAGAGATTAGATGCCAAGGACTTACTGCCTTTTAATGCTTGGTCCCTGGCCCATATTTATGCTAAGGGACAACAATTACAACAATATGACCTTGCATAACAAATGGATCTGTCAAACCCTGCCTTGCAAAATAACCTGCATCAATTCAAGCTTAACTTGGGATCTTCCAATACACTGTTGTTATGCACACACTGGCCTATCATACTCATTTGTCAAAACTGAAAGAGGAGAGTCATTCATTGATTCATTGATTCTTGTATTCATCCATCTGTTCAACAAGCACTTTTTGATTATGGTTTGCTAAGTGCTGAACTATACTAACAGATTTGTAGGATGGTAAGTAAGGTGCAATTTGGGAAAGAAGAGTCAGGGAGGTCATAAAAATAACGAGGCTTATTATTGTCATGGTTTCCATATACAGGGAAACAAAGCACACCAGGACACAAGGCCACACAGCAGGTTGGACTTGGCAACCAGGCAACAAATGCTAGCCTTGTAGGAGATGGCTTACAGATGGCAAGCAGGGCAAAGCCAGGTAGGTTTCCTGGACTTCAGAAGATCAGGCATCTTGAACTAGGCACTGTCTGCAGTGGTTCAGTTCCTGACTGAGACTATTAGGACAAAGGCATAGCGGCCCAGAAGTGTGAGAACGTGACCAGGAGAGTGGGTTGTAGAAAGGACTTAATCAGCTGCTCAAGAAGGGGCACGGAGAAACCCATTTCTAGCCAGAGCCTCAAAACTATATCCAGGCAGTATCTTAAGAATATGACATCATATAGACTAAGACGGTTGTAAAGATATCACTTGGACTTCGAAGGAGCTTAATGACTAAACTTAGAGGTCTCAAATATGGCAATGTTCTTCCTTACTCTGTGCGATAGATTGAGCCCAAGGACTTAGATGCATCTTGGAAAATGGAGCTGGAAATGGAGACTAGGTTGTGGTAAACTGAAAGAAAGATGGTGTGTTTTAAGATTCCTTCAATTATCTAAGTGATTTTAGTTCCAAGGGTCAGAGAAATCTGGAAAGAGGACTGTGTGTCAGAGAAGGGACATGCCCCATCATCGCTCTCTTCAATGAAAGCCATCTAGTTGGCCTCATCAACTTCTGCCTGCTCAGTGTGTGGGTTTTCGATGGGAACGATCACAGTTCCGGAAGTCGGAACTCTCCCATGCGTCTCATTGCAGTTTCTATAAGAGCCATGGTGGTGTATAGTAGGCTGCTAACTGCAAGGTCAGTCATTCCAAGCCACCAAGCACTTAAAGAAGAAGGTGAGCCTTTTGTTCCTATAAAGATTTACGGCCTTGAAACTTCAAAGGAGCCATTTTACTCTGTCCTTGGGATCAGAAGCCCTCAAAGGCAGTGAGTGAATGATAGTGGTAAGTGGTCGGGTCCATGGTTGCAACCCATCAGTTTTTCTTAAGGAGAAAGCTAAGATTATCTGCTCCTGAAAATATGTACAGACCCTATATAGGGTCACAGTGATATAGAACTAACTAGATCACACAGGCTTTTAATATGTTTGCATAAGTTGTCAGGAATTCCGATAGTACAGTGGTTACGTGCTTGACTTCTAATGTTGGGATTTCAAACCCACTCTTCTAGAGAGCAGTCTGCTTCTATAAAGATTACAGGTTGCTCTGTTGCACAAGGGCACTGCAAGTTGGATTTGCCTCATTGAAAATTCTTTTATTTGGAACTTTGTATTTTTTGTTCATTTGTAATAAGCAAGTACTTGCCTGCTAACCAAACAGTTGCATTTGAAACTCTCAGGAGACAAGGAATAGCAAAATGCTCCCAGAAAGACCTCAATCTATGGGGCAGTTCTACTCTGCCCTACAGCATATCTAAGAAATGAAATCAGTGTAATAGCACATACAATAACAGGATTGGCTTCATACATTCCTTAACTTATGGCCCCTGTTTATCTGTAAAGCCAGCCATGGGCAGGCAAGTCATTCTCAAATCATATCACTTTGGTACAGACAGTTCTGCCTCCCTCTACACACTTAAATGACCATTTTGATAACACTCTGTGGGGTTTCCTAGGCTGTCAATGTTGACCAGAACAGATCACCCTATCTTGCTCTCAAGGAGAGGTGGTGTGATTTGAACAGTGACCATCAGATTAACAGTCCAATGCTCATTAGCACAAGGCCATTAGCATCTTTTTGTTTGTTTGATTTCACTAACCCACCAGAAAAAATTTGGAAAATTTGTTAATATTGATTAGCAACCTTCATTCAATCTGTAACATAATTCCTTTTTGCCATGGAAGGCAACATTCACATGTCCTAGGGATTGGATTGAGGTTTATCATGGATACAGATGATTTGCTTTCCGACTGTCATTAAACCAGTAGCCTTCAAGTTGGTTCCAAACCACAGGGACCTTCAAAGTATCAGAGTAGAACTATGCTCCGAAGGGTCTACAATGGCAGATTTTTGGAAAAGCAATCACCGAGTCTTTCTCTGGAAGCCCATCTTAATGTACTCCTGCTTCCTACTTTTCAGTGAGCGGTCAAGTGCATGAATCAGTTCTACCTCGCAGAGACCCTTAGCCATGATAACCTAATAGGACAGAATGAAAATATTCCACAGTGTTTCCAGTTTTGTTAGGTTTCTCAGGTGGGAAATACCTCAGTTCTTGGCTTCACAGGAGAAAGAATTCATGCCAAAGACTGGCTTGGGATCCAAATGGGTTTTTATAAAGGATGGAAGAAGTGGCAGGCTATACAGTCACTGAACACGGGCAACTCACGGGACTGCACAGCCGCACATGGTGGCCTGAGGCCAGGGAAAGAGAGATCTCTCAGCATGGCCCAGTGCAAGGCCCAGTGCAAGGTCTCTAGGTTATGGTCTTTAGGCTCTTCGACTGGGAGGCATGGTCGAAGGAACTGGTTGACCCCACTGACTGAATTAAGCCCAACTGGCCTTGTTTGGGCCCACCGAGGTGTACTGCCCACCTGGCTCAGGGGGGCTTGAATTTGGAGCATGCCCCTTAGCCTTTATTGGCTGGCTGAGCCTTGCCTGATTTCTCTCCCAATCTCCTGTAGGGGGCCTCCAAGCATGGCGAGGGACAACCCCGGTCCCTGTCTCTAGCTACCTAGCAGTTTGTCACATCATTCTCCCTGGAAGCAGGGATTGCATTGGAGTTGCTGATCTTTCTGTAAGCAACCAAATGCTTACCTGGATCCTTCCCAGGAACTAACACACACTCTCTCTCTCTCTCTCTCTCTCTCTCTCTCACACACACACACACACACACACACACACACACACACAAAACTGACCTACTGCCAATGAGGTCATTCTAAGTCATGGGTACCTACAGAACAGATTTGGACTGCCCCTGCCAGTTTCTGAGAATGCAAGTCCTCATGGGAGTAGAAAACCTCATCTTTCTGCAAAAGGAGCAACTAGGGGTTTTGAACTGCTGACCTTGTAGCTATCACCCCAGCTCATAATCCACTATACCACCAGGACTCTGCTACATTCTAATCATTCAAGGAAGAGGAGAGAGAAAACTGCTGTGTGCGTCAGGCCATTGGATGGATGTAATTGTCTACATCGAGTGCACAGAATGTAGAGTTAAGATAAGTCTGGGAATTTCAAAATATGTTTCCATCACATTTGTCTATGCAAAGTTAACACTGACCAAGTACTGCAGGGGCTTCTAATCAATGTCAGACCCTCTGCCCTGGGATTGCACTAGGAATGACATTCCCTTTCTCTTTGAAAGGGACAAGGAGCAGCAGGCACAGGAACCCTGGGGAAATTCTATTTGCATGTAATTGTCTGGGCACTTAAGGAAAGGGGTGGGCCATTGTTCCTGTGCTGCCTTTCCTGTTCATTTAAAAGCATACATTTACATCAGGCCCCTCTTCTTGCCTGGCTGATGATTACCACATTTGACATTTGCTCATTCTCAGTCATGCCTGGAATGTGTGAATAATTCAGGAATGCTAGGTTGTTCCCTAATCATGACAATGGAATGGAAGTGAGATCTAGACATGTATCATCAGCAGCTGCCCACTGAAAATGACAGCATGAAAATATGGGAAGTGATAGACAGGTATGTTTGGAAGTAGAAGCACTACCCCACAGCATTTTGCAAAGTGCTCATCCTAAGGATAACATCTTTCTCTGGTGTGCATATCAGAGGCCTACAAACAACCACTTGCTAGCCCGTGGCCAAGAATGAAGTGGCACCTCTTTAGTCAAGCAACCTAGGTTTGGTGGGAGAGACAACTTCAGATAGTCTGGGTTCATCTCCCCCAAACCACAGGTCATGGTGTTTAGATTCGGAAATCGTGGTCACTGTTCATTTGCTCAACAATCAAACATGGGCCAAGTGCCTCAGGCATTTCCAACACTGTCTAGGCAATGGAGACAAAATAGTTACAACTAAAAGACAGAGTTCCTAGATACATAGAATTTACTGGTAGAAATAGATATTAGGGGAAGCTAGATGAATGGATGGGTAGGTAGGTAGGTAGGTAGGTAGGTAGGTAGGTAGGTAGGTAGGTAAATAAATAGGTACATAAAAGGTTAGTGTAAATTCTGAGCACTAGGTTGGTGGTGGAAGGCTACAATTGATGGTGAAAACCTAAATCCATTTTTGAATCTCCCCATAGAGTCAGCCTCCATTGACTTATTTGTGATCATTAACAGCATTGTGAACAGCTCTGCTCTCAAGCAGAGAAGGTTTAAAAGTGGATTGCTACCACTCCCCTAGTCAGCCTGAAGAGGGGCAGCCTGGCCCTTAGAGACATGCCGGAATGTACCCTTGATGAAATTAGGGGCAATAGGGTGTGAATCGATGGGCTCAAGCATAAGAGCGATGATGAGGCTGGCCCAGGACCAGACTTCATTGTGTGCTGTTGTACATGGGGTTGCTAGGAGTTGGAACTGAGTCAGTGGCACCTAACAGGGCCCACATGCTCAGAAGTCATACTCTGGTGGTTCAGTGAGGGGGCCCCAGACAAATCTTGTAGGCTTTTATATCTGCAAAAAAATACCTATCCCGATCACCATCCCTTTCCCTGTTCTGAAGCCCCGTCTACCACTGTGATGAATGGATCTGCCACCAATTATGACTTTATGGTGGTTCCCTTCGGTCTCCGTATCCTATTGAAGAGGCATTTCTATGAGTCCTTGGACACCATTATGGCCTCATATTGATGGTCTCCTTCATCCTGAGGATTTGTCTTTGTCCTATCTTAATGAATGTGTCCTTATAAATCACATTTTAATTCTTATATTTTTTTTCTCACTTGAGAGGTAGATAGACAGAATCCATGTTGTCTTATTTATAACACTATACATATCATTATCATCAAGCCAATCTCTACACATCACAAGCCTATAAAACAGGATGGAATTGTTCCATAGGGTTTCCAAGGTTGAAATCTTTACAGAAGCAGACTGACATCTATCTGTCTGTCTGTCTATCTATCTATCTATCTACCAGTTGTATTAAGAACTATGAAGGGAAACTTTAAAAATTAGGTGAGAAATTAGTGCAGGGAAAACTGATATGGATTAGTAGGAGGGGAGAAGTTTAATATTAGCCATTCTTAAAGAAAATGACATGAAAGAGATTCAGTGAATGAGTAAATATTAGTCTGGTGACAGTAGAGGTAAGTGCCTTCAAACACATTTTACTGTGAAGCTATCCTCCCAAAGGCTGACACTGGAGGTCTCCAGCACCACCATCACTGAGTCGATATCACCATCCACTAACCAGCAACTCGGATGGAAAAACTGAATGGAGGTCAATACGGGTGGAACATGATAAGCAAAGACTACAGGGACCAAATGATGGGTTTAGAAGAGTTTAATATGGAGGAGTGTGTAGGATGGTTTGCTGGTGTCCCCTTAGACTATAGTTTTCTCTCTCTCTCTCTCTCTCTCTCTCTCTCTCTCTCTCTCTCTCTCTCTCTCTCTCTCTCACACACACACACACACACACACACACACACAGAGAGAGAGAGAGAGTAAGGAGAAAGAATCAGCTTTGATTCCAAAAGGATCACTCGATCTTCTTTCTTTTCTTTAAATCATTTTATTGGGGGCTCATGCAACTCTTATCACAATCTATACATCCATCCATTGTGTGTCAAGCACATTTGTACATTTTTGCCATCATCATTCTTAAAATGTTTGCTTTCAGCTTGAGCCCTTGGTATCAGCTCCTCATTTCCCCCCGCCTCCCTCTCCATTCCTCCTCCCTCATAAACCCTTGATAATTTACAAATTATTATTTGTAATATCTTACACTGGCCAACATCTCCCTTCACCCACTTTTCTATTGTCCATCTCCCAGGGAGGAGGTTATAGGTGGATCCTTGTAATCGGTTCCGCCTCTCTACCCCACCTTCCTTCCCAGTATCGCCACTCTCAGCACTGGTCCTGGATTCCCTGTGTTTCCAGTTCCTATCTGTACCAATGTACATCTAATGATCTAACCATATTTGTAAAGTAGAATTGGGATAGTAATAGTGGGGGGAGGAAGCATTTAAGAATTAGCAGAAAGTTGTATATTTTATCATTGCCACCCTCACCTTGACTGGCTCGCCTCCTCCCCACAACCCTTTTGTAAGGAGATGTCCAGTTGCCTACAAATGGACTTTGGGTCCCCAATCTACACTTCCCCTCATTTAAAATGATATGATTTTTTTGTTCTTTGATGCCTGATGCCTGATACCTTTGATACCACGTGATCACACAGGCTGGTGTGCTTCTTCCATGTGGGTTTTGTTGCTTCTGAGCTAGATGGCTTCTTGTTTATCTTCAAGCCTTTAAGACCCCAGATACTATATCTTTTGATAGTTGGGCACCATCAGCTTTCTTCACCACCTTTAAAAGGCCGTTTTACAGACTCTCTAGAGTGAGATGAGGACTCAAAGAGCCACTGAAAACTTGGGAAGGGAAGACTAGAACACCTGTAGATTTTACATTTGCTCTTTATTTTAATACTGAATAGTGTCCATGAAATGCACAACAAGGCAACAAATATATTTTAGAAGTAAATCAATCTATTAGAAGTGTGTATTTATGGATAAGAGTATACAACTGATCAACCTTGGCTGAGGCAAGGTAGAAGCTTGAAGAAAAACAAGACATTATATTGACTTGGACACGTGTGGGCACATTAGGGACAGAAACAAATAGCGACGTGTTTGAGATTATGTCTTCGCCGTGGATGATGCCTTTATGGGGAGATGCCACAAAGTGTTCTTCCGAACTGTGGATCTAGGGGTCATACTGCAAGACACTGGTTTCTCTGCCTTCTGTGTGCCTACATGTGCGGTGTGCATCTTCTGATTTGTCCCATCATATAATACACTACTGAGTCTCAGTTCCAGTTTCTGCAGGAAAAGACGAGGTATCCCTTTATGGGACTCCAACAGCTCCCTGAAGTAAACTTTACATATCTCACGTGGGCTATACTTTTAGTTCTACAATCTCCAAGGTACCCTCCTAAGTGGCTGAAATTGCAGCCAGTCTTTTTCTGGAGGCGTGATCTTGATCAAACAGGAGTCACAGAGAGTGGATGCTGTCTCTCTTCACTGAGCCTGGCCAACTTTAAAGATGCTCCACAAGAAGTCGTACCTGGCGAAAACACTGGGCAACCCTGGGGACTCATTTTGCTTTCTTAGCTGTGCGGCCATCCCCTAGCAGCCCAAAATTGGGGGTGTCACCACCAAGTTCTCAAAATTGAGATCGGCATCCTAAATTAAGAGCGATTTTTAAAATGGTCAGGCAAGAGTCCATGCAATGGGGACCGTACTGGGCCTGCATATGACTGAGACATGTCACTGTCTCTAACCCCAATCTGCATCACAAAGCTGCTGTTGGTTGTTTAGCATAATGGGAAAATGTTCAGAATACCACCCACCCTTGGGATGAGCAACAAAATGCAGGCAGGCACAGCCCTGAATCCTAGGGCTCAGGATGAAGGAGGAATTCACCCTCCCTCGCCTCTTCCCACTGTGTAGAGGGCAGCCAGCCAGGGACACAGGTGTGCAGCTCATTAAAAACAGAATTAAGCCCAACGGGATAGGTATGAGCCACATGAAGAATGTTCTGTAAAGGAAAGACAGCCTCTACTTACTCTGACCTTGGAAAGGGCGTCTGGAGGAAAATGCTGCCTTTCTCTATTTGCCTGTTCTCCACTCTGCTATCAACACAGTGAGAAGAGCCGTGAAACTGCTCTCCCCTCCACATGTGTAGCAGGAGGCTTTCTCGATCGTTGTTTGCATTCATCTAGAGAAGGAAACGTCAACCGAGCACATACTTGGATAGGTATAAAAATTGTCCTGAGTGCCAGGAAGGCTAATGAAAATAGCAGACAGCCAACATTCCAAAGGAATCCTGAAATAGGTGGCTCCAACTAAAACTTTATTTCTCCCTTAGCAATGTTGCAGAATGAAAAGCCACACTGAAGTTCAGACGGCCACTTTTCTCCCTTGCACCCGCGTCAGTCTCCCAGAATGTGAGATTCCAATGAGGGTCTTAAACCAAATAAATTCCAAGTTAGTTCATGCCATGGGCTCAAGGGATTGTCATCTAATAGTCAATAACTAGAAACAAATCTTCAGTGTCTAAGGCCTAGTCTACAGACTTGTTTTGCAAAAGAAAAGAGACACAAAGAGATTAGCTTAGAGTGGTGAGCAAATGATGGGCAAGATGCAGGACTGGGACATGTGAATGTAGACTAATCACCCTGGTATCTTAATTTATTCTAAAATATTGAAACCGGCAAGAAAAATGTCAGGTCTGGTTATTTGTGTTTTGTTTGTTTGTTCTGAAAGCTCTCAGGATACTATTGGGGTTCTATTTTTGTTTGTTTTTAATTTCTCTGAATTCCTTTAGATACGTCTGACACATATAAGCAAGGATAATTACAGAGACAAAAGGGCACTTTGTTTAAAATCAGACCGTTCCAGAAAAATCTAGTTTGCATGGATTTTTTTTCAGTCTCTGGACAAAGTACTCTGGCTCTTCAATATTTCAGCATTTGCTGCTTTCTTTTCATAGATAGAATTCCTCAACACGAGAGTTTTCCAAGATACTGTTAGGATTTGACATTTAACCAAGAAAGCCTTCCATTTAAATATTAAAAAAAAAAATCCAACTCATCACACCACCACAGGACAGAAAAGAACTGCACCTGTGAGTGTCTGATGCTGTGAATCTTCTCAGGGGTGGAAAGCTTCATCTTTCTCTGCCAGAGCAACTGGTGGGCTTGAACTGCTGACTTTGCAATTAGAAGCCCAATGCACACATCGCTATGTCACCAGGGCTTCTTTGAATCCAAATAGAGTATAGTATAGATATAATAGATTTTTATTTAAAGATAATACATTTATTTAAATATAGTATAAGAATAAACGTCAGGGGTAGGGAATCCTCTCATTTCTCGCTAATTGCATAAATAGCTATTAAGTGCGTACAGCTCAAGTCCGGCTTATCACCTCCACATTTATGAAGACACACTCCAGAATCACCCCATGCTTGAAAGAAGACTTTTAAGTTAAAAGAAAAACTAGCCATTTGTTCTTTTACAAAGAGCTTACATTTAATGTCTAATTTAGATTGGAAAGCAATCTTATCAAGAAACACTAACATTTTTCTGCTGTTGCCACACCTTCATTTAGGTTGACTCTACGTGATTTCTTCCAAGAGATTTTTCTTAGCTGCTGGATGAAAATATTCTGGTATCTTTAGAAAATTCCTATTTGAGAATATTACAGGCAAAGGACCATAGGGAACAACTTAAGAAATTAAAGTGATAAAAAATTAATTACAAGGTAATCCCTAAAATGTCTTGCAATCTATATACACAATGTTCTAAATCTTCATAATAAGTAGTATACATTTAGATAATCTTTTAAAATATTACTTCTAAGCTATAATCTCCCTCAATTATGGCACAAGAATAAAACATCATTTAGCACATAACAATAGAAGAGTGAACCGGCTGAGGTACATGTTAAAAACACACAGCCCAACTAAAGGCTTTAGGAGAGACCTCCTACCTCACCACCTACCTGCTAATTATGTTTCTCCTTCTGATCTCTCCACCCACCACCCACTGCCCAGCATTCTTTCAAATTCTAGAAAAAGCTCTTATTTACCAGGTTGCCTGTGTTAATCATGTCTAATAATCTTAACACAAAAGCAGCCAGCCTTTAAGTGTGTTTCTTACAGACTATTAATGCCCTACTTTCTTTTGTCCACGTCACCTTCTCCTCTTATTCCCCAAATCTCCCAGATTCTGGTAAACCTTCCTCCTTCTGCTAAAATGACTGCCTCCATTTAGAAGGCTTGTGTTCAGGGGCTTGAAGGACTTGGGAAGGAAGCTGCAACATGCAGAGACTGTCAGTGGTCACCTTGTTCATCTACATCCCTTATATTTCCACCACCTGATATAATGCCTGGCACATAGTAGGTGTTGTTGTTCAGTGCCATCGAGTTGGCTTCAGCCCATAGGGCCCTATTCACAACACGACAACACACTGACGGTCCTGCACCATCCTCGCCATTGTTCCGATGCCTGAGCCCAATTTTTGTGCCAATCCATCTGATCAAAGGCCTTCCCCTTTTTGGCTGTCCCTCCACTTTACCAAACATGATGTCCTTCTCCGGGGACTGGTCTCTCCTGACAGTATATCCAAAGTACATAAGACAGAGTCTTGCCAGCCTTGCCTCTGGGGAACACTCTGGCCTTCACATCTTTCAAAAAAGATTGGTTTGTCCCATGGTACTTTCAATATCCTTCTCCAGTGCCACAATTCAAATGCACCGATTCTTCTGCTGTCTTCTTTATTCATGGTCCACCTTTCACGTCCATATGATACAATGAAAAATATTATGGCTTGGGTCAGACACACTTTAGTCCTCAAAGTAACATCCTTGCTCTTCAATACTCTAAAGATGCCCTGTGCAGCAGATTTACCTTATGCAATACATCTTTTGGCCTCTTGACTACTGCTTCCATGAGCATTAATTGTGGACCCACATAATACAAGCTCCTTGACAACTCCTCTATTTAGCGTGATGTTACCTATTGGTCCAGTTGGGAGGACTTGAGTCTTCTTTACGCTGAGTTGACATCCATATTGGAGATTACATCTTTGATCTTCATCAGCAAGAGCTTCAAGCCCTTCTCACTTTCAGCAGGCAAGGTTGTGTCATCTGCACACTGCAAGTGGTTAATAAGTCTTCCTCCAATCCTGATGCCACACTCTTCTTCATATAAGCCAGGCTTTCTGATGATTTGCTCAGCATAGAGATTGAACAAGTATGGGGAGAGGATACAGCCCTGATGCACCCCTTTCCTGATTGTCAACCACACAGTATTCCCTTGTTCTGTTTGCTTAACTGCCTCTTGATCCATGTACAAGTTTCATGAATACAATGAAGTGTTCTGGAATTCCTATTATTCCCAAGTTTATCCACAGTTCCTTTTGGTCCACACAGTCAATGTCTTTGTATAGTCCATGAAACATAAGCAAGCATCTTTCTTGTATTCTCTGTTTTGAACCAAGATCCACCTGCCATCAGCAGAGAGATCCCTTGCTTCATATCCTCTTCTGAATCTGGTCTGAGTTTGTAACTCCTGGCAACATACTGCTGCCACCATTGTTGGATGATCTTAAGTAAAATTTTACTTGTGTATGAAATCAAGGTATCATTTTATAGTTTGAGTATTCTGTTGGATCACCTTTCTTTGGAATGGGCACAAATCTGAATTGCTTTCAGCCAGTTGACAAGGTAGCTATATTCCAAATTTCTTGGCATAGATGAGTGGGTGCTTCTGATGCGTTTTTAGCTTTCTGAAACATTTCAATGGGTATTCTGTCAATTCTGGACCTTTGTTTTGACTTACGCTTCCAGTGCAGTTTGAACATCTTCCTTTCACACTATTGGTTGCTGCTCATATGCTACCTCTTGGAATTGAGGAATGTTGAACAGCTCTTTTTTTGTACAGTGACTGTTTCTTTCCATCTTCTCCTGATGCTTCCCACGTCACTCAGTATTTTGCCAATAAAATCTTTCAAAATGCAATTTGAGGCTTGAATTTTTTTTCTTGGGCCCTTCCAGTTTCAGATACACTCACCATGTTCTTCGCTTTTGGGTTTCTAATTCTATATCCTTGAACATTTCATTATAATATTTGACTTTGTCTTCTTGAGCTACTCTTTGAAATTTTCTATTCAGTTCCTTGACTTCATCCTTTCTTCCACTTGCTTCACTCTACAATTAATAGCAAGTGTCAGAGTCTCTTCTGACAGCCACTTTAATCTTTTGATTCCTGTCCTTTTAATGACCTTTTGCTTTCTTCATGAATGATGGTCTCTATGTCCTCCCACAGCTCATCAGGTCTTCTGTCATTAGTGTTCAATGCATCAAATTTGTTAGCGAGATATTCTCAAATTCAAGTGGAATAAACTCAAGATCATATATTGGCTCCAGTAGACTTTCTTTGACTTTCTTCAGCTTTACCTGGAGCTTACATATGAGTAATTAATGGTCTCTCCCACAGTCGGCCCCAGTTCTGGTTTTAGTTGCTGATATTGAGTTTCTCTATTGTCTTTTCTCACAAATGTAGTCAACTTGATTTCTGTGTAGTTCATCTGGGGAAGCCCAGGTGTATAGTCTCCCTTTGTGTTGTCAACAAAAGGTATTTGCTATGAACAAGTCATAGATTTTGAAAACATCTATCATGTGATTTCCAGCTTCATTTCTATCACCAGCACCGTATTTTCCAACTACTTCTCCTTCTTTGTTTCCAACTTTCACATTCAAATCACTAATGATTATTAATACATCCTGATTGCATATTTGATCAATTTCTGGCTGAAGTCATTGATAGAATTCTTCAATGTCTTTATCACTAACTTCTGTGGCTGATACATAAAATGTAATAATAGTTATATTGATTGGATTTCATTGAAGGCAAACAAGTAGGTGATGAACTTAGTAAGATCATTTCTGACAATGAATGCCACTCCATTCCTCTTGATTGTGTTATTCCCAGCAGAGAAAATCATATGATTTTCTAATTCAAACTGGCCAACACCAGTCCATTTCAGCTCATTGATGCCTCGGATATCCGTCTTCAGGCGCTCTATTTAATTTTTGACCATTTCCAATTTCCCTAAATTCATATTTCGCACATTCCAAGTTCCGATCGTTCAAAGATTTTTGCAGCTCTTTCACTTTACAGTGAATTGTGCTCCATCAGCAAATGAAGATCCCGGGGGTTGCACTCCCACAGGCTGTACCCCACTCACGTCGCCCTGGTCCACTCCCTTCCAGACTATCGCTCCACTTCAGCCACATGTCAAGTGCCCTCATTCCTGAGGGATCTGTCTGCCAACAGTGCTCGGTGATGTTCTGCTTCCTTTGTGTCGGCTTTCAGTATGACAAAATGCTCCAAAGCTATGCATTAGGAATTCGCTGGCTTCTTCCTCGGAAGTGGGGAGCCCAGTCCTTCTTTGTTGTCTATTCGTAGTCTGGAAGCTCCACTGAAACCTGTTCACTTTGGGCTCCCTTGCTGGCCTCTGACATCCCAGTGACAGCTTCCGGCGTCACAGCAGCACACAAGTCACCAAGACAGACAAGTACACAGTCCGTATTTCTAAGAAGAAGGAAGGGAGGGGAAAGAGAAGGAAAGAAATGGGGAAGGAGGAAAGAGGATGGAGGGACAGAGGGAAAGCAGAGACAAAGCCATATTACTTATCATTAAAAGAATGGAGACCATCTGCTTAGGGGGACTGGGAAAAATTTACCAAGGAAGTTGAACCTATGTAAAACAACTTTAAAAGCACACTGTGGGGAAGACAAGGAAGTCCATACCACCTATAGATTCTCCATTCCTCCTGACTCCATATGGTCTTTGCCCGTTCAAGGAGGAGCCAAGGGTGGATTTGTGATCCCTGGTGCTAGTACACAAAGGAACGTCAACGTAGGAAAATTCTCTTGCCATGCCGGTCTAAGAATTAATTGCTCTCCTTTAAACAAGTTCACAGTCCATTAGTGCAGTGATGCAGTAAGGGCCTGGGCTCCATTCTCTGGGCTGGAGGGCTATCGTCCATCATCCCTGGCTGGGGAGAGCGAAGCACCACATGCAGAAATAGAGCTGGGTTGCAATATTAGTCATCTGCAAACACTAGAAACCGCCTACAGGTCACTGCTTGGTTTTATTTTCTAGTCCGCATAATTTCCCAAGAAGGTATGGGGTAATCAGTAATTACTTAAAATACAATGGCCAAAGTTAATTGTTCCTCTTCCAACTGTGTCAGAGAAACAACAAGAAGGGAATTTAGACTTTAAATGGATTGTGGTATCAGAAGACATAAAATAACACGTTAGACTTTGTGTAGGAGCTGTATTTTCCAAGCACTTGCCCATTTTATCATGCTTTTATTACCTACAAACAGCCTTAAGAGATGGGCCTGGTCATTATGCAAATCCTTCAAGTCTGAAGTCAGAATATAAAGAAGGGAGGGTCGATCATGTCCCAGATTTGGCACTGCTCACCAGTAAGACAGTGAGCTGTGACCAGTCAAACTAACTTCATGTACAATTGGGTAGAAGAAAGCACACTATTGGGCAGCATGTGGGAAGGTGTCATATTGGGTAAAGGTCCAGAGGTGGGACATTATCACTGTGCTTGATTAGAAACACAGGGAGGATGTACAACACACAAATGCAACACTGGAAGCACTCCTCGTCTATGCCTAACGAGTATAAAAGATAGCTATTTGGCCAACACACTAGATGAGCTACATATTTGTGTCCATTCAAAAGAGAGATGAGGAAGGAAAACGCAGAAATAATCAAGCAGTATCATTAATATCATTTTCGAGTAAAATGTTACTGAGGATTATTTTTAAATATTTATAGCAGTACATACATATAGGGAGCATCCAGGAATCCAAGCCAGATTCCAAAGAGGATGTCAAACGAGGAATGTCATTAATGACATCCAATAGATCTTGGCTGAAAGCAGAGACTACCAGAAACATGTGCACTATGTTTCATTGACTATGCAAAAGCATTAGACTGTGTGGATCATAGCAAATGATGGATAACATGACAAAGAATGAGAATTCTAGACCATTTTATTGTGCTCATGTGGAACCTGGACATGGACCAAGAAGTAGTTCTTTCGACATAACCAGAGGTGCAGTGTAAAATCAGGAACGTTTTACAACAGGGTAGTAGACTTTCATCAGATGTCCTCAAACTGTATGATGAACAAATAATCTGAGAAACTAGATTGTACGAGTACAGCCCTGGTGACATAGTGGATGTTGCACTAGGTTGAGAAATGCAAGGTCAGCAGCTTAAAACTACAAGACACACTCCTCCTTAGATGAGACTTTCTAGTCTCATCCAGAATTACAGTCTAGGAAACTCATGGGGACAAGTCTACTCTTTTCTAAAGGGTCAACATGAGAATGTGGCCTCAAGAATGAAAGTAGTTTCATTAACAACCTGCTATATGCAAATGACTCAACATTGCTTGCTGAAGAGGACTTGAAGCACTTACTGATGAAGATCACATACTACAGTCTTCAATATGGATTACAACCCACCATATCCTCACAATTAGACTGATAAATAGCATTATGACAGATGGAAAAGATATTAAAGTTGGTGAGGATTTCATTTTACTTTGATTCACAATCAACACGCATAGAAGCAGCAATAAAGGAAGTGAATAACACTGTATTGGTGAAATCTCTGCACAAGACCTCTTTAATATGCTAAAGAGTGAAGATTTCATTTTAAGGACTACAGTGTGTCTATGAAAGCCAGACAACAAATAAGGAACACCACTAAAGAATTAATGCCTTTAAATTATTTGTGAAGAATATTAAATCTACCATGAACTGCCAGAAAAACAAACAAAGCCACCACTGAAGGAGTTATCAAAATGCTCCTTAGACATAAAGATGCTGAGACTTAATTTAATAGACTTTGTACATATTATAAGGAGGCACCAGTCCCTGGAGAAAAGCATCGTGACTTGTAAACAGATGGTCAGTGAAAAAAGAAGACCCTCCATAAGATGGGTTGACACAGCAGCTATGACAATGAGCTCAAAATTAGCAATGATTGTGAGGGCGATCTGGGACCAGGCAGTATTTCCTTCTGCTGCACATAGGACCACTACAAATTGGAACCAACTACATGGCATCTAACAATAGAAAGAATATGAAAGAGGGGAGGCACGGGGGATTGAAGAGGGAGTGGGAGAGAAAGGGGTGGGTAGGGTTTAACAGGATTTTGGTTTTGAATACTGTACTTTAGATAGGTTATGTAAATAATATACAGTATGCTTCATTTTTAGAAAAAAGAAAGAAAAATTCCCCCAAATTTCTTATACCTCCAACCTAAATAGTAGTCTGAGTGGTTTTTAAAAAATGGGGAGAGGGGAGGGATATAACTGAAATGAACATGGAGTCTTTAATTCATTGCAAATATATATATATATACATATATATGAAAAGATAAAGATAATCCCAGATTTGAGCAAAGCCATGACAGAGGCATTTATAACATTTTTGATGGTATAATAAAATAAGGTTTTAAGACTACTAAGATTTTATGTTTCCACAAAGGGAAGTATATTGCAACAAAATGATTTGGACTGAAATATCCATGTTCAAGTGGGGAGAGATCACAACGGGTGACCTAAGGGTCTGAGTCTTGGTCCTATTCCATCCAGTAGCTTCATCTAATGCTTAGATTAAGCCATAAATGTATAGTTATCAAGTGAAAGATGATAGAAATGTTCATTATAGGACAAAATGAAGCCATAAGAGATTTGTAAAGGACTTGGGGGGAAAAAGAGCTAAAAATTAGTATGATAATTTTTATATGAATAAAAGTCAAGTAGTCCACTTAGTATTTGAGGGTTTTCATCAATTTAGTCCATTCCCTTAAATGAGATTCGAGGTCAAGTCCTGGAGGCCCTTGGTCCATGCGCTCACTGAAAGCCATGGCGCCAGCTTCTTTTCTCTGTCTGGCTGGCATTTCAGGGGCATTTAGAGAACGCCAGTGCCATGATCCAGACATCAGGCTGTGCTTGTCAGGAGTGGTCGAGTCAGTTCTGACTCAGGGCAACTCGATAAAAAAACATCCGAATTCTACCTTGCAGGGCTGCATAGGGCAGAGGTTGTACACTGGTACTTATGAGGGCTGGAGGCACAGAGAATCCAGGGTGGATGATCCCTTCAGGACCAAGGGTGTGAGGGGCGATGCTGGAAGAGTGGAGGGTGAGTGGGTTGGAAAGGGGTAACTGATTACAAGGATCCACATGTGACCTCCTCCCTGGGAGAGGGACAGCAGAGAAGGGGGGGGGGGAGGGAGACTCCAGATAGGGCAAGATATGACAAAATAACGAGGTATAAATTAGCAAGGGCACATGAGGGAAGGGGGAGTGGGGAGGGAGGGGGAAAAAAAAGAGGACCTGATGCAAAGGACTTAGTGGAGAGCAAATGCTTTGAGAATGATTGGGGCAGGGAATGTGCGGATGTGCTTTATACAATTGATGTATGTATATGTATGGATTATGATAAGAGTTGTATGAGCCCCTAATAAAATGTAAAAAAAGAAAAGAGGAGAAAAAAAACCCGGATTAAATATGCCTAATGCTGTGCCATCTCATCGTGTTCTGTTTGAGCTGGTAATTGCAGTTACTATGTCAATCCTTCTCATTGAGGGTCTTCCTCGTTTTTCGGCCCTTCTACTTTACCAAACATGACCATCGTTCCAGGCACAGTTTCTTCTAACAACTTGTTCAAAGTTCATGCGAATAAATCTTGCCATCTACACTTCCCTGGGGCATTCTGGTTTTACTTCAAAGACAGATGTGTTTGTTCTTCTGGAAGTCCCTGGTACTTTCAATATTCCTCATCAGCCCCATCTTCTCTGGGGTTCAGACAAAGAGGAAGCCAGAGTTTACACCTCAGCTAGACATGAACGGAGGAAAGCATCGCCATGAGGGGGAAAATGCTCCCCAAAGGCTATGGCTTGGTTCTAAGTCTCTCTTGGTCTTACTTCCATGTTGACCAGTTGTTTCTAAGATTATTTGACTACTAGCAACACCCTGTATATCAGAGAAAGGTTCACTTCATAAGGTTTTCAATGCTAATTTTTAAAAGTATTTCACCAAGTCTTTCTTACAAGATACTTCTAAGTACTGTCTCACCTCCAACTTTTAGGTTAGCAGTTGCAGTGACAGGAAATTATTTGCTATGACTTTTCTCTCTATAGTCTTTGTAAATCCCAACGAATGACTACATGGAAACATGCAAAAAAGATGTAGATGACTCTAGCTTGAGGATTGGTTAGGTATAGCGTTCTACTGAGTATAATAGTGAGAAGCATCTCAGAAGTAGGACCAGAGGATGCTCTTTGGGAAGAATCAGCAGTGGAGTTCATAAAAGATTCTGCCTGCAGTGGCAGAGGCAGCTAGGGCCCCGGTGTCTGTAGCACCAAGACGACAAAACAAGACAGCAGCTGGGCTGAGACCGTGAGACAAAGCAGTGAGTTTCCCAGCCCATGAAACAAGTGAATCTGAGGGCTGTCTGGGAGAAGGATGGCTTGCAGAATGGGGGGTGCCCTGTGTTACAGTCTCAATGGATGTTTGTAACTCTGGCCCAAGTGAAGAGTTTGTTTCACTGGCAAAGAACAAGGGAACAAGCAGCTGTGAGACCAAGAATGAGAAAAAGAGCCTGCCAACATGGCTGAGAAGTGGTGCTGTGGACAAAAGAACAATATCCTTAACATTTTGTAAACTTTCCTAAATAAGCTCCAATTTCATATATATTATATATAGCCCAGTTTCATAGATAATATATACATTATATATATCCTTGTATATAATGTGCGATCATTGCGGTGGATTATCAAACCCAGCAGAGAAATTGTGTACCATGGAAGATTGGTGTCTGAATGAGATCAAGGAAGTTGGAGGGTGGAGGGACAGCTAACAGGAGTCATCTTTATGCAGATGTGGACCTGAATTCTCCTTCCTTTTTAGGCAGCCAGAAGAAGTCAGAGACAGCTCCCGTGTCATTTATTCAGCACTCGAGTATATTAACATTTGCACTACACTGGAATCCCATTTCCATACTGCTTCCCCAAATCAATTTTATCATAGTCTGAACGACACCATATTTCCCTTTATAACCATTGGGAAGTTCTACCTTTCAGAGAATGCATGGCTCTACCTGCCTTTCTCTTCTGGAAGTTATATTTAAAGAAAACATTGAAGAACTAGGATTGATTTTAAGACAGAGGTTTAAGAGAATAAAACACTCAGGGGGAAAAAAGTTCTAAATCTAATTCAACATAGGATAAGGGGAAGGAAAGGGTTGAAGTACCTAAAATTAATATGCTAATTGGCATGATACAAATTCCTAATTACAAGAATCAAACAAAGTTCCTTTTCTTGAAGTATTGTTTATTTAAGGAATGGAGATTTTTGTTTAATCCCTAGAAAAGGCTGATGGAGAAGATGGTAGTAAGTTTCAAAATTTCGAGTGTAATTATAGAAAGATGAATTATGCATGGTCTGTGTTATTTCAGAACATGGAATGAACATGCTGGGTGAAAGTTGTCAGAACGATCATCTCTGTTGATGAGAGGGTGAACAAAAGCCATTTGTCCCTGGCACCCTGGGGAAGGTTCCTGATCTGGGTAGAAGATTGAGCCAAATGACTTTGAGAACTATTCCATCTGGAATCCCATGACTCTTCTACCTGCTGCCTTTCAACTGCATTGATCTGCTAGGGAGATAACTCAGACATGGTTAATCAAAGTGACTAGACAAAAAAATCATAACTGTTTTCTGCCTGCCCTTCATCTCCAAGCATGATGACGTGGCTACATTCTCAAAGACTACAAGGCATGAGCATTCCCGATGTATTAGATGATTTTTGTGTCTTAGATTTACTTTGCTTCTTAAACAAGCAGTTCAATGGATCTGACTATCCCTCCTCTCTTGAATATAACTTGTCATATTTGTCAAATCTCTTTTTAAACTTTGAGCATGCAGTTGAAAACACAAAGAACCTCTATGGTCGTTGAAAGGCAGTGGAACATAAAGAGAATGTGGCTATTTGGGATTTTAACTGTTTGATTCAAATAAACATGTGTAGTGTATTTGCTTGATTATGTTCAATCACTTGTGAAATATTTTAGTTCCTTAAAACTTGCAGATAATTCAGTATGTAGCTGAGAAAAGGGTTTGAGTTCTATTAGTGGCTACTGTTTACAAAGCTCATCATTGCTAATCACCAAGGGGAAAAAACATAGTAACGAAGTACTAAATCATGGGACTATTATGAAACAATGAATAAGATATACAGAAAGACCAAAAAACAAAGAGGCTGACAAACAGAATCTGATTCAGGGGACCTCAAGTGTCAACTGAAGTGATAAGCTGTTACAAAACAGCTGGATTGTCTTCAGCAAAATTTTACTTGCATGTGATGTTAATGATATTATTTTATAATATCTGTCCACATTTCTTGTATAGGTCAACGAGTGTTTCCAATGCTGCATCACTCCATTGAAATACCATAGTTGGTATTCTGTCAATTCCCGGAGCCTTGTTTTCACTTAAGCTTTCAATGTAGTATGTATTTCTCCCTTCAATGCCAGTGGCTTTTGATCATACTCTCTCTTGAAATGGCTGGATGTCACACAATCCTCCTACTACAGTCAATCTGCATATTCACTTCCTCTTCTTTTGATGCATCTTGCATTGTTCAATCTTGTGTCCACAGGGTCCCTCGTCATTACTTAGCCTTGAGATATGGTAAGAGTAGTCTTCCCCTTTGATTTTCTAAATCCAAGTATGCATACATTTCATTCGAATGCAGACTTTGTGTTCTGGGGCTGCCTTTTGAAATGTTCTGTTCAGCTCTTTTATGTCTTCTACTCACTTCAGCTGGTCTATGCTCAAAAGTAAGTTTCAAGGTCTCTTCTGACATCATTTTGTTTCCTTTTTGTCTATCTTTTAAATTACCCTTGCCTTATTTACATATATGTTCTTAATGTCATCTCACAATTCATCTGATTTTAAGTCATCAGTGTTTAAGTGTCAAAGATGATCTTGAGATAGTTTCTAAATTCAGGTTGTTGATTAGCAAAGTCTTAATTTGGCTCGCATAGACTTGTTTTAATTTTCTTCATCTTCAACTTGAATTTGCATATGAGAAATTGATGATCTGATCCACATTTGGTCTCTGTCCTTGTTTTGTCCGATGGTGTTGAGCTTCTCCATTAGCTCTTCTGAAAGATGCAATCAGTTGGATTCCTGGGGGTTTTATCTGGGGACATCACTGTGTATAGTCCCCATCTATGTTGCTGAAAAAAGTATTTACAATGCAGTCATTTGTCTTGAAAAATTCTATCAGATGATCTCCAACTTCGTTTCTAACACCAAGCCTATATTTTTCAATTACTGATCCCATTTCTTAGTTTCCAACTTTCACATTCCAATCACCAATAATCAGGAATACATCCTGACTGAATGTTTGATCTATTTCAGGCTGAAGGAGTTGGTACAATTCTTCAATTTCCTCACCATTTGCTTTTGTGGCTGATGAGTAAATTTTATTAAAAGTTGTATTTATTAATTATCCTCGTAGGCAATTAGATATCCTCACAGACAGTTCAAAATAGATTTTGAAATGTTCTTTTGAACACTGAATGCAGACATTTCTTTTTAATTTTTCAGTTCTAGCACACTAAACTATATGATTGTCTGATTCAAAATGGCAAAATACCAGTCTGTTTCAGCTCACCTAATGCCTAGGATATTGATCGATCATTATGTTCCATTTCATTTTTGAAAACATCCAATTATCCTAGGTTCATACTTTATAAACTTAAAATTTTTACTATTAATGGATATTTGAAGCTCTTTCTTCTGATTTTCATGCCCCGCCAGCAAGTGGAGAGCCCAAAAGATTTGCTTCTTCCAGTCAGTAAGAAAGACTCTCTTAAGGAACCAGCTCGCTCCCAGTGATCTTCTGTGTGCCCTCCAACGTGGGAGTTCATCGCCCAGCACTACATCAGGTGACCTTCAACTGCGGTTCAGACGGCTTCCAGTGACTGCTTCTCTCACGGTGAACTTTCTCTTCCTTCTCCCTGACCTACCTTCTTCTGGAAGCGCTGCTGAAGCCCGATCACCAGGGTTGACCCTACTGGCATTTGAAAACAGGTGGTCTTGTTTCCAGTAACACCTCAGCATGCAAGCCAGCAGAGTATGACAAACTGACAGAGGAGTGGGGGCCTTGGCTATCCAGAGCCATGACGTGAGAGGAGCAAAGTCCCAAATCATGGCAAGGCTTATAAAACAAAAGCATCAAATGCATTTCTCACCAGACCCTCAGTCTAAGGCTAAACACATCTGATACCAGTGGTTCCATCTCTCTAATGCTTCTCAGAAGAAGTCTGTGTCCCTTGATGGATACCACATGGTACCCATCCATCCAAAATTGGCCTCCTGAAGGAGTTCACCTCATGTTGGTCCTGACTGTTCTTTAAGGTTGAAGAAACAAAAGAAGTCTGAAGGGGCAGGACCAGGATCGTAGGGTGAATAAGATGTTGTTTCCCAACAAAAGTCTTGCAAGACAGCCCTTGTTATCTTCAAAGACTGAGCAGGTGTGTTGTCAAAATTGGAGAAAAAATTCCTCGGTGCATCTCTCCTGGCCTTTTCACTCTGATCCAGTTCTCAATTTTCTTAAAATGTCTTCATAAAATAACTCCATGATGGTCCTGTGTCCTTCAATTCCTGTATTCCTCTGTAATTTCAGTCAACTGTAGCCTTAGCCAGCTGAGTCGGCTTCTCTGCCTTGAAATGAACTGGTACAGCTGTTCCCTCCAATGCCTGGGTATGCATTAAATGTATGTTTGAAGGCACAGTACCATGATGGAGAGAAGTGTATTATGAAGAGAGCTTGTCTGCAGCCATCAACTGATGCAGATATTACTTACCCTCATATAATAACTGGTTTCAGACCACCAAAAGTGTGCTCAATTTTTACAGCAGTAATATAAAAATTGTCAGAGGTTTATAGTAAATCTGATCTCTAGATTTTTGCAGTTTTAAGCATAAATCCTATTTTAGTAATTCACAATATGTGTGACTTCACCTTTCTAAACATAAATAAGGATAACAAGCTATATATTCTATCCCTTAAAAGAAGCAGGGTTAGGCATGAGATTCAAATCACTTGAGATATAAGAATATGACTGTTTTGGGTGCTTATCCCATGCAACAGAGTATAACCATCTCATGGTGTTTCCTTAGCTAGGAACTGGAAACACAGGGAATCCAGGACAGATGATCCCTTTAGGACCAATGGTGAGAGTGGTGATACCGGAGGGTAGAGGGAAAGTGGGGTAAAAAGGGGAACCGATTATAAGGATCTACATATAACCTCCTCCCTGGAGGATAACAACAGAAAAGTGGGTGAAGGAAGACATCGTACAGTGTTACATATGACAAAGTTATAATAATTTATAAATTATCAAGGGTTCATGAGGGAAGGGGAGCAGGGAGGGAGGGGAAAAATGAGGAGCTGATAAAGGGCTTAAAGGGAGAGCAAATATTTGGAGAATGATGAGGGCAACAAATATACAAACGTGCTTGACATAATTGATGTGTGCATGGGTTGTGATAAGAGTTGTATGAGCTCCAATAAAATGATTAAATAAATAGTTACCCCAAAAAAAGATTTCTCCTACAAAGTCATTGAGTAGATTCCAATTACAGATCTTCTGGTTAGCACTTAAATGCTTTATGCCACCAAGACTCCTGAGGACCATAACTAGTACATCATAAGCATTTTTTAACTAACCAAATTTCCATTGTTCTTTTGTTTTTACCATGTCTTTATTTTCTGCTCCAAGATACTGCATTACATGCATTCTTCATGTCTCCCTTGGGCTCCTGTAGACTCTAACATTTTCAGGCTCCCCTTGCTTTCAGTGACCTTAACAGCTTTAAAAGACCTGGCCAAGTAGAGTCACTATGAGTCAGCATCGACTCAATAACAGTGAGTTTGATTTGGGTGTTTGGCCAACTACATTGTTTATCATACGCTATCATCATCTAATTATTAGACTGAGGTTATAGGTTTGGGGGAAGATTACCAAGTTAAAGTGTCATTTTCAGTGCACGATATCAGAGGCACATACACTCAACATTACTTCGTACTCTTGTTGTGAGCCTTCATTCTTTCTTTGAGGTAGTTTGTAAATGTAGTCTTTCTCCACTGCAGTACTCACCTCCACTTTCTCTGTTCACATTACATTCTCTGGAAGGAATTCACCCTACACAGCCCACACTGAAGAAGTACATTATTATATTCCACCACCTTGAAGTCAGTGTATCGACATAAATTATCTGTCATGGGAGATTTCACCATACGCCGTTACACTTGCAGTTCACTTTTAGTTCTAAAATGTTTCCAAATTCCAACTTTACAAAGTCATCCTCAAACATAAATGACCTGGTTAGAGAAAACCGAGGATTATCATCCAGGAGGATAATTTATAATCTCTCTCAGGAACAGGGCAGAACAGTGTACAGTCAACTTCAGATAACATCAGTTCCAGTCATTATCTTTCTCCAAATAAAAGTACATTTGATTAGTTCAAGGTTCCAAGAGAAGGTCATACCACTGTCTCTTACCTCTCACTGAACCTGTTTCTCATGCCCAGATGTCAGAGGACTCAGATCACAGTCTCAGCTTTGGTAACCAATGTCTCAAAAGTGCCTCAGCGCCGTGAACTTTTTGACACAAGCAACAGAACAAAAACGTCTATAGTACTTAATTCTCTGTCTGTATTTGTCTAGACCATAGTGGCAATGCTTGCCAGAACTATAATAACTGAGAGATAAAAGTTTTAACTTGATAGACAGTAGAGAAGTCAGATTCACAATTACATTGCTGGGTGATGCACTGGCTGACCTGGCTTGCTTCCAAGGGTCAAACTAAAACTCCAAGCCACCTGCCAGAGAGCAAAGTGAATAATTTCCACAGAGGAATTGCCTCTGAAGTGTTTCTAGTTCTGTCTGGTGCAGGAGTGCTGGGAGATGTTCTTTGTCTACAAAATTGGTTTTGGCCCATTTAAACACTGAAGAGGTTTGGCCAGCTTCAGGTAGCTCCAGAGGATCACCTGTGCTTCTCCAGTGAACACATGAAAGTTTCCCATCGGTGTAGTCAGTGCCCACTAAGATTTACAGCAATTTCTAGTGTTGGCAGACTAACTGACTCTCACAGTGATGGAAAGGTGAAATCAATCTATTGACAGAGGACAGGAAAAGAAGGAGCAATGCCAAATAATTGCTATGGAACAAAAGCCCAGGTATAAGAAAACGTAGTTCAAGAGTTTCTTCAGAAGTTTAACATCCATTCATGTAAGAAGAAAGAGTGTGTAGAGCAGACCTGAGTTTGCTTATACTTTCACTTTTCATTAACATTTACAAGGTGGAAACTTCCTACCAAATGCAAAAGCCATCATGACGGAAAGTTCTACCATTGCACTTCCTACTGAGAGTCCCTCCTCTGTGCCGTTGTCCCTGCCCCATCCTCTTTCTCACTTGGCCTTCCCCAAGTTTACATGCCATCCTGTCTGTGAAACTCTTCCAGCTTCCACCCCCGTTTCCTGGTAGCTTTAACTACTCTTCATTACAGTTTTTGCAGAGCAATGAGGGCTGTGATCCGCTATAAATTACTCAGTAATGAATATTACGCAAGATATAGTATTGTGATTTTGTCATATTACAACCACCATAGTAAACCTGAGATATGCAAACCCCATGGACAAGCAGATGCAGGGTGGGCTCCCACTTAACTCTATCCCAATTCAAGAACAGTTAGTTCTGAAAACATACCCCCACTTGATACCTTCATGATAGGATCACTGAAGATAAGGGTGCTACAACAAAGTGTGGTGAAGAAAATAGATGGTGCCCAAATAGTGTCCGGGGTCTTCAAGGCTTATAGTCAAAGAAACAGCTATCTAAATAAGGAGTTCACATGGAAGAAGCCAACTAAGTCCACATGGAAGATGCACACCAGCTTGTATGCTCCAAAGAAAACAATAAAAAAATTCAAATAAGGTAAAGGGAAAAGTATCAAAGCTAAAATTATGAACACCAATTTGTAGAAGGCTAAGGAGAACTGTGGGAACCCAAAACCCATCTTCAGAGAATCTGGTCAGACTGAGCCACTGGCAGATCACCTCTAGCCACAGGCAAGGGGCTCAAACAGCCTTGCTACCAGGCAGACCATTGTAACTTGATACTTGGCCAGATGACCTCCCTGTAGACCCAACCTGAGTTGGTTATGTTTGCAAATATCGCTTACTTGTTCCATGACAGAAATTTCTTCCCTGGTTTTTAGAACGTTGATGAGGGTCTTTTCTTTCTCACTCATTATTTATATTTTGGTGTTTATATTATTATTATTCTATCCTTACCACCTTATTTTGATTTCTGTTTTTATTGTTTCTGTTGGGTTTCCCAGTCTGTGACCCACAGGAGCAGTGGAATGCATAGTGATAGTAACGGATATAAAGTTTGATAGGGGATGCAGGGGTTCGGCTTAGGTCTTGAGAGAGAAGGGGGATTTCAAAAGTGGGAGATGAAGGCAGGAGGCGGAGGGAGTACTAGAACTTACTGTGACTGTACAACTCATTTCTAAGGCATTTAGCAAGGGGGGCAGTGCTCTAAAATTGATGTTAATTATTGTACAGTTTTCCTTGGTATGATCAAACAACTGCATTGCATGCTATATGAATTACGTGCCAATGAAAAAAATAAGAGGCAAGAAAACAGAACCTGCAAATTTAGATTACTGCTCCATAGTGAATGGAAAATGGGACACAAGGAGACTAATGTGTTTGAGAGTGGTTGATTTTCAGACAGGGAAAAATATAAACATGTTCGTAGTCCACTGGTCTTCACATGTGGCTACGGGGTGAGAGAATTAAAGGAGCAGTCATTGGACAGGACGACCTCAGTTCAAGAAGTTCATAGAAAGAAGGAATCAATCTTGGCAAAAAGAAAATGGGATTATAAAATCCAAGAAGGTACTACCAAAAAACTGATTTTTTTTCAAAGCTAGGTGCCACGGTTTCCAAGTAGGGAGAACGAACAATGAACAAATCAGACACACACACACACACACACACACACACAATTCAGGACAGCAGCACAAAGTAGACACAGACAGAGACGGTACAAACTGCAGCCCTGACGGACCACAGCACTTTATTCTTATCTACTAAATACTGGCAGTATTCCCAGATAAATTCACTATTCCCATGCTTGCATTTCTCAAAGCCTTGAGAGTTCCGTATCTCAGCCCATACTGCTCCTGTTTGCTGCTCCCAGGGAACACCGTATGCAGCTGTTCCCCAAATTCCTCACCGTTTGCAGTAGGGAAGCAGTTTGTGAGAACCAGCTAGGCCAGACGTTTGCACATTGTCCTAGACAGATACATGACACGAGACATGGCTCTCCTTACTTGGCTCCTACACTAGGTATTTAAAATTTTTTACAAAACAACCTTATCATCTTCAAAGTACTCTCCATTACACTTAATGCCTTTGTCAAATCTGAGGTTCCATTCTTGGAAACATTTTTCACATTCATCTGTTTGGATGAGTGACAGTGCCTCCCTTGATCTTTTTCCTTCGCCTCTTCTACTTTATCAAATTGCTGTCCTTCCATGTCCTCTGCATTCACAGAATCAAAAAGATGTCGCACTGAGTAAGATCAGGTGAATCAGGTGTGTGGAGCAAGAGAGGCATGCTAGGTTTTTGCCAAAAACTGGTGCACTGAGATGGCTGCATGGGCAGGTACGTTTTCGTAGTGGGGAAACCAGTCCCCCCGTCTGCCACAAATCAGGCCTTTTTAGTTGCACACTGTTATGCAATCTTTTCAGAACCTCTGAAGAGACAGCTTGATTAACAGTATGACCTTGTAGAATGAACTCCAAATGCACTATCCCCCTCACATCAAAAAACACAAATGAGTATTATCTTGATCTTTGTATTCACTTGACAAGCCTTTTTTTGGGGGGGGGGGTGCATGAGGTGATGATGGCATTTTCCACTGGCTTGATTGATGTTTGCTTTTGAGGTGGTAAGAATAGTACCATGTCTCCTCACCAGTAATGACCTTGTGGGGGAAAGCTGGGTCATTTTAAGCCTGTTCTTTCAAAGAAATGCTCACACTCAATGCTCTTTTTTCCTGGTCAATCAGAACCAAGGCACACATTTTGCAGCGATCCTTCTCATGCTCAAATCTTCTGTTAAAATTCACGGAACCAAACTCTAAGATAATCCAGATAATGGCCCCGTCTCTTCAGTGGCCTGACATCAGTCTTCAAGCATGGGTGCATGAATTTTGTCGACATTTTTGTCTGTTTGGGAAGTGTACAGACATCCAGAACGAGGTTTGTCATCAGTCAACATTTCACCTTTTTTGAAACAAGAAAACCACTCATACACATGAGTTTTTCCCAGAGAGTTTCAGCAGCATTTTCCCCGGGCAGGAAACAAAATTTCACAGCTGCACGCTTTTCTCTTAAATCGGCCATCACAAAAAAACTAGGTTCAGCAAAACTGCTTTTAATAAACTCATTATGACCAGAGGGAACCATCCCAGGCGATGCCACTGGGTGCACTAACTCATAACGAGTTGCTCAAAGCTCACCTAGCAGGAAAAATGTGTACTACAAAAGCTCCACCCAAAAGAGCTTTTTTTGTTTTGGGGGGAGGTACCCCTTCATACTGGAGTGACAGTTATTTAAGAGTTATGCAAATTTGATAAATGTGGACACCCATTGATCCCTCACAGCCAGTTCCAAGGAAACTAATTTCTTTATTATTATTATTTTATATTTATTGTTGATTTGCTATTATTTGGGAGCTAATACATATATCATCTCTTAGTTCAGTCACATCAAGCAGTGTTGTACAATTGCCACCACAATCCATTTCCAAACATTCCTTTTCTTCCTGGACTTGTTTTGTTGCCTTCATTACGTGCAGAGAGACGGGGTCAAGAAGAAGATACTCCTCTCTCAGGGGCATAAATGTGAACATTATGTTGAATTAAGTCAGTTTTGTTTTTGATTTTTTTTGTTCATATAAAAGTGCTTCGTATGCTTAATTTAAAATGCCAAATGTAGCTCTAAATATTAAACTATGAATGTGCATTCTAAAAAGGTACATATGCTGCAGGTTCTGTTAGATCCAGAGGTAAGAAAGACACAATGAAGAAGCCTAGGCTTTCAGGCACCCATTCACCCATCTTCTGCCTGGGTCAGAAAAACCTGTGACTTGCCCCTGTGGACCTGTGAATGTTTTCAAGTGTCATCATAAAGGAGACACGTTACTTGAATTTTTCTTAAAGCTAAGCCCATGATATAGCTCCAGGAATAAAACTGTAAAGTTTCACACAAGGGGAAATTCTGACCTGAGCAGTATGTGATGTCCCAGTGGAGGCAAGGATTAAGTGACTGAACAGGCTGTTTGAATACAGCAGGGAACTTAACACCAACAATCACAGAGGCATGAAGGGCGAGAGGAATAACCAAGTGTGTTCAAGTACTAAATGTTTGCTGATGTGATTGTAAGAGCCGAAGGTTTACCCTCTGTACACATGAAAGTAAGGATGAGGCTGTGCTCTGAGTATCAACACTGCTAAAATAAGAGCCAAGGAGAACAGCGAGCAGAGGTACAAATACGCTGAATAATTTGTTTAAGGTGCAATGTTAAGATCTACTTGATAGCTAAAGGACAAGGCCCAAGAGGCAATGTAAGGATTTGTAAGACTCTAAAAGAGCCAAATGCAACTGTCAACGGGAACGTTTTCATCTATAAACAGCCCCAAACAGGACAAGGGAAGGAATGGTAGGGGTGATGTGGTTTGCCGAAGCAGATGCTGCTGCTGCTGCTGCTGTCAAATCCTCACCCAAGTTTCTGCTTGGACCTGTTTCTAGAAAATGCCCACGGAAAACACCAAAGCTGGAGTCTGGCTTGAGAACACACATGGAGAGTGCAGGCCAGTGGGGAATAGAGAAGAAGAGGGACCCACATTTCAAACCCAGGTGATTAAAGCCCATGAAAGAAGACCTGGAGTTAAAGTCTTGGATCCCCTTCAGTGCTGTGATGGCTGAATTTAGTCTCTTGTTCTCATAGTCTTTGTGTCTCCATTGGGGATAAGCAGGCTTAGTGCAAAGTCGCTAGTGTACAAACACTCTACCAAGGTGGTAGACAAGTGCTGCTTTATCAGTCGTGCATTCTTTGTTGAAGCAAAATAATGTATAACTTGGAAGCAATATGGAAGGCTGAATAACCCCAGGAAAGACACTTGAAAAGTGAGCACTGTAAGAAGCTTTTAAGATTAAGCAAAAATAATGGCTTTCGTCCAGGTCTCAGGATGTAAGGACCATATAAGTCAGAGAGTCAAATTGGACAACAAGAAAGGAAAACACTTCAAAAAGAATAGCCTTGGCACTGAGTTCTCGGTGGTAGTGCAGGCATCGGATCAATGCTAATCTTCCAGGAAATCCATCCCAGTGGCATATCTAAGACAGTTGGTGTACATCCCCACTGAGAGCAGACACAAAACAGGGAGACTCGTGTCATGCTTTTGTAGTGGATTTGCTATTTTCATTGCAAGCAACGGGAACAAATGTAGCTAACTTAAATAAAAAGCAGATGTGTCAGAAAGATAGTGATGGGAGGTTGAAAAATCAGGCTTAGCGTCTCAAAGTTCCAAGAATACCAACAGCTCAAAGGACCACTGCCATTGAAATGGTTGCAGCCAAGCATTTTTCCCTTGTCAATCACTCTACTCAAGATTCAAAGTCCCAGAGAGAGTCTGCTTAGCTTCCCTTGGGTCAAATGTAGAAAGAACGAGGCACCAGGATTTCCAGCATTTCTTTCTACCTCAAAGACTGCAGTGGAGGACAGTTATTCCTACAAGGATATCAGGAAACCGTAGGAAACCAGAATAAAAGACAAACAAAGCAAATACAAGTGTACATCTCAACTTTAAATAAGACAAGAAAGTTCAATGTAAGGATGACATGTATGTACAAACTTCAGTCCACACAGAAAGCTTTTCTTTTTTTTATAATTAATGTATCTGCTTACTTTCCTGATGATAAAAATGGCTAATGCACTGGGCTGATAATTAAAAGGTTGGAGGTTGAATTCCACCTGGATGTACTTCAGAAAAAGGTCCTGGCGATCTACTCCTGAAAAAATCAATCCCCTGGGAACCTGCTGGAGCACAGTTCTACTCTGAAACCCACGAGGTCATCATAGAAGGGAATGGCCTTGACGGCAAGTGGTTTGAAGATTAAATTAACTGTGTCTTCATGATTTTACTGAGAGAGCCTAGAGAGACGCTACTTCCTCCCAGAAATATGTGTCTCTTCCTCTGCCTTTCTTGGCATCTTCAGTTGCTATGGTAATGAGAGCAGCTTAGTTTGTTCTATAGTCAGTCCATTAATGGTGTATGTCATTTGTCTTTCAACCGTTTAGTTAGGTGAGCATTGAACTTGTCATCAGAATATTAATGTAAAATTCACAAAAGTCTAAGGTTGGGAAAATTACAACAGCTTCCAGGACTTCAGTCTTTTCATCTTCAACATTTGGTCAATAACTGCCACAAAGCACAGTGATAGTTATATAGATTCAATGACATACTCACGATAGAAGTGCCTAACTCATACCTGGCAAACCAAAAATAAAAATTCTCTGCTGTTGATTCCAATTCGTAAGCACCCTATAGGACAGAGTAGAACTTCCCCCTGAGGATTTCTGAAACAATGACTCATTACTGGAATCTGAGGAGCCACTCCAAAAAAAACCCCATTATTTTTCAAAGCTATGTATTTAAACTTTTTTTGCAAAACAACCTTCTTATCACCTTCAAGTACTCTCCATTGCACTTAACACATTGGCCAAATCTGCAATTCCATTCTTGGATACATTTTAACTCATCTGTTTGGATGGCTGACAGCACTTCCCTTAGGTTGTTTTTTTTTTTCTTTACCCCTTCTACTTGGTCAAATCACTGTCCTTTCATGCCCCTCTTCATTCATAGAAACAAAAAGTAGTCACTAGGAATGAGGTAAGGTGAATTAGGTGCGTGGGGCAAGAAAGGCATGATGTTTTGGGCCAAAAACTGAAGCGCTGAGAGGGCTGCATGAGCAAGTGCATTGTCATGGTTGCAAAACTAGCCACCACTACCCCCCATCTGCCACAAATCGAGCCTTTTCTGTCTGACACTGTTATGCAATTTTTTCAGAACCTCTAAAGAAAAAGCTTTATTAACAGTCTAAAAAAAGCAAGCATTGTCTTGATCTTGCAAGCTTTTTTTTTGGGGGGGGGGTGAGGTAATGATGGTGTCTTCCACTGGCTTCGTTGGTGTTTGCTTTCGAGGTGGTAAGGATAGCACCATGTGCACCGCCAAGATGTGAATGCAACATACCGGCATGAAGCAGGGAACCAATAGAGAGGTCTGAGGGCCCCAATATCAACTATGTGGACAGCCCCTTCTGCCCGCAGAAGAATTCACTTCAGAGGACAGCACTGAAGCTGCAGCTCAGGGAGAGAGATGTGTCTGATCACAGCACACAGGAGCAAACGAAGGTGGAGGGAGACAGAGTGGAGCACATCCTGGCCCACCAAGCCCTGAAAACAATATTCCTGCTCAGAGCAGCCAATGCAAAGAGAGGACCATAGGGCCAGTCCCACCACAAGACACAGCATCCCTCACTGACCCACAGATCTACGGGGAACAACAGTGGAGACACAGTGTGGGAATTGTGCCCAATCTGACCCCACCATACCAAGGTAAAACACTAAGGGCATGCAACAGAACAGCAAGGGGAGGAGAGCAATGAAAGCGCCAGGGAATACCAGAAATAGACTGTGGGGGCAGGCCATGGCATCCCATTAGACTTGACCAGAAAACACTCATAAAGGTCAACAAACAGACCTTGAATGATTTATAGGCTCTTTTTGTGAAGTTAATGATTTTTGTTGTTGTTGTTTTCTTTTCTTTTGTTACTTTGTTTTGCTTTGCCTTGTTTTTGTGCTTATTATTGTCTCTGCATGTCTATCTGGATAAGATAGGCAAGATAAACAATCCAGAAGAGAAAACAACAGGACCAACAATTCCAGAGGAACTTATGAGATGGGGAGGCAAGGAAAAGGAAGTGGGCATTAACAAACCAAGGGACAAGGGAACAGCAAGTGATCTAAAATCCATGGCAAGGAGAGCGTGGGAGGCTTGGTAGGGCTTGATCAAGGGCAATGTAACTGAAAGGAATTACTGAAACCCAAATGAAGGCTGAACATGATAGTGGGACAAGAGGAAAATAAAAGGAAATAGAGGAAAGAATTAGGAGACAAAGGGCATTTAGGAAGTCTAAATACAGGCATGGTCATAGGTAAATATTTGTATATATAATGACGGGGAAATAGATCTATGTGCATATACGTGTACGTATAGTATTAAGGTAGCAAATGGACATTGGGCCTCTATTCAAGTACTCCCTCAATGCAAGAACACTTTGTTCTATTAAACTGACATTCCATGATGCTCACCTTCCCGACACGATCGCAGAAGACAAAGTGTGCATAAGCAAATGTGGTGAAGAAAGTTGATGGTGCCTGGCTATCAAAAGATATAGCATCTTGGCACTTAAAAGTTTAAAGATACACAAGCAGCAATCTAGCTGAGAAGCCAAAAAGCCCACATCGAAGAAGAACACCAGCCTGTGTGATCATGAGGTTTTGATAAGATCAGGTATCAGGCATCAGGCATCAAAGACCCAGAACAAAAAAAAATCATACTATTATGAATGAGGGGAAGTGCAGAGCGGAGCTCCAAAGTCCATCTCTAGACAATTGAATAGCCCCTTACAGAAGGGTTGCAGGGAGGAGATGAGCCAGTCAGGGTGCAGTAAAGCACCGATGATACATAAAACTTTCCTCTAGTTCTTTAATGCTTCCTCCCCCCACCTCCACTATCGTGATTCCAATTCTACCTTACAAATCTGGCTAGAACATAGCATTTACACGGATACAGATAAGAGCTGGAAACACAGGAAATCCAGGACAGATAAGCCCTTCAGGACCAATATTGAGCAGCCATTCCTGGAGGTTAATGGGATGGTGGGACAGAAAGAGGGAACCGATCACAATGATCTACATTTCACCCCCTCCCAGGGGGGTGGACAGCAGAAAAGTGGATGAAAGGAAACATCAGTCTGTGCAAGGCATGAAAAAAACAATAATTTATCAAGGGTTCGTGGGAGAGGGTGAGGAAGAAAAATGAGAAAATGATAGCAAGGGCTCAAGTAGAAAGAAAATGTTTTGGAAATGATGATGGCAAGAAATGTACACTTGTGCTTGATACCATGGATATATGTATGGATTGTAATAAGAGTTGTATGAGCCCCCAATAAAATGATTTTTTTTTAAATAACACCATGTCTCATCACCAGTAATGATCTTGGGAAAAAGTCTGGGTCACTTTGGAGCTGTTTTTTCAAAGCACCTCATATTTCCACTCAATATTCTTTTTCCTGGTCAGTCAGAATCCGAGACACAAATTTCACAATGATCCTTCCCATTCCCAAAATCTTCTGTTAAAATTCACTCCAAGAAAGTCCAGTGACATCCCCATCTCTTCAATGATCCTTCAACGGTCTTCAAGCACAAGTGTCAACATTTTCATCCATTTCAGAAGTTGACAGATGTCCAGAAAGAGATTTGTCATCAATCATTATTTCACTTTCTTTTTTGAAACAAGAAAACCACTCATACACTTGAGTTTTTCCCATAGAACTATCCTTATAAGCAAATTCAACATCACAACAGTTTCTGTGGCATTTTTTCCCAGCAGAAAACAGCATTTCAGAGCCACATGCTGTTCTCTTAAATCGGCTATCACAAAAAATGAGGTTCGAGCAAAACTGCTTTTATAAAAAAAAAATTAACTGTGACCAAAGAGAACTTCCCAGGTGATGCCACTGGGTGCACTAACTCAGAGTGAGTTACTTGAAGCTCACCTAGCAGGAAAAAATGCATTCTACAAAAGCTGCTGCGAGCAAAACTTTCTTTCCAGTGCCCTCTTGTAGAAAGCTATAAATCTTTACTGCAATAGAGTCTCACCATTCTGCTTTGAAGCAGCTGATGGTTTTGAACTACTGACTTTGTAATTAGCAGCCTAATTTGCATTCCATTCTGCCACCAAGCTCCTTGCCTTAACATAGTGGGTGTTTATTGTATATAATCTAGACTATAAACTAGGGCTGGATCATATCTATTTTTTCAAGGCCTCTCAAAGGCCTAGGAGACAATAAATGCTTGGGAGCAGAAAGGAACTGTACTAACAAAAACTCTCTCTTTTTTAACTATATATATTCACACTGCTGTATGCACAGAAAAATGTGAATAAAATAGGACTGACAAAATAATATTAGCTACCACCTCACAACATGTGATGTTAGTGCAGATGATAGCAATTGAACAATTACCTTCATTAACTAAGGACCTAAGGACCTCTTCTCAATGAAAAAATAATCCTCTAACATTAGGGAAAATTAGTATTTATAAATTATGTCTTAGGATTTTAAGGGTCGATAGTTCTAATTTAATCTCCTATTAAAGAATTTATTTAAACTGTGACCACACAAGCGGAAAACAAACTTTTATAATATAAAATAATTGAAATAATGGAATCAACTATTTGCTATGTGGGGACATATGGTTGGTATTCGGTGCCATCTAAGTGGCTCTGACTATAGCTACCTGAGGTACAACAGAACCAAACATTGCTGGCCCCCTTCAGTCTCACTGTCACGGTAATGCTGAGCCCATAATTACAGCCACTGTTTCAACCCATCTCATCAATAGTCTTTCATTTTGTTGACCATCTACTTTACCAAGCATGATGAGTTTTTCCAGAGTCCAATGTTCTCCTTTCTAAGGAACATTCTGGCTATCCTTCCACCAAAACAGATGCTTGTTCTTCTGGTAATCCATGGTCTTTTCAGCATTCTTCACCACCACCATAATTCAACGGCAGCCATTCTTTTTCAGGCTTCCTTATTCATCGTCCATCTTCCACATGCATATGAGGCCACTGAAAATACCAAGGTCTGGACCAGGCCCTTCTTAGTCCTCAGAGTTACATATTTGCTCTTTAAAAATTTCAAGAGATCTTGTGCTGTAGCTTTGCCAAATGTAACTCATTGTGTGGCTTCTTAACTGCCCTTTGCACAAGCTGCTGTGGGACAGAGCCCAGGGAAAGACGCAGAGTTCTAACAACCCCTGCTGCCAGCCTTAGGAAACTCTTCTTCTGGTGTGACTGGCAAAAATTTGAAGCCAGTCTTGAAAAACTCTTCAGTTTGTAGTATGAGTTGGGGGGCAGCCCCCCACCACTCACTAATCACGGGTTCGATGAGCACAATTGTACAGTTGAGCTATATAAATATTATATTAAAGTCATTGAGAGCATGAGAGATAAAAAGAGATGTTGCAATAATGGAGTCAGACACATTTCACAGCAGCATGCTCACCTCAAGCCCCACGGGAGAGGGGGAAGGGAAAGAGGCAAGGGAAAAGGGAAACGGGATGAGAGGGAGCCAAGGAGAGGTCCAGGGAGGAGCTAAGAGCCTCTATTGCCCAGGCCTATATATCTTTGGGGGCATGCAAGCCCACTAATTACAGGTAAAGACATATGTCTCAGGAAGGGGCTGTACTATAGGTTATACAGCAATGAGAGGCAGTGGTCTAGGGACATACATGCAATAGGAAGAGGAGGGATTGGAGTATACATGTGACAAAATGGGAAGATCCCAGATTTAGGATGGCAGATTAACTTTGACCTGGTCTCTGGATCTCCATAGAAACCATTATAAGTAGGATGTAAACTCCACCTACAGGAACCAAGCTGATGACTGCAGGCCTGTCCATTGTCCTTGGGAGCAGGCCCACTGCAGTCTGGCAACTGATCACCCTCAGGGAGGATGCCTGTAAGCATCTGGCCTCCCCCCACATCTAGGAGTATAAGTATATAAATTCTATAATATTCCACAGCATTCATTTTAAGAAAACAGAGACGCAGAAAAAATATTTCAAAATTATCATTTTTTTAGAATTTGCTTTGAGTAGGGTCACAATATCTGACTGATTCTTAGATTAATTCTGTTGGAAAACACCAAGTAAGCATCACCATTTGCTAGGCATTACTCTAGGAGCTAAGACAGAAGGAAAAAAAATATCTTCTCACAAAGATCATTTTTATTTTAGAAGAGGGACTCAAGCAATAAGAAAACAAATGAATCGGAGAATTCCAATGAATGAAAACCCCTGAGTAACACGGTAATTAAGTGCTCTGCTACTGAGCTCAAGGTTGGTAGTATGAATCACCCAAAGGAATCCTGGAAGTGAGACCTGACCCTCTACTTCAAAAAGATCAGAATCCCCGAAAACCCTATAGAACACAAGGGTGCTTTCAAACACGTGGAGTTGCCATGAGTCAGAAATGAGACAGCAAGTGGTTTGATATGAGCTTCGGTAATGAAAATATAATAATTCAGGAGAGTGTCCCCGAGCGATGGGGTGCATTTTTAGAGGAACTTGTCAACAACTACTCCCTAAGAGATCAACCTTAAGCTTAGTAAAATGTTCACAAAGAACCAGTCTTCTGAAGACTTGAGGGAAGGGTGTTCCAGGTAGAATAATTAGAAAACACAAAGTCCCCAGCATCTCATACCCAGGATATTTGAGAGACAGAGAGGAAATTAATATATCTAGAAGTTACAGATGAGGCAGCAGGGGGTAGCATGAAGCTGAATCTTTAATAGCCATGATGAATGTTTTCATTTTATTTGAAAATCAAAGTACATTCCAAGTGTGCTCTTAGCCCAGCGTTCTATCCCCCATTATTACCAAATTACGCCTTTTCTGGCACCAAATGGCCCTGCTGCGGCTGCTGCTGTGGTAATTGGGGGGTGCCGCGGAGTTGGTTCTGACCTAGGGCAACGTCGTGTACAACTCAAGGAAGCACTTCCTGGTCCAGTGCCATCCTCATAAGCATGGCTGTTCGAGTCCATTGTTTCAGCTATGTTGTCAATTCATCACACTGAGTGGCTTCCTCATTTTTCTCTGTCACTCTACTTCACCAAGCAGAATGTCCTTCTCCAGAGACCGGTCCCTCCTGAGGACACATTCAAAGTACGTGAGGCAACATCTCACCACCCTTGCTCCCAAGGAACATTCTGGTTGTACTTCTTCGAAACCTGATTTGTTCATTTGTTTGCAAGTCTGTGGTGTATTTCATTGTCTTTCACAACACCGTAACTCAAGGGCATCCATTCATGCTTGGTCTCTCCTCTATTCATTGTCCAGCTCTAGCATGCATAGGAGGTGATTGAAATGACCCTGGCTTGTTTCAGGTCACCTTAGTGCTCACAGTAACACCTTGGCCTTGGCGTCTTTAATACTTTAGAGATGTTGTTTGCGGCCAATTTGCCCAATGCAGTAAGATGGTTAATTGCATGTCAGTGTGCATAGCTTGTAAATAAATAATGCTTAACAACTTTGATATTTTCTTTGTCATGACATTGCCTATTAGTACAGTTATATTTTTGTTTTCTTTATGCTGAATGGCTCACTTCTGGAAAATAAAACAACTGAAAAGCAAATCTGGCTGCGCTCCTGTAGAACTTCATTTATCTGCAACAGGAGGCTGCTCAGTGAGTCAAATGATCCCATAAAACAGATGCCCTTGGATGACCCGATCCATTTAATCTATGGAAAAGGTGCCATTTGTTTCCCCTGAGCTGTTATGGAGCAGTAGGTCCAACTTGAACATTAGGTAGCTGTCTGGAAAGGGCTAGCCCAGTGAGTGAGTAATGATGCATGGCTTGCCTCTGAGGAGTACGCTTCCTCAATGAATCTGCATCAGGAGTACTGAGCCTTCCGGCTTCTTTTCTAGAACAATGGCTAACTCCACGGGCTCCCAAGAGACAAGAATCATCTTTACTTACATGGGTTTTTTTTTTCCTGCATGAAAAACAAAGAGTCACAGGTCTGCTATAAATCAAGCTCCAAACTAAGATGTGCCTCTGTTTTATAATGGGAGGTAAAGGAAACTTGGGTTGTTTTGATTTATACCCAATGCAGTTAGAATCGCAGGTGTCAGAGGGAAACAACCTCTAACAACCAAAAGGTCCAAAGGTGCAATTGTATGACGATAATATATAAAGGTTATAGTAAAGTATTAGAAGGCAGGTTATAGTAAAGTATTAGTAGAATGAAGGAGTTAGACACATTTCATGATAGCATGCTCACCTCAGCCCCTCTTGGTGGTTCTCATGGAGGTGGGAGAAGAGAGAGAAAATATATTTCCAATCACAGTTTGAATACATTTAAGGGACATAAGAGTTCCCCTGATTACAGGTAACCACATACATAACAGGAAGGGGCTGTACAATAGGCATATGCACAACAGGAAGGTACAAGCTAGGGGTGTACATATGATAGGAAGGGGAGGCTCTAGGGGTACACATGTGACAAGATGGGCAGATCCTAGATTCAAGATCACAGCCTAACCTTAGTCCTCTTTAAGTTGGCTTGACCTTGTCTCTGGGCTCTCCTTCAGGGAAAACAATCCACTATCCTTAACAGTAGGGAGTGGGCCCCACCTCAAGTGGGACAGAAAATGGGGTGTGATGCTCCAGGTGGCTGATACCCTGAGGGAGATAACCTCTAAGCAGCTAGCCTTCAAGTGTACAGTCATTTACTCTGTATTGCAAGCAGGGTCTTAGGTTTGGCATGTAGTATTGGGAGGTGGGGGGTGGAGGGGTGGGCAACCTGGGGGAAACCCTTTCTGTATCCCACACTCAGGCATCCAGTGAATAATTCAGGTAAATGACAATCCTAGGAGTGGCTAGGTGAAGTAGTTAGTTTATTGTGCCAGCCTGGCCGATAAACACATATGGGATAAATTGAAGGGTGGAGAGATAAATGGCTCAGCGAAACTCGCCTTTCTTATCTCTCACTCTTTGATCATCAGACCATTGTGTGGCTGCCTTGCTTGTTCTGTGCCTCAATTTGCAAGCTACACTACCTGTGGGGCACCTAACCTGTGGACTGTGTCGCTGTAATTTGAGGTTCCTTCAAGACCTGCTTCGCCACACAATTGGAATTTACATCTCTGGAGCTGGGGACTGACTGTTGGTCACCTGGCTGACCGTTGCTGCCTGTGCCGGGATAGCCTGAATCTCTCTACAGAGGATTACCTGGTGGCCCTCAAGACTTGAAGAACTGCCAGTGTCTCACAACTCTCTCACGGGAGTGAGTTGCACTGCACCATTTGTACTGCTTTATAATTTAACTGTTCATTTCTTGTTTTATATATATATATATATGTCCCTTAAATGTATTCAAACTGTGATTGGAAATATATTTTCTCTCTCTTCTCCCACCTCCATGAGAACCACCAAGAGGGGCTGAGGTGAGCATGCTATCATGAAATGTGTCTAACTCCATTCTACTAATACTTTACTATAACCTGCCTTCTAATACTTTACTATAACCTTTATATTATATAATTTAACTGTTCATTTCTTGTGTTATATATCTATCTGCATATATATATATATATATAAAATTATTAGCAATCTGGTTTTGTCTCTCTAGAGAACCCTGTCTAACACACTAGGTTAAGGAACTATTTAGGTTATCTCATTTTCCCCTCAGGTAATTCGTTGTTTGCATCCTTGCATAGTGAAAACCATGTGCTTGAGTACTAACTGGAAGGTGGGAACTTCAAGGGCACCTCGAGGTGCTATGGAACAAAGGCCTAGTGAGCTGCTTCCAAAATCTCCCCCACTGAAAATGTATTGGAGCCCAGTTTGCCCCATGGCACACATGGCATGGCCAGGAGTCAGAATTGACTGTATGGTCAATGAATTGGTTTTTAATTCTTTACTGCAGGAAATAGTATCTATTGATTTGTCAGGGTTTCTATCTCTCTCTGATTCCATTTCATTCACAAGATCAATTTCAAGATCAAGCTGAAGGTGTATTGTATAAATCATCATGTCATCTATCTCAGCTAAGTGGGGGAGAAGGGAAGGCAGGAAATCATGGTCTAGTAGTCAGTGACTGGCTGATATGGGATAGAAGCCCTAACAATTCCGTGATTAAATGTTCCGCTGCTAACTGGAAGGTCAGCAATCTGAAGCCCACTAGCCACTCCATGGGAGATGGTAATCTTCATCCATAATAATTACAGCCTTGGAAACCCTATGAGGTAGTTCCACCTTCTCCTATAGGATTGCTATCCATTGGAATTGTCTTGCTGGATTTGAATGTATTTGTTTTGGGTGTGCCTCACGGTGGACACGCATGTGGCTCAGAGCTCCCTGGGGGATCAGGCTCAGACTGAGGCTGAACCCACATCTTTGCAGAGCTGCTTCTCACGCCCATCCGGCTTTCCTTGCCACCTTACAAGTCTCCTAGGAGCATTTTTCCTCACTCAGTGCCCTGCAGACGAATCCCTATCTTAGGCTCTGCACTTTGATTACTTACTTAAGACAGATGGTGAGTGGATATTCTTATATCCATGCATAATTCAATGGAATGCCATGGAAATATGGTGTGCATTATGTGATGAAGTGCAATGAGGGAGTAGAACAGAGGGGACACACTTGGAAAGAGCACAGCATTCTTAGGGGGAGGCTCGAGGGATGGTACCACCCACCTTCAGAGGTGTACAGACCTAGACAGAGGTTACATCAAGAAACAATAGCTCCACCTCCTTCCGCCTTCTCTTCTGTTCTAAATTAGCATACTCTCTCAGGCAGATAGCCCTATAAAAGGACCTCCTTTTCCTTCCTTCCCCACCACAAACATAGACCGTGATCACCAGGACAGCATATTTCCTGGCTCCAACCTTCATGATTACGGAAGGCACAAGAAGAACAAGGTTCTTTCAAGATCTTAGACTTCAATGACTGGTGCTGCAAGCTTTGTCAGCCTAGCCCTCATCCAGCGGAAGGCTCAGGAAGAGTAGCT
The DNA here is from genome assembly GCF_050624435.1 of Tenrec ecaudatus. NCBI lineage: Eukaryota > Metazoa > Chordata > Mammalia > Afrosoricida > Tenrecidae > Tenrec > Tenrec ecaudatus. The sequence goes on from NC_134543.1 coordinate 22,317,701, forward strand.
AATGACAACTGAACAGAAAAGAAATGGTCCATTTAAAAACCTATTTTCTATCTGGTTCCTACCCTGGCATGTTCCTTGCCATGTGGACCTCAGAAGTTTACTGGAGTGGGGAAAATTTGAACAGTTTTTTTGGTTCAATCTCTGTACAATTTGTCATACCCTTTTTAGCTAAACTGTGCTCTTTGCTCTGTTGCTTTGCTTAGATTTCCAGAACACTTAAATGTTTTCTTGGAGTCTGTGTGTGTGTGTGTGTCTTCCTTTTTCTCTCTCTTTTGTAACCATTACACCTCCCTCTCTGTGCGATATTGTACACCCTCTGCTAGCACACTCACAAACCCCAGGATAGAGAGCCCATTGGAAAGTCTGTTAATAAATGCCTGGAGGCATTCTCTGAACAATTAAGAAAAATTTCTAAGAGGCTGAACCATGTGTGACCTAAATTGGCTTTAAAAATGCTTTTCAGAGCACAGGGAGCAACATTTGCAGCATAATCGCCCTCCACCTTGACATTAATTATGCACTGTGGTGTTCAGAGAGTAACTCTGAGCCAGGAATATAGGAGTTTGTAAAGTAAACATGTCAAGCAAGGCAGAACATTGTAAAATGAAGAAAATATTAAATCCATTGCTGTTATGATCCATTTCCCTACTCTTTTTCCCCTGCATAAATCGTCTACATTCAAGCAACAAAGGGATGGCATTCCTCTCTTCAAAGTGAGATAAGGTGCCTCAACAATACTTATACTTCAGATTTCTTGAAAGAGAAAAGGAGGTGCATTTTCTTTTCCTACTTTGTGATTGAAAATAAAAAGAGCTTGCTGATTTAAAGAGCTGTACAAGCCTTAGGGAACCTTTAGAAAGCATTCTCTACAGGAGCAATTCTGTTTCTACTCAGCCATAGGAGCTGTAGTTTCAGTCCTCTGTCTTCATTACCAACGACGTTTGCATGGCAGCAGGGCTCTAGCCAATCACGCCTTTACCTCTTCCTCATCCTGACTTCCTCATGCAGTGCCATTAGCCCTGGAAGGTGGCATCTTTACTAATTGTTAAAAATAAGATTCCAGAGCTACAAAAGATCTTGACTTCTGCAAGAAACTTACTAAAAATATTCTGCTATTTGGAAAGCCAAATCCCACCAGGATAGTCTAATTATTTAGGTGCTTTAATTATTTTCAAATTAAGGGGGGGTTTTATTGCCATGCTTCAAACTAAATCCTATGCCATCAAGCAATTTTTTTCTAGTGTTAAAAAGTAGATGAAAGTGGAATGGTCCAGATTCTGAGGTGCCAAACTCGTTATATTAGTATTAGCACCTCTATGGTGGCTCTGGTTGGGGGATGGGCGTGTAGTTTGGGCGGCATGTAGGTGGGGACACGTGTACATTGCGGGGGGGGGGGGAACTTCAAGGAACTCTCAGGGTTCCCCGCCAAGCTTGAAAAACAATGATTTCACTATGTACCACTTCTTATTATCATCTGTCTGTCCTATTTATACTCCTGGTAATAGGTCTATTAACTTTCCTTTTAAATTCACTCTACAGAAAGTCATTTCAATGTAAAAAGATTTCACTCTCGGGAAGTCAGTTGGAACTTTTCTTCTGGGACATTTCGCATTTACTTTTTAAGACATATCCATTCATAAAGCATCTCCTCCAGGAATGTCAAGTTGGTAAAATCTGTGAACATACATCATAGAAAATCATAAAGTCAAAGAAATGAATATTGGTGCAGAGTGGAGACCCAAGACCCAAGTGTCAGCCCCTGGAGATCCCCTCATAGAGGGGTTTAGGAGAGGAGACGGGTCAGTCAGGGTGCGAGGTAGTACCGATGAAGAGCACAGCTTTCCCCCAGATCCTGGATGCTTCCTCCCCCCAACTAACATGATCCCAATTCTACCTTGCAGGGTTGGATAGGGCAGAGGTTGTACACTGGTACAAATGAGGGCTGGAGGCACAGGGAATCCAGGGTGGATGATACCTTCAGGACCAAGGGTGTGAGGGGCGATGCTGGGAGAGTGTAGGGTGAGTGGGTTGGAAAGGGGGAACTGATTACAGGGATCCACATGTGACCTCCTCCATGGGAGAGGGACGGCAGAGAAGGGGGGAAGGGAGACTCCGGATAGAGTAAGATATGACAAAATAACGATGTATAAATTACAAAGGGCACATGAGGGAGGGGGGAGCGGGGAGGGAGAGGGGAAAAAAAAGAGGACCTGATGCAAAGGGCTTAAGTGGAGAGCAAATGCTTTGAGAATGATTGGGGCGGGGAATGTATGGATGTGCTTTATACAATTGATGTATGTATATGTATGGATTGTGATAAGAGTTGTATGAGTCCCTAATAAAATGTAAAAAAAGAAAATGAAAAAAAAAGAAAGAAAGAAAAGAAACTGATTAGGGCAAAGAATGTACAGATGTGCTTTATACAATTGATGTATATATATGTATGGACTGTGATAAGAGTTGTATGAGCCCCTAATAAAACATTAAAAAAAAAAGAATTAAAAGCTAACAGTCAAAAATATTTACATTTTCTTTGAGAAGGAAGTTTTCCTGAGAAAATTAACAAGTCCCTGAGAGCTAGGAGGAACAAATTTAAATAAACTGAGGTTTTGGAGAGAATCATTCTAGGAGGTCAAGTGTAGAATACCTTGGATATAGGAAGATGATCTTCAGAGTGATGTTGTTGTTGTTGTTGTGTGCCATCGAGTCAGTTCCAACTTATAGCGACCTTATGTGCAACAAAACACCGCTTGATCCTGCACCATCCTCACAATTGTTGCAGTCGCTGTCCATCCATTTCCTTGAGGGCCTGCCTCTGTTTTGCTGCCTCTCCACTTCACGGAGATTATAATGCCCTTCTCCAGGAACTGGTCTCTCCTGACAACACATTCTGAAGTACCCTAAGGCTCATTTGCTAACCTGTGGACTCTCGCTTCTGGATTTGTCCACTGCTGAAGCCTGCTACTTCCACATTGGTTTTCCCACAAGGGGCCACCAGATTCAAAATTTTGATGGGCTGCTGTCCATGCCCATAACGAACACCATTGGGAAAATTCCTCATTGTTCATTCCCTTAGTCAGTGTGTGTAGTTGTGATGGGACATGAAATGTTAGCCCACCCACTCATGGTTTTGTTGCTTTATAAACTGGAGTTGGACTCTCCCAACACAACGGCTGGAGCCAAAGTGGGTGAACAAGTAAATGTGGTGAAGAAAGCTGATGGTGCCCGGCTATCAAAAGAGATAGTGACTGGGGTCTTAAAGGCTTGAAGATAAACAAGCGGCCATCTAGCTCAGAAGCAACAAAGTCCACATGGAAGAACACACCAGCCTGTGTGATCGAGTGGTCCCAAAGGGATCAGTTACCAGGCATCAAAGAACAAAAAATCATATCATTGACTGCACACCTCCATGATAGGATCGCTGAAGACAAATGGGTGCATAAGCAAATGTGGTGAAGAAAGCTGATGGTGCCCGGCTATCAAAAGAGATAGTGTCTGGGGTCTTAAAGGCTTGAAGGTGAACAAGCGGCCATCTAGCTCAGAAGCAAATAAGCCCACATGGAAGAAGCACACCGGCCAGTGCGATCACGAGGTGCCCAAGGGACCAGGTATAAGGCATCATGCAAAAAAGAAAAGATATAAGTGTGTGTATGTATGTGTATATACGTGTATATGTATATATGTATGTGTATATATGTATATATATATCATATTAAATGAAGGGGGAAGTGCAGAGTGGAGACCCAAGGCCCAAGTGTCGGCCAATGGAGATCCCCTCATAGAGGGGTTTAGGAGAGGAGATGGGTTAATTAGGGTGTGAGGTAGTATCGATGAAGAACACAGCTTTCCCCCAGATCCTGGATGCTTCCTCCCCCCAACTACCATGATCCGAATTCTACCTTGCAGGGCTGGATAGGACAGAGGCTGTACACTGGTACATATGAGGGTTGGAGGTACAGGGAATCCAGGGTGGATGATACCTTCAGGACCAAAGGTGTGAGGGACGATGCTGGGAGAGTGGAGGGTGAGTGGGTTGGAAAGGGGGAACGGATTACAAGGATCCACATGTGACCTCTTCCCTGGGAGAGGGACAGCAGAGAAGGGGGGAAGGGAGACTCCGGATAGGGCACGATATGACAAAATAACGAGGTATAAATTACCAAGGGCATATGAGGGAGGGGGGAATAGGGAGGGAGGGGGGAAAAAAAAAGAGGACCTGATGCAAGTTGCTTAAGTGGAGAGCAAATGCCTTGAGAATGATTGGGGCAGGGAATGTATGGATGTGCTTTATACAATTGATGTATGTATATGTATGGATTGTGGTAAGAGTTGTTTGAGTCCCTAATAAAATGTAAAAGAAGAAAAGAGAAAAAAATGATTAGGGCAAAGACTGTACAGATGTGCTTTATACAATTGATGTATGTATATGTATGAACTGTGAAAAGAATTGTATCAGCCCCAATAAATTGTTAAAATAAAAAAAATTTTTTTAAATTAAAATAAAAATAGATCAATAAAATGCCATTTCAAAAACTAAGAAAAAAAAAACTGGAGTTGGTCCCTGATATGATTGCTGAAGACAAATTGGTGCATAAGAAAGTGTGGCAAAGAAAGCCGATGATGCAGAGGACTTCCAGGAAGATGGTGTTGGAGTGACACATACCAGAGGGACTCCACAGGATTCAGCCCAGGAGAGTTTCTTAGAGGGAAATTCAAGGCAGCTAGAATGCAGGAGGAGCATCATAAAGATAGTAGGCACAGAACCACGGGGTTCTGAGGGACTGAGGGCTTTTGGCTTACCTCTGTGGAAGCCGGCTGGGGCCTGACCTTGGCCCTGTCACTGTCTCTGCTACAGGAGCCAGGACCATTTGGAGCCCATAGGGGGGGCTTGGTATCAACACAGCTGCAGTTTGCAGCTGCCTGCCTCAGGGCAGGGACTGGACCCTTGCAGCTCTGGGGGCAGGGATCGGGGTTCAGCTACATTGTTGCTTTTGTTTCAATCTCACCTCTCTGTCCCCGTCCCCCCCTCCCCCACTGTCTTGGAGGGCTGCACAGGTGCTTTTTCTCAGCTCAGCTGTGGCTTTCCTTGTCACCGCTTCCTCGGGGCAGGGACTAAACCCTTGCAGCTCCACAGGTGGGGACTCAGCTACATTGTTCTTCTTGTTTCCATCTTTTCTCTATATTCCAGCATAGTCATACTTTAAAAAAATTTTTTCTCCTCTTTGTCTCTTTCTTGTTCTCTCACACTCCACTGCTGACATCCAGACCACTCCCCTTAGCCTAGGGCATTTACGCCTGCACAACACCCAGTTGGTGAGAAAAACCCTGTGTAGCTAACACAAGGCTAGGGAAAGGTCTGCTTTCCCTCCAGGGGATATTCTGTGAACTTCTTACCTGGGAATTTCTGCCTGTGTACCTGGGGGCATAATGCAGCTCGGCCAACACTTGTAAACATTCCAAACTGTTGCAGGAACCTTTGCCCAACCTGTGCAACACCAAAGCAGGCAACCCACCAGCCTTCTGGGACACTCCCCTGAGAGGGAAGCACAGGAGGATAAAGTGATAAGTTAATTCCATAGGGAAATTAACTGTAGGCACTTCGAAGAAGCAATTCTACAAGTCTCCCAGAGAGAGCCAGTGCTCTTCAAATCCCTGGAAAATGACACCTGTCTCCTCTAAAACAATGTAGTGCAAATAGCCATCATCCCCAACAACCTCAATGAAAAAACGGGAGAAACAAAAAGCAATAGATACCCCAAACATAACAACATGCATGGAGGAAACAGATACTGAGATACCACAGAAAGAAATTTTCAGAATGCTACTTGGAGTCATACAGGATACAAGGGAAACAATACAGAAAAAGGATGAAATGATAGAGGAGATAAAGGCCATACAACAAAAGGAATGCAGGAGCTTAGAGAGGAGATAACAAAACCAGTAGCAGAAACACAGACCTCGAGAATCAACTGGAGGAAGCAGAGAACCGCATCGGTGACTTGGAGGACAGCCAAGCAGACTTTAACAAATGGAAACGATAATCTAATAAAATCATTAGAGAAGGTAAAGAAAACCCAAGAGCTATGTCTGATGCTATGCAGCGGAACAACATTACAATTATTGGCTTATAGGTGGAAGACACAACCAAGACATCATCTGCAACAATAGTGAGAGAATTCTTGGAGGAAAACTTCCCCAGCTTAATAAATGAAAACCAGACAACCATTCAGTGGGCGGTAAGAACACCAGTTAGACTGAATCCCAATAAGAAGTCACCAAGGCACATAACAGTTGAACTATCCAACTTTGAGGAAAAGGAGAAAATCATGAGAGCAACTAGGGAAAAACAAGCAATCACATATAAAACTTCCCAAATAAGAATATGCTCAGACCTATCAGCAGAAACTATGAAGCAGAGAGTGGAGTAACATATTCCAAAAATTGAAGGAAAATAACACAAACCCAAGAATACTCTACCCAGCCAAATTATTGATCAAGATAGATGGAGACGTAAGAGTCTTCCCAGACAGGGAAAAAATCAAAGAATACGTTAGAAGAAACCCAGCCCTACAAAAGATCCTTGCTGACCCAGTATGGGCAGAAGAACAACACTCACCAAGAATAAATAAGAGACCACCAGATAGAATAACCTCATCTAGAGGGCAACAAAGAGAAAACAGAACCCAATATAGCATTGACTTAAGGATGGAAAGAACTCAAGAATGATATACACACACATGCACAACAGGCTAATGAGAAAGAAGAGTAGAAAAACACCCAACAAAAAAGGTATAAGATGACATCACAGAGTCCGCAGATGGAGATAATAACCCTGAATATCAATGGCCTGAACTCAGGTATTAAAAGACTGAGACTAGCAGACTGGCTTTGAAAACACAACCCATCAATCTGCTGCCTACAGGAAACATAGCTCAAGGCTACAGACAAAAATAAGCTAAAAATCAAAGGCTGAAGAAAGTCATACCAAGCAAACAATAATTTAAAAAAGCATGGGTTGCAAGTCTAATCTCAGATAAAATCTACCTCAAAGTGCAAACCATAAAAAGTGATATGGATGAACACTATATAATGCTCAAGGGAATGGTAGACAAAGAACCACTAATCCTTGTAAACATATATCCCCCAAATGTCAGACCCGCTGAATACGTCAACCAAACACTCCAAAAGATTAAAAAAGAAATCACACCCTCAACAATTATAATGTATGACTTCAACACACCGCTCTCTGAAGAAAGATAGATCACAGGGACAGAAACACAACTAGGAGCCTAGAGATCAAAAGACTACAATTTTACAATGTGACCTGATAGATATTTGCAGAGCTTTTCATTCAAATACCCCCAAATTCACATTTTTCTCAAGCCTAGATGGCACATATTTGAAGATCAACCACGTGCTGGGACATAAGGTGAATCTACATTAATTTAAGCACATTGATATCACACAGACCTCTCTCTCTGACCACTGTCCCATAAGGCTAGAAATCAAAAAAAGGATGATGAAGAAAACAAGAAAAACAGTTGGAGGATGAATAAGTCTCTACTACAAAAGAAGTGCGTACTGGCACAGAACAGAGATGAAATTAGGAAATTCCTAGAAACCAATGAGTATGAGCACACGACATACCAAAACTATGGTACACAGCAAAGGCAGTTATCAGAGGAAGTTGGATAGCAATACATGCACACCTGAAAAAGGAAGAGAGATTCATATTGATATGCTGGCACAAAATTTACAACAAGTAGTGCAGAGTCAGCAGGACAATCCTACTAATAGCAAAAGAAAAGAAATTATAAAACTCAGGGCTGAGATTCAGGAGAGGGAAAATAAGAAAACTATGAAAAGAATTCATGCTGCTAAAAGTTGATTCTTTGAAAGGATAACAGAATCGACAGACCACTGACAAAGCTAACCAAAAAAAAGAGGGAACAAATTTCAATAGCAGGAATAAGGGATGAAAGAGGGGACATTACAACAGACCCTAATGAAATCAAAAGGTTAATTACACAGTACTATGAAGGATTATACTCCAATGATTCAACAAATTGGAATACAGGGACAAATTCTTGGAAAAACAATCTCTCTCTAAACTATCCTAGATAGGCATCAAGAATCGCAACACACCCATAACAATAGAAGAAATAGACAAGGTTATCAAGGGATTACCAACAAAAAAATCCCCTGGACCAGAGGGCTTCACTGCAGAATTCTACCAAGCATTTAGGGAAGAACTAACACCAATCCTACACAAATTCTTCCAGAACATAGAAAAAGACAGCAAACTCCTGAACTGCTTCTATGAAGCTAGTATAACTCTGATACCCAAACCGGGAAAGGATGCCACAATTTTTGAAAATTACAGACCATTATCCCTAATGAACATCAATGCAAAAATCCTTAACAAAATACTAGCCAACAGAATACAAAGTATATAAAACAACTAATTCACCATGATCAAGTGGGATTCATACCAGGAATGTAGGGATGGTTCAACATAAAAAAGACAATTAATATTATTTATCACATTAACATGAAAAACTATAAGAACCACATGATTATATCGACAGATGCAGAAAAAAACATTTGACAACATCCAACACCAATTCTTGTTTAAGACAATTGAGAATATAGGAATTGAAAGAAAATTAAATTCCTCAAGACAATACAAACTATATATGAAAAACCAACAGCCAACGTGGTAGTCAATGGAGAAAGACTAACACAATCCCACTGAAAAGGGGGATCACACAAGGATGTCCCTTGTCCCCATTCTTATTTAATATCGTGCTGGAAGTTTTAGCTAACAGCATAAGGCAAAGAAAAGACATGAAAGGTATTTGTCTGGGGAAGGAAGAGGTGAAACTATCATTATTTTTAGATGATATTATTTTATATATGGAAAATCCCAAAAGTTCCAAAAGGGGAGTACTAGAAGCAATAGAGGAGTTTGGCAGGATACAAGATCAACAAACAGAGGTCCATCGGACTGCTATACAAATCAGATAAGACCACAGAAGAGGAGATTAAAAAAAGGTGGTACCCTTCACAATAGCCAAACACAAATTGAACTGTCTAGGAATATACCTGATGAAAAGAACAAACAGTCTATATGGGGAAAACTACAGAACACTATTACAAGAAACTAAGATAGACCTCAACAAATGGAAGGATACCCCATGCTCGTGGATTGGAAGACCCAATATAGTCAATATGTCAGTTCTGCCAAAGGTATTATATAAGTTTAATGCAATCCTGATACAATTACCCTCATCTTTCTTCAAAGAAATAAAAAAAAACTGATTACCAACTTCATATGGAGACGGAATAAGCCGAGAATTAGCACAGAACTTGTCAAGAAGAAGGACACTGTGGGATAGCTTGCTCTACCTGACTTTAGCACATACTATACAACCACAGTTGTCAGCACTGCATGGTATTTGTATAATGACAGATACTCAGACCAATGGAAAAGAACTGAAAACCCAGAAATAAAATCATCAGCATACAGACAACTGATCTTTGGTCACCAAAAATATGAAAAGGGAAGCAGATGCCCTCTTTAACAATTGGTGCTGGAAAAAATGAATATTTACCTACAGAAAAATGAAGCAAGACCCTTATCTCACTCCATGCACAAGAATAAATTCACAGTGGATCACAGACCTTAAAGTTAAACCCCAAACTTTTAGGGTCATCAATGAGGAAATTGGGACCAATTTGAGAACTTTGACACAGGGAACACATAGGCTATCAGAAATAGGGAAGGACACAAACACAAATTGACAAATGGGATATTCTAAAGATAAAACACCTGTGTACATCAAGAGAATTCTCCGAGAGAGTCCACAGACTAGGGAAACATTTTTAGCAATGACACATCAGACAAAGGTCTTATTACCAAAAATCTATACTACTCTGCTATGTTCCAAAAAGAAAAAAACTAATTGGCCACTTGAGAGGTGGACAAAAGACCTGAACAGAAGTTGCACAGGGGCAGAAATCCGAATGGCCAACAAACATATGAGAAAATGTTCCCAATCTTTAGCGATAAGAGAAATGCAAACTAAAGCAACAATGAGGTACCACCTAACATCCTCAAAGGTAGTCCAATTCAAAAAATCATGAAGCAACAATGGTAGGAGGGGCTGTGGGAGACAGGAACTCTCATCCACTGCTAATGAACTTGTAAGCATGTATGACCACTATTGAAATCGATCTGGCGGTATCTAAAACAGATGGAAATCGAGTTACCATACTACCCAGCAATCCCCCTACTGGGCATATACCCAGAAGAGGCAATAAACAAACCAAGGCCAGATATCTGTGCTCCAATGTTCATTGCGTCACAGTTCACAATTGCAAGGAGTTGGAAGCAACCCAAATTTCCATCAACTGATTATTGGATTAAAAAGCTGTGGTATAGACATACAAGGGAATACTACACATCGCTAAAAAGCAGTGATGAACGTATGAAGCACACCATTGAATGGGAAGAACTAGAGGAAATCATGCTAAACCAAGTAAGTCAAACACAAAAGGGCAAGTACAACATAAGTCTGCTGAGGTAAGCTTCTAAAAGAAAAAATGTAAAAGGGGCATAGGGAAAAAGTTACTGTATACAAACATTCCTGGTGTGAGGACCAGATAATACAGCAGGGACCAGACCAAATACAGGGATACACATGGTAGACAACTAAAAAGGAGGTGGGGAAAGGAAAAATAAATAATGAAAAAGAAAGGGGTAGCGGGGGCACAGGGGAGGGTATTGTTTATATCTCCACAGGGAAAGAGGGACCAGACTTCAACCCAGTGTTCCAAGATGTGAATACAACATGCCGGCGTGAGGTAGGGAAGCAGTGGAGAAGTCTGGCCTCAATCCCACCTACTAAGTGGACACGTGCCCCTCCCACCAGAAGAATTTATTTCAAAAGATGGCATTGAATATGCAAATTCGAGAGAGGGACATATCTGATCGGAGCACACGGGTGCTAATGAAAGGGGAGGAGGAGAGAATGGTGCACATCCTGGCCCACCAGGCCTTGAAGATGATGACCCCAATTAGAGCAGCCAGTACATAGAGAGGACCACATGGCCAGCCTCACTATGAGAAATGACGCCCCTCACTGACCCATAGTTCTACAGAGGACAACACCGGAGACACAATGTGGAAATTGCACCAGATCTGATCTCACCATGCCAAGGCAAAACACTAAGGGGGTGCAACGGAACAGCAAGGAAATGGAGTGGCGAGGTCCCCAAAGAATGCTGAAAGTGGACTTTGGGGCCAGGGCATGGTGCCCCAACAGACTGGACTGGAAAACACTCCTAAAGGCCAACAAATGATCCTTGAACTAACTACAAGCTTTTCTTTCTTGCTGTGTTTTGTTTTGTTTGTAATTGGTTTATTGTTGTTGTTTTGTTTTATATTGTTGCTGGATTTTACTCTGTCTTGTTTTTGTGCATGTTATTATCTCCACAGGTCTGTCAAAATAAGATAGGCTGGGTGAAAAAATCTGGAGGAGAAAACAGTGGGACCGACAGTTCCGGGGGGACATGGGAGATGGGGAGGTTGGGGGAAATTAAGTGGTGTTAACAAACCCAGAGACAAGGGAACAACAAGTGATCTAAATTGGTGGTGAGGAAGGTGTGGGAGGCCTGGTAGGGCATGATCAAGGGTAATGTAACCAAGAGGAATTGCTGAAACCCTGGTGGGGACTGAGCATGATAGTGGGACAGGAGGAAAGTCAAGGGAAATAGAGCTGGGAGGCTAGATAAAGACATGTATATATGCAAATACATTTACATATGAGGATGGGGAAATAGATATATGTGCATATATTTATAAGTTTAGTATTAAGGTAACAGAAGGACATTGGGCCTCCACTCAAGTACTCCCTCAATGAAAGAATACTTTCTTCGATCAAATTGGAATTCTATGATGCTCACTCATTGAAGACAAAGGGGGTGAATAAGCAAATGTGGTGAAGAAAGCAGATGGTACCTGGTTATCAAAAGACATAGTGTCTGGGGTCTTAAAGGCTTGAAGATAAACAAGCGGCCATCTAGCTCAGAAGCAACATAGCCCATATGGAGGAAGGACACCAGCCTGTGCGATCATGAGGTGTTGAAGGAATCAGATAAAAGGCATCAGCAGAACAAAGAAATCATACCATAGTGAATGAGGTGGGCAGTGCAAAGTGCAGACCCAAAGCCCATTTGTAGGCTACTGGACATCCCCTTACAGAAGGGTCTCAGGGAGGAGACAAGCCAGTCAGGGTGCAATGTAGTAGCGATGAAACATACAACATTCTTCTAGTTCCTAAATGCTCTCTCCTCCACCCACTATCATGAACCCTATTCTACCTTACAAATCTGGCTATACCAGAAGATGGACACTGGTACAGGTGGGAACTGGAAACACAGCGAATCTAAGACAGATGATCCCTTCAGGACCAGTCGTGGGAGTGGTGTTACCCGGGAGGATGGAGGGAGGGGGAAGTGGAAAGGGGGAACTAATGACAAGGATCTACAAATAATCTCCTCCCTGGGGGATGGACAACAGAAAAGTAGGTGAAGGGAGACATTGGACAGTGCAAGATATGACAAAATAATTTTTAATAAATTTTCAAGAGTTCATGAGGGAGTGAGGAGCAGGGAGGTAGGAGAAAATGAGCTGATTCCAGGGGCTTAAGTGGATAGCAAATATTTTGAGAATTATGAGGGCAAGGAATGTACAAATATGCTTTACACAATTGATGTATGTATGGATTGTAATAAGCATTGTATGAGTCTCTTTTAAAATGATTTTTTTAAAACTGCAGTGGAGTGGTGCTCTAAACTGAGAGACATGGAGTGATAGCTGACTGCTGGTCGCCAGCTCCAATAAAGTTTCTCAGTCGAGCAGGTCGTTGGGGTCCTGAGTGACTTGGAAACTGGGTATAACAGTTCAAGGTATGTACGACAAACTCTTGCCATCTTTGCCTCTGAGGAGCACTCTGGCCTATTCCAACACAGATCCGCTTGTACATGGTGCTTTCAGTAGTCTTTTCCAACACCACAAGTCAAATGTATCAAGTCTTCTTCAGACTTCCTTATTCAATATCCCCCTTGCACATGCATATGAGGCAATGGAGAATGCCAAGGCGTGGGTCAGGTGCATTCAAAGTAACACCCTTGCTTTTCAATACCCTAAAGAGCTCTTGCAATCTCTTGGCTGCTGCTCCCATGCATATTGGTTGTGGATCCAAGCAAACAAATCTTTGACAACTGCAGCCTTTTCGCCATTTATCCAGTTGTGAGAATGTTTGTCTTCTTTACAATGAGTCATAATCCGAGGCCTGCAATCCTTGATCTTCATCCTCAAGTGCTTCAAGTTCTCCTGATTTTCAGCAAACAAGGTGTGGTATCTGCATATTGCAAGTTGCCACAAGATGCCACATTTTTCTTTATATAATCCAGCCTCCCTGATGATTTGTTCAGCATATAGATTGAATAAGTATGGTGAGAGGATACAATCCCTATGCTTACTTTTCCTGATTTTACAGTGATGGATAGACCAATTTATAAGAGTCTTGGGGCTTAAGAAAGTACTTAACTGGAAAAGGCATAATATAGAAATTGCACTGCTCACATATTTGACATTGTATTAAGTTAAAAAGAAAAATAAACTTGTTCTGTGTTACTCCAAGAGCAGAGCAAGTGAAAATCAGATTTTTAAATTCACATAAAGAAGACTTTCACATTAAAGTTGTCCGGCAAAAAAAAGACAAATGTAGAAGATAATCAGTTTCAGAATACTAGAGATAGGAGTCCTGGCTGGTGCAAATGTTGAACACTGTCAGCTCCAAGTGGAAAATGTGGATGTTTAAGTCCAACTGGCTGTGCCTGAGAGGGAAGGGTTGGCCATCTGCTTCTGAAAAAGCAGCCATTGAGAACCTGAAGGAGGACAGTTTTCCTCTGACACACCTGGAGACATCGTGATGCAGAATTCCCTCATCAGCAACTGGCACTGCTAATGATAGAATTATGAAAGAAGGAGCCGAGAGAATTGATCAAGAGTCTTAAAGAGGACCTGATATTTGGTTTCTAATACCTTAGAAAATCTTCCCAATGCTCAATAGATATTCCAATTTGATATGATTAAGTGCTGACAGAGTCAAACATTCTAATAGATACCATTATTTAGATAACATTTTTGTGTTAACAAGGCTGCTCTAAATCTTGCACCAGTGCTCCAAATCTTCGTCAGTGCCACTTTTCCCTTATGGAAAAAGGTACATATAAAATAGCAAAGGAAAATGTCAAAGTACCTGTGAGAGTTATGATGTATACATGTATACATCTGATATCCAGCTCCAGCCCATCCTAGAACCAAGGACTATCACAAATCATCACAAAAACCAAACTCACTGCCATCAGGTTGATTCTAAATGATAGTGACCCTACTGTTGGGAAGCCCTGGTGGCAACGTGGTTGCAAGTTCAGCTGTGATCTGCAAGGTCAGCTGTTCATAACCACCAACTGCTCCATGGTTAAAAGAAGGGGATTTCTACTCCCATAAACAGTTACAATCTCAGAAACTCACAGGAGCTGGAATTCTGCCCTGTCTTATATGCTCGCTGCATATCAGAGTGAGTGAGTGAGAGGACAGCGTAGAACTGCTTCTGTGGGTTGCTTTACAGGAGTAGAAAGCCTCATCTTTCTCCCAAGAAGGGAAGGGGTTGGTGGTGACAGCTGCTGACATTGTGGTTACAGCCCACTGCATAACCACTTAGGGTTCCTAACCACTTAGGAACCATCAGAAATCAGACAGGTTTTTTTAAAATGTGTATCTGAAGTTGTATGTCAATCTAAACTCACACCTTGAATAATAAGCTGTATATAAGAAGATAAGTAAAAGAACAATTATTATAAAACCACAGATGTTTATTAAACAAAAATATAAACATGTAAGGCTATTTATATATCCTCTACCTATATCTATACACTTCTTAACGAAGTGTGTGCATCTATTTAACCTTTACTGCCCCCCAAATTCTGTGCTTTTCAATTGACATCATGTAAAAATGGCGAGTTTGGCTTTCTTGAAGGGTGTAAATAATATTCCTTTTAAATGTTCTTTGAGTTTTAAGGTCACAAAGAAATTGGAAGTGAAAGATGATATCCGATGAAAGGGGTAAGATCTCTCATGAAATTCTCATAGGACAGCCCTTATTCTCCTCAAAGAATAAACAAGGGCAATGACATGATGGGGGTGGAAAAACCCGTGATGTAAATTTCATAGTTGTATCTTCACCAAAACAGTTCTCAATTTACTTAGAATTTCTTCCTAATGATACTTCCTTGTCTTTTGAGAAAAATCTATCAAGTTGACTTATTTGGACTCCACCCCCACTCCCTTACCCCACCCCACTACCACCCACACAAAAACCCCCAAAAAACAAAAATTGCCGGAACTGATCTTTGGGCCTTGAATTGAATTGCTCCAGTAGATCCCTTTGTAAATAATTGTGTTGTTTTGTTGAGTTCAGATCCAGGTAGAAAAGTGACTAAAGATCAGAGTCTTAGAAGATCCAACAGTCCTTATACAAGCAGTAATCCTATTGTTGTTTTATTTGGTTTTTATGATTTTGAGTTTTGTTCCACATCTTTCCCCCACTCTATCCAGGACTGTCTAGTGTTATCTTCGGAGTGCTCAGTGGTGGTAGCCAGGTATCATCGAGTTCTTCTAGTCTCAGGGTTATGGAAGTTAAGATTCCCATGCTGCATTAGCTCATTGGAATATTTGCTTTCATGATTTGTTGATTTCTCTTCTTTTCATTGCTGTAGATTGGGAAAGACCATTAATGGCACCAAAGTACAATATAGGACATTGTGTTTCCCCCCTCTTATTAAGAGTAAGTACTTGTGCTTAATCTTTAATTTGTATCGGATTCAGCAAACCATTATTTTAGTGTAATCAGAAAATAAGTATAAAGAGATGGTATAATTAGCATCATGGCATATACACAGGATGAAAAAGTGCAGGCCACACAGACTAATAGATATGATTTATTGTGATAGTGTGGGTTCAATAGGGAAGCAAACCCAGTTATGTTCATACACACACATAAAAAGAGAAGTTTGTGTCAAGAAAAATGGCTCACACAGTTGTAGAAGTGGATAAACCCAGTCAGTCAGATGCTAAGCAGGAGACTGACTCTTCCTGAATGTGCAGCTGTAGGGACTTCCCTACCAGGAAGCAGTAAGACAAAGCAGGAAAACCACAGGCTAGTAGATATCAGCAGAACAGGCCTGTGGCTGACAGATTGTAATGAATCCAAGGTCAACAGGCTTTGGTGGCTCCCATGGTCTGCAGGCAACATGGCAGGCCATTGGCTCAAGAATCCGATATTGATGCAGCAGATGCACAATCCAGGCCAACAAGACAAAAAGAGAAGCTCTCCGCAGCATCTGTATCAAGCAAGGCCACTGTGGTAATAATTTCTTTGGGAAGAATTAATACCAGACTTGTCCCATGAAACTGCAGATTACAGATGTCCCCATAGCTAATTCTTCCAAGATGCTATTCTGCTCCATTTTTCTTCCACTCCTCTATTGAGTATATTTCTTCACATCACTGGGCTGTGCAATTTGCAGAAACTCACAAAACTTGAATGAAATGTTTCACATGGTAGAGGTGCTGGTCAGGCCCAAATCCAAAGGTTGAGCTTCAGACTCAGACAACAAACATGTCCAAAAGTCACAGTAGGTATTCTTGCTTCTACCAAATCTCAGACAGGAAACGTAGGTATACCTTTTGAGGTAATATAATGTGTGTTAGGATGGCACAGTTGCTCTAGTATCTATATACCATCGAACAAAAAATAAAGCATGGTGCCTGAAGCCACACTTTCTACTAAGGCAGAGTCTTAAAGATGACCCCATCAGACTCGACTGGAAAGCACTTGTGAAGGACAACAAATAGACCCTGAACTATTTATACATTTTTTGTGTGTGTTGTTGTTGAGGCTATTGTTTTACTTTCTATTGTTGCTTCCTTGTACTCAGTCTTGTGATGATACATAGCATGTCTTCCTGGAAAGGATAGACAGGATAAACAAGCCAGAGAGAGAACAATGGGATGACACTTCTGGGAGGACATGGGAGTAGGGGAGGCATGGGAAAGGAAGTGAGTGTTAACAAACCGAGGGACAAGGGAACAACAAGTGATCCAAAATCAGTAGCAAGGAGGGTGTAAGAGATCTGACAGGGCTAGATCAAGGGCAATGTAACCGAGAGGAATTCCAAAAACCCAAATAAAGCTGAACATGATAGCGGGACAAGAGGAAAGTACAAAGAAATAGAGGAAAGAACTAGGAGGCAATGGGTAGTCATAAAGATTTAAATACAGGCATATAAAGATATAAATATATTTATATACTATGAGGGGAAATATATCTATGTACATATATTTATAGGTTGAGTATTATGAAAACAGGTGGACAGTGGGCCCCTGCTCAAGTAATCCCTCAACACAAGAACATTTTGTTCTAACAAATCGGAAGTCTGAGATGCTCACCTTCCTGGAACGTTCGCTGTAGACAATAGGTGCACAAGCAAATGTGGTGACGAAAGCTGATGGTGCCTGGCTACCAAAAGAAATAGCATCTGCAGTCTTAAAGACCTGAAGACAAGCAAGCAGCCATTTAGCTGAGAAACAACAAAAACCATGTGGAAGAAGCACACCAGCCTGTCCCAACTCGATCACTAAGGACAAAGTGGGTGCATAAGCAAAAGCGGTGAAGAAAGCTGATGGTGCCCGGCTATCAAATGATATAGTGTCTGGGGTTTTAGAGGCTTGAAGATAAACAAGCACCCATCTAGCTAAGAAGCAACAAAGCCCACATGGAAGAAGCACATCAGCCTACCCCGACATGAATGCTGAAGACAAAGTGGGTGCATAAGAAAATGCAGTGAAGAAAGCTGATGGTGCCCAGCTGTCAAAAGATATAGAATCTGGGGTCCTATATATAGGTTGGAAGATAAACATGGGGTCATCTAACTGATAAACAACAAAGCCCAAATGGAAGAAGCACACCAAGCTGTCAGATCACAAGCCGTTGAAGGGATCAGGCATCAAAGACAAAAAAAAAAATCCTAGTATTGTGAATGAGGGGAAGTGCAGAGTGGGGACCCAAGGCCCATCTGTGGGAAATTGGACATCCCTTTGCAGAAGGCCTGTGGGAGGGGGATGAGCCAGTCAGGGTGTGATGTAGCAACAATGAAACATACAACTTTCCTCTAGTTCCTAAATGCTTCCTTCTCCCCCACTATCATGATCCCAATTCTACCTTACATATCCGACTGGACTGGAGGTTGTACACTGGCACAGATAGGAACTGGAAATACCGGGAATGCAGGACAGATGAACCCCTCAGGACCAGTGGTGAGAGTGGCAATATCGGGAGAGTGGAGAGAAGGTGATGGAGAAAGGGGGAACAGATTGCAAGGTCTACATATAACCTCCTCCCTGGGGGACAGACAGTGGAGAAGTAGATGAAGGGAGACATTGGATGGTATAAGATATGACAAAATAATAATAATTTATAAATTATCAAGGGTTCACTGGGGAGGCGGGAGCAGGGAAAGAAGGGAAAAATGAGGAGCTGATACCAAGGGTTCAAGTAGAAAGCAGGTGCTATGAGAATGTGATGGCAACATATGTACAAATGTGCTTGACACAATTGATGCATGTATGGATTATAATAAGAGTTGTATGAACCCCTAATAAAATGATTTAAAAGAAATGCAATCTCAATGTAAAAAAAAAATGACCCCCAAAGAAAAATGGTGTGTTCTGCCTTAGTCCCTCTACTAAAGTAGAGTCTTAAAGAGGCTCCTATGGAAAGAAAGGGAATCGCATGGTTCACACCCTCTACTATAGTAGAGTCTCAAGCATCCTCCAGAGAAATCAAAGGATGTGACTTTATTCCAGCCTTAACTGAACTCAATTCTTAATCCCACCATAATCCTGTCCATTAGTATGTAGAAGATGCCCTTCAGAATGGGATTATAGCCACAGGGGGTGGGCCCAGAACTAGAATACATCACACAAGGAACTATAGCTTTTATTGCCACCAGATTGGTTCCAATCCATATCGACCTAATTCACAACAATGAAGCTCTACCTGGCTGGCCCTATGACCATTCTCACATTTGTTCAAATACGGAAGCCAATAGATGTAACCAGAGTGTCACTCCATCTGACTGAGAGCCTTCCTCTGTTTCACTGCCCCTCTGCTTTACAAAGCATGATGTCCTTCTCCAGGGGCTGGTCTCTCCTGACAACGTGTCACAAGTATGTGAGATAAAGTCTCACCATACTTGCCTCTAAGGAGCACTCTGGCTGTACTTCTTCCAAGACAGATTGGTTTGTCCTTTAATTAATTCATGGTATTTTTAATATTATTCTCAAGAACCGTAATTCAAATGCATCAATTCTTCTGCAGGCTTTCTTACTTGATGTTGAACTTTCACATGCATATGAAGCGATTGAAAGCAACAAGGTTCGGCATGGCAGATCTTTGTCTTCAAAGTGACAGCCTTGCTTTTCAGCACTCTAAAGAGGCCTTGGACAGCAGATTTATCCAATGCTATTTGTCCTTTGATCTCTTGGCTGCTGCTTTCATGAGCATTAATTCTGGATCCAAGCAAGACAAAATCCTTGGCAACTTCAACTTTTCTCCATTCATCATGCTGTTACTTATTGGTTCAGTTGTGAGGATTGGGGTCTTCTTTGCGTCAATTTGTCACCCACACTGAGGCTGTTATCCTTGATCTTCATCAGAAAGTGCATCAATGTCTTGCCACTTACAGCAAGCAGGATTGGGTTATCTTTGTATTGCAGGTTATTAATAAGCCTGCTTTTTAATTATATACTCGTGTATATACTCGTGTATAAACTGAGTTTTTTAGCACATTTTTAATGCAGTTTTGTGGCAAAATTACTTGCCTTGGCTGATATTCTGGATGAGTATATACAGTATTTTCTCAGCATACAGTTTGAATAAGTATGATGAGAACATACAACCCTACCTCACACCTTTCCTGATTTTAAAAAAAATTAATAAATCTTTTTATTGGGGCTCATACAACTCTTATCACAATCCATACATACATCAATTGAGCAAAGCACCCCTATACATTCGTTGCCCTCATCTCAAAATTCGCCTTCCATTTGGGTTCCTGAAATCAGCTCAGTTTCCTTTTTGTCCCTCCCCCTCCCTCCCCCTCCCCCCTTCCCCCTGTACCCTTAATAGTTTATAAATAATTATTTTATTTTATCTTACACTGCCCAGTATCTCCCCTCACCCACCTTCCCATTGCCCATCTCCCAGAGAGGAGGTTACACATAGATCCCCAAGATCGGTTCTCCCTTTCCACACCCCCTTCCCTCCTGGTGTCGCCACTCCCACTGCTGGTCCTTTCCTGGTTTCAAACCTTGCAGTATTCCCTTGTATTGTTCACACGACTGTCTTTTTTTCCACGTACAAGTCCGGCATGAGCACTATGAAGTGTTCTGGAATTCGATTCTTCTCAAGGTTACTATGATCCGCACAGAGGAATGTCTTGGCATATTCAATTAAACTCAAGCAAACCTCTTTCTAACATTCTCTACTTTGAGTCTAGGTCCATCTGATAGCAGCAGTGCTATCCCCTGATCCATGTTCTCTTCTAAATCTGGCCCGAACCTCTGGAAGCTCAAGCAACGTACAGCTGCGACCTCTGTTACACGATCTTCAGTGAAATTCTACTTGCATTTGATATCGGTTATATTATTCTATTATTTGAGCATTCTGTTGAGTAACTTTCTTTGGAATGGGTACAAATATGGAGCTCTTCCCGTCAGTTTTCTGAGTAGCTGTTTTCAAAACATTTTGGCATAGACAAGAAAGTAAGTGCTTCCAGTGCCTCGTCAGCTTGCTGAACCACTTAAATTGGTAGCCCATCAATTCCTGAAGCCTTGTTTTTGGCTAATGCTTTCAGTGAAGCTTGTATTTCTTCCTTTAATACTATGAGTCCCTGCTCTTATGCTTCCTCCTGAAGTGGTTGGATGGTGACCAGTTCATTGTGATAGAGTGACTGTATTTTTTTCAACTTCTTATTTTTGATGTTCTTTTGATGTTCCCTGCATCATTAAATATTTTCCCCATAGAATCTTTCAATATTGCAACTCAAAGCTTGAATTTGCCTTGAGTTCTTTCGGCTTGAGCTATGCTGGCTGTGCTCCTCCTCTTTGTTTTCTACCTCTCAGTCTTTCTGTATTTCACTGCGACGTGGCTTGGTCTTCTAGAGCTGCCCTTGAAATCTTCTCTTCAGTTCCTTGACTTCATCGTGTCCCTCATTTGCCTTTGCTCCTCTGTGACGCAGAGCAAGTTTAAGAGTTTCTTCTGACATCCACTTTGGTCTTTTCTCTCTTTCTTTTGTTTTAAATTGGCTTTGGCTTTTTTCCCATACATTATGTTTTTGAGGTCCTCCCACAGATCATGAAGTCTGCTATTATTAGTGTTTAATGCATCAAAACTGTTCTGGAGATGTTCTTGAAATTCAAGTGGGATATACTTTAGGTTGTATTTTGGCTCTCATGGACTTATCTTAATTTTTTTTCAGCCTCGACCTGAACTTATATTTGACAGTTGATGGTCTGTTCCACAGTCACCCCCTTGGCCTGGTTTTAGCTGCTGGTTTGGAGTTTCTCTGTCACCTCTTCCCACAGATGCAGTAGTCAATTTCTGTGTATTCCGCTTGGAGAATTCCGTGCTTTCCGTAGCTTTTCGTGTTGTTAAGAAAAGGCATTAGCTATGAACAAGTCACTAGTATTGAATAATTCTGTCAAGTAATCACCAGCTTCATTTCTATCCTCAAAAACACACTTTCCAGCTACTATCCTTCCTTTGTGGTACCAACTTTTGCATTCCAATCACCAATAATTAGCAATGTATCTTGCTTGTATGTTCAATCTATTTCTAACTGAAGGCATTGGTAGAATTCTTTAATAGCTTCATTACCAACTTTTGTAGGTGGTACAGGAATGTGTATAATAGTACATTAATTGGATTTCCTTGAAGGTGGATAGGTATCATCCTACCTCAGAGAGCAGTGTACTTTGAGATAGATCTTGACATATCCCTTTTGACAATGAATGCAATGCTATTCCTATTGATTGTGTCATTTCAGACGTAGTAAATCGTATTATTTTCTGATTTAAAAAGGCCAATAACAGTCCATTTCAGTGCACTAGCCCCCGGGAGATTGATCTTCATGCATTCTATTTTATTTTAAAGGACTTCCAATTTTCCTAGTCACACTTCGTATGTCCCAAATTCCAATTATTATAAGATGCTGCAGCTGCTTCTTCTCACTCTGAGTGGTCCCCATCAGCAAGTGACAAACCTGGAGGGTCCACTCCAAGCGTTCTACTCCACTGCTCGCATCACACTTGACTTGACTTTGAGAAAGCAGCTCCTCCTCTGTCACATTTCAGGTGCCCTTCGAACCAAAGGGCGCAGCCTCTGGCACAACCTCTGACGATATTCTGCTTCCATTCATTGGACCTGCTGACAATGGTTGACAACATTTGACATGGTCTCCAAGGTTGGCATAAGTTTTTCAGTCACTACTTCCTCTGAAGGTGGCAACTGATTCCTCCTTCATAGTCCATTAATAGTCTGGAAATTTTGCTAAAACCTGTTCACTTTGGGTGACACTGCTGGCATTTGAAATACCAGTCACATGGCTTCCAGCCTCACAGCAACACAGTTTGACAAACTGAAAGACAAGTGGTGGTAGTGTTGACTGCATATGAATATACTAGTGCGTGATCACATATTTTCTCAATTTTGAGGACCACTATTTCCACCAATGATTCACAATTATCTTTCTTAAAAAACAACAACTAGGAATTCATAATTATAAAAAATTGAAGGCATCCAAGACATCCTTCCATAGATAGCCCAAAAGACAATTGTAAGCATTTAACAGCAAGCCACTGCTTTAACCAGTCAAAATTGGAGGAGGTGGTAGAGCAGGAGGTGAGGTGCATGATGAATTTGGGAAACTAAAGAGTTTGACTTGGCTGGAGTTTAGAAAATTTGTGAAGATAGAGAGATAAATGGGACCTTTGATAAGCCAAATTAACATTTTTAGAATTCACTCTGAGGACCACAAGAAGGGGAAGGGACAGGTTTCCATGTTAGAAATATTTCCTCTGACTGTAGACAATAGAGTAAAATTGGAAATAGAGGATGAGTGAGTTGGAAAGGGGGAACCGATTACAAGGATCTACATGTGACCTCCTCCCTGGGGGATGGACAACAGAAAAGGGGGTGAAGGGAGACGCCGGATAGGACAAGATACAAGATATGACAAAATAATAATTTATAAATTATCAAGGGCTCATGAGGGAGGGGGCAGCGGGGAGGGAGGGGAAAAACTTGATGCAAAGGGCTTAAGTGGAGAGCAAATGCTTTGAAAATGATTAGGGCAAAGAATGTACAGATGTGCTTTATACAATTGATGTATGTGTATGTATGGTGATAAGAGTTGTATGAGTCCCTAATAAAATGTTTTTAAAAATTGGAAATAGAACTGGTCTGATTAAAATGACATCTCAGGCTTACCAAGTGAAACCAAACTGAGTGCCATGGATTCAATTCTGACTCACAGTGATCCTGGAGGACAGGTTAGAATTGACTCTGTGGGTTTCTAAGACAGCAACTCTGCACAGGAGGATAGAACCTCATCTTTCTCCCTCCGAACTGACTGGTGGTTTCAAACTACTGATCTTTTGGTAACAGTGCAACTATGCCACTAGGGGTCCTATCTCAGGACATTATTTAACATAGATAATATCCTCTTCACCACAAAGTGGTTTACTTGCACTGCTATTATCAATTGAAATATGAAATACTTTTCCTTGAATGATCCCCCAATAAAATTATTTTTAAAAATACTTTTCTTTTATTCTATATTTGCTACCTAGATTTTTGTATTGATTTGTGATTTTTCCTTTTTTGGGGGGCGGGGGGGAGCAAGCTGTCACAGAAGAGTGAATTGTGACTTAGTGCTTTTGACTGTATAATATTCCTGACTGTTCCTAGAAAGATTTTTTTTCTAATCCCTACACTTACGAGGATAGCCAAACCACAGCTATGCAATAAACGAAGAGGTTGTTGGAGAAAGCAAGATGACAGTAATATTGGTCTGGATTTGGATGGCAGTTGCGGTGGGTCTAAATGAATTGGAAAAATATTGAGGAGCTGTTTGTTATTAGAGGATGGAAAAGTAAGACGAAGAAAAAAGGAGAGTAAACAAAGATGCCAATCTGGCTGGTCTATGGTTGCTGATATTACAAATGGAGAACACGGGGAGATTTCCATTCCAGGCTTGAAGAGTGCTGTGTTTCAACCTCGGAGAGCTCCAAGAGGAACTTCCCAGGAGTCAGTATGCTTGCAAGTCTGGCGTTCCGAAGAGGGAAGGGAAAAGAATGCCTTTGTAAAAGGCAGAGGGGGACAGGGAGAGGCTTTGTCCAAGGAAGATGATAGACAAAACGGAAGAACTAAGTCTTACAGAGTAAAAGGAAGAGAGCACATCTTCAAGAGAGAAGTCAGCTGTATTATATTCTGTAGAGAAGTCACGAGATAAAAGGACTGAAAATATCAGTTGGATATTTTCACTATAGAGTGATGTGGGGCAAAGGACAGATGGTAGAGGGATAAAAATAGCAAAGGTGAGCTCTTTTGAGCTTTACTTTAAGCTTCCTGCTCAACAATGTAAATCACAGGTACTTCTCAGACACTTCCATCTCAAGAGTCTTTATAACAAGGGAGTAATGAAACTGTGCATGCCTTCAGGAACAGAGTTGGGGCTTTATATCGAACCTATAGCTACCTTAGGAATTCTGAATTTGTATTTTTGTGATATTAGAATCATTTTTTAAATTTAGAAGAAAATTGATATTCCCAGAATAATACCTAGTATTCATCCTGGGGCCTCAAGGACTCTTCTGGTGGCTTCCTATAATCCCTAAGTTGGGAAACATAGATTCAGTCCAAGTCCTGAACAAGAAAATTGACATTTATATCCATTAGTTTCAAGAGGCTGTATCATAGTTTACTGTAAGAAATTAGCAAAGAGCAGGAAGTTACCAAAGAAGGCAATGTTAACCTGGAGAACAGACCCTGAGCCAGGCGACAGAAAATCAAGGCAGTTCTGACACAGCATGAAATGGCAGTACAGTTTGGGAAAGTCACTTTAGGTTCTGGGCTTCCATTTCCACATCTAGAAAATGCAGAAGCTGATTTGCATGGCTATTAAGTTTCTTTCCAGGCCTAACTCTCTATTTGCCAATGAAAATATTAAATGGGCTGAAAGGAAAAGAACAGAGGTCAGTTGGCATGCTCAGAGTCCTAGCTAAATGTAACTATCTTTGAAGAGACTTACAAGGTTTCAAATGTTTTAATATGTGCAATTTTCCCCACTAGGTTACAGTTCATAATGTGCCTTATTCATCTGAAAATTTTCATGAAAATGGACGATTTCCTAACAGAAAGTAAAGCAAATGTCATAGTTTCTATATCTGGGTCTGACGTTTAAACCATTCTCCACCACACCCCCCAACCCCCGCAATATACATTCTTAAAATTCAAAAGAACCAATATTTTTATGTAATTAGAAAATGTTTTAAATGCCTATTATTTAATTAAATATAGGACACTTGATGAGAAATACAGAAATGAGTGGGACATAATCACTCTCCTCAAAATTTCCCTTTTAATCAGAAGAGATAGGTACACAGTTATGAAGGTAATCTCGTGGTGGAGCTACAAATCATATGCTCAGAGAATGTTTAATTTTGACTTGGGTCTTTTGCAGAAAGTCATCACACTGTGTTTTTCCAATATTATAAAGACAATAGTTAACTACTGACGAAGAAAGGACAATGATTACTCTTGACTAATGAAACTGTAGGAGCCAAGGAAAAGAGGCATGAAATTGCATAATATTTATAAGAAGCAATGAGTAATATAGAATAAATTTGGCAGAAAGTAATTGTAACACCCCCTTCCCCCAAAAGGTATCTAGATCACAAAGGCCATTGAACTTGGGTTCACTCGTGTCCAAAGTATAGTACCACACCTCCTGAGGAAGTTGAAAATGATCAATAGAGGCCAGACAAAAAAACTACTATGAAATCTATTGATATGTTAACCTTTATCCTCCAGTAATGAGTTATAGTAGATGTTTCTCAAGCATTCGTTGACTTTGAATTTGACTTTTCAATATATCAAAGGAAAATTGAAGCAAATGTCAAGAAGGTGATGGTCTTAAAGAAGTTGATGGAACTAGAAAATCAGAATTGAGAGTTATTGTAGATGAAAAAGCAACAGAATTTGATCTCTGATCAGATTTGGGAAAAAGAAACTGATCTGGCTCTTGGGTTTCTCATGTAGCCAAATGAAGAGATGAAAACACATCAACAATGAGAGAACATAGGAAGAGAAGCAAAAGGAAGTAATGTGCTAGCTTGGTGCGTGCTGTACTGGGGTTTCCGGTCAGCTGTCGACATAAAGGTTGTCAGACCTGTAAATTTACACCAAGAACTCACAAGAGTTCTGCCCTCTATCTCTGGAATGAAGTCTCTCTGTGTGTCAGTAGGCAACCCAGTTCAGATCCTGACCCAACTGCAGAAATTACAGTTTTTATTATTCTTGCATAGCAAATTTACTTCTTACTGTCAAAACAGTTTAACAGGTCATCTGGCTAAAGTATAGATCATCCCAATTTCTGTTGCAAAAGTATGTAGATGATGAATGTGTTTCATTTATCCATGTGGAATTTTGTATGGCCTGATTGTGAGTGATTATATTTAATCCAATCTTCAGTCAAGGCAGTGGGTCCCCTATTTAACTTACCTGAAAATGATCCCGATACTTTTTCATAAGACTAGATCTGTAGGCCACTAGACAGAATGGTGATGATTCAGCATGAGTTGTTTCCTTTCCCAACAACTCTGATTATTTCAATATAGATGTTCGGGAACGACACTCCAAAGGTCTCTAAAAGTGATGTAACTGTCAAAGTTGAAATTTCTTTTAAGCATGACAGTAATAGCAGATTAGATGTGTCAGCAGAGAACTACATGTTCTGTTGCCAACTTAGAAATTCTAGGATGGAGAGTGAATGGAAACCAGAATAGCTTTACAAGAAAGTCAGTCGGAGTCAGTGCAAAAGTAATTTGAGTCCCGTTGAGTGACTGTGGCTATATGACATCGATGATTCACATGGAGACTTTATTATAATTAAAGATCTTATGGTAATAAAGAACTGTTCTATTGGAACTATATTCTCGTTCGCCTGTTTTATAGCACTCCAACTCATAGAAAAACTTAAAATAAACATTTGTTTATAGCCAGTGAAACTCGTCCTTGTGTTTATTATAATGATTTTATTGAGAACATTGGTCAGAGTGGCCCCTCTGTGTGGACCTTAGAAAGAAATTTCTCTCCAGTTTTAGTACTAAAGTTATTAGTGTTTTTATCTAAGAAAGCCATATATTTTAATCTTATATAAAATCCAAATTGCCCGGTTGCCCCCATTCCCATGGGAATTCTCTACTTAGCCTCTCTGAATTAAATTACCTAGAGCCCAGTGTAGTTCTTTATGGTATGAACATACTTTCTATAACAAGATAAGGTGTAAATTAATAAGTGTTTGTAGATTTCAAAATACCAGTGGGTGTCACATCACCAACTCATTGCCCTCAAATGGATTCTGACTCATGGTGACCTATTGGACAGAGTTGGGCTGCTCCCTGTGGACTGCCAAGGCTGTACGTCTTCAAAGGAGCACAAAGCCTCATCTTTTTCCCCAAACAATGACTGGGGGATCCGAACTGCTGACTTTGCAGTTAGCAGCCCATCACGCAGCCCAATCCACCACCATAGCTCCTTAAGGGTGTCCCATATATTCTATTCAATATTTCAATATTTGTTATTATTTTATTAATAAATGAAAGATTGCATCTCACAACAAATTAAGTGAGTTCCCTGAGATCGTGAAACCAGTATGCTGAAAAGGAGGATTTTGATATGCTAATTATGACTTTAAATCCAGTTGTCTCTCTGCTGCTTCTATAAAGGGGAAATACTTTCAAATACTGGTCTCCAGTTTATGAAAGCACATATGTTGCAATTAAATTCTTAAATTCTAATTCATCCTCAAACCATTCTTGAGAATTAGTTGTTCTTACTTTTCCAAAGGTTTCACAGGTCCGAGGCTCTCTGAGATTTCAAACTGTGCACAAGCTCAATCAGCATGGAGACACAAGTGTTCAAAGTGAAGACACACTCAAGAACACCAAATTCTGAGCTTCTTCCTGAACTAGCCCAAGGATGCACCTCTGCTCTTTAAGCTGCAGCATAAATTCATAGTCCCCTTATCTTACCACCATTATTATCAGGAAAAAGACAAAAATGTAAATGCCATAATTCTTCTAAATCAATCATTTTACAGATATGTATATGTGTATGGGTGTATAAATATGAATGCATGCATATACAAGGAGGATTCAAAAACATCATAGAAAAATAGAATTGAACGATAATGGACCTTTTCTCGAACTTTTAAATATGTGTGTGAGCGTGTGTACACACATACACGAGCCCATGCTCACATAGACCCTTGAAAAAAGGCAGAGGGTTGTGGAACCACAGGCATTCCTTACAGTCAAGCCCCATAAGTGAATGTCCTCTGAGCATAGTTTAAGAAGTGACTAGGGCAAGAGCTCCAAGAGTGCCAGAAGCACAACCACGGTGCAGAAGTAAGAACAGAAAGCCGGGAGGCAGATTTGATGAACAGCTTTGTCAGCCCCCAATCTTGTGCAAGGAAGGACGCAGAAAGGAAGAACGAATTCCATTGTGACTAGCCCTTTGCCTCTTTTCTCGGGAACATGAAAAAGGAAAACATATTAAACTTATGTGCCTCCACTGTTGTTAATTTGTCAAGAACCTTGAGCCCCTTCTAATGTGCTTCTTTTCTTAAAATACTTATCTGACAAAAAGGAAGTCACTGCAGGACTTTTTTTCAGCATTGTTACAGCATGCCCCCAAATATGTGCATATGTACAAACGTTTATTTCCCTCCTCCTGGCTGATGCAGCTGCAAGTCATGTCTCCAAGCAGATTGTACTGATGGGTCATAATCGATTGCACCGGGGTACAAATGTGGACCAAGTGGAAATTCAGGGCTAATCTGTCAGGCCCAACGAAGATGAATATCCCAGCAACGCTACCATATTTCACAGCCTGTAGTGTTGACTACAGCTCTCCTGACGTGATAAATTTTATGGCCGAATGAGGTGGCATTTCACAACCCCAGGTCTACTAAGGATGGCTGGTCCTGCTCTGAAGGGGTCAATTGTGATAAATTGCCCTGCTGAACTCCCCATGAAATATGACATCTCAGGTTAGCCAAATTCTCTTTGATGTGCATGTCCCATTTAGCCTCAAGACATTGACCAGAGGAGCTTTTCTCGTTAGAAGGAGAGAATGATCCCAGATTTGCCCTTCTCATCTGCCTTACTGTTTTGTCAGCAATGAAGAGGAAGCTGGTAGACTCTCTTTCCCGGGAATATTGGAGGCAGATTTCCTTCTGGAGTGGCAGGAGGTCAGAATTACTACATAGGATGAGAGCAAGAAATAAAAAGACCCACTCCATCTCCTGCAACTTTTCTGATTCCCTTGGCACGGGGCCACTTTTACGTAAGCGTCCATCATTGTAGGTGCTACCTATCCCTCAAAGGAAGCTCGCTTATCCAGAGCAAGCAGAAATGATTTGTCCGTGAACAGAATCACAAGTCTCTGGCTTGAAAACCTGCGTGGGTCACACCATCTTTCTAGTTTTTAAAGGCCGGTTTATAAATGGCAGTGATTATGAAAGCATGAGGCACCTGCAAACTAATGTCACCACGCCCCTTGTCCTATTTACACAGCTCTGCACACAAAGAACAGACTGCCCTGGTTCAGGCTCGGCCATAAAGTATTAGAAAGTTTCAAAAAGTTCAAGAAAATTTTCCATTAACTTTTCATTCCATTTTTCCCATGATTTTTTTTTTTGATGCCCTGCTGTAATTACGTGACCCGAGGCCTAACACTGAACTTCTCCAGGCCTTGGACTTACGTCCTGCGAAGCCAGGAGATTTCCACAAGATTTCCTGTCAGTCATACAAGATTCTAGTTCATAATATAACAATGTGCCTAGAGGACAGGCTTTGAAACCGGGATAAGTGCAGACCATGGATCTTCAGCCAAATGACTGAACAATTTATTCAATCTTTGTGTGCTCCATTCTCCTCTTCTGTAAAACTGAGATAACAGTGCTAGCACCATCTCATGTGGTTATGGGTCCTAATTAGTATGGTGGCATCCTGCCTGTCAATAGGTCAAGGTTTGGACTATGCTTCATTCTGTCATAAGGTGGCTGTGAGTTAGAGACCACTCAAAGGTACCTAACAACAACATAGCACTGTTAGGAGAATTCAATAAGTTAGTATAATTGATTTAAAGTGCTTCAACTCATGAATGGCACACAGTAAGCTTTCAATAGGCGCTATCTATTTTTATACTAGGGTTTTATATCACTAGTACTCAAAAACTGATGATCATTCTAATAAAATTTAAATGAACAATGACAAGCTCATCATTACCAGTAACTGGACAAATTATTATCAAAAACAGGGGCAGAACTGTATGCTATTAAACACTATATTTCCATTTTCTTTATCATTTCACCAAAATAGTCACAGGTAGTAAAACCATATATGCCCCCACCCTTTAATTAATCCCATCATACCCCCCTTATGCAATGGATGAACATATACACAGAGTCAAATATCAATTTTAACATATTCTCTTTCGATTCCAGTTGCCCAAAATTTCTAATCCACATCTTTTCCCCCCCATACCCATTAAAATTGCACATAGGATACACTGAATATCTAATATCATAATGGCATTTGAATGGTGCATTGTGTTAGCTATCATTTCCCAAGTATAAGTGCATGTCCTATACACTTAATTTATTTAATTTATTCATTCACCAAACATTTCTGAAAGCTTAGACCAAGGAAGCCCTGGGAGCATTACTGCGAAAGTGTTGAATTGCTAACCACAGTGCCTGTGGTCCAAGGCCCTGAGGCCCTCCTCAGGAGCAAGTTCACGCTGTCTGCTCCAATAAAGATCTAGAGCCTCAGATGCCCTGCACAGGGGTGTAATCTGTAGGCTTACACAGAGGTGCTATGAGTTGTATGCTCTTGCTGACAGGGGATATGAGTACCATAGATCAAGCACTCTACAGGCTCAGTTGGTCCTAAAATATTGACATAACACATCAAAATGTTGTCTGAATAGAAGGCTAAGGTAAATTGAAATTTTATTATACTCATGCTTTAGAATGTTCATTATTTTTCATAAACAATTACTTGAAGAAAACCATCTAATTATTTATGCATTGCTTACCCTAACTCAGGATTTTGCCCTAGTCTTAGAGTGGTTCTCAACCTGTGGGTCACGACCCCTTTGGGGGTGGAGCAACCCTTTCACAGGGGTTAGCCGATTCATAAGAGCAGCAAAATGACAGTGATGAAGGAGCAACAAAAATAATTTTATGATTGGGGTCCTGACCATATGAGGAACTGTCTGAAAGGGGGGCGGCAGGCACGAGGAAGGTGGAGGACCACTGCTCTACCACATGCTTCACTCGCCTGGTTTTCTAGTCTGAATGGTAAGAAAGATTGACTCTGTAAGCTCAAAGCTAACTCCCTCCTCTAACAACTAGGCAACAAAGTTAAAAAATGAACTCTATGACTAGGAAATAAGAATATACTAGACATACAATGGTTTCTAAAATAATAACTAGAAAATATCCACAAAATTGCTAACTGGCTATTTCTGGGTGGCCAGCCCATGGGTAGATTGTATTATTACCTTGAAGTAATGCTGCTTCCTGTCTCTCATCTTTAGCCCTTTCCTGTTCGATTGCATTTTTATTGAATAGACCACTGAAAGGACAAAAATGCAATTCGATCCCCTGACACACTTAAGACTGGAGAAATTCTGCGGTGATACTTTTCATTCTCAATTGATCAATGAGTAAATCGAGACACACCTGACATATCATTGGCCGGGAGTGGGGGAACCAAAAATATAGACTTTAGAATATTAAAAAACTACATTTTAACTTCCACATTTTCTTTGGGTTTATAGTCAACTATGGACCACTCATATATTTCTCTAAGACTTTTCCGAGGCTTGCCACCTATGTCTCTCAGTGCCAGATGTTGTTGTCAGTTATAGTCACGCCAGGTTCTACTTGTCATCATGTATCAAGGCCATTGCTAGTCCCCATTGTTCAGAGAGATCAACTGCAAGGCTAAGTGAAAATGCACCACGTACTCCAAGGAGCTGCAAGCACTTTGAGCAGCACTTATTGGTGAGCCACCCCATCCAAATACCAAAATGTTATTTCCTAATGATTATAATATATATTGATTTTATAATGTTTATATTGATATGTACATGGGCTTTGATTAGGAGTAGGTGTTTTTCTTCTCCTGGATTTGAAATACAGAGAAAAAAATCATGAGGAGGGTGGCCCTTGTTCTTTCGACTAAGCAGTGATGGTAATGGTCTATCCTATTCACTGGGGTGGGGGTGGGGGCTCCCTAGGTGGCACAAATGGTTTAACACACATAGGTGAACGACTGATGGTTTAACTCACCTTGGAGTGCCACAGAAGACAGCCTGGTGTCTACTTCTGAAAGCACAGAGCCCTAAAGGCACAATGGAGCAATTCTACTCCATACACATAGTGTCACCAAGAGTAGAACACACACAATGATTAGAGAATCTAATCACCAGGAGCATTGTCACACCACCACTGCTAGGTGTATTCAATTCACAGGGCCGTGCTGGGCAAGTAATACTTCAGTTTGTAAAGACTGATAAGATAACCCAGACATTCACTCACATTAAATACCTAATCACCTTATTATAAAATTGAAAAAAGTCAAAGCACATGCATTTTCCCAGCTGGGCGCAGTGGGATTTGCAACTCAAATCCATATAATTCTGTGGCCCCCTAGCTATCTTCAATGGCTTGAATACCTGTTTTGGGTCATCTGAGGGATGGAGATTTCCAGGATAACAGCCATGACTCCAGGTACATCTTCGTGCCTGCATTATCCTGGTAAAAATACAAGAATATTAAAAATATGAGGTCCCATGCTCTGCCTCCATTCTTCCTAACATTTATTTCACTGCTGTTTCTTCACTTGATATCACCTCCCGTTTCCTGTGCAGTTTGCTCTACCATCCTTCCTTCAAAAGTAAAAATTTTAATCAGAGGGTGAGCAGCAAATCAATTGCCAATCACCTACCATCCTGTGCTATACTGTTTCCCTTTTGATAAATTTAATGAGTATATACCCAAAATGAAAGTATGGTGTGGGATCTTTAATGAGATAAGTGAAATTGGGTAGCTGTTGTTCCTAATAAGTCTGACTTTTTCCTCCAAAATGAGAGCGATAAGAAAGACATAACAGGAATGGGTTAAAGAAGAGAAGCAGAAACATTGTAGTAATGATTGACTCAAGTTTGTCTTTAAAGGTAGACCACCTTTTGAGACATGAACAGACCCTCAGCAAAAAAAATCCTCCAAATAGTTTTTTTTTAATTTTTAACTTACACTAGAAAATCAATTATTTTTTCATAAATGGGGTATAAATCCAACCAACTATTCTTATAATATATCCACATAGAGTACTTTTTAAATCTTTTTTTGGCCAATTCACTCTTCACGATAAGCATGGGAATTGAATTATGCTTCACACTTCAAATTTGAAGAGACCGGAGCATACCTGCTCCATCAAATTGAAGTTGGATACCATGTAAGCTTACCAAATTTATGAGCTGTGAACTGTATGGCCACTAACATCTGTCTTTGTTTTTTCTGTGTCCACAGCAATGATGGTTGAGAAGGAATTCATAAATATTTGTCTTTGAAAGTCTATGGTGGCCTTAGGAGACCAGAATAAGAGAGAGAGAATTTCCCTTTTGTTCAGATATTATTTTAACAATACTCCAGACTAACATAATTTTCCACCCAACTGGGACCACTTTAAATACCAAGATATGGTGGGAGGGTTTTAATATTAGATATTAATGTTGTATTTTTAGCCAGAAACCATAAGACATCATTTTAAAGAGATTTAATAGACTATTATAATATCGAAGGTACAATGCTAACTCCTGCAAAGAACATAACTGAAATGAAAACATAACTTGTTTCCAATCAAGTTAAGATACATATCTATATCATAGGACAATATGTATGATAATATTGTGATATATATCATAATAAAGGCAGAACAGAGAAGGGGAGAGTAAAAACAAAGAGTGAAAACATCAGGGAAGAATGGAACAACATGAGAAGTAAATTGACCCTAACAAATTAGTTTACCCTTTTAGCAATCCATGAATTTTCAATATTCTTCTCCAGAACCACAATTCAAATGCATCAATTATTCTTTGGTCTTCCTCATTTGATGTCAAGCTTTACATACATATAAGGCAACTGAAAATACCATGGCTTCGATCAGGCATACTTTAAACTTCAAAATAGTATCCTTGCTGTTCAAGACTCTAAAGAGGTCTGTGCAGCAGATTTACCCAATGCACTACATCCTTTGATCTCTTGACTGCTGCTTCCATGAATATTCATTGTGAATCCAAGCAAGACAAAATCCTTGACAACTTCAACCTTTTCTCCACTTACCATGACGGTACCTATTGGTCTCATGGTGAGCATTTGGGTCTTTTCTGCATTAACTTGTAATCCCTACTGAAGGCTACAGTCCTTGGTCTTCATCAGCAAGTGCATTGAGTCCTCTTCACTTTCAGCAAGCAAGGATGTGTCCTCTGCATCTTGCAGGTTGTTAATAAACCTCCCTCCAATCTTGATGCCACTGTCCTCTTCATATACTCCAACTTCTCTGATGATTAGCTCCACATACAGGTTGAATAAATATGGTGAGAGGATACAACTCTACCTCACACCTTCACTGATTTTAAGCCATGCAGTATTCCCTTGCTATCTTCACACATCTGTCTCTTGATCCATGCACAAGTTTTGCATGAGTACAATCAAGTGTTCTGGAATTCCCATTCTTCTCAAGGTTGTCTGTAGTTTGTTGGGATTCACACAGTAAAATGCCTTGGCATATTCAATTCAACACAAGTAAACATCTTCCTGTAGTCTCTGCTTTCAGCTGAGGTCCATCAGATATCAACAATGATATTCCTTGATCCATGTCCTCTTCTGAATCCGACCTGAACCTTTGGCAGTTCCCCGTCAATGTACAGCTACAACCTTTGTTGGACAATCTTCAGTGAAATATAACTTGGGTGTGATGTCAATGATATTGTTCTATAATTTGAGCATTCTGTTGGGCCGCCTTTCTTTGAAATGGATAAAAAATAGAACTCTCCCAGTCATTTAGTCAAGTAGCTGTCTTCCAAATTTCTTGGCATAGAAGAAGTGCTTCTAGTGTTTCGTCAGCCCGTTGAACCATTTTTTTAAATCATTTTATTGGGGGTTCATACAATTCTTATCACAATCCATACATACATCCATGTGTCAAGAACATATGTAAATTTGTTGCCATCATCATTCTCAAAACATTTGCCTTCTACTTGAGCCCTTAATAGCTGCTGCTCACTTTCCCCCTCCCTCCCCACTCTCCCCTCTACCCTGTGAACCCTTCATCGTTTATATATTATTATTATTTTGTCATATATTACACTGTCTGACGATTGGTATCCATTAATTCCCGAAGACTTGTTTTGGTTGAAGGAGATCTCTGTTATGCTAATAGACAAGATTAAAGTGGGATGTATCCATGATGCTCACCTTCCCGACATGATCACCAAAGACAAAGTGGGTGCATAATCAAATGTGGTGAAGAAAGTTAATGTTGCCTGGCTATCAAAAGATATAGCATCTGGGGTCTTAAAGGCTTGAAGGTAAATGAGTGGCCATTAAGCTCAGATGCAACAAAGCCCACATGATGAGTTCTTTCTTTATGAAATCAGTTCAATAAACATAGACTAACTTCCTCTCTCTCCCTCTCTTTTTGCTGTGGGGCAACAAGAATATATATCTTCTGTGAGAGAAAAAGAGAGGGAAAGATGCTTAAATGGAAAAAAAATAAGCAATACCAGAAGAATATAGATGACAAAACAAGGAAAGATGTCTATGTTACTGAAATTCTCGTTTCACAGATGTGGAAACTGAGGCTTAGAAACGTTAGGGACCATTGTAAGTTGCATCAAGGTGATTCCAACTCAGTGACCCCGAGTGTGGTGAATAGACTTGCACACTCTAGGAAGACCTTTCAGAAGCAGTTCGCCAGGCCTTGCTTCTGAGGTGCCCGAGTAAGGACCAGCTGGATGTAACTTTCCTGAAATGCAGTGCAGCAATGCCAGCTCGCCAATGTAATTTACCAAATGATCCGTTTGTTTTCTTTGCTGAACGCACTCATACAATGGAAGTGGTATTTGTCATTTCATCAGATGAGGAAACCAAAGATCCAATATGGTTACCTTCAAAGATTCACTGAAAAGTTAAGCTTCGATTTGGAAAAGTCAGCATTATATGAGAATTTCTCAGTTTATCCCGAATTTGAATCCATTTATTGTTTTTGTCAGATTTTCTAAACCTTAGGATTTTTAAGTCAGTTTTTAAATCCCTTTTTTGCATTTCTTATTCATGGTCTATGCCTCTACAAATTACTGGCCACACAGCTCTACCAGAACAATATATACTAAGCAGCCCCACTTCCTTTATGCATTTTTAACTTTTTATCCTTTTATGCCCGGTACCTCCGCAAACTTTTTTCTGTTGGAATATTCCAAATGCTCCTCTTTAGTAATCAAGATTTCTGTGTTTTGCATGTGATGATTCTTTAGGTTGTTTTCATGCTTTAATAGCTTTTTAACAGAAATCTAATATTTAATTTAGTTTAAATACTTAAAGTAGTTAAATTGTACAGTAATTAAAATAACTAAAAGTCAAGTTTAATTTTTAAAAATCTTAATTCAATTTAAAATTGAGATTTGATTTAAAATTTAATGTGATCTAAAACTGTGATTATTTCAGATGCTTTTTAATTTAAATTTTAAATGGCTACAGATATAAACTGAAATCTGATATGCCATTTTTGAGATGTTGGCAACAGAATATTAAAAGTACTTAAAATGTTAAAAATCACAAAATGACATTCAAAAGCATCCAAAAAGAAATTCAAATTTGCATCCAATTCTACCATGAAACAATTCTATCATGTAGGCAAGCCAAAATGTTAGTTAGAAAATAATGCTCCTTATAGAAACTTGTATTCCTTTTTTAGAATCTTTGTTCCTACTCTAAACTGGCATATCAATCTTAACATACTTCTTATTTATCTTTAACATCAACCCTAAGTATTCTATTTGATGTCAACTACAAATGAAGTTCTTTGTCTTCTGACCTTAACAACCCAAGCAAGGTCAGATCTCACTTGTTAAAGGACACAGTTCACCAGCCTGATAAATCTGCTCAAGATTTGAGACACCAACTATAAAATTGGGGATCTCATACTTTTTACCTGCTGGTACAAATTCAGGACTTCATATTACCCCCCTCAGAGTCAATAATGGTTAGAATGAGCCACAGAACTCACATCCTATGTTTATGACTGAGCAAATAATCAGAGAAACTGAAGCAGATGATGAAGAATGCAGCATCAGGGGTAAAGGAAGGCTTGTTAACAATGTGGAATGTGCAGAAGACACAGCCTTGCTTGCTGAAAGCAAATAAGATTGAAGCACTTGCTGATGGAAATAAAGGACTTCAGAGTTCAAAACAGATTGCAACTTGATGTAAAGAAAGCAAAAATATTTGCCATGGAACAAATAGATAACATGACAAATGGAGAAAAGATTGAAGTTGTCACAGATTTCATCCTGCTTGGATCCACAATCGATGCTCATCAAAGCAGTAGCCAAGATGTCCAATGACACATTACATTGCATAAATCTGCTCTTTAAAGTATTGGAAAGCAAGGATGTAATTTGAGAACTAAGGTGCACCTGGCGCAAGCCAAAGTGTTTTCAATTGCTCATATGTATACGAAAACTGGACATTGAATAGGGAAGATCACAGGAAAATGTAGACATTTGCTTTCTGGTGCTACTGAAGAAAACTGAAAGCACCTTAGACTGCCGAGAGAACAGGTCTGCCTGAGAAGAAGTAAAGCCACAGTGTTCATGAGATGCAAGGATGGACAGACTTCAGCCTACATACTTATACTTAGAGACCTGTCCCTGGACATCATGGTTAATAAAACAGAGGGCAGTGAAAAAGAGGTAGGCTCTCAACAAGATGGATTGACTTGGTGGTTGCCACCAAGCGCTCAAGCAGAGGAACAGTGGTGAGGATGACGCAGGACCTGGCAGTGTTTCATTCTTTTGTGTGTAGGGTTGCCATTGGTCAGAATTGACCCAATGACACCTTACAACAATGTTTATGACTACAATTTTATTATAACAAAAAGATACAAACTACAAGATACCTGTGATGTAAAGGCACAGAATACCCCCAAAGCAGTTTTAATGCCCCCAAATAGCCCTGCCTGCTTATGCATTTATGCCTTCCACCAACCAGAATGCTCCCCTGCGATTCAATATCTAGACTTTTCTTGGATTTTCATTAGATAACCTTTGAATCCTGGAAAGACTCATTGTCCCTGTGTTTGAATGCAACCTCCAGCCTCTTCCTCTTTTCGCATCTCAGATAGGTCATCAGATGTGGCCGTGAGTCCCTCGGGAACATCGTGGATGTTCCAGTCATTCAGGAAATCCTAAGAGTTTGGAGGTTTTCATGCAGGAGCCAAGGTCAAAGACCAAATCCTTTGGGCAAAATAACTTTGTTTCACATTGCTAAGCCTATTAAACATTTATGTTAAAATTATCAGAAGTAAATTTTATAAAAGGCACTAATGTACTTTACTGATTATCATGAGAATTGACTTGCTTCCTACTTAAATTTCCTTAGATCACACAGTTAATATCCAGTATTGGAATGTGTGGTAGGTTACTGTTTGGGGCTGCTAAACCCAAGGTCAACCATTCGAATTTACCAGCTGCTCTGCAAGAGAAAGATGAGATGTTTCTGATCCCTTCAAGATTTATAGCCTCAGAAACCCACAAGGGCAGTTCTATTCTATCCTATATGGTCGAGTTGAATTGGAATCAACTCAATGACAGTGAATTGTTTTTGTTTGCTTTTTGTTTTGAAATTTACTTTAACAAATTGATAATACACCACACTATGAACCATTTCAAAGAATGTGAACCAAAGACACTCAAGTGTAAAATCTAGCATTGGCGTACGCTTTAACAATGCTTACATGACCATAAATCACCAGTAGCCTGGCCAAATGAAATCTTCGGTTTGGCTCCATATTAAGAACAATACTAATCCAAGGATACATATGGCATCCATCTACAAAGGCAGGGGGAAGGTGGGAAAGACATGGGTAGGGAACAAGGCACTAACCCAACCAAGGGGAGGATGTTGTTTCTATCTCCACAGGGAAAGAGGGACCAGACTTCAACCCAGTGCTCCAAGCAACATATGGACAGGAAGCAGGGAACCAATAGAGAGGTCAGAGGGGTCGGCCCCAATCCCAACTACATGGACAGCTCCCTTCCCCTCCAGAATAATTCACTTCAGGAGACAGCACTGAAGCTACAGCTCAGGGAGAGGGACATGTCTGATCAGAGCACACAGGAGCAAATGAAGAGGGAGGAAGAGAGAGTGAAGCACATCATGCCCCACCAAGCCTTGAGGATGATTTTTCTGCTCAGAGCAGCCAAAGCACAGAGAGGACCATAGTGCCAGCCCCACTATGAGACACGATTCTCCTCACTGACCCATAGCGCTATGAGGAAAACGCTGGAGAGGTAGTGCAGGAATTGTGCCTGATCTGACCCCACCACACAGAGGTAAAACACTAAGGGCATGCAACAGAACATCAAGGGGAACAGAGCAACAAAATCCCCATAGAATACCAAAAATAGACTTTGGAACCAGGGTGTGGCATCCCAGCAGACTCGATTGGAAAACACACCTAAAGGTCAACAAAGAGACCTTGAACTATTTGTAGGCTTTTCACTTCTTTGTCAGTTTGTTGTTGTTTTGCTCCCTTTTGTTGCTTGGTTTTGCTCTGTCTTGTTTTTCTGCGTACTATTATATCTGCATGTCTATCTAGATAAGATAGAAGAGATAAACAACCTGAAGGAACAAACAATGGGACTATCAATTCCAGGGGACACATGAGAGGAGGAGGTGGGGGAAAGGAAGTGGGTGTTAACAAACCCAGGGACAAGAGAACAACAAGTGATCTAAAATCGATGGCGAAGAGGCTGGAGGAAGCCTGGTAGGGTTTGATCAAGGAAATCCAACCAAGAGGAATTACTGAAACCCAAATGAAGGCTGAACATGATAGTGGGACAAGAGGAAAATAAAGGAAATAGATAAAAGAATTAGGAGGCAAAGGGTCTGAGGTAGTTAGTTTATTGTGCCAACCTGCCTAATAAACACCTGTGGGATTATTTGAAGGGCA
This sequence comes from Tenrec ecaudatus, assembly GCF_050624435.1. NCBI lineage: Eukaryota > Metazoa > Chordata > Mammalia > Afrosoricida > Tenrecidae > Tenrec > Tenrec ecaudatus. The sequence goes on from NC_134543.1 coordinate 22,358,484, forward strand.
GAGAAATAAATAGCTCAGTGAGCTCGCCTTTCTAATTCTCAGGTCTCTTGCTTTGTGATGGTTGGACCAGAATGGAGTACAGCTGCCTTAGCAAGTTCTCTGCTTCAGCTGGCAAGACACACTTCTTGCAAGACATCCCTGAGGAGAAGCTGCATGGACATACCCCAATGTAGCTCTGGGTGCTGGAGCAGCCGTGTAGAGAACCCTGCCAGCACTGAGATGCTTACATATTTGCTGATTTGGCTTTCTTCCTGCAATTAGCATCATAGTGTGTGTTATGTGAGATGGAGGAGGACTCTGTGGATTGGTGTTGGACATATGGGTTAATGGGTTAATGTTGGACTTGTGGGCTTGTGCAGCACTGGGTTGGGAAGTTTTCTTGATGTGCACTTAGCCTTCATATAAAACTCTCTCTTATACATGGGTTTCTATGGATTTGTTTCTCTAAAGTACATGGACTAATACAGGGTATTTATAGAGGTCTAAATACAGACATGTACATATGTAAATATATTTATATATGATAAGGGGGAAATAGATCTATGTGGATATATTTATAGGTTTTGTACTAAGGTAGCAGATGCACATTGGGCCTCCACTCAAGCACTCCCTCAATGCAAGAACACTTTGTTCTATTAAACTGGCATTCCATGATGTTCACCTTCCCAACACTATTGCTGAAGACAAAGCGAGTGCATAAGCAAATATGGTGAAGAAATCTGATGGTGCCTGGCTATCAAAAGACATAGCACCTGGGGTCGTAAAGGCTTGAAGATAAACAAGCAGCCATCTAGCTGAGAAGCAACAAAGCCCACATGGAAGAACCACACCAGCCTGTGGGATCACGCGATGTCGATAGGTTCAGGCATCAGGCATCAGAGACCCAAAACAACAGCAACAAAAAAAACATATCATTGTGAATTAGGTGGAGTGCAGAGTGGAGACCCAGAACCCATCTGTAGACAACTTAACATCCCCTTACAGAGTGGTTGTGAGAAGGAGACAAGTCAGTTAGTTTGCAGTATAGCGCCGATAGAACATACAACTTTCCTCTAATTCTTTAATGCTTCCTCCCTACCACTATCATGACCCCAATTCTACCTTACAAATCTGGCTAGACCAGAGAATGTACACAAGTACAGATAAGAGCTGGATCACAGGGAATCCAGGACAGATAAACCCATCAGGACCAATATTGAGAGTAGCGATACCAGGAGAATAAGGGGAAGTTGGGGGAAGATAGGGCAAGCCAATCACAGTGATCGACCTATAACCCTCTCCTAGGGAGATGGACAACAGAAAAGTGGGTGACGGGGGACATTGTTCAGTGTAGATAATTAAAAAATAATAATAATTTATAAATTATCAAGGGTACATGAGAGATGGAGGGTAGAGAAGGGAGGGGAAAATATGAGATACCAAGGGCCCACATGGAAAGAAAATGTTTGTAAAATGATGATGGCAACAAGTGTACAAATGTGCTTGACACAATGAATGGATGGATGGTTTGTGATAAGAATTGTATGACCCCAATAGAATGATTTCAAAACAATTTTTAAAGACAAAAAAAAACCATTGTTACAGGCTGTTTCTTAGCATTTTGGTTAAAGGATGTGTTTTCATTCCGTATTCTCCCCATCCTCAGGGTAATGTTCTCTTCCAGATGGTGTTTTACTCTAACAAGGAGGAAGTTCTGCTTTGTATTTCTCCGCATCTTATTAGAAACTACTGAGTTACTTCCTTCAATAGCCAAACTTTGAAAATGCCATCATATTTTTTCATTGTCCCTTTCATTCCTTAAAAGAGTTGCTAAAATTCTCTCTGTGTGTTCGTTTTTGTTTTCAGGGGGGAAAAATTCTAAATAATGTCCCAAAGGAAAAAATTATACTTTGATGGGTGGCCAAGTATATGGAAAAACAAACAGTAGTTGCCTTTTTCTTTCAAATGTTAGCAGTTTGTCTCATTATTTTGAATATATGGTTACTGTTTGTGAAACTACTGTCACCGATGTCTGTGATAAAATGTTACTAAAATACATATTTATACTATCTCTTTTCAAGCGTTATATAAATCCCTATTTATTTACTGAAAAGAAATGTCATACTTTTCAATGATTTATTTCCTTTCTGTAATAAAAGACATTTTAGAAAAAGCCAAGAAAATTAGGCTAGAGCAAAGAATGGCACAGAGCACACTGTGCATCAGTTTCAGTAAATGGCATTTTACGTTGATCAAGAAGAAGAGAAAAAAGAGGGGGATATGTAATTCTAAGTGTATTCGTTTTCTTAATTTATGCTGTGAGACAGAATTGTTTAGTCAGATCTCTGTACTTAATCTAAAATCGGTGATAAAGCAATCGCTGAAATATAAGTCAGAAGGGAAGAACAAAGAAGGATGTTTGAACCATTTGTTTGGTGAGTGGGGAAGAAATACCACGTTGGAAGCCATCTGTGTTCTAGGAATCCAGAAAGTTGGGAATCTTCTATGTAAGCATGAGGGCCTGTCAGCATGATTGTCATTTTAGTTGTCAAATATGGAGCGACTACTAAATGTCAGCAATGTGTTAACTCTTTGAATCTTCCAGGTGGCAGTGCCCCACTATTTTATAGACGAGGAAACAGAACATCAAAGAATAGCCTTGCCTATTGTCTAACTTCCCATCAACAGAAGCGATGATTGATACCAAAGTGCTAATAGAAGCTGATTTTTAATCGGACAAACAAACAAAGAAAGTCCTTGTGCTGGAACCACACTCTGAACATGTACATCTGTTTGTTAAAGTATCCACTTGTGGTAGTTCCATTTTTAACAGCCCTACATAACTATAACGGTCACTAAGCCATCAGACAGCCTTGGAGCAGAATGTGTTTCATTTAGAAAGAGTATGTACACTTTTCCATTAGTGTACATAGAAGCAAAAACTACAAATATTGGAATGTCCGCAACAGTAATCCCTTGGTTTGTGAACCTGCAGAGACCTGGGGGTAGCACAATAGTTAAGTGCTTGACTGCTAACCAAAAGTTGATGGTTTGAACCCACTCAGCCATTCCACAGGACAAAGACCTGGTGATCTGTTTCTGTAATGATTATAGCAAAGAAAAGGCAATGGGGACATTCTACACTATTACAAGGTGTCTCTATGCGTCAGAATTGTCTGAATGGCAAATTACAACAAACACATGCGACCTTGTTTTGGGTTTTTTGTTTGTTTGTTTTTTCTTTTTTTAATCATTTTATTGTGACCTTGTTTTGTACCTTCTGCCTATAGACACTGCTATAGCTCTATGTACAGTGAAAAGTCAGGAGATATTCTCAATTTTCCATCAAGCCATCGGCCATTAATGCCCTATAACTATCCTGCTTGATACATGTATTTGATATTGCAAAAGACAATTGGATGAGACAGCAAAAAAAATGACACCTAAATTCTATGTCTTTGCAAAAAAGCAATTGGAAAATTGCAAAGACCTTTTTGAATACTCTTGCTAATCAAACAGTCTTCGGTGGTACAAATGTTTTAAATGTACTGATGGTGGTGTAATGGTTATGAGTTGAGTAGCCAACTGCAAAGTCAGAAGTTCAAAACCACCAGGCACTCCAAGCAGAAAGAGCAGACTTTCTACCCCTGTAAAGAGTTCCAGTCCCAGAGACCCACAAGGGAATGTGCTAGACAGGGTTCCCTAGAGAAACAAAACCAGGACACATGATTATACAATTATATATATGGATATACACAGCACAAATGAATCTAACAGCTAATTAATCCACATAGAAGTTCAGAGGGGTCAGTTCAACTCACTTCTGTGGAATAGTTAATATACATGAAGTTCTTCCACTCACCAGGACCGTTGGGTTCAAGGTCAAGGAAGCAGACAGCTGAGTCTTCCATTGGGCAATGCAGGCAATCCAGTCACAGGCATCAAACAGCAGGGTAGGTCACCAACAGTCAGCAAGACCACGGAATCATACAGTCCCAAACTCAAATGACATATACACTAGCAGCGTGGCGAATCAGGTCTGGAAGGAACCTCAAGTTCTAGTAACATGATCCACAGGTTGGCAGTCCCACAGGTAGTGTAGCTCACAAGTTGACGCAGAGAACTAGCAGTCGCATGCTGGTCTGATCACCAGAGAGCAAGAGGGGGGGGGCTTGCTGAGTCATTTATCTCTTTGCCCTCCAATCAAACTGCAACGATGTTAATCCCACATGTTCCTATTGGCCAGGTTGGCACAATAAACCTACCTATCACAAGAAAGTTTACCATATCCTACAGGGTTGCTATGAGTTTGTGTCTACTCAATGGCAGTGGGGTTGTTTCTTTGTTTTATTGACAACCAAAAGAATGGTGATTCAAACCTATCAGAGCTATCTCAAAAAAAAAAATCCAAGAGAGAGAGAGAGTCTGGCTATCTACTCCCAAACTATCGTAGTCATAGAAAAACCTGATTGAGCAGAGTTTTACTCCACTACACACAGGTTCAAAATGAGTTGGAATCAACTCTAGAATTTCATTTTAATCTATCTATCTCAATTAAATCATTCAGGGGACAGAAAAAAAGAGATGGCAAGAATACACAGTCATTGACCAAAAATAACTGGTCAACATTCAACTAATGCAGGAGGTTGCATATGAGCAGGAACCAATGGTTCTGAAAGAAGTTCAAGCTGCACTGAAAGCATTCGCCAAAGTCCAGGCTCCAGGAATCAACCAGCTGATGAAGCAAAGGAAGCACATACCTGTCATGCCAAGAAATTTGGAAGACAGTTACTTGGCCAACTCAAAGGTGACCCAATGTAATGAAGAAATTATTGAGCCATATCATTGATAGCATATGCAAATACAATGTTGCTAAAGATCACCCTACAACAGTTTCCGCATTATATTGACAGGAAGCTGAGAGGTTCAGATTGGATTTGGAAGAGGACTTGGAACAAGAGATATCAGTGTTGCTATCAGATGGCTCTTGGGGAAGAGCAGAGAATACCAGAAAGATGATTAGTTGTGGTTCATTGACTATGCCAAGGAATTTGACTTTGTGAGCCATAAGAAACTATGGATAACCTTGTGAAGATTAGAAAATCCAGAACACTTCATTGTGCTCATTTGGAACTTGAACGTCGATCTAGAGGCAGTGTGCGAACAGCACAAGGGGATACTGCATGGTTTAAAATCAGGAAAAAGTTGTATCTTCTCACCATACTTATTCGATCTATATGCCTAACAAATCGCCGGAGAAGCTAGATTATATTATGATGAAGAGTGCAGCATCAGGATTGGGGGGAGGCTTACTACCAACCGGAGATACACAGATGTCACAGCCCTGCTTGCTGAAAGAGGACTTGTGGCACTTGCTGATGAAGATCAGGGATTGTAGCCTTCAGAAGAGCTAGGGTTGTAGCCTCAGTATGGATTACAACCCAATGTAACGAAGACTAACTAATCACAACTGGACCAATAGGTAAAAGCATGATCAATGGGGAAAAGGTTGAAGTTGTCGAGGATTTTGTCTGGCTTGTTCATGGAAGCAGCATTCAAGAGATCAAAATACACATTGCATTGGGTAAAGCTGGTGCACAAGACCTCTCTCGGCTTTTGAAATTCAAGGGTTTTACTTTGAGGACTAAGGTATGCCTGGCCCATACCATGGTATTTATTTTCAATTGCCTCATAGGCATGTGGAAGTTGGAAGACTGAAGGACTGATGTGTTTAAAGTTTAGTGCTGGAGAAGAATATTAAAAATACCATGGACTGCTAAAAGGACAAATCATTCTGTTTTAGTAGATGTATGGCTAGAGTGCTCCTTCGAGGCCATGATGGTCAGAATTCATCTCATGTACTCTGGACGAGTTGTCAGGAGAGACCAGTCCCTGGAGGATGTCATCATACTTGGTAAAGCAGAGGGCTAGTGAAGGAAAGGACGGCCCTTAAGGAGATGGGTTGACATGATGGCCTCAACAAGTGACTCAACCATAGGAATAATTGTGAGGATGGTGCAGGTCCAGGCAGTGCCAGATGGTGCTTTATTCTGTTTAGCAAGGGGTCGCTATGAGTCAGGGCTAACAATGATGGTACCTAAAAACATCTATCTATCTATCTATCCATCTGGGCAGGGAAAAAGAGGAAAATCTTAGACAAGATAGATTGACAAAGTGGCTGTGAAAATGGATTCAGACACAAGAACAATTTTGATAATGGCATGGTTCTCAAGAAAACAAAACCAGAACACATATGATTCTATCTATCTATCTATCTATCTATCTATCTATCTATCTATCTATCTATCTATCATATATATATATGGAATGTGCTGATCACTTAATTTCCTAATTATTCTCTTTTTCTCCCTTTAAAAAATGAAATGAAAAAGGAACAAACTGCAAAGAGTTTGGACTGACCGTTAATTGTTGTAAAATGCAGGAGGTTTTGGGTCTCCATCTTCTAAAATTTTCCATGAAGACACAAACCCTTCTTCCTATTTCTTAGCAAAGAGTTGAAGCAGATTAAGGGACAGCAGAAGAGTCAGGGCTCAGATGTAACTCAAACTCACTGCTATCGAGTTGATGCCAACTCATAACGACCTTGTAGGAGAGAGTAGAACTGTCTCTGTGAGTTTCCAAGACTGTACTTCTTTACAGGAGTAGAAAGCCCATGTTCCTCCCACAGAGCAGCTTGTGTTTTCTAATTGCTGATTTAGTAGTTATCAGCCCAAAGCAGAAGCACTACACCATGAAACTTCATAAAGCTCCGGTATAAGTACTCATTTAACATATGACTTTCATATCTAGACTCTCTAGTTCCACAGAAACAAAACTTTCAGGTGCATAATTTCAGATACAACATAGAATTCCAAATGCTACTGAAATAAGAGCTTATTTTCACCATCATTTCTTAATATTTCTAGGTCTGACAATGGTAAGTGAAAGGTTAATTTTCAGATTCCCAACCCGACTGCAAGTCAGTGACATAATATAAAGTATGGGGTAATTTCACAATATCCTCTGCCAGCAAAACTACTTCTTATATATCCAGTAAGAAAATTCAGGGAGGACCACACCTGAAGAGAATTACCTTCTTTTCTGCATCTGAAAATTCCTTGTATAGTTTATACAATTGTATACATTAGGCACCCCCACGAAAATAATTTCCTATGATTTCAGACTGGTGTGAAATATATTATTTAATTCCCTAACACCCGCCACATGCCACTCTCATACACCATATCAGTACCAGTGATAAAAATGCTGGAAAAGAAACAGGGGAAAGAGGAGATGATAAGCAAAAAGAGATAAGAAGGTTATTAATAGCTGCAGAATTAGACAACCTTGCTGAGCAAAAAGGATAGAGCTGGCAGTTTCATAATTGTCTCTGATTGATTGATATGACAAATTGAACAATAGCAGGTGATGTACTACAGTGCTCCAAACAGCATTAAGTCACATACATCAAAACACAATCGCAGACACACTTTTAAAGTTTTTACTTATTTCAAATTAATCTTTGTAAGTTAGCCCGATTTACTGACTCCAGTATTTGATTGTTCCCACGTGAAGGGACGAGTTCATGCCATGGGAGTCTTGCGAGGTGAAGGTTGGTGAACAGAGGGTCTTTCATTCAGAGAAGGAGGTGATACTGTGGCCAACCATCCCATAGAATCAATAGTCAGCTTACAGGTTTAGCGACCCAAACACAATGACCTGAGAAAAATGAAAGAGACTCAATATCAAAATAAAAGCTGCCACCGAGTTCATTCCAAATCATGGTGACCCCGCATGAGCCAGAAGAGAGCTGTCACCCACAGGATTTTCAGTGAGTGATTTTTCAGAAGGAGACTGGCAGTCTTTTCTTTCAAAAAACTTCTGGGTGGACTAACCACCAACTTTCTTTTTAGCAGCTAAACCGTCTGTGCCATGAAGGGACTCTAGTAACGAGCATGCCTGACACAGCAATTAGGCCGGAAGCACAGAATCTACAGTGGAAGGCAGGAAGTCAGAAATTAGTGTAAGTGAACTCTGAATTGGAGCCATTGACCTCTGCTTCCCCAAAGCGCCGAGGCTATGTGTGATGAACATCTTCAGGTCTCAATTTGGCTAAGTTAAGGTGTCCAGGTGTTCAAGCAAACATTACTCTAGATGTCTCTATGAAGGATTTACAGAAGTCATCATTTGAACTCATTGGATTTAAATAAAGCTGCTTATTTGTGTGTGGATGGGCCTTATCCAATCAGGGGAAGGCTTTAATCACGTACCTACAGGTTCCTCCAGGAAAGTGTGGCCTTTGATTATAATAGATGCCCTAGCAGCATCTCTCTTGCCCGTGACCTGACCCACAATTTCAGACACAAAAGAGCCATCCTATCACATGACCTATTCGTTTTTGTCTGCCCAGTTTCATGAGTCAATTCTTCACATTCTCTCTATTCTCCTCTTCTCTCTCAAGATATCCAAGTATGTGTGGTTCTGTTCCTCAAGCCAGCCCTGATTAACACACCTTAGCAGGAAAGCCGGGTTTCAAACGACAAAGGGCAAAAGACATATATCTGAACTCATGATATCCTACAATCCCCAGTTCACGTGCTAGTGGAAGATCTTTCATGAGAATATTTAAAAACAGGAAACAAAATTAAATTTTGCTATTAATCCAGGATCTATAAAATAAAGGTTAAAACGTAGACTATGGAATTCTGCAAGATTTGGATTCTAATCCAGGCTATTTCTCTGAATTTTTGTGCTTAGGCTAGTGACTTAGTTTCTATGAGACTCAGAATCCTAGCATAGTAAAACTGCTTATCCAACAAGATTCTGTACAGGCAAAATGAGACAGTTTACATAATGTGCATACCACAATACTGGGACATAGAAAATATTTGCACTTAACAAAGCAACAGCAATAATTTGTTAAAGTTTAATTCGGTTACTATTGGCATAATTTAAATTGTATGTGCATGTTGTACGATTTGGAAGTTTTAATGTTTCTATACATCTACTAGAGAAGTTTTAGTTACATCTGAATTAAACTTTTAAAAGTTCTTGTAGTTGTTTCCAAGTACACAGTATTTTCTAAAGCACAGGTAAAATATGTTACACACACTTTATGTAGACGCTCTCATTTTTCCTTTAAAAATCCTGTGAGCTGGAGAGCATGTGCTTTGAACATGATTAGGGCAAAGAATGTACACATGTGCTTTATACAATTGATGTATGTATATGTATGGATTGTGATGAGTTGTATGAGCCCCTAATAAAATGTTTTTTAAAAATGCTTAACAAAACTTATAAAGATCTCAAGCGGAGAATATACCCAGAATTATGTTTCTAAAAAAATTAAATTAAAAATGCTAAAAAATAATTTAAAATAATAAATAAATAAATAATTTTAAATCCTGTGAGGTAAACATTGTTTATGATGCTCAGGAAGCTGAGTCTTAGATAAAGTAAATCCTAACCTAAGCATATTAGGCCCTCTTTCCACCACCTGTCTATCGTGTTGGCAGAATGGCTTGCGTATAACTGTGCTTCTGGAAGCTATGCCACTGGTCGTTCAAATAACAGCAGGGTTGCTGAAAGTGAGCAGGGTCCGTACAGCTTCCAGATTAAAACAGACTACTAGGGAGGCCTAGGCTGTCCGCCTCTGAGGAACCAGCTACTGAAACCCTGAAGAAAAGCAGCCAAACACTGTCAGATACAGAAAACCTCATGAACCGCACAGAACATTGTCAGATGAGCCACTCAGCTCAGAAGGTGCCCAAACTAAGGTTGAGGAGCAGCTGCCTTCTCAAAGTGGAGTTGACCATAAGGATGTGGATGGAGAAGAGCCTTCAGGACCTTCATTGCTGATGTAGCAGAATTCAAGTGAGAAGAAATAACTGCATACATGTATAAATAACTGGAACTTAGAATGTGCAAAGTATGAATCTTGGAAAATTGGAAATCTCAAAAATGAAGTGGAAGCCACCAAACTACCATGTTTCCCCGAAAATAAGACGCTCTCTTATATGTATTTTTCCTCAAGAAGACACACTATGACTTATTTTCAGGGGATGTCTTATTAAGCGTGGTACAACAATCTACATTTATTCAAATATAGTCAAGTCGTCTTCTGCTGGAACATCCACCCACAGTGCTGAGTCAAACGGCAGCCACAGCTTTCCTTCTTCCCCCTGATGGCACACACACCTGAAGCAGAGCGTGCTGCTCCTCACTTCACTGAGGAGACTCTGACTTTCACTGTCTATGTCTCCCTCTATGCCTCAACTTGCAGCACATGCAGAACGACTGGGACCTGACAGGGGGAGCCGAACTTGTTGATGGAGCTGCCTGCACCTCTCCGGTCACCTCCGGGATAGCAGCTGTCACGATGGGGCAGATGAGAAAGGCTGCCCATCTTTGTGACCACTCTGTACAGGTGCGCTGCAGAGCCATGCCTATCACTGTCTTATTTTGGGGGGACAGCTTATATTGTGCAAATGCTTAGAAATCCTGCTTTGGCTTATTTTATGGGTATGTTTTATTTTTTGGGGAAAATGGTACTAAAGTTAGTGATGAATAAATCGAAGAATTTTACCAATTTCTTCAATCTGAAATTGATCAAACATGCAACCAAGATGCAATAATAATTATTTTTCAATAAATATTTTCATTGGGGGCTCTTACATCTCTTATCACAATCCATACATTCCTCCAATGTGTCAAGCATATTTGCACATATGTCACCATCATAATTTTCTCTCTTTTCTTAAAATTATTTATTGGGGTCTCATACAACTTGTATCACAATCCATACACACATCCATTGTGTCAAGCACATTTGTACATTTGTTGCCCTTTCTACTTGAGCCTTTGGTATCAGTTCCTCATTTTCCCCTCCCTCCACGCTCCCCCTTCATCATTATTTTCAAAGCATTCTCTTCCCACTTGAGCCCCTGATATCAGCTCCCCATTTGATGCAATAATAACTATTGATGATCGGAAGGCAAAAGTTGGTAACAAAGAGGAAGGAACAGTAATAGGCCACAGTGATAGGAACTGAGCTGGAGATCAAACGATGGAAGTTTGCAAAACCAATGACTTCATCACAAATAACTTTTCCCAACACTATAAACTGCAACTATACACTTGGGCTTCTCCAAATGGAATAGACAAGACTCAACTGACTACATTTGTGGGAAGAGAAATGTATAAGCTCAATATCAACAACTATCATCACGCCAGGGGAAATATCATTGATATCACATACAAGAAAAATATTGCCGGAGATCATTCAACAAACGTTACAGCAGTACATTGATAGGGAGCTACCAGAAATCTAGGCCAGATTCAGAAGATGTGGAACAAGGGATATCATTGCTTATATAACAAGGATATGGTTGTAGAATACCACAGCAGAGAATGGCAGAAAGTTATTTACTTAAGTTTTATTGACTACACAAAAGCATTCGACTGTGTAGATCATAACAAATCATGGATAGCCTTGAGAAGAAAAGGAATTCCAGATCACTTAATTGTGATCAGACAGAATCTGTACATGGATCCAGAGGGAGTTGGGTGGCAGAACATATTGCAATGTTTAAAAATCAAGAAAAGTGCGCACCAAGGTTGTTTCCTGTATATGTATTGCTATACTTATTCAATGCATTGCAGAGAAAATAATCAAAGAACCTGGATGATAAGAAGAAGAATGCAGCATCGCCACTGGAGGAAGGTTTATTAGTAACCTGTGCTAGGCAGATGGCAAGCCTTGCTTGCTGAACGTGAAGAGAATTTGAAGCACTTGCTGACAAATGTCAAAGACGCAGTCTTCAATATGGATTACAATTCATGTAAAGAAAACAAACAAACAAAAAACCCTCAGAACTGGACCATTCAGTAACATCCTGATAAATGGAGAAAAGATTGAAGATGTCAGGGCTTTCACCTTGCTTGAATCCACAGTCAAGGCTTATGGGAACAGTAGTCAGGAGATCCAAGGACACATCACACTGAGTAAATTGGCTGCACAAGCCCTCTCTAAAATGTTGTACAGCAAGGATGTTACTTTGAGGACTAAGGTGTGGCTGACCCAAGCCACATCTTCAGTCTTCTCATATGCATGTGAAAAGTGGACAGCAAATAAAGATCAAAGAAGAATCCATGCATTTGAATTATGATGCTGGTGAAGAATGTTGAAAGTACCATGCCATCCAAATGAATAAATGCATCTTCCGTGCAATAAATATACCCACAACATTCTTTAGAAGCAAGAATGGGGAGACTTGTGTCACATTCTTTGGATCTATTGTCAGGAGAGACCAGTCCCTGAGAAGGACATCATGTTTGGTAAGTAGAGGTGCAACACTGAGAGAGACTCTGAACAAGACGAACTAACACGGGTGGCTACAAAGTTGGACTCAAACATAACAATTGTGAAGATGGTGTACCAATTCTTTCTGTGTACATGGTGTTGCAATGACTCAGAATGACTCAACAGCCTAACAACAAAAGCAAACCCTGTTTAAAATTAGGAAAGTAAATATATCCATAATATTAAAAGGTATAGCATGGGTTATTTATTTTGTCTACATATCTAAGTTGAGAGTTTTTCCCCCTATTATAATGATAGTGTTTTTTATTTTAATCTCCAGAGGATTCTTGATAATATAGTGAAGTACACTGATTTTCATATATTGATTTTTGCATATTGTAACTTGCCAAACTATCTTTTTAGTCCTAGTAGTTTTTTGTTAGCTCTATTGAATTGGCTAGCTAAACAATCGGTTCATCTATGAAAAGGGGCCATTCTGCTTCTTCCTTTCTAATAGAATGCCTCTTGTCCCCTTCCTTATTGCACTAACTGGAGTCCCCATACAAGTTCAAGTAGAAGTGATGAGAGTGGACATCCTTACTTTGTTTCTTATTAGGGGAAGCGTTCATCTTTTGTCATTTAGTATGACCCACCCATCCCACTGCCTACGATTCCACTCCATCTTGACTTGTAATAACATTTTAGGACAGAGTAGAACTGTCCCTATAGGGGTTTTCAAGGCCATAAATATTTACAGAAACTGACTTCTACATCTTTCTCCCAGAGAGCATCCAAAGTTTGCTAACTGCTGATCTTTGATCACTCAAGCAGTGATATGGTTTAACCATTGACCCACGAGGGTTCCTCCCCAGGGTGGCAGCTATAAGTTTCTCGTGGATGTCCTTTATCCATTTGAGGAAGTTCACTGGAAATTCTTATTAAGAATGTATATTAGATTGTATCAAATATTTTTCTGCATTTATAAAAATGGTCATGTTATTCTTCTAATTGTTATATTAAAATGGTGCATTAAATGGATTGTTAAATGTTAAATCAAACCTGTATTCTTAAAATAAACCCTACTTACCCATAATGTAGTATCCTTCTGGCATGTTGTTGAACTTGATTTACTAAAATTTTGTCAGATTTTTTATGTATGTTCATAATAGATAGAGGCCCATAATTTGTTTTTTCCCTTACAATATCTTTGATATCATAATAATCTTTTGATATCATAATAATGCTGAACTCATAGAATAAGTTAAGAAATATTCTAATTTTCTTTAAGAGTTTATCTACAATTGATTTTTTATCCCTGAAATACTTTGTAGAATTTACCAGTGTAGCCCATTTTGAACTGTAGTTTCCGTTAAAGGAAAGTTTCTAAATAAAAATTTTAACAAATATTGGATATTCACAGTACCCAATTCTTCTTGCTTGAGCTTTGATAATTTGTGTCTTCAGAGGAGTTAATTCATTGCAACTGTCTTGTTGAATTGATTAGCATAAGGTTGTCATAATTCTGCTTTGTTATTCTTTTAATAGCTGTAGAATAGGTAGTGATTTTTGTCTCTATCAGACTTGATTTTGTTAACTTTTCTTTTCTTTTTATTCCCCTAATCCCTCTGGATAAAGATTAATCAGGTTTAATGCTTTTCTCAAAGAATCATTTTTCATTTTATTGATTTTCTCAATTGTTGTTCTGTCTCCTGCTTCATAGATTTCCCATTTGAATTCTATTATTTTGTGCTTCATTTGCTATTCTTTATAAACTGAAGGTGGAAGCTTTAGTTTTCTAATGTTTGGTTTTATCTTTGCTCTAAAAATAGCCCCATCCCCCACCTGTCAATTTGTCATCCAGTGGTGGCTTGTATGATGCTGTGATGCTGAAAAACAGGAGACCAGCATTTCAGATACCAGCAAAGTCATACCTGCTGGGTAGTTTCAGCAAAGCTTCCCAATGAAAATAGATGACAAAGAAAGGCCTTTTATTCTACTTCCAAAATTTAGTTAGTAAAAACATTATGGATCTCAAGAGTTCATTGTCTGACTTGTTTTGTGCACACCATCAGGAGGTACCAATTGCATGAGGAGGGAATGGTGTTTGGTGAAGTGGAGAGCAGCAAAGGCTAGTGAAGCCCTTATTGAGATGGATTGCCATGATAGCCACAACTATCAACCTGAACAGGCTGTTATGCACGGGCTCACCAGGAAGCAGAGTCCACACGATGGCAGCTCTCGAAACCCTGATGTAGTTATACGCCATACAATTTCATTTATTTTAGTTTTATATTAATTCAGTTGAAAATATATAATAGTTTCCTATTTTTCCCTAGAGTTTATGTTTGTTGATTATTTTCTAAATATTTAGGTTTTTTTCTGGTGTGTTTTTGTTGCTGCTTTCCATTGACTCCCATGAGGTCAAAGATTGTGCATTTAATCATTTTAATCCTTTTGAATTTATTGAGGCTTATTTTATGATTTAGAATTTGGGTTCTCTCGGTAAATTTTTTTTTATGCAGTGGATTTTAAAAAAGCATTTATAGCTCTGTACTTTGGTGAGTGTTCTATAAATATCATTTCAACCAATTTAGTTAGTATGGTCAACATTTTCTATATCTGCATTTTTTCTATATGTTTTATGTATCTACTTGTATTATAAATATTAAGACATGGGTCATGAAATACCTGGATCTAATTGTGGATTTTTCTGTCTCGCCTTTCGGTTCTATTAGTGTTTGCCTTACATAACTAGAAATTTGTTATTGGTTCATATTGTTGTTATTCACATAGACTCAAACTCACATCCACTGTCATCACGTCCATTATGACTGAGAGCAGCCCTGGAGAGCAGAGAAGAACTGCCCTTGTGGGTTTCTAAAACTGCGAGTCTTTACCGGAATAGAAAACCTCACCTTTTCCCCACAGAGTGGCTGTTGAATTCCAACATCTGTTGAATTCCGACATCTGTTCGTCTAGTCCACAGCCCACAAGTACCTAACCTACTTCACCACTAGGGTGCCATATAGTTATTAGAAGCAAGCAAGTTGCTTCTGACTCAGAGGGACACTATGTACAATAGAAAAGAGAAAAACAAACACTGTCTGGACCAGCATCATTCTCACATTTGTTTGAACCCATTCGAGCATCCACTGTGCATCCATCTCGTGAAGGGGTTCCTCTGTCACTGACCCTCTACTAAGCATGATGTCCATCTTCTAGGACTGGTCTCTCCCGATACCCTGTCCAAACATTTGGAATTGTTATGACCTCCAGATGAATTAAGCCCCTTGATCATTTTTAAATCACCCTCTCTGTCCCTGGCAATATTATTTGATCTAAAATCTACTCTGGCTGATATTAATATAGTGACTATAATTTTTGTAGATTAATATTAGCACACATGTGCTTTTCCATCATCACCATTAACCTACTTGTTTCGTTGCCTTTAAAAGATAGTTATTCAAGGAAACGTAGAGTTGAGATTTTCTTGTTTATCACATCCCTTCTAGCGTTTATATTATTGTTATAATACTTTTTTCTCCTATACATCTTTTAAAGCGCACAATAAGTTGCAATTATTTTTGTTTTAAACAGACACTTACCTTTAAGAATATTTATAATGAGAAACGTATGTTATATTTACACAGTAGAAGCCCTTGTCCAGAACCCCTCATTCCCTGTGCAGATCATAATCCCATCCGGTATTATTTTTCAAGATTTACTTTGATATTTTTGTAGTGCAGGTCTGTAGGCAAACAGGAATTTCGCCTTTTGTGGGTCTTGAAATGTTTTTATTTTGTCTTTGTTTTTTAAAGATATGTGTAGTATATAATTCTATTTTTATTTTTCCCTCTCTCTCTCTCTCTCCCCTTGATTGGTTATTTTTTCCTCTTTGTGGGTCATCCTTTCCTGATTCTTTGTGTAGCTCTTAGTTTTTTAACAAATGCCATAAAGGATTTTATTTTGTGGGATATCTTTGTGCTCTAACTATTCTAGAGTTTTGTTTAAGGTTAGGATTCAGTTACTTGGAATCATGGGATCTTGTTTGGCTATTCAGTAACATGATAGCATTTAGACTAGATCTGATTTTACTCCACCACTCATATATAAGAATAGGACATAAGAGATGAGTTATGTGTAGTAAAGATTTGGGTAAAGACAATTTTTCAGTCATTTTTGATAATGTCAGAATTTCTTAATATAACTTTAGTGTAATTAAAGCAAATGGCTCAAATCATATAGTTACACAATTAAATATATTCAGCTTCAATTAAAAATCTAATTGGCTCAAAGCTGCTATCATGACTCTTGGCAGCAGTAGCACAAGAACACAAATAACCTATTGGCTCATATGTGCAAGATACTTGTTTTAAAACTAGAGTAAAAGATTGGTATGAAACATGCCTGATAGAAGGCATGTGTTCAGGAAGTCATGCTGTATTTAGCCTACACATAGTACTATGTCAACAGAGTTAGGGTATGATTTTTAGAGTTACGTGGTTTTCCTCCATTTTGTGATCTGATGTAATTATGGACTTCCGGGGGGAGGGGGGGCGGGCACAATGAGCAAACAGCCTGGAAGGAGTACAGTCAGAATACCCTTTAGCAGTGAAGACCATGACATTTTGTCTCATGGACATGGTACCAGGAAGGGGTATGCTTGGTAAATCAAAGAGAGACCGCAAAGTGGAGGAAGACTCAGATGAGCTGGACTGACACAGTGGCTACAGTCATGGACTGAAATATGGCAACATGTGTGGGATGATGCAGGACTGGGCAGCGTTTTGTTCTCCTGTCCATTGGGTCACTACAAATCAGAACTGACTCGATGACACTTAACAACTCCAACAAAGTGTGAGGAAATAAATTATTGTTTATGAAACCCCATCCACTTGTGCCGTTTCCATTATAGCAGTACTTGATAATTAAAATAAACATTTTGTACCCCTTTTATAAATGAGGAAAGTGAAACACAAATTGAAATAATATCTGAGATACATATTGGTATGTAGCTAAATCTGAGTAGTCACCTCGATTCAGAAATAATGATTCATTTCCTTATCTACTTGCTCAAGAATGAATTTCCTTCCTCAATGTAGAATGCTTTTCCATATCAGAATATGGGGCTCAAGGAAGATCCACCTTTGAGCCCCACCTCATCAGTTTTTCCCATTATCACATGCCATCTAGTCTGTGATAGATATTATTTGGGTAATGTAAAAAAATCACAATGTAATAACTCACTAACAGTATTTTTGTATTACTAGCTTCTCCATGTCCTCTAGACCAGGAATACAGAGGTGAACAAGATAGATAAGCGGCTGCTCTCTAGGATTAAACCTTCTTGCTCAGAATAAGGAGGGTTAATGGTAAGGATGAAAAACAAGTATGTTTGACTTCCTCTGACCAAGAAAACTGGGAGTGAGGGTCCCACAAAAGTAGGTGCCATAGAGTGATTTCCATCTCATGGTTACTTCATGTGTTACAGAACAGAAGATTTCCATCGTGTTTCTGGAGCTTCATGTTTGTAGAAGCAGATCTCCTGTTCTTCCACAGTAATGCAAGGTACCTGAGATTCAAAATCTGTACAGGAGCAACCAGCTTTGTTTCCTCTGACAGATCTACTGGTGGGGTTGAACTGCCAGCCTTGAGGATAGCAACTGAAGCCAGAATTCATTTTTATTTTCCTCTTAGAAAAGAACCAAACCAAACAGATGCCATCAAATCCACACCAACTCCTGGAGACTCCACATGTGTCAGAGCACAGCGATGTCACAGAGGGGTTTCAGTGACTGGTTTCTCAAAGTGCAACACCCAGGCTTTCTTCCCTAGAGACTCTGAGTAGAGCGTCTTTACTTGAACACCTATCCATGTGAACCATTTGTAATCCTCAGGGACATAAAAAAAACAAACAATGCTGTACACATGAGTGCATGTGTACACACTGTGAAAAGCCAGAATCTATGTATGAGAAGGAAAACTCAAAATTATACTGTGAGGTTGATTTTCTAACTATAACATGAGAAACCATCCAGTTGAATGTATAAAATTTGCAGGACCCATAACATAAAGTCATTCTGTTAATTTTCAGCAGGAAAGAAAAACAAGCATATAATTACTTAATAGAGTTAATAAAACAGGAATAATTAAAATAGTTACAGTAATACAATTGTATTGATTGTCATGAGGACTAATGAAATACTTGGTAATACTTCTCATGGACTTTGTTGATAAATTGAATAAGGAAAGGAGAGAAAGAAATGATGTGGGGAGGGTGATACAGCACCTCGGGATAAACGAGACAGAAAATAATTAAGAAAAAATCTGTTTGGGCTTAATTAATTAGATTTCCTGTCTCAAATTTGGTGTGCACAAGAATCACCTGAGGATCTTTTTAAAATGCAGATTCTGTTGGGGTGGGTGCAAGGCTCAAGATTCCCAACAACATCTGCAGATGGATACTGATGGTGCTGATTCACAGACAATTCTCTGAGTAACAAGTACTAAATAACCAAGAAGGATACAGGTAGAATAAGTAACTGCAACTCTGTCGAAAGGGAAAGAGCTGATTTATAAAATTTAGACACATGACTGCAGCATAGTTCCTAGAGTCTTGATCACTTGCAAGCACTAATCCAATGCTTACAAGTGGTTTTTATTTGCCTGGCACAAAGGAGGAGGAACTAGCTAATTCATCCCATGAGCAGCTCCCTACGTTGCCCTGGGACCAGGAAAACTGCATGGTACCTGGCTACCATTCTTGAGCATTTTGATCGAAGAGTCTATAGAAAAATCCTAATCAAAGAAGAAAAATGTTGAACAGAATTTCAAATTCTCGTGGATTCTAGACTCTTGGGAGGCATTAAATTGTGGCCCTGAAATAATTTTTAAAACGTAAAACAAAAATGACCCCTGAAGTCTTCAAACCGAAACATTTAGATTAAGTAATAAACAACAACAATAAAACTCTGCCTTGCACATTATATTCTTTTAAAAACTATCTACATGGGATCAAAGGGACAAGAGCAAATGAAAATTAGATTGGAGCCTCAGAGGACAGCGAGTGTGTTCGTGGGAGAAGAGCAGTGCAGCGCAGGAGAATGGAGTGAGCATCGCGCCACAACTGAAGAAACGCCGTCCATGTAACGGGATTGACTGGTGCATATGTTGCTGTGCTAACAGGGCCTTCCAAAATAATAGTGGAAAAATGCAACTAAACGACAAGGAATTTTTTTCCACAAAGGTTTTCAAGACCCCTCAGATATTCTCAAGAGCAACAATAAGATAAATAAATTATTTTTTAAAGGGGGATAGGGAGCTTTAGGTATATTCCTCAAGGCCTAATAGAATTAGAAAACTGGAAGGTTGAGAGAAGATGACTGTAAAAATTAGTAGAGAATCTATAAGAATCTTACATTCCAGTGACACTGAATATGAATACAAAAGAGGCGATAAAGAAGAAAGGAGGATCAATGTGGGGCTGAAGAATCAGAAACCGGTCCGGAGCTGGTATTGAACCCTCCATCGACTAGGCAGCTAATATGAAAATGTTCTCTGATTCCTTTGTGGGGAATCCTACACTGACCCTCTTATAAGAATCATTTGGAATTTTATAGTAATAATCTGTGAAGGGCATAGAGTAATAGACAGCAAAGCCAACAAGTCATTAGAGTTGTGAGGGATCATTTTTACATACAGTGCTAACAGCTTAAATAGCTATCCACGAATGAATAGCTCTCCCAGCCCTTCCCTGGAAATGATGGAGAAATCTGAACCAAGCCAGGGACTGAAAAAAGTACAATCATCCTGAATTTTGACCTAACTGTAATTATGAAAAAAAGGGGAAGAGAGAAGATCCCCTGAAGGACTATTCAGAGCATTTGAATTGAGTTCACCAAAGCATGCACGAATGTTTAACAGTGGCAGTGGTTAAGCATTCTTCTGCTTTAGCAGTTTTAATGGCATATGACATGAGGGCAAGGTAGGACTCCCAGCAGGCACAGCAGCCTCACAGGCAATCCACTCTCTTCTGAAGAAGAACAACAACAATGTAATAGACTGTTCCATATATTTAAGTGAAAGTGGATTTGCCTTTTACTTAAACTTGACCAGCAGACTCTGCAAATTCTCTAAGCCATATTAGATAAGCGTTAGGATACAAAAGGGAAGGAGACCGTCATCTGGGAACACACATCAAGTGAACAGACTGTAGAAACATAGCTATTCTGTGTTCGAGCAGACACTACCTAAAGCAAAATCGTGATTGAGTAATTACCCAGTTCCTGCAGCCAAAGCAAAAGACGACTTGGAAAATTGAGAAAATGAATCTGGATCCTACTTCCTGAATTTTCTTTTATAAATTCTATGTCCTGTTATGCGCAGCCAGTTAAAAACATTCACTAACTCTTGATGTTTTTTACCTTTTCCACCCACCAGCCACTCTGCTGGAGAAAGATGTGGTGATCTGCTTCCATAACTTTTATTGCTTGGGTGATGGTGCCCGGCTATCAAAAGACATAGTGTCTGGGGTCTTAAAGGCTTGATATAGCTAAAGTTTATTGTGCCAACCTGGCCAATAAACACATGTGGGATTAATTGAAGGGCGGAGAGATAAATGGCGCAGTGAGCCTCACCTTTTGAGTTCTCTGAGCTCTTGCTTTCTGATGGTCGGACCAGGATACAGCTGCCTTAGCCATTTCCCTGCTTCAGCTGGCAAGGCTCACTTCTTCCTACCCTGATGTATCCCTTGGTGCTGGAGCAGCCATGTGAAGACCCCTGCCAGCGCTGAGATGCTTACACATTCACTGATTCGGTTTTCACCCTGCAGTGGGTGTCATTGTGTGTGTTTTGTGAGATGGAGGAGGACTTTATGGATTGGTGTTGGACATATGGGTTAATGTTGGATCTATGTGCTTGGGCAGCACTGGGTTGGAATGCTTTCTTGATGTGCACCTAACCTTTATATAAAACTCTCTCTTATACATGAATTTCTGTGGATTTGTTTCTCTAAAGTACCCAGACTGACATGATGCTTGAAGATAAACAAACAGCCATCTAGCTCAGAAGGAACAAAGCCCACATGGAAGAAGCACACCAACCTGTGTGATCATGAGATGTGGAAGGGACCAGTTATCAGGCATCATCAGAACAAAAAATCATATCACTGTGTGCTCATCTCCCCAGTATGATCACTGAAGACAAATGGGTGCATAAGCAAATGTGGTGAAGAAAGCTGAGGTAAACAAGCAACCATCTAGATCAGAAGCAACAAAGCCCACATGGAAGGAGCATACCAGCCTGTGTGATCATGAGGTGTCGAAGGGATCAGGTATCAGGCATCAAAGAAAAAAATCACATCATTGTGAATGATGGGGAGTGCAGACTGAGGACCCAAGGCCCATCTGTAGGCAACTGGACATCCCCTTACAGAAGGGTCAAGGGGGAGAAGATGAGCCAGTCAGGGGGCAGTGTAACAATGATGAAACATAACTTTCCTCTATTTCCTAAATGCTTTCTCCTCACCTAGTCCCCCCTGCCACTATCATGATCCCAATTCTACCTTACAAATCTAGACAAGAGGATGTACACTGGTACGGATAGGAACTGGAAACACAGGGAATCCAGACAGATGATCCCTTCAGGGCCAGTGGTGTGAGTAGCAATACCGGGAGGGTGGAAGGAAGGTGGTGTAAAAAGGGGACACCAATTACAAGGATCTACATATAACCTCCTCTCTGGGGGAGAAACAACAGAAAAGTGGGTGAAGGGAGACATTAGACAGTGTAAGAAATGACAAAATAATAATTTATAAATTATCAAGGGTTCATGAGGGAGGGGGAGTGGGGAAGGAGGAGGGGAAATAAGGAGCTGATATCAAGGGCCTAAGTGGAGAGCAAATGTTTTGAGAATGATGATGGCAACAAATGTACAAATGTGTTTGACACAATGGATGTATGTATGGGTTGTGATAAGAATTGTACGAGCCCCCAATAAATTGATTTTTAAAAATAAAATAAAGTTAAAAAAATAAAAATGTTACTGCTTGAGAAATCTTGTGTGGAACAGTTCTACGCTGTTCCATAGGGTAGATGTTAGTCGGAAACCACTTGACTGCAATGGGCTTCGTTGCTTTCAGTTTCAGGACAAGGTCCAGGAATTTGCTTCTCTAAAAAGTCCCCAAATATTGCTGAAGTTCCAGCCAAACTGTGAGAACCAATGACTTAGAGCATAGCAGGTAGAAACCCTCTTTCAGCAGAGCATATCATGTATAGCTCTGTTCCCTAAGCTACAGTGACTATTTTAACTAGTCAGAAACAACTATTGCGCTCCTTCTATGCGAATGCTACATAAACTTAAAAGGGTAGGAAGTTGGGGACAAATAAACTCTTCTTTTGACTTAAACTATGGGATGTGCACCTAACACAATTATCAACTGCTCACCACAAAGAACACAAGAAAATCACAATCTATAGATGAGGCAAAGGGAGTCCTGACACCATTCTTTGAGACTCTCAATATAGAGCTAATCCCAGAAGTACCCCTGGAGTTCCCGTTTATCAAAACATATAAGTGCCCCATTTGGTCTTCCTTACATCAGTTTGAGTTGGGTTTTTTTTTACCATTGATACTTAAAAGACTCATTCAGTAATAACTGTATGCATGTTCTACAAAAGTTCAGAAAAGAAAGCTCTATTCCTCATCGGTCGATGGAAGTCTCATTTTCCAGAATGCCACCTCTCCACCTCTTTGGGGACCGATAAACCTTGGTAGGGAACTATGGATGAAACGCTTATTCCTTCCACTTGTGTATGGCTTGAAGTGACTACTGAACTCATAGAGAATAGAGAGAGAAACAAACAAAACAAGGTTAAAAAATGAAGCAATCTAGTGAACTATGAATTAAAATCAAAACACAACGCATAATTCCAGGCGGTGTCTGCTAACATATCTTTTGTCTAAGAAGTCTAATTTACTTTGAAGGTTAACTGTTATATGCAAAGAATATTAGAGATAAAATGCCACCAGCAAATCTGCTCCCACATTTTGAATCAAAAGACTGACACCTACTCTATAATCAAACCAGACCCACAAACTGACCCCTTGTTCATAAATTACAATACAGGGCCTCCGTGTCAAATCTGAAGCAACATTTCCTGTGCCATCCAAACACTCTCCCATCAGTCTGCTCCCTCCCACCATTCTTGTGTCTGACCTTATATCAATTACAGTTCAAATTAATTTCCCTTTCAACTCCCTTCCCAATTTCTTTGGGAGTCCAGTAAGCACCAAGTCTCCCCAGTCCCGAAATACTTCGGCAAGAGAGCATGGCTCAATCGAGGCCTGATAACCTTTTGTGCAGCAACAATAATAGAATGGTGGCCTTCTTGGGCTGCTTACATCAATTTCTATTAAACTTATCCTTCGAAGCTGTCAAACTGCTCATTCCTCCTTCCTCCTATACAGAGGGCCAGTGGATTGGGGGCAGCAGGGAGGAGGTGACAAGCATGGGGTAGAATGGGAGGCACTACAGGCATAGGCTGATGGGGCAGTGAGCCGAAGGGGGGCTTGAGACCCTACATAACCTGTGTGCAGCCACCAAAATCACTGAAACTTCACTTAATCTCACCAAGGCTATTAGGAGCTACATTTCCAGGTTGCATCTTGCTGCTCAGAAAGATAACTGCATTGCAGGCTTCAATATACCGTGAGAGAATTAGATTTTTCTAAGCCAAAGATGGAATTTCTCCCTGCCCCCGCTCCTTCACGGTACCCAGGGCCTCATGCAAGCAATCTTATTTTTGTTGTCCATTGGGCTGATGACATCCCGCTAAATACACCGGAAGCAGGGAAAAAACCAAAATGCGTAGCCCTTGATGCTGCTTGCTAGTTGTCTTGCTTTCCTTACCTATTTCCATGGAAGGAATTGCTGGGGAAACCTGTATCAGAAAAACTATAAAAGCGAGTGTTCGCTCCTCCTTCCAGGAGCTGACCCAAGCAGGCAGACGCTGGCTTGCACTTTCACCCTGTCCTACTTGCCGTGATCTGTTTTAGCTCATCACAATGGGTGCTTCACAGGATGTTGAGGCGTCATTTTTCCTATTCCACTTACCATTCCAGCCCACCAAAACTTTTGAAACTCAATTCTGTTCGGGTCTTACTTCGTCGGTCATAATCGAACCAGTGCGCAACTCTTTAAACCTATTTTTACCTTTTGGCACTTCAATTTCAAACGTTTTCTATAATTAGCCTGGATCAATTTCATCTGACAAATAATGACTCCCCAAAAATATGCTCTTTATGTTGCAAATAGTATTGCATTTTTATATTAACTCAATTTCGTTCATCCCAGGAACTTCTCATTCATTTTGAAAGGAGCAATATCCAACTATTTCTTTTTTTTAAACATTTTATTAGGGACTCATACAACTCTTATCACAATCCATACATATACATACATCAATTGCATAAAGCACATCTGTACATTCTTTTCCCTAATCATTTTCAAAGCATTTGCTCTCCACTTAAGCCCTTTGCATCAAGTTCTCTTTTTCCCCTCCCTCCCCGCTCCCCAATGCCTCATGAGCCCTTGATAATTTATAAATTATTATTTTGTCATATCTTTCCCTATCCAGCATCTCCCTTCACCGCCTTTTCTGTTGTCTGTCCCCCAGGGAGGAGGTCACATGTAGATCCTTGTAATCGGTTCCCCCCTTCCAACCCACTCACCCTCTACTCTCCCAGTATCGCCCCTCACATCCCTGGTCCTGAAGGTATCATCCACCCTGGATTCCCTGTGCCTCCAGCTCCTATATGCACCAGTGTACAACCTCTGCTCTATCCAGACTTGCAAGGTAGAATTTGGATCATGGTAGTGGGGGCGGGGGAAGCATTTAGGAACTGGAGGAAAGCTGTATTCTTCATCGGTGCTATGTCGCACCCTGACTGACTCATCTCCTCCCCTATGCCTCTCTGTGAGGGGATCCTCAGTGGCCGACAAATGGGGTTTGTTTGGGTCTCCACGCTGCACTTCCCCCTTCATTCACTATGGTAAGGTTTGTTTGTTTTTTGATGATGCCTTATACCTGATCCCTTTGACACCTCATGATCGCACAGGCTGGTGTGATTCTTCCATGTGGGCTTTGTTGCTTCTGAGCTAGATGGCCGCTTGTTCACTTTCAAGCCTTTAAGACCCCAGACACTATATCTTTTGATAGCTGGGCTCCATCAGCTTTCTTCGTCACATTTGCTTATGCACCCGTTTGTCCTCAGCGATTGTATCAAGGAGGTGTGCACCCCATGATATGATATTTTGTTCTTTGATGCCTGATAACTGATCCCTTCAGAACCACGTGATCACACAGGCTGATGTGCTTCTTCCATGTGGGCTTCTGAGTTAGATGGCCGCTTGTTTATCTTCAAGCCTTTAAGACCCCAGATGCTGTCTCTTTTGATAGCCGGGCACTACAGGGGACAGCACCTGAGACAGTGTAGGAATTGCACCTGACCTGATCCCACCACACCAAGGCGAAGCGCTTGCAGAATGCAGTAGTACAGCGGGGAAATGGGGCGGCAGGGTCCCCAGGGAGTGCTGGGGGTGGACTTTGGGGCCAGGAAAACACTCCTGAGGGCCAACGAATGATCCTTAAACTGACTACAAGCTTTTCTTTCTTGATGTGTTTTGTTTCGTTCTTTGTCAGTGGTTTGTTTTGTTGTTGTTGTTGTTGTATACTGTTGCTTTGTTTTCCTGTCTTGTTTTTGTGCATGTTATTATCTCCACAGGTCTGTCTAAATAAGAGAGGCTGGATAAATTATCTGGAGGAAAAACAACGGTACCAACAGTTCCGGGGGACTTGGGATAGGGGGAGGTGGGGGGTAAGGAAGTGGTGTTAACAAACCCAGGGACAAGGGAACAACATGGGATCCAAATTGGTGGTGAGGTGGGAGTGGCAGGCCTGGTAGGGAATGATCAAGCGTAAGGAAACGTAATGAAGAGGTATAGCTGTAACCCAGGTGGAGACAGAGCATGCTAGTGGGGCAGGAGGAAGGTCAAGGGAAATAGAGGAAAAAGCTAGGAGACAAAGGGCATTTATAGAGGTCTAGACAAAGACATGTACACGCAAATATAAATGAAGATGGGGAAATAGATCTATGTGTCTATATTTATAGGTTTAGTATTAAGGTGGCGGAAGGACCTTGGGCCTCTACTCAAGCACTCCCTCAATGCATTAATACTTCCTTCTATTAAATTAGCATTCTACAATGCTCACCCTCCCAACACAACCACTGAAGCCAAAGCGGGTGAACAAGCAAATGTGGTGAAGAAAGCTGATTTCTTTCAACACATTCATTAATGTTTAAATCTACGGTGAAAATGATACTCAATTTTAATCACTGTACCAAAACATTTCAGTTTGTGAAATATATGACTTTTTCAACTCTGTTTTCAAAAATATAATCCCACTGACCGCAATATTGAATCACTTTTAAAATAGTCATGTGAAAAGAACATTCCTGGTATGATTTTAAGCATTTGTTTGTGTGGATCATAAAAATTATGAAGAACTTTGCAAATAATGGGAGTTCCAAAACACTTAACTTTTTATTGTTTTATTAGGGGCTCATACAACTCTTATCACAATCCATACATACATCAATTGTGTAAAGCACATTTGCACATTCATTGTCCTCATCATTCTCAAAACATTTGCTCTCCACCTAAGTCTCTGGCATCAGCTCCTCATTTTCCCCCCTCCCTCCCCGCTCCCCTCTCCCTCGTGAACCCTTGATAATTTATAAATTATTATTTTGTCATATCTTGCCCTATTCAACATCTCCCTTCACCAAATTTTCTGTTGTCCATCTCCCAGGGAGGAGGTTATATGTAGATCCTTGTAATCGGTTCCCCCTTTCCAACCCACCATCCCTTCACCCTCCCAGTATCACATGGTCCTGAAGGGATCATTTGTCCTGGATTCCCTGTGTTTCCAGCTCCTATCTGTACCAGTGTACATCCTCTGGTCTAACTGTATTTGTCAGGTAGAATTGGGATCATGATAGTGGGGGAGCACTTAACTTTTCACACGCAGAATCCATCCATAAGTCAAGAGGCAGTCATCAGAACAGAACAAGGGGACAGTGTGTAGTCTAAAATAAAAAAAGGGGGTAGATAAGGATTTTATTCTTCCACCATACTCATGTGATCTTTGTGTTGAACAAAAACCTGAGAAACTGGATGAAGAAGAATGCAACATCAGGATGGGAGGAAGGCTTATTAACAACCTGTTTGCTAAAAGTTAAGAAGACTTGAATCACTTACTATTAAGGATAAAAGATTATAGCCTTCAGTATAAATTACACCTGAATATAAAGAAAATAAAAACCCACACAACTGGACCAATAAGAAATACATTGATAAAGAGACACAAGAGACTCAAAGTTGTCAAGGATTTCATTTATACGTGGATTCATATCAATAAGCATGGCAGCAGAAGTCAAGAAACTAAGGCCATATTTAATTGGGTAAAAATCTGCTCCAAAGTATTCAAAAGAAAATATGCCCCTTAGTCCTAAGAAAAAGAAACCCCGCACGAGGATGAATGTTTGCCTGACACTAGTTTTATTATGTTCAGCTGCCTAATGTGTACATGAAAGGTGGGCAATGAATAAAGAAGACAAAGAAGAAACGGTGCCTTCAAATTATGGTGTTAGTGACGAATATTGAATACACAGTGGACTGTTGAAGAATGAATAACCTAGATACATCTGCCCCTTCCTCATGCCCTAAGAGATCCGATCCAGTGGACACATACAAGAACGCAAGAGCCGAGGCACACTAAGGCTGGTGGAACAAGGTATTACTTAGAGGTGAACCTGCTCTCTAAACTAAAGAGGAAAGTGAACAAATTTGTGTTTTGCAAGAAGTACAGCCAGAAGGCTCCCTAGAGGCAAGCTTGTGACCATTTCGTCTCATGTACTTTGAGCATATCATCAGGCGGGATTAGGCCCTGGTGAAAGAAATTCTGCATGGTGAACGGAGGGTTGGTGAAATGGGAAAAAAGAAGAAGAAGAAGGTCCTCAAGGAGGTAGATTTCTATTGCACAATGGACGGCCCTTAACATAAGTAGGGGAAAGAAACACCAGGCCAAATTACTGAAGTGAGTTTGATGTGTCCTTGAATCTCTTTCCTCAGAGCCCAGCTTGACCCCTACCCCCTTTTTAAAGCCTCGCAGGCATAAGAAACCTAACATATTCTGGCCTATTGTTTTATAGATCAGAAAACAGACTCAGAAAGAAGTGGGACCCTTTCTGCCTTGTACAAAGCCCATAGAACCTGGTAGCTATAGTCCAAGCCAGGCCTCCTGCAGTCATATCTCAGAGTAGGTAATAGGTCACTTATCCTCACTTCTCTAGACATGACCTCTGGGATTGTCCTAGTTCCATATTTCTTTACTCCCGTTCTTTTTACTCCCTGGAACTTCTTCTCTCTCCAGACTCCTGGATTCTATTAGGATGGGAGTTCTGATTCATTATGCTAAGAATGAGAGTTAACAAGTTCCTCGTTCTTAGGTTTTCACTGGTGCATGCCTACAAAGCCCTAATAATAATGGAAACCACGGGGGAAGGGAGACAGTGGTAAGTGTGAGACATGAAAATAATAATAATTTATCATCTATCAAGGGGTCACGAGGATGGAGGAGAGTGGGAGTGGGGCGGAGAGGAGTTGATACCAAGGGTTCAATAGAAAGTGTCTAGAAAAGAATGATGGCAACATATGTACAAATATGCCTGAGACAATTGACGTATGGATTGTAATAAGCATTGTAAGAGCTCTCAATAAAATGATTTTAAAAAAAGAAACCCTTAACCTATTATCAGATGTTCTTGCTCTAAAATTTCCAGGAGATGGGGAGAAAGCAGGGTTAATAGAGTTTTCTTTAAAATAAAAGAGAAGTGGGGGGGGGGCTGTTGAGTCCATTCCCACCACGACAGAGCAGCACTCGCCTGGAGACGGTTTCCTATGGAAGTGGATGACCACGCCTTTCTTCTGCAGTGCATCCAGGTGGACTTGAACTGTCACCAATTGTACAATTTGCATAAGCGAGGGTCACCTGAGCATTCCCAGAATCCCTGACCTAGGCACCCAGGAAAAGGATCTCTAAATGCTTCTCACTCCTCGGGGCCTGCTACTGTCTAAGACAATAGAACAGGAATAAAAATTAAAATTTAGTGACCCAGCACAGCATTCCTAACAAAATCTAGACCCAAAAAGACGAGCAAACGGGATATGGAGAAAGCAGTGGAAGCCAAAGAAGTACCATTTTCCCAAAATTGAGAAAACTCTGTTTGGCTACACATCTCTTCATGCTATACTGAGAACACACATTTTCTTATCAGGAAGACATAGGCCTTTTTATTCTTTCATGCATTTATTCAACAAATATTTATGCAAATGCATTCTATATGCCAGACACTGGGCTAAATGTGACTTCTGATTTTTACTCATACCTGACAAAAACATTTACTTTTTTTAAGGATAAATGGTGGAAAGAAAGAGGAACCAAGCTTTGAGTTGCAGAAGCCATGTTTGTTCTATCTAATGCTCACTGGCCACCATGTGACAAGCCTGGCCTCCAGCGGAGCTATGACACTTCCTGGCTCTTGGTTAACCTCTTTCAACTTCAATCTCTTCTTTCTCAAAATAGAGTTTATAATACTTATAACCAAGCAAGATTAACAAGATAATGCATGCAAAACATTTAGCAAGCCTGGGACCCACAGCTAGCATGGAATGCATACTAGCAATTTTATTCCGCCGGGGTGGGCAAATCTGAAGTGACTGCAACCCTTCCAACTAAAAGGCTGAAGTGGAATAGAAGTGATAAGTTTCCATCTTATTTCATTTTATAGCAGTGATAGGTAGTGCCTGTAAAATATAGTGAAGGAGAGAAAGGAGAAATCAACACATAGAATTATCACTGGACTCTGAATATTTATATGTCATTATCACAGAAAAGCAAGGATTTTTAGAACAATGCTTCTGAAGCCTAATGCATGCCGGTCACCTTGGGATCCAATTAAGGTAGAGGGTCTGACTACTCAGTAAGTCGGGACTGGGGTTGGGCGATGAGACGCTGTACCGCTACAAGTTTCCAAGTGTGGTGATGATACTGGTCCACAGCCCACATTTCTATTAAGGGAAGTATAAGGAAAATTGGAATTCAAGTTGAAGCTTTCTACTCCTGCAAAGAGTTACAATCTTGGAAAGCCATAGAGGCAGTTCTAACCTGTTCTATAGGGTTATTACAGGTTTGAATCGACTGAATCACAATGGGTGAGAGTGATATATATATACATATACTTATATATATGTAAGAATGTATATGCACACATATACATACACACACGAGTGGATATCAAAAAGTTCATAGAATAAGTAATTGAAATAAAATGGAATTTTTCCACAAACTTAAAACAATTATACACATACATATACAAATATGAATATAAGTATGTGTGTCTATGTCCACCATAGTTTATCACACTATGATGACCTTCATGCTGCTTGTGGAGTTACATAATCCGGTGGCAATTGGGGACTTGAGAAGATTAAGTGTGAAAGGGTGTAGTCTGGCATGGCCTTCCCCTAAGGATTCTGGGCACTCGTGTATTTCCTCCTTGGAGGTGGGAGTCACTGACTCTCAACTCACTCTGAGACACTCTCTACTGACAAGACACATGGAACTACTCTAGTGCTAAAGAAGCCATGTGGAGACCCCTGCCAGCGCTGAGATGCCTCTACTGCCACTGGGTCCACAAGACTTCCCACCCACTGGCTTGTGTTCTTCCTGCATTCAGCATCATTGCATGTGTTTTGTGAGGCTTAAGAGGACTTTATAGATTGGTATTGAACATATGGGATAATATCAGACTAATGGACTTGGTCTGAACTGGGCTTTCTTATACACATATATGTGTCTATGGAATTGTTTCTCCAGTCTGCCCAGACTGACACAGGTGCCATCAAGTCATTTCCAACTCATAGTGACCCTATCTATGTACAACAGAATGAAGCACTGCCCAGCCCTAAGCCATACTCAAAATGGTTCTTTATGTCTGAGCCTATTGATGCCGTCATTGTGTCACTCCATCTTGTCAAAGGTCTTCCTCTTTGTCACTGCCCCGCTACTTTAATAGGCAGGATGTCCTTTTCCAGGGATGGGTCTCTCTGACAACCTGTGCAAAAGAAGTCTCACATCCTTGCTTCTAAGAACATCCTGACTTTACTTCTTCCAATAGAAATGTGTTTGTTCTTTTGGCAGTGCGTGGTATTCCGAATACTCTTCGCCAGCACCATAATTCAAATGCATTCATTCTTCTTTGACCTCCCTTATTCAATGTCCAACTTTCACATGCATATAAAGCAATTAAAAAACCGTGGCTTGGGTCAGAGGCACGTTAGTCCTCAATATAACCTCCTTTCTTCTCAACAGTTCAAGGAGGTCTTGTGCAACAGATTCATGTAAAACAACATACCCTTTGATCTCTTGACTCCTGCTTCCGCGAACATTCATTGTGGATCCAAGTCAGACAAAATCCTTGACAACGTCAATCTTGTTTTCTCCTTTTCGAATAATATTATTGGGCTAGTGGTGAGGAGGTTGGTTTTCTTTACTCTTGAATTGTAATCCTTCCCGAAGGCTACAATTCTTGATCTTCATCAGCAAGTGCTTCATGTCCTCCTCAGTCTCAGCAAGCAAGGTGTGTCATCTGCATATCACAGGTTGTTAATAAGCCTTCCTCCAGTCCTGATTCCAGTTCTTCTTCATATAATCCAGCTTCTCTTATATTTGCTGAGCACACACATTGAGTAAGTATGGTGAGAGAATGCACCCTGGACACACACATTTCCTGATTTTAAACCATGCAATATGCCCTTGTTCTGCTTGCCTCTCAATCCATGTTCAGGTTCTGAATGAGCACAATGTGGTGTTCTGGGAGTCCCATTCTTCTCAAGGCCATCCATATTTTGTTAGGATCCACACAGTCAAATACCTTTGCTTAGTCAATAAAACACAGCATAACAGAGTATACCAATGATCTTGAAGATGATGGAGAACTTGGAAACATTTCATTCTGTTATAGATGGGGTCATTATAAGCCAGAGCTGACTCCAGCACAACTAACAACACTGTATGTACACACACACACACACACACAAACACACACTATAGTTAAGATTTTATTTGGCAATTACTAGAAATCCCCCATAATGAGATCTAACTAATGTAGTCTTCATCCATGTGGACTTCTTCAAATATATTTGCTTACTTTTTGTGACCTGGAACCTGCATCTGGTTCATCATCTACTTTCAGCTTCAGCCAGCATTTCCTGATGATCATGGAAGTCAACCTCAGCCTGCCATGTTATCTGCCAACCTTGTATTTATTTATCTCTACAGTCAGAAACTTGCCATCTGACCTTGCTATCAGCCCCTACCCCTATGAATCAGGAGAAGACATCTGACCCAGAGACTTGGACCTTGCCCACATCTACAACTGTATGATCCATTTTCTTTATATAAATCTATTGGTGTATGCACATAACGAGTCCTGCTGGTATAATGGCTTATGCTTTGGGCTGCTAACCTCAGGTATACCAGTGTGAACTCAGCAGCTGCTCCTCATGAAAAACTTCTATTTTTCCACTATTATGAAGATTTAGTCTCAGAGACTCAAAGGGACATTTTACTGTCCTAATGAGTGTCTATAAGTCAGAATCAACTTGATGGCAATGAGTTTAGTTTGGGTTTTTGGGTAGGTGTATATAAAAACTTTACTGGCTTTGCTTCCCTAGTGAACTTGTGTGTGTGTGTGTGGACTATAGTTTGTTAGTTATATTTGTATGTGTTATATATGTATAACTATGCATATGAATATATGTGTGTATATTCATGTAAGCAATACATTAGTCGCTAATATACCTAGTTTCTTTCTCTGGTCCAGCCAACAATTAACAGCCTGACTTATTCTCTTCTCCTATCTTACTTTATTCAGTTTAGAAAATAAAGGGATTGAAGTATGTATTTTTTTAAGTATCATCTCAGCTTTAATTTTTTACTTGGAATTTTTTTTCAATTGGAAAAAAAGAATTTACTTTCAATTACATGAGATTTAAAAGAAATCAAGAAGGTAATTTTTGATGCTCGGGAATTTTGTTCACCAAGCCCTCAGGAAAATCCTCACAAAGACCACACCTCTGGAGTCATTTGAAATGTAGAGAACACAACACATTTTTTTTCTCATCATAAAACTATGAATATCAATGAAGAGACCATACATAGAGACTACTCAGAAAATTAGCATTATATTTTCATTTAAAGCACTTAGACCAGCTCAATGTCAGAAACAACAAAGCTTAAAAAGGCCTGCTTCCTCTGTGTAAGAATTCCAAGGGACTGAGCGGACAGGAGTCGCAAGGAGCGCGGTGCAGTAAGCTCCAAAATACCCCTTAACAACACAGCGGAGGGAAAGTAGTCACCTTGGGCAAAGATCCGGCTGAAAGCGGCTCGGCAGCAGCAGAGACTAAACACACTTGTTCCTGCAACGCCAGCTACACAAATCATTTACATGGTCCTCTCGCGAATCCTGCCAAGCTTGTAGTATTTAGGAGAAAACCACCTTCATAGCTAGCCTTTCACCTGGTCAGATATTTCTGCCTTTTGAGAGGGAACCCACCTTTCTGCTCATCTTTCCTGACTGTATTGTAGAGCACGGAGAAGGAGCCCGGAAGAGCTCTGTCCTGGATAAGAAGGGAATCCTGAACAAAGTGAAAGCATTGTACGAATGAGGAGGCAGGAAAGACCGTTCTCCCAATCCATTGACCCGTGTGTTTTTCTTCCTTTTTTTCATCTTTTCTTAAAGGTTTTAATTTTTTCATGTACTTTGAAAAGTATTTAGGGGCAGCTACGAAATAAAGTGTTTTGATTATTTTGATTAATGCTTTTAACTGTGGGGTAAAGACTTTAAAACACAAAGAGTGAACTTAGCCAGCTCTTCTATGTAAAATCCCTATCTTAACTCTAGAATATGCCTTTCAGGCCCAATTTCTGGAACGGACTTAAGCTGTGAATGACCATTCAGGTGCATGGAGCAGGATGATTTTACATGGAGACACATTTATTTATTTAAGAGAGTAGATTAAGACTGAGCATTCCTTTCATTGTGCAACACTAGTCAGAGAAGAATTAGATTTTTTTCTTTATATCCTTTCTACCCAAGAGCAGCACCACATTAATGGTAGCTCTTTATCCCAAAATTTAGACACGCTCTACTTTAAGCACTTTAAGCTTTATACTTGCTTGAGATTTGAGTCATTAAAGAGCCTAATAGTAAATGGGACTAAATGAAAGGTGTGGCTAAATTGGGCATATCTGTGTATGTGCACATAATGACACAGAATATATATGTACAATTTGCCTTTAATGGTATTTCCGTCTATACCTGAAATTCCCAGGTGTCCTCAAAGAAGGGCAGCTTTGTGGTGTCATGCCTTTAATGGGTCCCTGCTACCATGGGGACATCAGAGCTCTGTCTCAAAATAGCATTTAGTTCTGGAAATTGAAGAGGCTGGAGAATTTCAATTAAGGCAAAGTCTTAGCACCTTCCAGAATCTATGAATTTGAAAATCTGGAGTACCTCTTGTTTGCCTGAGAAGATGCATACTTTGGACCATGTTTAAAGTAGTCCATGTGTATCTATAAACACATTCCTGATTCTTTATCTTATGCTAGCCTACAATAGCCATTATCTTCCAAAAGAACTCAAGGTTAACTGAGTAGAATCAATCCATTCATTCACTGGTTTGTTCATTCTCTGTATTTCCTAGGGACTTGTAACAATGTCCAGTGTCTAGCATAGTCCACAGCATTTACTGGGCTATATGTTAGCAAATGCAAGTTGAAAAGAATTTATCTTACATATTTCGGACATGGTGTCAAGAGACCAGTGCCTGAAGAAGACACCATGTTGGGTAAAGTTGAGGGAGGGACACCAAACGAGAGGAGAGCCCTCAGTAAAATGACTTAACACCTTGACTACAACAATGGAATAATTGTGAGCATAATACAGGACGGGGCAGTGTTACATGTTGTTGTGCAGAAGGGTGTTGTGTATCAGAATCCACCTGATGGCACCTAACAACAACAATGTTTATAATGATTACAACCCTTACCTGCAGGACCTTGAATTAGAGTAGATCATTAAAAGATGGAAACACACAGATAAAATAGGTGAAGAAATAGGAAATGGAGCACTAAGTGAGTACAGAGAAGGGGTCACAAACCCTAGCTAGGAAATATATCTGGCAATCCTTCAGAAGCAAAAAGAAGATGGTCCAGAATCAGTCGAAGTAATTAAATTCCCCTCTCTCTGGACACACTAAAAAGGATTAGCATGCGTGAAGGTCTCAGGTCAAAAATATATTAAATAGTCAACAGCTGTGTGGCCAGCAGCTTCCCAGAAGACAGGACATATAGTAATCACAGCTTACACAACCAGTGAAGCAAGGTCATAGCGGCAAAAGTAAAAAGCAGAGATAATAGTTTGTTTGAGGCAAAGCTGGGAGAAATTTTCTGGTTGTTTCCAGTATCCAGTGCCTACCACAAAGGTCAGGAAGTTGCACATAAACCATCATTTCTCAACATCTTCTAAACCCATCTGTGCCTCACATCCCAATGGAATAAAAGAATGAATTTAGCACACTGAGGTCACCTTGGAATTCTGGGTACCCATGTTCCCTCCTAACTTTTTTTTAATGTAGTATTTTCTATTACTCATAAATGCTTTGATACTAGTAGCAGTTCTTATCCTTATTTAGGACATTCCCAAGGAGCGACAGGAGAAAAAATTAGTCAGGACTGTGCTCAAAGAGAGGACTCCTAAGAAAAAAAATCCTCTTTCTGCCTGCCATTTGTAATCCTGGTGGGTTCGGCAACATAAAGTGATAACAAAACTTAAAATTACATTTTTTTCTTGCTTGTTTATATTTTACTTATGGGTCAATACAGTAGAATGGTTAAGTCTTAGCATCTTCAAGTGTAGTGAAATGAAACTGCTTGATATGCCTCTTTTATGCTTAGGCTTTTAATACCTACCCCAGCACCTGGTGGGAACGTGTATGTAAGATGTAGAGGCCCATAACTCAAGGATTGATCAGTTTTGCCATTCTGCTGGGTATAAAAGTGAGCCATCTCAGAAGCAGGAAGAGGGAATCCCAAGCTCATAAAGAAAGAAGACCTATAAACTAGTAATATCTCTGCCTGAAGTGGTGGAGGCATCAGAGCCTGCAGCACTGAGACTATGAAACAGCATATAAACCATACTGAGAGTGGTAAGCTTCTTTCTCCTGGAATGAGGAAAGCTTAAAGGTTCTTAGGGTAAGAGGCTGATTCAGAGAATTGATGCCCTTTTGGTCATTTCTCAGACTTACAGGAATTTTTTTTTAACATCTGAGTAGGGCAGAGGCTAAAGGATCTTGAGTTTAGGAAGCCAAGACTAGGAGAGAATATTATTTTAGATAGGGTTCTCTAGAGAAACAAAACCAGGACACTTATGATTTTATATATATACAACATAAGAAATAAAGAGCTAATTAATCTATAGAGCAGTACAAATGGCTCAGTGCAAATCACTTCTGTGAGACAGATAACACACTGGCAGTCCTTCAAGTCTTGAGGGCTTCCAGGTGCAAGTCAAGGAAGCAGACAGCTGAGTCCTCCATAGAACAATTCAGGCAATCCAACCACAGGCAGCAAACAGCAAGGCAGGTCACCAACAGTCAGACAGATGACAGGGTCCTGAAGTTCCCCAGATCAAGTGATGTATACTCCAATAGTATGGTGAAGCAGGTCTTAAAAGAACCTCAAACTACAGCGACATACTCTATGGGTTGGGTGTCCCAGAGGTAGTGTAGCTCACAAGTTGAGACAGAGAACCAGCCAAGGCAGCCACACACACTGGTCTGATCATCAAAGAACAAGAGACCCAAAAGGTGAGGCTCGCCCAGTCCTTTATCTCTCCACCCTTCAATTAACCCCACATGTGTTCATTGGCCAGGTTGGCACAATTAAACCTACCTATCACAAATACCTACTGGCATTGCTGAGAAAATTTGTTGCAGACAAAAGAACTGCATCTTTAATTTTCTCTTATCCTGATTTGTGATAACCTGTCAGCTTCTTAATGCTTTTGTTGTTAGATACCATTGAGTCCATTCTGACCTTCAATGACTCTATGAACAACAGAGAGAAACAATGTCCAATCCTGTACCCTCTTCAAATTTGTTCTTAAGTTTGAGCCCATCAATGCATCCACTGTGTCAATCCATCTTGTCCAAAGTTTTTCACTATTTAGCTGCCCAAATAATTTATCAAGCATTATATCTTTCTATAGGGTCTGGTCTCTCCTGAGAATATGTCCAAAGTGAGGTGAAATCTCCCCATCCTTGGCTATTAAAAGCATTCTTCTTCTAAGAAAGATTGCTTTGTTCTTTTGATAGTCCATAGTGCTTCTAATTTTCTTCACCAGCACCATAATGCAAGCACATCCATTCTTCTTTGGTCTTCCTTATTCAATGTACAACTTTCACATGTATATCAGGCAATTGAAAAGAACACAGCTTGGTTCAGATGCATCTTAGTTCTCAAACTAACCTCCTTGCATTCCAATACGTTAAAAAGGTCTTGTGCAGCAGATTTACCCTATGCAATATGTCCTTTGATCTCTTTACTGCTGTTTCCGTGAACACTGATTGTGAATCCAAACAAGACAAAACCCTTCACAACTTGAATCTTTTCTCCATTTATCATGATGATACCTATTGGTCCATTGGTAAGGGTTTTGGTCTTCTTGACATTGAGTTGTAATCCAAATTGAAGATCGCCATCCTTGATCTTCATCTCAAATGTTTCAAGTCCTCCCCACTTTCAGCAAATGACTTGGTCTGGAAGGAAATAATGATAGTTTGGGGACAAACCGAGACAGATTTCCAGAAAGTTGGTACTACATGAGGGCAAGAGGTTTGCATACGATGAATGAGAAATACCCAGTAAAAGAAATAGCTATACCTCTAACTGACCCCATCGAGGATTATAACGATTTCACTGGAGAGAGGGCATAGGAGCACTTTCCCTTGTGTATCAAGGCTGGCATTATGCCACCTGAATGTGGGAAAGAGGGCCAGGCAAGTTTGAAGGAAGTTGATATACCTCAGGGTTGCCATAAACAGCATCCAGCAGAGATGGAAGGAAGGATGGATGGATGGATGGATGGATGGATGGATGGATGACAAGAGATTAATACATTCATAATTCTGCTCATCAACCTGTATAACCTGTTTTAGGGCTATGTTCATCTGGAAGAAAAGAGAACATTTCTAATTTGCACCAAGGTATTATAGGGACCAAGGAGACCTTGGTCCAACCCACAAGTCTATAAGTTTAAATACTGCCCCACCTCTCATGTTTTTATAGCTAACATTTAATAAGTATCAATTATGTGCCCTGGCCAATGTCTTCCATTCTTTCTGAAATATGTGAAATCATTAGTGGTATTTAGGAACTCAGATTTCAGAGCATTATCCCAAACTCCATGCAAAATAATGATCTCTGTGGCTTAAGGGATGAGAAAGAAAAGTTTATCATTAAACACTGTCAAGTTATGGAAATTATTTTTTAAATCTTTGAACTAAGGAACATTTTCAAGTCTGATCCTTCATATATCATGATATGCATGCTCTTATAGCATATTTTGAGTCTCCCAGCTATATGTCTTCTTCAAATATTATCATCTTAAAGCAACCCCTAGGTGAGGATTCAGAACACCTGAATTCAAGTGTTGACTTTACAATTTCACTCCAATTGTAACCTTGAATAAAAGACACTTACTTCTCAGGGCATTGCCTTCCATTCATAGCAGCATGGGAAGAAAAACTCGCCTTTGACTACTCAGGGATGTTGTGAAAATAAATGAGATGTAGATCTATAAAGACACGTTAAGCCCTTGGAAGAAAAGAGCTTGCAGAGATATAAGCGTGTTTCAGTTATTCTTTATTTATTTTTAGTCTTTAGTAAGAGAGAAAAATTCTACCTTGGTAAGTTTTGAGGACTTTGGCCTCATTGTGTACTCCCCCTGATCCTCTGCTTTGCCTCCTCTACAATCACAAAGTCTATTGTAATTCTGACTGTTGACTCAGTGAAATTAATAAGGATCTACTATATCTCCAGGCAACAAAGAAGAATGGTCATGCTCTGTGTGGAGTGAATTATCTGCCACCAATTAGCGTGACATAGTGACTGTGTAAAAGGATTTCTTATGAAACAAAGAGAGTGTGACATTGCAGAAAGAGGAAAGTTGCTAGGATAGAGTTCTCAGTGAGGATATTGATCTGACAAGAGTCCAGAAGGCCAGAGGTATGACACTTCCAACACTTTCTTTTAAGAGAATTAAAAGCACATTTTGTCAGTGTCAGCACTACTCTATTCTAATGCCAAGGTGATTGGAAAAGAGTCTCACAAATAACCAGGTAAAACTCCTGGTGCTCTCCCTGCCCCAAGATGAAGCGTCCCTGACAGGTGATATAGGTATGTGCTGTATAACCTGTCACTTTATCTTCCTTAAAGGGACAGCATAATCCACTGAGCTCACAGGAACTCTTCTGTGACTTCGATTCCATCCTGACATTCAAGAGAAAAGTTGACAGTTATAGATTGAATAAAAACACTAAAGTGAAGAGATACTTACAATGGTTGGCTGTGACTAAAAATGTGTTTTGCCAAGAATTAGCTGTAAAGACTCATGGGTATGCTGGTGTGGGTCTGTAGGCTAGTGGATCAACTAACATCTTTGTCATGATCTCACTGGGGCCCAAGTTCATTTATGTACTTTGATTTCATTCACTCACTCATTCCACAAATATTCTTTGAACACAATAACAAAAGGTATCCTGAAATATATTATCATTTCTTTCCTGAGAAAATAATTGTCCAACTAGAACCAAAATGTACATCCCACCTTATAGAAAGGATTGGGACCCTAAATTTCCATGAACAGGAAGTGAATGGAAGAGATGGGACAAGTTTAACATCGTGTATTTTCAGGAACACTTTTGCCCTGGGCTTCTCCATTTCTCCTACTTGTTTATTGAGCTTTGAAGTTTACCATCTTCTAGGTAAGATCCCTGCAAAACTTCATGGAACCAACCTTCAGTTGACTGTGATATGAGTGGGAAATTAGTATCTGTGCTTTGAGATACCTTTGTTACACCGATATAGCTAGCATTTTTACAAATATAAGAGATTTCTGGTTACTAGGTCTTGTGACACCAAGTGTGTGTCGGTTTGTCAAACTGCCGTGGCTTGTGTGTTGCTGTGATGCTGGAAACTATGTCACTGGTATCTCAAGTGCCGGCAGATTCACCCAAAGAGAACAGGTTTCAGCAGAACTTGCAGGCTAAGAACAGACTGGAGGAGGATTTGACTGACCACTCCAGAGGAAGTAGCCACGAAAATTTTAAGCATTGTCAGATACTAATGGTCTAATGTGTCAAACCAGAATATTGTCAGATACTGACAGAAGATGAGTCCCTCAGGTCAGAAGGCACTCAAAATGTGACTGAGGTAGAGCTGCCATCTCAAAGTAGAGATGATGATGGAGTAAAGTCTATGAGAGAGAAGCTTGTGGGAGGAAAGTTTGCTTACTGGCAGCTCAAAATGAGAAGAAACAGCTGCCAGATTCTAATAATCTGATCTTGGAATGTACAAAACACAAATCTAAGAAAATTGGAAGTCATCAAAAATAAAATGGAATGCATAAAGAGTGATTATCATAGATGTTAGTCAGCTGAAAACGATTGGTATTGGTCAGGGTGAATCAGAAAATTATGTGGTTCACTATGCAGGCAATGGCACAATCAAGAGGAATTGTGTTGTGTTTATAGTCAAGAAAGACATTAAAGATCTATATAGAAGTATAATACTATATATCATAGGATTATATCTATTCACCTTCAAGGATATCCAATCAATACAATTATTACTCAAATTTATGCACCAATCTCTAAAGCTAGTGATGAAGGAATTGAAGAATTCTTCCATAATCTTACGTTGAAATTGCCAAACATTCAGTCAAGATTCATTGATAACCATTGATGATTGGAATACAAAATGGCAACAAAGAGGAAGGGACAGTAGTTATAAAATATGGTCCTGATGATAAAAAGAAGCAGGAGATCACATTGAAGAAGTTTGCAAGACTAATGACTTGTTCATAGAAAATACCTGTTTTAAACAGCACACATTATATGCATGGGTTTCTCCACATTGAATACACAGAAATCAAATTGACTACATCTGTAGAAAGAGACAACGGGGAAGTTCAATTCAAGGGCTAAAATCAGTCCAGGGGCTGAGTGTGGAACCAAACTTCCAACTGCTCATATGTAAGTTCAGATTGAAGCTGGTGAAAATTAAAATAAGTCCATGAGAGACAAAATGCCACCTTACACCTATCCCACCTGAATGTTGAGAATAGCTCAATAACATATTTTCTGCATAGAACACTAATGACAGGAGATATGATGAGCTGTAGGAGGACACCAAGGATACCAGTTCATGAAGAGAGCAAAAGATCATTTAAAAAGACAGAATAAGTACATAAAAATGGATGTCAGAAAAGATTCTGAAACTTTCTCTTCATTATACAGTAGCCAAAGCAAATGGAAGAAATGGATGAAATCGAAGAGCTGAACAGAACATTTCAAAGGGCACCTTGAGAAGGGAAAGTAAAATGTTATAATGAAATGTGCAGGCACAGAGTTAGCAAATGCTCAACACATCTTAAACTGAAAGAACTCAAGAAAAATTTCCATCCTCAAGTTGCAATACTGAAAGATTCTATAGGTAAAATATTGAAGGTTACAAAAAGCCTCAAAAGAAGACAGGAGAAATCAGAGTCACCGTGCCAAAAAGAACACGCTGACCTTCCACCATTTCAGGAGGTGGCATATGAGCAAGAATCAGTGGTACTTAAAGGTAGAGAGGGAAGAAGTTCAAGCTGCACTGAAAACAGGCAAAATCACGAATTCAAGGACTTATGGAATATCAATTGAAATGTTTCAATGAGCTAATGAAGCACTGGAAGCACTCACCCATCTATGACAGCAAATTTGGAAGTTAGTGACTTGGCCAAATGAAGGAGATCCTGATTCTGACCCATTACAAAGAAAGGTAAGCCAAAAGAATGTTCCAATTATAGAACAATATCATTGGTGTAAGTACAATTTTTCTGAAAATCATCCTACCAGAGTTGAGAGCTGCAGCTGTGCTCTTAACAGAGGTTCAGGTCAGCTGCAGAAGAGGATTTGGAAAAAGGGATATCACTGCTGACATCACAAGGATCTTGAATGACAATAGAGAATACCAGAAAGATGTTCACTTGTATTTTATTGACTGTACAAAGACATTCACAGTATTAATTCAAGGAAACCCATGGACAGTCTTGAGAAGAATTGGAATTTGAGAACACTTCACTGTACTCATGAGGAATATGTTCATAGATCAAGAGACAGTTGTGTGAACAGAACAAGGGACTACTGCATGGTTTAAAATTAGGAATGGTATGTGCCTGGGTTGTATTCTCTCACTACCCTTATTAACCCTGTATTCTGAGCAAACTTGCAGATAAACTGGATTATATGAGAAGAATGTGACATCAAGATCTGAAGAAGGTGTAAAACAACCTGCAGTGTGCAGGGGACACAACCTTGCTTGCTGAAAGTGAGAAGAAATTGAAGTACTTGCTGATGAAGATTAAGAATTGCAGTCTTTGTTATGTGTTACAGCTCAATGTAAAAAAGATCAAAATGCTTCCAACTGGACCAAAGGTAATACTTGGTTAATGAATCAAAAGATAATACCTGGTAAATGACAAATGGAGAAAAGATTAACGTTGTCAAGGATATAATATTGCTTGGATCGACAATCAAGGCTCCTGCAAGCTACAATCAAGAGATCAACCAAGAAAATCTAAATTCAACCCATAGCTATGTCTTCTTCTAACTGTCCTTCAGCAAATTATTTCACTTCAATAAACCTCATTTCTCCCTTATGAATCATGGATAATGAAATAAATAAAGTGTGCATTCAGTGAAGCTTTCTGATTCCCATCCATTGGGTTTTCTGCGGCCAATCCTGGGAAGCAGACTGTCTAGTCATTACTGATAGTAGGTTCTTAGGCCAGAAGTTCCACCCACACAATGGTTGACACTGGTGATATATGAAATAAAGGTTGTATAACTTCAGTAACATACAATGTATCACAGTATGACAAACTGCCAGACAAATGGTGGTACCATCAAACTCTGAAGACAGCTATCTTGCCAATAACTAGAAGAGATCTATGTTTTGTGGTCATCATGAAGAAAGGTGACCAAACAATATGCAGAAACTATTGAACAATATCATTAATATTACATGAAGGTAAATTTTAGCCAATGATCATTAAAAGCAATTGCAG
This sequence comes from Tenrec ecaudatus, assembly GCF_050624435.1. Classification (NCBI taxonomy): domain Eukaryota; kingdom Metazoa; phylum Chordata; class Mammalia; order Afrosoricida; family Tenrecidae; genus Tenrec; species Tenrec ecaudatus. The sequence goes on from NC_134543.1 coordinate 22,402,336, forward strand.
TAGAATATCAATAGGGAAGTACCAGGAGAACAAACCAGATTCATAAAAAGACATGGCATGAAGGATGTTATTGCTGGCATCAGATGCGTCTTGACTGAATCTGGAGAATGCCAGAGTGATGTCCATTTCAAATTTTTCACTAAGAAAAGACATTTGGCTGTGTGGATCATTACCAACTAAGGATAATAAAGCAAAAAAATGAGAGTTCCAGAGCATTTCAGTGTGTTCATGAGGAACCTGAACATAGACCAAAAGAAGTTGTTCATCAAGAACAAGGGGATACTGCCTGGATTAAATCTGAAAATATGTGTTTCAAGATTGTATCATTGTACCATACTTATTCAATCGTTATGCTAAGCAAATAATCTAATCATCTGAGAAGCTAGACTATATGAAGAATTTAGCATCAGGACTGGAGGAAGAGCTATTTTAAACCTGTGATAAAATTGAGGGGTTGAAGCACTTGTTGATGAAGATCAAGGGCTGCAGCCCCCAGTAATAATTGCAACTCAATGTTTAAAAATAAAAACAAACTACACAACTGGGCCAATAGACAATATAATGAAATACAGAGAATAAAAACAAAATTGTCAAAAACTTCATTTTGCTTGGATCTACAATCAATGATCATGGAGGCAACACTGAAGAGATCAAACAATGCATGGCATTGGGTAAATCTGCTGCACAAGACTTCTTTAAAGTGTTGATGAGCAAGTATGTCACTTTGAGAACTAACGTGCCCCTCATCAGATCTTGGTATTTTCAATGACCCCAAAAGCATGTGAAAGTTGGGAAATGAAAAATACGACTACAGAAGAATTGATGCTTTTGAATTATGGTACTGGAGAAGAATATTGACTATACCATGTGTTGCCAAAAAGACAAGCGAAGAAGCCCAGAGGGTGACGCTTTGTCTCACATATTTTGGGCAAGTTATCAGGAGTGACTAGTCACTGGAAAAGGATATTCTGCTCAGTTAGATAGTGAAATAGAGAAAGACTCTTAATGACATGAATTCACACAGCGGCTGCATCAATGGACTCCCACCTAACAATTTTGAAGATGGTAGGATTACCAGGGCTTCCTTCTGTTGAAAGTGGGGTCACTATGAGCCGGAGCTGACTGGAAAGCACCCCCGAAGAAGAACAGCACCAATGGTGCTATAGGAGCCCCTAGGTGAGACATGTGCTGAACTACTAACACAAATGTTGGTAATTTGAATCCATCGAGACACTCCACACACGAAAGAGCTGTAACTAACTTAAATGGGGATTTAAGTTTACATACTGGAAATATAAGGTTTAAATTCTTCCCTCTACTCTTTTTATCTCTAGCTTCCATGGGGAGATGCATACAGCAGAAATTAATAAACAGCATTATCTTATTCAAGCCATGTTACGTGAGGTCATTCTCATCATTTCAATCTTGCAGATGAAGAAAGTGGATGACAGAGAGATCCTCGCTAGCAGAAGTTTGTTTCCATGTCTGTCTGGTTTCAAAGGCCTTCGTTTTTTCTACCGTGCTAGATGCATCATCAGAAGAGCCAGTATTATTCACTCCCGATTCTTTAGAGTCATATCACAGACATCAGTTTCTTTCCACTTCCTGTCTGAAGGGAAAACCTCTATATTCATCCGTTTACCCCAATGAATATGCAGAAACCTTTGTGTATGTTCTCATGAGACTTGGGACCTCTGCCATCACCAGTGTCTTAAAATTCTATTTGCTCATCTAGTATCTCTCGGAGAGTAAAAGCACTTGATATATGGGCAAGTTATTAAATATGTCTGTCCCAGGACTTAGTACAATGTCTGGTATTAACTAATTATTCTATTAATAACTTGCCATGTGAATAAATGAGAGTATATTTAAAATTAGAGTGTGGGTAAAGAAAACCTACTAAAGTGGTTATTTATTTGATGCAAAGGAAGTAGAGGCATTCCATTTGGAAAACAAATGGGTGGCAATGAACTAAAGCATAAGAAATTAATAAGGAGTAGCCCCATGATGAAAATAACTAGTTTTCTAAAAGTTGTGTGTCAATCACTATGACCTCAAAGATATAATGAAGCATTATAAGTCATCTGTGTTGGCCCAGTTCTCCAAATCATTTTTAAAACCTCACTTGAAGCTTAAATATTGAACAATTGCACTGGGGAAAATGGAGCAAATTATATGGGTTGTAACACAGAAGTGAAAAACAAAATAGAAAAACCAAGATATTGCTCTTTGATGAAAGAAAACTAGAGAAGTATATAAAACAAATAATTCACCATGACCAAGTGGGATTCATACCAGGGATGCAGGGATGGTTCAACATACGAAAGACCATTAGTATTATTCGTCACATTGACATGAAAAAGTATAAGAATCACATGATAATATCAATAGACGCAGAAAAAGCATTCGACAACATCCAACACCGATTCCTGTTTAAGACACTAGCGAAAATAGGAATGGAAGGAAAGTTCCTCAAGACAATACAAGCTATATATGAAAAACCAACAGCCAAAGTCATAGTCAATGGAGAAAAGACTAACACAATCCCACTGAAAAAGGGAACCAGACAAGGATGCCCCTTGTCCCCACTCCTATTTAATATCGTGCTGGAGGTTTTAGCTAACAGCATAAGGCAAAGAAGTGACATCAAAGGTATTCGTCTGGGGAAGGAAGAGGTGAAACTATCGTTATTTGCAGATGATATGATTTTATATGTGGAAAATCCCAAAAGTTCCACAAGGGGAGTACTGGAAGCAATAGAGGAGTTTGGCAGAGTGGCAGGATACAAGATCAACAAACAGAAGTCCATCGGACTGTTATACACGTCAGATAAGACCACAGAAGAAGAGATCAAAAAGGTGGTACCCTTCACAATAGCCAAACACAAATTGAAATATCTAGGGATACACTTGACTGAATAAACAAAAGATATATATAGGGAAAACTATAGAACACTATTACAAGAAACCAAGAGCGACCTCAACAAATGGAAGAATATTCCATGCTCTTGGATTGGGAGACTTAATATAGTTAAGATGTCAGTTCTACCAAAGGCACTATATAAGTTTAATGCTATCCCAATACAATTACCATCATCTTTCTTCAAAGAAATGGAAAAACTGATTACCAACTTCATATGGAGAGGGAAGAAACCCAGAATTAGTA